>NC_135309.1:37265453-38494620 GCF_048772815.1 Callospermophilus lateralis
TAAAAAATACTGAGGATGGGGCTGGGGATAGAGCTCAGTTGGTAGAGCGCTTGCCTCGCATGCACAAGGCCCTGGGTTCAATCCCCAGCACTACACACACACACACACACACACAAAAAAAAAAGTATTGTGGTCAAGTGCCTCTTGGTTTAATCCCCAGGACCGAAAAATATGAAAATTGAGACTTTTCCTCTGGGTGCCCCCTGGAGCAGAGGCAGTGGTTCAGTGAATGTGGTGGGCTGGTTGATGGCGCTCTCTGCCTTAGGCTGCCTCACGTGCAGCACTCCTGGCCAAGCTCCAGGACCATTGTGACTGCATCTCCACAACTCACAGGTATACAAGTGCCTGCCCTTTGACCTTGCATTCTTTGCTTGTTGTATTTCCTTCCTGCTTTTCTCTCCGGGTACTGGGGCATAATGACACATTCCAGGAGGACACTGCTGATGGACTTTGCCCATCTATGTTGTGGCTTCCATGCCATGCTGGGATCATCTCCTCTGGACTTTGCAACCCTCTGGAACCCTACAGGAGAAGGGCCAAGTGAGGAGCTTTGTATGGCTGACCTCTCTGGCTCCTCTTCTGGAGGGAATCCATCTTGCTTTTTCAAGGTGGGTTGTGTCCCCTGCATCCTGGGACCCACAGATGTGAGCCCCACAGTGCTGCTTCCCACAGAAGGAGGTATCTATCCTCCAAGAAGCCTCCTGAGCGGGCTTCGCAGCAGTGGATAGCAACTGGGCTGTCTTCCTCTCCTGAAACCACTCAAAGCTGCAATTTTACAAACCAAGAATTAAAGCCTGGAATACTGAATGCCCTGCGGTCTCCGAAAGTGGGAGGATCCTCATGTTGGATCTGCTTCCCTCAGAAGTCAGGCACATTGGCAGGAGGTACCTGGGTACATGAGCAATCTTGGGGCAATGCTAATCTGCTTTTTCCTCAGCTTCAGATTATCTGGCAGTGTCTAAATTGAATTATTAATTTAGTCCTGTGTGCCCGTGTCACTTTCCCAGACAACTAGTTTATTCATGACTTGCACACTATCTATTTCAACATGCAATTTGCAATGAAAGTTGAGTGATCAGCAATACCATAATTAGTTGCAAATGTCTGTGCTTGTATTTGTTTGGTGTAGGGGCTTTTTCATTAAAGTGACGGAGGCCAATAAATGCCATGACTTTGCCCTGGGACAAAGCTCTAGCAGCAGTTGAGTCATGGACCAGGGACAAGCCTGTTGGTAAAGAGACTGTGGGGACTAGAGATTGCAGCATCAGGAGCTGTGTTCATCATAACATACTCTGTTTTCACAAGAGTAAATCCAGGTTGGGTGAAAGATCCATGAAGGGGAAGAAACCTGGAGTTGCCCTGTATGGCCTCCCTGCTGAAGTCCCCCAGATCTGATTATGTGCCACCAGTAGGAAGGGAGCTTGTTACCTGGTGGAGCATCTCTACTTCTGAGATTGTTCTTTCTTTTGGGGCTCCCACCTTCCAGTTGTGGGTCATCCTGTGTTCTGGTCTCAACTGAAAAACTATTACATTGCATAAACGAGGACAGGTCTCTAAGCCTCAATCTATCCAACTGAAAAAAAAAAAAAAAAAAGGGAGGTATTATCTAATTGTCCTGCCCCAAGAATTATCACAGTCAGGGTTCCTAATTGCAAGTAAAAGAAAATGATTCATTCATTCGTTTTCTCTCTCTGTCTCCCTACCACCCTCTCTCTCTCTCTCTCTGTCTTTCAGTGCTGGAACCCAGGGCCTCATGCATGCTAAGCAAGTTGTCTACCACTACCTATATCCCCAGCCCTGAAAATGACTGTTAAGTAATAAATTGGCTACATTGGATTAAGCAGGAAAATAATAAGATGATTAGGCAGCTCAGAAGATCTCTGGGCAGAGTAGCTTTCCCAGAGGCTAGACAGCCAGAAACAAGGCCCCAAATCACACACTACAGAACTAACATAGTTAAGGCCTTACTGCCATAATCGTCAAAGCCACCACCATGCGGACTCTGCAGCCAAGGCAGTGGGCACCCCTCCCACATCTTCCAGTGCTGCCATCTCCATCACCCTGAGAGTGCCAGCCTGCTGCACCCATAGTACAGAGAATTCTGTGGTCCTTGCTTTTCGGTGGTCAGACTGGAGCCTCCATGTTTGCTGTCAGAGCCTAGATCAAGTGCCCTTGCCCAGCCACTGGGAGGGTGGGAAAAGCCACAGGCTTCTGTGGTGGGAAGTGGGCTCCGCCTCATAATGAGGGGAACTTCCCATCACAGGAAGAGGGCTCAGGTCCTGGGGAGCCAAGAGGGAAAACAGAATCAAGTAAGATATGAATGTTAGCTAGGAGCTGTGGCACTCGGAATCTCAGCAATTTCAAAAGCTGAGGCAGGAGGATTTCAAGGTCAAGGCCAGCCTGGGCAATTTAATGAATGCCTGTTTCCAAATAAAAATATTTAAAAAAAATGGCTGGGGAAATAGCTCAGGGGTAGAGCACCCCTGGGTTCAATCCCCAGTACCCTTTCCAAAAAATTCTGTCCAGTTGTCAAAACACATGTTCTGGTTTGAGTTCTGATATTAGAGGCTCCACTGATGCCTGAAGAGGGATAATAGAAGGCTGAAGGTCCAGTAGTGCATGTGCTCTGCAGGCCCCAAGCACCTCCAAGTAGCCTGAGCTCAGCAGAGCTGTTGAGCAGGGTAAGGATGGGATCCCACCAGAGGCTGCAGGGTTTAGCATTTCCAAAACACTTTTGGTAGTTTGCCTAGCAAGTATTTGCAGCATGAGAAACGAGGTTGTGATGTTGCCTTTCCCCACCAATATAGGGAATTCTAGAAATATCACCAGAAATTTCAGACTATGTTTTTTAAAAAAAATATTAACCCCAGGTAAAATCATTTGAAAACTGCTCAGCCATAACCTCTAAAGCTAAACATAGGCATGTCCTATGGCTCCACAATTCCACTCTTAAATATGCACTCCCAGCAGAGAGGCACACATGCATATCCCAAAAGACATGTACAAGTTGTAATAGCCAAAGCTGGAAGCAACCCAAATTTCCATCACCAGTGGAATGAATAAATAAATTGTGGTATAGTCATAAAATGGAATATAGCAATGAGACTGAGCAAAGTATTTTATCCTCAACAACATGAGTGAATTTCATTCAGCAAGAGAAGCCAGGCATAAAAATAGTCCATACTATAAGATTCCATTGACATAAGGTTCAAAAATCAGGCAAAACTAATCTATAGTGTCAGAGGCATGATGTTGGTTACTCCTAAGACAGTGACTTGGAGAGGGGACAGAGGACTTTGGGGGCTGGGGATGCTCTGTTTCTGGTCACATAAGTGTGATCAAAGGAATGTACATTTAGGATTTGTGCACTTTTCTGCATATATATGATACTTCAGTGAAAAGTTTACTTAAAAAAAATAGGGGCTGGGGGGCTCAGAGATAGAGCATTTCCTAGCATGCACAAAGTCCTGAGATGTATCCCCAGCACCACCACAATAAATAAATAAGTCTGCACTGGGCATGCAGCACATGCGTGTAATCTTAGCTACTCAGGAGGCTGAGGCAAGAAGATCACAAGTTCAAGGACAGGCTGGGCAATTTAGCAAGATCCTGTCTCAAAATTAAAAATTTAAAAAAATGACTGGTGGTATAGCTCAGTGATAGAGAACTTGCTAGTATGTGCAAGGTATGGGGTTCAATCTCCAGAAATAGATAGATAGATAGATAGATAGACAGACAGACAAACAAAACAACCCCCAGCACAGGGCTAGAGATGTAGCTCACTGGTAGAGCACTTGCCTAACATGCACAAGGCCCTGGGTTCAATACCCAATATGGAAAAAAAGAAAAGAAAAACAAGTTATGCCTCTGACCTAACCTACCCCATGCAGGAACTCCAGGGAGAGCCAGGAAATGGGCCACCTCTTTCAGTGGTGAGTTCTGCTGTTCCTTAGTTACTTGGGTTCTCCAAAGTTCTCACATCTAATGCCAGCAACCAGAGCTGTGGAGACACAGGAAAAGAGGGAGGTGGCCTAGTGAGTGACTGTTCCCAGGAGGGAGTTGAGGATGACAGAGGGCAGAGAGGAGGCCTGCAGAAGGCTGGCCCCGTCCTTGCCTGAGCAGACCATTCAGACCACTGTCAAGGCCAAGTTGAGGTCAGTTTCCCACAGGCCTTCCAAGAATTGTGCTGCTCAGATAAACCCCTTCCTAAGCCCTCTGGAAGACAAAAGAGAGTGTATTTTATTGTAGGACTAGGGCAGGGGTGGGCAGAGGCACTGAGCCCACTTCAGAACTGGCATTGACAGTTCTCCGTCGCTTGAAGCCTCCCAGATTGCCAAGTCCCTGCTGGCTCAGCACGACTCAGGGCAAGGCTGAGCATCTGGCCAGCTTCCAATGATGTTCACCTAAGTGGGGGAGGGGAGCTGCTGGAGTAATGTGCCCTGCCCCTGGCACCTTCTCTCAGGGACAAGCTCCCCACCCCATGTGGAAAAGGCCTAAGAGTGCCCTGCACATAGTAGGTGCTTCTGGATCATTATTAAAAGTCTGCATGGGATGGAGTTTCCAGTGCTGGGGGCAGGATCTGGGTCTACCTTAATGCCAGAGAAGTATCCACTGTGTGGACTGGAGACACCTCAGGTTGGGCCCAGAGAGGGCAGGACCTGCCCTAGGTCACACAGTAGTCTCTGGTGTGCAACCAAGTATTGGAGAAGAGGATGACCTCAGCTTAGAAGACAAGGCAGTGGACCAAAGAAAAGAAGTGCCTCCCTACCACCCTTTACCCCATTGACCAGACAGGCAAACTGAGTCTTAGAAGGGAGAGGTTGGAGTTGGTCCCTGCCTCACAGGTAATGTGCTGAACCTTGACTCAGTGCTGTGCTGTCACGCCCACTCCTCTGATCTCTGCCTCCTTCTCCCGTTCTGAGTTTCCTCAGAAGAGCATCACTGCCCACTCACACTCATCCTCTGCCTGCTTCTAGCACAGGAGTTCACAAACTGTTTCTGTAAAAGGCTAGTTAGTAAACCTTGTTGGCTTTCAGTCAATAGGTGCCTGAGGTCTGTGTCACAGGCACCTAGCTCTGCCCTGGAGCCTGGAAGCAGCCAGAGACAGTCTGTAAATGCACGGGCATGGCCGTGTGCCTTTATGTATGCATGCTGAAATTTGCATTCCATGTAATTTTTACATGTCATGAAGTATTATTCTTCTTTAGGTTTGTTTTCAACCATTAAAAATGTAAAATCTATTCTTAGCTCATGGGCTGTACAAAAACAGGCAACAGGCCAGATCTGGCCTTTGGGCCACAGTTTGCCAATTCCCTCTTCTGGAATGTGCTGTCCTGGGGCTGGGACTCCCCAGAATCACTGAGGCAGAAAGTCATGTCCTATCACACAGGTGGTGATAGAGTGGCCAACAGTTCTGGTTTGCCCGATTGAGGGTTTCCTAGGATTCAGGATTTGGGGTGCTAAAAACGGGACAGTCCCAAGTAAACCAGGGTAGTTGGTCACCTTCCATGGTTATGGTTACCCCAGAAAGAGACAGGATTCAGGAAGCAGCCAGCCAGGGCCTTCGTGTGGCCCCTAGGGTCTGCTTAGTCCTTGCCAGTCGCCTTAGGGCCTTGTGCCACTGTGGCCAGCCCTCCACAGGGAGGTGGCCCATCCTCCAATCCTCTAAGAAAAAAAAAAAAAAAAAATCTGTGGTCTGGGCGCTCTCAAAAGGCAGGAAGTTGAATCATCAACGCCAGTAACGACTCAGGCAGCCTGTGGGTCTGCCTGGGGAGCTCAGGGCTCCAGGCCCACAGGGCTGGCTGCTCACTTTGTTGCTCCCTCTCTGAACAGGAAAGCTCCAGAGTAAGGCTACTTAAGAAATGAGAGCTGTTGAGTGAGGTGGGAGGATGGCAGGTTGATCTGAACTTCCACCCAGCTTTGGTCTCTACTCACTGTGTGGCTTTCGGTGACCCCCTTGCCTCTCTGTTTCCTGGCTTTGAGAAATGCTGATTCTTGAAATCCCCTAGAATTAGGAGTGTAAGTGGTGACCAAAGTGAGAGTGCTGTGGGTTCTGGAGGACTCAGCTTTAGCTGAGTGGTGCTCAGTTGCACACTCCATCTCCTGCTTGCCTGGGAACAGGATCTGACAACTACCCAAGTGCAGACTGAGAAGGCTGGATTTAGGGGAATGCAGAAGAGGGACAGAAAAGAAGGACCAGATAAAAGAGGGTTACCCACAGATATCAATAATAATCATGCCTCCTGTGTTTATTAATCACTTCCTAGGTGCCTAGCCCCTGGGTGGTCTTACTTGATCTTTTTTTGAGGGGGTGGTACCAGGGATTGAACTCAGGGGCACTCGCCCACTGAGCCACATCCCCAGCCCTATTTTGTATTTTATTTTGAGACAGGGTCTCACTGAGTGGCTCAGTGGTAGAGTGACCCTGGGTTCAATCCCAGGACCAACTAATAAATAAATAAGCAAGCAAGCAAGCAGACAAATAAATGGATTATCATTATTTCTATATTATAATTAAGATGAGTTTCAGAGTGGTTAAGTATGTTGTCCAAGGGCGCACAGCTACCCAGTAGTGCAGTTCGAATTAATCCCTATGTTAGGTTGCATCTTTGAGAGGTAGGGACTCAGAAAGCCCACAGGTATCAGGAGGAAGATGAGTTTCCTAGAGAACTGAAGTGTAGGATGTAGTTGCACAAGACAACTAAGAACAGCAAGAAATCTGGGATCTTGGTGACTGTGCCCCCAGACAAGCAGGATCATGTTCAGCAGACTCTCAGATGACCTCTCAGGGCCTGATGAGGAATTGGGACACCCAGCAGAATTCTGCTGCAAAGAGTGACTGAACATTTCCTTTCTGAGCAAAAGCGCTGGCCCTGCTTCTCCAAGGGTGCGCCATGGATAGGCATGGATAGGTCCCTATCCACTCAGTATGGTTGCCATGCTCAGGCTCAGACCGTGGACCACAAGCCCTACGCTGCACACTCTGTGGTCTCTCTCCTCCCCTGTGAGTTAGGAGACAATGAGGGCTCATGAGGGTTTGACCAGCCTGAGCAAAGGACCAAGCCCCATTGGATCAGAGCCAATAGGGCCCCTGGCAGGGTTTGTTTCAGTGGGCTTCTAGGCATGGGGACAAGCCCCAGCTTGCTGTCTTCAGGAACAGAGCTGGCAGACCATTCCAGGGAAAGATGCCAATCTAGGTGCCCCAGGCCAGGAACTGGATCCCAGCATGAGATCAGTCCAGACCTAGAGGTGTCTTCTCCCCTGGGAGCAGTAGACTCAAAGGTGGTGCATTCCTTACCCTCTCCGGGGCACCATAAAATCCCCCCAAGAAGCCCTTACCCTAAGAAGCCTTTTGTTTCTGTCTGCTTCATGGGCACTGACCAGTATTGATAAGGATGGGGCTCCAGGGGCTTCATTAGCTTGAGGACCTACTAGGGGCACTCCTGGACAATGCCTTGGGATGGAGAAGGGGGGCCTGGAATTTGGGAGCGGGGACTAAGGCTAGCCTCCTGACCCCCCTGCCTCGGGACTGGCCTGAACTGCTAGGCCTCTGGAGCCAAATCATCTCGCAGACATTTGGCTTCCATTATCTGGCTATTTTGGGCAGCCCTGGGCTAGACTTGATTATTGCAAACCCGAAATAGTTCTTTATTAGACATGGCTGGCTCGCCCTCCTAAATCAGTCTTTTCGAGCCCCTGGGGTCTGGTGGGGAGCACATCTCCCCGTGCGCCCTCCAGGCCCTCTGGCAGGAAAGAAGGAGCCAACCAGGGCTTCGGCCCAGAGTACACACTCATGGGCACAGGAGGACAAGTGGAGGAACCGGGCCTGCGGGCAGGTCCGGGCCCTGCCCTCTTCCCTGCCCCCTGGCTTCAGCTGGCCCGGCCCCCAGCTCCTCCCCTAGGAGAGAGGGCAGAACAGGACTGGCTGGTTGAGGACCCTGCAGGACTGTGCCCGCCTGTCTACTGGGGAGTGCCAGCCTGGGTGTGGGGCCTCCACGGTCCAAAGGCCACCAACAGCCCAGCCACTGGGAGTGTGTGAAGGGGTGGTTCTCAGCCAGGGAGGTGCAGGGCACTCGGGAGCAGGAGGGAGAGAGGAAGAGGGTGAGTGCAGAGCCCACTGAGGGGCCTGGGAACCTCCCTGTCTGCCTCAGCTTCCCCTCACCTCACAGCCTGCTACCTCTGGATACAGCTCCCCAGAACAGCTGTTCCTGCATCTGGGGGACAAATCTCCTGTAGGATTTGAGTGAGATGTCACCAGGCTACTGCTGGCCTGAAGCAAGTCTCTGCCCTGCTACTTTCCTCCCCCAAGGGCATTCATTTGTCCTTATCAGATGCTGTCAGACTTGCTAATCGTGGAGTTTCTGGCACCTGACAGGTGGGTTAAGGAGAGGGCTGGGTCACATTTATTTGCAGGTCCCCCACATGGCCTCAGGTGGGCTGCATTCCGTGGCATCCCTGGTCACAGGTGGGGGCCACAGGGTTCCCAGTGGCAGAAGAGAGCTCCGGCAGGATGCAGCCTGACTGGGCCGGAGCAGGATTGTGCAACAGTCAGGGCTGTTTATGTCTAATGGCTTTGCCTTTAAGGTGCTGTGGACCCTGTCATGGGGACATCCAGGCACAGGTGAAAAGCCTGGCAGGGCTGGTACACGTGGATTAGTTGAGGGCAATGACTACCAGAATCTGGAAGAGGCCAGGAAGGATTCTCTCTCAACCCTTTGCAGGGAGCATTTCCAAATTTATTTTCTTATTTATCCCAATTTCAGACCTTCAGTCATCAGAACTGGAGAATAAAATTCTGAAGTTTTAAGTCATCCTGTCGGTGGGACTTTATTAACAGCAGTCCTGGGACACTAACACACCAGGGCTGGTTCTGCTGCCTGGAATGACCACACCCCTCGAGCTCATCCTCTAGTCTCTTACTTTCCATCACCTGTTCTATGCACCCACCTCTGTGTGCCCCAACTCTGAGCCCTTCCTTCTGTAGCAGATCTGTAAGGTTTGCTGCCAGCCTGTCTCCAGATTAGACTTCAGGCTCCTTGAAGGTAGGGCCTGAGCTGTAGCTTGACGCCTGACACATAGTAGGTGCTCCTTAAATGTGAGATGGATGAAGGCTCTGCCCAGGAGTGATGAGCCCCTGTGAGCCTGACCTAGCTTAGGCTGGGGACTTGGCAGTCCTCAGAGACCACAGCATCATCCATACGGGCCACTGCCAGCTCCTCCACTCTCCAGATCCCTCCTGGCTCCTTGTGATTCTGAAGAACTTGGGGAAATTCCTAACCTTTCCTTTCAATCGGGCCATTGGCCCCTGGAATCAGCCACAACGTAACTGCTCAGGTCCCTCCAACAAGGGGACTGTGTCTGTGGCCCAGATGACTCATGCACACTGCTCCATCCCGCAACCTTGGGCGGGACTTGTGCTGGGGATGGTGCCAGCCAGCTCAGCCAGGAGCCTGGACATCCTGTTGCCCCAACCCAGTCCCTAGGAACAGAGTGTACTCAAGGCTTCAGGACAAAAATCTGGATATGGGGAGGCCACGCTCGTTTGAAACTGAGATCTGAGTGATAAAAGGGACCAGAAAGGAGAAACAGCAAGTACCAAGTCCCTGAGGTAGGAATGAGCTTGACATGATTGAGAACTAAAAAGAACACAGGGGAGCCTGGAGCAGAGTGAGAGAGGTCAGTGATAAGACCTGAGATTCGATGGGGCCCACCTGGATCATCCAGGAGACACTCTCCCCATCGAGATCCTTAGCTTCATCATATCTGCAAAGTAACTTTTGCCATGTAAAGTAACATACTCACAGGTCCTGGGGAACGGAGCAGACATCCCAAGGGCAGGCCATATTCCGCCTACCATTGTCTCTCTCTCTCATCCTCTTATCTGTCTCTCCTGTTCTCCATTTCTGTTTATCTATCTACCCACCTACTTACCTACCTACCTATTTGGAACTGAATGTGTATCTATTGACCTGTCACCAGGCCACAATATATCTCTCTTCCTGTCCCTTTATCAAATATTAACAGGTTATTTATCAATCACTCCTCCATGCTTTGATCTTTCTATCTGAGAACTGCATTATCACCCTTCAGCCATCTACCTAGTACACTGTGTGTGTGTGTGTGTGTGTGTGTGTGTGTGTGTGTGTCTGTGTGGTACTGGGGATGGAACCCAGGCTTCACGCAGGCTAGGCAACAGCTCTACCACTGAGCTACATCCCCAGCCCTCGATAAGCTGACTTTTAAAACCAACTTATCATTTAGTTGTCTTCTGTCCATGATGAATTACCAATCATCTAAGTCATATCTGCTCACTTGTCACAGACGTGGACTTTCTTTCCCAACAAATAAAGTCAGTAAATATTCACGGAGGGCTTGCTATGTTCTCTGTGGATGCAATAAGGGGCAGACACCCCAGTAGCCATACAGGGTCCTTTTCCATTATATCTTTGTCACTGTCATGCCATCATCATCAATCCATGCACACTGTCCAATTTTGTCATCCACACAGGGCTCGTCTTTGGTGGACTCCCACCAACCTGCCTTGTGCTTGATAGCCATACTGTGCATGCATAAATAATGCAGACTCATTTTACTTGATGTTGATCTTAGATAAAATGTGGGTAGAAAAGTGTATCTGCTGGGCAAGCATCTTGTACATCAAATAACAAGTCCTAAAGTTAAGTGGAAACTATTTTTAGGTTGTCTGGGCAAATAGCGCAGGAGATGGGGACTCCAGAGATGTGGCCTCAGGCATGTTCGGGCACACGCAGGCACACGGAGGCACACAACACGCCTACATTGCTACACACAAATACACACGAATGTGCCTCCTCTCTTTCTCCAGCCACCGCACCAGCAGTTCCTTCCTGGCTTTCTTCTCCCCTCCACACTCACAAAGGGCCTGAGCAGACACTTCAGCGCCAGCTCATGTCCTGCTTCATCTGGTTCCCAGTCTAAGAATGTCTCCTCCCCCTGGGCTGCCAGGTCTTCCAGGGCAAGGTTAGAGCCTGCTTCTTCTTTATTTTTATTTTTATTGTTGTAATACTGGGGATTGAACCAGGGGCACTCTACCACCGAGCTACATCCCCATCCCCAGCCTTTTTTTTTTTTTTAACATTTATTTTCTAGTTGTAGTTGTCAATATCTTTATTTTTTTATTTATTTTTAAGTGGTGCTGAGGATTGAACCTAGGGCCTCGCCCACCCTAGGCGAGCGCTCTACCGTTAAGCCACGACCCCAGCCCCTCCCAGCCTTTTTATTATTTCTTAAATTTGGAGACAGGGTCCCACTGAGTTACCTAGGCTGGCCTTGAACTGTCAGTCCTCCAGTCTCAGCCTCCCAAGTAGCTGGAATTACAGGTATGACAAGCCTGCTTCTCTGAACCCATGCCCTCCAGGCCTGGCTGGTCTGAGGACTGGACACTCAGGAACATCTGGCCTTTCCTTGAACTCAGGATAAGTAGGGGACTACAGATGCTCTCCAGGCCATCTCCCATGACCCAACACAGTCCTCTCTACCTCACCCTGGAACCGGTCTGCCCAGCCCGGATGCCAGGGTTCTTCTTTCTATGGAACTTGCCTGGAGGAACTGTGTCAGCCAGATAATCTGCCTGGAGCTGGCCTCACGGGGATCTGCTCAACAAGAATTCCCTTGTTTCCAAGCATATTTGTGGCTCTGGCATTGAGTGCCAGCTCCTGTCCAGGGCTCTCCTCTGGGCTGCCGCCGGAGAGCAAGCACATTTGGAAGGGCTCGCCATCTGCTAGGCTGCAAGTCCTGGACATCCGGTAGTCATAGCGCCCAGGGCCACCCCAGCTTCACAAGTCACTTTCTCCAAGGCCCTGGGGGGAACAACTTCCTTACTCAAGGCTGAAGGAGGATCCCAAGGCTGCCACCTTGCTCCCTGGAGCACTTCGCACAGTGGAAGGCTATCAAGGCCAAGACACCATTAATGAAGGCTTGACTGGGGGAGGCACATCAGGGCCAGCAGGTCCTACAGTCCCTGGCCCCATGCTGAACCTTGATTCTCAGCCACATGCTTGACCCTGTTCAAATCCAGTGTCTGCCCTTCTGGAATCCTGTGGTTTCCTCCTGCAGGGACCTCATTTAACATATCTCTGAAGCCTGAAGCCAGCCAGGGGTTGGGCCCAGAGCAGCACAGATACGAACCTTAGCACAACGCAAGCCAATGAAATCCGAGAGCCCAAGCCCTGGCTTCATGCAATCTTTCTTTCCCTTACAGCCAGCACACAAGACCCACTTAGGGGTTCTCATTAACCACTTGGGATCCACCAAGTAATGAATTATCCCTACCTTTGCGGCCTCAGGAGCAGTCTGGGCCAGGTACTTTCAAGCTAAATGTGTTGGGAAGAAATGGAACTCTACCTACCGAAGAAGGGATCTCCTTCTGGAGGCCATGCTGCTCAAAACCCTTTTTCCTGCTCAGTTCATAATAGCTAAGCTATGGAACCAACCTAGGGGACCTCCAACAGATGAATGGATAAAGAAAATATAGTATATATACACCGTGGAATATTTCTAGGCCATAAAGAAGAATGGAATTGTGGCATTTGCCATAATGGACAGAACTGGAGACCATCATGCTAAACGAAATAAGCCAATCTCAAAAAACCAAAGGCTGAATGTTCTATCTGATATGCAAATGCTAATACGCAATGTGGGGAGGGGGAATAGAGGTTTATTGGATTAGACAAAGGGGAATGAAGGGACGGGAGAGAGAATGGGAACAGGAAAGACAGTAGAATGAATCGGACATAACTTTCCTACGTTCATATATGAATACATGACCACTGTAACTCCACATCAATGGGAAGTTACACTCTATGTATGTATAATGTCAAAACATTCTACTGTCATATATATATATAAACTTTTTCCTCTTTCTACACAGGTTCCCAGCTCCAGCCCAGTCTACCCAAGTCCCATCAGGTCAAAGGGAAGTACAGATTTTCTATGCACTTGCTGGAGCTCAAGTTCATGAGAAGGCTCTGGAATGTAGTTAGGGTCTGAGGCTGGTCCAACTGAAACAACTCAGAGAGACCCTGACCTTGGAGCCAACAGGCCCTGGTCTACACAAGGGATAGCACTAGTACTAGCCCCAAGACTGCTTTCCAAGAGCATGGTGCCTCCCAACAATGCTTCTGTCCCTGGAAGATTTTAAGCATCTGTAGGTCAACCAGAAGCACCCAAAAGCAGAGAGCTTCTTGGGTGTTCTGCAACAATCACAGGATCCACTCCTCTCCCTCTCTATTTTCACCCCTTACATTCCAATACAAGTAACAAGTATCATTTTGATGTGTCTTTTTGCAGATTCTTTCCCCGCACCAAGACCAAATTACACATATGTATGTGTTTCTGCAGGTCTTCAGATAAAAATGCACACTTCGGGGCTGGGGCAGGGGTGGCTCAGTAGCAGAGGGCCTGCTTAGCAAGTAGGAGTTTTATCCACGGAACCAAAAGTGCGGGGGGGCTTTCATTTTGTAGGGGTTTTTGTTGTGATTGGTTTTGTTGTTGTTATTGTTGTTGATTGCAAATGACACCACATGGTACCTAGTACCTTGCAACTTGCTCGTCATTTATGCTTTCCTTGGGGCTCTTTCCACACATTGTGTGTGTCCACACATTGCCACTCCCTCCTCTGCATCCTTGTCCTGTTTGCATTGTGCTTTATTTAGTTAGTCCTCTAGTCATGGACACTCAGCTGCTTCCAGGGTCTCACTGTTCTAAAGAGTGCTATAATACCATTTTTAAACAGGGGTCTCTTTGTGCCCACATTAGAAGGTCTCCTGGGAGGAGATTGCTGGAAGTTGACTTGCACAGTCTCATCTCCTCCTTGCAACCTGGAGCACCTACAGGCAGATGCCTGTACCTTCAGGTTACCTTCACCTCAGGCAGCTCCTAGTAGATTTTCCTGGACAGAGGGAAGTTCCCTCCTGCGGAGAAGCTCCAGGGTTGGCACCCTACGCTGTACCAAACTGCACTGAGGTGAACCAGGAAGACACCATCCCTCTCTCTGGAATATCCTTCACCGTCCCTGTCTCATCTAAATCACCACCTGCTATCATTTGGATGTGTCTTGTTCCCTATGGATTCATGAGTTGGAAGTATGATTCCTAGCGTGGCAATGTAGGAGGTGATGGAAACTTCAAGAGCCAGGGCATTGTCAGGCGCTGGTGGCACACGCCTGTAATCCCAGCGGTTTGGGAAGCTGAGGCAGGAGGATGGCCTCAGCAACTTAGCAAGGCGCTAAGCAACTCAGTGAGACCCTGTCTCTAAATAAAATACAAAATAGGGCTGGGGATGTGGCCCCTCAGTTACTCGGTATCCCTGAGTTCAATCCCCTGTACCAAAAAAAAAAAAAAAAAGAGCTGGGGCATAGGCCTGGGGTGTGGAGAGGGCTTGCCTTGCCTATGCAAGGCTCTGGGCTTGGTTCCTAGTACTGAGGGAAAAAATAAAGAAAACAAGTAGAAAAAGAAATAAAGAGGCAGGGCCTAGTGGAAAGTCCTCAGGCCATTGGGGGTCTTGTCCTCTGAAGGGAATGCTGGTGCCCTGAAGAATGTTCTGGAAAGAGCATTGTCATTAAAAACTGACCCTGATCTCCCATTCTGGCTTCTTGTCTCATTTAGTTTATTTTTTGCAGTATTGAGAATCAAACCCAGGACCTCACACAGGCTAGGCGAGCACTCTACTATTGAGCTACATCCCCAGTCCTTTTTATTTGATTTTGAGACAGGGTCTCACTATGTTGATCAAGCTAGACTTGAACTTTCCATCCTCCTGCCTCAGCCTCCTGAGTAGCTAGGATTACAGGTGTGTGCCACCACGCCCACTTGGCTTCCTGTCTTAAGATGTGATCTCTTCCTCTTGTGTGCTCTCCTGTCGGCGAGATGCCATCCACCATTTGGTGCTCACCAGAACAGAAATAATTATGGCGCCATGTCCTTAAAGTTTCAGAACTGTGAGCTAAATAAACCTCTTTTCTTTATAAAGTTTCCAAGCATCAGGTATTTTGTTATAGTAATGAAAGATGAACTAATAATACTCATCTTCATGCAGGTCCATCTCCACAGCTTGCCTCAAAAAAAATCTTTTACCTATTTCAACCCCCAGGCTCCTAAGACAACTTGTTTTATTTTAGTAACCCTGCATATACTTAAGGACCTATCTTCCTAAATGGGCTTACATTCCATAAAGGCAGAATTCGAACCTGAAAATCTGTCCTGGTATATAGATGCTTTGTTTCTGTAAGTTGTTTGTGTGTGTGTGCTATTTGAAAGGCCAAGATACCCCAAGTGTGACTGTAAGTTCACCAGTAAATACATGGGAAGAATCTTTTTAAGACTGTCAGATGGGGAGAAGATTTGCTTTGTAGCCTTTTTTGGCAGTAATGGGAGTTAAACCTAGTGCCTCACACATGCAGGGTGAGTGCTTTACCCAGCACTAGATTTGCTTTGATTTTTCGTAAACCCTGGGAAAGGTGAAAGGGTTTTGTTTACATTGCTCAACTTGACTTAGAGCCAGTGCCTTTGGTTCTTGGTGGCTCTTGGATTGGGCTGGGCCCCTCAGCTCTGAGTGGGGTGTGTCACACTTGACTTGGTTGGGCAGGCCCCTGACTTGGCTGGACTTACTGGCTGCTGCCAGTTTTGGAGGAGGCGTTTGCAGGCCCCAGGGATCTTCATTGCCTTCTGCCATCTGTGGCCAACGGGCTAAGTCTGAGAGTCTAAGAAGGGACAGGTGGCCTGGCTGGCACATTCTGCAGACATCTCCTGGGACTGGTCAGTACCATCTCTGAACTGGAAGGCTAGTGCTCTGAGGGGCACCTCTCCCAGGCATGCAGTATCGTACATCCCAGGTAGAGCCAAGTCTGGATCCTGCCAGGGCAATGTCTTCAGCCACAGACAGCTCTGGGTGGCTTGTCCCTCTCTCCCAAGCCCCAGCTGCATGCAGTTTCTTCCTGGAGCCCAAGAGGCAAGAGCCGCTGGGTTTTGTCCTCTCGTCAATGCCAAATTATGTGTTTTGTACAGGTCTTGGCACAGAGTCAGCACTCGGGAAATATTTACTGAACAACCAATGGAATGAATGTTCACTCTTCTTCAGAGGAGGCCACGTAAAGGCACTGACTACAGGTGGGAGGGGAAAGAGTGGACTTTAGAAACAGAGGACCCAGAAGGAAGGGTGAGCAAAACTTGCCTGCATCTGATCAATCAGCAAGTCTTCCCAGACTCAACTCCTTCAGGTTCCCAGGAATTCTCTAGAAACCATAAGGTTAGGGCAGGTGTTTCCTAACCTGTGAATTCATGCTACTTCCTATGTGACCTGTGGATCAGCAGCATCAGCAGCATCTGGGAGCTTTTGAGAAAGGCAGACTCTCAAGCTCCACCCCAGACTTCATGAATCAGAATCTGCACTTGAACAAGATCCCAGGTGATGTGCATGCATCATGTCATCATTGGACAAGCAATGCCTCCAGCAGCAACTGAATGAACATCGATCTGGAACCCAAATGAGGACTTCTCACCTGGCACAGAGGCAAGCTGTTGGGGAGTGTGGATAACTACATCTGGGACTTCTGCCTACCTCCATGACTCAGACAGATTATTGAGTCAGATATTTTCTCTCTCCGGTCCTTGAACACTGCCTGGAACATAGCAGGCACTCAATAAATATTCAACACATGAATGTTGAACAAGTCTTAGGCTATTTTTAAGATTTATTTTTTATTTTAAAATTTGTTCTAATTAGTTATACATGACACTAGAATAAGGTGATGTGATTTTATTTTATTTTTATTTTTTAGAGAGAGAGAGAGAGAGAGAATTTTTTAATATTTATTTTTCAGTTTTTGGTGGACACAACATTTTCATTTTATTTTTATGTGGTGCTGAGGATCAAACCCAGCGCCCCACGCATGCCAGGCAAGCATGCTACCGCTTGAGCCACATCCTCAGCCCCGGTGATGTGATTTTTAAATTTTATTGATTTATTTTAATTAGGTACATATGACAGCAGAATGCATTTTGATTCATTGTACACAATTGCAGCACAACTTTTCATTTCTCTGTACATGATCACACCATATGTGCAGTCACACATGTACCTAGGGTAATAGCGCCCATCTCATTCTGCCATCTTTCCTGCCCCCATCCCCTTTCCCTTCCCTCCCTCCCCTTTGCCCAATCAAAGTTCCTCCATTTTCCCCATCACCCCCCCCCATTATGGATCAGCATCCACTTATCAAAGAAAATATTCGGCCTTTGGGTTTTTTTGGGTTGGCTTACTTAGCATAATAGTCTCCAACTCCATCCGTTTACCTGCAAATGCCATAATTTTATTCTCTTTTAATGCTGAGTAGTATTTCATTTGCTTTTTTTCAATTAAAGTTCTTATGCTATTTTTTTCAATTAAAGTTCTTAAGGTATGCTGGACCTTCTGCTTCTGGATATAAATTGCAAGTTATTTTTAAAAGGATGTTTGTTCCCACTAAGGACTCCTGGAAGAACAGCTATTGTCTAATAAGCAATTACTGAGTACCAGGCCAGTACTTGAAACCATGTGGTCATGTTGTGTTTCACAAACTGTGGTTCCTGGGTAACGGCATCAAGAATGACCATCTGCTTGTTAAAAATGCAGATGCCTGGGACAGGTCTCAGAGACCTGCCCACTGGGAACCTTTGGGGATAAGGTCTAGAAGTCTACATTTTTACTGAGTATCACCATTCCCCAGCACACTGAAGTTTGGAAATGACTCATCCCCAGTTAACAGAGAAGAAAAATGAGGCACAAACAGGATAACTGATCTATGCAAAGTCATAAAGCTGTTGAATGGTCAAGGAAGGATGCAAACCCAGGACTGTCTAACTCTGGAATGCATAGTTTTCATCATATTGTCTGTTACACTGGCAAAATTAATAGTCAGGCTAATATGTGTATTTAGCCAGATATATGGCTTTGTGTACATTTCGTTTGTCAACAAAATTTTATAGACTTGGAAGGCAGTCAAGTATGCTTTATTTCTCTCAGGATTCGTAACTTCCCTTACCATGCTTAAGGAACAGAAAGATCCTCACTAAAAGTTGTCTAAGTTGAATTTCTACAGCTATGTGGTTATACTATTCTATACATATTCACAAACATACAAAGGGTGTCTTATTTCTTTTATATATATATATGTTATAGATGGCATAATAAATACCTCTATTTTATTTATTTATTTTTGTGCAGTACTGAGGATTGAATCCAGTGCCTCATACGTGGTAGGCAAGTGCTCCACCACTGAGCTACAACCCCAGCTCTGGCTATCTTATTTTTAGTAGCATACTGGAACACATGATAGCAACTGTAAATGTTGCCACTCTTTCTTGAACCCAGTCCAATCAAGGTTTTGCTTGACACTCCATTGACATGGCTCTTATCAAGGTCACCATTGACCTCCATTTTCTGAACCTAATGATTGATTCTCCGCAGATTTGGACGTAGGGCTTTCTTTCCTCCTGTAACTCTTGCTTCCCTTGGCTTCCAGGGCATTCTATCTCTTTGGATGCTTTTTATTTATTTATTTATTTTTAGTTGCAGGTGGACACAATACCTTTATTTTTTATATATTCACGTGTAGTGCTGAGGATCAAACCCAGCGCCTCACATGTGCTAGGCGGGTGCTCTACTGCTGAGCCACAACCCCAGTCCCTAGATGCTTCTTTTTTGATGACATCTTTGCTGATTCCTCTTTGTCTTCCAGCCATCTTTGAGTCCCTTCTCTTTCTACACTTGGATCATCTCCTGTAGCTTTAAATACCATCCATCTGCTGATAATTCTTAAATAATATCTTCAGCCAAGACCTTGCCCCAAACTAAGGCTGCCATGTTGAGCTGCCTATGGGATGGCTGCACTTGATATCAAACAGGCATCTCGAGCTCAATATGTCTAACAATGAGCTCCTTATCCTCCTCCAAAACCTATTCCTTCCAGTTTCCCCTGCCTTAGCCAATGGCAATCCATCCTTCCATGGGCTTAAGGTCAAACTCTTGTAGTCATCCTTAGTGTCTTTCTCTCACATTCCATAAGCAAATTCTGTCAAAATATACACAGAATTTGACCACTTCTCACCATTTCCACCGCGGCCACTCTGGCCAAGGTAACATCTTCCCTCACTTGGTGGGTCAATCAACATGTCTTCCCATATATCCTTCTGCTTCAGCCTTCCCCCCTTTGGTCTGCTCTCTGTATGAAAGCTGAGTGACCTGTAAAATCCAGTGTCAGATCATGTCATTCATGATACCAATGACAATCCCCTCATATCACTCCAGTCAAATCCAAGTTCCTTACAGTGTCCTGGGTGACTTCTTCCTTTGACATTGTAAGCACGCTTCTGCCTCGAGTCCTGCTGTTTTGTGTAGGGATGGACAGGGGTTCTTGACCTTTTTTGTATGGTGGACTCTGAGTATAAGATCTTTTTACTTTTTTAGTTGTTGATAGACCTTTAGTTTTTTTATTTACACATGGTGCTGAGAATCGAACCCAGTGCCCCACACATGCTAGGCAAGTGTGCTATTGCTGAGCCCCAGCCCCAGCTCCTCTAAGAGCTTTAAATCCAGTTTTAAAAAAAGTTCCATAAATTATAAAAGAAAACCAATTTTATTGGTTTTCTTTTATAATTTATAATATATTACTATATTATACATTTAAAAATATCAAAAATATTTTTAAATGTATAATATAGTAATATATGTGCTTTATTAATTCATTAAATTGCAGCATAATGTTGAGGTAGTGATGAATGTAATGTTTTAAGGAATTTTCAATAACTGTAATGTGATATGAAAATATCTGTGATTTTTACTAGCAGCAGTGTCACAGGTGCTGCTAATATCACTGATTTGTTATCTGCATTCATAATTGAAGAACTGCTATGTTTTAATTAGTGAAAATAAAGATGCAATTCTTTTTCTCATCAAAGGTGCTGACCCCCTGAGTTCTACCCATTGACCTTTGAAAGGGAGGGTTCGTGGGGTCCAGGTTAAGAAGCCTGGGCTTAGAATGCTCTTATGCCCTCAATGTACCCTTATGCACATATACTGTCCCACACAACTCACTCCTTCTCCTTTTGCTTAAGAATCACATTCCTGGTGAGGTGTCCCCTGACCATTCTACTTAAAATTATACCCTTACTCTCTCCATTCCCCTTTTCTGCTTAATTCTTCCCTACATCACTTAATTATTTTCAAACATATAGATTTTTAATTAATTTATTTAATTTATTTATTTTTAATTTATTCTATTTCCACTAGAAACAGACACTAGGCACTTGTCAAATGGTGACACATTCTAGTATGGTGTCTGGCATACAGGAGTCACTCAATAAGTACTTGTTGAAAATAAGTAATGATTAAATCTGTATGACCTGTGTCTTCTCATTTTTTTCCTGCAAAAAGTTAATGAATGATTGGTGAGACTTTTAATAAAGATTAAGGAGTTATAATTATCTTCATCACTATAATTTTATTAACTTCCAATATTAACCTTAAATAGTGGCACAGAGCTGCAGGTTTCTTAGCATTCTGAATAGGCTTCCAGTTCTGTTTTCCAAGGATGCTTTGGGGGCCTGGGTTTCACACCATGTCAGGAACTATCTCTGATGCAAAGTGCCACTCATAAAACTCTTTCTTGCCAAGGTAGCTAGCAGACTCTCCCAACTCCAATCAAATCAATAATAGTAATAATACTTTTTATTTCTGGCAACCCTATAGGTCAGCTACCACTTACTAGCTATGTAATTGTTGGTAAGTTACTAAACCTTTCTGAAGAGGTAAGATTTTTTTTTTTTTTTTTTTTTTTTTTTTTGGTACTGGAGATTGAACTCAAAAACTGAGCCACATCCCCAGCCCTATTTTGTATTTTATTTAGAGACAGGGTTTCATTGAATTGCCCAGTGCCCCGCCATTGCTGAGGCTGGCTTTGATCCTCCTGCCTCAGCCTCCAGAGCTGCTGGAATTACATGCATGTGCCATCTCGCCCGGCAAGACAGGATTTTTGTGGGGATAAAATGGAATGGCCCCCACAAGGTGTAGTATAGAGCAGGTGCTCTTTAAATGATCATCCACAACCTCTTCCACCTCAGCAGGTCACTTTATAACTGCTTGCCAATGCATTTTCCCATTCAAGTTCAGCTCCTGATGGCTAGGAGGATGTCCTAGGATGTCTTCCAAGGCATGTTAACCTCCTGCAACTTGATCCAACCAGAGCAGCCCCCTTTAGGACTGCCTCTATAAATTGATGGCTCCACTCTGACTCCCGACCTCCAACATGTGACTGAGACTGTTATCTGGACCTTGACCCTGAAGCCCACCATTTATCACAGTTTCCTTTCCTGACCCTCCTGGTACCCACACTGGGAGTTCCTGTACCTGTCCTCATAGAGGGAAAGACAGAAATCATCATCCTGCTGTTTTCAGGTGTGTAGTACTTTCGAAGAGGGCTTTCACCCTTCCCCAAAATATGTAGGCACAAGGTAAGAAAGGAGAGGGTATGTGTGATAGCTCAGTGGTAGAGCATATGCTTAGCATGTGCAAGGCTTTTGGTTTAATTCAAGCACCAAATACCAACAAACAAAAAGAGGGAAGGGTCAAAGTACTCCCGTGCACCATGCATTTGAGTCTGGTTCTGCTTTACCCACACAGCATGTATACATACATATTTACATATATGTATATATGCACACATGGCCTCAGGAATCTTCCACCACTTCATTATAGGAAGAGGTAAAACACTCAGAGAGATGAATCCACTGACTCAGATCACACAGCTTCTCAACTGCAAAGTCAGGAACTGAACCCTCCTAGCCTCCAACACCTGTTTCCAGGGGTTGACCCTGGCCTGGGAAAATCCTACCAACTGACCACTGTGAGCGAGAGCCACGTCTAACTTTGAGGTGGAACCCAGTCCCCTCTTCTTGCCAGATAAGCTGCCTCATACTTTGTGAATGAAGGCCACAGAAGAGAAATGTTGCAGTGACTCCCTTTGAGCTCATATTTCTTTCTTGTTGCAAAAAGTGCTTATTTCAGCACCCATCATCTCCCTCTTTGTTGTGTAGACAATCCGCCCTGTCGGATTTGAGCTGTTATTATGAGTTTGTTTATTATTAGATTTATTTCTCCTATAAGCAAATGTGTTCACAACAGTCCATGGGGGAATCTTCTTAATTGTCACATAAATGTCATCTTATGTAAATTGAATATTTATGTTTTCATGGAAGTCGTTGGAGGGAAAAGGAAGAATAAACAACCTTCAGTCTTGGAGAGGGAAAGGGATTCACAACTCACCCACATGCCTTCAAAACCAAAAGGTAAGTTGCAAAAATCATTGGATCATCTTGGAGGGGCAGCCAAGAGAGCGGGGGTGGGGTGGGGTGGGGTGGAGAAAAAGCTGGCAACTATGCCATGGGAATATTGGGCTAGCCTCCCGGATCTCCCCAAAACCTCCAGCCAAGGCCAGACTACTTCTCTGGCTGAGGCATTTCGAGGAGGCTGAAGGTTGCCCCCAACCCTCCCCATCCAAGAGACAAGCCCTTCTCCTTCCTAGAGAGAAGGTGAGCGCGGCGGGCGCAGCGGGTTAGGTGGGTGTGGTCCGCAGCTCTGGGAACCGACCCAAGGCCCCGCCACCGCCGGCTAGCCGCCCGACAGCCCGCCCGCCTGGCGAGCGCAGGCTCTTCTTCCAGAAACTGCGAGGATCCAAGCGCACTGTTTGTGCACCACAAGGTCAAGTCGGGAAGTGGAGCCGGCGGAGGAGGGGCGATGAGGCGAAGGGTGGGGAGGGGGAGCCCCGCTTCTTAGCCAAGTACCAGCCCTTGGAAGTTGCCCCTCAGTTGTTAACCCTTTAAGGGGAATGGGCGGGACGAGCAAAAGGGAAGGGGTTGCCCCGAGGCAAACTCCTTCAGGACCCAGGACGTGCAATCACCCAACCACCCATCACCGCGTTCTTCACCCTCCGGAAATACGGGGCAGCTCCGGGCGCCTGGAGGCACCCGAGAGGGGGGAGGGGGCGACGAGCCCTAGAGGGACCCTCTCTACGGACCGCCCCTCTTTTCGTGAGGTCGCCTACAATTTCAAGTTTCCCCTGCCCGGGATGTTAGTTTCCATTTGGTGTGGGTGGGCGAGGAAGGCTGCGCCCCCTCCCCCAGACTAGTACGCGCCCCTCCCCTCCGCTCCTGCCAGCACTTTCTGCTCACTTCTGGCGCTGTAAAACGCCACGCGATTTATTCGATTCACATTTTAAAACCGGCGATTCGGAAACGGGGCCGAGGGTGAGGGTCTCCCAGCGCTGGAGTCCCGGGGGGCGGGGTGCTCAGTGCAAACCTCGTTTCCTCCGCGAGTGTCGCCTCCAGGCTGTTATTTGCAAAGAAACGTCTTTTTGACGCAGGGAGAAATGGCAAATTTTAAGTACGTCATTAATATGGCGCCAAAAGATTTTTTTAAGTATAAGCTTGCTATTTTTTTTTTTTTAAGGTTGCGGGGGGCGCCGCCCGGGTCTGGGGCGCGAAGGGGGCGGGGTGTGAGCAGAAAGTGTGAGTGAGAGAGTGGAGGGGCGGGGTATGTGTGTGAGTGTGTGAAGTGTGAGCAGACCTGATGGGACTTGCACGGGCGCAGCCGCCGCTCGGGCCCGGCCCTGGGGACAGGGCGGGCTGGGGGCGCCCCAGAGTGCTTGAGTCGGGGCCCCGCTGCAGGCAGGCGGGGGCCGGGACGGGCACCCTCCCCCCCGCTGGGGCCCGCAACACTACCTGGAACCGCCGCGGGAGCCAAACAACTGGGCGAGGGGGGGCGGTGACTGGGGGTGTCGGGAGCGGAGATCCGAGTGAATAAGAAAAAAGTGGCTACTCCCCCTCCCTCGCTCCTCCTGCCCGCCCCCACCCCACCCCCACCCCAACACATTTTTTTTTTTTCTAAAGAGATCACAAGGAAGTCTTGGTTTAAAAAGAAACAGAAACATACACAGGGGGTTGGTGAATGGTGCCGACCGCGGCCATCGCAGTTGGAGGCTATTTTTTGGGGGGGTGAGTAGCGTCCATGGAGTTACTTTGCTCCCACTCCTAGCGGCACCAGCTCGAGTCTGGCGGGCTAACCGTCCCCAGCAGGGGCGCGGGGCTGGGGACGCCGCGGGCACGGCCGCCTCCCTCGCCACGACCCCGGATGGATGCGCGCCCCCCGCCCTCCCGCGCCGGCCCCAGGAGCTCCTGGTTTCGGGAGCATCCTTCCCGCGCCGGCCCCCGCCGCGGCGCGTAGCGGAGGGCAGCGCCCCTCGGGAGGGCACCGCGGAGCAAGGTAAGATCCAGCCCCCGGTGGCTGGGCCCTGCGCATCTCCACGGCATTATTTTGTGTTTTTGCAACAGATCTGCCAGCGCTCCTCGCTCTCTCTCTTGCTCGCTCGCTCCCTCTCTCTCTTGCTGGCTGCCTGTTCTAGGAAGCCAGCGCGGGGGGTGGGGGGGATGCACAGCACTGGGGAGAGAGATTGCGCATGTTGGTCAGTCGTTTAAAGAGTACGGTGCGGGGAGGCTGAGAGGGGCGCATGCAACAACAACTTTTGGAAGGGTGAGCCTGGCGACCTTCTTTATTAATGACTGCGGCAAAGCGCCCCTGGGCCGGCGAGGGGGCGCGGGAGGGCGGGGGCGCGCGGAGGTTGCAACTTGCCCTGCGGGCTCCGGCCGGTTGAAGGGGCTGCGGCGGGAGAGGGGTGCGGGGAGAGGCCGAGCGTCCGGGGTTGGGGATTCGGAGAACCTGGAGCTATCTGCCCTCCTGTCGTCCTGAGTTTCATTTTGTTGATACGCAGCACGTCCAGCCGCCGAACCGGGCTGAGCTGGTGCACATGACCCGGCGCTGGGCTCACGTGCAGCCGGTCCGGTCCCAGACACCTTCCGGGGGCCACCGCCTCCGCCCGGCGCCCCCTCTCCGGGCTGGGTGCACGCGGGCGCTGCACGCGGGGGCAGCATGCTCGGCTCCTGGGCTCAGAGGCTCTGCACAAATTAGACAGTTTTTTTTTGGAGGGTCGGGGGACACCCTTTACAGGTGAGTGTGGAGGGTGCGCAGCCTTGGCGCCTGGGGCTCGGGCTGGGGTCGGGGACAGGCCCCCCCCACCCCCAGGGCTGCGCGGGAGTCCGGCGGGGGAGAAGTGCTGGGAGAGTGGAAATGTACCGGCGGCGGCCGGAGCGGCGGGTGCGCGCCCGCGGGGCGACGGCAGGGGGCGTGGCCCTTGTTTACCTTCTCCCAACTCTGCCGGTTCGCGTCCCGCTCCAGGGACAGCTCCGCAGTCCCCTGCCCTCCGCCTCCGCCCTTAGGCCCTGGGTGATATGGGGAAGGTGCTGACTGGCAGCCGACCCTGGCTGGGATGCACACACCTGACCCCCAAAAGAGCGACATTGCAGCCCCCGCCCCCACCGAGCACTGCTGCAGTCCCTCCGCCGGATCCCGGGCCCCGCCCCGCCCCCGGCAGTGGCATCTTCCCGGCCTCACCTCCTTCCTCCCTCTCCCTCCCTCCTTCCCACCCACTCGCCTGCGCCTGCGGAGCGGCTCCCTCCCGCCTTCTCCCCGCCTGGGTGCAGACTTGTGGCTCCCCGTGGTCCCTTCCCGCCCATCCCTGGGTCTTGAGGCACCCCTTCTCAGGCCAAGGGATGAGAGGGGGTCAGCTTGGCCATTCGGAGCTGTTCCGCCGGAGGATGAGGATGTCTGTGAGACAGGCAGGAAGCCTTCACTCTAGCTTCCAGAGGCCCAGCCCCCCAACCCTGTCCCCTACTACACACCGCTGCCCCGCTCTCCCTCCCCAACCCCCACCTCTGGGTCTCTAGTGCCCTTCCCTGTGTCTTCTAGACCCCTCCCCCGCCAGGGGCTACAAGCCCACCCACCTCCCGGCGCCGCCCCGGGTCCGAACCGCCTCTTGCCCTTCCTTCGCCTGGGCTGGAGCACCCCGCAGCTACCTCCGGCTCCTCCTCCAGGCTCCCGCGGTCGGAATCACGCCGGCGCGCCTCCAGCCTGCGGTCCCGCGTACTGCCTCCAGGGGCGGGCTGGAGGCGCGCACAAGCCCCCTTCTAATCCCCTTAGCCACTGCCGCCGGGCCGGGGCACTTTTTTTTACGGGCTTGGCCGCCAACCTCGTGCTGGGGGCTGGGGAGGGGGAGGGGCGCCAGCTTTCTTTTGCCAAAGGCAGTTTGCAACCCGCATCCTTGGTCTCTGCAGATTTCTAAACCACACCCCTGCATCTAGCACCCCCGGGCTGGTCTTTTACGGTTCCAAGGCACAAAGTTTTATCCATAGGCAGTTTGTAGGGGGTCATCAAGAGGGGTCATGTTTGTATCCAGAGCAGTGCCAAAGGATCTAGAAGGGTCTGAGCCCCTTCATTGAAAGAGCCCAGATAAACTGGATAATCCCTAAACTTTTATGTTTGCAAATCTAGTCCCCGGCCTTGGGAGGTGGTAGGATCTACTGGCCCCTCCTTCCAGAGTGGCACTGACTCCCTTTTTCACTGGTAAAATTCCCAGTAGGACATTTGGCAAAAGGGCCAGGCAGAGATCTGCCAACCGGGCCTGGCCCTGTTTCCTGGGTTCCCAGGGTGCTGGGTTCTCCGGTACCCTGACTTCCTTTCTCACCTTAGGGCCCCAAACGAATGCACTATCCCTCCTGTCTTCTTCAGGCGGGTTGGGACTCGCAGGGAGATCTACCAAGCAGAGGAGGAAAATAACAACAGAATAACTGTAAGGGGGGAAGGAATGAGTAATAAAGCTGACCCAGGCAGGGAGGAGGGCTTTCATGTTTAAGCGATGCTATTTGCTTTTTAGGTCACAGGCTGCAAAAACAGGCTTTGATCCGAAGTGGGCGAATAATTTATTGAGAAAGTTAGCATGGTAGGGGGAAAAAAAAGGAAAGCTTGTTTGATCTGGAGCCTTCTCAGTTGTCCCAAGTGCTGCTGGCTGTTGTTTTGAGTGGAAAAGCATTTAGTTCCCCAGCAAATGCCTCTCAGAGGGAACTCCTCACCTCAAGCAGAGAATGTTGGTTTTGCAACTGTTTGACCAAGGGTCTTCCCAGCACTTTTGGAGATGAAGTGTTTAAGGACTGGGTTGTTTGGGCTCTGGATGAAGCAGATGTTTCCAGAATGTTTTCCTATCCAACATGCTTTTCCTTTCCTTAAATTGCCTAGTTAGATGGCCAGTAACATACATGGAAGAGACTGTGGGAAATCCCATCCACTTAGCTCTCATTGACAGGTGATGGAGGGATTGCTGCTTCTCAGGCCCCACATGCACTTTGGAGTCTTGAAGTTAGGCTTCTGACACTGACTGCTACATCTTTGAGGTTGTGGGCAGGGTGTTCTGGTTATAACCATTGTTTCTGTTAACAGGGAGATGGTTGTCTTTATGCTCATTACCCAGGTCAGAGACTTACTTGCAGTAGGTTGCTTGGGAACCTGACAATTTTTTTAATAGGTCAGAATTGAGGAGAGGATTCCCCTGCCTTACCATGTCCCCCCACTTAGCCCCCTCACCCATGTGGCTCAAAAGCTTACAACTGCAGGTCCCAACTAAAAACTTAGGACCCCAGGGAGGTTGGTCCTGGGGGCTCTAGATCGTCCTCCTCTCAGTACTAGAGAATAACCCTACCCAAACTCTGCAAATTGGAGATCGATATATACACATTAGCCTTTTGGGGATGGATTATCCCCTCTGGAGTTACACAACCTAGATTTGAACCCTGGCTGCCTGATCATCTGCTGTGATAATGGTTCTGGGCCTCAGTTTCTTCATCTGCCAATGGGATTGAAACAGTTGAGGATCCCATTCAAAAAGACTAAGATGCACAGGCCTGTAATCCCATCAACTCAGCTACTACCAAGGCTGAGCCACAAGGAGACCAGCCTGGACATTTAGTATGACCCTCAGCAATTTAGTGAGACCCTATCTCAAAAAAAAAAGCGTTGGAGATATAGCTCAGTGACAAAGCACTCCTGGTTCACTCCCCAGTACTAAAAAGAAAAAAGAGGGTGGGGGAGGACTCTGCCCAGAACTGGTAAAGTGCTTGCGTAGCATGTGCAAGGCCCCAACACTGGGGGAAAAAAAGTCTAAAGCTAGGCGTGTGGTAAGCACTTGATTAGCATTAGCCATTCTTATTGTTATTACCAATGACCTGGGCAGGGTCTCAATGCAGCTATGACCTGTTCTCTCACCTTTAGGCTAGGCCAGAGAGCCAGCTCCTTTCTCTAAAGAGGAGGTCGGAAGGATCCTGCAGATGCCACTGGGCAAACAGATCCTGGAGCAAAGGGATGGAGCTTTGTCCTTTCTGAAGTGAATAGGGTGAGGAAGTACTAAAAGCAAAGTCCCATTCATTTTTTGGAGGCTGGGTGTAGGCAGCACATTTTAGGGAAGCTGGGTCTCTAGGACACTTGGTATTGCAGGTGGGCAGCGATAGTGTTAGAAGGTTTGAGCTTCCCTTGCCTTGAAGAAGCAGGGTTGAGGATTGCAGGCAGCAGCTCTCTACCCCGCGTGCACAAAATCATTTTTGTAACTGCAATTTACTGTCCCCTAGAAGGCATTAAAGTTAATGAGAGATAGGAAAGAGTGGGGCTCTGACCCCCGTTTCAAGCGGTTTTAAAAGTGTGCAGCTCTTGTTTTCTGAATGTCTGGCCTTCCCGACACAAGGAGGCTCTGAGGACAGGTTTTCCAGCCGAAATATCATTAAATTGTATTAGCATCTTATTACACACACGCCTTAGCGGTCTGCCTCAGACAGGGAGAGTTTTTGTTTCTCTTTGAAAGATTGTGTCTGGAATGGTAAATTGCCTGCTTGAAAGCCCTTTCCCCCTTTTTTAAGGAGGAGGACGAAATCCTGCTGTGTGTGGTGGCGGGCAGGGCAGGCCTGGTGGCCCCTGGAGAGGAGAGGCCGGAGGCCAGATTGGGGTGTTTTAACTGCCCAGGGAGGACTGCAGTAGCAGACCTGAAAGGCCCACTGTTCCCAGGGTCAGCTGGAAGGGCGTTAATGGAGGCCCAGGGTGTTTATTTGAGTTTATTTGCGGAGAAGTCTTTAAAGGGGGCTGGCATTGGGCGGTGGTGTTCCAAGGCCAGACCTGAGGCCCCCACTAAGACCAATAGCCAGGGCTGCCAAGAAAACATCTGCCACCAAATTGCTGCTCTATTACTGAGTTGACATTGATCATTAGCCAGGAGCCCAACCAAATAAAGCCTCGTGGAAAATGTGTGAGGTCAAGACAGGGAAGGCAGGCTGTGAAAATAGGACGGAATCTTGGGCTGGAGTGTTTGTTCCTGTAAGACACAGGCAGGCCAGCTGGGCTGTGTAGTCCCGACACTTCCGAAGGGGACAAGAGCACACTCAGCCACTCCCTATTATGAACTAGTTGCCGTGTGATGGGGTTGCTGGGGCTCCTGCAGGGATCTAGACAGACATGCTCCTTACACACTCACAAGGAGGACAGCCAACAAGTAGCTCAGCCAACACAACTGTGATGGTTGCCCTGGAGACCTTGAGTGACTACATGGTCAAGTTCTTTAGATAGGGTGACACAGGTGATGTTTAAACCCAAACCTGGAGAGTAAAGAGTCAGACATGCGTAGACCATATGAAACATTCCAGACAGAGAGTACAGCTTGTGCCAGGTCTCGAAGCCTGGAATCTTTGGCTTGTTCGAGGAAATGAAAAGAGGCCCATGTGGCTATAAAGTGGTGAGGAAGGGGATCATGGTCAGTGTGAACTTGTCAAAGTGGGCAGGAGCCAGATTGTGTAGGCTTTTGTGGTCAGGAGCTTGCAAATGGTCCTTTGATCAGGAGGAAGCCTTTGAAAGATTTTCAGTAGGGGCATGCTGTGATCTGATTTATGCTTTTTAAAGATCACTCTGGCTGCTGTATGGAGTCCTGGATTATGGGGGGACAGTGGAGAAAGCTAGGGGATGAGCAAGAGGTCCAGGCAAGACTCCAGATGGGTTTAGATGAGAGTGGTAATAATAGAGGTGGGAAAAAGTGTATTCTGGGGGCGAGCCCATGGTTCCTGCCAGGGTTTGGCTGTGGGGTGGAAGATGCACAGAGAGACCGGGCCCCTTTGAAGGTGAGCTAGGGCATACACAGTCCTGAAGGACAGCTTCCAGCCTGTGTCACTTTGGGGGATACTGTAGGAGTTGTGAATGGCAGGGAAAGGAGATGCTTCTTTTCTAGACTGTCCTTTATAGATTAGGTTTATGTTTTGCCCCTAAAAAGTAAGTGCCTTGTGATATTGAGGTCATCTCCCAGAGTAGACTTTGCTCTTGGGAGAGGCTGGAGGGACCAATAGAAAGAGAAAACCAAAGGCCAAGGTGAAGGCACTTCCACATCTTACTTGCTTTTGCATCTTCAGGTTTGAGCTTTGGAAATGGAGTCCTCTCGGCCCCTTTTGTTGAGATAAAGGAGACGGTGATTTGTGGGGCTGGCTCGCAGGGGCCAGGACTCATTTGAGGCTTTGGTAGGCACTGTGACTGGAGTCTCACTTGAGGCAGGGAGGCCTTTGGCATGGAATTAGTTCAAAGGAAAGAAGCTCTACTCACAAAACAGGGAACTCTGAAAGCCTAGTTATTATTCCAATTAAGCTACCACAAAATCTGTTCCCTAATAACTGCCTCCAGTGGGGCAGCCCCGACCAGGAGAATAATCCCTAGTTGCTCTTCGGATGTTCTTATGAAGGACAGGTTAGATGGGGAGGTGGCTTAGATGAGGTGTGAGTCTACCTGCCTGTTGGTCCTTGGGCAGTAGGACATAGCATTGTGAGACAGGTGTGGGCAATCAGAGAAGTCTGCCGGGGGCCCCTTCATAATATATAGTGTCATTGCTCTTTCTGTTCAAGGGGGTCCCAGGTGGTCACTGGCAGGATTCTCTACCCTAGTCTAAGGCTACCATGGTATTAATATCTAGCATCTGCATGGAGCTCCAGCCTCACTGTACCAAGGGCTGTACTTTGCTCTCATTTTGCCTCGCTAACTGATTCTGGCCCATGAATGTGTTTAGTTTGGCCCTCTCAAAGTGTTTTAAAAATTTAAAATGTTGCCAACATTTTAAATTCAGGAGATCTTTGTGAAAATCTAGATCCAGTTTACTTCCTAGAAATTATGTCTTTGCCAAAGTTCCTGGCCTGAGGAGTGATAGGGCTAGAATTTGAATTCAGCACCCCTGAATCCACAGTTCCTGCTCCCCACACCATGGGCCTAGGGATGGAGCCCAGGGTCTTAACACATGCTAAGCATAGGCTATACCATTGAGCAATACCTTGAACCCCCACAGCTTCGGCTTTTTTTAATGCTGTAGGAGCCCCTGGTTTGGAGGTACTACTCTCTTTGCTAAAAACAAAAGAAATGGAATTCCTGCACAGGATTGCAGGAGGATACAGGTGGATGCATTTATAGCACCTTTCCCTCTTCTACCCCACCAGTGGCAGGGCTGGGCCTGGCTGGATAAGATGTGGGCTAGCATCTGGGTTCTATCAAAGTCACCTTTACACTCTTGACACAGACCCTGGAGGACATGGAGGGTCGCAGCTCTGGTTGCTTGGCTGCTTGCTCTCTGCTGCACAGAGGCGAAGAAGTCTGAAGGTCACAATAGCTTGGTCTCCTGTGTCAAATACAAGCACTGTCTTCTTGACCAAGTCACCCCATCTCTGTGCTTCTGTTTCCTCATCTGTAAAAGCAAGACAGTCATCGTATTCACCTGCAATTAAGGGCTCTTTGGAGTGCTCAGCGAGGTCCCACCAGTATCCTCTCCTGCCCCAAGAAGTGCTTAGCGGCCTTGTCATTGCTACCTCCTACATCCCTGCTGCTTGCACTACCAGCTATCCCTGGTCCCTCACCTTCTGGAGAGCACTTTGCACCTTTGGAGCTGAGCAGCAAGTAGCAATTTGAGCCTTCCTGCCATTCTATTGAGGGACACTTCTCTCCACAGAGGTGGAGAGAAGCTCCTAGCTAAGGTCATGTACGAGGGAAAAGGGTCATCCTGGTACAGAGATCTGGGTAGTTGCCTACTAAGTAAATGGTCCCTGTCTTTGTAGGACTGCAGTAAGAAGGGGGCACCCCTGGGCTTAGTAGGATCACTAGGGTTAGGGCAATGGGTCATCCGTCACAGATAGGTCCCCAGGAAGGGGTAAAGAGGCTAATTGGCTTACAGATAGGCTGGGCCACAGGCCATGCTTCCTGAAAACAAAGACTCCCTCCCTGTCTTTGGCTGTGAGCAATGAGGCCATTTATAACTAACAGGAATATGGCAGGGTGGAACGTGAAGCTGGATCCTGCGCTTCATGTGAAGACTTGGGCCGCAGAGCATTAATGACACCCTGAGCAGGTTATCAAGCCACCCAGGGCTCTGCGGGATTAAGAGGAAGAAGTGGATGAGAAAAGGTTTCCAACAAGCAGAATTGATGTTTTGCACATGGATAGCTCACGTGGCTCCGGGATCAGACCTGCATTCAAATCTCAGTTCAGCCAGTTACCAGCAGGCAAGACACTGAGCCTTGCCTGTAAACAGAGCTAGGAACTCTAAAGCTCAGTAGATTGTCAAGAGCACAAGATTTTGTAGATAAGGGCAACCCTGAGGCCTGTGTGCAAGAGCTGCCCTTGGTATCTTGAAGTTAGGTATTCCTATTATGATAAAGTAAGTCTGTATCTGGGGAGGACAGTGAGGGATAGGAGAGTTGGGCAGTCTCCCCCAGGGCCAGTCACGGTTGGTCTGTATCTCAGGGTCCTACCCCCATCCTGTTTCCGCATCCTGCTGGCTGCCACTCTCAGAATTGTGCCCTCAGTGCTGGCTTGTGCCTTGCTTAGATAGCTGGTGTTCATGAAAGAATCAGTCTTGCTTCCTCTCCTCTATCTCCTCACCCGCTGTGGGATTGTCGGGGACACTCAGGAGGCCTCTGTGGTGTGCGTGGGTTTTCTGATGGGCCTGAGTTTCATTGAGTGGATGCTGGGACTGGACAGGTTATGGTCACTGTTCAGTTTGGAGCTGCTGACCCTTTTAGTTCTCCCTCTGTCCTCTTTGGCCAGACTTCTGATCGTCCCAGCTGCTGGGCCTTTACAGATGGGTAGGGATAGATTGAGGCTGGCTGAGAAGAACACTAGGAAGGGCTGAGCCTCATTCTCCTTCTTCTGCATGGAAGGGAGTGTCGGGAGGTAGAGAATGGGGTGGTTAACTAAAAGGTTGAGGATTTTCCAAACCTTGCGTGAATATAATGGATCTGACTTTCTTTTGTTGCAGATGGAAGAGAAGAGGCGAAAATACTCCATCAGCAGCGACAACTCGGACACTAGTGACAGTAAGGCCTTCCATTTCACAACTCCTATAGGGGAAGAATTTGAATGATGATCAGGCCCACAGGCCCGGGTGGAAGGAGTCTACCTCGTGGTCTCAGCGCAATCCAGGGCATGTTGATGAAAGCATAAATCAAGTCAGATCCCTTTGCTCCTGAGATAGTCCCTGCACCTTACTGTGGCCCCCAGGGCCCCCTGTCTCCTTCATGCTACCCGCCTCCACCTCAGGTCTTACCTTCACTTGTTTTGCTGTGGTTGGAGCAGATCAACTCCCTTTGAGGTCTTTGCATTTGCTACTTCTGACTGCTAGAAGAAAAAGTTCCTCGCTTTGCCCTTGCTGTGGAATCAGAGCCCTTTTAGGAAGTCCCTACCTCACAGATAGAAAACCTGTCACTCCTCATTATAATTATCAGATAAGTATCATTTTCTAACCAGAGATAAAAGGGCCTGTTTCTTGCTCGGTGCTGTATCCCCAGTTCTAACTCCCCAGATTCTAATTCTGGCATATAGTAGGTGCTTAGTAAATATTGGCTAAAGAAATTAATGAAAACCCAACTTTCATGGGATCTTGGCAGTAGAATTGCAGGCTTATGCTCAGGATGGGTGTCATTTGGGTGTCTTGGTGGGGCAGTGATGTTGTGAAGGAGATAATGGGGTTTAAGGAGCCTTCTCTGAAGTTTGGAGCAGAGAAGGGAAGGAGGTTCATGCCAGGGGAGAGCCGTTCTCCAGTCTGAGGTTATGGGCTGCTCCTCTCAGATAACCCAGGAAGCCAGGCCCTGCCCCCTGGAGTAAGGAGTTCCATCTACCCCATGGGTTGGAGGGATATACTCACAAGAAGATCCCACCTAGCAGCTGTCACCTTGGTGGAGGCCAAGACTAAGAAAGAGGCCATGCTGGCAGGGCGGCCAGGCCTGATGCTCTTTGCCTCTAGACCTGATTTCTCATGCAAACCTTTGTGGTTAGCAAATAGATTAATGGGATCTTCGAGGCCCCTCCTAGTTCCCAAAGCTCCACATCCCCCAAGAGCCCAAGGATAGATGCACTAGGATGGTCATTCAGGTTCCAGTCCCTTTCCAGTGTGCAGGGTCTCATTCACTGTCCTTTGGGCTTGACCCTTGTTTCAAGCTGGCCCATCCCCCTACGCAGCAGATTACAGCATCTGCCCTTCTGTGGCTGCAACACACTACTGTGGCCTGGCTCAGTAGAACCAAGAACCATGTCCTCTGCTTCTACCTTTGGTGTAGGCAGAGGAACCCTTTGAGAGGGCCAGGCACCTGCAAGGGCAGGCATCTGGACAGCTGAGCCCCGTAGCTGCACCAGGGTTGGCCAGGCCTGGTCTTAAATGCTTCCCCACCAGCTCCTGTGCCCACTGTGGTTGGCTGTTTCTGTTCAACCAAAGCATCGAGTTTCTCTGTGGCCCCTCTTGTTGCTCTTCTGACTCACAGGGGTGGAGACCACAGTGCTATAGTTTAGCAAGGACCTTAGACCCTAATAGTAATTAGAGTCCCATGTTCATCACTGTGTGCCAGGGACTGTGCTAAGACTTCAAAGGCAAATCAGTCAACCCTGAAAGACAGTTCATCTCAGACCCCTGTGTTAGCTTCACCTCACTATTAGAAGTACTTGACATAATTAACTTCTAGAAGGAAAGGTTTATTTAGCTTACAGTTTGGGAGATTTCAGTCCAAGATTGATTGGCCCCAGTGACCTAAGGCTTTCCCATGAGACACTATCTAATAGTCCTAATAGTGCCATCCTGGGGACCAAATCATTTGCCCATGGAGATAAGCTATTAAGAGGCTGTATCAGGTATCGAGCCTCATGGTCTCTGGGTCTGACCACTTCAGAGGATCACTGCTTCCTGCTGCCCTGCCCTACTCCGAAGATACCTGGGCATCTTCCCAGAGTAGCATCATGTTCCTAACCAGCCAGAGAGAGCACAAAAGGCTTGTTCCAACACTCCTTGACTGAGGAGGAAGCACTGTCCCAAAGAGGCAGGGGCTTGTCTGGGGTCACAGGGTAAGCTAGCACAGAGCCCCTTATGGGAGGTGACTGGTGGAGGGCTTATGTCCCCATTCAACAGTGGAAAGGCTGAGGCCCAGAGCAGGGACAGAGGTCCCCCTCTGATAATTTAACCCAGAGCTTTCCTTGTGGGCTTCCTGTCAGGCAGGTGGTGTTCCTGGCCCTCCAGGGCTGGTCTCTCTCATGGGCTATTCTTTCTCTACAGGTCACGCTACATCTACATCAGCATCAAGATGCTCCAAACTACCCAGCAGCACCAAGTCGGGCTGGCCCCGGCAAAACGAAAAGAAGCCCTCAGAGGTGGGTTGTGGCAAGCTTCCCAGAGAAAGGTGAAGCTGAGGTGGGGAGGTGACTGGAGAGGAGACCTGTGGGGAGTGAGAGAGTGAACCCTGCCTGAGCCATGCCTATGTGGCCGGGAGGGGAGGGGGGCATTCCTGGCACAGGGCCCTGAGCATTCTGCAAAGGGAGGCCAGTGTGACTGGGTGGAATGAATGAGGGGGCCAGTTTGCCTACGCCTCCTAGGTTGTTGTAAAGCTGTTCCTGTTGATCTGAGAGGGAAGCCTTTCAAGGATCATAAACAGGATTATAACATAGCCTGATGTTTTAATAAAAGGTCCCAGTGGCTGCTGTGAAAGGAAACCATTTGCAGTTGTTCAGGAGAAAAAGGAATACGGGTGGCTTAGAGCTGGGTTGTGGCAGTGGAGTAAAAAGCAAGAGGATTTGGGACATTTCGGAGGTCAAGCCAAGGGACATAGAATTTGCTGGTGTGGAGCCATCTACCTAGGATCGTTTCACATGCACCTGCACTTGCCTTCCTTGCTCTGACCTGGGAAGTTTCCCACAGAAAGTTGAGGTATTTGGCTTCTGGAGCAGAGGAGAAGAGCATTGGGGATTAAAAAAAAAAAAAAAAATGGATATCAGCACCTGTTCCTGTGGCTCCAGAAAAGTCACGTGGGCTCTTACTGCTCCTTAGGAGGTAACTGTCATTGCCACTGGGTACAGAAGAGGCCTTTAGCACACATGGGGCCGCAAGAGCATTCAGCAGTGGGCATTTCAAACCTGGCACTGTTCTGCAGTCTGTAGAGGAGACTGGGGGTGTGGACACTACCTTTTTGTGGGGGTTTGTGGGAATTGGAACCAGGACGCTCTACTCACTGAGCTACATCCTTAGACCTTTTAGTTTATTTTGAGACAGGGTCCCTCTAAGTTGCCTGGGCTGGATTCCAGAGAATTCTATTTTAGATAAAGGAAAATAAGATTCCCCTGGTCACAGGGAGGAGACTTGAAGACTTCAGAGCTAACAGTACTAAGGGTGAGAAGGCCCAGAGTTCTGTCACTGTGCCCTTTGGTGTGGGGGAAGGTGTCTTTCCAAGTCATCCTTTCTCCTCTCCTTTCCCCCACTACAGGGCAATTCAGGCGCCACCGCCTTCAGCCAGCCCCTGGGGGGTCTCCCACAGAGGCTTCCCTTTGAAAAAGGACTCCACCTCCGGGAACTGCCCTACCCTAGGGTTCTTCCCTTGGGCAGTGGGGTCCGAATACTTTGAAACCTTTTCCCCAGCCACCCCAATCTGGTGGCCTTCCATGGCCCTGTGGGTGTTGGGGTGAAGATGGATGGAGATATCTCTGGGAATGCTGTTTAGGAGGGGGAAAGTTCTGGGGTTTATGCAGGATGGGAGATTGGAATGTGCTTACGTGCAGCCAGGGGAGCCAAAGGCAGGTGGGGCCTTGGGAGGGTCCTGCCTCCTGGGGTTGTAGGAGATCTCCCCCCAAGTTTCAAGATCCACTGTGGCTCCCCAGTTGCTAAGGAAGAATTAGTAAAATAGTGGCCATCTCTGTGTGCCTTCTTGATTCAGGGAGGCATGCCCGTTTGGACTGGAGAACCTGCTTTTCTGAGAATCCTCTTAGTTACTGTTCTTAATAGCCCTGGTTGAAGTGGGGTGGGGGACCCCTGGGGCGGGCTCATTCCCTTGATTCCGGTATAAGCTCCAGCCAGTCTCCTCCCCTGCCCCGCCCTCTCCAGGCACTGGTGGGTGGAGGAGCTGCCTCCCTGTGGCAGGCCTGCCACCTACACCAGGATCAGGCATGGCTGGGAGGAAACAGGTGTTACTGAAGGCTGAGAATAAAGAACAATTTGCATGGGGCAGAAAATTCCCCTGCCTCTTGGGTTTTCCAGTCTAGAATCTTTGTATCTAAAAATAGAGTAGAACCATGATAAGGGCCCGGCTAGGGACTGGCTACACGTAGGCCCACGTCCCAGACCAGGAGCCTCTGTAGGTGGCACGGATTTCTGCTGGGATGTACCTCCCCCTTTCAAGCCCCAGGCTCCTGGAGGGCTGAGGAGTCCTCCTGGCCTTGAACTATGGCCAAGGACAAGCTTTCCCTCCCCACAGAAGGCTGGAGAGCAGCCTTTGAGGTTTTCCTTGTCTCTAAGTGAGAAGGTTGAGTTGTGCCCAGCATAAATTCTGCAAGACAGAGAAGGAACCATCAATGAAAGCTTCCAGATTATTTGGCTCATGAGAAGGCAGAGAGGAAAGCAGGACTTGGCTGCAGAGTATTTGCACTAAATCTGCTCACTGGGCTGCTTCTTTCTCTTAATGGACCACAAGGGGAAGGCCTCTATGGTCTGCCCAGCCTGCAGGGTGTTTTGGGAGCCCCAACTGCCCAATGCCTACGGGGCAGCTGTCAAGCTGGTCACACTGTGTGCTCACAGTTAGGCTTAAGTTCCTATTGGGAACACTTGCAGAGCCACAAGTGTGGTATAGAAACTGGTTGCAGAGCTGTGGAAGTCTCTTAAATCTGGACAATGGTGGGGGGATTTGAGGACTCCAGTCTTAGTATTGCACTAGCTGTGGGTACATAGTAAACTCAGCTGCTGGGAAGTGGCTGAGATTGGGTTTAGATGAGACAGGGTGGTCTGTGATGATATCAGAGGCTGCCCTTTCCATTGCTCCCACCACCACCACCAAGGGTACAGGTCCTCCTAACACCCAGCAAGGTGCCCCAGGACTGAAGAAAGTGCTGACCAGGAGTCAGGACCCTGGACAGGGCTGAGGCCTTGAGGCCCAGCTTCCCATCTGGCCCTTACCCAATGGGTGGCCTCTCCCTCAGCCGGAAGGAAAGGGGAATGCAGACCTTAGTAAGGATGCCTGAATGAAAGGACCCTGCTCTACCTGAGAAGTTGGGTTAGGATTATTGGTGGAAGCTCACAAAGTCTGAAGTCTGCCCCAGGACCCTCTTGTGCTTTGAAAAAAAAGGGTGTGTGTGTGCTGAACTAGAAGGTTCAGCCTGCAGCTTGCTCTGCTTTGCCTGTCTGTGGAATCCCGTCGTTAACAGAGATCTGGACCTTGGCGCTTGGCCCTTAAATCCTGAAGGAGGGAAAGGGATTGACCTGGCCTAGGGGCTGGTTTTATTGTGTAAATTCTGCTAAAACCTTGGGTTTCTGGCCACGCCTGTCTCACCAAATAAGGTAGTCATTGTTGGTGCCTAATCCTTTGTGGGATGCAGCATCTCAAGGAATTGCATATTATTCTTTTTTTGTTTTTACATTAATTCTCAATATATACAAAAGTCTTTTTTTTTTATTAGTTGCTCAAGACAATACAATGATTTTGACATATCATACATAAACACTAAAACCAGACCTCCTTCCACTTTTTGCCTAGGTAATTCTAATTTAAATAGTCTGGGGTGGGGCCCCAGGTACCCATGCTTTTGTTTAAAAAAAAACCCTGCTGTGAGCCACATTGAGCACTCCAATCTTAAACTTTCCCCTCATTTGCCTAAGACAGGAGTTCCTGGCTTCTTTCCAAGAAGCTTCTGGGGGCAGGGGCTGAAAGCCCCCCCTCCCCCTTTCTTTCCACAGGTGCTAGGGGGATTGACTGGTTTCTGCCCTGCCTGAGGCGAGCCAGGACTGTGAAGGACAGTTCTTGAAGAGACCTGGAGGCCAGCCCTGCGGTTTATGTCTTCCCCAGGCCTTGGGCGGAGAAGCAGGCAGAAGGGCAAGCCAGACAGTGGGGATTTCCCCTCCTGAGGTAGAAAACTGTGTGTTCAGGAAACCAGTGTCCCCAGAAAGTCATCTGGTGGGCAGAGACATGGAACTGGGAACTGCCGATGCTAAGATCAGCAAGCTCCGGAGTGCCTAAGAGACCTAGCTTAGTGCACAGCCCTGTGCCAGAGACAGAAAGCACAGCTCCTGTCCCTGGGGAGCTTGTCCTCTGGCTGCTGGCAGGATGCAGGTGCTGTACAGGAAAGTGTCCGTTAGAGGTGGTGCAGCTGGCTTTGCCAAAAGGCTCCTGCTTGGCCACTGGGGAACACTGTGACCCTTGTCAAGTGACTGTTGGTCTCTAGCCTGAGGATTGGTGTTTGTAGATCTAGGAGTCTAACAAACCTGTCCTGTCATGGAATTTCTGATGTGCTGATATGACTGTCTTTTCTGGGACCCATGGAGCCTGGGAGCAGGGGAGGTCCCAGAGGTGAGTGGGCCAGGGGTTGGAGGTATAAGGTGAAGTAAGGCTTGGGGTCCAACTGTCAGCTCTTTTGTAGGCTCTGGTGACAAATGAGTATGTCCCTGGAGGAGGGAACCAGTGGGATCTTTACCTGTTCCACAGTGGCCCTTCTCCAACGCCCAGCTCCTTGTCCTGAGGGACAGGGACTGGAAGAGAGGTGAAACAGCCTCTGCTACCACTAAAGGGGTGTCCCCGAGACCTATGTCCTCCAAAGATCCTATATAAGAACATCCCTCCAAAATATGTTGGTCTCATGGCTTGACTCATTCTTTTAAAGATAAGACTTACCCCAGGAGAGGGGTGAAGGTGGGGGTGGCCAGATTGTCTTGGGGCTCAGAAGCACAGGAATAAATAAGAAGCATTCTTAGAGGAACAGAGGTGTTACCCAGATGTTTGTATTAAAGCACGGATGGCCCTTGTTGTAGTGATATGCAGAATGTCCACAGACTTGAGATAGAAAACCAGAGAATTCCCCAAAAGCCCCTGTAGCTTTGAGTCACATTTTAGTCCACCAGCTGCTGCTCCTTTGTGACCCTGACCTTGGGGGATAGGCAGCTCTTTCTGCTGGGCCAAGCACTTGCTTTCTGAGTTTCAACTCTGGAGTGGGGGAGCAGAATCCACTTCTAGTGTAGTCGGGAACATTGTTTGCTCCCGCCAGCTGGAAAGGCCTCCTGGCCTCTGGGACTTGTCTTGCAAAAGAAATGTGCGTAATAAATTCTCTTTAAGAGCAGGAAGTGCTGTTATCCTCATGAAAATAAGAGAATGAGATGTTGAGTGGGGTGTTTTTTTCTTTTTTTTCTTTTTTCTTTTTTTTTTAAAATGCATCTGACTGACTTAGCCTAGTGGTAGCTTGAAACATGACTAGACAAAAGGTGGCTATTCCCAGAACCTTCCTCTGGTATTTCATACCTAATTTTAAGTGTAGGTTTACTCTTGGCTGAGATACCCTTTATCAGGTTCCAGCCCCGAAAAGATTATTTAAAGATAAATTCTCTGGCTGGCTTGCAGGCAGTAAGTACTGCTGTGGTTAAAAGACAGCGGCAACCTCAAACAAGTGGTTTAACCTCTCTTCAGTCTCAGGCTTCATGTCTGTAAAATGGGGGTGATGTGAATTAGTCTAGGTAACAGCCCAATACTTGACATGGCTTAACTATTAGCTATAATTTCTGGTAAGTTGGGCGCTCAGGAAACAACTGCGATTTCAAATGAGGTTGGCTATTTGAGGGAGACCCTTAAACATTTCTTAGGGGATGAAAGGTTGCCCCTCCTGATGTGGACAGGTCAAAGATAGGCAGTCACGGCCAAAGTCATTTCCATTGGCTTTGGACAGTAACTAGGCCTGGTTTCTGAGTTCTGTCTGGAAGATTCCTTCAGGGCCAATTTCCTACCTCCACCCTCAGAAACAGGAAATTGTAACCTTTAGCCATTGTTCAGGCTACTCCTGGGACTCATTTATTCCTTTACTCATTCCGTAAGCATTTCTGTTTTCTTTTTATGCTGTATTGAGGACTGAACCCAGGGGCACTCTTCCACTGAGCTACGACCCCAACCCTTTTTCTTTTTTATTTTGAGGCAGGGTCTCACTAAGTTGCCAAGGTTGTCCTCAAACTTGCCATCCTTCTGCCTTAGCCTCCTGAGTGGCTGAGATTACAGGCATGTGTCACTGTGCCCAACTCACAAGCAATTTGTGTGTGTGTGTGTGTGGTGCTGGAGATTGAACGCAGGGCCTTGTGCCTGCTAAGCAAGCACTTTATCAACTGAACTATATCCCCAGGCCTCACAAGCGCAGCACCACAAACGGGCACAGTAGAGGCAATAGAGACACGGGACACATGCAGTGTATTTTTCTGCTGCTTGGTTATCAAAGGAGATGGATATTAAACAAATAATTCCAAGATAATTTTATCTCATAATTGTGGTAAATGCTAGAGCTTTTCCTCAAATAATCCAACTTTCCTGCCAGGTGCAGTGGTGCTGCCCATAATCCCAGCAACTCAAGAGGCTGAGGCAGGAGGTTCGTGAGTTCAGAGTCAGCCTCAGCAACTTAGTGAAGCCCTAAGCAACTTAGCTAGACCCTGCCTCAAAATAAAAAATAAAAAGGGCTGGGGATGTGGGGATATGGTTAAGCGCCCCTGGGTTCAATACAATCCCTGTTACCAAAAAATCAAACTTTCTCTTAGTCCAAAGGACTCTGAAACAGTAATTCAGCCCATGAGGAAAGGAAGCAAAAAACTAAGGTTCCAGGATGAATTTTTCAAATAGCAGCCACAGAACCACCCATCATGTTCTAAAACTTCACCTGTGCCATCCGAGTGTCACTGCACATTGGAAGTTGCCTGTTGCCTGTTGTTTGCTTTAGGAGATCACAGACACCACTGAGCTCCACTGGGCTTTCTTTTTTTCTTTCTTTCTTTCTTTCTTTCTTTTTTTTTTTTTTTTTTTTTTTTTGTTTTGTTGTTGTTGTTTGTTTTCCTACTGGGACACTTGACCACATCCCCAGCCCTTTTTACTTTCTATTTGGCGATAGGGTCTTGGTAAGTTGCTTGGGGCCTTGATAAATGGCTGAGGCTGACCTCAAATTTGCAGTCCTCCTATCTCAGCCTCCCAAGCTGCTGGGATTACAGGCGTTCGCCACTGTGCCCAGCTGCACTGATCATTTTTATGTGACCTGCTTTCAGTTCTTGCTAGGGAAATAAGTGTAGAAAGGTAGATTTGTGGGGGTTGTGGTCTTCAGTCTCAGGAAAAGTAACCACAGAGCAGGGTCACGTGATGTGTTCCTGGGGCGACATCCCTACATCTGGACAGAGCAGGGTCTTTGGCCTCCTGTATGGCTGCATTGGCACCCCTGACACCCAAGTTGGTTATTAAATTAGAGTTTGTGCCCTTTAAACATCCTCCATACTGTTTGAAGAAGTTACAATTAGTATTTCCCAAGTAGCTCAGCAGAACTTGGTTGCTAGGCAGCAGACCTTTAAAGACAATTTGTTGATTTCTGCCAAAAGACAGAAAAGTAGTAAACATTCACGTTCTAAGAAAATTGCTTGTTTTCCAGCTTCCAACTTCCGTGCCACAGCACGAATTCCATTCATCAATATGTGCATCAGTGTCCATTGTATTCTTTACTCGGTTTACATAAATTATTCAGAGTTGTTATTCTTTTCCAAGCCTAACCCCTGGCATATCAAAATAATAAGATGTTTAGGTTAGAAACCGGCTACCATATTTGTGGTCAGGTAATGTACAGAGGCTACTACGGAAGGTAACAGAGTACCCAGCTGCCCAGCTATAGCCTGGGGCAGCACCCAAGGAAGAGGTGGCTGATCCATGGAATCATCTCCAGTTTTTCAACATTTGTTCGCACCTAGCATGTGCCAGGCCCCATGTGCACTGTGGTCTAGCCAGACTTCCATACTTTCATTTCTTTCTTTTTTTTTTTTTTTTTTTTGAAAGAGTGGGAGAGAGGGAGAGAGAGAGAGAATTTTTTAATATTTATTTTTTTTTAGTACTTGGCGGACACATCTTTGTTTGTATGTGGTGCTGAGGATCAAACCCGGGCCGCACGCATGCCAGGCAAGCGCACTACCACTTGAGCCACATCCCCAGCCCCACTTTCATTTCTTAGTAAGGAAGTCATGGCGGGAAACCAGAAGCTTCCAATACAGGTGCTGTGAGAATTCCAACAATATCCAGAACCCAGCCTCATATTGGGCAGGGCTTCCCAGAGTGAATATGTGCTGAACTGGAGACCTTCAAGATGAAGCATGCCAGGCCCACTTTAGTGAGGGAGAGGAGTGATTCAGAAGGAGACTTCCATGTAAAAAGCCCTTGGGAGATTGTAAGTGCTGGATGCCTTTGACCACTATAGACTTGCACTTCAGCCTGAGGGCTATGGGAAGATAATGGAGAGCCCCTGAAGGGCTTGGAACTTAGAAAGGACACCATCAGATTTGCATATTCCCCTTAGGGAATCCACCTGATTTGGCTGAAGGTTGATTCTAGGGTTTTGGACTATAGCTTGGGGGGTGGTGTGGCTGGAGGCCTTGGGGAAGGAAGTACAGCATGGCTCCAGAGTTGTGTTGGCCTGGCCTTTTGCCACTTTCAACAGGTAAACCTTGAGTAGGTTAACTCTCCAAGTTTCTCAAGTCCAAAATACCTACCTCTCAGATTTGGTCTAGGAACTACTACTGAGTCAAAATTACCAGTAGCCGCCTGTCACCTGGCACACAGCCATGTCTCTGCTTGATAGCTGACAGTCATAGAGCTGACCTCCTTGTGGAAACCCATTTAGTTTTTTTCCCATGAGTCCTGTCTGAAAGGGGCAGTAATGTCTAGTCACTTGAGTGCTATATTCCCAGGCTGAGGCAGGAGGATTGCAAGTTCAAATTCAGCCCCAGCGACTTGGCGAGGCCCTAATAAGCAATTTGACAAGACCCTATCTCAAAACAAAAAATATAAAAAGGGCTGAGAATGTGGCTCAGGGGTGGTTCAGTGCCCCAGGTTTCCATCCCTGGTACCAAAAACAAGAACTTAAAAATTTGGAACTTTGTTAGAACCAGGCTTGTCTCTCTGAATTTGAGTCACTTTGAGGTCAGCTCACTCTAGGTCCTATGTGGGGGGTGGAGGTGAGGGGGGGTTGGGGAAATAATTCAGCTCTAGCCCTCTGGGCCTCCAAGGGTCCCCAGAGGCCTCCCTGGAGTAAGCCTTCCATTCCTGAAGAGGTGCTGCTGAAAGGAGCCCCAAAAGCACTCAGCGCCTGAGTGTGTGCTCTTATATTAGCTGTCTTGCTGCTTGCTAATAAGATATGCAAATTATCAGGGCTGTGAGATCTTAGCCACATTCCATCTTCTGTTTAATTAGCATTTAATCGTAATCTGATTTTAATTTTTTCACACTGGCACCCTAATTAAATGTTAGGGTGTTAGTCTTAACAATTAAATTATATTGGCAAATAGAGTCTTCAGGAAACTTGACCTTTTTCAAGCCAGGGCCCTCTCTAGCTAGATGCAGATGTTAATTAGATTCTGCAAGATGCTGCTTCCAGACCCATCCGTGTACCCATTTAGTTTTTTCCTTGTGGTAATGGCTCTGGATTCCAGTGGGGCTCATATAGCTGGTGAGTGCACCCCCAGCAGGCAGAGGTTAGCACTGAATTGGTTTGTCAGGAGCCTGGAGCCTGGTGAAAGCCAAGTGAGCTGACTTTGCTCCAGGCATAATGATAGACATGGGTTTGGAGGTTGAATTTAGGACTGGAATAGTCCTTGAAGTGGTTTCTCTTGTCTCATTGATGTAAGTTCTTCTTTAACTTGTGATTCTCAAGTGATGATTACCAGGGAAGTTGGTACTTGAGCAAGTCATATGGTATCTAGAGGCACCACCATCTTCCACAGCAGTGCTTTGGGGGGTGGGGGGCACAGTGGGATTAGGCAATGGAGTCTGGAGGCATTGCCAGAGCCAGCTGGGAATGTGTTTGGAGATGGTTTTGGGTTGGAGGTGGAGGACAACAAATAGAATAATGGGGACAGCCAGTTTCCCTCTGAGTGAGCTGTAGATAGGTGCTCAAGAAATCCCAAAGCATTTTGAGGTAGCCTCATGGGCTGGCTGGCACTGAGGGAATGAGGACAGATTGAAGAGAGAAGACAACTGTCCTCTTCTACCCCATCACACACTAAGGGTGGTAGTATAGAACACCACTGAAGCGGGAGACAGTGTCCTTGTTCTTGTGGGACCTTGGAGGTCCTGACTCATAACATGGTTACTCTCCAGGCTGCCCCAAGTTCCATCCTCTCCCTGCACTATGGCCTTTTATTTTCTTGCAGTTGGGCTAGGGATGTGTCTAGAGATAGAGTACTTGACTTGCACACACAGATCTCCAGGACAGGGGTAGGGTGGGGTGAGTGGGTATTTTCCTGGGGTTGCTATTTAATGCTGTTTCATATCTCTCCTTGTGCCTGTGGGTGCAAATCTACAGCATAATTTTAAACTTCCAATGACAATTCTCTTTGTAGTTACCTATCGGTCAGTATCACATTCACAGATGCCTTTCTGCCCTCTGAGGGTTTTTTTCCTTTTGTTTGTGTTTATTTTTTGTTTTTGCCTTTCTCTGCAATTCTTTTTCTCCCCTTTTAGGAAGGAAAAAATCCCATTGGTCATTCAAATTCTGTCCTTTTTTAACAGGTTAGAACCGTGTGAATTCAGTGTTTTATGGAACATGTACTATGGGAAGGGCATATGCTGGTTCAGAGAAGGGGTTGTTCCTACTGCTTTGGTTTATTTCTAAGTGGACAGGCAGAAAGTCCGCTTCGGTTGCATTTATATGCCTCTTGCCACAGCCTAGGGTCCAGACCACCCCAAGGTGATCTGAAATCCCCTTCTCCTCTCCCCTGCCAGGTTTTCCGGACAGACTTGATCACAGCCATGAAGATTCCAGATTCATACCAGCTGAGCCCGGATGACTACTATATCCTGGCCGACCCGTGGCGACAGGAATGGGAGAAAGGTGTGCAGGTGCCCGCCGGGGCAGAGGCCATTCCAGAGCCGGTGGTGAGGTGAGACAGGCAGTGCCCAGGAGGAAAGGGAGGCTGCTCTCTCGAAAGGGACCTACCAGTCCTCAGGTTCCTTTCTAGTTTGTCTATTTCGTGTTCAGTTCTCTTATCTGATAAATCGTTGAAATATTCTAGAAATACTCTAGAAACACTTTTCAGGCTTTGGACCTTGGCTTGGGCTCAGCTCTGGAGCTAGAATGCTTGGATCTAAATTGTCACTCATGGGCTGGGGATGTGGCTCAAGCGGTAGTGGGCTCGCCTGGCATGCATGCGGCCCGGGTTCCATCCTCAGCACCACATACATACAAAGATGTTGTGTCTGCCGAAAACTGAAAGATAAATATTAAAAATTTTTAAAAAAACCAATTGTCACTCACATTCAGTGTGACCTTGAGTCAGAATCCGGATCTCTCTGGGCCTCCATTTCCTTGTCTTAGAAATGGGATGTCACTCTTAGAATGATGTCACTCTGGACTCGATTAGAAACATCTCTAGACTTTTTTTTTGGTAACAGGGGTTGAAGCCAGGACCTTGTGCATGCAAGGCAAGCACTCTACCAACTGAGCTATAATCTCATCCCATCCCCATCTCCCTTTTTATATTTTGAATAGGGTCTTTCTGAGTTGCTTAGAGCCTCAGTAATTTGTTGAGGTTAATTTTGAACTTTAATTCTCCTGCTTCAGCCTGCTGAGACTCTGGGATTACAGGCATGCGTCACTATACCTGGCTCCCGGCCTTATTTTTTATTTTGAGACAGGGTCTTGCTAAGTTGCCATGCTCTTAACTTCTTTCCCTTCTTTTCTTTTGCAGTACTGGGAATTGAACCCAGGGCCTTACATATGCTAGGCAAGCAAGTGCTTTACCACTGAGGTACATCCCTAGCCCTTTTTGTTGATTTACCTGTTTATTTGGAGACAAGGTTTTGCTAAATGGCTTAGGTTGGCCTTGAACTTGTGATCCCTCTTCCTTAGCTTCCCAAATCGCTGGGGTTACAGTTGGTATGCCTGGCTCTTATCTTCTTTTAAAAGGCCCTTTAAAGGAGTTCTTAGAGAGGGTCTGAGTCAGAGAGGAGTCTTAACTGGGCTTTGGAGCCTTCCAGTTTCATGGAGTAGTGAGACCCCTGGGTGCCCTTGCAGGATGTAGCCACATTGCCATAGGTTGTGCCTCCAACTAGAGCTCAGTCAGGTGCTTCTTTCTGCACCTTGAGGAACCCTCAAGGCAGGGGGGCCTGGTGTTTTGTCCTCCCCACCCACCAGCCTGCCTGAGCAGGGTAGCTCGGGTTATTGGCAGCCCCTTTCTGGCCTTGGCAGCCTTGGCTCTTGCTAGAGCTCATGTAGACCAAGCTTGGGGCAAAGATCACAGCGGTTCCCTCCCTTGACATTGGCACTATCGATTCCTGGCAACCACACTTGTGACTGGCTCATAGACATTGAGAACCTTAGTGCCAGCCTTGTGCTGGGCACAGGATCATAAGGGAAGCAGATTCAACCCTGTCGGGTGCTCTGTGGGGATTGGCTATTGAGGAGGGCCTTTCCTCGTCCAATAACTTCTGAGGGCTGAGTGCCACCAACCCTTGGCTGGGACTTTCTGAGAATAAGGGAAGGTCTGAACTTCTCTAATGGCCCCCTTGGGAGTATATGCTGCATCAGTGAATGAACTGGACAATAGAGATTATTCTCCACATCATTTTCTAGGGCCAGCAGCATGGCTGAAGCTCCTAGCCAGTTTTGTGCCCTCACCTAGGCAGACTGGAAAACTCTGGCTTGACCTCTTTGAGCCAGTTTCTTCCTCTGTGAAATGGGGATAACACCAGAACCTGCCTGATGATGTGGTGGTGAGAGTACACATGCCAAGTTGTCACCACATGTGCCAGGGCCCAGGGTACGGAGAAGGGGCAGGCCACTTTACTGGGCAGAAAAAAGCCAGTCCTGATCAGGCCTGCCCCAGCAGTCTGTCCTTTGTACTTGATGTTAATGTCAGGTGGTTCCGGAAACATCCACAGGCCTAGGTAATTAATTGCAGATGCTTCCACACCAGTAGCTTAGTTTCAGAGTGCCTGTAGGGTACTTTATCTGTTGACATCAAGAGGAGAGCACATGTTCGGGCTGCCTTGGCTTCGTAGCGTGCATTCCCAGCATATGCACAGCTGCACCAGGATGACAGGAGCCAGGCACTCCCGGCCTGTCCATGGTTTGGAAGGGATAAGACGGGTGTTCTCTTGGCCAGCTCTCCATGCCTGCATCTGTGTCTTCCCCAGCCCAGCCCAGCCCGTCCATCTCCCTGGCTGCCTCCTACTGCACAACCCTTGTCTGAAAATCTGCGTGGCGGCCATCATGGCAGAATTGCCAGAGCTGCTCTGAGCCTGATGATTTGCTGTACTGAGCCTGGGATGTTCATTTTCTCATTTAATGATCTTACTTGCCTTGTAAAGTACAGAGTACTGTCCCCATTTTATAGATGAGGAAGTTGGGAAATTCTGGGGACTTTCCTGTAGGGTTGCTGGGGCCTAGTGGGCTGGGCCAGGAAATCACAGGCCCCACGAGCAAGCCTTGGGTTATCTGTGTGGGGCCCAGAGCAAAAGCCTGGCTCAAACTGTTCTCCCCAGTTACTGTCCCAGCCCCTCTATCCCTCCCTCCCTGGCCTTTTGGGCCAATCTGCCCGCCTCACCCTCTAAATCTGAGCGAGGGCCTGTACCACCCCCTTAGTATAGCCAGAAAGCCCAGGGCCCAGCCAGCCTCTGGAGAATGTCTCTTAATGGGACAGAGACCCTTTTCTCTCCTATAGGTCTCTAACCAGTGGTCCTCCAGCTGACTTCCATGCCATGTCCAACGGTCAGGTCAGTCCATGCCTGGTAGGAGAAGATGGGAGTCCCAGGAAATGCATTTTTCTGGTATGAGTCCTTCAGCCCTGGCTCCCCAGAGAGAAGACACTGATCTTGTTCCCTAGAGGTCTGGCCAGGTAACAGCTGACAGGGCAAGCAGGGTTAGGTAGTGTTGTGCCAGCAGCTGGGCATTTGGATGAGAGTTGCCCCAAACCCTTGAGTAAGCATATGTTTAGGGCACAAACAAAGCCAGATCGTGACCGAATGACGGGCTGCGCTTAAAAGGAAGCATTAGTTCAAATGGCTGTTTCACCGGGAAAGTCAGCATTTTGTTGGACTCGGGTCTTGGTGTAGTTCTGATTGGAACCCCCAGGGTGGTGGTGGGGTGCCACCGACATCATTAAGGTGGTGCCAGCCCTTTCCCTTTCTCTTTGCCCCTCAGCTTTTTCTAGGCCTCCCTTCTGGCCTGGAGGCCTGTCTTCCTGCTTGGGCCTCTGCCTCCCTGTCCCCTGCCACCTTCCTGCCTCTCTTGCTAACACCTGGGGCATTTCCTGGAGCCCAGGCGCCCTCCCCACAGCTCAGCCATGTCTCTGCCATCTCAGGCCCTGCCCTCCTCTCCACAGTGTGCGCTGAGTCACAGCCCTTGGCAGCCCTGCCTCCGACCCCAGGAGGCCTCCCAGGCAAGTGAGGGGCCTCTCAGGCCTGGCCCTGCTGTCCAGATGGAGGCCAGGCTCCCAGGCAATAACCATGGCAACCAGTGGGGGGTGGGAAGAGCTGGTATTTTGGTGTTCTGTTCTTTTTTTTTTTTTTTGGTACTGGGGATTGAACCTGGGCCTCCTATGTGCTAGGTGAGTGCTCTATGACTAATCTACATCCCCAGCCCTTCTTAAAATTTTTATTTTACTTTGAGGCAACATCTTGCCAAGTTGCTCAGTGTAGCCTCGAACTTGTGATCCTCCTGCCTCAGCCTCCTGAGTAGCCACTGCACCTGGCTAAGCCCTGGCATTTTGAACTGGCATCAGGATCTGAGAGACAGCATAGGGCTAAGCTGAGAGGACATTGACCTCCTCACAAGGCAAAATTTCCCCCTTGACTATGTATGTGTGCCAGGCACTTTTCTAAGAACTTTATACACATTAATCCTTACAATCCTCTCACTAACTGAATATGGTAGGTACTAATGTCATTAGCCCATTTTGGGGATGAGAACATTCAGTGGGGGAGCTGTGATGTAATCTATACATGTAGCCATGGCCTTTCCAAGCTGCCTCAGAGACAGAGCTGTGTCCCCAAGGGAGAGATGAGCTGGGATGTGATCCTGGGACCATGGTGGGTGCAATTTTGTATGCAGGAGACGTTGCTTCCGTCCTGGGCAGTGTTGGTGGGGAGACAAGTAACCTAAGACATTTGCTGCTTATGTACCAGATCTGGGGAAGGACAGGTGTTGGGCATTGCTGTAGCTGGGGCTGTAGCACTGGAACCTGGCAGGGCCCCCTCACACCCCCGAGGAGAACTGGCCACAGTTCTACTCAAGACCAGGGCATTTTCTGGCTGTTGGTGAAGGAGGGACCAGGGCTTGTGAAAGTGGGTAGCTAATCCCTGGCCTCTCCCCACCTGGAGGAGTATGATAAAGGACCTGGAATCGAACTGGCTCTATCCTACTTGTTCCCAAGTGACTGGCACAGGGCATTGCTTAGGATGTCACTTGGGACACCTTCTACAGGCCCACGCTGATCAGGAGGCTTCAGTTTAGGCCCAGCCACCCTGGTTGGGGGATTGTGGAGATGGGCTCTGGCTGGTCATGGATGTTTATGAAGTGAGCTGGGGCTTCTCCATAGCCCTTTAGGTCTTATATTTCCTGTGTACCCGTAGCCATCCGAGTGTCGGCAGGGTGGGCAGATGGTGGAGGAAGAAATAGGAGGAGGGGATGCACAGGAGTGGTCCCTGCTGGGCATCAAAAGTCAGACCTCACACTTGGCCACCAGCTCCTCACTGACCAGCTCACTGGAGCCCCCGAGCCTGGCGGCTGAGGGTCCTTCCCTTCATGACAACCCCTCTTGATTTTCTAGGATCCTCCCACCGCTGGAAGGGCCCCCTGCACAGGGATCCCCAGACAACTCTGCACTTGGTGAGGGCTCCCAGCCTGATTGGCCAGAGGGCAGCCGCTATGACCTGGACGAGATTGACGCCTACTGGCTGGAGCTTATCAACTCCGAGCTCAAGGAGATGGGTAGGTGACCCTCTGAGCTAGGAATGGAATCAGGACAGGGAGCGAGGGTTTCCTTCCCAGTTGCAGCATCCTCACCTCTAGAAAGACAGTGGCTGAGACTGGGGAACAGTGACTTCTGCGTTACTGATAGGTATAATTATTTAGTATCTCTGTGCATCCTGAAGATTTTGCAGCCGTCAGGTGGCTGCAATAATAGCATGATTCACAGGGTTCTTGGGACTATTGCAGCAGACATGAATGTTGTAGGAGTAAGTAAACATACAAGCAGGGCCCACACATTGGGTATTAGCATCCTGGCTAAAGCCCACTGATGTGTCAAGGAAGGACCAGGTCTGCCCTGTTCAGCCACCTTCGGAAATGCCTGCTGCACACAGCACTCCATGCTTTCTACACATACATGTGTAGTCTCAGGCCAGCTGTCTACAATGAGAACACCACACAGGTCAGGAGCCTTTGTGATAGGATGATCCAGCCTGTTCCATCGTTAGAGGGTGGAGCTGAGTCCCAGGGCACATATGTCTGCCCAGAATTCCTGACACCACCCGCTACTGTTCTCCCCACAGAGAGGCCCAAGCTGGACGAGCTGACGTTAGAACGTGTGCTGGAGGAGCTGGAGACTTTGTGCCACCAGAATATGGCCCGGGCCATTGAGACGCAGGAGGGGCTGGGCATTGAGTATGATGAGGATGTGGTCTGTGACGTGTGCCGCTCCCCTGAGGGCGAAGATGGCAACGAGATGGTCTTCTGTGACAAGTGCAACGTCTGTGTGCACCAGGTGGGCAGCCCTCTCCTCCCTGACCTGGTGATGAATGTACCTGCTCCCTGGGTGGACCCCTGTCGGGGCTGGTCGTTCTGGCTGTAGGCGCTCAGGGATGCTGTGAGCCACCTCCCTTAGCAGGGAGGGAGGGAGACAATGCCATGGATGCCCTGAGCTTCTAGGGATACCAGGGCCCTTGACTCAGCCCCACAGCCAGACTTGAGCAAAGGCACATTGGGTTGCCTTTCTGTCTTCTCCCATCTACCTCAGACACCCCCGTGGATCATCCTACCCTACTGCACTCTCCCTTCACTTCTCATGTCCTGAACTTTAAAAGAAGTAGCAGCACAGTGTAGTGATTGAGAGCCAAGCATGGAGCCAGCCTGCCTGGTTTCAAAACATGGTTGTGTCCTTCACAAGCTGTGTGACCCTAGACAATGTTGCAGGAGTAAGTGAACACACAAGCAGGGTCTGGGCCTCTTTTTCCCTCAATTATCAATAAAAGTGAGTTATTGGTGCTGGGGATGTAACTCAGTGATACAGACAATGCCTAGCATGTCTGAGGCCCTGGGCTCTATCCCAGCCCTGAGAAGGAAAAAAAAAAAAAAAGACTTGTCAAACCTTTAAATTAGCCCTGGTGATGCATGACTGTAATCCCAGCAGCTGGTAGGGAGGGTGGCTGAGGCAGGAGGATCATAGGTTCGAAGCCAGTCTTGGCAATTTAGCAATTCTGTAAGCAAAATAAAAGTATGGGGGATGTGGCTCAGTGATTAAACGCTCTTGGGTACCAAAAGGGGGGGCGGGGCGTTTAAATTGTTTATTATGAGTTATTTGCTTAGTATAGTAGAGTAAGTACTGAGAGTACTTACTACAATTCCTGGTATTATAAACTAGATATAGTCTGGATAGTCCCCTCCCCACCCCCGATTGATCTTGGGCCCTCAGGCTCCAGGTCTTGGGTATCTCTGGGCCTTGTTTCTGAACAACTGACTGGTACTCAGTGGACCCACTCTGACCCTGACTTTGAGGCCATCTGTACCCACTGATGCTGAACTAGACCCTGGGGAGCTCAGGAGGGACTGCAGGTGGGGTGATCAGTGTGACCCTCATACATCCATGTCCCTTCCACCCAGCAGCTCTTAGGTCCAGTATCTCTATTAAGCTGTAGACATGACCAAGAGGAACCCTGTTCAGATTCCTAAGAAACAGATGAAAACTGTGGGCCTTGGTTGTAGGAAATAGATAACCAGTTTTTTATTCAACTTGTGAGGGGATCATGGACCCTCCCAAGTTCCTCCTGATTAGGAACTGCTAGCTAACGTGAGCCTCCTCCCAGCAGAGGGCAGGCCTGAGCCCTTTCCTGGAGGACTGTGAAATATGCAGGCAAAGAGCTTTCTAGGAGCCCTCGTATCATCAACCCTGAGGAGCTGACTGCTGTCCAGGCACAGACTGGCTAGTGCCTTTGACCCGTGACCACCCTGCTCTCTCCCCAGGCTTGCTATGGGATCCTGAAGGTGCCTACAGGCAGCTGGCTATGCCGGACGTGTGCCCTGGGAGTCCAGCCAAAGTGCCTGCTCTGCCCCAAGCGAGGAGGAGCCCTGAAGCCCACCCGAAGTGGGACCAAGTGGGTGCACGTCAGCTGCGCCCTGTGGATTCCTGAGGTGAGTGGGTGTGGGGGTGTGGCAGCTCAGGGATCAGCACCTGGGGAAGTGGGTTTGCATGGAACTGAGAACTTGGGGATGAACCCATGGGACAGCACAGGGGTCTTTAAGTGACAGGGTTGGGAAGAACTGAGGCAGCGGTCCATAGGGTTGGGCACAGTTCAGGTAGGCAAGTGGGATGGTGGACTGCTGGGGATTTCAGGAGGTAGATCTAAAGTCTGGGCAGAAGTCAGTTAGCTGTGTGTAGGGGACAGGCTGTGGTAGCTATCAAAATGTGGGTAGTGGTTCCAACCTCAGTCAGCCTACAAGTTTAAACCACAAATAATCCCACTGACCTGAAAGAAAACCAGGCATCAAGCCTAATGAAAAGTTGGACAGCAGCTCTGTCGCTCTGGCTGTGGTTGGGAAGGAGGGGTCTGCCTGTGGCTGAGGCCAGGTGGGAAGGCCACAGGCTACAGGCTGGGTCCACACGTCAGCAGAGGCCCCCAGTCTCCTAGAATACCATTCATTTTCTTTAAAATGTGAAATGCTGAAATTCACTAGAGTTTCAGCCCCAGCCCTACAGTGTGCTGTGCGGATTGAGACCCCATTCCTATGCTGCCTGTGTCCAGAAATGAGCCAGGTGACCCTGTCAGTATTTGGTCCTTCCCTTCCTGGGTTCATAGCCCAGGGGGCCCACATTGCAGACTTTTCTGTGATGATGGTCGTTTGTGTCAGCAGAAGCCACTGGCTTTCAGAGCAGCATCTTAAAGGCTGGGACTACCTCTCAGTGTTGCCTGGCCTGGACACAGCAGAGACAGAACCAACAAGGACCCCACCATGGGAGCCCTTTAGAGAGGGGCCCTTATTCTATTCTCAGACATGGCCAGATGAATGTGTATTGCCTCCTGGGGCCGATGCCCTGTAGAGGTCTTATATGCAGACCTGTCCCCCTAGGCAGGGCTAAGTAAAGGTACATCCCTCTTGGCCAGGAGAGGCCTGAAGACCCCAAAGTGGAGATTCCATAAGGTCTGCTCTTGGTGTCTAGGAAAAATGATGAAATTAAAATAAGTTATAGAGGCTAACGAGATGCAGAAGGAAAAGGGACTCGCACATTCTCCCCCTTCTCTCACATGCACACACACACACACACACACACACACACAGAAGCACTTCTGTGGGAGGCCAGCACAGTCATCCTGTCAACTGTACATGATGCTCATGTGCATTGTCCCTCCGTCACAGTCCAGGATTAGTCACAGATTAGCACACAACTTGCCCAGCAGATAGCTTGGGACGGTGAGGAGGGACTCGGACCTGTTTGGGGTCAGGAATTGGGATTCAGAGGCTCAGCCACTGTTCTTTCTGCCTACCACCTGGTTTCTGTGGGCAGCCCCCATGTGACAGGGTTCCCTGGAGGCAGTCTGGGGATTGACACAGTTCCCTATGTCCTGCTCAGGTCAGCATTGGCTGTCCAGAGAAGATGGAGCCCATCACCAAGATCTCACATATTCCAGCCAGCCGCTGGGCTCTGTCCTGCAGCCTCTGCAAGGAGTGCACAGGCACCTGCATCCAGGTACGAAGCCCATTTCACCTCCTGGAGTCCCCTGGAAAACAGACTGCAGTCTCTACCCTCTCCCTGCCCTCACCCCAGCCTGCCCCTAGGCTACTGCAGTGGGACCACAGATGGGCCCAGGAGGTGTGGGACTAGGGCCAGACTCAAGATTACTTCTGGGAGGAGGTGAGCATTCCTTTTTATCCTCAGATCCTCCAGAGACAGAGTGGCTCACCACTCCATTGGAGCGCTGAGAACTTGGCTTTCCCTGAGAGTGTTTTTAGGCTTAATAAAGACATTTACCTTGCTTTAGACATCAGGCTTGACTTGGGAGGAATGGGAATCAAATTTCCCCTCCAGCTGGGCTAATGGGCTCTCCTGCCACAGGACTGCACTAGTCTGCCTTGGTTCCCAGAATCTAGTGTGCATCAGATCCGGGAGGGCTTATTGAACACACATTGCTGGGCCTCCTTCCCAGAGGTTCTGATTTAGTAGGTCTAGAACTGAGAATTGGCACACTCTCAAGGTCCCACGTGATTCTGATATCTCTGGGGGTTGGGGGGGGGGCATCCTTTTCCGTCTCATCTCTTCAGGAACGGAATTGTTGATGCAAACACTACCTGAGCCTTCACCCATTTATAAGACCTTCAGAAGGGTTTCTGAGTGCAGCATTGCTGGTTCCTAATATTGGGGGGCATTGCTGCTGAAACAAGGCTAGAAGGGAGGGTCAGGCCTCAGCTGCCTGGCAAGACTTCAGCCCCTCCTCCCAGATGGGCAATGAGGATCCCCGCCTTAGATGATGTCGCAGTAGTAGAGGAGGCGTGGCACGTCATCAGCCTTTCTTTTGATGCCTTCTGCTCTCAGAGTCATTTTGCCCACACAGAAATGCAGCTTGTCCCCAGAGGTCACAGAATCATTTTCTGATTGCTGACTCCCCAGGGGTGTGTTGTGCCAATCTGTTACCTTTCCAGGTGTCCCAGGGCTCCTCTGTCCCATGACTCCTTCCATCCCAGGCAGGGCATTGGGAGCCCATGCCATTTTATGTAGGACTTCCCAGGCATTCAGCATTGTTAGTGGAGCTCTGTGGCAAGTCCCATATCCTTTTCCTTCCCACCAGGGCTCCTTTCATGCTGCCTTTCTCTCCCTCCAGTGTTCAATGCCTTCCTGTGTCACTGCATTCCATGTCACGTGCGCCTTTGACCATGGCCTAGAAATGCGGACTATATTAGCAGACAACGATGAGGTCAAGTTCAAGTCGTTCTGCCAGGAGCACAGTGATGGGGGCCCACGGTGCGAGCCTACATCCGAGCCCACAGAGCCCAGCCAGGCCATCGAGGACATGGAAAAGGTGACTCTGCGCAAGCAGAGGCTGCAGCAGCTGGAAGAAGACTTCTACGAGCTGGTGGAGCCGGCTGAGGTGGCCGAGCGGCTGGACCTGGCTGAGGCACTGGTCGACTTCATCTACCAGTACTGGAAGCTGAAGAGGAAAGCCAATGCCAACCAGCCGCTGCTGACGCCCAAGACCGACGAGGTGGACAACTTGGCCCAGCAGGAGCAGGACGTCCTCTACCGCCGCCTAAAGCTCTTCACACACCTGAGGCAGGACCTGGAGAGGGTGAGTAGCCCTGGTAGGCCACTTCAGGAGGCCTTTCTGCTCTGGCTCACTGCCCTGGGACAGCCAGCCAGGACTCACCTGGCAGCTGTGGGCCCTAGCCAAGTCCCCTGCTCTAAGATCAGCTAAGGGGCTGAGGGCTTCCAAGTCGTGGACAGTACGGGGGGGATTGATACTTTACAGAACACAGAAGGATCGAGCTCTTGCTTCTTTTTTTTTTTTTTTTTTTTTTTTTTTGAGAGAGTGAGAGAGAGAGAGAGAATTTTTTAATATTTATTTTTTTTTAGTTTTCGGCAGACACAGCATCTTTGTTTGTATGTGGTGCTGAGGATCGAACCCGGGCCGCACGCATGCCAGGCGAGCGCGCTACCGCTTGAGCCACATCCCCAGCCCCCAGAGCTCTTGCTTCTTTGAATACCTTTAGTCCTAGAGCTTTCTCGGGTTCTGGTGAAGGTAACCTTACCAAGGAAGGGAGGCTGGGGGAGCATCAGAGTTGAGGCAGAGGTCCAGGTGCCTGGCTCCTAATCACTTCTGGCCTCCATGGCACTACCTGGTCCTAACATGTGAGCTTTAGAATCGGTCAGGAGAGGCACTGGAGCTTCCCAAGCTGCCCCACTGACCTATGCTGTGCGAGTCTGGGTACACAGGGGTGAATGTGGCTCCCAGTGGGTACCTCGCAGACAGAACTGAGGCACAAAGCATGGGGGCAGGTATTGAGGTTCTGCAACCTACATGGAGTGGAGGGATAAGCTTGGCGTGGCCAGTAGATCCTGTGAGGCTGGGCTGGTGGACCACAATGTCTGCAAGCTGCACAGGCGAGATTTAAATAGAGATGATCTCGCTGCATGCCTATAATCCCAGTGCCTTGGGAGGCTGAGACAGAAGGATCACGAGTTCAAAACCAGCCTCAGCAAAAGCAAGGCACTAAGCAACTTGATGGACCTTATCTCTAAATAAAATATAAAATAAAGCTGGGGCCGAGTGCCCCTGAGCTTAATCCCCAGCACTAAAATAAATAAATAAATAAATAAATAGGGATGGTCTCACTGCACCTGGGATTTCCAAATCCTCCCCAGGGAGGAGGAGTCGCAGGACTGCTGTGAACGAGTTGGCATGCTCCAGGAAACAGCCCTGGGTGGAAGCATCAGGGAAGCTTTTGTGTAATCTGAGGCATCTGCTTTTATTACCCACAACTCGGTGAGCAATCTGTAAAATGGGTCAAGCATCTCAGCAAGTGTCTTGCTGTGCAGAGGTAGCTGGACCCCATTTCCCCATTCCTCTTCACCCCATTTATCTGCCCTGGGGCTTGGACAAAAGGGGAAGTGACCTTAGTGGCCTGAGAGAGGACTTACTGCCTGGCAGTTCCCAGCCTACAACCAGGTCAAAAGGAAGAGGAGGAGGTGGGAGGGGTCACATGTTTCATGCTGTAGCCAGGGCAGAAGTCAAGGCCACCTGCCTTGGAGTCACCACCTCCTGGGCAGCCTGGCCTTCTGTCACACAGGGCAAGGGCATGATACTAGCCCTCTGAGACCAAGACACTTCCAGAGTTGTCCTGAGGCCACCCCCAAGTTCCCATTCCCAGGGTCTCTTGTATAAACAGCTGCTTTGCTCCTGCTGTTCCCAAATGACCCATCAAATCTGACCTCCCTGGTCATGCTGAGCAGCAGCCCTCCAGCCTAGCCCTGACCCTGGCTAGGCTGTATGGGAAGGTTCAGGAATTCGTCTCACTTCTGTAATCATCATCCTGGAAAAAGAAGATTATCCTCCCAGCTGTACTGAGCAAGTGAAGAAACTGGGGCTCAGAGAGATGAGGTGACAGGAAGCCTTAGATGAGCTTGTTTCCTAGAGACTTCAGAGCTGAACTGCGGGAGGGCTTGAGTCAGGAAATGCAACGCTGGCTCATTCTCTATTCTGTAAATTTCCCGGGCAAAAGCATCCCCATATCAGTGCCCCAACCTCCCAACCCCTGTGTCAGCTGGTACAGGTGGAGCCAGGGTTTGAGGCTCAGTTGCCAGCAAACCGGCTGAGCAGGCTCCCGGGGACCCAGGGCAAGCAGGACTTCCACAGACCCCTTCCAAGGCAGGTGTCCTCTCCAGAAAGAGGAGTCAGGGCAACTTTTGATGTCTGTGCAGCTCTTGTGGCTCATGTGGGTCTTGTCCAACTGCTGCTTCCACAGCAGCCACAGGGCTAGGATGGTGGGCACCAGCTGGGAGCAGGGCAAGGGGAGGCCAGCCTTGGCAGGCTGAGGAGGAAGACCATCAGAGATAGTAGTGAGCCAGGGCACCCCCTCAGGGCTGCTGCACCAAGGCCTCTCATGGCCACGCATAGAACTCCGCTGCTGCGGAGGCTTTCTGCAAAGTCCCATGGTGGTGGTGGCCTGGCCAGTGGGCCCAGCCTCTTACCATGGCCCAGTGCCAAGAGCCAAGAGTATCCAGCCTGTGACTGGGCACTGGGCCACCTTGGCCTGGATCCATCGGGGAGGTGTAGGGCAGGGCTTGAGATGGAAGCCCTGGGTGGCCTGGGTCTGTGTCTAGTCCAGTACTTCCCAGCTCTGCACCTTCTTTGTTTCAGTTTCCATGTTATCTGAGTTTTGTTTTCTTGTCTATAAAATGGGAATAAAAATCAAACTGATCTTGGTTACCGTGAAGACCGGGGACAGAGATTAAACACAGTGCCCTCCGGTGCTGGCTGCGATTCTTGTCAATGCTCTCACCCCGTACAGTGTTCAGCTCTTAGCGGGGAAGCCAAGCCTAGGGCTGCAAGGGTGGGCTCCACAAACAACTGAGGAGGCAGGCCTGGTGCCGGGGTTGGGAAGCAGCCTTCCTGATTGATTTGTCCCTCTACGGTCAGGCAGGGGGTTGCTGAGAGAAGCAGAATCTGGGACTGCCACAGCATGAAATCCCTTATTTATGGTCATCCCAGAAGATGCACTTTCCTAAACATTTCAGCCATAGGCCTTGGCCCTGGTGGGCAGCTCAGGAAAATAAGACCAGCACCGCCTCCCGGAGTTATTCACGGCTGACAGAAAAATTGCAGCACTGAACATCAGCCTTAGAAACACCAGCTAGTGTCCCCTAGCAACCACGCTGGTGGTCAGGCTCTGTGTTGCTCCCTATGGCTGTGGATCTCACTACCAGGAGTTTATTTGAGGACCTTCCTGGGGAAGAGGCCGGGAGGGTAGACACACATCTGCCCTGAAGATGGACACCAACTGCCCCCCTCACAGCCTCATTACTGCTGCCCCTCCCAGGGAGAGAAGGGCTGAGTATGAAATTGGTCCTGCCCTTTCCTGACATTTGCCACCTTCCTCCTTGTCATTTAATCACTCTGTTTACGGTCTTCACTGCCTACATTATAGGCCCCTCATCTCTATTCCCACTACCAAAGCCTCCCTTATCCAGATCTTTGGGTCCTCAGCCTCCAGGACTTCTTCAACACCTACTGCCCCTGTCCCTCCCCCCAAATCTAGTCACTACCTCCAAATGCTCCCAGGTCAGTGACACAGAACTCCCCCAAACTCCTACCCCTGGCTCTGGTATTAGCTGGGTGCCTGTACCCTTGCCCCTGTGCTGGGGCCACACCCCTGGAAGAGCCTCATGCAGCACAAGATACTCTCTGCCCACAGCAGTGAGCAAAGGATTCCCGAGACACCTGCCAGCAGCCTTGTCCAGCAGTGTGGTGGACTTTCCCGACCCTGCCACCTCCCCTGTGGCTCTCCCTGTCCATTAGCAGACAGCTCGTCTCTTCCTCAGACCAGAGACCTCCACTTCCTGCTAGTGAGCCCCTGGACCCCATCTCTGTCCTTGCTGCCACCTTCCTTCCTCCCCTCAAAGAACCTCTCTCCAGTTTACACCTGCAGGGAGCCAACTCTGCCCTTTCTTTCTTTCTTTCTTTCTTTCTTTCTTTTTTTTTTTTTTTAAGTATTTATTTTATAGTTGTAGTTGGACACAATACCTTTATTTCACTCATTTATTTTTTATGTGGTGCTGAGGATCGAACCCAGGGTCTCACGTGTGCGAGATAAGCGCTCTACTGCTGAGCCACAGCCCCAGCCCCTCTGCCCTTTCTTATCCCCTCCTCAGGATCTTTTCCACCAGCACTGGAATCTATCAAATCCTTCCTCCCACCTCCTGGGGTCGTGGGATACTCCACTGCCCTCCCCATTTCTCCTTTCCTGTCATCTCTCGTGGGATTTGCTTCCTGTGGCCAGGCTCTTCGCCACTACTGAATCCCAGAGCCTTCTGTGTTGGTCACCAGCAGCCTCCACCTCCCACTGTCCATCCTCATCCCTCGCCCGAAGCATTGGTTGTCAGTGCTTTCCAGCCTGACCTTGGCCTTAATCTTTTCATCGTGGATGCTATGACCAGGTCAGCCTTAAGGTCCTGCTTCCCTGGCCTCCTCTGTCTGAAGTATCCATTCCACAGCTTTTCCTGTAACAGAGAACTGGCGTCAACCCATATCTCCCTCCTGAATTCCAGCTCTGTAAGTCCCCTTCAAACATCTCACACTAAAGATGCCCGCTCCTCCCTGGCCTCCACTTCTCTGGGAGTACCCCAACACTGGTCCATTCTAGCTCAACATCCAGCTTTGAGTCCTCCCTGCTCCTCAGCCCCACACCCAGGCTCTCTCTAAAACTCATTAATTAACAGTACAACTTCATCAAGATATAAAACCTGGAGGCTGGGGTCTAAGTTCAGTGGTAGAGCACTTGCCTAGCATGTGTAAAGCATTGGGTTCAATCCTCAGCACCACATATATATAAACAAATAAATAAAGGTATTGTGCCATCTCCAACTAAAAGTATTTAATTTATATTAAATATAATAATATATAGAAATTAATATATATAAAATAAATAAACCTGGCCACGTGCAACAGTGTGAGCTTTAATCCAAGGCTGAGGCAGAAGGATGGCAAGTTCAGCTCTCTTTCCAGAGGGCTCTGGAGAGAGCCCCCATGAGATTTATTCCTTGCTTTAGCCCAGCGGTTCCCTTCCATGAGATTTCTCCCATTCTCTCTTGAATCTGTATCTACTTTCTTAAATAAATCTCTGTACCTTTGAAGGAGTGAAAAGTTGGGAGGGTCGGGGGTATGCAAGTTCTAGGCCAGCCTGGGCAATTAGGACCCTATCTCAAAAAAAAGTGTTTTGGGTTGTTTTTTTTTTTTTTTTTTTTTTTTTTTTTTAATATAAAACCTGGGACTGGCAGTGGAACACACCTGGAATTCCAGCAGTTCAGCTGGAGGATCACCAATTCAAGGCTAGTCTGGGCAGTTGATCAAGACCTTGTTCCAAAATAAAACAGAGCTGGAGATGTTGCTCAGCAAGTTCAAAGCCAGCCTCGGTAATTTAGCACCCTAAGTAACTCAGAGTTTCTATCTCTAAGTAAACTATAAAAAAGGCTGGGGATGTGGCTCTGGGATTAAGTGCTCCCTGGGTTCAATCCCTGCTACCAAAACAAAACATAAACAACAAAAAACCCACCTGGGGCTTGTATGTGCTTTGCACTGGGTTCCACACCCAGTACCAAACCAAAACAAAAAGCAGTAAAACTGTGGGACACAACTTAACAGGGCCCAAGGCGGCTGGGGCTGGGGCTGGGGCTCAGTGGGGAGGGTGGGGGGTGTAGCTTAGTATTTAAGCGCTCCTCAATTCAATCCCTCGTAGCAAAAAAAACAAAAAAAAAAAAAAACAATAAAACCTGTGTTTATTACCACTCCTTGCCCTAGTTATTGGAACTTTCCTAGTTTTCTTCTTGATTCATTTTTGCACTGCTATCTTTAAAATGAGAATGTTTTAACTTTATAGTAAGAAAAAAAAATGACAGTGTAAGGAGCCTATGGGTCTATGTGAGCTTCTAAAGTGAGATAATACTTTGTCTCCCAGAAGCCATAGGATAAAGGAATTCAGTATTTACATGCAGTAAAATGTTGTCATGTTACTGAGATTATTATGTTACTAAGAAATTAGAAAACTAATAGGTGATTTCAGGATGAAGTAGATGCTAAAGGATCCATCTCTGTAAGCCCCCTTCAAATGGTGGATCTGGTGGTCAAAGTGTGACCAAAGTACCAATCAAAGAACATTGGGATTCTACAGAAGGAAGCATTCTTGTGTCTGGAGTTGAATCCCCAGGCAGTTTGGTCTTTATCAGTAAAAGAGTTTGAGCTGATACTTCAGGATGTTGTATTTTAAGTATCTCATTCTTCGCTACCACTGCATATTTTAGAATAAACGTAACCAGACTTTTTTAATAGGTTCCAAAAATAATAATAAAACACCAGCATAAGTTCTGCTATTTTTTCTCCCATGCCACAGTGCATTGTTTAACTTGTTTCCTATGCACTTCACTATAGAGGGCCCTGACCTGAGGCAAGTAGTTCTTTGAGTCTGCAGTTCTGTCTAAAATGTGTATTTAAGGCTTCACCCCTAGAATTAGGTGTCCCCTAAGCCTGAGAATCCACTACCCACTGCAGTGACTTTGATGCCAGGGATTCATTTGGGCTTGCCTTTTTTTTTTTTTTTTTTTTTTTTTTTTTAAGAGAGAGTGAGAGATAATATTTATTTTTTAGTTTTCTGTGGACACAACATCTTTGTTTGTATGTGGTGCTGAGGATCGAACCCGGGCCGCACGCATGCCACTGGAGTGCGCTACCGCTTAAGCCACATCCCCAGCCCCCTGGGCTTGTCTTGAGAAGCCTTGCTTTATAGAGTTTCAGAAGGGAATGTGGCTGTGGTTGAGTGGTTGAGCATTTGCTTAGCATGCGTGAGGCCCTGAGTTCAATTCCCTGTACTGCTAATAGCAATAATAAATAAGTAAATGAATGAATAGATAGATAAATAAATAAAAGAGTTTCAGATCAGAGACATACTATATCTACATCTTACAAGGAAATCAAGTATGGCCCTCAGTGATTTTGGCGGGGGAATTGCAACATAGGGCCTTACTTCATCTGGTTCCTCACCTTTTTTTTTTTTTTTTTTTTAAGAGAGTGAGGAGAGAGAGAGAGAGAGAGAGAGAATTTTAATATTTTATTTCTTGGTTTTCAGCAGACACAACATCTTTGTTTGTATGTGGTGCTGAGGATCGAACCCCGGCCACGCGCATGCCAGAGGGGCGCGCTACCGCTTGAGCCACATCCCCAGCCCTGGGTTCCTCACCTTTGGATGTTAGGTCTAAGGGTGGATTAAACTCCAGGGTGGCATGTTCTAGAAATGTTTTGAAAGTTAGACCTTGATGAATTTCTCTTTAGATTAGAAATGATTGGCTTATATTTTAAGCTCCAAAATAGCCCTGATTGGGCTGGGAACAACAAAATAACCATGATCCATTTCCCTTTCCAAGTCTACCCCCTCACCTCCGAGTCCATATGGCTATTAGAGAGGAATGGGCCAGGCTGTGAGAAGGAGAATAATATTGGGTTGCTTAGATGCTCGAGCCAGGGATGACCTTCTGGAGGTGACATTTGAGCCCAAAGCTAAAGGACAGGAGCCAGCCATGTAGGTGGATGATGAGCCTCCCAGGCCAAGGGTGAATGTGTACCAGGGCCCCAGAGTGGAAGTGGGCAGGACAGGGAGAGAAGAGACCTGCTAGGCTGTGGGACATAAGCCATGAGAAGAGACATGAGGGAAGTTTTATTCATATCCTAGGTTTGTCCAACGAGGTAGCATCAGCTAGATGACTTTAAAGCAACAGAAATTTGTCCTCACGGTTCTGGAGGCTGGAAGTCCAAAGTCAAAGTGTCAGTGGGCTGGTTCCTCCTGCAGGCTCCAAGGGAGAGTCTGTTCCACACTCCCCTCCTAGCTTCTGGTGGTCCTGGGAAGCCTTGGAATTGCTGGACTCCTGGGTGCATCACTGCAGTCTGTGCCTCTACTCTCATGCCATAGTTTCCCTGACTGTCTCTATGTCCCTGTATCCTCACATGGTCTTTTATAAGGGCATCAGTCAGATTAAGGGCCTATCTTAATTCAGTGTGGCCTCATCTTAACCAGTGGCAACCACAGAGACCCAGTTTCAGAGAAAGTCCATTCTGAGGTTCCCGGCAGACATGAATTTGGGGGGGACACCATTCCACCTGGTATAGAAACCCTGGGAGGTTGTAAGGGAAAGAAGGAAGTGGTCTGATTTTGTTTCAAGATTTCTATGGGATAGCAGATGAGTCTGATGGCTTCTTATCCACATGATAGATGATGAGAGAGGATTAGGAGCTATAGGGACTTAGGGTCACAAGGAAAGACGATGGATATAACTGATGGGGGGTGATGGGTGCAGATGAAGAGAGCAGGTCATCCAGGACGACTCTGAGGTTTCAGCTCACCCCTCTGCAGAATCCCTCCACAGCTTCCCTTGGCCTGGCTCAGTCAGAGCTCAGAGCCTGCCCTTCCCCCTTCTGGTCTTGCCTGTCCTCACTTTTCCCTTGATGCTGGGCCTGGCCATGCCCCTTCACTGATTGGCCTTACTGTGGATCCCTTGTCACCGGGCTGTGTGTGATCAACTTCTGCAAGGCCTAGCTGTCCCTTTTTCCAGGAATCCTGGCTCCTCTCCCCAGCTCTGGGTCAGGGCTCTCTGATACTTGGTCAGCATTTATCTGCCCTCCTGGGTGGCAGGCCCTAGGAAGAAAGGGACTCCTCATGGCATTGCTAACTACAAAGCCCAGGGCCCCACACAAGAAAGAAGAGCTTTAGCTGGTACTTAGGGCTATGGGGAGGATTTTGGCTAGAATCCAGTCCTGAGGAAGCTCAGGATTTGAAGAAGGCAGGCCATGCCAGGACTCCAGAGAGAAGAACTTACAGGCTATTCCTAAGTAGTTGCAGCCCCCGGCTATCCCTTAAGGAGTGGTGACCATGTGAATTGTAGACCTGGGGCTCCATTCCACAAGATCTGGTATTCATGGTGTAGGCTGGGGATGGACACACCACCTTGTAATGCCATGGAAAGTCCTTACAGAGCCCGTCCTGCAGAGGCTTGGAACTAGTGCAAGCCTTGTTCTGGGATCTCCTTCATGACTAGGCTCAGGAGGGAAAGAGGGATGCTTAGACCCCACAGAGAAGTCTGATCACAGCTACCCTCAGGCCCCAGAGAAGTGGTGGTCATGCCAAACAAACAGGGGTTCAGAATCAGATTGACCTCTGCCTTGAAGAGGACAAACCCAGCTAGGGACCAAGATGCCTCAGCTAGAAAGACCCTGCTAGGACCCAGGACTTAGCTGAGCAGCTTTGCCACTGCCGTTGCTCCTTGGAGACTCCATTCTGAGCAGAAGGTGATGGCAGACCATGGAAGGGTCTCACGGGGGTGGAACCCAAATCTGTGCCCCAGGAAGTTGTGAGAGAGCAGCTAGTGAGCGACGGTGGCAAGCTGGGTGAGGTGCCAAGAGGGCAAGTGTGATGTGGTCCATCTTTCATGTGCTTCCAGATCACCTGAAGGATGTGTCCATGTCCCGTGGGCTAATAAGTAGGATGCCTTCAAAGCCCTTTAGGGACTCTTCCCAGCTGGCCTAAGGAAGTCAGAGAGACCTCTGCAACTTTCTGCTAAGGAAGTCTGCCACATGGCTGAATGACTATGGCCATGTGGGTGTGGGAGCCTTGGTCAGAGTAGCACAGACCTGGCTCAGGTCCCAGTGCAGCAGGTAGATGTGGGGCAGCTGCAACCTGGGCGCAGGTGGGTTAGGACTGCCTGTCTGCTTTCAAAGCCATTCTGCCTAATCTCTAGCTCCAAATTTATAGGGCTATGTGTGCCTCAGGACAAGTATTGGTGTCTGCCACAGTCCTTGTGTCTGAGGAGTTTCTTTGCTGGGAAAGGCAGGCCTTGGACGGGAGGTGAAGGATAAACTTGACTTACCTAGAGAGGCCCTGATGAGCCTTGGGTCACTGTGGACTTAAAGGACAACAACCATGTTGGAAGGGCCTTAGGAGACAGAATGGCTGGCTCAGCCTAGAAGTTAATTTCTTTTTCTTTTTTTTTTTTTTAATCTTTAAAAAAATTTTTTTAATATATTTTTCTTTTAGTTGTAGTTGGACCCAATATCTTAATTTTATTTATTTTTATGTGACGCTAAGGATGGAACCTAGGGCTTCACACATGCTAGACGAGTGCTCTACCGCTGAGCCACAACCCCAGCCCAAGAAGTTCATTTCTTTATGTGTTTTGTTGTTGTTGTTATTATTGTTGTTGTTGGTTTTTTGTTTTGTTTTTTTTGTTTGTTTTTTTGGTTTTTTTTGCATTGCTGGGGATAGAACCCAGCCCTTGCACATGCTAGGCAAGTGCTCTACCACTAAGCCACAACCCAAGCCCTAGGCCTGAAGGTTAAGACCAAGGGAGGAAGGTACAGTTGCTGGGCTGAGCTAACCAGTTAGCCCCTGCTGGCTCTGGCTCAGCCAGGGCCCTAGGGCCTAGGCTCCTCTTGACTCCATATTCTGGATCACATGGCCGGGGATGCACTCACTGACTGGGAATTGATTTCCTGATGTCCTGTGCAGGGTAGGCAGCAGCAGTAACCTCTGTCCCATGTGCTTCCTTCTTCAGCAGTGACCCCCAGAGGTGGGAGATCTGGGGTGGTTGCTATGAGTAAGGTGGGAGATCTCTCTTGTGTTTCCTCAGGTTAGAAATCTGTGCTACATGGTGACAAGGCGCGAGAGAACAAAACACGCCATCTGCAAGCTCCAGGAGCAGATATTCCACCTGCAGATGAAACTTATTGAACAGGATCTGTGTCGAGGTAGGAGCCTCTCTATTGGCCACCTGCCACCTCTGTTGTGCACTCGGGTGCAGGACTGGATCCCAAGGAGGGTGTGTTGGGGGGGCATGTGTGTAAAGCCAGGGGCATCGGCCCCTCTCTTTCCAGCATCCAGTTGCTAGGCCCAGAGAGGTCCCTGTCCAGCTTGTAGTGGTGGGCAAGGAGCCAGAGTTTAGAATGTGGGCACAAGACCTGCCCGCTGGGGGCTTTACTGTTTCACTGAGTCACCACAGCTTAGCAGCAGGTACAAACCCAAAGTCCTAGGAGCTCTCTGCTGAATTGAGGCAGGACAAGCAGGAAACTTGTGAGCTTCTTTGAACCCCCATGTTCCTGGGAGTCAGTACAAGAAAGGCAGCTGAGCTGGGTCAGAGCCCTTGTATTCCTTCTTTTTGACGCCATGTGACCAGATTCAGGCCCTGTGTTAGTTAGCAGCATTTTCCCTGTTGCCTTCTTATTCTGTATTCTGTTGCATGTATCAAACAGCTCTGGAAAGCAAAGAAGCTTTGACCTTGATCTTATGGGTTAATTGTGGATATTGCCAGACGTGGGGCCCTTCCTGGAGTGTGGATGTGTTAAGAAGGGCAGGGCTTAACCTAAAGCAGTTGTGCCCTAACATTGAACTTGCACACAGCAGAAATAGCTGAGTGGAGAGAGATTTTTGAGCCAGCCACCGGCTGCCACTGCCAGCTCAGCCTTAAGGTCAGGCTGGGCCCAGAGTGAAGAGGAGGGAGGGGAGCTGCTAGGCTACCCTCTGAGAAGGCGACTGAGCACTGGTCCTCCCCACATCCCTGCCAAAAGCTGAGTTGCCTCCGTGTGCTTTGGGATCGCCACCCACTCTGGCTTAAGAAACTTCCATCGACGGCTCCAGGTGCTGGGTCAGGGCGGGTCATGCCATGCTGAGCTCACTGTGAAAAAGGCTGGCTGGTAGCCTCCTTCCAGGCTCCTTGTCTTCTCTTTAATCATTCAGAAGCCCAGGGTTCCTGTTCCCATAGGCCTCACCATCTGGAGAAAAGACAATGGTATCCCAAAGCTGTAGTCAGTGGCAATATAAGGTATCAGAGGTATCAGTGGTGACACTGATACTCCCTAGCACTTGACTGGCCACACATCTGGCTGCAAAGACACCCACACAAGACTCCTACAGCCAAAGAAGCTGAGGTTGCCAAGGCAGGGACAGTGCCCTGGGGCATAGGATCCTAGAAACTGGGGGGTCTGGCCAGGATACAAACCTGTAATCCCAGTTACTCAGGAGACTGAGGCAAGAGGATTGTAAGTTTGAGATCAACCTAATGAGACCCTATCTCAAAAAAAGTAAAAATTCAAAAAGGGTTGGGGATGTAGTTCACTGGTAAAGTGTCCCGGGTTCAACCCCCACTACCGAAAAGAAAAGAAAGAAAGAAAACAAGAAACTGGAGAGTTTGCATCCTCTCCTTGGGTCCTTGGGTCTGGGAACATTTATAGCAGCTCCTTCTCCTGATAATAGGCAGCTTTGTTCAAGCAGGACATTTGGACAGAAGACTGGTTTGCCCCTGCCTAAAGTTGATACCCATACTAGTGTGACATTTGTGACCCATGACCTCCAGGGTGGGACATAAGTTGCTGAGTCCTGTCTGTCCCTGTGGGCTGGGAGGGCCTCCCAGTGGAGGCCTGGATCTGAACTGGGTGAAGGACAAGACAAGTAAGTAGCGTATTTGGAGACTGAGGCCAGAAACTGTGTTGGTAGAGAACCTGGAATGACTCTGACGTGACCGCAGGTGAGGGAAAGGAGGTACCTCAGATGAGGCTGTGGGCTAGCCAGAGTGAGATAGGCAGGTCCTGTGGTCTAGGGGAAGGAGTCTCAACTGTCCAAGGGCAGTGAAAAGCCTCCTGCAACGTGTCAGGCATGGAGTCCATGTTACAGGTGAGGAGACTGAGGCCTGAGGTTTCTCTGGGAACCAGCACAAGAGCTGGGGCCACATCCCTCCACTTACTCTGAGCCTTGTGCAGCAATCCATCCTGCCCGTGGCCAAGAAGCTAGGAGGATTCAGGGCAGCTCTGCCCATCCTCCATGTTCTTCCCCTAAACTTGCAAGGTGATCATGGACTGAAAGGATATGAGAGCCAGGTGTGCAGCCTGAATCTCCCATCTGCTGCCTGACCTCAGATGCAGACCAGAGATCAAGGCAGGAGACTTGCTCAAGGGGGCTGACTGGATTGTTAGGACTGGAATCCAAGCCTCTTGCCCCTCGCATGATGTTCTTTCTACCCTTGTGTCCAGCCGTCCTTCCCACTGTCCAGGACTCCCAAGGTTTAAGTTGTTCAAGTCAGACTGAAGTTAACATTCTGCAAGGGCCTTTCCTCTTGGCCTGGTGCCCACCTCAAGACCCCAAATGGCAGCAGTGTTCAGTTAGCCCTTGGTCCCACACCAGCTGTCCCCTGACAGTGCTCACAGGCCCCTGGCTTTGACCTTGGTGCAGTGGAGGCTGTGCATGGGCTAATGATTCTTAGGCTACCACTCAGTGATGGTGGTCCAGACCAAGGCTACCTGGTGTAATCATCTCCTTCCTCTCACTTTTCCTGACACAGAACGGTCTGGGAGGAGAGCAAAGGGCAAGAAGAGCGACTCAAAGAAGAAAGGTCACGAAGGCCCTAAGGGCAGTAGCCCTGAGAAGAAAGAGAAAGTAAAGGCTGGGCCAGACTCCGTGCTGGGGCAGCTGGGTGAGTGAGGGGCCACACTGACCCCACAGACACAAGCTCACACTGTCACCTGCTTGCAGCCACACTCCCACATAAGGCCAGGTGCTTACAACTTCCAGCCACAAAGGAGATGATGGGTCTCAGGGCCCCACCTGACATCCTGAGAAATTCCCCTCTGTAGATGTGGATGGAGGCTGTGGAACTCAGGGACTACCCATTCATTTGCCATGCTGGGGTCCAGGGTGCTAGATTGTCACAGAGGGCCATAGGCCAACACCAGGCTAAGCAGGGAGAATTGCCGGAAATCCTCGCCCCCTTCTCTTCCTGCCTGTCCCTTAAAGGGGCTCATCCTTCAACTCCAGCAAACCTTAATGGAACCTTCCACCCAGAGAGATCCAGAGGAGTGGCAGTCTGCCTTTATGTCACTGTCACAGGCCTTCTTCCTGTCCCCATTGGGCGGAGCAGCCCTCATGGGCTCTGACTCTGGGATGTCACACACTTAAGAGTTCTTCTCAGACAGCAGGGTAGAGCTCCCTTCCAGACCTCACCTCAGCACAGAAGCCTCAGGTCATCTTTTATGTCCCTGCACATCAAGATGGGGACACTTGAGTGATCTCTAAAGGGAGGCCCTGATACCTTCCTCCCCTGATTGTGCTGGGCGTTTTGCTGCAAGCGCTCGGAGAGAGCCCACATGGTGAGGCAGCGCCCCCTGGTGGCTAGAGGTCGTTTGTCTCCGTTCTTCCTTCCCTGAAAACCTGATTAAACAGGGCCGCTGCCATTGGCTTATTCTTTGCTTTTGCCACCTTGAGATTCTTAGTGATTTGGGCAAGTACCATTTCTACTACAAAATTTATGAAGCCAACTCTGGGGGTAGGCTGTCTTTCTCGGGAGAAAGTGGTGGTGAGGGATGGACCCAACAAGATAGCTCACCTGGGTCAATTGTGAAGGAGGGTGGGCAAGGGCTCCTGAAAGGGCAGGACGTGCCCCCGCTGCATCTCACCTGCCCTCTCTCTCCCTTGGTCAGGGCTGTCCACCTCATTCCCCATCGATGGCACCTTCTTCAACAGCTGGCTGGCACAGTCAGTGCAGATCACAGCAGAGGACATGGCCATGAGCGAGTGGTCGCTGAACAACGGGCACCGTGAGGACCCCGTTCCGGGGCTGCTGTCAGAAGAGCTGCTGCAGGACGAGGAAACGCTGCTCAGCTTCATGCGGGACCCCTCCCTGCGACCTGGCGACCCTGCCAGGAAAGCCCGGGGCCGCACCCGCCTGCCTGCCAAGAAGAAACCACCTCCGCTGCAGGATGGTTCGCGGACAACTCCTGACAAAGCTCCCAAGAAGCCCTGGGGCCAGGAAGCAGGCAGTGACAAGGGTGGGCAGGGGCCACCTGCCAGGAAACCACCACGGCGGACGTCTTCTCACTTGCCGTCCAGCCCTACAGCTGGGGACTGTCCCATCCCAGCGGCCCCCAAAAGCCCCCCTCCACTGGCTCCTGAGACCCCAGACGAGGCAGTCCCAATGGCTGCTGACTCAAATGTGCAAGTGCCTGGCCCTACGGTGAGCCCCAAGCCCTTGGGTCGGCTCCGGCCACCCCGTGAGAGCAAAGCCACCCGGAGATCACTGGGTGCCAGGCCTGATGCTGGGACAGGACCGCCTTCTGCTGTGGCCGAGAGGCCAAAGGTCAGCCTACACTTCGACACTGAGACTGATGGCTACTTCTCTGATGGGGAGATGAGCGACTCGGATGTAGAGGTCGAGGACAGCGGGGTACGGCGGGGTTCCCGAGAGGCAGGGGCTGAGGAGGTGGTCCGCATGGGTGTACTGGCCTCCTAATTCACCCTACCCCTGTCCCAGGTCCTGCCCTGGTCCCTGATAAGGCCTCAGCCCAGTCACAACTGCCATTTCCAATCTCTGCTGAGTGTCCCAGACCCTTGAGGCTGCCACTCTGTTGTGGTTTTATTTTTAATATAGAGAGTTTTGAATTCCACACTGTTGTCTTTCCTCTGTGCTGGCCTAGGACATTAGGATTCCTTCCATGGCTCTGGCCACAAGGACCATACCAGGTCCTGTGTGCCACCTCTGTCCCGGCCCACGCAGCATTGCTGGGCTTCTGGTTAGATGTAGGCAAGGTGAAGAAGCGCTCAGGACTCAAGCCCGCTGCCACTGGGTGACAGACTGTCGTTTGGGCATTATTTCATGGCAGATGGGCCAGCCCAGGGCCTTCCCCACCTTGCCCCCAGATCACACTGGGGCCCATAAGGGGGGGGGTCCTGCTGCACTCCACTGATCCCCAAGGAAGTATAATAAATGATAACCCAGCCAGAGTCTACTCACTGTCACAAGCACAACGAGTTTATAAGAGAAAGCACTGAGGGGGCGCAGGGGGCCCACTGGTTCCTGACCAACCCACATCATCTGAGGCCTGCCCGCCTACCCCACCACCCTCCCCTCCCTTGCTGCTCTGCCCCTGCCAGTGCCCAGCCCAGCAGCTCTGGGAAGGGGTTCCCAGAATCCTTCCTGAGCTGTTCATTTACTCAGGGGACTCCCAAACAGCCAGCCACCAGTGCCGGTGGAGGGCTTCAAGGGAGGGCCAGTGCCCAGCCAGGGGCGTGGGGCTCAGACCAGCCCACTGCAGAGAATCACTCTGGGGCTCCAACTTCCTTCCTTCGGGGCCAGTCTCGGCTAAAGTCTGGTCACTCCCACGTGGAGCTGGCCAGACCAGACCGTTTGCCTTTTCAAGTTTCTTAGTCCTGCTAAAAGATGAGCTTCTTCCTCGGTTTCCTTTTGGAAACACCTCCTTCCAACAAGCAGTGGGATCCCGGGGCCAGAGCAGGCCAGTGTTGGCCTGCTGGGGCTGGTTGAAGTCTTGCTGGATGTTCTCCTGTTCCTGTGTCCCTTGGCGCCTTAATCCTGTTCCTTATACCCCCATCCCACCCCACCCTGCCTCACCCCACCTTTCCTCTAGGTTCCAGATAGTTGCTCTGAAGAGTTTTCCGTGGAGTGGCCCCAGGGTGATAGCTCAGGGAACAAACATAAAAGGAATTCCGTGAAAACTTTTTTTTTTTTTTTTCCTCTTAACGAATTACTCCTGGGTCACTTCCACCACTGGTAAAGCCAGAACTTCTCCAACAAGAACCTTGCAAAAGTCCAGTGAATCAGTCGAATCATTCTATGGATGCCAAAGAATATTTTGACCATAATACAGCACAGTCTGAACCTGACAACTTGTCACTGGGACTTTTTTTTAAATGGAGTTCTTTAGCAACAAAGTACAGAAACACGTTCATTGCGCACACCCACGGAGAGCCCAAGGTCCTTGGAGCAGGATGCTTTGCTGCTGCTGCTGCTGCTGCTGCTGCTGCTGCTGCTGCTGCTCTGTACCTGGGTGTTGGATTTCAGACCCTGGGCTGGGCCACTGTGAGCATTCCTAAACTCTGAGACTCCCAGGGGAAATCCTGACTGTGAAACCAGCGTGGAAACCGTCTTTACCATGTGGACCCTCCCACCGCCCCCCCGCAAGAATACACAAAGAGCAAACAAGCGGGATGGGGAACAACTTAACCTTCACCCCTCCCCTGACTCCAAACTTAACAAGGTACGACAGTGGCATTGTCATCAACACTCAATCTCGTGAATTTTAGCAAAACCGGAAACAAAGAGAATGACTTCAGTTCAGAGGATCGGGCAAATTTGTCCAGTCCGAGTGGACTCTTGAGGGAGTGGGTGGGCTCCAAGGATCCTGGGCGTTGGGATGGCATGAGCTACCACGTAGACTTAGTCTGCCTGCCCGCCTTGGTAGTAGTGACAGTGCAGTGTTAGCATGGGCATCCCAACCCCAGTCTCTGTTTACTGCCTTTGAACAGACCTTCCTTCCCCGTGCTTCGGGTCACTTCGGGTCGCAACCTTCTCTGTGCCAGACTGCCTGGTCTGGCCCTGGGGTGAACAAAGGGGTGAGCTTAAAGAACAACCAAACTCTGCCAGGGGTGGAGCGCCAGTCAGGCTCAGGGTTCAGCAGTCTTGACACTTGCCCCGACCTGTTCACTCCATCTCGGGGCAGGGTCTGGACTCTGAATGGAGAATCAAGGGGTGAGTGAATTTTAGAAAAATCTAGCCTCTTGCCCTGGGACTGGCCTTGCTTCTAAGCCAGAACCTAGGCTGGGCATGCAGATGGGGTGGCTGGCATTTCTTCAGGAAGCCTCTGCTAGTGACGGCCTCTGGATTCTGGCCCCTCTTCTCTGTTGGCTTTTGCTTTGGACTAGACTGTTCCTGGAGTTTGTGTCCTGGAAAGCCCAGAGTCTCTGGGCCAGTCGCTCCCAGGCCAGGCCCTAGAGCAGTCTTTACCAGGCAGCTGACTCCACCTCCAGGATGTCCACCAGGCTCCAGGGAGGACAAAGATGCCAGTCTCTCCTCCCTCCTACCCCCAGTGGCTCCCAGTTTTCCCCATTAGCCACAGCCCCTTCATTCATTCTTTCTAACCCACTATCCACAATGGACAGGGCTGTGTTGCCCTCTGAGACCAAGAAGGTTCCTTTTCCAGACCAGAGGCAGATCTTTTTCTTGACCACATCTGCCCACATTCATAGCTCCTCCTCAGGGAGGCAGAAGCTGCTCCGTAAACTCATTCTGGCTATATAGTCCCCCATTCTCACAGTCCCGCTGCCTTCCACCTCCTTCCCTCTCATTATGTGACAAAGGATAATGTGCAAGGAAAGTATTTTTATGTATTATAAATGTATTTTGAAACAAATAAGGAGAAGAAAGGTAGAATGCTCATTTACTTTCTTAAATGAGCTCTGATTTTGTGACGGTATATGAGTATTTGCAATGTAAGGGACTCAGCTTCTTTGGAGAGGCCACCCAGGTTTCCAGACGTGGGCATTGGACCTTAGTGGTATGCATGTGTGCCAGCGCATGTCTTGTGTCTCCGTACATGCACATCTGGGTGCATTGCAGAGAGTCGCACCATGGGACTTGCTGGGGCAATTCCTAGAGATTCAACTGCCCGATGCTAACAAACCCTGGCAGCAGCTGGATTTGGCATTTCCTTGCTTACTGCCAGATGTGGCCAACCTCTGGCCATACTCAAAACTCTGCAGAATGATCTGGATTCCTGTAGCAAGGCCCTTGGGGAGGCCACTCTCCAATGTCCCTGGCCCTGCTGGCCACATTGGCCAAAGAGCCAGGGCTGGAGTCTGGGACCTTTGGTTGTTCTTTAAGGCACTTCCTTCCGCTTTCTCCCTCAGATGCACACTGTGTGCTCCAAATCGTTTGGGGGGTGGCGGTGGGGGGGGTGATATGAATGTCACAGGAGGAGACACCTTCTGTCTTTGTTTCAAAGAAAGTGATGTGCCATTTGTTAATATACAAGAGAAATATTGAAAATATATTGAAAAGAGCAATTTTAAATTATTTTTGGCTTATGTTGCAATATTTATTTTCTTGTATTAGAAAAGATTCCTTTGTAGAGAAAAAAATGTATTTTTCATTACCGCAAAGACCTATTTCTCCTTTTTGTACATTGTCCATGTTCGCAACCCTTAATGAGCAATAGAATGTATGGTCACCTCGGTGTGGCCAATGCCCGCTGTGCCCTGCATGATTCTGTGTTGCCGCTGCTGCATAGCTCCCAGCCCCATCCTGTCCTGCTCACTCATGGGGGTTCCAGACCCCGGCCCCCACCAGGGCCTGTGTCTTACGGAGCCCTCTGCACTCCTCGTGTGTTGGCAAACGCAGTTAATAAAGCAATGTTTTCTGTGCTGGCTGGTGTGAGGCTCCATTGCGTTGGGTGGGTAGGGGACCTGAAGCCCTTACACTGCACACACCCAACAGTGGTCTTAGCAAGAGTTCCCTGAGTCCCAAGAGACCTACTGCAAACTCCTAAAGAACTATGTGGTGCCATGTAGTGGTACACGCCTGTAATCCCAGTGGCTCAGGAAGCTGAGGCAGGAGGATCGTGAGTTCAAAGCCAGCCTCAGCAAAAGCGAGGTGCTAAGCCAGTGAGACCCTGTCTCTAAATAAAAAAATACAAAATGGGGCTCGGGATGTGACTCAGTGGTCAAGTGCCCCCGAGTTCAATCCCCGGTACCAAAAAAAAAAAAAAAAAAAAAAAGAACCATGAGAGTGGTTTAACCAGTGAGTGTATTTAACCAGTGGATGTTAAATACACACCAGGGCCAGAGTCTAAGGGCGGCGTTTCGACTGATCTTCACAGTACAGTCCCTGGAAATCAGAGAGGTTGCAGAATATGCCCAAAGTCACACCTCTGGTAAGAGACAGTTCTACATCAAAGGCAGGACTGCTGCATGATTTCACCACCTCCAGACACCTGCCTGGTACAGCGGGAGAGTTTGGGAGGCTTCTCTGTCTAGTTTGCCTGGGTTTGTTTTGGAAAGAGTGAGGAATGTAGCTGCCCTCCCGGCTCTGGGTCAGCTCACAGTTCAGAGGAAATGACACCGTTCCTTTGTTCATTCAGCAATTGGTCTATTGACCATACATCCGCCTCACTGCCAGCATGCTGGCTTATGTGATTGTGCCCACAGCCTCCAGGCAATGGAGACCACAGGGATCAATAATTGCTAACCCACGGGATTCTGTGGAGCTGGTGAAGGGGCATTCCCAGCAGAGAGCTCAGCAGAGGTCTTGGAGTGCGGGCCCAGGGAAAGGCTGTGCAGAAAAGAGATTGAATTGGTGAATCCAGAATTAGACAGGCAGCCAGTATAGGTAGGTAAATCGAGTCAGGTTGGATCAATTTTGAATGAGTCTGGGAAGTTGGAGGCTGCCCCCTGAGGGATTGAAATGTTAATTCTCTCGGAGCCCTTCCTCCACCCTTATCAAGAACCTGCCCCTGATGTGATGGTCATCATTATTCAAAATACATTTATGATGATTAAAAAAAGAAAGAAGAACCTGCCCCTGCTCAACCTGTTGCTAAGGTAACCTGTCCCAGGAATTGCCCTCCACTACAGGGAGCTATAAGGTTGTTAATTAATGCATCCTGGGCTGCTCCATCCTGGTCTTCTTCCCCCTTCAGCCCACCTGTGTCCCACCTTTTGGCCATCCACGAGCATTCCTGGGCCTAGACACGTATGCAGGAAGGAGAGAGATAAGGGGAAGAGGGCAAAAGAACAAAGGAATCCTAGGACATACAAAAAGGGCAGAACACCTTGCTTCTTGGGATACCAGGATTCCAGCCATGGAATATGATTGCCTCGGCATGCTTCTCTAGTGCTCAAACTTCATCATGCAAGGAAGCAGAACTCGTCACCGATAACCGGCAGTATCATTGGGACTTCAAGAATCTAGCTCCTAAGGCCACTGACCTAGTCACTTGTCACAGAGAAAGCCCCCTTTCCTCACCACAATAGGCAGCAGGTCCCTAAGGGTACCTCCAGAACCCAGATCCTGGGTGTCTGCAACACTGAAGGCATTGGAAATAAGCCTGGGATGGACTATGAATGTGCCCTGAAGGCCTGTGGAGGGCTCATTTCTGCTGCAGAGTTCTCAGGGCACCAAACCCCGGGACCCAGCAGCTTAGCTGGGAGTGGGAAGGGCATAGAGGTCTTAACACTGGTGTTGGGGCTAAGAGGGATCCTGGGTGGACAGCCCACCTAACAGGATAAGGAGCTGTCAGTACCTTGGCCTCTCTGTCCTCTAACAGACGCCCTTAAACGAGGCCCACTGTGGGCCACTTGACCACAGCAGTCCAGAAGAACAGTGCTGCAGGTCCATTATAAGAACAACACCTGCGCACCTGCCCCAGCTGAGGAATGTGGGGCAGCAGAGCCAAAGGCACCAGAGGGTCAATAGGAATACAGTCAGCCACACAATGTTATCCTAGTAGTCACATTTTATTAATTTATTCATTTTGGTACTGGGGATTGAACCCAGGGACATTTAACCACTAAGCCCCAGCCCTCTTTATTTTTTATACGAATAAACAAAGTGAGAGGTAGGATCTCACTAAGTTGCTTAGGGGCCCCAATAAGTGGCTGAGGCTGGCTTCAAATTAGTGATCCTCCTGCCTCAGCTTCTCAAGCCTCGGGGATTACAAGGATGAGCCACTGTGCCCAGCTTTATTTTTTATTTTAAGACAGGATCTAAATTATAAGATTGAGACAGGGTCCCATTAAGTTGCTTAGGGTCTCTCTGATTTGTTGAGACTGGGCTTTGAACTTGGACCCTCCTGCCTCAGCCTCCCACATTGCTAGGATTATAGACATGCACCAAGCACCTGGCTTAGGAGCCACATTTTTATTTTATTTATTTTTTTATTTTTTGGGGGGGGTACCAGGAATCGAACTCAGAGGCACTCGACCACTGAGCCACATCCCCAGCCTCATTTTGTAATTTATTTAGAGATAGGGTCTCACTGAGTTGCTTAGCACCTTGCTTCTGCTGAGGCTGGCTTTGAACTCCTGATCCTCCTGTCTCAACCTCCTGAGCCACTGGGATTACAGGTGTATGCCACTGTGCCCAGCTCACATTTTTATTTTTATTTATTTATTTTGGTACCAGGGATTGAATGCAGGAGTACTTAACCACTGAGCCACATTCCCAGCCCTTTTTTGTATTTTATTTAGAGACAGGATCTCCATGAGTTGCTCAGGGCCTCACTAAATTGCTGAGGCTGGCTTTGAACTCACAATCCTCTTGTCTTAGCCTCCAAACTGCTGGGATTACAGGTGTGCACCACCACACCCAGCAGTAGCCATATTTTTAAATAGTAAAAGGAATTTTAATAACTTATTTAACCCATTTTATCTAAAACATGATTATTTAAACATAATAAAAACTTTTTTATGTGTGGTGATAGAAATCAAACCCAGAGCCTTGCACATGCTAACAAGGGCTCTACCACTTTGCTACATTCCCAGCCCTTTTTAAATTTTTTTTTTTTTGGGGGGGACAGGGTGTTGGTCTCATTAACTTGCTCAGACTAGTCTCAAACTTGAGACCTTCCTGCCTCAGCCTGCAAAGTAGCAGGGATTATAAGTGTGTGCCACCACACCCGGCTAGAATAACTTGTTTTGTTTAGTACTAGAGATTGAATCCAGGAGTACTTTATCACTGAGCCACATTCCCAGCCCTTTTTATTTTTTATTTTGAGACAGGGTTTAAGTCTCTTAGAACCCTACTAAATTGCTAAAGCTAGCCTTGAACTTGTGATCCTCCTGCCTCAGCCTCCTGAGGCACTAGGATTATAGGAATATACTATCATGCCCTTAGAATAACTCTTTTTTATTGGTACCAGGGATTGAACCCAGGGGCAATTAACCACATTCCCAGCCCTTTTTATGTTTTTTGTTTGTTTGTTTTGTTTTGTTTTAATTTTGAGGCAGGTTCTCGCCAAGTTGTTCAGGGCCTTGCTAAATTGCTGAAGCTGGCTTTGAACTCATGATCCTCCTGTCTCAGGCTCCCAAGTCACTGGGATTACAGGCAAGTGCCACCATGCCCAGATTTAGAATAACTCTTTTTTTAATATTTATTTTTTAGTTATAGGTGGACACAATATCTTTATTTTATTTTTATGTGGTGCTGAGGATCGAATCTAGTGCCTCATGCAGGCTAAGCAAGCACTCTACCTCTGAGCCACAATTCCAGCCCAAGAATAACACATGACTCACTTCTATAAGGACCTCTAGCTCTGCGCCCTTGAGTCCCCAGTCAGGCAGAATCCTTAAGACAAGCATCACATCTGACCTGTGCTCCTAGGCCTCCCCTGTGGTTACCTGTGCTGTCCCTGTTTCCTGAGAAGGGCATGCCTAGGACAAAAGAGCACAAGTGTGGGGCTGACTTGATGGCATCTCTCCATGGTGAGTCATTTCCTTCCAGCCAGTTCTCACAGCTGAAAGACACAGGGGTCTGAGAGGAGGCAGGGTTGGGGGGAAATCTGGATGTCACTCATCCACTCTTCATTCAGTATGCACTGATTGAGCACCTGTTGAACATGGTAGTGACCATATGCTTCTTCCTGAGAGACCAGGCCTGTTGAGAGCCACAGTTTAGTCGGAATGACGCCTGGCATTTTGCTAGAGGGAATGGTTGAAAGGTGACCCTGCTCCGGGATTAGGGCGGATCCTGCTGGGATTAGGGTGGATCCCACTACTTTGGAGTTCCCATTGAGTTCTTCCAAGCCCGGTGAAGGGAGTGTGTTCCCGGGAAGTGTGTGTAGAGTGCCGGTGAGAGTTCGCGAATAAAGAGTTGCTGTTTGAACCTACAAGGCTTTGTGGCGGCTCGGTTATTTTGTGCCCAGCCAGACTGTGGCACAGGCCAGTGTGGGAGACATGTCCATGAGACAACGGAGACTGTGCTGAAGGAGAGCATCAACATGACACAGCCCCTCCCTGATTCTCTTTTTTGAACTGGGATTGAACTCAGGGGCACTCAATCACTGAGCCATATTCCCAGCTCTACTTTGTATTTTATTTAGAGACAGGGTCTCACTGAGTTGCTTAGCATCTTGCTGTTGCTGAGGCTGGCTTTGAACTCACAATTCTCCTGTCTCCACCTCCCAAGCCACTGGGATTTTTATAGGCATGTTCTGCTGCGCCTGGCTCGAATTCCCTTATTTCTCTAAATTCCTGGAGTAGGATCGGGGTGCCACTTGCCAATCACCTGGACCCAGCCCAGATGCTGTCAGCTGCAGGTCCTAAGGACACAGGGCCAGGACACATTCCCAGTTGGAGAGCTGCAGTCTCCTGCCTCCTTTGTCCTTCCTAAGACTCCTGCACACCACAGCCCTTCTCCACTGCCCTTTGCCAGCAGGGCCAGAAAAGGATCTTCTCCATCCATCTACAGGAACAGGCTGTTAAGGAATGAGAGGCCTTGGGAGAAAAAGAGATTGGTTGAGGTCTGCTGGGTGCCCAGCCCTGGGTAGGGTGAGGAGGCCAAAGAGACTCGTCATTGTCAAGGCAGGGGATCAACAGTGAGTTAAACAGGAAGCCTTCAGCCTGGGCACTGTCCCTTTTATTGTGGCTATCAGTGTCTAGAGCAACCAGAGGAGGCAGCAAAGTTCCCTTTTCTTGGAGACCAGGTTTCAGGACTTGCAGAGGTGCTCCTTACCCACAGTGGGAAATGCACGCTGCTCAAAAGCGGTCTCCTCATTGTCTATCCCTTCACAGAAACCCCCCACATTTTGGCCTCACATGGCCAGGTTTTTGTTGTTGTTATTGGTGTTGTTTTTTTGCAGTATTAGGGTTTGAACCAAAGAGTGCTCTGCCTGTGAGTTTACCTCCAGCGCTTACTTATTTATTTTTAAAATTTTGAGACAGTATCTCACTAAGTTGCCCAAGCAGGTGGCCAGGCTTCTGAGGGCATGTGCCAGGGCCAACTGCTCTGCACTGTGAAGACCCAGCTGAAAGGAAAGTGAGGCAGACATATACACGAGAGTTTATTTGTCAGAGCTGACAAAGAAAGGCCATCTCTCCATAGACAGAGAGAGGCAATACAGGTTTGGGGCAGGCTGAGGGATTAGATACGGGTGGTTAAGGGTAGGGTGGGTATGAGGGAGTGGTGAGCCTTTCTCAGAAATGCTCTGGGGTGGGACAAGTGAAATTTTTCTTAAAATGGCAGCTGTCACTTAAGATGGCCATCCAGATGCTAAGCAAGGACCTTACACCCAGCCCCCAGCTACCCCTGTGTGTGTCTGACCCCACAAGACACTCAGGCAAAGGGACATGAGGTATCATGACCACCATTTAGGGTTTGCCTGATAAAAGAAGAGTCAATCATGAAATATGGATTTTAGAGGTTCAGGAAGACTCCCTGCTATGAGTCAAGGGAAGAAGGAAAGGAAGTTTGCCGACGGCCCCTCTCACCTGACCTTGTCCTGAGCCCACCTTGCTTTGGTTTCCCCACTTCCAGAAAGGAGGAGCCATGCTGTCCTGTTTCTGTTTCCTCTCCAAGTTCATCAGTCCTTTGCTACTGTCCCTGCGCAGCACAAGCTGCAGCATTGTGATTTCATGGCTCTGGGCCACCAGGCACTCCTGGGGTCCCCAGTCAGCCACCCCACAATTCCTGATGGCCACAGTGGCTTCCTCCTGGGACCCTTCTGGGAACCTGTAGAACAAGCTTACTGTAGCAGTGGGGCGCTGGTCATCAGTGATCCAAGTCAGGCTTGAGTTCAGAAGCATCCCTGCCACCCTTTCTGCAGGAACCTGAGTAATGACACAGGTCCTGGTTACTAGCTAGAGAGGAAGACCAGGTGGATAGGAAGGAGGGCTTCCAGATTTAACAAATAAAAACACAGGACATACTCTAATTTAAAAAAATACAGTACGTACAGTTAAATTAGAATTTCAAACAAACAATGAATAGTTCTTTAATGTCAGTATGATCTGAATATTGCACTCTGCATCTCACCTGGCAATCCTAGTAGGAAGTATTATGTCTTTTGCTACATGGTGTCCCAGGCAGGGGGCTGATGCAGGTGAATGATGTCTCACAGTTTTATAAACTGGAACAGATCTGCTGACACACTCAGCCTATAGTGTGCGAGGAGCCATGTGAAGGGGCTGCAGCCCAGGACACAGGGAACCCAGCTGAGCCCATCTTGGCTGCAGCATGACTTCCAATGCCTCTCATATCCCAACCCAAGACAGAATCGAAGCTCTGAAGTGTCCTGAAGGGAGCCTGTTCTCCAGAACCCAGTGAATTTGCCATCTCAGCTCAACATATAAAGAGTTTGCATTGGCTACAACACTATTCTCTCTCTCTCTCTCTCTCTCTCTCTCTCTCTTTTTTCGCTCTGGGGATTGAATCCAGGGCCTTGTGCAGTTGAGGCAAATACTCTTACCAACTGAGCTATATCCCCAGCTATTCTCAAGCAACCAAAATTCCACTGAGAGATGAATGGATAAAGAAATTGTGGTATAATAGTTCCCCCTTATCTTTAGATAAGTGTGTTCCAAGACCCCCAGTGAATACCTGAAACTGCAAATAATACCACACCCTATGATAAAGTTTGTTTATTTATTTGTTTATTTAGGTACTGGGGATTGAACCCAGATGTGCTTTGCCCACTGAGCTACATCCACAATTTTTTTTTTTTTTTTTTTTGGTACTGGAGATTGTACTCAGGGGCACTCCATTGAGCCACACCCCCAGCCCTATTTTGCATTTTATTTAAAGACAGGGTCTCAGTGAGTTGCTCAGTGCCTTGCTGTTACTGAGGCTGGCTTTGAACTCACAATCCCCCTGCCTCAGCCTCCTGAGTCCCTGGTAAAATTTAATATACAGGACTGGGGCTGTAGCTCAGTGGTAGAGCACTTATCTAGCATGTGTGAGGCACTGGATTCAATCCTTAGCTCTGCATGAAAAAATAAAATAAAAGTATTAGGTCTATCTATAACTAAAAAAAAAAAATTTTAAGTGTAACTTACAGATTAGAATGAGTAAGAGATTAATGACAATAACTAAGATGAAAATGAAGAATTCTGTTATGGCTTGGATCTGAAATATCCCCTAAAAGCTCATGTGTTGAAGGCTTGGTCCTCAGTGTACCAGTGTTCAGTCACCAGGTGAGGGGACTATTAGGAGCACAGAATCAGTATGGAGGAGGTCATGGAATTAAATGCCAAGTCTGGGAGACTGGGGATGTAGCTCAGTCCCCATGTTTAGCCTGTGTAAGGATTGAAAAAAAAAAAAAATAACCCGGTCTGGCTAGGGCAGTGACAGGGTGGAGCACAGAGCAGGACCCAGAGGCGCAAGACAAGAAGGTGAGACATCTGTTTCTAGGCTTAAGCATGCGCTTTCGCCTCTCAGGTGGGTCTGTGCCCTGTGCTCTAGGTAACAAAATTTCAAGAGGCTTGTATTCAGTGAATGATCTCCTTTGTCCTTCCCTTCTTCCTCGGTTAATTTTAAGCAATATATGGCCATTCAGGTCTGGAGTATCCATCCATACATGAACGTGCCACAAAGGAATAAGTGACTAGAAATGAAATTTTGTGGGCCTTGGGATCACAGTGAACTGGGGACCTGCATTCTGGTCCTTTCTGGGCCTCAGTTTCTTCATTTGTGAAATAGGGATGTGAGCCCCTGCTGGGTGATCATGCAGGGGAGCTGAGAGGGTCAGCATGGACGCCAGTGTGAAGGTGTTAGAGGAGGGCAGGACACAGTGGTTTAGGTAGTCTTAAGAGTCTGGCTGGCTGACCAGAGGCAAGGTAGCCAGAAGGATTTGTTTACTAACTTGTACTTCCTGGAATCTGAGCAGGTCAGCCCTGTTTGTTTCTAAGTTCTCATGGGCCTGCCTGAGCTCAAGTAGGACAACTATAGTCTGGGGTCAGGGCAGGGACTAGCCATGGGCAGCTCCCATATAAAAAATGGTTGTTGGGCTGGGGTTGTGGCTCAGCGGTAGAGCGCTCACCTCGCACATTCGAGACCCTGGGTTCGATCTTCAGCACCACATAAAAATAAATAAGTGAAATAAAGGTATTGTGTCCAACTACAACTAAAAAATAAATATTAAAAAAAAAAAAAAAAAGAATGGTTGTAAACAGCTGGTGGTCATCAGGGAAGCCAGTGATGTATGTGATAGTCAGTGCCTAGGCCAAGAAACACCCAGCTGCATTTTGAGCTCCTAGGGCCCCTCCTCAGCTGTGGTCACCCCACACCTGAAACCTTGTAACCCAAGAAGTAGTTGAATAGGTCATCTTCCTCCCACACACCTTCCTTTTGCAAAGAAGGAACATTCCATTGCATCAGATTGAATGTTGTGATCAACATGAGACTCAGAGGAGCAGCCAAGGGCTTGCAAGAGGAAGCCAAGAGAGAAAAGAGACTCAGCAAAATAAAGCTTCACCTGTGGATATTTTGAACTGCTATTTTGAGGCTCTGGGAGACTGACTGCCTGGTTCTGGTGTCAGGTGCTTCGTTCGTCTGCTGGGCGCTGATATTATAGTTCCCTGCATCCAGCTGTAATATTTGTGCCCATTTCTTTCTGCAGCAGAGTCCTGTCAGGCTTGGAAAGGAGGGCTGATAGGCAGGCCTGGTCTCTACCACATCTATGTAAGAGGCATAAGTGGGCCAATGTTGGAGGAGGGTGACATGCCCCTGTGGAGGCATCAGGAATCAGAGAGGACCTCAGAAAGAAGTAAATCTTAGGGAGTCCCCCAGTCAAGAAAGGGTATGTGGGGCTGGGGTTATAGCTCAGTTGGTAAAGCACTTGCCTAGCACGTGGGGGGCACTGGGTTCAATCCTCAGCACCACATAAAAATAAAGGTGTTGTGTCCATCTACTATTGAGGAAAAAAAAAAAAAAAAAGAACAAAAAGGGTATGTGCTGCCAGGCACAGTGGAACAGGCCTGTAATCTCAGCAATTCAGAAAGCTGAGGTGGGAGGATCACAAGTTCAAGGCCAGCCTGGGCTACTTAGGACCCCATCTCAAAATTTCAAGAATGAAGTTCTGGGTTTGATTCCCAAAACCACAATAAATAAATAACAATGAAAAAGAGTGGGGATGTGACTCAGTAGTAGAGCACCTGATTAAATCTCAATCTCCAGTACCCCCCCACCCCCCCACCCCCCCATGAAAAAAAAAAAAGAGAGAGAGAAAAAAGGGTATAGCTAACTAGAGACTAGAGACTATGGAGGCTGAGTCAGTAGGCTTGTAAATTCAAGGCCAGCCTCAGCAACTTAGAACCTGTCTCAAAATCTTAAGAAATGTAAAAAGGGCTTTCAAAGGACAGGTTCTTTGTCACTGGAAATCAAGCAGAGACTCTCATAGAGAAGGGAGGAGCCATGGAGGATGATGAATGAACAAGACAGACTCTCAGAGGTTCAAGTATAAACTAAGTTGACAATGCAAATCTGTGCATTCTGCTTACAGCCTCACTAAGTTGCTAGGGCTGGCCTTAAACTAGCGACCCTCGTTTCTCAGTCTCTCAAGTCGCTTGGAATACAGGCGTGTTGGCCACCAAGCCCAGTATGCTGTGCAGTCTTGCCTCCATCTAATACACTCTACTTGGTCCATCTTTAGGCAATGAGCTCTACCAACCTCCAAATCACAGCATGATCTTTCTGTCTCTGTCTTTGCTGGTCCATTTGCCTGGAATGTCCTTTCACCACCTTCCACTTAATCACTTTGTAGTTTTCAAGATTTGGCTGCAGGGCTGGGGATATAGCTCAGTTGGTGCAGTGCTTGCCTCACATGCACAAGGCCCTGGGTTCAATACCTGGCACCAGCAAAAAAAAAAAAAAAAAAAAAAATCTAGCTGCAGTGACCATTGTAGAAAAGGCACCATGCTTTTAGAAAACCATCTCCTTTTTCCTTCCAAGGTACCTGGACAGATCTCTGCCCATTTTCCTTCATGCCATGCCAGCCCCCCACAGGCAGGTATTCAGGAAATGCCTGATGATTGACTGAGGGAAGGCAGCAGAAAAAAAGGCCAAGCACCAGAGCCAGAATCCAACACTCGAAGAATGCTTGGTTAATTGCCTGGTGAAAACTAAGGTTTTCCCTTATGTAAGATTTTGTGTGTGACAGAAAACGAGTAGGGAACCTGCTCCCTATTTTGCCCAGCTGAGCACATGAAATGTGTACATGAAATGATGTGCAAAAATTATGCCTTGTCCCCTGGTAATCAGAAAGGTCAAGGCAGTGCTTCTTCAAGGAGAAAGGCAGAGTGAGGCCCTGGCAAATCTAAGAGGGGCTCCTTGGTCTCTTGTGTGCAAGAGGACTCAAGAGCCTAAGGATTCTGAGCATGGCCCCAAATAGAAGCTGGGGTGGAGAAAAAACTCAGACTGTTCTCTAAATAACTTCCTGCCCCTGCCATCTGCTGCCAGACAGTCAGGGAAGAATGCAGCCTGCATGGCTTCCTTTAAGAGCTATCAGAGCTATATCCTGGTATAATGGAGTCCTAAGGCACAGAAGGTCCCACCCCTTTGCCTCTCTGGATCCCAGAATAGGGCTAGAGTTCTCCTGTTCAGCCCTTTTTCCACAAAGAGAACCTGATCTCTCGGTTTTCAAAACTGAAGGCCCTTAAAAAATATATAAATAAAAATAAAAAACAAATCACACATTTAAACATTTTTTTGAAGGCCCTAGAAGAGGCAAGCCAATTTGTTTTTTTGTTCTTTTTGGTACCTTTTTCTTAAGTACCAGGGATTGAACCCAGAGGTGCTCTACCACTGTTACATCTCCTTTTTATCTTGAGACAGGCTCTCACTAAGTTCCTGAGGGTCTCGCTAAATTGCTGAAGCTGGCCTCAAATTTGCCTCCTGCCTCAGCCTCTGGAGTTGCTGGGATTATAGGTGTGTTCCACCATGCCCAGCTCACAGGCAAAGTTTTTGGACTGGAGGAAAACTGTTACCTATTAACCTAAGACCCTATAATACAATCATGCAAGAACACCCCCCACAAATAATGGGGATTAAATCCCTGGGTGCTTTATCATTGAGCTACATTTCTAGCCACCCACCTATTTTTAGGGGCAGTACAAGGATTGAAATCAGGGGCACTCGTCCACTGAGCCACATCACCAGCTCTATTTTGTATTTTATTTAGAGACAGGGTCTCACTGAGTTGCTTAGCGCCTTGCTTTTGCGAAGGCTGGCTTTGAACTCGCGATTCCCCTACCTCAACCTTCAGAGCCCCTGGGGTTACAGGAGTAGGCCACCACACATGATTCCCTTTTGAGACAGGGTCTTGCTAAATTGCCCAGGCTGGCCTCAAATTCACAATCCTCTTGCATTAGCCTCCTATCAGCTGAGATTACAGGTATACCAACATACTTGACCTGGGATCTTTTTAATCAAGTTTATAGGCTGTTGTTCCCACATTTCAATTAGGAGGATGGTGGCCACTACCCAAAAGGTTCCATTTACATCATTTCCTAGGAACTTTCCCTATTTCCAACAAGGTACTCTTCACACTAGGCTGAATGTTATGACATCTGCATTAGTTGTGTATGCGTGGTACAAATGTCAGTTTAGTTGAAGATTATGTAGCTAAATTTAGGAAAAATAGCTAAATAAATAAGACTTTCTTTTCTTAGCACTGGCTATTTTGGTGCACTGGGATTGAACTCAGGGGAAGCTTTACCATTGAGTTACATCTCCAATTCTTTTTTTTTTTTGAGACAGGATCTTGCTGAGTTGTTTAGACAGGCCTCAAACTTGCAATGCTCCTGCCTCAGCGGGTTTAGTCGCTGAAGTACTAAATTGTTTTATCATGTTTCTCCTAAATAAAATATCCAGAATCCAGCATAAAAAGAGATTCAGATTACTTATTCTGCCCTCAAGAAACCTATCTATTGAATCATAGTCTTTGGTGGGAATTTTTTTTTTTTTTTTAAGCTCCCTAGGAGTTTCTGTGCATACTAAAGTTAGAGAACCTTTAAATAGATAAAACCAACTGGTTGCCTTATTTTTCATATTTCTATTGAGCAGCATTGTGTAAGTTCTATTTCAATTTATCTCTAAGTTGTTTTCAGTCTTACAAAGCAAATAAGAATGTTCGAACAAAGGGAAAATTCTTTGCAATTTTCGAAGTCTTAGAAATTTCTAATGAGCAAAATGAATATTAGAGTTGGATAATAAAAACAGAACTGGGCTGGGGGAAGGAGTTCAGTGGTAGAAGCACTTGCCCAGCATTCACAAGGCCCTGGGTTTGATCTCTAGTGCCGCAAAAAAACAAAAAAGTTAAAACCAAAACACAACAGCAAAATGGAACCAAATACTGGAGTTATTTGACAACCAGGTTAGCATTTTATTTCTCTATTCCTGACACACTCAAATTCATAGGAAGTGAAAAGATAACAGAACAAAATCAAAATAACATACAAACACAATTCAAAAACATTTAACCATCTATTATAGTTGTTCTTTGTAAAATACACAAAAGTAAACAGAAACATCTTCATATAAATTATGCTTAACAATCTGTATATACTGTAAAACAATTGTTATAATTCACACTAAGATCCTAGTGCAAGCAGTGTTCTGTGAAAGTGCAAACAAAGTTAGTGATGAACAATTGATCACCGACTTACCACCTCAACATATTTTGCATTCAGCCAAATACTTTTTATGAATTTTAAAGTAACTTGACCACATTCACCTGAGTGCTCTTGCTTTAGTATGGCAACTGATTATGAGTTCAGGTTAGGAGCAGCACCAGGGAATACAGACACTCATGTGAAGTTGGCCATTCTGACATGAATCTTTATACTTGATAATGACAATTCTGGAAAACAAACAAACAAACAAACAAACAAAAAACCCTTTCTGTCAAAACTATAGAATTGTCACCCTCTTTTAACCCCCCAAATTAAATCTAATTCCCCATTTAAAATGCATGCTTAAGAATCCATGCACTCCAGTGCAATTTTTCCAAAAATAATTCAGCATGAAATCACTTTTCCATTTCTGTCCTAAGATCTGTTTGGGATAGGGACACACCTGAAACTAAAGTTTGTTTTGAATGACCTTGCTTACTTTCCTCTGATGACTTTGGATTCTATTTTAAAGTGGACAAAGTCCTGAAAAATCAATCAATCAATGGCATTGAATATATTAGCTATTTAGTGTTCTAAATTATGAGAACAAAAATCCATTGGTTCAGAACTGCATCTAAAATAGACTGTGGATTTCCTTCCTACTTAGGGATCTTTTAAATTCAAGTGTGTGCATGTGGGTGGTGGGGGTTGGTATATGAGAGGGATGGTTACAGGGCTCAGGAGTGGAAAGGTGGTTTTAACAAAAATCCCATTCACTTTATACACAGAGGCACGGTAATATATTCCAAGAGCTTTTCTGTTGTTGTTGCTGTTAAAAAGCACCAACTTGAATTTCAAAAGAACAACAATAATGGAAATGAGTAGAAGTATTATGCAGTTTTGATAATTCAGTCCTTAATTAGAGCATACCGTTTTTTTCTGAACTCTTGTATTTATAGCAGAACCTGTTTTTTTAATAAGTTTTTATTACTCATTAATTTTGCATTAAGAAATTTATATTTACTGTCGAGTTTTTTCATAAACCTTTATGTCAAAATATGTAAGATTTTTTTGAATACTCGAGGTTTGCTTTTTATTTGTGAAATATCACTAAATATGTCTAAAAATGACCCAAATAGTACATTCTAAATACGATAACTAGGAAATTTTTAAGAAAATATAAGCCGTTTTCGTGTATTCTGATCAAATTTTACTTGGCAATAAATCCTTGGGGGGCTTGGGGTGTAGCTCAGTGGTAGAGTGCTTGCTAAGCATGCATTAAGCCCTGGGTTAAATATCCAGTACTGCGAAAAATAAATAATAAAAATAAAAATAAAAAAAAGTCCTTGTGAATTTCGGTCATGTAAGTGATTAACAAGATCAAAATACCACAATGAGTCACATACCAAATAAAGAGTTTCAGAAATGTAAACTTTTCCCTGAAATAATAACTAGAAGTGTATTGTTTTTAATGATGAAATTTTTGAAAATAATTTTTTCTTTCTTTTTCTTTTTTCTTTGTGGTACTGGGCCTCATACCCGTTAGGCAAGTGCTTTACCACTGATCTAGTCTAGATCCCTAGCCCAGTGATGGGTTTTAAATGTGATTAATAAAATCATTTTCCAGAAGACAATAAACACTATCATCATAGCTAACATCCTATTTTAATGGTTTACAAGTATTTTACATGATGGAAAGTATCATGAAGAAGTGGAACCAGTGGAAAACAATGTTCTGCCTTTATGTTGTAAACCACAGTAAATCTGTATATGGAGGCAGGAAAACAAAACTAAAATTTAGATCTATTGCAGGTAATATCTGAATTCAGACATCTTTGGCACTCATTCAAAAAGATATTGGTTCAACTAAGCCAATGGTGAACAGTATTTTTTTCATATACTTTAGGAGGGCTGGGGATATAGCTCAGTTAGTAGAGTACTTGTCTAGCATGTACAAGGTCCTGGGTTCAATCCCCAAAACCATAAAAAAAAAATCATATATTTTAGAAAACATCTGTTACCAATTTAAAATGCTGTCATTTCCATTCTAAAAATTCACTAAGCCAGGTGTGGTGACACATGCCTGTAATTCCAGCAGAGTTGCTAGGAGGCTGAGGCAGGAGAACTGCAAGTTAGAGGCCAGCCTCAGCAACTTAGTAAGATCCTATCTCTAATAAATAAAAAGGGCTGGGGATGTAGCTCAGTGGTAGTGTGCCCCTGGTTTCAATTCCTAGTACCAAAAAAAAAAAAAAAAAAAAAAAAAAGATTCACCAAGATAAACTAGATGTTATCAACTTAACCACTTATGGTCCAAAAGTATAATAAATAGCAGTCATTCAAACAGATGTGGACTTAAAACTACTTTAAGAATATAAAAGTGGGCTCAGACCTTATAATTGGAGAGTTTTGGACTTCAGATTTTAGAATGTTTTTGCATGATGCCTGTTTGTATAAAATCCAGTCTTAACTTGTATACAACAGTGTTAATAACTATACTTTAACAGCTTTTAGTGTGGGGCACAGAATTAACCTCTTTTCCCTACATTTGCCTAGGAAACACTCCACAGGGGCACATTCATGTACAGAGTTGCCTTCTACATATGTTTCTCTCAATCTGCTTCCCGGAAGGGGAGCTTCGACCTAGTGAATGTGCTCTGGCGAGGTTCTCAGCTGTGGCTGGTTAAATCCTCTGGCTGGGAGTGGAAAGAAAGATGGTTGCAGCTAAGTGTAGCCAGCTCTACTTCTAGTGCCTCGGGACATAAGACTCTTACATTATTGGGAAAATATCCACCATTTAGTGACCTGTTTCTTTGATCCCAGTGTCAGAGCTAGAATGAAGGTTCTCGAACAAACTATTTTACCAAGAACCCGTTAATTTTTTTTCTTTTTACCAATTTATGCCAAAATGATTAGAGTATTATAACAGTTCCTCTAGGAAATACATGCAGAAAGGTATGTCCCTGAAGGTAGTGAAGACAGATACCCATGAACAAGATGCAGTTGTTTTCTAATAGGGCTTAGCTCTGTATAGTCAGGATTTTAGGAGCGAATACTGTAAACCATCTGGCACATAAACCAACAGGCTGCAATGTCATTTTCTAATTTTCCCTTAGTGCTACTGATGTTTCTAGGCAGAGAAGAAATTCTTTCATTTTCACTTAGAAACAAGCTGAAAGTGAAATAGAATAGCCAAATTACTAAAACCAAGTGTTAAGAAATGATCTTGCTGGCTTACTAATTCCTTCCAGTCACATTCCTCAATCTGTATCTGATAGGTTACGTTATCAATGACAGAAAGAAATATACCAACTTTGCCTGGGGAAATGGCTAGAGAAAACACTAGGTTGATATTCAAATTATTCTTGATGGAATTGCAATCTCTTCTCAGTGGAACTGGTTAAATATACTATAAAAACTTGCTTATAATCAGAAGAGAACTCTTATGATTCATTTTGGGCACTTACCTTTCATCTTATTTTACTCATGATGGGAATCTCAGACATATGAAAAGAACTCAACTTCTTAGGAAATTATAATGCTTTTAAAAACCAACTAAATTTTCATTAGTGAGTCTAATAGTGAGGCTGTGGACACTATCACATAGCAAGTTTTACATCTAAAAATGAGTCTTTGTGATTAAAAAGGAAGAGCTAGCTGACAGCAATTAAGAAAAAAAAAAAAAAAAACACATTCATTTTCTTCCTACCAGGAAGCAAAATATCCCAAAGAACGCAGAAGAGCTATAGGATAGAAGTAAAATCCCCACAGAACAAGCTGTTTCTTTGTCCTTAGATATGCAGGTCTATACAATGAAACTGTGCATAGGATCCTACCTGTTGCGTGCCCTGGGAAGTACCTATAAATGAGACTTGTGCCTGTCACTATTTTTGGCAAAGTACAGGTTACCAAACTAGATACCAGTTAGACTTGAGCACTTCAGCATTAGATAAGTGGGATGGAACTACAAGGCCTAGGAAACTGAGGCTCAACCTTGCATACTGTAGATGTGCTTTTCTTCAGAAGGTTGATCCCACAGGGACTGGGACATACAGTCCACCAGCACTGGAAATGGCAGCATTACTGATAAAAATACACATGATTCCAAGAGAAATGTGGTACCAGGTGCAACCAACTACAACTGTTACATTGTAAATGCAAAAGCCTTTAGGGACTTAAACATTATTCTAAATATTCTAAAGGAATTTCCTTTCCCAAAACCCTCTCCTGTATATTAAATATTTTAAAATTTAAGAATATACTTAGTTAAATAAGACACATTCAAATGAAACATTTGCCCAACAAGGACACCAAACATCAGAGTTTGTTTTATTGCATGACGTTTGCATAAGAAAAAGTATTATTGAAAATTGTAAGGCATCATGCAATCATTGATAAGCTAATTATTAACTGTACACTCGAGAGGCAGACAAATGATCTAAAATTTAAAAACTAGTACCAGAAAAGTACATAAAAAATTTAACATGATGAGCTTTTAAATATGGTTTATATTTGTAGATTCACAATGTTAAAAAGTGCTTCAAATGTACTGCTGCAAAGTTGCTCTTTATAAATGGTGCTGGGGTAAACGTCAGATTATAAACTTTAAAAACTATTTGTATGGAATTAGAAAGCAAACATTGGGATATTCAAACTTACTTGAATCAGTTTTCAATTCTCAAATTAAGTTGATATAATATTAATAATCTAAAAAACATCTATTTTAAATCCAACAAAAGTCTATTGAATTCAAGTTATGCATGTTGAGTGATCAACTCTCTGAGTAGGCCTGAATGTGAGACCTGGAGCAGAGGCGGGTTGATGTCGATGTTAATCAATGTACTGTGCCATCCAGCGGAATCCTTCTCCATAACCTTGTCTTTTGAGCACACTGCACATGAAAACTTCTAAAGGTCGGGCATTCAGTTCTTTCAGAGATACATTGCCCTGGAAGAGAAGAGAGAAACGTTGGAGCTTTATGAAATAAAAGCTCTACTCCTCAGTAGATAGTAGGTTCTACTTTATGTTTTTAATATTTATCTTTTCATTGTAACTGGACACAATAACTTTATTTTATTTATTTATTTTTATGTGGTGCTAAGGATTGAACCCAGGGTCTCGAATGTGCTAGGTGAGCACTCTACCGCTGAGCCCCAGCCCCAGCCCAAGAATAAAAATATTCTATCATAGAAAAAAATACAAAGTGGCTTCATGGATAATAGAGGCAAACATTCTGAGTAGGTTTATGACCAAACTAGATATTTTTAATGTAAAGCTGACTTATTAAAAAGAAGACAAATGGGTGTGGTGGTGTATGACTATAATCCCAGCAATTTAGGTGGCTAAGGCAGGAGGATGGTGATTTCAAAGCCAGCCATAGCAATTTAGTGAGGCCCTAAGCAACTCAGTGAGATCCTGTCTGTAAATAAAATACAAAAAAAGGGTGGCGATGTGGCTCAGTAGTTAAGTGCCCCTGGGTTCAATCCCTAGTACCAAAAAAAGAAAAAAGAAAAAAAAAAAAAAAGCTTGTATAATTTAAAGACACTTTTAAAATATATATATATATATATATTTTAGAGAGAGAGAGAGAGAGAGAGAGAGAGAGAGAGAATTTTTTTAATATTTATTTTTCAGTTATCGCGGACACAACATCTTTGTTGGTATGTGGTGCTGAGGATCGAACCCGGGCCACACACATGCCAGATGAGCGCACTACCACTTGAGCCACATCCCCAGCCCAAATATATATATTTTCCAGTGTAATGGATACAATACCTTTATTTTATTTATTTAGTTTTACATGGTGCTGGGGATCCAATCCAGGGCCTCACACATGCTAGGCAAGCACTCTACTTCTGAGCTACAACACTAGCCCCTAATTTAAAGACACTTTTACTGCAGAATTAAATATTCACATCTGTCAAACCTTTTTTTTTTTTTTTTTTTTTTTTACCTTTCCTGTTGTCTGACCATATAAACCAAACATTTCTCGTAATCTCTCTTCACTGATAGCTTCAGGTCTGTCAATCTTATTCCCAAGAATCAGTATAGGCACATTTGCAATGGTTTCATCTGTCATTAGTGACTAAAAAAAAAAAAAAAAAAAAAGAGCAAAAAAATACAAAAACAATCAAGGACTCATTCTCTACATTACACAACATGCTGATTTTTTTGGCAAACTTTTCCCACATCTTAAGGTAAATACAATGGACTCATAAATTTGATTCTTATGTCTCCCAAAAGCTCTTTCTGTAAATGTTCATTCTGCTCACTATGTAAATCAGTGAGGTAGAGTTGCTACAGCTAACCCCTTGGAGGTGAGCAGACATCATTTCACTTCTGGTTCTGCTGCTTATGAGTTGCAACCATAGGCAAGTTAGCTTCACAGAAGCTCAGAGAGAATAGAGAATAGTAGCACCTACCTTATGGAATTGATGTGAGAATTAAATGAAGTAATAGTGCACGTCTACAATGCCTGGCACATAGGAGGAATCAGGAACTCCCAGACCATGTCCCATGACCACAGAATCCATTTGGACTACTCCATATAAAGGAGTATTTGTCTGCTCTGGGCAGAGGTATGATTTGCTTCAGTAAAAGCACAGAGCTACTTACCCTTTGGTCCCAGATCTATTTCTGGTCTTATCTGTTATTCCTGAGACCCTTTATAAAGCATCTGGCCTGGGAGGGGAAAGGAGAGGTAGCTAAACATGTACCTGCTCACTTTTGGAAGTGGTGACAAAGATGACATGTTATACTATTTCTAAATTCTAGCCAATTCCTGAAGAAATGGCATTCTAAGAAGGACTAGGGACTCAAGATAAACCCCACTCCAAGAATGCAGTACACATGAAATATACTAGGATGGGCACACTTTGTAGAGGGTGAACCCCTAGAAGAGTCTTTAAGAAGGTTGTCTATGTTCATGTTTCCTCAATAGCTACAATTACTGCAAGTAATTCCTGCATTAAGTAGTAATCACTACTTAAAGCAATCACTAAGCTCAACAAGTTTTCAGGAGTTTCATCAGAGAGTACAGAAAGGCTGCATTCTGACACCATATTTCCAATTTATTTCTTCAGGTTTACCAGAGTGATTTTACTATGCTTAGTTTTAATTATTTAACTTACATCAAGTTCTTCTTTTGATTCTAACAGCCTTTCATGGTCTGCACAATCCACAAGAAATACAATGCCATTGATAGCAGGAAGGTAGTTTTTCCATACTCTTCGGGCTAACAAAAACAATCAGGAGTTAGAGAATTTATTTGCTGGTCAAACCTAGCAGATGGTTTGAATGAAGTGTCCAACAAGATAGTAAAGAATAGCCAGATGTGGTAGTGCACACCTATGATCCCAGTGGCTCAGGAGGCTGAGACAGGAGGATCGCAGGTTCAAAGCCAGACTTAGCAATGGCAAGGTGCCAGGCAACTTAGTGAGACCTTGTCTCTAAATAAAATACAGAACAGGACTAGGGATGTGGCTCAGTGGTTAAGTGCCCCTGAGGTTCCATCCTCAGTACCAAAAAAAAAAAAAGATATTAAGAGTAGTTCTCCAAGGTGGGCACAGTGACACACACTTGTAATCCTAGCAACTTGGGAGGCTGAGGCAGGTGGCTTGCATGTTGGCAGCCAGTCTCTACAACTTAGCAAGACCCTATATCAAAATAAAAAATGAGCTACATCCCCAGCCCTATTTTGTATTTTATTTAGAAACAGGGTCTCACTGAGTTGCTTAGCGCCCCTCGCCATTGCTGAGGCTGGCTTTGAACTCAAGATCCTCCTGTCTCAGCCTCCCAAGCTGCTGGGATTACAGGCATGGCACACTGCGCCCAGCTAGATTATAATTCTTACTAATCTTCACATCCCCAAAATTAATTTATATATATATAAACAATTATTTTATGTATCAATTATTTTATGTATCAAATGTGCTTACACTAGCCACAACCATTTAAAATCCTTTCAAATATACATAAGATCAGCTTTTTAGAATGCCCATTAACTCTGTAATATGCATTAGTTATGATTTACTATGTGCTGGACATTGTCAAGTACTTTTGGGGATAAAAAAAACAAATTTAGATTTCTGTAGAATTTTAGTCCTACAATTTAATTTAGGAGATAAGATAGTCTTTCCCAAGCTTGCTGCAGACCTGTGCTCAAACACTGTAAAGTCTAAGGAAGCTAAACTGAGAGCACTCTAAGCTGGGAGTGGCTTCCCCGGGAAGGCAGCAGAATGTACACTGGGCCCTGAACTAGTTACTTATATACACATGGGGATGGCATGAGCAAAAGCACAGAGATCACTAAGCTTTGGTTTGGATGGAATAAAGAGAATGGGACTGTGTGCAGTAGCTCACACTTAGGCAGGAACATTACCAATTTAAGGCTAGCCTGGGCAAATAGTGAGACCCTGTCTATTGATAAATTTTTTTTTTTTTTTTTAAAGAGAGAATGAGAGTGTGAGAGAGAGAGAGAATTTTTTAATATTAATTTTATTTTAGTTATCGGCAGATACAACATCCTTGTTTGTATGTGGTGCTGAGGATCGAACCCAGGCCGCACGCATGCCATGCGAGCGCGCCACCACTTGAGCCACATCCCCAGCCCGATAAATTTTTTTTTTGAGAATATTTTTTTAATATTTATTTCTTAGTTTTTTTCTCAGCGGACACAACATCTTTGTTTGTATGTGGTGCTAAGGATTGAACCCAGGCCGCACGCATGCCAGGCAAGTGCGCTACCGCTTGAGCCACATCCCCAGCCCCGATAAAAATTTTTAAAAGACTGGTTATGTAGCTCTGTGGTAGAGGGTTTGCTTACATGCTCAAGGCCCTGGTTTATGCTGAATCCCAGAACCACCAAAAGAAAATAATAATAATAGTAATAATAATAGAAATAAAATAAAATACAATAAAATAAAGGGTGAGGGAGGGAATGGAGAGGAGAATATCAGGGAAAAAAAGACAAATCCATAGTACATACCAGAGACACTGAATGCCAGATCAATAAATTTGGCCTTATTATTTTAAGTAATGAATTATCTACTGAAGCTGTTTTCAGAGCAGATACATATTCACAACATAATTACAACAACAGATGAAAGGTAGACTGAAGCAGAAAGAATGGAAGCTAAATTTCACTCATATTTTTAATCACCATAAGCAATTTACACTAAAACTGACCAGGAATATTATGAAAATTACCTCTTGCTTTTAAAGCATTTATCTGGGGGTAATAATAATCCCTAAACTTTAAGTCTACTCTGGCTTTGCTTAAATAGAACGAGATTTCATGCACTGGAACATAATGGCCTTTCGACCAAGTTAAAATAAAACAAAGTGACTGTAATAGTAACAGAATCTTACCTTGAACATGTCCACCCAGATCAAAAGTTGTAAAAGTCATACCAGCAATAGTTAATTCTTCTGAAGCTAAAAAAAATAATACAATATTTTTATGATATAAAAATTAGAAATTCATTCAGAGCATGCATTATAACAATATTTGATTTACTGTAATTACAAATAAGGACAATGAAACATTTAGGAACTAGTAAAAGAATATTTTGTTATGATTAGTTATAATCCAATTAAAACAGATAATATAACACAAAAAATCATAATAGCCAATTCTGATATTCACTATCCATAATAAATCTAACATTTGTTTTTCCTTTTCTCATTTCTGCCGAAAATATTAACCTAGACAATTATGGTTCTGAATTCAAATGACTATTCCAATCTAAAACATTTTCATGTAATTCTTTATTTTGAAGGGGAATACTGGGGATTGACCTTAGGGTCCTTCAGCCACTGAATCACATCCCCAACCCTATTTTGTACTTTATTTAGAGATAGGATCTCACTGAGTTGCTTAACCCCTCATTTTTGCAGAGGCTGGCTTTGAACTCATGATCCTCACACCTCAGCCTCCCAAGCCGCTGGGATTACAGGCATGCACCACTGTATCCAGCTCTTGTAATTCTTCTTAAATGATGCAGGTGAAATAATCTAATAATATTTTCTTATGGCCATCATAAAACATTCTTCCCCGGCAACTGTTGGGGATTAAACCTAGTACCTCCAGGTATTCTACCATTGAGCAATATCCCCAGTCCCAAGACAGTCTAAAAGCAAACAGAATTTATAATAAAAAACTGGAAACATTACTTCTTCAATTTTTTTCTGCTCTTTCCTTTCTCCTTCTGGAATTTCACTTACAAGTCTCTTAGACTACCTTATATTGTCTTATAAGTCACTGAGGCTCTTTTTATTTTCCTTTCAGTCATTTTTCTCTCTGTGCTTCATTCTTTTTTTTTTGTAAGCAGCAAAGAGAGTTCGGTCCTCCTCGCATACACAGCAACTGGTGACGATGAGAGGCCTCTGTGCTTCATTCGGTATAGTGCCTATCACTGGTCTTTCCTTCTGCAGTATTGCCACTAATTTGCTGTTAATCCTATCCAAAGAAATTTTCATTGTTAGAAGTTTCATTTGGGGGCTGGGGATGTGGCTCAAGCGGTAGCGCGCTCGCCTGGCATGCGTGCGGCCCGGGTTCGATCCTCAGCACCACATACAAAGAGTTGTGTCTGCCAAAAACTAAAAATAAATATTAAAATTCTCTCTCTCTCACTAAAAAAATAAATAAATAAATAAATAAGTTTCATTTGGGGCTGGGCATGGTGGTGCAGGCCTATAATTGCAGAGATTTGGGAGGCTGAAGCAGGAGAATCACAAATTTAAAAACAGCTTCAGCTACTCAGCAAGACTCTATCTCAAAATAAAAAATAAAAATGGCTGGGGATGTGGCTCAGTAATTAAGTGCCCCTGGGTTCAATCCTTGGTTTAAAAAAAAAAAAAAGTTCCATTTGGTTCCATCTTCCATTTCTCTCCTCATTAAGTACATGTTTTCCTTTAAATCCTTGGGCATACATCAGCTTTTTTTTTTTTAGAGAGAAAGAGAGAATTTTTTAATATTTATTTTTAAAAATTTTTAATATTAAATTTTTTAATATTTATTTTTTAAAATTTTTAATATTTATCTTTATTTTATTTTTATATGGTGCTGAGGATCAAACCCAGGCAAGCGCGTTATGCTTGAGCCACATCCCCAGCCCACAACAGCTGTCTTAATGACCTTATCTATCCATTCCATCCTCTTCTATCACTTTTGGGTTTGTTTCTTCTGATTGCATTTTCTCCTCACTTCTCTAGTTCTTTACGTGTCTAGTAATTTTAACAATGGATGCTAAATTTTGTTGTATTTCTTTGGATTTTTGCCTTGGAGGACTGTAAATTGCTTGTAGATTCATTTTTAAGTTCTGTTAGGAAAAAACAGCTTTTCTTTGGGGCTATTTTAGCCCCACTACTAAAGTATGATCCCTCTGGGTCCTCTATTCAATGCCTGTGTATCTGATCAAATATGCTCATTCTAGATAGTAGGACTTGAATATTCACAGTCCTTTGTAAGCTTTAGTAATGATTTGGCTGATAGCTCCCTATAATTGTTCTTTCTCCAGAAATGATTCCTTGATTAACCTTGTGGAGTTTTTGTTCTATGCATGTACAGAATGGTGTTCAGCCATGCACATTTCTAGAGTTATTTCTCTCGAGCTCCCCCTTCCCTCCCAACAAACTCTCATTACTTTGGCCTCCCCAAAGTCTGTTCTCTTGACTCCAACTTAGCAAGACTAGAGGGCTATGTTTGGGTTTCCTTTCTTTGCACAATGGTCTGAAAATTACCTCCTATCAGAAAGCTAGAATAAAGAAGTTTTCCTTCTTTCAGGAATTATAATCTTGTGCAACTGCCCAATCCTTGAAAACAGTTGTAGTCATATGATTTTTCTGTCTAGTTATCTAATCATTTATAGTGAAAGAATAATTTCATACTGTTACTCTTCCTTCCAGACCAGAAAAAGAAGTTCTCCCATAGTTACAGTGGAAGTGCTAGTGTTAACTACTCTAGCTCAGAGTAGTTTATTTTATTAACAAACTATTGTTAGAGTAGCAAATGAATTAAATATTTATATAATCATTGTTCAAAGTCACTAACCATAAGGAAAAGATAATGCTTGGATATGGCTGGCAAACTACTTCTATGGTTATAATCACCAATACACTCTTCATTCTGTTTTTTTTTTTTTTTTTGAAGTCCTGGTTTAATTAAGATACAGAACACTGTTAAAACATCCCAGAAAAGTCCCCTATTGTCTCCTCCCAGTTAATTACCAGCTCCACGCCCCAGAAACAAACATTAATCTGAATTCTATCACCATAGGTTAGTTTTGCCTGTTCTCAAATATGAGATAAATATACAGCAGGTAACTTTTGGTGATCAGCTTATTCTGTGTAGTATAATATGACTGAATGTAGTTTATCCCCTTTCTTGCTGAGTTGTATCCCACTGCATATTCATTCTTTTTTAAATAGACATCTGAGGTGTTTCTAGTTTTTTGGCAACTACAAAATAAAGCTGGATTAAAGACTCCTGTATAAACTTTTTGGTAAATAGGTCTTCATTTTTCTTGGATAAAACACCTAAAGTAGAATTGTTATATCACAGGATATATGTATGTTACCTTTTTTTTTTTTTTTTTTTTTTTTTGTGGTGCTGTGGATTGAACCCAGGGCCTTGTTCATGCAAGGCAAGCACTCTACCAACTGAACTATATCCCCAGCCTTCACATATATTTTATATATATATATATATATATATATATATATATATATATATATATATACACACACACACACACACACACACAATTTTTTAGTTGTAGTTGGATACAATACCTTTATTTTATTTATTTTTATGTGGTGCTGAGGATTGAACCCAGGGCCTTGCAGGTGCTAGGTGAGCACCCTACTGCTGAGCTTCAGCCCCTCACATATTCTTTTAATTAAAAAATGTGAGCTGAAAATAATGTTAGCTGCAGCAAAGTGAAGACAGCATCTGTTTAGTGCCACTGTTGTATCCCTAGCATTTAGAAAAATGTTTGATTTTGAAGTAAGCACTAACAGTATTGTTCTTGTATCAGAATCTTATTTATCAAGCCCCCCCTCTTCTAATATAAAAAATATTTATCAATTTTATGAAATGTTCCTTTTCTAACCTAATAGTTTTATGGAAAAAAATAGTTTTGTTCTGTTCTCCTTCCTTAGTCATTTTTCACCCCCACTACAGGGGATTGAACAAGGGCACTCTACCACTGAGATACATTTTGAGTCTTTTTTATTTTGAGATAGATTCTCACTAGAGTTTGGCCTTAAACTTACTTCCTCAGTCTCCAGAACAGCTGGGATTATAGGTGGGTGTTACCACACCTGCTCTTTGAACATTTACTGAACAACTATTATCTGCTTTTTGGTCTAGTTTTCAATTTTATACTCCTTATTAAAGCTATACTGGCTCTGATATGTGACTTCTAACACACAATAAGGCAGGGAGAGAAGAGAAGTTCATTAGATTACACAAAAGAGAATGAAAGGAAAGAAGGAGGGATGAGAACAGGAAAGACAGTAGAATGAATTGGACATAACTTTCCTACATTCATATATGAATACATGATCAGTGTAACTCCACATCATGTACAACCATAAGAATGGGAAGTTACACTCTATGTATGTATAACATGACAGAAACAAACTGTCATGTATATCTAAAGAGAACAAGTTTAAACACACACACACACACACACACACACACACATACATACATATATACACAAAACAAAAATTAAAAAAAAAATAAAGCTACACCAGGCTGGGATTACAGCTCAGTGTTAGAGCACTTGCCTAGTACGTGCAAGGACCTGGGTTCCGTTGCTGGCTCCACAATAAATAAACACACTCCTTAATCTATCATTAATCTTTTTTTTTTTTCCCCAGGGCTGAGGACCAGACTCAGGGCCTTGCGTGTGCTAGGCAAGCGCTCTGCCACTGAGCTAAATCCCCCAACTCCACATCATTAATCTTGTATTATCTTTCTTTAAACATTGTACCTACCTGATTTATAATCTTTCACTAGCAAAAGTAAGGTCACAGGTATGTATAAATTCATTTTAGGCCGGGCATGGCAGCATACACCTATAATCTCTGTGACTCAAGAGGCTAAGGCAGGAGGATCACAAGTTCAAAACTAGCCTCAGCAACTTAGCAAGGCCCTAAGCAATCCAGAAAGATCCTGTCTCTACATAAAAAAGGGCTGAGGATGTGGGTCAATGGTTAAATGTCCCTGGGTTCAATCCTGAGTATACCCTACCCCAAATCATTTTAACATTAGCTTTATTTTCTAAAACATACTCATTAAATAAACTTATTTCAGGATGGTATGCATTAAGTAATTTACAGGATGATTACTAATGTCTTTCTAAAAGAAAATAGGGAAGTACTTTAAAAATTGCTTTATAATTTTTAAAAATATTTTTAGTTGTAGATGGACATAATAACTTTATTATTTATTTTTATGTGGTGGTGAGGATTGAACCCAGTGCCTCATACATGCTAGGCAAGTGCTCTACTACCGAGCCACAACCCCAGCCCCTGCTTTATAATTTTCTACATCAGTACATGCCCTGTTTTTTGGCATAATTCTATAGTGTTTATTTTTAAAATATTTATTTATATCGTGGCACCAGGGATTAAACTAGGGGCCTGGTGCATGCTAGCCATTTGCTGTACTTCTGAGCTACATCCTTAGCCTCCGTCAGCCTCACATCCTTTAGCATGGGTTTATATTAGATATTGTTGACATTTTCAGGAATTAAAAAAATAACTGAGTAACAAGTTGAGCGTTACCAGCAATGTATAAAACCATAAACTATCTACTGAGCAAGTGACTAAAATAGTTTGGTTTTAAAATACATAAGAAATTCAGGCTATATAAACAAGATAATCACGACTATATACTGATCATGTCATAATCTCTGAGAATTTTTTTAAGTTTTTTAGCTAGAAAAGGAAGTAGTAATAGATAAAATAGTATGAGTATTATTTGAAGACCTAAATATATTCCTTGGAACCAAGTAATTTATTATTTATTATACTATTTTAGGAACAGTTCACACAAACTGATCATAATATATCCATCAAAAACAAACAAAAACAAATCCCTTTTGGTTAGTGCATATGACTCAGCATCACTTTAATCAAGTATTATGTCAGATGGGGGAATATACTTACTGGGATGTAAGGTTGGGACATGTTGTCCAAGTCTGTCATCTTTTAGCATGTGTAGCAATGTTGTTTTTCCCGCATTATCCAGTCCAAGAAATACCAATTTACCGGTTTTCTTATATAATCCTGTAGATTAAAAGCTCTGATTAGTCAAAGTGATATTGACATAGATTATTCAAATGACTTTAAATTTTGCCCGAATAAGCATGAATTTCTAAATTTATTTTCAGTCTTAACAGAACTATTTTACATCTATTCATGATTTGGGACTTCAAATAATTAAAAAACTAAACTTGACAACAGTTGGTGAAATATTTGTATTTCCTAACCATATCTGCAATAGTAAAAAGCTGATACATTCACAATTTAGAGGTAAAATCTGTGTTCTTTATTAGAAAAACACTGAAAAAATACTTGACATCATGTATTTATAAAGCTAGACTGAGGAAAAAAATGTTTGTTTGTTTTTGTTATTAGGGATTAAACCCAAAAGAACCCTAATACTGAGCTATATCCCCAGCCCTTTTTATTTATTTATTTATTTATTTAAGTTGTAGATGGATACAATCTTTATTTATTTATTTTTATGTGGTGCTGAGGATCAAACCCAGTGCCTCATATGTGTAAGGCAGGCACTCTACCACTGAGCTACAACACCAGACCAGCCCTTTTTATTTTTTATTTTGAGAGAGGGTCTTACTAAGTTGCTTAGGGCCTCACTAAATTGCTGAGGCTGGCCTTGAACTTGCAATTCTCCTGCCTCAGCCTCCCCAGTTGCTGGGATTATAGTTGTGTACCACCCTACCCAGCAAGGATAATTTTTTTTTTTTTTGCTGGTGCTGGGAATTGAACCCAGGGCCTTGTGCATGTCAGGCAAGCACTCTACCAACTGAGTTATATCCCCAGCCTGAAGGAAATTTTTAAATAAAGTTTTGTTTTGTTTAAAATTCTGAGGATGGAGCAGTCTATCTCTGAGCTATATCCCCAGCACTTTTAAATTTTATTTATTTATTTATTTAAATTTATTTATTTGGTATCAAGAATTGAACCCTGAGCCATGTCCCCAGCCCTTTTTTAAAATAATTTTTTTGGTAGTTGTGTATGGACAGAATGCCTTTATTTTATTACTTATTTTTATGTGGTGCTAAGGATAGAACTGAGCTACAGCCCCAGCCCCCAGCTCTTTTTATATATTTTTTATTTTGAGACAAGATCTGGCTACATTACTTAGGGCCTTGATAAGTTACTGAGGCTAGCTTTGAACTTGTGATCCTCCTCTCAGCTTCCGGGGCCACTGGAATTACAGGTCTGTGCCACCATGCCCAACCCAGTCCTTTTTAAAAAAAAAAAATTAAATTTTTTCATTTTGGGCCAAGGTCTTACTAAATTGCTGAAGTTGGACTTTAACATTTGATCTTGTCTCAGCAGTTCAAGTCATTGGAATTACAGTCCTGTGTCACCATGCCTGATTAAAAACAGATTTTTTTTTCATGAATGAAAACAAGTATTTTTGGTGAAAAAATAACAGTGAGCATTCTTTCAGCTAAAAAGTTAAGAGGTTAATTGTTGAATTTAATTTAACTTACTAAATTAGACTAAACTGTTGATCATAGGATTATATAAAACTAAGCTAGAACAACAGAAACAAAAATCCCAAGTATATAATCTTAGACATATCAATGAGGCAATGATAAATTTTTAAATGCTGAAAATGCAGCATTGATCAATTTATAGTAGACTGGCATTTAAAAGCTAAATATTGAACTTCATTCCTTTTTTGCTAGTACTGGGGATCAAACCCAGAGCCTCACACATGCTAGGCAACCATTCCACCATTGAACAACATCTCCAGTTCTGTTTTATTTTGGAACAAGGTCTTGATAAACTGCCCAGCCTGGCCTTGAATTGGTGATCCTCCTGCCTGAACCTCCTGAGCAGCTGGGATTACACGTGTGTACCACCATGTCTGGCTTTAACTTTACTTTTTAAAATCAAATTTTGAGGCTGGGACTTAAAGCCAGGGCCTCACACAGTCTAAGCATATACTTTACCACTAAGCTATACCCTCAACCTTCAACTTTCTTAGGTGCTTAGTTTTCTAACCCCATAGAATTGCAAGAGAACACAGGACTTATCTTTACTCATGGCAGAAGCTCAAAAAAATATTTACTCAATTAATAAATGAGGTTTTTAGGATATTAAGCACTTATGGTTTTTCTTTCTTTTTTTTCTTATTCTGCTTTCCCCTTTAATTTTTTATAATATCTTTTATTTGTTCTAATTAGTTACACATGACAATAGAATGCATTTTGACACATCATACTCAAATGGAGGCTTATGATTTTTCTTGTGCATTTGTGTGTGTTATGTGTGTGGTACTGGGGACTAAGCCTAGGGTACACTACCACTGAGCTACATCCCCAGACCTTTTTATTTTTTTTATTTTGAGAAAAAGTATCACTAAATTGCCAAGGCTGACCTCAAACTTACGATAGTCCTGCCTCAGCCTCTTGAGTAGCTAGATTACAGATGTGCAATCGACTACAAAATTTATTTCCTTTGTCAAGAAAATGTTCATGGAAGAAGAAATATTTATATAAGAGATATAATTCTGTAAGCACTGTGACCTGTCTGAAACTATGCCATGAAATCCAGTTTAAAAGATTGATGATTACAGAGAGACTAAATGCAGGGTAAAATTTGAAAATCAGGAGACTGGGAATATCTTCAAATGTTTGTTAATTATTCCAATAATAAAGCCATATATATATATATATATATATATATATATATATATGTATGTATATATCAACAGAAGTTAATTTGACCAGGCACACTGGGAATATCTTCAAATGTTTGTTAATTATTCCAATAATAAAGCCATATATATACATATATATATATATGTATATATATATATACATATATATGCATGTATCAACAGAAGTTAATTTGGCCAGGCACAGTGGTGCATACCTGTAATCCCAGCTATTAGGAGGCTAAGGCAGGAGAATTGCAAGTTTGAGACTAGCAGAGGCAACAAAAAATTTAAAGGGCTGGGGATGTAGCTCAGTGGTAAATTGTCTCTGGTTCAATCCCTAGTTTGGCGGGGTGGGGTGAGGGAAGGGGTAAAGGGATGAATAATTAATTTGATTGTTATGATTTTAAACCTTGCATTCTTTTTTTTAAAATTTTTTAATATTTATTTGGTTTTTTTTAGTTTTTCAGCGGACACAACATCTTTGTGTTTGTATGTAGTGCTGAGGATCGAACCCGGGCTGCACGCATGCCAGGCGAGCGCGCTACCGCTTGAGCCACATCCCCAGCCCAAACCTTGCATTCTTGCTGGGCATTATATGCCTATAATCCCAGCTGCCTGGGCAGCTGAGGCAGGAGGATCACAAACTCAAGGCCAGCCTGAACAATTTAGCAATACCCTGTCTCAAAGATAAAAAGGGCTGGGGAGGTAGCTCTGTGGTAAAACATCACTAGATTCACCTACAGTACCACAAAAAATAAATAAGCAAAAAAAGCTTGCATTCTTAACTACTTGCTTATATATAAAGAGGCTCTATGCAAATAAGCATACTTATATATAAACAGATTAAATGGGATAACTATAGAGAACAAAGGGCCACCATTACCTAAAAATTGTAGTACACTGCTGAACCCACTGTAAATCCAATCGAATATGAAGGACATATCCAAATCTTACAGCGTCTGAAAAAGAGTTTTGAATTTAGGAGTCAACATTATATACCAATATTCATTAAACACTAACACCAACTCTGAATAAATAATACTACAACAATCTTACTATAAAGAGTTAAGCACTATTATCCAGGCCCCCATGACTTAATAGATACTGACACATAAAAAAGGAAAATGTCATTATAATACTAAGTAGAGAATGTTCTATGTCCATCTAAGTAGCAAAATGAAAGAGAATTACAACAATCTGAACTAAAAAGAAAGGGGCAAAAAGGCACACAGTTCATGGCAGTATAAAATAGTACCAATTTTTTCTTCTTTTTCTGGAGGAGAGGGATGGTACTGAGGATTGAACCCAGGGTCAGTCTACAACTGAGTTACATAACCAACCTTCTTTTCTTTTCCTTCCTTCCTTCCTTCTTTTCTTTCTTGATAGGGTCTTGCTATATTGCCATGCTGGGGACTGAACCCAGGGTACTCTACCACTGAACTCTCATCCTCCTGCTTGGCCTTGAGTTGCTAGATTATAGGTGTGTGCCACAGTCCCTGGCTTAGTGTAAATCTTTTTCTTCTATTTTTCTTTCTAAATTTTTTTTTCTTTTTTCTTTCGGTACTGGGGATTGAACCCAGGGGTGCTTTGTCACTGAGCTACATCCCCAGCCCTTTATAATTTTTTATTTTGAGACAGGATCTCACTAAGTTACTTAGGGCCTACCCAAGTTGCTGAGGCTGGTCTTGAACTTGCAATCCTCCTGTTTCAGCCTCCTAAATTACTGGGATTATAAGAGTGTGCCATCGTGCCTGGTAGTACAAATCTTTTTCAAAACCAATTTGGCAATGTATCTGTTGATATCATTTGATCCAAGAATTCTTTATAAATTATCCTAAACGTAGAGAATCTTTATGCATAAATATACTCTTCATTAGTGTTACTTAAGAAAAATTTTGGAGCCAGGTATGGTGGTACATACCTATAATCTCAGCAACTTGTGAGGGTGAGACAGAAAGATAAAAAGTTAAAAGCCAGCCTCAGCAAATTAGCAAGGCCCTCAGCAACTTTGGTGAGACCCTATTTCAAAATAAAAAACATAAAGGACTGGGGATGTAGCTCAGTGGTAAAGCACCCCTGGGTTAAATCCCCAGTACAAAAAAAAAAAAAAAAATGGAGATAATCTATGTTCAGTAAGTTAAATAAATTATAGTATATACAGCCATGGGACATTTACTATATCCTTGTAGTGGGTATTGGGGGGAGAAAGGAGGAAGAGCAGAGAGAAAAGAAAGAGGATATTTTTGTTTGTTTGTTTCGTCCTGAAGCCTTTTTCTTTTCTTTTTTTCAATTGCTTATATTTTCTAAATACATGACAGTGGAATGCATCACAAGTCTTATTACACATATAGAACACAATTTTGTATATAAAGTATGTTCACATCAATTCCTGTCTTCATACATGCACTTTGGATAATGATGTCCATCACATTCCTCAATGATTGCTAATCCCCTGCCCCCTCCCTTTCCTTCCCACCCCTCTGCCCTATCTAGAGTTCTTCTATTCCTCCATGCTCCCTCTCCCTACCCCACTATGAGTCAGTCACCTTATATCAGAGAAAATATTCGCCATTTGTTTTTTTGGGGATTGGCTAACTTCACTTAGCATTATCTTCTCCGATGCCAGCCATTTACCTGCAAATGCCATAACTTTATTCTCTTTTATTGCTAAGTAATATCCCATCGTGTATATACACATTTTTTAATCCATTCATTTATTGAAGGGTATCTGGGTTGGTTCCACAGTTTAGCTATTGTGAATTGTGTTGCTATAAACATTGATATGGCTGTGTCCAAGAAAGAGGATATTTTTATAAGAAGGTTGTGGTAATGAAAAAAGAGTTTCCAAGTCTGATCATACCTGTGTGGAATAAAGACCCCCCTCCTTTTTTTTTTTTTTTTTAATAGCAAGTGGTGCTAAGCGGTAAATTTCTTGCCTGTTATCTTTCTGTATTTTTCAAATTTTAATCATATTGCTCAATGCTAAAATTTTTTTAAATCATAGAAAATAAAATATAGTTTAGTTCATTATTTACTTAACAGATTTGATAAACTAATAGAGTAAAATGGGAAATATGAGAAAAAGCCTCTTGAGAGAAGAAGGATCACACATATAAAAATATAAAAAAGGTCAACAAAGTTTATTTTTCAGATAGGAATAAAAGAACAGGCATGAAACTTGGGTCAGGTTCAAAATTTTTCAAGGATATGCTGTCTTTATCATTCTTTAGACAAGTATGACATACACACACACTATTTAAAGTGTTTTTTTATATCTGTATATAAAAAAAGAGAGAAACCAATCTTGCTTTTTAAAAATATTTTTAGCTATAGATGGACACAATATCTTTATTTATATTTTTATGTGGTGCTGAGAATCTAACCCAGTGCCTCACACATGCTAGGCAAGTGTTCTACCACTAAGCTACAACCTCAGCCCCAATCCTGCTTCTTAAAAAAGAGAAATCAATCCTGCTTCTTATGTTTCTACTCAAAGCCCTATGTCCACAATTCTACAGAGGGCAACAAAGTGCAGATAAGGAGAGCCTTCTGGGATAATAGTTAGCCTGAGTCTTAAAGATTACGTAGGAATTTGCTAGAAGGTTGTGAAGAACTTACAGTGTACAGAGGTGTGAAACTGAATAGGTAAAGGTCAAAGGTCAAGTATGGTTGGGTGACACGATTGTGATAGGGTTGAACAGAGAGTAAAAATCAATGGGTGCTAACTAGTGAGACAGGAGCCAGAGTAATAGGAACCACTGAATCAAGAACTTTTTTGTCACCAGGTATGGTGGCATGCACCTGCAGTCTCAGCTTCTCAGAAGGCTTAGGTAGCAATGTCTGAGCCCAGGAGTTTAAGGCCAGCCTGGGAAACAGAGTGAGACTCTATCTCCTAAAAAAAAAAAAAAAAAAAAAAAAAAAGTGGCAGGGTGGGGGCGATGGAGATGTAGTTCAGTGGTAGAGTACTTGACTAATATTCATAAGGTTTTGGGTTCTAGCCTAAGTACATCAAAAATAATCCTTAGGGAAACTTTGATATATACCACAATGGAACATTACTCAGCATTAAAAGAGAATAAAATCATGGCATTTGCAGGTAAATGGATGGAGTTGGAGAATATAATGCTAAGTAAGGCAAGCCAATCCCAAAAAACCAAAGGCCAAATGTTTTCTTTGAGGATGTTAACTCATAATGGCCATGGGGGGAGGATGGGAGGAATGGAGGAACTTTAGATAGGGCAAAGAGGAGGGAGTGGAAGGGAGGGGGCAAGCAGGTAGGAATGATGGTGGAATGAGTTAGACATCATTACCCACTTTGTGTACAATCAGTGACTTGAAAAATTGTGTTCTATATGTGTAATATGAAATGAATTGCATTCTGCCATCATGTATAACAAATTGGAATAAATACACAATTTTAAAAAATAATCCTTATATAACATTCCTGACAGCCATCTTTTTTTTGGGGGGGTGGCACCAGGGACTAAACCTAGGAGCACTTAACCACTGAGCAACATCCCCAGTCCTATTTTTTGTATTTTATTTATTTATTTTATTTTTAAGAGAGAGGGGGGGGGGGGAGAGAACTTTTTTTTAATATTTATTTTTTAGTCTCGGCGTACACAACATCTTTGTTTTTGTATGTGGTGCTGAGGATCGAACCCGGGCCGCACGCTTGCAAGCGCGCTACCGCTTGAGCCACATCCCCAGCCCTGTATTTTATTTAAAGACACAGTCTCACTGAGTTGGTGAGGCTGGCTTTGAACTTCAATCTTCCTGACTCACCTCCCGAGCCGAGCTGCTAGGATTATAGACATGCACACCCCAGCTCCCAGCCTTTTTATATTTTATTAGAGACAGGGTCTCGCTGAGTTGCTTAGGGCCTTGCTAAGTTGCTGAGGCTGGTTTTGAACTCACAATCCTTCTGTCTCAGCTTCTCACTTCAGCCTCCCAAGCTGCTCAGATTACAGGTATTCACAAACACAACCAGTTCTAACTACCACCTTCATCTCAAAATGTGTCTCTAGGGGCTGGGGATGTGGCTCAAGCAGTAGTGCGCTCGCCTGGCATGTGTGCGGCTCAGGTTCGATCCTCAGCACCACATACGAATAAGGATGTTGTGTCCGCTAAATACTAAAAAATAAATATTAAAAAAAAAATGTGTCTCTAGCCATCTTTTTTGAGGGGAAAAGTACTGGGGATTGAACTCAGGTGCACTCAGCCACTGAGCCACATCCCCAGCCCTATTTTGTATTTTATTTAGAAATGGGTCTCACTGAGTTGCTGTTGCTGAGGTTGGCTTTGAACTCGCAATCCTCCTGTCTCAGCCTCCATAGCCACTAGGATTATAGGCGAGCGCCACTGGCTCTATCCATCTGTACACTGTCTCCAGAATGGCTTTACCAAAATTTTATCTTGGACTTGACTTGTTATGTTGTCAGGGTGACCATAACTATCAGTCTGCTGAAGAGACTCTCAGCTCATACCTATTATATCTCTATAATTTTTAATAGTGCTTCCATCACTCAGGCCCCTGTTTAGGTGATAAATTATTTGGCCACCTAAATTATGCAGTGGATGAAGAGCCACCAGTGGTGGTTTTTTTTTTTTTGTTGTTGTTGTTGTTGTTTTGGTGTGTATGTGTATTAACCTTTTTTCTTTAAATCTATTTATGTATTTATTTATATGTGATGCTGAGAATTAAACCTAGTGCCTCACAAATGCTAGGCAAGCACTCTACCACTGAGCTAAAACTACAGCCCACACCACCAGTGTTTTGGTTTTTCTCCTGCTGGAGACCGAACTCAGGGGCACTTTATCACTGAGCAACTTCCTCAGCCATTTTTTAAACAGATTTTTAAAAAATATTTATTTACCCTTTTTTACTTAAAGGTGTACACAAATATCTTCATTTTATTTTATGTGGTGCTGAGGATCGAACCCAGAGCTCCACCTATGAGCCACAACCCTAGCCCTTCCTCAGCCATTTTTATTTTTATTTTGAGACAGGGTCTTGCTATATTGATAAAGCTTGGCAAATTGCTGAGGCTGGCCTGAACTTATAACCCTCCTGCCTCAGCCTCCCAAATTGGGGATTACAGGTTTGTGCCACCTTGTTTGGTCCACTAGGGGTTTTTTATTTTTATTTTAAAAATATTTTTAAAATTGTAGATGGACACAATACCTTTATTTTATTTATTTATTTTTATGTGGTGCTGAGGATCGAACCCAGTGCCTCATACATGCCAGACAAGTGGCTACTACTGAGCTACAACCCCAACCCCCCCCCCATCAGGGGTTTTTAAAAGCTCATAATGATTCAATCAAACTGCTAGTCTACTACTCCAGAAATTCTACTATTTGCCTTTTAGCTACTGATCCAAGCTTACCTTATATATGTCCCTTTTTGTGGCTTTCCCTAGATCAAAGTAAACTTCTTGCCATTCACTGCAGGGGACTCAAACTTTGCCACCTTAAAACCTCTGCCCATTCTCCTTCTCAACATCAGAATGTTCTTCCATCATCTCTGCCTGTAATCCTTCTCCTTAAACACCAGACAAAATGCTATGGAAGAAATAAGGTCTCACTACAGATAGTCTTTAAGGGACAGATGGGAGTGGAAGAACCAATGTAACCCAGAAAGACTGGAAGAATTAGAAAAGACAATGATGAAAATGGAGGGAAAAAGTTAGTGACCTTAAGTACAGCTGCAGAGAGGTCATAGCTGGCTTTGGTGAGGAGGAGCCAACTGTTGAGAGCATGAGCAGCCTGCAGTGGAACAGTGGTTTAAGACAACTTGTAGCTAGTACTTAAAGCAAAGCAAGGCTTATTTATGATGCATATACTTTATGTTTTTCAACAAGTTACAAGTTTCTTTCAAAATATCTCTCAAGGTTTTGTAAAGATCAGATGAGACAATATGCACAAAGTAAGCCTGGCTGATGTTATTTTTTTTTAATTTTTTAATATTTATTTTCTAGTTTTCGGCGGACACAACATCTTTGTTTGTATGTGGCGCTGAGGATCAAACCCGGGCCGCTTGCAGGCCAGGCGAGTGCACTACCGCGTGAGGCACATCCCCAGCCCCTGATGTTATTAATGAAAAGTAAATAAGAACTTCTCATTCACCTAACTGAAAAAGTTAATTGGAAGAGGCAGTGGGGGAGAGATTCCCTTTTCAAAAATTTGAATGGGGGGCTGGGGTTGTGGCTCAGTGGTAGAGCACTTGCCTAGTACATGCAAGGCCCTGGGTTCCATCTCAGCACCACATAAAAATAAAAAAATAAAGGTATTGTGTTCAACTACAACTAAAAAATAAACATTAAAAAAAAGTTTGAATGGAATGAATGAGATTTTCTCAAGGATGGGTGAGGCTTCAGAATGATGATAAGGGAAGAGAAGGAACTACTGGGAAAGGAGAGGTTAAGAGGGAAAAAATTAAACTAAAAGGAAGGGACAAAGTCTGAAGATGAGCTTGAACTGAGAGGTATCTCTTCCTCTAAGAGCACAAGGAAGAAATGCCAGGAAATCTGTGAAGGTGGCAGGAATCTGACTCCAAAAGGAAAGGGTGTAGAGAAATTTTGAACAGAGCAAGCTTCAGAACACCCACTATGAGGAATAAACAGCTCAAGTTAAATGATTGCTAAAGAGCTTGGGATATAGCTCAGTGGTAGAGTGTGCATGTGTAAGGCATTGGATTCAATTCCCAGCATGGTGTGGTGGTTGGTGGATATTGCTAAAGAGATCTAAGGGCTGGGGTGGACTTGAAAAGCAAACATTCAAACAGTGTCAATCAACACTAACTTTTGACCCTTGACCCCCCAACCAGCAATGCTTGACTTTAGACACCAGAGATTAGGGACTTTCAGGATTGGGATGAAAATGGACAAAACTTGAAAAGTACTGATCAAAGGTACTGAAGTGATCTGATCAGAAGTCCAGGCTGAGTGAATAAAGGTGTATAGTCACTAGTATATAGGGGGGATGGTGGTGATGCTTCTCACAAAACAGAACCAGGAAAATAGGGAGAAAGTCTGTAAGCCAAAACAAAGGTGTAGTTGAGATTGGATGAGAGGTAAAGGTTGGGTCAGAATTATACCAGTAAAATGAAGAATATGGGATTCAAGAATTCAAGAGAAGTTTAGGTCTGGGTGGTGGCAAGCTCCAAGGTCTGGCTCTGACTTGGACAGATAAAGAGAAGCCAGACTAGAGGGTACAATGTCCACAGTGACAGGCAGTGGAATCATCTAGAAGAGTAGAGGGCACTGCTATAGAAAGACAAAGTCCTCAAAGGAAATAATGGTTGGTAGGTGAAGAATGATTAAAAAAAAAAAAGACTTTTTGCATAAGAATGGTATCAATTGTTGTTGTAAAACTTGACCCACACAGAAATAACGTACTAACATAGAGAAATTCTACTTCCAAAAAGACGTTTATAATTCTCTTGTGATTTATAACAACCTTAAAACAAACTAAAAGTTATTAGAAATGGAATTAATTTTGTTGTTGTTTAAATAGAAATAAGAATATCCAACTAAGAATAAAAGTTACTTAGCTCCAGACACCTGAGCCCTGAGAACAGGTTATACAACACCATGAACACACTATTAAGACATGTGAAGAGCAAAGGTCAAGAACAAGGAAACATATACACGTCAGCAGGTTTATTTATTCCATGAACACCAAACAGGAAAAGGCCCTAGGCAGATTAAAAAGTGATCTACTTAAGTAACATGAAAATCAGTGCAAAGGCTATAATGGAACAGAACTTCTCAGATTTCAAAAAAACTTTGTTCCATTAAATGTTTATGGACAACTCCCTTTACACGGAATTTCTAAAGCAGGCCAAACCTTAGACTAAGTAGATTAGTGGTTGTCAGTCTGGGAAATGGGAAAGTGGGGAGCCATTGCTAATGGGTTTCTTGAGGTAATTAAAATGTTTTGGATTAGTGGTGATATTTGTATAACACTAGACTATACTAACAACACTAAACTGGACACTTTAAAAGGGTAAACTTTATGGTATAACACTGTAGATCAATAAAGCCGTTAAGTTAAAAAAAGCAAAAATTTTAAAATTTACATGAACATTTTATATTTATTACTCATTTATATGAATAATTAAGCAAAATCATTTTGATAATTTTATTTTTCCTTTGTGATGCTGTGGATCCAACTCAGAGCCTCATGCATGCTAGGCAAGTGGTCTACCATTCAGCTATATTCCCAGTCTGGTATGAACTTTAATATGATTACAGAATCAATTCATTAATAATTTTGGGATGAAAATCACAGTAGAGTCAAAGTGAAATAAAGAGAATATCTGTCCTAGAATAAAAACTATTTTTATTTGGCCAGGTGTGGTGCCTACAATCCCAGCAATTTGGGATGCCAAAGTAGCAGGATCATCAGCCTCAGCAACTTAGCAAGGCCCTAAGCAACTTAGCGAGACCATGTCTCAAAATAAAAAATAAAAAGGGCTGGGATATGGCTCAGTGGTAAAGTGCCTCTGGGTTCAATCTGCAGTACCAAAAACAAAGCAAAAACAAAACTATTTGGATTTAGAATGTCTCTTTCAAGGTCTTGGGGTGGTAGAACATGTGCCCACTATGTGTGAGACCCTGGATTTTGTCTCCAGCACCACCAAAAAAGAAAAAGGAAAAAAGAAAAAAACAAAAACAAAAAACCAAAGGAGACAAAAAGAGATAAAATGCACCATTTTAATACTATTGTTTGATTCTAGGAAAGCCCATCAGTCTTCCTGAGCCCTTTGCCCTTAGTATATATATAATAGGAATATCACTTGCCTCACAATATTGTTAAGATTGATGAGATGTGATAATACACATGATTATTATAGAGGCACAGATGGATTTAGCTCATTCAGACTTAATTAATTGCTGGGCACAGTGGTGCATGCCCGTAATCCTAGCAGCTTGGGAGGCTAAGGCAGGAAGATCTTGAGTTCAAAGCCAGCCTCAGGGGCTGGGGATGTGGCTCAAGTGGTAACGCATGTGCAGGGCGCTGGGTTCGATCCTCAGGACCACATAAAAATAAAATAAAGATGTTGTGTCCACCGAAAACTAAAAAATAAATATTAAAAAAATATCTCTCTCTTCAAAAAAAAAAAAAAGCCAGCCTCAGCAATTAAGGTGCTAAGCAACTGTGTCTATTTTATTTAGACACAGAGTGAGACCCTATGTCTAAATAAAATACAAAAAATAGGGCTGGGGCTCAGTGGGTAAATGCCCCTGAGTTAATCCCTAGTACTCCCACCCCCCCCCAAAAAAAAAATACAAGAAAGAGAAATCTTAGCCTGGTGCCATGGCACATGCCTATAATCTCAGAGACTTGGGAGGCTAAGGTAGGAGGATTCTTTCCTCGGTAATATTCTGCTGAGAAATTAAATAATTTAAAGAGTTTTAGTCAATTGTGTACTTAAAGAAAGGGGTGGAGAAATGATGAATCATTACCATAGAATTCTAGTTTGTAAGCTTGAAATGATGTGGCTGTGATTTCAATTTGTGATAGACTAATCTTCTGTGTCAAGTTTTGCTTGAATTACTACTCTAGCACAATAGTACAAGGCAAAAGAAGGTTAAAATGCACCATATTTAAACTGCTAACCTTCATAATTACACAGCTTCTCTAACATTTATGAAATGAAGATACTTTCCTTTTCTGAAAACTCAGAAACTGCCAATGAACATCTTAAATTTTTTTTTCTTGAGATAGGGTTTTGCTATGATGCCAGGCTGGCCTTCAACTCCTAGGCTCAACTGATTCTCCCATCTCAGCTTCCTGAGTTCCTAGTCATAACAGGCCCAAGCCACCTAGCTTGGTTGCCTCTGAATTTTTAAAGTTCAAAATATCCTGGTGACAAACACAAATCTACTTAAAGATACAACAGTAAATACACATTGTTCTTCTATACTGGCACCACTAATTACTAACAAATTGTAAATCTGCCTTTATTCATCATCTGAAAAAGAGATGATACCACTACTTTCCTTGGCAGACTATTCCAGCCCCTTACACATAGTTGAAAGTAAATAAATATTCTTTTTCCTTTCTCATGTGCTACAATGCTACTTATATCCCTCATTTTCCCCCTCCCCACCCAAAGGGGACTGAACCTAGGCATATTTTACCCCTGAGCCATATCCCCAGTCCTTTTTATCTTTTTATTTTGAGACAGGGTCTTGCTAAATTGCTGAGTTTGGCCTCGAACCCATAATCCTCCTGTCTCAGTCTCCCAAGTAGTTGGGATTACAGGTTTCTGACACCACGTATGGTTCATTCAAGGTGACTTGAGGGACTCTTAACCGATATTTTATCATTCAACGTAGTTCTTCAGAATAAGACAACATGATAACATAGAGCTTGAGGTAAGAACACGAAAACAAACAATAGTAGGCTTAATTTTTCAAGTTAAGTGGATTCCTCCACCTCATTTTGCCCAATATAACAAATAGCTTAAATTCCTGACAAATGTAGTTCTTTCGACTAACGATACCGGATTTTTAGCTGTTTCAAAACAAATTTCTATCTCGTAGGAAAAATGTTGAACACTTTGTAAATCTTTGGCTTTCTAAAGTGAACCTTTTTCCCACTCAGCTGGGACTTGGCTATGGCAAAATGTTAACTACTGCCAGGAAGCAAGCTCGATTTGCCTCCTCAACAAACTGGAAAAGCTAAAAACAACAGCCGTGTCACAGCCTCTCCAGCTGTCAATGATCCCCGCTGCCTTCGCCTTACCAGGGGAGGAAACTGGGGCCCAAGAAGGGGCTCGCCTGCTATCATCTCGCGCTTTCCTGAAATAACAGCGCCTGACAGCAGTCAGGTCCTGCCCAGAGGGACATCAGGGCAACCCCGAAGAGCACTGTCCGGACTCGTCGTCCCTCTAGACGCCCTATTCCGGGCGAAGAACTGGCGACTCTTCATCTCAGGGCCACCAGCAGGAGCCCAGGGTGGACCTAAGCTTTAAAGTGCGCCTTCTTTCTGGGTACACAGCTGCTGCCCGCCGGTCCGCAGGGGCTGCCACTCACCTGAGACTGGAATGAACGTAATTCCCTCCTCCGAGTCGGCCCTACACTTCCTGAGGCCGAATTGCAAAGCGCTATGGCTGCCGGACCCCAGCTCACGTCAGCTCCTTCCGGGCCAGAGGGTGCCTCACTAGCTAAGGTCCGCAGGGCCGCAGCACCGCACGCAATAAGTTCCGCCCTCTCAGGGTCTGGTAACCACTCCACACCTGCCACCCACTCTCGTAGCTGGAGCGTCCCTCCCCACACCAGCCCCAAGAGGATTTAGCGACCCGCTGGCCTAGAAGAGAAAGAAATACTGATGCCTCATTTGAAAAAGTTATGCATCACATCGGTTTCTTAAAAGTACCCTTTTAGCCGGAGGCAGTGGCACATGCCAGTAATTTCAGTGACTTGGGAGGCTGAGATAGAAGGATTGCAAGTTCGAGGCCAGCCTCAGCAATTTAATGAGATTCTAAGCAACTTAGCGAGAGACTGTTCCCAAATTAAAAATAAAAAGGGTTGGGGATGTAGCTCAGTGGAAAAACATCCCTGGGTTCAATACAAAAAAAAGGCGGGGGGCAGATAGGGATGTAACTCAGTGGTGAAGTGCCCCTGAGGTCAATCCTCAGCACCTAAATAAATATATAATAACATACAAATAGGAATAGATAAGGGAAAAAGCATTAGGCAAATATTATGGTTTAACTGTATAGTATTGCCTTAAAACATTGGGGTCATTGCTTACCAAACTGAAGTCTTTGTATGTGGTGCTGAGGATCGAACCCGGGCCGCATGCATGGCAGGTGAGCGCACTACCACTTGAGCCACATCCCCAGCCCCTTAAGGAGGTTTTGACCAGTATAAAACTATGGTGGGATTTTTGTAGTTGAAAATATGTGGGTTGTATTGAAATAACTCAAGATTGAAAGCTGAGATCAATTCAGTAATGAGATAGCTGCAATCATGCAGATGAGAGGTAACAAGGAACTGGGTTGGGTCAGTAGGAATGGAGAAATAATCATGTGTGAGAAACTAGAGGTTGAAATCTGCAAGAGTTCATGATTGATTGCATGTAGTTCAGCAGAGGTAAAAGCAAAGTCCAAAGTAGTTTTCTTTCTTTTTTTTTTTTTCCTGAGGATTGAATTTAGCACACCCTGCACACTAGGCAAGTGATCTATCACTGAGTTACAACACCAGCCCTTAAAGTGCAAAGTTTTAACTACACTTCTCTCCATCTCTACTATTACAATTTACTTAAGATCATCTTTGGTCACTTGTTATAGCAATAACTCCATTCTTTCCCCTCCAATCAATTGTCCTCACAGCATCTGAACAATTTTTCCTATAGTTCTGGTGATTGAACTCAGGGATGCTTAAGCACTAAGCCACATTCCTAGCCCTTTTTATTTTTATTTTTTATTTTGAGACAGGGTCTTGCTAAGTTTCTTAGGGCCTTGCTAAGTTGCTGAGGCTGGCTTTACACTTGAGATCCTCCTGCATCAGCCTCCTGAGTCCCTGATATTACAGGTGTATGCTACCACACCCAGCAGGATGGATTTTTTTTCTTTAAGTGATTTATTTCAAAGCATGAATTATATCAAGTTGCTGCCATTTACAATTCTTGAATTGCTCTCTAAAGCCTCTGAACACTCTGCAAAGGCTTATAGGGCTCTCATTGCTCTGGCACCCTCTACTTGTTTAATCCTGTATCATACCACTCTGCTTTGCCTGCCACAGCAAGATCATTCCTGCCTCTGGGCTTTTGTAGGTGCAGTTCGTATGCTTTTTCTCTCCACTTTTTCTCTCCATCTTCTCTCTTTGTCTAGCTAGCTTTCTCATCATTTGGATAACAGCTTAACTGTCATCTCCTATCCTAACATACTATCCAAACCAGGATCTTGCTTGCTACTCTCTGTCTTAGCACCGGTTCCTCAATAAACTTACTAATTTAGAAATGTTAAAATATCTATGTATTTATGTTTACATTTCGTTAACCTCCACAGAAGGCAGAGAGCTTGTCTGTCCTTTTCTCTTTTTACCTGGTGTCTGGTACAGTGCCTGGCATATGGATGACCTTTAGTAAAATTTTTAAATTAATTGAGTGAATTAGTGAATGAAGGAGCTGGTGAGGTCATTCATCAGATAGTGTCATGAAGAAAAAATAAGTTTGTAGAGTTGGGCACAGTGGTGCAGGCCTGTGATCCCAGTGACTCAGGAGGTTAAAGCAAGAGGATTGCAAATTTGAGATCATCCTAGGCAATTTATGGAGAACCTGTTTCACAATAAAAAAATAAAAGGGTTGGGCGTGTAGTTCAGCAGTAAAGTGCCCTTGAGTTCAGTCCCTACTACTGCAAAAGAATAAGAATAAGTTCTGGGGTTGTGGCTCAGCGGTAGAGCGCTGGCCTAGCACGTGCGAGACCCTGGGTTCAATTCTCAGCACCACATAAAAATAAATAAGATAAAGATATTGTGTCCAACTAAAAAATAAATATTAAAAATAAATAAATAAATAAGCATATGGGAGATATAGAGGCAAAGTTATTTCTCACACTTCTGATACTATGATGTCAAGATGTGTATAGAGTGGGTGATGATAGAGGGAGAGATTTGAAGTTAGCTCTTAGCTAATACAGTTAGCTTAGATGGTAACACGCTCGCCTGGCATGCGTGCGGCCCGAGTTCGATCCTCAGCACCACATACAAAAACAAAGATGTTGTGTCTGCCAAAAACTTAAAAAAAAAAAAAAATAGAAACAGTTTAGAAACAAGTACTAGTGATGTAGTTTAGGCCATAAGTGCAATAGGAACATATACTAGTGGATTAATGAAAACTGACAGAGTCAGAAGACTAAAAGAAATAACACTTTTTTTTTTTTTTATTTAATGCTGGGGATGGAACCCGGGGCCTCATATATGCTAGGCAAGCTCTCTACCACTGAGCTCTAGTCCCAGCCCAAGAAATGATGCTGTAAATGTATTCATTCAAAATGGTTTTTCTGGGGGTGAGGCTCAGTGGTAGAATGTTTGCCTAGCATGCCAGAGACCCTGGGTTCAGTCCCAGCACACCTCTCCAAAAAGGTCTACTGAATGCCTGTTAAGTGTGAGCCCCAAGTGCTAAAAATACATAGTGAATAAGACATAGTCCCCAGTCTTCACTTTCTGACAGTCTATTTCTTAGATACACATAATTACTTTAGAATTGATGTATAGACTTATATTTCATTGAAGAAAGATAAACACAGATATGTAACAAAGATGAGAAGAGCTAGGAAGCAACAGAAAAGGGTAAAAGGGAGAGAGTGAACAGGATAAGTAGGTTATTGGACAGAATGTTCAGAGATGGCTTCTTTAATAAGGTGATATTTGTTGGCAAAGGTGTGAGAAAAAAGGTACACTCATACATTGCTGGTGGGACTGCAAATTGGTGCAACCACTATGGAAAGCAGTATGGAGATTCCTCAGAAAACTTGGAATGGACTGTTTGACCCAGCTATCCCACTCCTCAGTTTATACCCAAAGGACTTAAAATCAGCATACTACAGTGATGCAGCCACATTAATGTTCATACCAGATCAATTCACAATAGCTAAACTACGGAACCAACCCAGATGTTCTTCAACAGATGAATGAATAAAGAAGATGTGGTACATATATACAATGGAATATTACTCAGCCTTAAAGAAGAATGAAATTATGGCATTTTCAGGTAAATGGATGGAGCTAGAGAATATTATACTAAGGTAAATAAGCCACTCCCCCGAAAACAAAGGCCAAATATTTTCTCTGCTAAGCGGATGCTGATCCATAGTGGTGGTGGGGTAGGGTAGGGAAGAATGAAGGAATTTTGGATTGTGTGGGGGTAGGGGAGCAGCGCTGTGGGGATGGGAAAAACCATAGAATGAGACAAACACTATTACCATATACACATGTATGATTACCCTACTGTGTGACTGTACTATGTACAGCCAGACTGTACTATGTTCAGCCGGAATGTGCTCCATTTATGTACAATGTGTCAAAATGCATTATACTGTTATGTATAATAAATTAGAACAATTTTTTAAAAGTTTTATTAAAGAGGTAATATTTGAATAAATCTGGGAAGAGGTGAAATAATGAGCTCTCTGGATGTCTTGAGGAAGAGCTTCCAAGTAAGGAATAAAGGTAAAGATGGATTTATGCTTAGACAGATAAAATAGCATATGTGTCTGGAATGGACTGAGTGAAAGGGAGTATGGGAGAAGATAAAGTCACAGAAGTAGCAAAGCTGGGTTCTCTAGGGCTTTGAAGGTTATGAATAGAATTTGGGTTTTACTCAGCATGAGAAAAGTCATGCTGAGTCAAGCATAATGGCTTATTCCTGTAATTTCAGTGGCTCAGAGGCTGAGGCAAGAGGATGGTATGTTCAAAACCAGCCTCAGCAACTTAGTGAGGCCCTACACAACTTAGAAGACCTGTCTCAAAATAAAAAATAAAAAGGGCTGGGGATGTGACTCAGTGGTTAAGCACCTCTGGATTCAATCCCTGGTACCAAAAGGAAAAAAAGAAAAGCCATGCTGAGGGATTGTTTTGGGGGGTACAGGGAGGAGTACTGGGGATTTAACTCAGTACCACTGAACTACACCTTTTTAAAATATTTATTTTTGAGAAAGGTCATCACTAAGTTGCTGAAGCTGGCCTTGAACTTGGAATCCTCCTGCCTCAGCATCCCAGGTCGCTATGATTATAGGCATATGGCACTACGCCCAAGTCATGCTGAGGAATTTTAAATTGATGGAGCAGGCAGGGGTAGGAGTTATAGATTTGAGGGTACAAGAAAATAAAAGTGCGATAAGTATTTTAGGAACTCAATTCAACATGTAGGATGGATTGGAGACAGGAATCCAGAAAAATGATTCCAGTAGTTCAAGTATAAGATGAAAACTAACCAGAATAGACAGTAAGAATAAGAAATACATAAACAGAAAAGTGTCCAAGAAAGTAATGGGATTTACTGGTTTAGTGTATAATGAGTGTACTTGTGATGTAGCTTCAGAGCAGCTGACTTGAGATACAAACAGATGTCCTGTCAGGCAAATGAGGCCAGAGGAACTGATTCTAAAATGTCACCACAAGAGTTTCAGTGAAGGAAACTGTACAAATTAGTTTGGAACTGAAACTGCTTTTTAGTTTGAAATAAACACAACAATTTTTAAAAATTTGTTTTTAGTTGTAGATAGACACAATGCCTTTATTTATTTTTATGTGGTGCTGAGGATTGAACCCAGTGCCTCATACATGGTAGGCGAGCTCTCTACCACTGAGCTTCAACTCCAGCCCAACAGAACAATTTTTTTAACAATTTATTTATGTATTTATTATTATGTGGTGCTGAGGATTGAACCCAGTGCCTCACATGTGCAAGGCAAGTGCCCTACCACTGAGCCCCAGCCCCAGCCCCCAAACAGAACAATTTTAAAAAAATAATTAAAGAGCCAAAGATAAACCACCTGCCCCTTCCTGAAAAGTGAACCAAACTGGATCCTGTTTATTAGTTGACAATGCAACAGTCATAGCAAGCAGGCAAAGGGGCCCTGTTATGCCTAAGTCCACTTCCTCATACCAGCAAAATTTTTGTTTGTTTTATTTGCAGTCCTGGGGATTGAACCCAGGGACTTGTGCATGCTAGGCAAACGATGTACCAATGAGCTACACCCCCCAGGCTTCTTTAAAACATTTTTTTGAGACAGGATCTTACTAAGTTGTTCAGGCTGGGCTCAAACTTTCAATCTTCCTGAGTAGTTGGGATTATTGTTTTTTTGTATCAGCAAATTTTATTATGAATGCTTGCATCCCATCCCTCTTTTGAGTATAAACTCAAATGTAATGAATATCCTTTGCAGTGCTTGCCTCCTTACTGAGATAGTTCCTTTGTGTGTGTGTGTGTGTAGGGGGGTACTGGGGATTGAATCCAAGCCCTTTTTAGTTTTTATTTTAAGACAGGGTCTCACTAAGTTGCACTGCCTATGCTGGCCTCAAATTGTGATTCTCCTACCTCAGCTTCCAGAGTCTCTGGGTGTTTATAATCTTTAAACTAGGATTGAAGACTCTGCAAATAATTTATTTGGTACCAGGGATGGAACCCAAGGGCACTTAACCACTGAGCCACATCCCTAGCCCTTTAAAAAAAAAAAAAAATATATATATATATTTAGTTGTAGATGGGCACAATGCTTTTACTTTATTTATGTGGTGCTGAGGATTGAACCCAGTGTCTCACACGTGCCAGTTGATTGCTCTACCACTGAACCACAATCCTAGCCCATCCGTAGCCCTTTTTATTCTTTATTTTGAGATAGGGTCTTACAAGGTTACTTAGAACTTTGTTAAATTGCTGAGGCTGGTCTGAAACTTGGGAACCTCTTCCCTCAGCTTCTTAAGCCACTGGGATTACAGGTGTGCACCAGCGCTGAAAATAATTTATAACAGACATATGAAGGGTTTCTGTTGTTTTGGAAAGAAGTAGAATTAAAAAAAAAATAGACTCTATGAATGACATTAATTAAGGGCAGGTGGAGTAGATATAGTTAATAGAAACAAAGAAATATCAGTAAGTTTAACAATTGGCAATAGCACTAATAATTTTCCATGATATTTTAAGTGGTCATACTTTAAGAAGTCATATAAGATTTGATATTATGTGGGTTCCTAATACTTAATATGAAAATTATATTTTTGTATGTTGTTCCATGTTAATTCTTAAACTTATATTACTATTCCTCAGTATTTTAAAGCTGACTACAATGAAAATGTTACAAACATTTGAAAGACTTAATCATAGTTTGAGGGAATAATAGCCACAGGGAACCTTAGAGCAAATTTTAGAGAAAGTATTGTTTACTTATTAGCAAACTACTTCTAATTATTTAACTGATTTAATCAATGAGGTTATTTTCTTTCAAAAATCTCTGAACACAAAGGTATTGCTTAAACAGAACAAAGTTCAAAGAAAGCCTGATTTAACCAAATCAAATCTCTGCCAAGGTCAACAAACCAAGATAAAAAATATATAAATATATATAAAAAGAGAATTAAACTGATGTAAGTTTGAGACCAGGCCTATGTATTTCTCTCTTTGAGGAGTAACCCTGGTTTTCTGTCTGATTTCATGAAAGTCCAATTGTTTTCTGAAGCCTATTTATTCTTTAAAACATTAAGAAGCTTGTGATTTTTTTTTTTTTTTTTTTTTTTTGGTTCTGGGAATTGAACCTAGGGGTGCTTAACTACTGAGCCACATCCCCAGCCCTTTTTTGTATTTCATTTAAAGGCAAGGTCTCACTGAGTTGCTTAGGACCTCGATAAGTTGCTAAGACTGGCTTTGAACTTTGAATACTCCTGCCTCACTCTCCCAAGCCACTGAGGTTACAGGCATGTGCCACCATGCCCTGCTGTGTATTTTCTTAAGTGTTCTTGGATATGTGATTTGCGATTTGTTACAGGAGTTCTAAGCTGAACAGAGTTTGGCCAAAAGCATTATCTTCATCCTAAAGAAGCCTTTACAGCTGGCTCATGGTGCATACCTGTAATCCCAACAACTGGGGAAGCTGATGCAGGGGGATTGCAACTTGGAGGCCAGCCTCGGCAATTTAGTGAGATCCTGCTCAAAATTAGAATAAGGTCTGGGATGTGGCTCGGTGGTAAAATGCTCCTGGGTTAAACGCCCAGTACCAAAAATAGAAAGAAAGGAAGAAAGCTTTATATCTGCACCTCGTAAAAGAGAAGTTTTAATTGTTGAATTCCATTCACAGCAAATACACTAAGGTGCTGAGATAAATGATAATTAAAGCAGGGTTATGGTAAAAATCCACATTTAGTTATTTATTCTTACTGCTTGTTCTTCAGGACTGACACAATGGTTTAGATCTTGCTCTTTTTCCAAGTAATGTAACATTTCACAGTAGACATTTGATATTAAATGAATTAGGTAAGATGTACTTCACCCTGAGGTTGTGAAACCTGTAGCATGACATTCTAATCAACAGTACAAATCTGTGAAGAAGGATTTTGTCATCGGCTTAGAGCAGGAAAAACCTAAGTAGAGTGAAGGTAGCTAAGATCATTACTGAAGTCATTAATTATGTTGTCCAATCATCCAGTTTCTACTTCCCTTTGGCCTCAAAAGTCAAAGTCTACTCTCAAAAACAAAACAAAAACCCCTACTTTCCCAGTAAGGAAGTTTGAATTCTTCACCTTACAGCAGATCCACAAACTCTTAAAGAGGAAATAAAACTGCCATTTAATGTAATGTTGGAGGATGGGGTGTATGGCTCAATAGAGTGCTCTCCTAGCTTGCGTATGGCCTGGGGTTAGATTCTCAGCACTAATTAAAAAAAAAAAAAGTGCTGTTAATGAACTTCAGTGTGACTATGCTATGGATAATCGAGTTTAAAAATTAAAAGTACCTCTGAATCTCCAGTAAAAAAGCAAAGGCTTCTTTACTTGATCACATTTTTAACATACATATTTAACTACCTCTTTAAAATAATTCCCTGGAATATGACAACAGAATGTGAAATAAAATAATGTGATGAACATTAACCGGTTCAGCTACTAGTGGTGGCATAATCCCAACAGAGGATGATGATGTTTGTAGTCTCAAGTAATCCTCAAAGACTGGGGAGAGGAACTGTTTGTCCCACTCCACGAAAGCAGCCACTGAAGTCTGCATTCATTGCCCCCGGATCCCCGCTCAGCCCGCGAGGTTACGTCCAAGACGCGGGGATTTCCGCAGCGGTGACACACGCCACTTCCGGCCGGCAGTCGGAGTCAGTGACGTGGCAGGCTAGTCCGGGCACCGTCCACGGGGCCGGGACGACGGGACAGTCAGGTGGCCTCGGGGCAGCCCCACGGGGAGAGGTGAGCGCTGGAGAAGCCTCGAGCCCGGAGCCGGAAGTGCCACGTGTCCTGATTGCGCCTGCGCGGCCAGCGGCTGACAGGCACTTCCGGCCGGGGCCTCCCTCCTCTCCGGTTTAGGCTGCCGTCTCCCAGCCCGGCATTCGCGGCCCCACTGGCCCGACTTCTAAGCTTCAGTTCCCAGGCCAGGCCGTGGATGCCGGCGGGCTGGGGAGAGTGAAGCGCCGTGCCTCGGGCTTGATGCTCCGCCCTCTCCTCCAGTCTTCAGTCCTAAGTCTTTGGCCCTCTCCCTCTGCTTTCAGCAGTCTCTCCGCTGGGCGCTGTTGTCGACTCAGACCAGTACCTTCCAACAAGGATAACTGCGGTCGTCATGTCCCAGCCGGGGATACCGGCCTCCGGCGGCGCCCCAACCGGCCTCCAGGCCCAGAACGGGGCCTCCTCGACCTCGGGGTCTCCCTACACCAACGGTGAGTGCTGCACGGGGGCGAAGAGCAGGGCTCAGCTTGGGCACGGGCTGGAACTCACCTTTGGATGCTGTTTACTCTTCAGGCGACCGTGGAAGAGAGGGTGACCTCTCGGCTGGGGTCTGGCGCGGGTGGTGGTGGGCGGCTGAGCCCCCGATACCGCGGCGTTTGTGCACTCTCAGGCGCGGGCTCGTTTTAGCGTTTTACACACACACACACATTCAGTCAGCAAACAGTTAAAGAGCACCCGCTGTATGCAACACCCTGGCAAACAAGGGTGAAAAAAAAAAAAAAAAACCCAGATTCGGTCAATCCCTCAAAAAACGGTCCCAGTGGCTGTGCCTTCACCCTCCGCGCCACCTAACTCCAGTCTCTCGGGGAGCAGAGTTTGGAGTCTGATTCGTCTCGAGCAGGTTGGGGTCGTATTTATTCTGAGTTTGCGGACATGAATGAATGAGTGACTTCTTGCGGAGACCCCTTTAGGACCTACTCATCTCTCCCAGGACTTTCCCAGAACTGTGCTTGGGTCACCTGTTCAGTTTTTCAGCCTTGAAAGAACCAAGTAGATTTGTTGTTTGATTTCCTAAGGCCTTTTACATCACTTGGAAAATGGTTGGACCTCTGAGAGGCATGTACATGTGGCACTGTAATTTGTAATTTGTGTGAGAATGTCTTAGTTTTATAACTCTTCTAGGATTCCTTGAATTGTAGTTGGTGATTTGCTAAACTTTTTTTTTTAAATTGTTGTAATCGAGAAAGATTTTCTGCCAACAGTCTGCCTACTTACCAATTAACTAACACATCTTTGGTTTATGGAAATAATACCAGTAGAATAATACTAAAGTGCTTAAATTGCACACTGGAATCTAAGATTACTGTGAAGTTGGAGAAAATAGCCAGTGACTAAAATGGCCAATTTACATTGTTTTTAGAGACGTCTACTGTTTTCTTTACAAAGAAGGCTCTTTTTAGGACTTTTAAAATATCTATGGGTAGGCAGCTATGTGGGCAGAAGCTAGAATAGGGAATAGGCACTGAAAATGGCGTTAACTTAAGTCAGTTGTTCTTTCTCAAGTTTATAGTAACAGATTATGTAAAGTATATTCTATTCTATGGTATTTAGTAACATTTACCCGGAAGATGAAATCATTTTAAGACATTCACTTTAAGGTGAAAAATTAAATAAGATGTTACAGGGCCATGCATTTTTCATATAATTGCTAAATTGCAACCTTTTTTTTAATTGTTAAATTTGTTTTAATTAGTTATACATGACAATAGAATGCATTTATGCACTTTGTTATATCATACATAGTTGGGATATAAATTCTAATTTTTCTGAGTGTACATGTTGGAGAATCATATTGGTCATGTGGTCACATATATACATACAGTAATAATGTCTGTTTCATTCTACTGTCTTCTAAATTGCAATCTTATATAAACTTTAAAAAAATATTTTTAGTTGTAGGTGGATACAATACCTTTATTTTGTTTATTTAATTTTTTATGTGGTGCTAGGGATCAAACCTAGGGCCTCACACATACTAGGCAAGTGTTCTACTGCTGGGCTACAACCCAGCCCTTATATAAACTTTTGAAAGCAAATCTTGCAAATGTACTTCTAAGTTTATATGTAAGTGTAGTTACTATAATTTTGAAGTGCTAAAGGAATCTAACCACTGTGATATGCTGTTTTTGAATTGTTATCACTATGTTGATTTGATTCAGGTCAATGGGCATTTGTTGCACATCTTCTAAGGTCTGTCCTTGAAGACATAGAAGAGAATAAGAAAGCACTTCCTGTGCATAGGTTGCCCAGAGCCAGTTGGAAATTCAGCATTTTGACTAGTGATTGCATTTTAGGATGATAGCAGCTGAAAGAATGCAGCCAATTTGAGATGAGGAATGAAATAACAGGAGTTTGCATATAAGCCTCTTTTAAGATATAATTTCAGTCTTTTTTTTTTTGGGAGGGGAGCACTCTACCACTGAGGAACATCCCCAGCCTTTTTTTGTTTTGTTTTGAGATGAGCTAAGTTGCTAAATTGCCCAGGCTGTCCTTGAATTTGAATTCTTTCTGCCTAGCCTCCCAAGTAGTTAGTATTACAAGTGTGCACAACTGCCCCCTTGCTTCATATTCTCTCTTTTTTTTTTAACATTTTAGTTCTTGATGGACAAAATACCTTTATTATATTTATTTATTTTCATGTGGTGCTGAGAATTGAACCCAGGGCCTCATACATGCTAGGCAAGCACTCTACCGTTAAGTCACACCGTTAAGTCTCCTTCATATTCTTATTTTTTTTTTTTTTTTTGAGAATTTTATTATTTATTTATTTTTTTAGTTTTTGGCGGACACAACATCTTTGTATGTGGTGCTGAGGATTGAACCCGGGCCGCACGCATGCCAGGCGAGCACGCTACCGCATGAGCCACATCCCAGCCCCTCATATTCTTATTTATAAGCTCCATTTCTAAAGTTTAGTTTCAATAAATGGCCAATATCCTATGTTGGGTTTTTTTGTTGTTGTTATTGTTGTTGTTGATCCCAGTAGTAATACAGAGAGTAGGGATGTGGTGGTGAATTGAGCAGGATGGGGGTGGAGGGGATATTCCTCTAGAAGGTTTAAAAAAAAAAAAAGGTTCAGTGGGTCAGTGGGCATATCTGTAATCCCAACGACTCTGGAGGTTGAGGCAGGAGGATTGCAAGTTCCAGGCCAATCTCAGTAATTTAGTGAGGCCTTAAGCAACTTAGTGAGACCCTGTTTTCAAAAAAGAGCTGAGGATGTAGCTCAGTGGTAAAGCATCTGTGAGTTCAGTCTTCAGTACAAGAGAAAAAGAAAGAAATTAAATAAATGAAAAAAAAAAATTCAATGCTGGAATCTAGTTTTAGTTAATTCTTTCAAGGCAGTAATTGCTGCCTAAGTATTCTATTGAAAACTCAAGCTTTAAATTTAATGTAGCTTGCATAAATTTCATATTATAGTATAGTTAGATGTTCAGACATTTTTAGATTATAATCAAAGGCCTATTAATAATGACCTTTTTCATTTTTTTATAATTTGCTTTTATATTGTGTGGTGTTATTATGTTACAGAATTTGCATTATGACCTAAAAGTTGTTTAGACAAGTTTTTCTAAATCTTTGTGTGGATTGTATATAACATATTTCTTTTGCAAAAAAAATTGATAGTGAGACTGTATAGTGCTTAAACTAGCTGATCTTTTTTTTTTTAACTAGCTGATCTTAATCTGATTAGCATGTAATAAGGCTAAAGTCAAATAATTAATCCCATTGAACCTTACCTCCTTTATCAACTATTTGAATCAATGTACCAAGACAGAAATTGCAGTTTTATTGCTTTCATTTGTTATAATAATTATGTAATATTCACTTTTTTACTATAGAATTAAGGGTGAGAAGGATATTCTCCACATTTTTCCTTTATTCCTAATATATTGTAGCTTTATAATGTTTGTTCAGCTTCCCTCTAGACTATAAGCCCTGTGAAGAGAAGGATATCTCTTTTTGCATATTATTCTTTCTCCAGCTCTCCACAGTGTGTAGCACACTTTAGGAGTAGCCAGTTTTGTTGAACAAAAGTGTTAGAATTGGGTATTTTGTAAGTCATTTCACTAAATATGTATTGATTTGTTAATAGTAAAATTGAAGCTCTCTTCCAAATTTTTTTTTCTTCTGGCTCTTTTTTGCACAATATCATCAGTCAAAACAATAGAATTTGTGAGCCCAGCATCATGGTGCACATATGTAATCCCGGCAACTCAGGAGTCTAAGGCCAGAGAATTCATCCTGGACAGCCTGTCTCAAAATGAAAGGGTGTGGGGATGTAGCTCAGTGGTAAAGTGTCCCTGGGTTCAATCCCCAGTACTAAAAAAAAAAAAAACCCACCAATCCATCCAGAGTTTTTATTTTTTTCCCCCAGAGGGGGCATCAAGGGGCTAGGACTGTAGCTCAGTGGTGGAGCACTTGCCTAGCATGTGTGAGGCACTGGGTTTGATCCTCAGCACCACATATAAATAAATAAAATAAAGGTTAAAAAGAAAAACAACAACAACAACAACAACAACACTATTTTTTAAAAAATGCTATTCATCTAATTTAGGAGTAACAAAAATGTCAATTTTCAAATTTCCCTCTAATGTAAATCATGTTTATGATTGTGTATTTAATATAAGAAGTCTTTAATTATGAAACAAACATGATCTAAATAAAAGTGGCATGTGGTCTGTAACACTGATTATTGTGTTTTCAGTAGTAGAGGCTGTAACTCTGGATTCCCACAATACCTTTTGCAGATCTCTTTTAGAATTTACCAGTTGGGTGCAGTGGCACATACCTGTAATCCCAGCGGCTCAGGAGCCTCACAAGTTCAAAACCAGCCTCAGCAATTTAGCAAGGCTCTAAGCAACTTAGTGAGACCTTGTCTCAAAATAAAATATGAAAAAAGGGCTGGGGATGTGGCTCATTGGTTAAGCACCCCTGGTTCAATCCTTGGTACTGAAAAACAAACAAAAAAACCTACCATATATTGCATGTAGTAACCATTGTGTTTCTTGTTTTATCTAATAGACTGAGAGCTTCTTAAAGACAGAAACAGTGCTGGTTGCAGGGGTCACAGTGGCCTGTAATCCCAGCTACTCTGGAGGCTGAAGTAGTAAGTTCAAAAGTTTAAAGCCAGCCTGGGCAACTTAGTGAGACTCAAAAAGGGCTGAGGATATAGCTCAGTGGTAGAGTGCTCCTGGGTTTTATGCCCAGTACCACAAAAAAATGGGTGGTGGTGGGGGAGAGAAATAGTAACAAGAATTAGTATTTATTTTATTGTCACTTACTATGTGCCCAGGCCCTATGCTTTGTGGTTCCGTTATATGCATCATCTCATTTAATTCTTACAATAGCCCTATGAGGTAAGGAGTATTTTTTTTTTCAGTTGTAGATGGACACAATATCTATTTATTTTTAATGTGGTGTTGAGGATTGAACCCAGTGCCCCACACATGCAAGGCAAGCGCAAGCGCTCTAACACTGAACTACAACCCAGCCCTGCAAATAGATATCTTTCTTTTTTTTTTTAATATTTTTTTTGTTGATGGACCTTTATTTTATTTATTGTATTTGGTACTGAGAATCGAACCCAGTGCATCACGCATTCTAGGCAAGTGCTCTACCACTGAGCCACAATCCCAGCCCACAGATAGATATCTTTCTATTAGACACCTCCACTTGTATTTCTTGGCACCTGAAAATTAGTATGTATAAAATACCTCTTTGGTCTTTTTCCCTTTATCATTTCCCACCTTCTCTAATCTTTTTTCATCTTTCTGTTCTAATGAGTAGTACTGTCCATTCACTGAATTGCTCAGATCAGAAAGCTAGGAGTCATCCTTGATTCCTTCCTTTCTTCATTACCCCTATTATTTCTATATCCCATACTGTCTGTTCTGTTGAACTTGTAATTCGGATGTTTTAAAATTAATGTATAGAAACTAAATATTCCTGTGACCCCAAATGTTAAATTCTTTTTGTTAAAAATACAAAATTCGTTATAAACTCCATATGTATATAGCTGTTTTATCATTATAAATTCAAAACATTGAAGTAAAAATATCTATAAAAGCAGTACAGCTCATCAACAGATACTTCTAAAAAATAAATATAAATGGCCAACAAATATATGAAAAAAAAATCTTTAGCAATCAGGAAAATGCAAATCAAAACTATACTGAGATTTCATCTCATTCTAGTTAGAATGGCTGCCATCAAGAATAAAAACAATACTAAATGCTGGTGAGGATATGATGGAGAGGAATACTTTTACACTGTTGGTGGTATTGTAAATTAGTAACACCACTATGGAAATCATTATGGAAGTTCCTCAAAAGATTGAGCATGGAAAGCTGGTCACAGTGGCACATACCTGTAATCCCCGTGGCTCGGGCTGAGTCAGGCAGATTGCAAGTTCAAAGCCAGCCTCAGTAAAAGAGAGGCACAAAACAACTAGGTGAGACCCTGTCTCTAAATGAAGTACAAAGAAGGATTGAGGATGTGGCTCAGTAGTTAAGTGCCCCTGAGTTCAATCCCCATACCCCACTCTCCTCCCCCGGAAAAAAAAAAAAAAAAAAGAGATGGAGCTTGGAACCATCATATGATCCAGCTATATCACTCCTTGGTATTTATTCTAAACAAAGTCAGTATACTATATTGATACATGCATACCCATGTTTATAGCAGCCCAATTCACAATAGCCAAACTATGGAACCAGTCTAGCTGTTCATCAGTGGATGAATGGATAAAGAAAATGTGGTATATATACACAATGGAGTTTTATTCAGCCATAAAGAAGAATGAAATTATGTCACCAGCAGGAAAATGGATGGAACTTGAGAATGTTGTGTTAAGTGAAATAAGCCAAACTCAAAGTGAAGGGGTGTACGTTTTCTCTCATACGTGAAAGCTGGAGAGGAAAAAGAAAAAGAAGGGTAGGAGGGGGTGTCTCATGAAAATCAAAGGGAGACCAGTAAAATCAAAGGAAACGGGGGTGGGGTGGGTGGGGTGGGGGGGTGGGGGGGCTGGGGATGTGGCTCAAGCGGTAGCGCGCTTCCCTGGCATGCGTGCGGCCCGGGTTCGATCCTCAGCACCACATACAAACAAAGATGTTGTGCCTGTCGAAAACTAAAAAATAAATATTAAAAAAAAAAAAATTCTCTCTCTCTCTCTCACTCTCTCTTTAAAAAAAAAAGGAAACCAGTGGGAGAGAAAGGGAAATACTGAGGAATGATATTGGGCAAATTATATCATTATATTGTGTGTATGTATGAATATGTATCAACCAGTCCCACCATTATGTATAATTATAATACACCAATAAAAATATGGGAAAAATACAGTTCAGTTTTAAGACACTCAATAATATGATAGTTTATCTGAAGCCAAAGTTGATTGGATTGTTTTAGTTTTATGATGGAGCTCTGGTTGGGTGCTATCCTGGTCACTCACTATTTTTATTTTTATTTACTTTTTTGGCTTGAACCCAGTCTTTGATATTCATTTTCCTAAGTCTTTTCTTTCTTTTTTTCTGTACTGGGGATTGAACTTAGGGACACTCAACCACTGAGCCACATCCCCAAGTCCTATTTTGTATTTTATTTATAGATAGGGTCTCATTGGGTTGCTTAGCGAGTCAATTTTGCTGAGCCTGGCTTTGAACTCATGTTTCTCCTGCCTCAGCCTCTCAAACAGCTGTGTGCCACCATGCCTGACCAGCTCTTTTTCCTTAAGGCTTATTTGTTTGTTGCTGGGGATCAAACCCAGGGTCTAGCACATGCTAATCACCTACTCTACCACTCTAGCACATGTTCCGTAAGTGCTCTGCTTTTGGGCTATTCCCTCAGCTCTCTTTCACACTCATGATAACACTGGATACATCCTGATAATCTTCCCATTTCAAGGTCATTTGATTAGAAACCAGAATTCTCCTTTGTCATGTAACCTGATTCCAGGAATTAGGACATGGACTTCCATGTGAATCATTTCTACTTAAAATACACATCAGCCCCATCATTCCCTGGTTATTTGTCTTCCTTTTAAAAAATGAATATTGTTTTCAGTTGTGGAGAGAAAAATTTTTTCCTATAACTTCTTAGGTTCAAGTATGTGCCACCATACTTGAACTTCTTTATCAAATCCATACTTCTTTAGTGTAGTCCTCAATTCCTGCTTCACTTCAGGCAAGTGTCTCAACAATTTGCTCTTGTCATACTGAACTTTTTTCAGAATGCCTTTCCACCATCACAAGCTGTTGTAAATATAAATTCCTTTACAGGAACACTTTTTTTTTTTTTCCCCTTTTTTTTGGTACCAGAGATTGAATCCAGAGGCACTTTCCCACTGAGCCACATTCCCAGTCCTTTTTATTTTTATTTTTAAATTTTAAGATAGGGTTTCACTAATTTGCTTAGGGCCTTGCTAAATTGCTGAGGCTAGTTTTGACCTTGCAATCCTTCTGCCTCAGCCTCCCAAACCGCTGGGAATACAGGCATGTGTCACCATGCCTGATTTACAGGAACACTTTTTTTTTTTTTTTAATAGTTTTTTAGTTGTAGGTGGACACAATATCTTTATTTTGTTTTTATTTATATGGGTGCTCAGGATTGAACCCAGGGCCACACACGTGCTAGGCAAGCGCTGTACCACTGAGCCACAACCCCAGCCTTACGGAAACACTTTTTTTTTGGTAATATACTCTTTTTCTTGAGGCTATTCTTTATTTTTCGGGCTTGTTTGTTTTGTACTGGGGATGAAATACAGGGCCTAGCACATGCTATGCACATTCTGTATCACTGAACTACACCCCAGCCTTCTCAGGTTTTAGCTTAAAATTCCCTTCCTCAGGAAACCATCTTTGCCACCTTTTTGTCTTCAGTCTAGCCCAAGTGTTGCCTACTTTGGGGCTCTCAGTGTCATAGGGTTCCCTTATCATATCACTCTCTATTGGAGTGCCTGATATTTGCCAATCTAGACTGAGCTATTGGAGGAGTACAGGGATGAAATGGACCTTATTCACCTTAGCGTCCTAAGAATGTTCTTAATTAATAGAGCTGTTCTTTAACAAATGACAGACAAGAAAAAAAGATTAGTTCAAATAATTTGCTTTACTAATATCAGATTTATAATTTTGCTGCAGTGTTCAGGACACAAATATATGGGTTTTTTTTTGGATAATGCCAGTAGAGAACATTTCAAGAATGCTAATTAGCCTTACTTAGTGACACATGCCTATAATCCCAGCAATTTGGAAGGCTGAGTAGGAAGACTGAAAATTCAAGGCCAGCCTGGGTAACTTGGTGAGACCCTATCTCAAAATAAAAAATAAAAATGACTGGGGATGTAGATGTGGGGTAAAGTGCCCCTGGGTTTGATCTCTGATACTGAAAAAAAAATTAATAATAAAAAGTGCTAACTATACGAAAAACACTGTTATAAATGTTTCACATAAATCTCATTCTCACATTTTTATCAGTTTCCTATTACTGCTTTAACAAATTACCACAAATTTAGTGTCTCAACCAACACCAAATTAAGTTCTAGAGGTCAGAAGTCTGACTTGGGTCTTACTGAGTTAATATCAAGGTGTTTTTAGGGCTGTAATCCTTTCCGTAGCTTCTGTGAGAGAGTCTGTTTTCTTGCCTTTTTCTACCTTCTGGAGACTGTGCTCCAACAGTCCTTGGCTGGTAGTCTTCTTCCATCTGCAAAGCCAACAGTGGGCTTGGTGAGTCTCACATAGCATCACTCTGACACTGACTGTCTTGCCTCCCTCTTTCACCCTTGTGATTACATTAGATATATCCTGATATTAATCCCATTTTTTAAATATTTATTTTTTAGTTGTAGTTGGCACAATGCTTATTTTTATTTATTTATTTTTATGTGGTGCTTAGGATTGAACCTAGGGCCTCACACCTGCTAGGCGAGCTCTCTACTGCTGAGCCACAATCTCAGCCCCAGTCATCCCATTTTATTTATTTATTTTATGTGGTACTGAGGATTGAACCCAGCGACTCGAACGTGCTAGGCAAGCACTCTACCGCTGAGCCACAACCCCAGCCTGCCCCAATTATCCCATTTTAAGGTCAGTTGATTAGCAACCTAAATTGCATTTTCAGCCTTATTCTCCTTTGTCATGTAACCTAACACAATTCCAGGGATTAGGAAATGGACTTCTATATGAGTTGTTTCCACTTAAAATACAGTGTGATCCTATTACTATTCCCATTTTATAGATAAGGAAACTGAGGTACAGAGAAGTTAAATATCTTGGTGCTGGACATCAACCCAAAGCTCAAGCTTGCAATTCTTTTTTTGTTGTTGTTGTTGGTTTTGGTATGTTGTCCAGGCTGGACTCCAGATATCCTCTTCATAGCCCTTCGGAGTACTGGAATTATTAATGTGTGATACTATACTCAGTACAAAAGGTAAAATATTTTGCTCAAGAATGAACACTTAACTAAAAGGATTTGTCTCAGATAGTTGTTATTTCAGACTGTGCTTTTTTTTTTTTTTTTTAATATTGATGGCATCTATTTATACAGGAAATCTTGGTCATAGCAAGCCAAAGAATACCAAGATTTTAGGGTGGGATTATTTCTTAATCTATTGTAACTACCAGGAATTCAAGTCAGAAAACCAACTAGATGTTTATTCATATAATTCTGGATGAAGATGAAATTTGAATAGGAAAGACTGTAGAATAAATCTATCATAATTTTCCTATGTACACATATTAAAATATCTAAGTGAATCCCACCATGGGATTCTGATTAGAATAAGATCTATCCCATGCTTGTATAATTTTATCAAAATGGATTCTACTTTCATATATAAGAAGAACCGATAAAATAAAATTAAAAAAAATTACCATTGAACTCAAGGTCACTCAACCTTTGAGGCACATCCCCAGCCCTATTTTTTATGTTTTTTTTTTTTTTTTGGTACTGGGGATTGAAAAAGGCACTCGAACACTGAGCCATATCCCCAGCCTGATTTTGTATTTTATTTAGAGACAGGGTCTCACTGAGTTGCTTAGTGCCTCGCTTTTGCTGAGGCTGCTTTGAACTCGAGATCCTCCTGTCTCAGCTTCCGGAGCCTTTGGGATTATACATATGTGCCACCATGCCTGGCTGTATTTTATGTTTTTTTTTTTTTTTTTTTTAAAGAGAGCAGGGGAGAGAGAGAGAGAGAGAGAATTTTAATATTTATTTTTTAGTTATCGGCGAACACAACATCTTTGTTTGTATGTGGTGCTGAGGATCGAACCCGGGCCGCACGCATGCCAGACAAGCGCGCTACCACTTGAGCCACATCCCCAGCCCTGAATTTTTTTTAATATAAAGACATGGTGTCACTGAGTTTAGGCACTAAGCTTTTGCTGAGGCTGGCTTTGAACTAGCGATCTTCTTGCCCCAGTCTCCCGAGCTGCTGGGATTACAGGCATTTGTTATTGTGCTCCGGCTGTTTTTTTTCCTTTTTGTTGGTCTGTTTTAAACATTCTAGATGATAGTGAGTGGTACCTTGTTGTCGTTTTGATTTGTGTTTATTTAATAACTGATGTTTGTATTTCTCTAATGATTAATAATGTTCAGTGTCTTTGCATCTGCTTATTAGCCATTTGTATATCTTCTTTGAATTATATGCCTATTTTGAAAAATTTAAATTATATTTTTGCCATACTAGGGATTGAACCCAGGAGTGCCTCTACCACTCAGTTACATCTCTACCCCTATTTTTTTTTTTTTTTTTTTTTGAGACAGGTTTTCACTGAATTGCTCAGGCTGGTCTCCAACTTGTGATCTTCCTGCCTCAGCCTTCAGAGCAACTGGGATTACAGCCAGGCACTACCAGTCCTGGGACTACTTATTTTTTATTTTAATTTTTAAGTTTTTGTACTGGGAATTGAACACATGGTCACTTGACCACTGAGCCACATCCCCAGCCCCTTTTATTTTTTGAGACGGGATCTCGCTAAGTTGCTTAGACCCTTGTTAAAGTTGCTGCGGCTGACCTTGAATTTGGCAATTCTCCTAGCTTTGCCTCCCAAGTTGCAGGTGTGCAGTACTGGGCCTGGGGCTACTGTATTTTTTTAAAGTGTTGTTATATTCACTTGAAAGACTAATTTTTCCTTCTCTTCTTATTGGAAGGTCCTGTTCAAAATGCACTGATGTCTTCACAATTGTCAGTGAGTCAAGGATATAATTTCCAGCTTCCAGGATCCTATCCTCATCTAATACCAGCAAAGACTTTGAATCCAGTCTCTGGACAGTCTAACTATGGTGGTTCTCAGGGATCTGGGCAAACTATTAATAGACCACCTGTAGCTTCTAATACAGCGACACCTTCACTCCATAGTGGTCCTGTTCTTCGAATGCCACTACCTGCTTCTCAGAATCCACCTGCTGCACCGATGCCTTCTGGTAGCTTTCTTCCTGGAGCCAACATACCACCACATTCAAATTGGCAATATAACTATCTGCCCACAGGATCACAGACAAACCATAGTCCTCGTGCATCATCCCAACCGACTGCATTGGGGAGTACAAACTTAACAACAAATCATCAATATGTTTCTTCTGGAGACCCTTCACTTCAAAACAGCTTCATAAAATCAGGTAGTATTATTAGGAATGTTAAAAATGTAGAAATAAACAACTTTTGCTTGTTTAGAGATTTTAATGAATACTTAAAGCCTTAAAACCACATGGAAAATTGTTGGTTTAAAAAATTATTATAAATCTTTAAGTAAATTACTTGTAATATCTTTGAATTAACTCAGTAACTTAAATTAATGAATTATTTCTGCTTTGCTTCTTTCCTTTGAAGGTATTCTTTTTCTTTCTTCCTTTCTTCCTTTCTTGTGATGGGGTCTTACTATGTTGCTCAGGCTGGCCTTGAACTCCTGAGCTCAAGCAATCCTTCCTCAGCCTCTGGAATGGCTACAGGCTGTTTTTCTTTGAGTCCACTTGTGATATTTCAGGGACTCAGGTATATTTGCAGAACCACTTCCTCAGGGACTGGCCACTACTTTTGGCTTTTTTTTAATTCTTTTTAGTTATATACAAAAGTAAAATGTGCTTTTTTTTTTTCTTTTTTGTTCTAATTAGTTATACATGACAGTAGAATGCATTTATGGAGTACATCTTCTTATTCTTCTGGTTGTACATGATATAGAGTTATACCGGTTATGTAATCATACATGCACATAGGGGAATAATGTTTGATTCATTCTACTATTCTTTCTAATCCCATACCCGCTCCCCTCTTTTCATTCCCCTCTATCTAATCCAAAGTACTTCTGTTCTTCCCTAGTGCCCTCTCCCCTTATTGTAAATTAGCATCCATGTATCAGAAAAAACATTTGGCCTTTGGTGTTTTGGGTTTGGCTTATTTCACTTAGCATAATATTCTCTAGCTCCATCCATTTAATTGTAAATGTCATAATTTTATTCTTCTTTAAGGCTGAGTAATATTCTATTGTGTATGTATACCACATTTTCTTTATCCATTCATCTGTTGAAGGGCACTTAGGTTGGTTCCATAGTTTAGCTATTGTGAATTGAGCTGCTTTAAATATTGATGTGGCTGCATCACTGTAGTATGCTGATTTTAAGTCCTTGGTTTATACCAAGGAGTGGGATAATTGGGTCAAATGGTGGTTCCATTCCAAGTTTTGAGGAATCTCCATATGGCTTTCCATAGTGGTTGTACCAATTTGCAGTCCCACCAGGAATGTGTGAGTGTACCTTTTTCCCCACGTTCTTATTGTTGCTTGTATTTTTTTTTTTTTTTTTTTGTCCCGGGGATTGAACCAAAGGGCAGTTAACCACTGAGCCACATCCCCAGCTCTTTTAAATTTTTATTTAGAGACAGGGTCTCACTGAGTTGCTTATGGCCTCACTTTATTGCTGAGGTTGGCTTTAAACTTGCCACTACTTTTTTTTTTTTTTTTTTAGTTGTAGATGGACACAATACCTTTATTTGTTTATTCATTTTTTTATGTGGTGCTGAGGATCAAACCTAGGGCCTCACATGTGCTAGGCAAGTGCTCTCCCACTTAGCCACAACCCCAGCCCCTCACCACTACTTTTATTAACTGGTTTCTACCTTACTGTCTAGGGATGCTGAATTGTTATGGTTTCTCTTTGATCCTAATCTGAGGCTTACATTATTTTTTTGGCATGACTGCAGGCAGTTTTTTACTTCAAATTTGCAGAACTGTGGAGTTGTGAAGGGACAGGTCTAAAGACATAGTGCTTTTTTTTTTTTTTTTTTTTGTGGGGGGAGTACTGGGTTTTGAACACAGGTACACTTTATCTCCATCCCTTTATAATTTTTCTTTTGAGACAGGGTCTTGCTAAATTGCATATAGCCTCCTGAGTCTCTGGAATTACAGGCATATGCCACCATGTCCAACTGAGACAATGCTTTTGGAGTGAGGAGTGTTACTGAGCACAGCTGTGGTTAGTGCTTAGTGCAATGGGCAGAAATTTATATGTATGTTTTCTTCTGAAAGTTTTATAATTTCAGCTCTTATGTTTAGGTCTTTGGTTAATTTTAATTTTTGTGTATGTTGATAGGTAGGGGTTCAGTTTCATTGTTTTGCATGTGGCTATCTGTGCCTTTGTCTCAGCACTATCTAATGGAAATACTAGTCTATTGTTAGTACCTTTGTTAAAATTCAATTAATCATAAATTAAGGGTTTATTTCTGGAATCCCAATTTTATTTCATTGATCTGTATGTGTGTTTTTATTATATTACCAAATATATTTTTATTATATTTACCAAATATTTTTTTTCCCCCGCATTTCTTACTTGAGTTACTTTCTTTGGTGTGTGTGTGTGTGTGTGTGTGTGCGTGTGTGCGCGCGTGTGTGTGTGTGTGTGTGGGTGTGGTGGTAGCACTGGGGATTAAACCCAGGCCCTTTTGTTTGCTAAGTAAATCCTTTATCATGAAGCCCCCCCCCAATATATCTTTTTAAAAATTTTTTTAAATTGTTGATGGACTTTTATTTTCACTTATTTGTATGTGGTGCTGAAAATCAAACCTAGTGCCTCACGCATGCTAGGCAAGCGCGCTACCGCTGAGCCACAACCCCAACCCTTCCCCTCCATATATCTTGATTGCTATTGGTTTTGTAGTAACTTTGAATTCATGAAGCTTTACTTCTCTAACTCTTGCTTTCAGGATTATTTTGGCTTTTCTGGTTTCCTTGTATTTTCTTAAGATTTTTAGAATCAGCTTGTTAAGTTTTATAGAAAAGATACCTAGGGTTTTGTCTTTGATATTGAATTGAATCTGTATATCATTTTGGGAGAGAAAACCATATATTCTTGGGCTGGATGATCATTGTTTTTTTTTTTTGGCGGGGGGGTTGCTGGTTATTGAACTCAGGGCCTCCTACATGCAAGGCAAGCACTCTACCAACTGAGCTATACCCCCAGCCCGATCGTTGTATTTTTTTAAAAATATTTTTTAGTTGTTAATGGACCTTTATTTTATTTATTTATATCTGGTCCTGAGTATTGAACCCAGTGCCTCACATGTGCCAGGCAAGTGATCTGCCACTGAGCCACTACTCCAGCCACCACCTCTCCCCATCATTGTATTTTGCAAACTACTTCTGGTTCAGAAGTAGCTTTAAAAACCATTTCACCTTTGCGTTTTTGCTGTTCAGATGATCAGAATCTTAGAAACTTATCAACATTAATAGTGTTACTTTGAAAAGTGTTTAAAATTCCATATTGGGATCTGCAGATTGATTTTGCACTTTTCAAGAAAGTGAACAAGTAACAAGTTCCAAGTGAAATAGTTAATATGAATAGTTAACCTTTTAAAAAATATTCATGTATTTCTTATTTATGGTGTACACTCCATCAGTTTTGTAGCTTGTTAATACTTTTTAAGCCTCTGACCAGCCATTGGCCCTAGTGAATATATTTTGGCTTTGTAAAGATTTAAGTATTCTTTTTATTTAGAAAAAAATTTTTTTCCTAAATAAATGAACACAATACCTTTATTTTATTCATTTATTTTTATGTGGTGCTGAGGATCAAACCCAGTGCCTCATACATGCTAGCTAGGCAAGTGCTCTACCATTGAGCTGTAACTCCAGCCCAAGATTAAGGAATCTTTTAGAAATTTCGTTTCTTGATATAAATTGGGTGGTCAGAGGATATTGGAGATTGAACCTTAACCTTCCCCTTGCTGAGCATATCCTCTGCCAGTGAACCCTCATCTCTCTGGAAACTTTCTGACTACAACTGGTAGCCCAAAATCCATTAGATTACTTTTACTCTGGTTCAGTTGACACCATGTATGAGCATCTATCTCTTGAAATTAATGCATATTGGGGCTGGGATGTGGCTCATGCGGTAGCGTGCTCGCCTGGCATGCGTGCGGCCCAGGTTCGATCCTCAGCACCACATACAAACAAAGATGTTGTGTCTGCCAAAAACTAAAAAATACATAAATAAATAATAATTAAAAGAAATTAATGCATATTCTTTTGGGGAGGGCAATACCAGGGGTGCTTTATCCCACTGAGCTAAATTCCCAGCCTTTTCTATTTTTTATTTTGAGACAGGGTCTTGCTAAGTTGCTGAGGCTCACTTTGGAACTTGTGATCCTCCTGCTTTAGCCTCTGAATGGTTGGGATTAAAGGTGTGCATCACCGAATCCAGCATTTATTGAACATTTATAATATTGTCTAGCACTTTATCAAACTGTTATGCATTATCTTATTTAATCTTTTTGTTTTTTAGAATATATATTTTTTACTTGTTCTAATTAGTTATACATGATATCTTATTTTAATCTTCACCGTAGTCTCTTATAGCTAACAAATATGAAGTTTCAAAGTTTGCCTAAAGTCACAAGAAAATAGTTTGGGAAAACATACTATGTAAAAACTATTTCCTCCAGCTTCCTAGGTACTTGGGAGGCTGAGGAAGGAACATTGCTTCAACCCAGTAGTTTTGGGCCAGCCTTGGCAACGTAGTGAAATGGGACTCCATCTGGGGTGGGGTTGGGGGGATATATTTAAGGGTAGGTGTATCTTTTTTTTTCTTTTGGTACCAAGGATTGAATCCAGGGGCACTTAATCACTGAGCTACGTCCCCTGCCCTTTTTATTTTTTATTTAGAGATAGGGTCTCACTGAGTTTTGGGGGCTAGTTTAGAACTTGCAGTCCTCCTGCCTCAGCCTCCTGAGCATCTAGGATTATAGGCATGCATCATCACACTCAGCTGATGTATCTTTTAAAAAGGCATATGATCAATAATCTGAAATTACTTTGGCTTTAACAGAAGCCCTCAGGTAGAGCATTTAGATTGCAGCATAGATGTAATGAGAGAGACATAAGTGCTGAAACTTATGAACATTTCCACATAAAAGAAGGGAAAAGAAAGATGTATAATCTTAAAATGAACCTAAATGTATGATTCCTCTTGTTTTTTTTCTTATGAGATGTCTAAAAAAAAACAATGAAGAAAATCCATGCTTTTCAAGATGTCTAAAAAAAAAAAAAAAAAAAGAAGAAGAAAATCCATGCTTTTCACTTTTTTTTTTTTTTTCAACACATACTTGATAATAGGTACCTGATAGTCTGATACCAAAAACTGTTGAGTATCCTTGGGAGGCTGAAGCAGGAGGATTGCGAGTTCAAAGCCAGGCTCAGCAGAAGTGAAGTGCTAATCAACTGTGTGAGACCCATACAAAATAGGGCTGGGGATGTGGCTCAGTGGTCAAATGCCCCTGATTTCAATCCCCAGTACAAAAACAAAACTGAGTATATAAGTTATGCTATTTTCTAATCCTCATACTAAATTTTCTGACTTTTCCTAATAGGCTGCCTTTTAGCATCTTTACATTAATTGGCCTGATTCTTAAACTCTACTGTTATAAATAAGAATTATTCAACTAGATGATTGCTTAGCATGTGTGAGGCCTGGGTTCAATCCCCAGCACTGCAGAAAAAGAAAAAAATTTTTTTTCAACTTCTACAAAAAGTCTATTATATGAAATGTAGCATGTCCCAAGTTCAAAATATTCTTCTAAAAGTTGTAAAAACTCTATAAGCTTACTTGTATTTTGTTAATCATTAGGTTGTTATATCTTTGTGGTCAGATGTATCATGCATTCTTGTTCATGCTGAGTTGGTAATGTACCTTGCCCCTTTGTGCCATAGATATATATGGGTGCTTCTTAGATAAGGGAGTTACATTTCTGTAATTGTTGTTTTCACTTTTGCCAACAAAAAGCAGATCAGTCTTGGGAGCTATAAGGTTTTTGAATAACAATGATTTTTGAATTTGGTCCTGGAGAATTTAACAGTGATGCTTTTTATTTTTATTTTTTGGTACTGGGGATTGAATTTAAGGGGTACTCAACCACATCCCCAGCCCTTTTAATTTTGAGAAAGGGCCTTGCTAAGTTCCCCAGACCTACCTCAAACTTTTGATCCTCTTACCTCAACCTGATTTGCTGGGATTACTTAGGTGTGCGCCACTGCACCTGTGCATTTGGGTGCATTTATTCCTTTAATTGTATAAAATATAGAGTTAACTGTATACTGTAAGTAAAATTTATTGCCTATTTACTTACAAACACATTTTTTAAAAAGTCCTGGAATGAAATGGTGTTTCATCTACTTTGTAGACTTTGGCAATGAGAAGGGAGGTTGAAGTAATGTGGTTATCTTGAAAGAATAGATAGTTGTGGGTTTGAAACTTTGATATCACATAGAATATCCTTAAAAAGTAACTCATCTAGTTTTTATAGAGTCAGGATTTATGGCCCAAATAGAAAATGATAAAATTAGGGCAGTAATATCCTGATTGATACAAGGATAAATATTGTGTCATTCTTGGTTTGAGGGGTACTTTTAAACCTATTGGATATCAGTATTTTATAATGCTTGTGTATAAACTTAAATCATTTCCAAATTTTATTTACTTATTTAAGACAGGGTCTTGCTAATTTGCCCAGGCTCACCTGCAACTCCTGATCCTCCTGCCCTAGCCTCCTGAGTAACTGAGACTACAGGTGCGTATAGCACTGTAGCTGGCTAATTTACCAATTTTTAAGCCTAAGGAATGTTCCTAACAATATTTAAATCGTTACAGAAGGTAAGCTAGCTTTAAAATATTTATTTAATTAAAAAGAAAAAAGCCAGGTGCCATCATGGTACATGCTTTCAGTCCTAGCTATTTGACAGGTAAAGGCAGGAGAATAACTTGAGTGAGTCTAGGAGTTCAAGGCTAGCATGGGTAACATTATGAAATCTAGCTCAAAAAAACCCTTAAGCATGCACACACATTTTGGTACAGGGCATTGAACCCGGGGACACTTAACCACTGAGCCACATCCCCAGCGCTTTTTTATATTTTATTTAGAGACAGGGTCTTGCTTAGGGTTTTGCTAAGTTGCTGAAGCTGGCTTTGAACTTGTTATCCTCCTGCCACAGCTTCCTGAGCTGTGCAGGACGTTGTACCACTGTGCCCAGATAGCTTTCATTTTGAGATAGGGTCTCAGTTGCTGAGGGTCTTGTAAAGTTGTTGAGACTGATCTCAAACCTGTGATCCTGCCTCAGGCTCCTGAGTTGCTGGGATTATAAGCGTGTACCACTGTATTAGGCAAAACATCATATATTGAACCTAGGGGTGCTAAGTTGCTGAGGTTGACTTTGAACTTGCAATCCTTCTGCCTCAGGCTCCTGAGTCACTTGATTACAGGCAACAGCCACTATGCCTGGTGAAATCTATATGTTTTTAACAAATGATAAAATGCTTATGACCATATACATATGCGCACGTGTGTGTGTGTGTGTGTGTGTGTGTGTGTGTGTGTGTGTGTGTTTGTAGTGCTATTGATCAAACTTAGGGCCTCATGCACACGCAAGTGCTATACCACACAACAGCACTCCCAGCTGTATCTATAAAGTATTTAAACCAATATAGAAAGTAAACTAACTTTATTATTTGGTAAACACTGAACAGTGCACAAATTTATAATCTCATCTTTAGTAGTTATATCCCAGCAAAACAAGGCAAAATTAGGCAGGATATAGTGTTATACATCTGTAATCCCAGCAATTTGGGATGTTGAGGCAGGAGGATTGAAAGTTTGAGGGAAGCCTTACAATTGAGAACCTGCCTTAAAATAAAAAATAAAGCCAGGTGCAGTGGCAAACGCCTCTAATCCCAGCGGCTCAGGAGGCTGAGGCAGGAAGATTGTGAGTTCAAAGCCAGCATCAGCAACTTGATGAGGCCCTGAGCAACTCAGTGAGACCCTGTCTAAACAAAATATTAAAAAAAAGGACTGAGGATCTGGCTCAGTGGTTAAGTGCCTCTGAATTCAATCCCCCAGTACCAAGAATGGATAGATAGATAGGCAGATAGATAGATAGATAGATAGATAGATAGATAGATAGACAGATAGATAGATAGAACTAGTGATGTAGCTCAGTAGTGGAGCACCCTGGGTTCACATCCCTAATACCATAGAAATTAAAAACGAAGCAAAATGAAATAAAACTTGGGAAATTGTTTCAACTTAGTTTACAAATTTTAAATTTGTATTTTTAGAAAGCTGTCAACTTGTTGATATTAGTTGAGCGGATTATATTTGCAAACAAAATTAGCAAATATTTTGAAATTAATAAGAAAATTAATAGAATTTTATTCATGTTAGTTTCTATTAGAATATTTCACAAGGCTGCTTAAACCTCATTAATCAGTTAATGAAGAATTAATCAATTAGCATGGCATTGGATCTACTCTAGAAGTGATTTGATAAATGTATTTTTTTTTAAGTTGTCGTTGGAAACAGTACCCTTATTTTATTTACTTATTTTTATGTGATGCTGAGGATTGAACTCAGGGCCTCACAGGTGCGAGGTCAGTGCTCTACTACTGAGCCACAACCCCAACTCCATTTTTCTTTTTCTTTTTTTTTTTTTTTTAATGATTTTTTTTTTAAGTTGTTGTTGGACCTTTATTTTATTTATTTGTATGTGGTGCTGAGATTCAAACCCAGGACCTCACACATGCCAGGAAAATGCTCTACTGCTGAGCCAAAACCCCAGCCTCTTGATACTTATTTCTTTATATTGCTTAATAACTGATAGATAAGAAACATGGTAGGATAGAGATGGAAATATGTACATATGAAACCATGAAGTCATACAGTTAGGAAGTTTACTGTATTTCTAATAATTTGTTGGGATTTGTAATTAAAATGTAAATTTGGAAGTTGTTCAGCTTTGGTAAAGATTGTTTTTGGCCTTTGTCTTAAGTTCTTAAATGATGTGCAAAAACCCAATGTTTCCAAAGGTTCATCACTTCCCTTAAGGAATCCACCTCTGCCTACCACTTTTCAACCAGGAACTCCTCATGGGCCCCCTCCACCTAGAGGTCCACCTCCAGTAAGGGACCCCATGCTCCAGAATTCACATAGACCTGCACCCCAATCTTCATTTAATTCAGCTGTCAACCAAGAAGGTGAGTAAATCAGAAAACAATTTTAATTCTAAATGTTTTGACTTAGAACAAAAAAAATGAGTATTAACTGAATCTTGAGCATTAGAGTCATATTTTTTAAGAAAATCCAGTTTGGGTTAGAATGGGCTTCAGGAATATGTAGTTTTAAAAATTTCCTCAAGACTTCCATTACTGTGGATTAGCATTTGGGAACCAGAATCATTTCTCTTAGCTCTTCACGCACGCGCATATGTGTGTGTGTGTGTGTGTTTGTGTGTGTGTGTGTGTGTGTGTGTGTGTGTTTTGGGGATTAAAGCCAGGACCTTGGGTATGCTGAACTCATTCTTAACCTTTGGGATATATCCTCAGCCCTTCTACCTTTTTTTTTTATTATTGTGTAGATTTGAAAAAAAAAAAATGGAGAAGTCCTGCTTTTCTGGGTATGATGTTAGCACTATCCTTTTAATGTGGTGGCGCATGCCTGTAATCCCAGTTGTTCAGGAGAGAGAGGCAGTGGGATTGTGAGTTCAAAGCCAGCCTCAGTAACTCAGTGAGACCTTGTCTGTAAATAAAATGTGGAAAAAAAAAAAACAAGGAAAGACTGGGGATGTGGCTCAGTAGTTAAAAACCCCTGAGTTCAACCCCCAGTAGCCCCCCCGCCAAAAAAAGAACCATCTTATAAAAATAATTATATTTTTATCAACAATATTATTATAAATATATTTTTTTTAAAGAGAGAGAGAGAGAGAATTTTAATATTTATTTGTTAGTTATTGGCGGACACAACATCTTTGTTTTGTATGTGGCGCTGAGGATCGAACCCAGGCTACACGCATGCCAGGCGAGCGCGCTCCGCTTGAGCCACATCCCCAGCCCCTATTATAAATATTAATAAATATTTATTAGAATAAAAGTCAGGGCTTGGGCTATAACTCTGTGGCAGAGTGCTTACCTAGCATGTGAGAGGTGCTGGGTTTAATCCTTAGGAACATATAAAAATAAATAAAATAAAGACATTCTGTTCATCTACAACTAAAAAAAAAAATAAATAAAAAAAAATGCAGGCAACTGGGGATAGGAACTCAATGGGTTTCATTCCCCAGTACAGTAAATAAATAATAAAAATTAAAAAAAAAAAAGAATAAAAGTCAAATGTACAAGTGTTTTGAAGTTTTATTTAAGTAAAATGTTTTCAAACATTATCTTGTGAATACATGTAACTTTGAAATTAAGCATTAATTTAAGTAAAATATTTTGTAAAGTAAGAATTTTTTTTTTGAGAGAGAGAGAGAGAGAGAGAGAATTTTTAATATTTATTTTTTAGTTATTGGCGGGCACAACATCTTTGTTTGTATGTGGTGCTGAGGATCGAACCCAGGCCGCACACATGCCAGGCAAGCGCGCTACCGCTTGAGCCACATCCCCAGCCCCGTAAGAATTTAATTTTAGGGCTGGGATTGTAGTTCAGTGGTAGAGTGCTTATCCAGCATGCATGAGGCACTGGGTTCGATTCTCAGCACCACATATAAATGAATAAATAAAAAATAAAGGTCCATCAGCAACTAAAAATATATTTAAAAGAAAAAAGAATTTAATTTTAGTAAAAATATAACCATTGCCCTAAGACATGGAAATAGAAAAAAAACTGAGAAGAGGGGTAAAAACATTTGCTCATATCCTTATATTGAATATGATCAATATTATTATTGTATTTATATTTGGTGCTGAGAATTGAACCCAATGCCTCACACTTGCCAGGCTTTTACTAAAAGTTTTACTGCAGTTTCTTTCTTTCTTTCTTTTTAAATATTTTTTAGTTGTAGATGGACACAATGCCTTTATTTTATTTATTTATTTTTATGTCGTGCTAATTATCGAACCCAGTGCCTCACATGGGCCAGGCAAGTGCTCTACCACTGAGCAACAACCACAGCCCACTGCAGTTTTCTTTCTTTCTTTCTTTCTTTTTTTTTTTTTTTGGTGGTGCTGGGGATTGAACCCAGAGCCTTGTGTGTTCAAGGCAGGCACAGTTTAAGATGAAAGAAGAGTCCTTACAGGAATTGGGGATGCAGCTCAGTGGTAGAATATGCACTTACCATGTATGAAGCCCTTGGTTCAATCCCCAGAACAAAGAAGAAAAAAAAAAGGAAAAAATACTACTTCCAGAGACTCAAATTTCCTTTCCCTGAAAGTCTATTTAAGAATCTTGAAATGTTTGTATATTTTAAAACTTGCATTATTGAGATTTATTTCAACATTTGACCTTATCAAAAATCAATACATAGCCAGGTGCAATGGTGCATGCCTGTAATCCCAGTGATTTGGGAGGTTGAGGCAAGAGGATCATTAGTTCAAAGCCAGCCTCAGTGACTTAGCGAGGCCCTATTTTTTTTTTTTTTTTTAAGGGAGAGAGAGAGAGAGAGAGAGAGAGAATCTTCTTTTAATATTTATTTTTCAGTTCTCGGCGGACACAACATCTTTGTTTGTATGTGGTGCTGAGGATCGAACCTGGGCTGCACACATGCCAGGCGAGCGCACTACTGCCTGAGCCACATCCCCAGCCCCACGAGGCCCTATTTCTAAAAAAAATAAAAAATAAAAAAGTTGGGCTGAGGGGTGCTAGGGTTGTAACTCAGTGGTAGAATGCTTGCTTAGCATGTGTGAGGCACTGGATTCAATCCTCAGCACCACATAAATAAATATATAAATAAAGGCAAAAAAGAAATGACACATTTTTTTTAAAAAAAGGGACTGGGGGTGTGTCTCAGTGGTTATGTGCCCCTGGTTTCAATCCCTGATACCAAAAAAACAAAATCAAAAACATAATAATGGTACGTATTTATCAGACACAGCATTATATTTCCATACATATATACAATCTGGATGATCAAATTAGGGTAATTAGTATACCTAATGCCTCAAACACTTATCATTTCTTTGTATTTAGAACATTTTAAATCATTGTGTGTGAGTGTGTGTGTGTGTGTGTGTGTCTGTCTGTCATTGATACACACATACTTTGGGGCAGTACTGGGAATTGAACTCAGGGCTTCTCACATGCTAGGCAACCACTTTACTACTGGCTACATCCCTAGCCCAAGATATTTTGAAATAGTAAATTATTTTTAACTATAGTCACTCTACTATTCTATAGAACACTAGAAATTAATCCTTTCTTCCCCCTCTTTCCTCTCTTCCTCCCTCCCTCCCTCCCTTCCTTTCTTCCTTCCTTCCTTCCTTGGTTGTTGTACATGCTAGGCAAGCACCTACATCTCCAGCCCTTTTTTTCTTGCTTTGAGACAAGGTCTCTCTAAGTTACCCAGGATAGCCTCCAACTTTAAATCCTCAATCTTCAACCTCCCAAATAACTGGGATTACATGTATGTATCACTGCAGCCTGCCTTAATTCTCCTATCTAACTGTTATTTTGTATTCTTTAACCAATCTTTCTCTTCCCACCATCCTACACTTCCTAATCTCTGGTAACTACAATTCCTTTGTTTCTATGAGATCAACATTTTCAATATACATATACATACATACGCACGTGTGTGTGTGTGTGTGTGTGTGTGTGTGTGTGTGTGTGTGTGTATGAGAGAGAGAGAGAGAGAGAGAACATGTGTTATTTGTTTTTCCATACTGCCAGGCTATTTTACTTAGCATAACATCCTCTAGGCTCATCCATGTTGCTGCAAATGACAGGAGTGTGTGTGTGTGTGTGTGTGTGTGTGTGGCTGAGCAATATTTCATTGCATACACACACACATATATACTAACACATTTTCTTTATACATTCATCCATTGATGGATACTTAAATAGATTCTGTATCTTGGCTCTTGTGTTATAGTGCTGCAATAAATGGGGGAGTATAGGTATCTCTTTGTCATGCTGATTTTTTAAAAAATATATTTTTTAGTTGTAGATGGACACAATATCTTTATTTTATTTATTTATTTATTTTTATGTGGTGTCGAGGATTGAACCCAGTGCCTCACGCATGCAGGGCAAGCGCTCTACCACTGAGCTACAATCCCAGCCCAACTGAGCTACAGCCACAGCCCGCTGAGCTACAACCCCAACCCTGTCAAAATCATTTAGTATTTCTGTTTTTAGTTTTTTGAGGAACTTCTATACTCTTTCTCATAATTACTGTGTTGGTTAACATTTCCACTAGCTGTTACCCTTTTCCACATCCTTGCCAGGATTATTTATTTATTTTTTAAAAAAATATTTATTTTTTAGTTATAGGTGGGCACAATATTTTTATGTGGTGCTAAGAATAAAACCTAGTGCCTCACACATGCTAGGCAGCACTCTACCTGTGAACCACAACTCCAGGATTACTTTTGTCTTTGTTTTGTGTATGTGTAATACTGGGGATTGAACACAGGGGCCCTGAACCACTGAGATACATCCCCAGCCCTTTTTTATATATTTTGAGACAGGACCTGCTGAATTGCCCAGTAGTCTGATCTTGAACTTTATCTCATCATAGTTTTGATTCACATTTCCTTGATGATTAGTGATGCTAACATTTTTTCAGGTATCTGTTGGTTGTCTGTAGGTTGTAGTCTGCTTCCTCTTCTTCCCTCTCCTTCCTCCTCTTCTTCCTCTTTAATCTTCTTTCCTCCTCCTCCTCCTCTTCTTCCTCTTCCTCCTTTTCCTTTTCCTCTTCCCCTTCTAACACCAGACTTTTTGAAATACATCTGTTTATGTCATTTTCTCATTTTTTTCCTTTCTAGTACTAGGCATTAACACAGGACAAGTACTCTACCTCTGAGCTACATCCCTATCTCTTTTCATTTTTTATTTTGAGACATGGTCTCACCAAGTTGACCCAGCTGACTTTGAACTTGCAATATCCTTCTGCCTCAACCTCCCAGTAGCTAGAATTATGGGTGTGGGCTACCAAGACAATATTTTTGGTAGGCAGTGATTTAAACTATTTTTTTGGAGGTTATCTAAGAGTTTAGATATTAGTTCATATCTTGCAGAAATTATAATACCCATTCTAACTTAAATCTTATTAATGAACTTGCTCCTTAGGTATTACATCAAATGCCAATAATGGATCTATGGTGGTCCATAGTAGTTATGATGAAATTGAAGGAGGTGGCTTCTTGGGTGAGATGCTATGAAAATTTCTTTTTTTAAAATCTTGTTTCTGATTATAGAAGTCATATTTGCTTATTATAGGAAATTAAGTTAAAAAAATTTATACTGTGTTATGTAGCCATATCTGTTATTTTATTTTTATCAGTTAGATAAACTAAATTTGTTTAATCAATCCCATAAATCGAGCATCTAAGATGTTTTCATTAAAGCTCTTTTAAATTAAAATGTAATATGAATACAAAATTTATTGCATGACATGAAAGTGAATTAAATATATCAAACTTATTTGTGTGTGTTTATAGCTATAGTCTACATTAACTAGATTGTAATCATTGCTATTACTTCGTTACTAGTGTTTGTCTTCAATTGATAAATGAGATTATTAAATTAATCCAAAGGAGTTTGGAGTTATAATTCCCATAATTTAATGGATCCATGTGTTGAGTTAAAGTATTCTGGAATATAAAATAGAACTTAAAAGTTACCTTGTTTCTAGCAACACCACAGCTTATTAATAAGAATCCCAAAATGAGCCGAAGTGTTGGATATGCATATCCCTCTTTACCACCTGGTTATCAGAACACAACACCACCTAGTGCAACTGGAATCCCACCTTCTTCATTGAATTATCCAAGTGGCCCCCAGGCCTTTACTCAGGTAAACTTTTGCCTTTTTTTCCCAATCTATTTTCTACCTTTTGGTTTAAACTGTATATACATGAAGAAAGTTTAAGGAAGTTGTATTAACATTTTTTTATAACCAGTTAGAATAATAATGGCTACTTTATAAAACCTTTATACTTACACATTTCTCCAGAACCAAAAAATTGACCGAGAAATGTAGATTGTACTTTCATTATGTAGTGAAATGAACCAAGTTTACTACTTTTAGAAAGAGAAAAACAAAAGTTGCTTACTTTTAAATTATATATCTGTAGACTCCCTTAGGTGCTAATCATTTAACTACAAGCATGAGTGGATTAAGTCTACATCCAGAGGGACTAAGAGTTATCAATCTTCTTCAAGAAAGAAATATGCTTCCCTCAACACCTTTGCAGCCTCCAGTTCCAAATTTGCATGAAGACATCCAGAAACTCAACTGTAACCCAGAGTAAGGGGTTTCAAATTGTGTTGTTTCATATTATATGTGACATCATGAATGTCCTACATTTTCTAGAATTTTTAAAATACATTCTTTAGTTTCATGTTTTATGAATAAGCTGTATAAGTAGACTAATTTATGAAAGAGGTCTAATATAGAAGAAAAAAACTTTTTCACTTAAACTTGAGATTGAAATATTTTAAGTTAAGAATTAGTAACTCTTGAAGTGATTGCTGCTCCTATTAGCTCTGATAAGATTATGCTTTTCATTATCATTCTGGTAATGCATCCCAAATACAATTATTTGAGTCTATATAGTTCTTTTTTTGCTGTCATTTTAAATTTATTTCACTATAAATCTAATTATAATTTTTTCCCTAAATATTTGTCAGAAGTTTAAATGTGTGTAGTGAAGACTCTAAAATTGAATTTTGTTACAAAATTTGTTATTTCTATTTTGAAGTAGTTTTTTACAACCTTCAGCAAAATTGAATGAATTGTTCAGGCATGGCAGCATGCACCTATAGTCCTAGCTGAGGCAGGAGGATTGCTTGAGCCCAGAAGTTCCAAACCAGCCTGGACAACTGGGCAATATAGCAAGATCCTGTTTCAAAAAAAAAAGTCAGTCAAGCATGGCAACACACACCTGTAATCCCAGTGATTTGGGAGGCTGAGGCACTGAGTCATGAGTATCACTGGAGGTGCATGCCTATAATCCCAGTCTTATAGACATCCAGGAATTTAGTGAAATTCTGAGAAGCTCAGTGAGACCCTGTCTCAAAATAAAATATACAAAGGACTGAAGATGTAGCTCAGAATAAAGTGCCCTGGGTTTCAATACCCAGTATCGAAAATAAATAAATAAAATATAAAGTGCATTTATAAGTGTGTGTAATCACCTTTTAATTCTAGTGTGATCTAGATTTACATAAAAATAAGTCATTTGATAGTTGAGGCTATATTATACCTAAAACAAAAAAAGAGACAATATTTTAGCTATATAATACAGGGTAGCCATCTACTCTATTTCTGAACAGAACTTAAGAATTAAATATTTTAATGGGATAAAAGTAGAGAGGGTCACCAGGCACAGTGCCTCATGCCTTTAATCCCAGTGGCTTGGGGGACTGAGGCAGGAGAATCACAAGTTCAAAAGCCAGTCAGCAATTTAGTGAGGGCCTAAGCAATTCATTGAGACCCTGTCTCTAAATAAAATGTAAAAAAGGACTGGAGATGTGGCTTAGTGGTTAAGTGCCTCTGGGTTCAATCCCCGGTACAAAAAAAAAAAAAAAGATATTGAGAGGGGATACTGAGATATTTTATTTGTAATCTGATCTAATATTAAGATATGTACCTGTTAAATTTTCTTTTTTCCTTTCAGGATAATCATAGCAGCAACTGACAAATGCTTTTTACCTTGATGCAGGTTATTTCGATGCACACTGACCAGCATTCCTCAGACTCAGGCCTTACTGAATAAAGCCAAACTTCCTTTGGGTCTGCTGCTCCATCCTTTCAAAGATCTAGTGGTATGTTTCTCTAGTGAAAGTAAAAGTCTTTTAGAAAATTATCTTAGTGGTAGAAATTTTCTATAGTAATTCAGGAATGATATATAGAATTTGAACTATCTTTAGGAACTTTATCACTGATGGATTTCTTTCTTTTTTAATTTTTAAAAAATTTTTTACTTATAGGTGAACACAGTATCTTTATTATATTTTTATGTGGTGCTGAGGATTGAACCCAGTGCCATGAGAGGCGAGCATTCTCCCTCTGAGAAATCCAATCTGCCAGATTGGGTTTCTTTATTTGTAATCCAACCAATAATTTTATTATCAAAACACTTTCAAAACAAGGTTAAAGAAGTATATTTTTGAAAAATCCAAGAGGCCAGGAGTGAAGGTGCATGCCTATAATTCCAGTGAGGCAGGAGGATCACAAGTTCAAAGCCAGCCTCAGGAACTTAATGAGGTCCTAAGCAGCTTAGTGAGACCCTATCTCAAAATAAAAAGAGCTGTTGTAGCTCAGTAGCAAAGTGCCTTTGGGTTCAGGCTTCAGTACCAGAAAAAAAAATTTCAGCAGATGCTGAATAGAATAGAGGTACTAACATAAATAAGCTGTACTATTTTAATAAATTATAGATTATTTACCAATTAAAGTACTTTACCTTCCTCTCCTCATTCTGCCATTCTTAGAGCAAAACTAGTTATTTTAAGAAGTTGCTCCTTTCTCAAATAAAATTAAAAAATTTTAGAAAGGGCAGGAGTTGATCCACTGATGTCTTGAGACTCTGAGATCTTAACATATGGCCATACTTGAAGATCAGTGTGAGTGAGGTGACTTTCCTTTTGGTAATAGGATTTTATTGCCTTTATTGATCCCCCCCACCAGTGCTAGCTAGGCAGGCACCCTACCACTGAGCCCCCTTTGTTGATTTTTGGTATAAAGATTTTAGAACTTTTTTTTTTTAATATTTTTTGTAGTTATAGATGGACAGCATGCCTTTATTTTATTTGTTTGCTTTTATGTTGTGCTGAGGATTGAACCCAGTGCCTCACATGTGCAAGGCAAGCACTCTACCACTGAGTTACAGCAGCAGCCCCTAGAGTTTTTTTTTTTTTTAAAGTTATAGGTGGACACAATACCTTTATTTTATTTACTTATTTTTATGTGTTGCTGAGGAGCGAACCTAGTGCCTAATATGCACTAGGTGGGCGCTGTACTGCTGAGCCACAACCATAGTCCCTAGAACTTTTAATATGTAGAATAAACTTTAAATACAAATTAACTTTATGACAGTTCTTGTGTGAGAATTAAGACTTAACCCTCTTCATGTAACATCAAAAACTGGGAATAATTTCATTGATCATTATTTCAGGATGTTGTTCCTGTTTTCTTTGCAATCTATGCCAAAAATATATTGTAAATGTATTTTCATTTTGCAATGTGAATGTTTATGAGAAAATATTTTTTAAAAATACTTATTTTTTAAGTGTAGTTGGACACAATACCTTTATTTAATTTTATGTGGTACTTAGGATCGAACCCGAGGCCTTGCACGTGCTAGGTAAGCACTCTACTACTGAACTACAACCCCAACCCTGAGAAAATAATTTTTTTAAATGAGAATGATCTTGGAGAAAAATAATAGGATTTAAATCAGAACATTTAGCTACTTAAATTTTTTTTGAATGGCATTTTTTTCTTTTTCTTTTTTATTAGTTCTAATTAGTTATATATGACAGTTATATATGTACAATTTTGATATATTGTACACAAATGGAGCATAACTTCCCATTCCTCTGGCTGTAAATGTGTGGCATTTTGAACACATATTCTCCTTGTTTTCCACCCCCCCCCCCCAGAATTAAAATGTCCTAATAATTTTTTGGAAGAGATGGGTTTATGCTTGCCATTTTAACACAACGGATCTTTCCCTCTACAAACTTAGTTTTGTCTTTTCAGCAATTGCCTGTGGTTACCTCCAGTACAATTGTGAGATGTCGTTCATGCAGGACATATATTAACCCTTTTGTCAGCTTTCTTGATCAAAGAAGATGGAAGTGTAACTTATGTTACCGAGTCAATGATGGTATGATTTTTGAAACATTTTATAATTTCTACTTTCATTGAAGGGAAATCAGATAATAAATAAAAATGTGAAATGGAAAAAAAAAAAAAAGGGTCTGTAATCCCAGCTACTAGGGAAGCTGAGCAGCAAGAAATGACAACATAGTGAGATCCTATTTCAAAAAAATAAAAGCAATTCTTTGAATTTACCTTTATTTACCTATAATCAATCCTTCCACTCAGAGAAAGCCACTGTTAATTTTTTTTCCTATGCAAATTTACTTACAAATAAATAATTATATACTTTTAAAGCAAAAAATGTAATAATATTATTTTGTGATCACTTTTTTACATTTATTATATTGGGCATATAATAAATGGTATATTTCATGGTATTAAGACAGTGACTTAAGAAATATTTTTATTTAGAAATTGTCCCATGCCTTTTCTCTAGGGTGAAAGAAACTAAGTCCACAGACTAGCAACCTAATTCATTCACTGCTGTGTGAAGGGAGGTGGGCAGTGCTAGAAGGTCAGTTGAATGTAGTTCTCTCAATAATTGAGGAGGAAGAGATTTCTCTCAGTAACTTCTTTATAATTTATGTTTAAAGAATATCGTCTAACCAGTGACATTCAATTAGGATTAGGGAAGAAAATCAATATGCCAGTATTCACATTGAAAATTTCTATAATTCCAGCTACTGAGGAGGCTAGGCAGCTGGACTGCAAGTTTGAGGCCAGCCTCGGTAACTTAGTGGAAGGAAATTTCACTAAAAATTGAGAAATAGAGGAATATAAGAGATTTTGTAAAACCAGTTTTATTGTTTGTGTATTTTTTAAAAGTAGAGGAAAATAAAGATAGCTTAAGAAAACTTTTACTATATAGTAATTCAGAAAATGTATGTATAGTGTGTAGTGCACCTTTATAATCTTATTGGTATGTGTTTTAATATACAAAATGAAATTGTGATAAAGGTGGAAACCTCTTTTATATGTATGCAAGCCAATTTCACAAACTATAGCTTACCTTTTAGAGTCCATAGGGATTTTAATTACTAAACAATTACTGGGAAGACAGGTGCAATGATAATTAATTTAAAAAATATTCTGAGCACTAATATAAGTAGTAGGTAATTGATATTCTATGTCTTAATAATAAATAAAATGTACACTCTCTTATGGTTTTAACCTCTGAAGTGGTTTTACCATGGCTTTTCAGGTCCAGCCATTCTATACTTTTCATATGTCAAATGTTAATCCTTGTATAACTGAAATTTAGGAAAATAATTGACGTTTAATGACAGTTTTTCTTATCTTTTCAACTGATTTTCAGAAAGCAGTTTTAGTAAAAATTGAGAGGATAACAAGAGATGGGAAAAGAAAAATCATAATGACTGTAGTTGTAAAAATAAGAGATATTTAGTGCCACTTGGTATGTGAGGAACTTGAATGGAACTTTTTTAAAAAAGTGAATTTACTAACAAACAAGTGAGTTTAATTCTTAATATTTAGACTATATTGAATTAATTCTAAACCCCTAAGTTAAGAAAATGGCCAAATGCAAGGTATATTAAATTAATCCTTTCAGTAACATTGTTAACTTTATACAGTACCTGAAGAATTCATGTACAATCCTTTGACAAGAGTTTATGGAGAACCTCACAGGAGACCTGAAGTTCAAAACGCTACTATTGAGTTTATGGCTCCTTCAGAATACATGGTAAGCTTTCATTTTTTTAAACAGTGTACACATTTCATAATATTGGATTTTAAATTAAAATATATAGTATTCTTTAATAAAATTTTATGTTTTTAAATTCAGAAAGTATACTATTCATTAAAAAAGCAATCGGTAGATAAGAATAAGTTTGAAAAGTAAACGTGTATATAAAGTTCCACTGAAGTTTTTTGTATGTTCATCAAGAAATTTGCAGTATAATATAGGAACCCTATTTATATTTGATCATGCCCAAGTTTTTTCTCTTACAAACAATGCTGTGATGAACATCCTCTTGTAAGTACTTTTATACTCTTCAGAAAGTATCTGAGACCTTGCATTTTAAAGATAATTATGCCAAATGCTTAGCACTTTACATTTTATAGAGCACTTACATTTTTATCATCACAAGTAATACTCTAAGGTAGGGAAATGGTGTTAATCCTGTTTTACAGATGTGAAAATAAATTTAGATTAAGTGACTGGGCAGTAGTTGGAAAAAATTCAGGTCTTTTGATTTCTTTTCTCTTTTGCTATGCCATAATTACCCTTAGGGAAAGGGAATATGAAGATAAAACTTATCACCAACCTTTAATAATCTAGTATTTTAATGTATTTTTGTGGCATAGTCTTTATCTTGGCAATTGGGTTGATTATACTGAGGAATTTATGAGAGGTCAGTGTCTTGCTACGGATAAAAGATTTGATGGTGGTTGGTAATGCTTTCTGCAGAATGACTGTCTCTTTGGTGAATTAAAGTCAGAAGAGCAGAAGCATTTGTTCTTTTGAATTGAGCTTCATAAGGCCTTTTATCGCCCAGGTTTTGCCAAAATGGCTTCCCTTAAATTTGGAAACTGGCCTATTGCAAAAGATTTTTACTCTTTCCTGGCTTACCTCTTACCTCTTTTTTTTTTTTTTTTTTCCTGGCTTACCTCTTGAATGACAGGTTTTATGAATTTGGCAAGTGATATATGCAAAAATATATAAAAAATAGTGTACTGTATGCCCAGTTGTGATTGTGGCTTTGATGCTTTTTTTTGTTTGTTTTAATTGAAAACAAATCTTTGGCCAGGTGTAGTGGCAAATTTCTTTAATTCCAGCTACTGAGGAGGCTGAGGCAGCTGGACTGCAAGTTTGAGGCCAGCCTCGGTAACTTAGTAAGACCCTATCTCAAAATAAAAAAATAAAAAGGGGCTAGGGATGTAGCTCAGTGGTAGAGTGCCCCTGGCTTCAATCCCCAGTCCTCCCCACCTAAAATAAAAAGAGGAAATGAAAACAAGTCTTTGGGGATTTGTAAGTTTATAGAATACATAGTCTTAAATTTTTGTGGGATTTAAGCTAAAAATGTTGGTTAAATAATCAGCCAAGGCTAACTTGATTTGTCACTTTCGTAACGATCATTTCCCTAAATTGCAAAATATGCTCACATAGAAATGTCAATAAAATGTAAATATACAGGTTAACAAGTAAATACCTTTGTTAGTACTGCATAACACTATATAGGTCAATTGAATATGACTGATATTGCCATGAGCCCTTCTGATCACATTTCTTCCCCTTTCTGTCCTAGAGAAAATACTCTTGAAATATGGCAATCACAGACTCATTTTTCCTTTAAGTATGCATTTATAAACACTATGATGGTAACTTTACTGTTCTCTACTTAGTATATAAATAATGCATATTTTATGGTTTTGCTGTATGTGAACCCAACAAATAAGTTGAAATTTAATCCTATTAAATGTATTTAATGAGATTCTTCTTTTCTTTAGTTACGACCACCACAACCTCCAGTGTACCTCTTTGTTTTTGATGTGTCTCACAATGCAGTTGAAACTGGATACTTGAATTCAGTTTGCCAGAGTTTGTTAGACAATCTGGATTTGTAAGTGTCTCAATTCAGCTTAAACCTGAAACTAATGGTGTTTGCAAAATGAATGACTAGTTTTCAAAATACAAAAATAAGTCATGTAATTTATGTTCTAAAAATTCATTTAAATCACTTAGGTATTACTGGGTTTTTTTTCGGGGGGGGGGAGGGTTGGTAATACCTGGGATTAAACCCAGGGATTCTTCTATCACTGCTGTGGTCTTTGCCCTTTGCATTTTTTATTTTGAGACAAGGTCTTTCCAAGTTTCCGGACTGGCCTCAAACTTGTGATCCTCCTGCCTCAGCCTCCCAAGTCACTGGGATTACTGCACCCAGCAGTACTCACTTTTTCTTAAGAACATTATTTTCAAATCTGTAGTAAGAAGGAATAATAATTGAATGAACTGCCCATCTCTCAACTTTATCATCTTCAGTATTCTGTTGTTCTTGTATCATCTAATCCTCCTCCTTTACATGCCTATAATCCCAGCTGCTGGGAGGCTGAGGCAGGAGGATCATGAGTTCAAAGCCAATTTCAGCAAAAGCAAGGTGCTGAGCAACTAGTGAGACCCTGTCTCTAAATAAAATGCAAAATAGGGCTGGTGATGTGGCTCAGTGGTTCAATCCCCGGTACAAAAACAACAACAACAACAACAACAAAACAGTTCCTTTAAAACAGATGCTTTTGCTCCTCTTTGTTTTAAATAAATGCATTTAACAATATAAAATTCATGGGGCAGGGGTTGTAGCTCAGTGGTAGAGTGTTCACCTAGCATGTCTGAGGCACTGGGTTCGATTCTCAGCACCACATAAATAAAATAAAGATATTATGTAAAGATATTATATCCACCTAAAACTAAAAATAAATATTTTTAAAAAATATATAAAATTCATACAGAGTTTTTTAGGGATGCACTGCCTACATTCACATTACATTTTAGTGTTGCTATATGATTTTATTTATTTATATACTTTTTTGTTGTGCTAAGAATTGAACCCAGGGCCTTGTTCGTATGAGACAAGCATTCTACCAACTGAGTTATATCCCCAGTCCAATATGATTATTTTGGGGGGCATTCTTACCCCCCATCCCCACCCCCAGTGCTGGATTAACTCAGGGCTTGTACAGGCCAGGCAAGTAAATGCTCTATAACTTCATATTAGAAGTTGGATTGCTGTTATTCCTGTTTTTCACTGATTATTTGGCTTATGTGTGTCATGTTTTCCATTGAGGGGGATGTTTTCATGGTTGTAAACATTGGATGGTTTAAAAATTTGTGTTGGACCAGTTTCCGTAATAGTAAATTAGATATTTGCATGTAATAATACTTAGCAGATATTTTATGTGTTTTATAAAACACTCTTCTGAATTTGTTTTTAGGCTTCCTGGCAACACTAGAACAAAAATTGGCTTCATAACATTTGACAGTACAATTCATTTCTACAGTCTTCAAGAAGGTCTCTCTCAACCTCAGATGCTAATAGTTTCAGATATTGAAGGTATATGTTATATACAAATTTAATGAACTGTGTAAGGAATTTTCTATTTTGGGAGTATTCATGACCTGGCAAATTAGTAGTGTATGGTATGAGTCCGCTATGTGGAGAAAATATTTGAAAATTCTATCTGGAAAAGAATTTATATCTAGATTACCTAAAGAACTCCTATAAGTTAACAATAAAAAGACAAATAGCCAGTGAATGAGTGGGTAAAGGATTTGAATAGACATTTCTCTACTCATTATACAATATTCAATATTTTAGGGATAGAGGTGTAGCTCTCGTAGTGTGCATGCTTAGCTTGTCCAAAGCCCTGGGTTCAATCCCCAGCACTTCCCACCAAAATTTCTATAGGTAGATTTGATACATGCTCTACAGCATTAGTTATCAGGCAAATACAAATTAAAAGTGCAATGACATGTCACTCACACCAAGTTGGTGGCCAAAATGAAAGGTTTGGACAATAACAAAAATTGGAAAAATCATATACTGTTAGGGGAATGTGAAACGGTGTAGCCACTATGGAAAACAGTCTGGCAGTTCCTCAAAAAATTAAACAGAAGCCAAACACAGTGGCACACACCTGTATTCCCAGTTACTTGGGGCACTGAGGCAAGAAGAATAAAAAATTCAAGGCCAGCCTGGGAAACTTGGCAAGATCCTGTTTCAAATATAAGTAAGGTCTGGGGGCATGCTTGAGACTCCACGTTCAATCCCCAGCATCACAAAAACAACAAAAAAAGAAGGTCCAAGGGGATATAACTCAGTGTGGGGTGCCGCTAGGGTCAATCTCTAGTGACACACAGAATCATACACAAGTTAAAGTTACCATATGACTTAGCAGTTCTACTCAATGGGTGTATACTCAAAAAAACAGAAAGCATATCCATAGAAATTCATATATAAATGTCCAGGGCAATATGACCAAAAGTGGAAACAACTGTATGCCCATCATCTGATGAATAGATAAACAGATATAGTCTTTTCTTATGATGAAATGTTATTCAGCAATAAATAAAAAAGAATGAAGTACTGATGCGTACTAATATGGATGAATTTTGAAAATATTCTTAGTGAATGAAGCCAATCACAAAAGAGTACCTATAGTATGGCGCTCTCTCTCTCTCTCTCTCTCTCTCTCTCTCTCTCTCTCTCTCTTTCTCTTTCTCTTCTTTTTTTAAGGTTGTAGATGAACACTATACATTTTTTTTATTTATTTATTTTTCATGTGGTGCTGACGATTGAATTCAGGGCCTCCACGTGCTAGGCAAGCACTTACCACTGAGCTATAATTCTAGTCCAGTATGGCTCTCTTTATGTAAAATGTCCAGGATATGCAACTCTATAGGAAAAGAAAGTACATTAGTTGCCAAGAACCTGGGGAAAGTAGTAATGGGAAGTAACCATGATTTCAGGTCTTCTTTTTGAGATGATGAGAAAGATCTGGAATTAGATGATGATGGTAGTGGAAAAGTCTGTGAATATATGTATATTAAAAAATCACTGAATACTCTTTTTATTTTATTTATTTATTTATTTATTTATTTATTTTTTAATGTGGTGCTGAGGATTGAGCCTAGAGCCTTAGCACATGTTAGGCAAGTGCTCTACCACTGAGCTACTTTCCAATCCCTTTTTATTTTTTATTTGGAGACACCAAATTGCCCAAACTGCCCTCAAACTTGTGATCCTCCTGCCTCAGCTTCCTGAATAGTTAGGATTACAGGTATGAGCCACCATACCCAGTTCAGACCTCTTCTTTTCATGAGGGTGAATTTTTTAAAGAATAAAAGGAAGAAAACTGAACAGTTGGCAATAGAATTTTCATATGACAGCTAAAGTAAACATTTAATATTTTAAGTTACTTATTGTATTTTTTTTAACAAACTTCATAATTAGCTTTATTTTTTTGTTAGCAAAAGCAGTATAGAAACATAGGAAGTGATTTTCCTCATAATTCACCAACACCTATCTTCTCTTCCTAGTTTGCTTTCCTTCATCTAAGGAAGGGAATTAAATTCCTAAGCAGGAATAAATGTGAATTTTGAGAGGCTCACCTAAAGTGGTTACATTAGTACTTTTTTTAAAATATTTTTTTTAGTTATACATGGGCACAATATCTTTATTTTGTTTATTTATTTTTATGTGGTGCTGAGGATCTAACCCAGGGTCTCATATGTGCTCTACCCTGAGCCACAACCCCAGCCCCCACATTAGTACTCTTTCTAATTGTTTTTTTTTTAAGTTGTTCAAAACATTACAAAGCTCTTGACATATCACATTTCATACATTTGATTCAAGTGGATTTTGAACTCCCATTTCTAGTTGGTTTTGTAGTCTCATTAGTTGGGGCATTGATGTGGGTCTTCTTTAAGAAAAAAGTATCAGTGTTTGGAATGACGGTTATTCTGTATAAAGGTTAAAATTTTGTGTGTTGCCTCTTTTTTTTTTTTTTAATGCAAAGAGTATCTTTGGCTGGTTTGCAGGGTCAGCCATAAAAAAAAAGTAAAGCAAGATTCTTTAAAAGAGTTGCTGTGTTTAACCTAGGAAACAAAACACTTGCACAAACCCTTACTGAGTGCTTACAGATCACTGTTTACTAATTGGGAAGCTATTTACCTTCACTAGTCATCAAATAACAAGAAAAGTTGCTGTAAATACCCAAGTCAGTGCTGTGCTGTTTTGGTAGCTCTTTGGACACGTGTTGTCTATAGTGAAGGAGCCGGCTTTTCTTTAAGTATAAAGTAGTGAATTGTATCAGTGTTGTGTATTTGGAACATTCTTAACAGTTTAATTTTGTTTAAAACAAATATTTACTTATTCTTTCAGATGTTTTTATACCTATGCCAGAGAACTTATTAGTAAACTTAAATGAAAGTAAAGAGGTAAGATACATTTTCCTACACAACATGTTTGATTGAAATATTGAAGGCATATTTAAAAAAAAATTTTTCTTAGTTGCGCATGGACACAATACCTTTATTTTACTTATTTATTTTTGTGTGGTGCTGAAGACCAAACTTAGTGCCTCACACTTGAGGCAAGTGCTTCACCACTGAGCTACAACCCCAGTCCTGAAGGCATATTTTTTAAATGAACTTTAAGTAAAATTTTACTGATTGCTTTGACATTTCTAAGCTATGTAGCATCTTAGCTTGCTCTTAGTTTAAGTTCATTAAATGAACAGTTCTCAAGTTCAGTCTCATGCCAATCATTTTTAAGTCTAATGCAACAAGGTATTTTAGTAGGATAGATGAGAAGCCTGTTCCAGAGAGGAGCAACATCTGAAGGAAATATGTCTTGCCAGCCCTTTGGGAAGTTGGGAGGGTTGCTGAGATAAAGCTTCTCGTCACTACACAGAAGCACATGAGCCAGGCTGCTCTCAGTGCCCTTTGCTTTTCTGATTCACAGAGTGTCATTGGGGTCAGTTCAGAAGAAACTCTTATTACCTGCCTGGAAATTGCCATGACATAATACACTGAGAGGTGAACAGAATGTGTCTGAATGGGGATGTTGTCTACCCTGTACATGCATATATGCCATAGGGGTAACATTTTAACTAGCAAGTCTATGGTCTCTGCTGTTGGCAGTGGTCACTGTGCCATGGTGCAAAGTATTTTTCCCCCATTTATTCTCTTTATTTGTACAACCTCACCTGAATAGATAGTTGGTTTTGATTTTTGTTTTTCTTTTGTAGTGATATTACAAGGTTGGCAAAGTTACTGGATATCTTAGATTTTGCAACAGGGAAGAATTAACTCATGTTGGAACTTAAAAGAATAAAGTGTAGAGGCGACAGAGAAAGCCATATTTCATGGCATGAAAATAAATCAAATTTCTAAACTTATGGTTCTTTTGGATACATTTTGGACTTATAGTCTTGCTGGGCTATTGCATGTGCAAGAACTGTAAGGCCCCAATTTTGATGTCTTGCTTGCCAATTTATAATGTTGACTTAAAATGGCTTTCTTGTCATTTGACCAACTTCATTGTTTACTGTAGTGTCTGTAGATTCTCTGATCATCATCATGACTCAATGTCTTTGTCTTTTGTATTAGATACTGACTTATTATGAAAATAATTAATTGTAACACTCTTGAGTTTTCTTTATTTACTTCACAAGCTTGTTCAAGAATTACTGAAAACTTTGCCACAAATGTTTACCAAGACTCTGGAGACCCAGAGTGCCTTGGGTCCTGCACTTCAGGCTGCCTTTAAGCTGATGTCCCCAACTGGTGGTCGAATGTCCGTCTTTCAAACACAGCTCCCAACTCTTGGAGTGGGAGCCCTGAAGCCACGAGAGGAACCCAACCAAAAATCATCTGCTAAGGTTAGAAAGTCATCAAGTGTATGATAAGATTAATGCTGGTGCTTTGTCCCTTTGACCATAGGGTTTTTTTTTTAGCGGGAGGAGGCAGGGAAGATTTCCAGTTGTGAGGAGGAGGAATTATAAGGAAATAGGTAAATGGTTTCACTTTTATATGAAACCCTTACTATATTTTTCTCTACCTGATTCACCCAAGCCTTATTTTTAATATCTTTAGTACCACTAGTCATCCAGCCTGGCTTTGAAGAGAAAGTCTGGGAGACTAAAAGAAAGTACTTGCTAAGCTGGGCATGGTGGTGCATGCCTATAGTCTCAGTGAGTTGGGAGGCTGAGGAAGGAGAATTACAAGTTTGAGGCTAGCCTGGCAATTTAGCTTGACCCTATCTCAAATGTAAAATAAAAAGAATTGGGAATGTAGATCAATGGTAAAACACCTTTGGATTCAGTCTCCAGTACCACTTATAATCCCAGCAACTGGGAGGCTGCGGTAAGAGAATCTCTAAGTTCAGAGCCAGCCCCAGCAATTTAGCAAGCCCCTAAACAACTTAGTGAGACCCTGTCTCAAAATAAAACATAAAAAAGGGCCAGGAATGAGGCTCAGTGTTTAAGCGCCCCTGGGTTCAATACCTGGTACCTGCCCCCAACCCTCAACCCCCAACTCCCAACCCCCCAAAAAAGTGGAGTTAATGTACTTGCTAGGGACAAAGGGAAACCCGGATGACCAGCTAGGAATGGTTGTAACTTGGTATATTGACAGCCTCAGATTGCATTTGAGTACCTCATATGTATAAACTTACAATTTCAGAGGTTTTTGTGTTTTTTGGCACCCAGGGATTGAACCCAGCGTCACTTAACCACTGAGCTACATTCCCAGCCCATTTTTATTTTTATTTAGAGACAGGGTCTCATTAAGTTTCTGAGGCTGGCTTTGAACTCTTGATCTTCCTGCCTCAGCCTCCTGAGTTGCTGAGATTACAGGTGTGTGCCACTGTTCCCAGCTAAACTTAATGGCTTGAGACCTGTGTTTCCCAAAAGATTATGAGAAGTCAGTATAATATATTGATTATGAAGTTACTCCTGGAGTCAGACTACCTATACATTCCACTGCTCTTTAGATGTGTGAACTTAAATAGTTACTTCATTTCTTTGTTGCTTTGTTTCTGTGTATATAAAGTGAAAATATTGATAGTATCTACTTCTTGGGGTAGTTGTAAGGACTAAGTAGATATTGCATATGAATTATTTAGAATGATTCCCAGCATACTGAGTATTTGCTAGATTTTAGTTATAATGACTATCTTTGCCTATTACAAAATTAATATGATAGAGGTATTTTGTAATATATTTTTTTTAGTTGTAGGTGGACACAATACCTTTATTTTATTTACTTATATGTGGTGCTGAGGATCGAACCCAGGGCCTCACACATCCTAGTCAAGTTCTATATCACTGAGCTCCATTTCTAGCCCATAGAAAATTCTTAATCAGTACCTGATTCTTAATGAAAAAATCAAATAGTAAAAGCACTATAGATTATGTAGAATCCCTAGAGACAATTGTTATTGACACCTTGCTATATGTAGGTGTGTATTTACATTTTTGATAATTTAATAATTTTTTTTTAAAAAAACCTCTTTGTAATTTATTCATAGGAAATACACCTGACACCTTCTACTGACTTCTATAAGAAATTAGCATTGGACTGTTCTGGTCAGCAGATAGCTGTTGACTTGTTCCTTCTCAGTGGACAATATTCTGATTTGGCTTCTCTGGGTAAGTGTTTCCTGATGATTTTTTTTTCCCTTAAATGAGTATCAAAATGGTGTTTAAATGATTTTATTTCATTGTTTTTTGTTTTTGTTTTTCCCTAGTACTGGGAATTGAACCCAGGGCCTTGCATATGCTAGGCAAGTTCTCTACCACTGCGCAAGTTCGAGGCTAGCCTCAGCCATTTTGCAAGACCCTTAGCAACTTAGCAAAAACCTATCTCAAAATAAAAACAAAAACAAAACAAACAAACAAAAAAAGAACTGGGGATGTAACTCAGTGGTAAGGTGCCCCTGAGCACTTGCAATATTCCTGCTTTAGCTTTCCAGGTAGCATAATGGTATTCTAGGTAGAGGACAAAAGTAAAATTTTTATTCCCAAGTTGGGGATATAGCTCAGTTGGTGGAGTGCTTACCTCGCATGCACAAGGTCCTGGGTTCAATCTCCAGCACCACCAAAAATAAATAAATAAATAAACAGATATGTAGATAGATAGATTTATTTATTTACTTATTTTAATATCTTTTTTAGTTGAAGATGGACACACAATATCTTTATTTATTTGTATGTGGTACTGAGGATTGAACCCAGTGCCTTATACATGCCAGGCAAGTGCACTACCACTGAGCCACAACCCCAGCCTGATAAATTTATTTTTATTCCTTCCAGAGAGTTTTGGAAGAGTCAGTTTTGGTTTGGATATTTCTTTTTTTGAAATGGGCTCTTACCCAAGCTGTATTTTTTTTTTTTTTTCCCTAGTACCAGGGATTGAATCCAGGGGTAACCACTGTGTGTGTGTGTGTGTGTGTGTGTGTGTGTGTGTGAGAGAGAGAGAGAGAGACCAGGGATTGAACCCAGGGCTGCTTAACCACTAAGCAATATCCCCAACCCTTTTTTATATTTTATTTAGAGACAGAGTCTTGCTGAATTGCTTAGGGCCTCACTAAGTTGCTGAAGCTGGCTTTGAACTTGGTGATCCAGCAGCCTTAGTGTCCTGAGCTGCTTAGTGTCCTTATAGGTGAGGGCCACTGCACCCAGCTTTAAGCTGGTCTTAAACTTGTGAATTTAAGTGATCCTCATGCTTCAGCCTCACAAATAGCCAGGACTATAGGTGCACAACATTATACCCAGTTTAACAGTCAATTTAATCTACTATAAACTTCATAGTCGTCTTGTACTCTAATTTAGTAGAGGAGAAACAGAAAAATGTCTACACTACTATTTAGAGGAATAGAATATTCTTTTTGACAGTTACGGAATGGAATATTCTTTTGACTTGAGAAGTTAGAGAAAATTGAATCAAATGTCTGCACTTATTTTACCATAGTAATAGGAGGTAATGCCACTATTTGAAAAATGTGTATGTTTTCTTCCAGGGTGTATTTCTCGGTACTCAGCAGGTAGTGTCTATTACTATCCTTCTTACCATCACCAGCACAACCCAGTCCAAGTACAGAAATTACAGAAGGAACTACAGAGATACCTCACTCGGAAAATTGGCTTTGAGGCAGTTATGAGGATTCGGTGCACTAAAGGTGAGGATGCTTTTTAAAAAAAACATAGGAGTAAATATTGTTTTTTTATACCAATAAATACAAGTTTTCACTTAGTTTTTTCTTATAGGATTTGCCATTCTAAGATACTTTGCAGGCTTTAGTATATGCAATTAAGGAGAGAGAAGAAACACTATTAAAATATAGGAACCCTTGTTAATATGTTAAAAATTTAAAAAATGGTGAATGTTATACTATGTGAATTATTTAAGTTTTTTTTAAAAAAGAGACCATGTCCCCAAAGAAAATAAAAGTATATTATTGATGGATTTTTATTTTACTTATTGAACAATAGTGGTGGGAAATCTTTTATTTATTTGAGACAGGGTCTTGCTATGTTACCTGGGCTGATCCTGAACTTGCCTCAGCCTCCCGAGTAGCTAGGACTACAGGTGCATGTCATCACACATACTTTTTTTATTTTTAGTAAACAGTTATTTTTATTTAAAAAATTATGGTAAAATATACATGAAATGTACCACTTTAAACATTTTTTTATTTTTGCTTTTATTTGTTTATTTGCAATGCTGGGGATCAAACCCAGGGCCTTGTGCACTCCTGACAAGCACTCTCCCAGTTCAGTGGCATTGAATACATTCTCATTGTGCAACCATTATTGTTACGCATCTCCAGAAGTGGAAGATCTTTTAATTTGTGCTCTAATTCTTGATTTCTCATTTCTCTATATTATTAACCTGCTCTACTTTTTTATTCATATAACAATGTTTTGTATAACAGGAATAAGACAATCATGTTTTTAAGTGCAAAAAAATATATGAGACATGTAGGGAAAAAAAGATAAGGATCTACTAACATTTTAAATCTGTCTATATGAACTTCTCTGTTACCCATCATTATAATAATTCAGTCTTGCTGAATTAATTTTTATTTAATAGTTTTTCAGCATTTATGTTTTTGAGGGTTTTTCTTCAGTGTTGGGAATTGAACTCAGGGCCTGTTATATAAGTTTTTAGCTATATTACTGAATTACATCCCTAGCCCCACTTGTTTCAAAGGATACAGTTGTTGGATCCTATTCATGAAGATTGCCAGACCTCCAAAGTGTCAATTTCTACAGATATTGGTTCCTAATTAGGGGAAATACATATTAAAATTGCTTATGACTTGTTGTAGTTGGCCAGTTGGATGCTATTTATAGGTACCTTTTTTTTTTTTTTTTTTTGTACTAGGGATTGAACCCAGAAGTGTTTAACCACTGAACCTCATCCCCAGCTCTTTTTATATTTTATTTTGAGATAGGGTCTCACTACTAAGTTGCTCTGGGCCTTGCGAAGTTGCTAAGCTGGCTTTGAGCTAATGATCCTTCTGCCTCAGCCTCCCAAATCGCCAGGTGTACAGGTGTGTGCCACTGTGTGCAGTGGTACCTTACTTTTCACAAACAGCCTGGGGACATGTCAATAAACTAGCCTTTGCCCACTTGCTAGAGTGTTTAATCTAACAAAACTTTGTGGTTAACCTATTTAGGTTTCTCTTATTTTATTTTATTGCTACTAGGGATTTAAGAAAGTTTGTGGTTACCTTATTTAGTTTCTTATTTATTTATTTGGTACTGGGGATTGAACCCAGGGCCTCACAAATGCTAGATAAGCATTCTCTACTACTAAGCTACATCCCAAACTCTTTTTTTTTTTTTTCATTTATTTTTTAGTTTTAGGTGGACACATTATCTTTATTTTTTATTTTTATGTGGTGTTGAGGATCGAACCCAGTGCATGCCAGGTGAACGCACTACCGCTTGAACCACATCCCAAGCCCCCAAACCCTTTTTAAAATTTTCTTTGAGACGGTCTCAATAAGTTGTCCAGGCTGGCTTGAGATCCTCCTGCCTCAGCCTTCTGAATTGCTTAGATTATAGTCAATACACCACTGCACGTGTTTTTTGTTTATTTTTCTGTTTTTAACCAGGTCTTAGATGCCTATGTACATGTAGACCTACACCCTTTTTTTCTTTCTGATTGCTGTTTTAAAGTTGATTTTTACTTCATAAGCAAAATATACATTTGTTTTTCTTCCAGAAGCCCTGAGTTTGATCCCCAGCACCACAAAATAAATAATTAAATTAAATTAAATACATTTTTGCTACAGTTAAACTCCTATATTGGCTTGTGTTTGGGGACACGCATGCACATGTGCACTCTCTCTCACACACACACAGGTACATTTTCACTCTGTTCTTAGTTACTGTAACCACTTTGGTGTGTATTCCACTTTTCTGTACATTTAAATACTTAAGTATCATGTTGTATTTGCATAAATAGATATTTTCACTCAGTGTTTAATTTTTTAATTGTTTCTTTTAAGAATTTGTTACCAAGGAACTTATTCTTTTTTTTTAATTATTTTGAGATATTGATGGACCTTTATTTTAATCATTTATTTATATGTGGGCTGAGGTTTGAACCCAGTGCTTCACACATGCTAGGCAAACGCTCTACCACTGAGCCACAACCCCAGCCAAGAAAATTACTTTTTTTTGTTTTGCAGTACTAGGGTTTGAAACCAATTGCTTTTTACCATTGAGCTACATTATCAGCCCCCCCACCATATTTTTTTTTTTTTTTTTTTTTGCTTAGTTGCCAAGGCTGGCCTCAAACTTGCAATCCTCCAGCCTCAGCCTATCAAGTTGCTGGAGTCGATGCTTACTCAATAAATCTTAAAAATCCATTGATTTTTTTCTAGCTCAGTGGAAGAGTGCTTGCCTAGCATATGTGAGGCACTGGGTTTGATCCTTAGCACTACATACTAATAAAATAAAGCTCCATCAACAACAAAAAATATTTTTTTAAAAATCCATTAATTTTAATTCATATAAAACTTATCTCGGGCTGGGGATGTGGCTCAAGCGGTCGCGCGCTCGCCTGACATGCATGCGGCCCGGGTTCGATTCTCAGTACCACATACAAACAAAGATGTTGTGTTTGCCGATAACTAAAAAATAAATATCAAAAAAAATTTTTTTCTCTCTCTCTCTCTTTAAAAAAAAAATAAAACTTATCTCATTCCAGTATTCAATAAAATGAACAAATCACAATTTATTTATTTTCCTACCCATAACTATTTTAAAATTTTTTTGCTGTTACACATCAGTCTGTTTAAAATTATTTGTTTTTTTTTTTTTTTTTTTTTGGTGTGTGTGTGGTGCTGGAGATTGAACCCAGGGCCTTGTGCATGCAAGGCAAGCACTCTACCAACTGAGCTGTATCCCCTTAAAATTATTTTATACATAGAAATTTGGCACTTGAATGAGTCTGTAGGACAAATAAAAATAAGAGATTGCTAAAGTCAAAATAAGTATTCATTTAAAATTTTCATAAATACTACCAAATTGTTCTCTAATAGTTTTTGAAAATTTGTATCCTCACTCTAATTTAAGAAGTGTGGTGGCACCTATTTGTAAATCCCAGTGACTCAGGAAGCTGAGACAGGAGAATAATGAGCTCAAGGCCAGCCTTAGCAATTTAGCAAGACCCTCAGCAACTTAATGAGACCCTGTCACAAAATAAAAAATAAAAAGGGCTGAGGGTGTGGCTTAGTAGTTAAGCACCGCTGGATTCAAAGCCCAGTACAAAAAAAAAAAAGATGACAGCAACGGTGACACTTATTACTCCTCAACCTCATTCAGTACTGTGTATTATTGAACTTTTTTACTATCTAATAAATGATTAGGATAAAATGTAAATATCTACATATAGATATATAAAAGTCATCTTGATAATTTTTTTTTTTTTTCTCTTTTAGGTCTTTCCATTCATACTTTCCATGGGAACTTCTTCGTTAGGTCAACAGACTTACTCTCTTTGCCCAATGTCAATCCTGATGCTGGGTATGCAGTACAGATGTCAGTAGAAGAAAGTCTTACTGACACTCAGTTGGTTTCTTTTCAGTCAGCACTCTTGTACACATCAAGCAAAGGTATATTTTTTGTTTGCTTTAATTATCATAAAAACCATGAGCTCTATCCTCTTAAGAGAGAGTATTGTTAACTGTGTGCATAATATTAAAGTTTTTTGATGTGGTACTCTGTGGCCTATAATAAACTTTTCTTTGGAGGGTGGTTTTTTCCTTAAAAAAATTTTTTTTAGTTTTAGGTGGACACAATATCTTTATTTTATTTTTATGTGGTGCTGAAAATCAAACCCAGTACCTCATGCATGCGCGCTACCACTTGAGCCACATCCCCAGCCCCTAGGGAGTTTTTTTTTTTTTTTTTTAAGCCAAAAGAGTATTCCCAATCATAAGAGCTATGTTTCTGTTATTGGTAAAGCCAACATGTTTGGCTTTAGTTTTCTGAATGATTTTGTTTCATTCTATTTTATTTTGGTACTGGAGATTGAACTCAGGAGCACCCAGCCAGTGAGCCACACCCCCAACCCTTTTTTGTATTTTATTTAAAGACAGGGTCTCACTGAGTTGCTTGGCACCTCACTTTTGCTGAGGCTGGATTTGAACTTGCTATCCTCCTGCCTCAGCGTCCCTAGTTCCTGGGATTCGGGTGTGTGCCACCACACCAGGCTTCCTAAACAATTTTATTTATTCATTTATTTCACAGATATTTATTGAGAATCTCCTGTGTATTAAACACTGGTTTTTCAGTTGAAAAATTCCTTTATATAACCTAATTCTAATAGGCAATCAGATAGTAAACAGGATAAATAACAGTTGTTCTTTCAAGATAGAGTAGACAAGAAAGTTCTCACAGAAGTGATATTTGAGTTAAGTTTTGAAAAAACTGATGATAAAACACTTTTTTTTTTTGTGCCACTGAAAATTGGACCAAGGGTGCTCTACCACTGAGTTATATCCCCAGCCCTTTTTATTTTATTTTATTTTTAAGACAAGTGTCACTCAATTGCTGAGGCTTGCCTCTAATTTGTGATCCTCCTGTCACTGGGATTACAGTTGTGCATCACCACACTTGGCTTTTTTTTCTTTTGAGATGGGGTCTTGCTATATTTCCCAAGTTGGCCTCAAACTTCTGGGCTCAAGTAATTCTCCCACCTCAGCCTCACAACTAGCTGGCGTTACAGGTACATACTATGACACCTGACCATCAGAAAACACTTTTTTTAAGTTGTGATTTATTTGTTCCTAATTAATTTGTAATTTGTGTTTTAACCTAATCTGATGTGGGGCATGTTAATTTGCTTTTTTATTTTAAAGATTTTTTACTCCTAACCTCTGTTAACATTCTCCTTAATTTTGGAGGAGACTTTCTGTGTTATATGTATTCAATCTTTATAGTCCCTCCAAAATTTATGGAAAGTATGAAGTAAGGACACTTTAATAAAAACCTTTAAGAGGAATGTTCTGTATGATTATAATTAATATGACACACTATAAATGTAAAGTAAGATGGATTTCTGTCTCTAGGTACCATTTTTTTATTTGACAAAAAACCCAGCTCAGTCCCTTTTCTGTTCATTGTAAAAATTTATAATTGATATATGGTAAAAGACAATTATTTTTATTTTGTTTTATTTTTTCGGTGGTACCCAGGATCAAACCCATGGCCTTTGTGCATGCTAAGCACATACCCTGTTCCTGAGTTACTCCACAACTAAATGCACCTTTTTCTTTTGTTTTTGGTTGGTTTGTGTTGATGTCACTTGTTTGTTTGCAATGCTGGGGATTGAACCCAGGGCCTCAAGTATGCTAGGCAAGTGTTCTACCTGTGAGCTACATCACTGGCCCTTTTTAATTTTATTTTGAGTCTAGCCTGTGCAACTTAGTGAGATCCTGAAGGAGAAAGGTGGCAAGATTCAAACTGGTATTAAACTCTTTGGGTCTCACTAAGTTACCCAGGCTAGACTTAAACTCATGATTCTGCCTCAGCTTCACAAGTAGCTGGAATTACATGTGTACACCACTAGTTCAGTTGAATGAACCATTTTGAATGTAAAATTCGAAAGTTTTGACAAATGAGTCATGTAACTATCACCATAATAAAGACATAATTGGTTCCATCATTCCCAGCATCACCCTTTGCTTTTGTAACCATTCTCTCTCCCATCCCCAGCCTCTGGTAACCACTGAGAGTTTTGTCTTGCAGGAGTGTCAAAAAATGGAATCATATACAGGTTGAGCATCTCTTATCTGAAATGCTTAGGACTAGAAGTGGTTTTGATTTAGAATTTTTTTCAAATGTGGATATATTTGCATATACATAATGAAATATCTTGGAAATAGGATCCAAGCCTTAACAAAATTTATATTTCATATACAACTTACATACAAAGATTTCTTTCTGCGATTAAGAAGTATAAAGTTTTTCTAAACTTTAAATGTCAAAAATAGGCTAAAATGTCCAAAAGTAGGCTATAAAACAATCTAAAGTAGTGATGTCTTATATATATTAACTCAGAAATTTTATTGCAAAAGAAGTAACCAGAAAATTTAGAAAGGAGACTTATAAAAACCTAGCATACTTATAACAAATTAAAATTTTTAAAAATTTAAAAAAAAAACCCTAGCATACTATCATTTAAATACAATCCCTGTTATCTATTTTGTAATAATGTGAACAAAAAAAATTTATAGTTGAAAAAAAGCTTTGATTTTCACCAACTCAGATTTTTATAGGTCTCTGCTTCCTATAATCCTACTTGGTTAAGTTGAAATGAGTTTAACATAATCTTTTTTGTATATAGTTGTGCCTTACTATTGTGTGTTTTCCCAAAGGTGAAAGAAGAATTCGTGTCCATACTTTGTGTTTGCCAGTAGTTTCGACTCTAAATGAAATCTTTCTTGGAGCTGATGTTCAAGCAATTTCGGGGTTATTGGCCAATATGGGTAAGAGTTGTTATCACTTATAAATATTTTACAAGTAATACCATTCAGCAAATCCACCTAATTTTGTTTTCTTTTACGTAACTAACTTTACAGGTTTCAATGTTTGGGTGATTGTAACTATTTCATTGAAAAGATCTGCTGCTATGATTTCACCCATTGCAGTTTACAATTCCATTATTTTTAGAAAGTTTACAGTTATAAAGTCATCATCACAATCTAATTTCAGAACATTTTTATCACCCAGAAAGAATCTCATGCCCATTAGCAGTTAGTGCCCACTCCTTCCTCCATCTCCCATTGACCTTAAGCAACCACTAAACTATTTTCTATTTATATTTATGTCCTTTGAACTAAAATAACTATATCTAACAGAATAGTTAATATTAATGCTTAACAAATTGTCGTGTGTGTATATATACACAATGGAGTGTTACTTAGCTATTAAGAAGAATGACTTTATGACATTCGCCAGTAAATGGATAGACCCGGAGACTATCATGCTCAGTGAAATAAGCCAATCCCCAAAACCCAAAGGTCAAATGTTTTTATTGATATGTAGAAGCTAACCCACAATAAGGGGTAGGGGTAGAATAGAACTTCAGTAGATTAGACAAATAGGAATGAAGGGAAGGGAGAAGGGTTAGGGGGAAAAAAAGATAGTGAGATGAATCTGACATAATTTTTTTATATATATATATGAATACACCATGGTGTTCTCACCACCATGTACATCCACAAAAATGGGGTTCTGATTAGAATAAGATATATTTCATGGTTGTATAATCATATCAAAATGGATTCTACGGTCATATGTTAAAAAAAAAAAGCAATAAAATAATGAAAAATTAGTGCTTAATAAGGTGGTTTTTTGGTGGTGGTTGGTGGTCGTTTTTTATTTTTTTATTTTTTGGTGGTACTTGGAATTGAACCCAGGCCCTTGCTAGGGAAGTGCTCTGCCACTGAGCCATACCCCCTAGTCTCCTTCTTGATATTTTTTTTCCTCTTTTCAGGCATAGAGAGTTTAATACCAGTTTGATTCTTGCCACCTTTCTCCTTCAGGAAAGACTTTCACAGGGCCCATTTACTTCAAATTTAAATCTACTTTATAACAGGAATAGTTACTGTTTTCTGAATTTCCTGTTGGGAAAATTTTCTTTCATCGAGCCTGGTAGAGGATCCAGTCCTTATTTTAGTCTTATTATGTTATCAAAATTTGAAGATCATGGGGTGGACATGGTGGCAGATGCCTGTAATTCCAAGACTTGTGTAACTGAGCATAAGGATTGCAAGTTCCAGGCCAGCTTGGGCAATTTAGCAAGACCCTATCTCAAAATTTTAAAATAGCTCATTTTTAGACTATGTTCTCTCATGAATTTTAATCCCCAGTACTGCAAAATACAAACAGCGGGCGTGGCACTGCATGCCTGAATCCTGGTGGTTTGGGAGGCTGAGGCAGGAAGATCACAAGTTCAAAGCCAGCCTCAGCAATTTAGCAAGACCACCTCAAAATAACAGTATGATCATTATTATAATAACAGTAATAAGTATCAGGCAATATTTATGGATTTAAAAAGAAATCTTCACAATAGTTGTTTTTTTTTTCTTCTTTTCTTTGTGTGTGGTGCTAGGGATTAAAACCCAGGACCTCATACCCATTAAGCTTCACAATACCTTTTGTATATGTTAGTTCTGGTACCATATTTGGTTGAGCCAGGTATGCACATTTTTTCATGTTTTGTCATCTTTCAAATCAGAGTTTATCTTGAGTTGATGAAGTGTTAAGAGTTGCTTTTGATAATAATATTTTTGTTTCCAACCTACATGTAAATTTTGGTCATAGCATTTAATAACATCATTAAATGTGTTTTTGATACCACATGGATTGATTTTGCTTGCAGGTTGAGAAGTCTTCAAAACAATTACATTATTTTTAGTATTAAGAAAAAAAATGTTTTTGGTATACAGAAACATGTATAGACAGTGGCATAATTGCTGGGCATAGTAGCGCACGCCTGTGATCCCCATGGATAGGAGGCTGAGGCAGGAGGATTCTGAGTTCAAAGCCAGCCTCAGCAACTTAATGAGGCACTAAGCAGCTCACTGAGACCCTGTCTCTAAATGAAATATGAAAAAGGGCCGGATGTGACTCGGTGAGTGGTTAAGCACCCCTGGGTTCAATCCCTGGTACCAAAAAACAAAACAGTGACATAACTGATGATGAAAATTTGTCTAAATAATTTTCTAAAATAAAAACTCCATGTGACAGAAAAGCAGCCTCCCTTTTCTATTTAATTTCAGGGTTTTTCCCTTTCTCAGTGGTATAAACTAAAATGGTGGCTTAATCAATTTAATAATGAGTAGTTTTTCCATTTTACGAAGAAAGGAATGTAGGCTCAGGAGGGTTGAGGTACTTGTCAAACTGGCATACAGCTAAGAAAACGGCAGATCAGGGCTGGGGTTGTGGCTCAGCAGTAGAGTGCTTGCCTTGCACATGCAAGACCCTGGGTTCGAAGTGGAATAAAGATACTGTAGCGCGCTCGCCTGGCATGCGTGCAGCCCGGGTTCGATCCTCAGCACCACATACAAAGATGTTGTGTCCTCCAATAACTAAAAAAAAAATAAATAAATATTAAACTTCTCTCTCTGTCTCTCTCTCTCTCTCTCTCTCTCTCTCTCTAAAAAAAAAAAAAAGAAAGAAAGAAATTTCAAAAGAGGTTAGCTTGATTCTCCAGAGCATACTTTTATCTGTAAATTTTGGCTCATTATGTTTATAATAAATCAGAGAGAGACTCAATATAGTTTTAAAAAGTTACCTTATCTATGCTTACAGTGCAGTTGTTAAATTTTGTCTTGTCTCTTGTCCCTGTCCTTACCTCAATTAGCTGTTGACAGGTCCATGACTGCCAGTCTGAGTGACGCCCGAGATGCTCTAGTGAATGCCGTCATTGACTCTCTTGCAGCTTACCGATCTTCAGTCTTAAGTAACCAGCAGCCTGGACTCATGGTTCCTTTCTCTTTGAGACTTTTTCCACTTTTTGTATTGGCTCTCCTTAAACAGGTAAAAAAACAAAACCAGAAACTAGCACAGTGAAAATGACAAAAGCCAAAATTTTTATTATGTGAAACACTAAACATTATTTAACTTTATGTCAGTTAAATTTTCTGAGGATAGGGACCTGACCTCTTATTTGAAACTTGAAAAGATTTACAGCCAAAGAAATTTAAGAATAATTGATTTAAAGCAAGTGCCTTGAGCATAAGAGATACTAAACATTAAAATGTTATAAAAAATTCAGTTTTCCAAAACATGAATTGTATATTTTATTTCTAGCACAAGAAGACCCATGTACTCCATGTTCTCACTTATACCTGGAACCTCAAAAAACAAACAAAAACAGAAAACAGAATGGTGGTTACCAGAGACTCAGGGGTGAAGGGGATGGGGAAATATTGGTCAAAGTTAGACTGGAGGAATAAGCACATGATAGGTGTTGGATATGAACCAGATGGGGTGATATATGCCTGCAATCCCAGAGACTTGGGAGGCTGAGGCAGGAGGATCGTGCATTTGAGGCCAGCCTGAGCAGTTTAGCAAGAACCTGTCTCAAAACACTGCTAAAGATGTAGCTCAGATGTAGAACATTCATGGATTCATTTCCAGGTACTGGGGGAAAAAAAGTATTCAAGATCATGGATTATTGTGTATTAGTCAGCTTTTTGTCCTTATGTCCCAAGTATACAACAAAAACAACTTAGAGGAGAAAAAGCTTATTTTGGCTTATGGTTTCAAAGGTTCAGTCTCTGTTGGGCCAACTTTATTGCTCTGGGCCCAAAGTGAGGCAGAACATCACCTCAAAAGGCAGAGGATTACCACATGACAGCCAGTCCAAGGGGAAAGGGCTGCTGGGAAAACTCTTCTAGGACACACCCAATGACATACCTCCTCCAGCCACATCCCATCTACTGCAGTTACCACCCACTTAGTCCATTCAAATAAGGATGAACCTATTAGGTTCTAGCTTTTATGGTCTAATCATTTAATCTCTGAATATTCCTGCATTAACACAGGAGTTAGGTGTTGAGTTTTCTTTTTGGTACTAGTGATTAAACCCAGGATTGCTTAACCACTGAGCCACATGTCCAGTTGCCTTTCCTTTTGTGATCCTATAGCCTTTTTTTTTTTTTTTTAAGTTATAGGTGGACACTGTATCTTTATTTTTTATTTACTTATGTTTTTATGTGGTGCTGAGAATCGAACCCAGTGCCTCACATGTGCTAGGCAAGTGCTTTACCACTGAGCTACAACTCCAGCCCCCTGAGGCACTTTTTATAGCTTTATTTATAGGATTTTTCATTTGACTTATTATTTATGTCTCCCCTGCTTGTTCTTTGTACCTTCTTTACCTCCCCCAAGAGAAAGAACTCTAGGCTGGTGGAATAGGCTTATTTGTCCCGTGTCCAGAATTATACTTTAAGTAAACTTCCCTTATAGATTTTTATTTTTATTTTATTTTATTTATTTATTTAGGTTCTGGAGATTAAACCTAGGGATGTTTTACCACTGAGCTACATACCCAGCTTTTTTTTATTTTGAGACAGAGTATCACTAAGTTGCTAAGGCTGGCCTTAAACTTGTGATCCTCCTGCCTCGGCCCCCCAGGTTTCAGGGATTACAGGCATGTGCTACCAATCCCAGGTCTTATAAATTTTTATTTAAAAGCTCATGTTAAGCCAGGCACAGGATAACAAATTTGAAGACATCCTCAGCAACTTAGCAAGACCCTGTTCAATCTCAAAAGAGAAGGACTTGGATGTAACTCAGTGGTAAAGTGCCCCTGAGTTCTATCCCCAATACCAAAATAAATAAAAACCTAGCTTCATGTTAATGCTTTTTATTAAAAGCACTGATCAAAGACTGCTCTGGATCTTATTAATTTCTGTACTTTTTCACTTCCCTAGGTCTACCTGTATCCTGGTATGGTGGTGTATGCCTGTATTTCTCACAGTTGTAGGAGGTTGAGTTAAGAGGATCATAAGTTTGAGGCCAGCCTCAGCAACTTAGTGAGACCCTGTCTCAAAATAGAAAATTAAAAGGGCCAGGGATGTGGCTCACTTGTTAAGTGCCCCTAGTAGGTTAAATCCTTTGTACCAAAAGAAAAAAAAAAAGATCTGCCTGTCTTGTATATATGATTTCTTCCAGGTGAGATAGGGAACCTACTATTCCTTAATTGGGATGACTTTTGAACCAACAAGACCTAATAGTAACAATTTTAAGGAGGAAAAGTTTATTTGGGGGCTCATGGTTTCATAGGTCTCAGTCTGTAGATGGTTGACTTCATTCCTTGGGTCCTGATGTGAGGCAGACATCATGGTGGAAGTGTGTGGCAGAGCACAGCAGCTGAGAACATAGCAACTGGAAGCAGAGAGTTTTGTTCAACAAGGACAAAATATATGCCCTAAAGGCATGCCCCCAGGGACCCACCTCCTCCAACCATACCCTACCTGCCAATAGTAACCATTTAATCCCTATCAGAAGATTAATTCATGATTAGATTAAGGCTTTCATAACCCAATCATTTCATATCTAAACTTTCTTGCATTTTCTCATATATGAGCTTTTGGGTGCCATCTCACATCTAAACCATAACATCATCTTTTATTTGTAGTAAGTGCATTTGTTTCAAAGCATAATTTCATTGTTGTTTCCCTCTCTTTTTTACTCCTTTTCATCAACTGGAACTTTTTAAAAACCTTACCTCAAAACTTCATTATTCCCCACAAAGCTGAATCACCAGTTCACTGTAATGCTATTCTTTTTTTTTTTTTTTTTTTTTTTTTAAGAGAGAGAATTTTTTAATATTTATTTTTCAGTTTTCAGTGGACACAACATCTTTGTTTGTATGTGATACTGAGGATCGAACCCGGGCCGCACACATGCCAGGCGAGCACGCTACCGCCTGAGCCACATCCCCAGCCCTCACTGTAATGCTATTCTAGTAAGCAGTTGTCCTCATTTGTATTACCATCGTCATTGTTTGTTTTTTTTTTTAAATATTTATTTTTTAGTTTTTGGTGGACACAACATCTTTATTTTTTATTTGTATGTGGTGCTGAGGTTCGAACCCAGTGCCTCGCGCATGCCAGGCAAGCGCGCTACCGCTTGAGCTACATCCCCAGCCCCTTCATTGATTTTTAAGCTTTGGTACATTGCTTATTTCTTTAACAGTGGAAGAAACAATGATAGCCATCGTCAATTATCACCCAGCATTTATAGAGCACTTAATGGGTCCTTATTTTATCTGTAGTGTAGTGTCATCCTTCCTGTAGTGTTAATCATTATGTCACTTTCTCTATATGGCATATAGAGTGTAGCTACCATTTCTTTCAGTAAATGCTGAGCACATTAATTAGCTTCATAGAGAATAATGAGGTTTTGATGAAAAGGAGTAAAAGAGATGACCCTATTTTATTGATTAGGGAACAGACACCAAGGAGATCAAATAACTTTGCCATGGTTTGTTAATTAATTTCTTAAGACATTTAAATAAACCTATGGTCACCATTTAATACACTATTTAATATATGTATTTTATTTATTTATATATATATATATATTTTTTTTTTTTAAGAAGTGTGTGACTTCTTAAAAAATATTTTTTAAGATTTTTTAAGGGGCTAGGGATGTGGCTCAAGCGGTAGCGCGCTCGCCTGGCATGTGTGCGGCCCGGGTTCGATCCTCAGCACCACATACAAAAAAACAAAGATGTTGTGTCCGCCGAAAACTAAAAAATAAATATTAAAATTCTCTCTCTCTCTCTCTCAAAAAAAAAAAAAGATTTTTTAAGGGCTGGGATTGTGGCTCAGTGGTAGAGTGCTTGCCTAGCATGAGCGTTAGGACCCAGGTTTGATCCTCAGCACCACATAAAAATAAATCCATTGTGTTGTGTCCATCTACACCAAAAAATAAATTAAAAAAAAAAGATTTTAAAAATGTTTTAATATTTTTTAAATATTATTTTTTAAATAATTTACACTAAATCTTCCAATTCTGTCAGAAGATAATCTTTTTACAACTAACATTTACAAAGTTCTATATTTTGTTTTGTTTTTTGTTATAGAAATCATTCCAGACTGGGACAAATGCTCGTCTAGATGAACGCATCTTTGCTATGTGTCAAGTGAAAAATCAGCCCTTGGTTTACCTTATGCTTACAACACATCCCAGTTTGTATAGAGTTGACAATCTCTCTGATGAGGTAAGATCAATTTCCTTTTTTAGTGGCTTTTCCTTGAAGGTTTATAAGCTTAATGTCATATTTAGTCTAGTACAGAATTACGGAAGGAGCTGTTATTAAAATTCTTTATTTATTTATTTATTGCTTGTTAGGTTTATGTAAAGAAATTTTAGAGCCAGGCGCTGTCGCACATGCCTGTAATCCCAGTGACTTGGGAAGCTGAGGCAGGAGGAGCTCAAGTTTGAGATCAGCCTCAGCAACTTAGCAAGACCCTGTCTCAAAATTTAAAAAAAAAAAAAAAAAAAAGCAAGCTGGGGATGGGCTCAGTGGTTAAATGCCCCTGTGTTCAGTCCATGGTACCAAAAAATGAATAAATAACAAACTAAAAAAATGTTCAGTTTAGGGAAGCTCTGGAAAATAGTGTCTCAGTTTCCAAAGACAAATCTCTAGAGCAGATCTAAGAAAGTATGAGATTATCAAATTGACCAGAGAAACCTACTTATTTATTTAAACAAATTGATCTGTATCTTGAGCATGAGATTACACCTGAACACCCTAGGTCAATGTTCAGTGTAACAGTGTCCTTGTATTAAAGAAAAAATATTTATCCAAGTTGTAATGTTTTTGGCTTTTGATAAAAATTTATTGGAGTTAAAGTCATAAGCATGAAGTCATAATCTTTCTGAAATTGTGATCAAGTTTAGATATTGTATGTTGAAAATAGTGTTTTGGTTAAAACCTTTTAAAATGTAAAGAATTTTAGATAACTTAAATTGTGAAATGTGAGGGTTTTGTCTTGTTTTTGCAAATGAAAACTCTTGTGAACATTATTAATTTATATTACAAAAATAAATATATGTATATATAACTGTAGATTAATCCTGTTGGATTAAGTTCAGTTAAGTGTGTTCAATTAAGTAGGCTTTACCTTTTTTTCACATTAAAATATAACATCATGACAAATTAACAAAAATATCAAATGTAATTTATTATGTCTATAATATGGATACCACTAGAGAGAATCTATTAGACTTTAAGATTTAAAGACTCTGCATTAGTTTCATAGTTTCTGAACAGCCTTCTCTATATAGACTAGAAAACAGAGCAACTTCCTTTCCTCACAATCTGAAAAAGACAAAGCTCCATTTTCTTAGTTCACATGTGAAAATCTCTGGGGGAAATTTCTCACTGGGTGTATCAGGGTTATAGTCTCTTCTGCTCCCCACTTTTCCCAAGGTCAGAAATTTCAAAGTACTGTATTACTAGTATTTAGCTAAAAGCCTCATCACTAAAGTGAAAAGAACAGGTCTCTCAAACAACAGGGAGTGCAAGACGGGAGTGATGCTGAAAGCCAAAGCACAGAGTAATAATGTCCTCTACAAGTACACTCTCTTCCTGTCCTTATTTTCCACACTTAATTTTGTTTATTGTACTTAATTTTTGAATTCTGATGTTTTTGTGCTTTTGAACATTAAATGAATTAGTATATGTAAATCACTTAGAACAGTGCCTGGCCATAGGCACCATATAGATCATAACTATTATATCACTACCTCCACCATTATTAGCATTGTTATTATCATGATCTTTATCATAATTAAGCATATTTAGGAGTTGGAGATGTAACTCAATGGTTTTAGTTTTTGGTGGACACAATATCTTTATTTTACTTTATGTGGTGCTGAGGATCAAACCCAGTGCCTCATGCATGCTAGGCAAGCACTCTACCACTAAGACACAACCCCAGCCTATTGTCACATTTGTTTTTAAAGCTAGTTAAGATCAGAGATTAATTTTGGCTGGGTACATTGTCATCCACCTACCATCCCAGCAACTCAGGGAGTTTGAGGCAGGGGAATCACAAGTTTGAGATCAACCTCAGCAACTTAGTGAGGGTCTAAGCAATAGAGAGAACCTGTCTTAAAAAATAATAAAAAAGGCTGGAGATGTAGCTCCATAGTTAAATACTCCTGCTTTAAATCACCAGTACCAAAAAATTAATAAGTTAATTTGGAGTTGGGCGCGATGGCACATGCCTATAATCCCAGTGGTTTGAGAGGCTGAGACAGGAGAATCGCAAGTTCAAAGCCAGCCTCAGAAACTTCAAGGCACTAAGCAACTCAGTAAGATCCTGTCTCTGAATAAAACACAAAATAGGGCTGGGGTTGTGGCTCAGTGGTCGAGTACTCCTGAGTTCAACCCCCACTATCGGAAAAAAAAAGTTAATTTGGCTTTCTTGGGATTCACAGTGGCCTTGTTTAGGTAAGTGGTAAATATTTCTGTATCATCTTCATATTTAGTTGTGAATAACTATAATTTGCCTAGTAAGACCCATACTCTTAGAGGTAATGTTCCTTTTTGTTGTTAATTGTGACTGTATTTTCGGTACCTGAAAGCCTTAATCTTTTGTTTAATTCCCCAGGGAGCACTCAACATCAATGATAGAACCATACCTCAGCCTCCTATCCTTCAACTCTCTGTGGAGAAGCTGAGTAGAGATGGGGCTTTCCTCATGGATGCAGGCTCTGTGAGTAGTTTGACAACTCTTGACCCCTCTTCCTCTAACTAGTGTATCTTTTTTAGCATTTGGCTTCATTCCTCTTAATATTTCTCTTCTTGAATAGATGACGTACTCTTTAACCTACATATTCCTGTTGGCCATTTGTTGCCTTCACAGCCTCTGTTTTATGCCATGCATGAAATGTCTCATCCCAGTAAATACTGAATTGTTATTAGTTCAGTTACAGGCTGTACATCACTAAATATACTCATCCTTTAGATCTTTTAAAGCATACTAAGTGGTAGTGGTAAAGGTGAGTGAATAAACTATTAGGCTACCTCTTAAAATAATTTTATTCCTTTCACAGGTACTGATGCTTTGGGTTGGAAGAAATTGTGCACAAAATTTTCTCACCCAAGTTTTAGGAGTTCAAAACTATGCATCAATTCCACAGACTATGGTAAGATGCTTTTATTTTAGTGATTACAGATGACTTAAAGGATGCTTCACATGTGACAGAAATATGAGTATTCTATTTTGAAATCAAATTCATATTGTGTATTTCTCCAAATGAGAAAATAAACCTGCATTATGTTTCTTTCAAACTGTAAATACTCTCATTTTACATTTTTGTCTTGTTTGTTTGTATTTTGAGAGTAGGTCTTGCTCTGTTTCCAAGGCTGGCCTTGAAATCGTGAGCTTAAGACATCCTCCTGCCTCAGTCTCCCAAGTAGCTGGGATTACAGGCGTGCATCACCATGCCTATGTTTTGATGGCATTCTTTGTCGCTTTGCATTATTGATTTGTCTATTCTTATGTGTTTAACACAGTATTCTATTTTGAGGAGAAAGCATTGAATTTAGTTAATGATCAAAAAAGGATTTGCTGCAAATGGCATTAATGCATTGTGACATTTTTGGTTTTGACAAGTGATTTCTTATTTTTGGCAAGATCTTTTAAGCTGCTGCTTTGGAGAGAGAATTAAACTAATTTGCTGTGCTGGTTTACATAACAAATAATAGGTGGTCATTGTTGGTTGAATTAATGTTAATTATTGAAAAAAGTAATAATGGGACTCTTGTCTGTCACTAATTGTGTGTTTTTGGACAAATCACTCAGTAATCAGATTTGTAAAATAAGAATGCTCTTAGTCAGGCATGGTGGTGCATGTCTGTAATCCCAGCAACTCAGGAGGTTGAGGCAAGAGGATCACAAGTTTGAGGCCAGCCTCAGCAATTCAACAGAAACACTCTCTCAAAATTTAAAAATTAAAAAGAGTTGAGGATATAGTTTGTAGCTCATCAGTAGAGTGCCACTGGGTTAAATCCCCAGTACCGTGGGGAAAAAATTAGAATGTTTTTGCTTATGGAGGAATGATTGAAATAACGCATGATAAATCACTTGTAAAATGGATAGCTTTGAATTATGAAGTTAGAATTAATAATAGATCATTTCGGGGGGGCTGGGGTTCTGGCTCAGCAGTGGAGCTCTCACCTTGCACGTGCAAGACCCTGGGTTCAATTCTCAGCACCACATAAAAATGAATAAGTGAAATGAGGGTATTGAGTCCAACTACAACTAAAAAATAAATATTAAAAAAAAACACACTACTGGGGTTGTGGTGCAGTGGTAGAGTGCTCGCCTAGCATGCATAAGGCACTGGGTTCGATCCTCAGAACCACATAAACGTAAAATAAAGATACTGTGTCTACCTAAAACTAAGAAGTGAAATAAATATTATTTTTTAAAAAACTATTAAAAAATAATAATAGATCATCTCATATAGGGTCATTTTTCAATCCCTACTGCCAGTTTGTATCCAACTTTTATATATCAGGGTTCTATGACTGTTCATAGATGTCATTAGGGGTTTCATACATTTAAAAAAAGATTTATGTCAAGATTATAGCTAGGGCCGGGTGTGGTGTTACACACCTGTAAATCCTAGTGACTTGGGAAGCTGAGGCAGGAGGATCTCAATTTCAAGCAACTTATAGATACTCTGTCTCAAAATAAAAAACAAAGGGCTGAGAATATAGCTCAATGGTAAAGTACCCCTGATTCAATACTTAGTACTCCCTTCCCCCAAAAAAAGATTATAGCCAGGATTAGCAGTAGCTTTCAAGCCCGGAGCAAAACTACTGGACTAGATGACCAGGTACTTTAAGTAATGAAGCAATAAAGAATCGTGATCTTTGTAATAACCATCTGAATGAACCAATTAATTCTAAATATCATAATAAAATGAAGAGAAGAGTTAAGCAAAATATACCTAAGTAGGTCTGCACCTGTTTTTGTAATTAAGGTTTTATTGGAACACAGCCATGCCCATCCACCTATGTGTTGCCTCTTATCTGCATTAGTATAACAGCAACAGAAACAAAATGAACTCCAAGCCCAAAGTATTTAGTGTCTGGTGCAACAAAATCACCAGGTACTTAATAAATGTGGTTGTTATTTGTTTTGTTTCCTGATACTGAGAAGTGAACACATGTTGGGCAAGTGCTCTACCATTGAGCTATATCCCTAGCCCCCACCTCTTTTTTAATTAGACTAGACTTCATTAAATTGCTCAGGCTGGTCTTAAACTTGAGATCCCCTCCCACTTCAGACTCCCTAAATAGCTAGTATTACAGATGTGTGCCACCAATCCAGCAACATTAAAATTTGAGGAGTACTATAGACCATACATTAAATATATAATTAGAGTATATTGGTTTTATTTAACAGACAGACCTTCCAGAACTTGATACACCAGAATCTGCCAGAACAGTAACTTTTATCTCCTGGCTTAGAGAGCAAAGACCATTTTTCCCAGTACTTTACATAATAAGGTAAGTCAAAATTTTCATTTGTAAAACAATTTGGCCTTGCAAGAACCTGTTTTTTTGAATCATAGATATATGTGGCCTAATCCTAATGCTTAAGCAAACCTCTTAAAAGAATATGGAATTAAAATTAAAACATTCCTTCTAAAAACTGGAAAAAGACAGGGATGCCCTTTTTCATCACTTCTGTTTAACATAGGTCTTGAAACACTGGCCAGAGCAATTAGACAGATGAAAGAAATTAAAGGGATACACATAGGAAAAGAAGAACTCAAATTAGCACAATTTACCAACGATGAAATTCTGTACCTAGAAGACCCAAAAAATTCCACCAGAAAACTTCTAGAACTAGTAAATGAATTCAGCAAAGTAGCAGGATTCAAAATCAACACCATAAATCAAAGGCATTTCTGTATATCAGTGACAAATCCTCTGAAAGGGGAAACTACCCCATTTACAATGACCTCCAAAAAAAAAAAAACTTGGGAATCAACCTAACAAAAGAAGTGAAATACCTCTACAATGAAAACTACAGAACACTAAAGAAAGAAATTAAAGAAGACCTTAGAAGATAGAATTCTTGGATGGGCAGAATTAATATTATCAAAATGACCATACTACCAAAAACATTATACAGATTTAATACAATTCCAATCAAAATCCCAATGACATTCTGTTGCTGTGGGTCTCTCGGCTACACTCAATCTCGGCGGGTGTCGGGGATGCGGAGTCAAAACACAAGACACCTGGAGCTGCTGAGAGCAGGCAGGTGACAGACCTCCAATCGACCTCCTGCAAGCTCATTTAATGCGGAAGTGATTACAATTGATGGACGCATCCTCCAGTCATACATAAGCAAACAAGGTATATAACATTTAGAAACCAAGCATCTTAGGATTAATACCGCACTATGAGGAAGCTCTAAATATTGCTACAAGGTGGAAAGCAGACTGGTAGGATTATTGTCCCTATGAAAAGAGGTCGTTTTGAGTTGGGGGAATCATGCCCTGAGGCCCTTGTCTCTCTATTCCTGGCAACGCTGACCTCAATCACTGAGGATGTGGTTTCTCAGAGGCTCGCTAGAGCAGAGCACCCCACCCTGCAGGTGTTCCTGTTAGGCCTGTAGGAGCATAGGTTTTCCTAGCACTCGAAGCTGCTTGTCGTTGTGAGTTGCAAACCTAAAGTTACTCCCACATTTCCTCCCTTTTTATTAAATTTGTAGCCAAAGGAGAACCGTGATAAGAGAAGGAAAGGAAAGAGAAAAGTGAAGAAAAAAGGGAAAAAACTATAGGCAAAGAGGCATGCGGAAGAGAAGGGGGAAAACAAGAAAAACATTCTAACAGCCCTTTCCTTCATCTGCCCTTTCCCTGTGGTCCAACATAAAATTAGAAAGCAAATCCTGCTGTGGCGGGTGGGCAACTGCTATTGGCCAGGTCTCTGTCTGCTACCTGGGTCCCGATATGAGCTGGGCGTGGGAAGCAAAGCAGCCATGGGGGCAGGAGGACTCCCTCAGAAGGGGTGAAGGTTCAGGCCCCTGCAAAGTTGGGGGGGTGAGGGTCTGTGCCCCACCTCTGTTGGCCCCCAAGTTCTGTCCTGATGGCCCCTCTGCAACTGTGCCTGTCTTAGGTTGTTCCTTCCCTGAGGAATCTTACCCGTCTCTGACTAACCAGCCCTTCTCCAGGGCCAAATAGGGTGATGTGAGGTGTGTGAGTGAGGGAGAGGCATTGCCCCTGAGAGGGTCAGTTCTCTATCTCCTTGGTAGCCAATGTCCCCATGGCCTCCATGCCCAGCATCTGCCTTAGGATCCCCTCACCTGCTGGCGGGGCCCTGGCTCTGGTCACAGGTTTGGGGGAACCCAGGTTTCTTCTCCAGGGAGGGCCCTGCTCACAGCACTGGGTAAGAGAGACATATGGCATGGTACCAGCCTCCAGGAAGTTTCAACCTCAGCATGGACAGGAAAGTCCAGGCTGCAGCCTTGGACAAATGGCTTGTGAGAATAGTGTCCCTCTTGGTATAATGCAAGAGGGGTCATCAAAGGACAAAGAGGAGAAAGGCCCATCTCAGCAGGAAGTCCAGTTAGGGAGGACTTTCTTAGCCCAAGGTAACCCCATGGATGGGGAATATACAAGATCCCTCCCAGTCAAATTAGAAATGAGGAGGTGTCCTTCCTGGACCAATAGGGTAGGGAGATTCTAGAAAAGGCTGTGTTCAGGAAGGAAGGAGAACTATAGAACCACAGAACCAGCAAACAGTAATCAGGTGAGAAAAAAGAAGGGATATTGGGACAAAGCTGAGAGACACAGACAAAAAGGGAGAACCGTGGCAAGATTTTGGACCCAATCCCCCATAGAAAATTGGCCCTTAGTTGGTATCTACTTAAATCCAATCATAGCTACCATCCACACAGCTGAAGGAGACTCCTTATTCTCCTTTTGACTTTCCTTACATGCATAAGCTATCATAGCTTGTTTAGTTTCTATTTTGTTGAACCTTTCTTGGAAGCACCTTAAAAAAACATACATTAAAACAAGAAGAGCAATGCCAGTGCCAGCAAGGATCCAATTAGCAGAGTGAATTAAAGCTGACAGTTTATCCCATAGCCGCTGTAGAAATGAGGGGTTAAGAATTAGATTTGCTCTGGTTTCGTTTAGGCTGAGAATCTGGGAATGCAGCGTCATAGTGAAATTTCTGAAAGCCATATCCCAAGGTCCCTTAAGTCTATTTGCTAGCTCAAGCTGATCTTCTGTTACATTTTTTACTGAAACAGTGGTTTGGCAAACATACAGAAATTGAGGACTGCAAAGTACTCTGACATTTAATTAAAGCATATAAATTTTTTCATCAGTAAGGTCAAACTGTTGTTGTAACATAAAGATACCTCCTTGCAAGTGCAGGTTTAGTTGCTCCTGGGTGATCAGGGCCCTGGTGGAGAGCTGCACTACTTGATTAATGGTTGTAGCATCTGTTGTGGATTGGGTCAAAGCTATACCAGTGGCGGTAGCAGCTGTAACCGCCACAAGGGAGGCAGCAATAATAGCAGTGGTAATGCCAAAATCTCACCTAACTCTGGAAATGGAAATATCTTTTGTAAAATGAACCTCTTGAATGGAGGACTCATCCTCTGTTGGGAACCACAGCATGTCGGGTATTCTCATTAGCACTGCTGTCTTAATAGAGGAGTTCCAACAATTGGTCAACTCACAGTGGGAATTATTACAATTAACACAACCATTTTTGTGACTTTGAGTGGAGGTTACAAAGAAGAAAGATGGCTTAACACACACATGACCTCGAGTAGCATAGGTAACTGAGGGATTTTCAAATGGCATCCATGGTGACAATAGGGCTGACATCTTTACATTTGTAAGTGCCACATAATAATTGTTTGCCTAATTGTAAAAAATCTCCTGACAGTTTTTCTTTTGTATTTTGAGTATTTGTTATCCATTCTGTATGTCTTTTGAAAAGTACTGTATTTGATGAGAATTTTATTTTTTATCCTCCTCTTAAGTAGGGCCTGGACCCTACTTAAGGTAAGCTCATCAGAGAGGAAATAGGGTCGGGAGAGGTGGAGGTAATCTCTCCAGGAAATCCCCCTTAAGGGTATGTTCTCACTGATATTTTAAAATCTTTTCCATGGGCACTGCTGTAAGAAGGGTTGAGGCCATGAATGCAAATCCCTAGCGTTCGTGGGCATGGTAACACCAGCTGGCAAGTCCTTGGTAGAGACCACTCTTGCTTCCCCTTCCAGGGAAAGGGGCCAAAAGCCCATGAAACCTCCTCTTCCCTACTCCCAAAGGATGTCATTATGAAAACAAATTGTATGTTTACATACTTTGTTTGCATCTGAGACATTATTCAGGATGGTAAAGGTCCATGTTGACTAACTGAAAGTGATAAATTCCAAGGATGTTGTGCTATTGGGTCAGAGGTCACAGGGCTTGGGATGAGACAATAGTGGCAAACAAAAAGGCAAGACAGTATCATCTAGACCAACAGGTAAAAGGATCCCAGGAGACGGAGCCCCCATCCACCATGTATGTACTTTCGGGCTGGTGACAAAATAATGCACAATAGCATATAAATGCAAAATAGCATATAGAGAGCCTTTGTCTGCATTGATGCATGAGAAAGGAAAAGTTCAGTTAAAGTCTCAGCAACAGCATGAGTGGTTTTCACCCCGTTGGGTGTGATCCTTCCGGTTAGGTGCAGGAGAGCGGTGAGTGCGGCAGTTTCTATTGTGCCTGTGAGGACAGTAAGCTTTATGACAATGTCCGTCTGGGGGACTCCTGCTGTCCTGAGTTTTGTCCTTGGGATGTATTCTGCAAGATTTAAGAGAGAAGTATGTGCAACATTCTGATCATGATTACATGGGTGTGGATTGCTCTCATGTTTTTTTATTTGCAGTGGCATGAGTATTTTGCTCATTGAAGGGTTTTTACCGCTAGGTGGCGCCAAAGGCCATCTGCTTTGCAGATAGCTGTCTGTGAGTGACAATTGGGGGCCATGCTTTGAAGTATGCCCACTTTGATCAGACAGGCCAGCATAGGGCCTTGAGTTATTAGGCTGTTAGGCAGAGGCCCTTCTTTCCACATACTTTACTGTTAAGCACTCACCTGTGAGTTGCAGGCTATAATGGCCCACATGAGCATGAAAAGAGTACCAGGGCTCTGGTCTCCAGTGGGTGACATGCTCATAGCTTGATCTGTCAGGATTTTAAGATCAACTCATGTTATTTTGTGTGTCCTCCAGTGGAGGGGGGGGGGTCGCGATGATTTCCTCCTCTCCTTTAGGCTCATTTTTCGGAACTTGGATGTCAATGACTGGTCTGACATTTCTTGCTGGTACCCAGATGGGAAAATACAGATGAAGCCTCTACCCTGGGTAATTAAAGGGTGTGGCCCCTTGCATGCATTGGTAAGTGGATCTCTCCACCGTACCTGGGGGACTGAGGCCAGGGAAGGAAAGGAGCCCCAGTGCTTATATGCAGGGCTTATCCCATTTGAGTCAAAGGAAAGAAAATTGAGGGCAAAGAGAGCATATGTCAATGCAAGGTGAGGATCTGAGAATGTATGAGTACTCTTTTGTTTTTTTTTGTTTTTTTGTTTTTTTTTTTTAGAGAGAGAGAGAAAATTTTTTAATATTTATTTTCCAGTTTTTTTTTTTTAAAGAGAGAATGAGAGAGGGAGAGAGAGAGAGAGAATTTTTTAATATTTATTTTTTAGTATTCGGCGAACACAACATCTTTGTTTGTATGTGGTGCTGAGGATTGAACCCGGGCCACATGCATACCAGGCGAGCGCGCTACCGCTTGAGCCACATCCCCAGCCCACTCTTTTGTTTTTGTAATGTGTCCTCAAGTGTCTGGTTAGTCCTTTCAATTATTCCTTGCCCTTGTGGGTCATAAGGAATGCCTGTTATGTGGGTAATCTTCCAGGACACTAGGAAATTCTGAAATTCCTGTGAGGTATAGGCTGGTCCGTTGTCTGTTTTTAGGGACCAAGGAACCCCAAGCATTAACATTGCTGCTTTCATTGCCTTTATGGCATTTGAGGCTTTCTCTCCTGGTTGTGCCATAGCATGTGTACATTTGGAGTAAGTGTCCACAATAACATGGACACACTTGAACTTACCAAAGGAGGGGATGTGAGTGACATCCATTTGCCAAATTTTATTAGGGGAGAGGCCTCGGAGGTTTACTCCCTGTGGTTGCAGTGGTCCAAGTGGTGCCAGAGGGACGCAATTTTTGCAGGTTTGAACTAGATGCTTGCCTTGTGTCATAGAAGGTCAGGAAACAAGGCCTTCAAATATTTGCAGACATGTGAAACTTAGTGTGGAGTATTCATGCTTTCTCCAGGAAGTCTAACGATAGTGTGTTGCAGAAAATAAATTTATCCACTGGAGAGTTGCCTGTGGCAATTAATTCAGGAAGCCCAGTATGGGATCTTCTTACATGTGAGATGAACCATGGATACTTCTTATTTTCTGTGAGGTTCGAGCTTGGTCAATAAGGCTTACCTGTGGATCTAAAAACTGCACAAAGAATTGCTTTTGCCACCTGGACAGAGTATTTACTGTCTGAGAAAATACTAATGGCAGTATCTGAGCTCATAATGAGTGCCTGTATTATTGCCCTAAGTTCTCCCAGCTGTACTGACCGTGAGTAGCGATCCACATGGGAGATGTCCTGTTCATTGGGAATTTTCAGAATAACACCGAAGGTGTGTGTGTTTGTATCGGTGAACGCACATGGTGCCGATGGTATGTGGGGAATGGGGATATGGGGAATGCATCTTAGGAGTTGTAATCTCCATGTTTGGAGATTACAAGGTTTGGAGCAACTTATCAGGGGGGAGATGGCTGTCAATCTGTCCGGGAAAGTCAGACAGTAAAGTTTGCAACAGAGTATTATTCTGTAAGAGTGTTGAGACCTCTGTGTGTGTTAATGACAACACCAAGGTGTCTGACTCTATGTGAAAAATCTTGTTATAATAATATCTTATGATTAACCCTACCAGAAGAATGCTCTGTAGCTTACCTGTGATCTTGTGATATTCACTCCAGGACAGATGCACTCAATATAGGGGTCCGTGGGCCTGCCAAATAACACCGAGTGGTGCTCCAGACGTTATTAATATTATCTCCTGTAGGGGTTTTGACTGGTCATATCTATGGGTCTGTAACCTTGAGAGGCTGTCATTGATCATTTGAACAGTTGTCTCTGCTTGAGGGGTTAGTTTTATTTTTGAGGAAGGATCATCTCCTTTTTTCAGTGAATCAAACAGAGGGGTGAGTGCATCAGGAAGTAAACAAAGGAAAGGCTTGAGCCAATTAATCTGGCCACATAACTGTTGTAGCTCATTAAGTGAGTATTGAGACCTAATAGTCAAGGTAGGCCTAAGAGGTTGTATTTTTGCAGCAATCTCGTAGCTCAAAAACTCATATGGGGCAGAATGTTGTACTTTGTCAGTGGCTATGCAAAGGCCTAGTATTTGGAGATTGTCCATCAGCCTCTTAAGGCAAATCTGCAATTTGTCAGAATCTGCGTGAGTAAGCAAAATGTCATCCATGTCCAGGCAATGTGTGTAAGGGGCCTGGTCACATGAGAGACAAAGACCTGACATATGGGAGGGCTATTTTTCATCCCTTGCAGGAGGACTGTCCATTGATATCTCCGGGAGGGTATCATGGTGTTAGGTTCCCACACTGTAAAAGCGAAAAAGGGTCTGTCCTGGTGTGCTATAGGGATGGAAAAGAAGCAATCCTTGAGGTCGATAGCAACAATAAGATAGTTGCTTAGGATGCTGGCTGGAGGAATACCTGATTGAAATGAACCTGTCTTTTTCATATGTTTGTTAATTGGCCTCAAATCTTGAAGAAATCTATGTTTCCCATTTTTCTTGGGGATTACAAAGATAGGCATATTGTGTGGGCTTGGTGGAGGGTTCAATATGCCCAAGATCTAATTGTTCCTGAACTACTTGCTTACGAATTGTTAATTTGGGTAATAGTATATGCCACTGTTCCACCCAGATATGATCTGTGGTGTCCCATTCCAGGGGGATGGGATCAGGTTTAGAGGTCAAGGGAACAGTGGCCTTTAGAATTGGGGGGCACTGGTCTTCTTGATAGCCCTATCTTGTCATGTATCATTATTTCATCATATAAGGCTTTGTCATCAGTGTTTTTGACAGCATCCATGTCCTCTAGGATGTCCCTACTCCATAAGGTGTTAGGGACTTCTGCAATCAAGGGATGAAAGGCACCCTTCTCTCCTTCCATGTCCTGCCACATGACAGAAGAGATAACTCCTAGTGGCCTGGAGCCCACCAATGCCTTGTATATTGGGACCGGGCTCTGTCTTCCACTTCTCATCTTGGATACTGTATTAGGTGTAATGGAAACATCAGCCCTTGTGTCTACTATGCTTTTAACAGGAGTACTGTCAAGCATAATAGTCATTCTGGGTTTGGTTCCAAATGGGTAACGTCTAGCAAATTTGCGGGCGTCTGTTCCCTCTTACTGGTGAGGCTGAGAGTTGCCCCAAGGGGAGTTTAAAGGCCGGTAATAACCCTTTTTGCATCTAGGGCAGGGTGTCTTGGGGCCAGGGTGGCTGCCATTCTTGGGACAGTACCATTTAATGTGGCCTGGCTGATTACAGCCCCAGCAAATGGGATCAGATCTTGGTTGGGAAGGTCCATTGTTCTTTTTTATTAGTAGCTTGTTGATAGCAGCTGTTAAAGCCGGAATGGGCCCCGAGAAAGGGGATACTTCTTTAGTAGCAGAAATCCACTTGGAGAGGGATTCACTGCGGATGGGGGCAATTGCAGCCCTAGTTTCGGCTGTAGCCTCTTCCCATACCAACTGTTTGACTAGCGAATCTTGAATAGGGCAGGTCGGGATGCTTCAATGACTTTGGACAAAAAGTCGGGAAACCACTCAATGGGGACTCTGGATCAGGTTTCTGAAGAGTTCATATTTTGGAGGTGTAATGTTTTTAAGACTCTTCAGGTTAAAGTAAATGACATTTCCAATTCTGGATTGTTCTTGAGGACTCATAGGCACGCGACCAGTCAACATGTCTAGGGTGATGGCGATGTCATAGGAGAGGTTGCTTCTTGCTATTTGTTTTGCCTCCTCCTGGAAGGGAGCTTTCCACTGTAAATATTGTGGACAAGTTAAACATTCCTTGAGGAGGTTCATCCAATCAAAGGATGTTTGCAATTGAGCTGACCATTGCTATTACACCTCCTCAAAATAAGGAGAGCCAGGCTCAGACTCCTGAGAAGCCTTTCTCAGTAATGCTAGATCTGGTAAAAGAGTAAGTACCAGGGTCTATTTTCTGCGTTGCAACTGAGATTCACTGCTAGGTAGGCGGAAAAGGGGTTACGAGAGAAATAGTTGGGTTGATAAGGGGCCGAGGGCCTTAAAGGGTGTCTCTCCTCAGAGCAGGAGTGTAATTCTTTCCATGAATATTTTGGAGACGGGGAGGCAGACAAGGGAACAGAGATTGCCGCAGGAAGTTGTGAAATGTCAGGGTTATCCTGTCTTGAGTCATTGTCCTCATCTGAATCAATGACACTGTCCAGGCAGAGGCCTGGAGAGTCATTGTTTTGTCCTCCAAAGAGTCATTATGCTTTTGAATGATATCTTCTGCTAAAGAGCCTTGAAGGCTGGCAATGATGGCTAGAAGAATCGGTATGTAAGAGGCAGGGGGAATGTGTCCCTCATGGACCTCCTTTTTCCTTGCAGAATATAAGACTTTCATTCAAATTTGTGGATCCCTATGTTTTCGGGGCCAATCCAGGGTGCTAAATAGACAGCTTCCTTCCAGAAGTGATTGATGTATTTTGATTTCACTTTAAGTCCGTGCTGAGAAAGCAGTGCTTTCAGAACTGCTAGTTGTGGGGGGTACGGTGGGAATGTTGCCCGTGACTGGTTAGTAGACTTATTAGAGGCCTCCTGGAGTCTCTCAAATATGAATGAAGCCACACTAATAATCCCCTATAAGGATCAAGATACCAAAAACAGGAACCCAAGGGGATGGTTCAGACATGGAAGTCCCTAGAAAGGACAAACAGGAGTGTGTTTAGGATCCAATGTCTTGTGATTAGTGGGGGACTTCCTTGACTTGCTAGGTCAAGGCCATATGCCCATATGGTGTCTCCTGAGGGAAGTTCTCTTTAACAGAGAAAATCAAGGTTCCAAATTCTGGGAGAATCAGTCCCTTATGTGAATTCCTGGGTGAACCAAGGGGAAGGAAGAGCTATAAGGTGACGCCAACCTTTATGGTGGTGTGTGCCTCAACTCGGGAGCCAATGCTCGACAAGGACAAGGAAAGGGGTTAAGAGGGTAAGAGCAAGGAAAAGGGGTTCCTTGTTCACCTTCAAGGAACCATCAGCACATAGAACAGGGAACAGGTCCCTACCCGAGGTCAACAGGGGGCCAGCCCTGAGGTGTGCGGGTGTGAGCAGACATTGGGTGCCAGATGTTGCTGTGGGTCACTCGGCTACCTCAGTTGCGGTGGGTGTGGGGGACACGGAGTCAAAACACAGACACCAGGAGCTGGTGAGAGCAGGTAGGTGGCAGACCTCAGCCGACCTCCAGCAAGCTTGTTTAATGGGGAAGTGATTACAATTGATGGGCGCATCCTCCAGTCATACATAGGCAAACAGGTTATATAACATTTAGAAACCAATCATCTTATGATTAATGTAACTGCACTATGAGGAAGCTCTAAATATTGCTACACGGTGGAAAGCAGACTGATAAGATCATTGTCCCTATGAAAAGGGGGCGTTATGAGTCATGCCCTGAGGCCCTTGTCTCTCTGTTCCCTGGCAACTCCGACCTCAATCTCTGAGGATGTGGTTTCTCAGAGGCTTGCTAGAGCAGAGCGCCTCATCCTGCAGGTGTTCCTGTCAGGCCTGTAGGAGCATAAGTTTTCCTAGCACTTGGAGCTGCTTGTAGTTGTGAGTTGCAAACTGAAAGTTACTCCCACAACATTTCTCACAGAAATAGGAAAAGCAGTCATGAAAATCGTGGAAAAATAAGAGACCCAGAATAGCTAAAGCGATCCTTAGCAAGAGTGAAGCAGGTAGCATCATTATACCAGACCGTAAACTATACTACAGAGCAATAGTAACAAAAACAGCATGGTATTGGCACCAAAATAGACTGGTAGACCAGTGGTACAGAATAGAGGACACAGAGACTAACCCACATAATTACAGTTATCTTATATTAGACAAAGGTGCCAAAAACATGCATTAGAGAAAAGATAGCCTCTTTAACAAATGGTGCTGGGAAAACTGGAAATTCATATGCAACAAAATGAAATTAAACCCCTATCCCTCACCATGCATTAAAGTGGATTGAGGACTTAGGAATTAAACCAGAGACCCTGTGTCTAACAGAAGAAAAGTAGGCCCTAATTTCCATCATATCAGATTAGACCCCTACTTCCTTAATAAGACTCCTATAGTGCAAAAATTAAAATCAAGAATTAATAAATGGGATGGATTCAAACTAAAAACTTCTTCTCAGCAAAAGAAACAATCAGGGAGGTGAATAGAGAGCCTGGGAGCAAATATTTACCACTTGCACATCAGATAGAGACCTAATCTCCAGGGTATATAAAGAACTCAAAAAGCTAAACACCAAAATAACAAATAACCCAATCAATAAATGGGCCAAGGAGCTGAACAGACACTTCTCAGAAGGTGATATATAATCAATCAACAAATATATGAAAAAAGGTTCAACATGTCTAGCTATTAGAGAAATGCAAATCAAAACTACTCTAAGATTTCATCTCACTCCAGTCAGAATGGCCGCTATTAAGAATACAAACAACAGTAAGTATTGGTGAGAATGTGGGGAAAAAGGCATGCTCATACATCGCTGGTGGGACTGAAAATGGTGCAGCCAATATGGAAAGCAGTATGGAGATTTCTTGGAAAACTTGGAATGGAACCACCATTTGACCCAAATATCCCAATCCTTGGTCTATACCCAGAGGACTTAAAAACAGCATACTACAGGGATACAGCCACATCAATGTTTATAGGAGCACAGTTCACAGAAGCTAAACTCTGGATCCAACCTAGATGCCCTTCAGTAGATGAATGGATAAAGAAAATGTGGTATATGTACACAATGGAATATTACTCTGCAGTAAAAGAGAATAAAATCATGACATTTGCAAGTAAATGGATGGTGTTGGAGAATATAATGCTAAGTGAAGTTAACCAGTCCCAAAAAAACAAATGCCAAGCAGTAGTATGCTGGTAGTGCACTTGCCTAGCATGTGTGAGTGTTTTCTCTGATACAAGGAGGCAGACTCATAGTGGGGTTAGGAGGGGAAGCATGGGAAGATTAGACGAACTCTAGAGAGGGCAAAGGGGTGGGAGGGGAAGGGAGAGGGCAAGAGGTATAAAAAAGATGGTGGCATGAGAGGGACATCATTACATGTATGAGACACGAATGGTGTAAATATACTTCATGAGATGGACATCATTACATGTATGAAGACATGAATGGTATGATTATACTTTGAAACCAGAGATATGAAAAATTGTGCTCTATATGTGTAATATGAATTGTAATGCATTCTCCTGCCATATATAACAAATTATAATAAAAAATAAAATTAAAAGGAAAAGAATATGGATTTAAAATATCTTTTCAATAAATGGTACCAAATTGTATTTTATGACCAGATTAGAATTACTAGACTTATAATGAGCTTGTTATTAAAAAGCTAGACTGTTTCACCTAATTCCACTATAAACTTTTCCCCCAAAATAACATAAAGTTTGGACTGGGGTTGTGGCTCAGTGGTAGTGCGCTTGCCTAGCATGTGTGAGGCACTGGGTTCAATTCTTAACACCACGTATAAACAAATAAATGAATAAAGGTCCATCAATAACTAATAAGAATTTTTTTAAAATAAAGTTTACATAATCAACCAAATATTCTTAAGAACAAGTCTGTAGCTGGGCGTGGTCGTGCACACCTGTAATCCCAGCAGCTCAGGAGACTGAAACAGAAGGATTGGGAATTAAAACCCAGCCTCAGCAATTTAGGAAGGCCCTAAGCAATTTAGGGAGACCCCATCTCTAAAATATAAAAAAAGGGCTAGAGATGTGGCTTTGTTTTTTTGTGGTGCTGGGGATTAGAACCCAGGCCTTATGCAAGTGAGGCGAGCAGAGTCACTGTTTCTGTGCCAAATATTATAATAGCTATCATAGTTAGTCAAAAACTATGAGAAATCCACTGTTTGTTTTACTATTATATTTTATCTACTATATAAAAATATTTTTGCCTTTTATTTCTAAGGGATGAAAGTCCAATGAAAGCAAACTTCCTTCAAAACATGGTAGAAGACAGAACAGAATCTGCATTATCATATTATGAATTCCTCTTGCATATTCAGCAACAAGTAAATAAATGAACAAATGAAGAAATTTGACTTAGTTATTGCTAAGGAAATCACAAAGCAGAATTCCTGGGAATGTGTAATACCTTCCTTTTCTATTTAAATTTGTGAACTAATGTGATGATTAAGATGTTTTCACTGTGATTTCAACAAACTATAGCAAATAAAGGACTACAGCAGAGACTCAAACATAAAACTCTGAAAATACTGTATTTTTCAAATCAAAATAGATCTACATATGATTGGATACCTTTTTTCCTTTGCTGCCAATTATGTTCAAGTTGTTACAGATTGAAATAAGGAAAAGATATTATAGAGGTAAAGTACATTTTGTAAAATAAAGACTTCTGTGTTCCACATGTATATTTTTTATTTTTCTGAGTTTTTGGCTGCTACATTTAAAACCTCATGAGACTAAGTGTTGGAGGGAAGTTATGAATCCATTAATAATGATCTTTTTACAATTGGGAAATCCAAAAGTAAATAGAATATAGAAGAGCTAGAATTCCATACCCCATACTGTTTTGTTTTATTTTTAAAGAAAGGAAAAGTATCATCATGTTAAATTAAACAGGCAGACTAACTGTAGTCTAGCTTGAGAAGAATATGAAGTAACACATTCAAGCTTTAAAATCTGTCAGTATTCTCTATACTTGAAGAACAAAATCACTTTGATTTGAAGTGAAAGATGTAATTAGGTGGTTCTCTGATTTGGCTGCAGATGACTTGGACATACTGTTTTCTTTGCAATTAAAAGAATTTGAGCTGTCTTCATAAATATTGGGACTGGCAATGATAATAGGGAAATGAGAAATTTAGTTATCTTGATCCTTTAGGTGTTCTTTTATTTGGTACATTTCTGCTCCGTGATATAAAATAAAAGTGCTTTTTTGGTGAAATGAGGATGAATGAAAGAAGTTAAAGGTTTCTACAATGTTATGTCAAATGCATCAGTAACATTTTTCTAAGAAGTTTGATGATTAAATTGAGATATTATTATTCTGGGATATTAAAACCTATTAAAACATGAATGCTGCTGTTTGATTTGGTGAATATTAAGATTACACAAATCCAATATATTGAAGTTATAAAAGAAACTTGGTTGCTGAACATGCTCAAAAGACTGCTTTTTTGATTCAGCTAGAGAATATAATCAAAACTTACTGAGCAGATTTTGTTTACAAACAGGTAAATTACATCTGTGTATTTACAGTGCTGTGATATAATTAATATCTTTAAGAGTTTGGCTCAGTTTTCACCGATTCATCTTGTCTCGTATGAACTTCTTAAAAAGATAATGTACATGTATAATACTTGATGAAAAGATTTTTGGTTTTTTGTTTTAATAGGTTACAAAATGTGTTTACAATCTTGGTCTTACATGATCACCAATGAATAGTAACTTTCAGGTTTACATCCATGTGGGCTGACTTAACTGAATTGTTTGGTGTGGGGAAGAAGCAAATTCCTCTAGAGTATACAACTACTACTTGCCAGCTGGATTAGAATAATTGTGTTTATGAAAATACCATCTCTTTAAGCAGTGTTAAGATTCCTTTTCAAGATGGGTGCGGTGGTGCACGCCTGTAATCCCAGCAGTTTAGGAGGCTGAGGCAGGAGGATCTTGAATTCAAAGCCAGCCTAAACAAAAACTAGCTCAGTGGCTGAGTGTCCCTGAGTTCAATCCCTGGTCCTGCCCCCCACCCCCACCCCGCCTCCCGCAAAAAAAAAAAGATTCATTTTCAGTGTGCAAGTGGTACATTGAACTGGAAGGTTTCTTGAAAGCTCTTTCTTTTGTTAGGAAGCAATTTTTAAATTACAGCAAATTAAATTTATATTTTCCCATCTTTTTAAGAAACAGTCATTACACACTAATGTTTCTTAAAAGAACTAATTTTTTTACATTTTAAGTAAGAAATTAAATGAATTATTCATTTAATGCAATTTTAAACTTTGACATTTATAAGTCTGAATAGTAATGAAAAATCTTCCAGAAGGAAACATTTGTGCTTCTAGGGATAATCTTCCTTGTGCCTCACTACATCCCTAAGTGGATATGACTCGTGTTATTACCACATACTTTGTTAGTGTATTTCAAAAATTTACTTTGAAAAATTATTTTAAATATTGTGTAACATGCAATTCAGAATAATTTTATAACAGGTCATAAAAAAACACATAACTTTAGTTAGGATTCACAATATTTGTTCTCCAGGTAATAAGAGAATGAATGAACCTTTTGGGAATATTGATATATAAAACAATTATTTTTTTGCAATATGAATGTGTTTTTTAGTTAGTTTTTTTTTCTTTCAGTAAGGCACTATCTGCCATTATCATCTTGTATTACTTTTTGATGTAAAGCAACTAATATTTACACTATACCATATTTTTTTTATTGTAGTTGTAAATTATGAAAGATCCTTGAATTTTCTACAGATCTACAACTACTAAAGTAACAGACAAGGGCAATCTTGGTATATAAATCTGAGCATGACAGTTCTACCATAAAAAGTACTCTATTTTTCTAATTTCTAGAATTTTTAAAATAACATTTCTGTAAGTCTGACATACTAATATTCACTCAAGCAGTACCATTTATTTTAGTTTGCATATGTCTTCATTGTTTTTAATTTAATGTATTGAGTCTAATAGACTGTTTTGCAATAATTAGAATAAAAGATTTATTTCTTCTAATCAAAGATGCATAACAGCTATTATCTAGGGGACCATCAAATGTGATTTTGAGATTTTGTTAGCTATTACAAATCTAATCCTTATATAGAAATTTTAATTTTGTAAAGTAGTGTATAATATTGTAACATTCAATTCTTGTTCTCAATTCAAATATGTATTGATCTTCAATGTGCTGTGTTACATCTTGCTTCTCTGAAATGTTAGAGACAAGATTTGTCTTCCTTTTTACAGTTTGTAATTTTCACTGTTTTATTCCTGTAAAAAGAAAAAAGAAAAAGTCATTTGTAACCCATGCAAACAATCGTTTGATCTGTGCTAACTTATCAATTTGACTATTCAATAAAGTTAATTGAAAGAGCTTACAAACAGTGACTGGTTATTTTAAATGATAGGAAACAACTTGCCAATCACTGAGCAGGGCTATGTTGTGTATCCACATTAAATCACTGGAAAATTATTGCTAGAGAGTTTTAAATCTCCTAAGTCGGTGTCTGTGAAATTATACACTGAATTTTTGGTACTCACTATACAAGGATAGCTAGGTTTCAAATTCCAGATTGAAAGTTGTTTTTTCTTGGATATTGTCAACATATTGCTTCATTGTCTTGTGGGCCCTTTTATTCCTGAAAAGAAGATAACTGATAATCTTATCTGTTAGCTATTAGGAGTTTTATCCTTAACACGTTCTATAGGTTTATTATTCTGGGCTTATTATTTATCCTGTTTGTTATTCAGAACAAACTTGAATCTGAAGTTCCTTGTCTGTTTTTAATTTGAGAAAATTCCCAGCCGTTTGCTTTTAAATATTTGCTTCTATTTTTTTACCCCCAGAATTCTTACTTGACATTTGTTTTCACTAATTCTTTTTTTGCATTGGGGATTGATCCTAGAGAGCACTTCACTACTAAATTACATCCCTAGCCCTTTTTATTTTTTTATTTTGATATAGGGTCTGATGAAGTTGCCTTGAAATTTAGACCCTCCTGCCTCAGCCTTCTGAGTCACTGGGATTATATGCGTGTGCCACCATGCCCAGCTCACTTAATTTTTTATGCGAAATCTGTTTTGTATCTGCAGATTTGTATCTGCAGTTTATATGAAATTATTATTATTAGCCTCTCTAGAAAGTGCTAGGTTTAGCCAAGTGTGGTGGCACATGTCTGTAATCCTAGCGATTTTGGAGGCTGAGACAGGAGGATCACAAGTTCAAAGCCAGTCTCAGCAATTTAGGGAAGGTCCTAAGCAACTTAGCAAGACCCTGTCTCAAAAAAAGGGGGGAGGCTGGTGATGTCACTCAATGATTAAGAACTCCTGGATTAAATCTCCAGTACTAAAAAAAAAAAGTGCTAGGTTTAAATGAAAATATGTAATACATTGGAAATGCCAAGTTTTAACACTTACCTGTAAAAGAAAGTTTTCTTTAAATGTATAGCAAGTTTGGATACTCAGCGCTAGACTTAAAACAAAGTGGTACATTTAAAAACAATAATTTTAAAAGGCTGGGTTTGCCGATGGAAAGCCTGTGGTGGTAGAGATAGAAATTACTGCAAGAATAAAAAGTATGCACATTTATTAATGAATTACACATTAGTGCCAGGAAGACCAATCACATGACATTCTTTATCAAAGAATCACTGGGAAGTACCAGGATAATCAGTGAACTACAGAAAAATAGTCCTTCAAAATAAATAAGCATGGAATATGAAATCTGGATACTTTAAACTCTTACCTGACTAAATGAGTGATCATACATCAACACATCTATTTAAGGAACCAAAACACATCTGGTTTTTGTAGGCTCCCAAACCCACAAATCTCGTTTACCCTGGAATCGAATCTGTTTTTAAAGGAAAAGAGCAACCATGGGTGTGTAGCTCAGTGGTAGAGCACTTCCCTAGCACATGGGAGCTTCTAGGTTCAATGCCCAGCACCAAAAATAAGGGGATTTTGTCTTTTGTTTGCTTTTGGTACAGGAGCTTTAACCCAATGTTGCTTTACCACTGTGCTACATCCCTAGCCCTTTTTGTTTTTTATTTTGAGAGGCTCTCACTAAGTTGCTTAGGGGCTTCACTAAATTGCTGAGGCTGTCCTTGAACTTGGGATCCTTTTGTCTTAGCCTCTAGAGCCCCTGGGATTATGGGTGTGCACCTCTACACCTGTCAAAAATAAGGGGATTTTGGATTGGGATATAGTTCAGTGGCAAAGTCCTGGGTTTGATCCCCAGTTCCAAAAAGGGTCGGGGAGAGGTTAAAAAGGAGATGTAGCTGGATGTGGTGGTGCACATCTATAAATAAATCCCAGCAACTCAAGAGGCTGAGAAAGGAAGATCACAAGTTCCCGACCAGGCTTAGCAATTTAGCAAGACTCAAAAAATAAAAAGGACTGGAGATGTGGCTTAGTGTGTAAAGCACCCTGGGTTCAATCCCCAGAGCCAAAGTAAAGGGGGAATGCATATTGTAACTTGCGTATTTATGAGCTTATGTGTTCATCCAGGTTGTGATTATTTCCTTGAGACACTGATTACCAACAAGAGGAGACTGGACCTCTCTGAATACAAATTTCTTTTGTTTCTTTTTTTTTTAATGTCTGGAATTATTTTTTTAATTTGTTTTTTGTGGTTGTAGATGGACAGCTTATATTTATTTTATTTATTCATTTTTATGTGTTGCTGAGGATCGAGCCCAGTGTCTCACACATGCTAGGAAAGTGCTCTGCCACTGAGCTACATCCCCAGCCCCGAATACGAATTTCTTATAATTAAACCTTAAACCTTTCTCACCGGGTGGTGTGGGTGGGGGGGGTGTTGTGGCTCAGTGATAGAGCACTTGCCTAGCATGTGCAAGACACTGAATTCGATCCTTGGCACCACATAAAAATGAATAAATAAAGGTATAAAAAAAAGTTGTATCTGTTTTTTAAAAAGTACTTAAAAATAAATCTTTCTCATTTCAGATATTCACTTAAACAGTACAAAGAAACTTTTAAAATAATTAATGCTGGTTTGAAGGTTTGCAACCTAGGGATTGAAGAAAAACACTACTCTCTAAATTTTTAAATTTAAAATAGAGATAACTGGTATGATTCTGAATTAGTTGAGAATTATTTTTCTGAAGGGATCTCACTGGGTTGCACAAGCTACTCAAGCCACAGAACCTGTCTTGAAACTTTTAACACTATTTTTTGGGGGGAAAGGAGGCATGGAACCAGGGCCTCACACATGCTAAGCATGTGCCTTACCACTGAGCTACATCCCCAGCCCCCTGAGTTTAACATTTCCAACTAGCTAAGTAGCTGGTGGAAATGACTGATGAAGAAATGAACAACCAATATATTGGTAAAACTAGAAAATCCATCCACAACCACAAGAACTTGCTTTTCAAGTGTTCCTCCTTTCCTTGCAGTCTTTGTTCGTGTGCATATGAACTATGTATACACATAAATCATAGTGAAGGTTTGATTTTGCTTTATATATTATACATGTTGCTTTATCGTTGTTAATGTTTGACTAATAGCCCATAGTTAACTATTTAATAAGTACTCATCCCCCAGTATTGGAAATTCTAAGGTTTCACAGTTTTTCACAAAACATTTTATGCCAATAGTTTCTTTTTCCTTTTTCTTTTTTTTTAAAGAGAGAGTGAGAGAATTTTTTAATATTTATTTTATTTTAGTTTTCGGCGGACACAACATCTTTGTTTGTATGTGGCGCTGAGGATTGAACCCGGGCTGCACGCATGCCAGGCGAGCGCACTACTGCCTGAGCCACATCCCCAGCCCCTCCTTTTTTTTTTTTTTTTTTTTTTGGTACCAAGGATTGAACCCAGGGGATCTTTACCACTGAGTCATGTCCTCATCCATTTTTAGTTTTTATTTTAGGACAGGGTCTCACTGAGTTGTTGAGACTTGAATTTGCAATCCTCTGTGCCTCAGCCTCCGGAGTTGCTGAGATTACAGGCATGTGCCACCACATCGGGCAGTTTTTTCCTTCTTGGTAATAATTATGTTAAATTTTAAGTGGTCACTAAATAAATAAATAAAATTATTTGGTTCCAAGTACATGATTGTGACAATGCTAATTTACACCAGCACACCATCTGTGTTAGCTTTTCATCATGATATGGTACATGATTTCATTCTCATAAATGGAGACTCTTTTTAAAATTTTGGTTAGAATTAATTGGTATCATAACTAGCACTTCTTCCAATTTTGTTTCTCCATGGTGATACCAAACTAAATCATTTAGAAGGATGAGATTTGTTGTAATTCTGACTGTTATATGTAAGGGAACATGCAAAACAATATTGCCTGAAACAGTGCATCAATTCATCTAATCTGTGAAAAAAATTGGTGCAATATGTGTAAATTATTCTTAATGTCTGTTTTTTTGTTTGTTTTAATTTTATTTTCCTTGAGAATTAAGACTATGCGGCCCAAGCTGGTCTTGAATTTGTAAGCTCACAAAATTCTCCCACCTCAGCCTCCCCATTAGGCAAGACTAGAGTCCTGCACCACCACCAAATTTTTCTTAAGGCACCATCTGGAGTTCAGAGATCTAGGTTTGTGCAGATACACAGGGGAAACTTTTCCAATATTTTAGAAATTATCAACTAAAGACAATTCAAGTATTAATACTTTAAAATTAACTAGGATTTAACTTTCAATCAAGGGTGACATTTGTACACACACACACACACACACACACACACATACACAACCCCTATACTGGGATTGAACCCAGAGATGCTCTACCGCTAAATTCCATCCCTAGCCATTTTTCAAATTTTGAGATAAGGTCTCACTAAGTTGCTGAGATTGGCCAAGAACTTGAACTTCCTTCCGATCCTCCTGCTTCAGCTTCCCAAAGTAGCTACAATTACAGTCCCGTGTTTCACCATACCTGGCTCCCTCATTATATTCTTTGATGAGTTCCTTCTGTTCCTGAATCCAAAAAAGGTCTTTTTTTTCTCCACTTCTTTCCTTATATAAACGCAGTGTTTCCATGCTGAGAAACGGAACCCAGGAATCAAGCACACTAGATAAATGATCAACCACTGTGCTTCCTAGCTTCCTGATGTCAGGGTTTCTTTGTAGGGAGCCCAGTAGACTGCTTCACCATCTGTTAGCTTTTCATCATTGTGACATAAACAACTTAAAAGAAGGAAAGATGTATTTTGGCTCATGGTTTCACTCCGTGATCACTTGACCCTTCCCTTTGGGCCTTTGTTGAAAAAGGACATCGTGGTGGGGAGCCGGAGAGGAAAAGGGGATGCGGAGAAGTGAAAGGGAGAGAAGGGAGTCCAGGACACACAACCCCTATGACCCACCTCCAGAAATTCCCACCACCTCCTGTTAAGCCTACCAGCTGGGGGCCAGGCCTTACTCTGTGTGTGTGTGTGTGTGTGTGTGTGTGTGTGTGTGTGTGTGTGTGTGTGTTTTGCTGGTGATTGAACCCAGGACTTTCTGCATGCTAGGCAAGCATTCTACCAACTGAAGTATTTCCTCAGTCCCTACATCAAACTTTTCCCATAATTTTTTGCAAGTGAAGGAGTGAACTTTTCCCATGATTTTTTTGCAAGGGAAGGAGCACAGGTCCCAGACGGATGGTCAGCAGAGTTGTTTATCTTATTTTTGTGAAGGTCAGTGAGTTTCCAGACCCTGAGAACCTAAAAGAAAACAAATGATCCAAAAAACCCTGTTGATCCATGTTCGGCTTTTGTTATGGCCAATTTTTGCTACGTGCTGTTCTCTCATCAATTCAGGTATGACCTTTCCCATGGGATGGGACTTGGGAGTGGTGAAGCACTTTGCAGTTTAATCAGGCAAGAGGAAAGGAAACAAATCTAAGACTGGGGAAAGAATTTTAACTTGTGCTGGAAAGATTTTTCTTTAGCCCATTACATGGCTCCATTGTGAGGCCCCATTGTTTTATGAACTGCAGCAGTGGACAAAACAGTGCTTGCCTTCATGGAGCTTGCGTTCCAGTTGGCAAGAAACAGAGAAAACTAGTATATTTAGCAGGTGAAATGGTTATAAGCACGAAGAAGAAAGTAAGATGGAGAAGGGCACTAGGGAGTGTTGGCAATTTAGATAGAATAGGCACTCAAACTTCAATAGGAAAGTTGCCTTTGAAACAAAAATACGTGAGGAAACCCTAGGAACAACCAGGCGTGCACTGGGAAAAAGTGCAGCTGCGGATGGGAATTGGCACCAAGAACAAGCCCCGGCGCAAAGCTCCCCGAAGCGTCTCTCTCGAATTGTGTATTTTCCCGGGCTCTGAGCGAGAAGGCAGGTCTGGAGACAACCGCCTTGTCGCAACAGCCTCCATTTTACTTCCTGGCAAAATACAAAATTTAACCCGCTTCTCACTGGCATCTTTTTCCTGTCAATCAGGGTGCCAATTCTATTCACCTCCGAATGAACACAGAAAGGATCCGTTTGCGGATAAGGGGTGAAGTGAGACTCAGCCAAAGCCGGGAAGGACCCAGCATCCGGCCCTGCCCTCACTCAAGATGGCAGCCAGAGCTGAGTGCGCGGCCTATCCGAGCAGGGCGCATGCTCCGTGGGCGGCCACGGGCCCCGGCGCAGCGGATCTACCCGGAAGAGGTGGCTTGGAGTCGCGGCACCTCCCTATTCACCCCCAAGGTCGCTGCCGCTCCTCGTGTATGGTGGGAAGGACCGAGCCAATAGCCTTAGCTGCTGCCAGTGGGGAAAGGCCAGGTCGCGAGCCTGTGGGCTTCTTAGTGTCAGGATTGGAATTATCAATGATCAGCAATTCTGCTTCTGGGTATATGACCCAAAGAATTTCTGAATGTATAGTGCCCAAGAGACATTTGTATACCCATGTTCATAGCATTATTTAAAGTAGCTAGAACGTGGAATTAACCCAAATGACTGTCAATGGGAGAATAGATAAGCAAAATGTGGTATATACATATAATGGAATATTATTCAGCCTTTAAAAGGAAGGAAACTCTGCAATATGCCACAGCATGGATGAAGATAGTAGGCTGGAGTGAATAGAGTGGTCACAAAAAAGACAAATACTGGGCTGGGATTGTGGCTCAGCGGTAAAGCGCTCGCCTGGCACGTGCGAGACCCTGGCTTCCATCCTCAGCACCACATAAAAGTAAACAAAGGTATTGTGTCCAACTAAAAATAAATATATTAAGAAAAAGACAAATACTGCAAAGTTCTACTTAATAAATTGCCAGAGACTGTAGGAAAAGGAGAATGGCAAATTATTGTTTAGTGTATGTAGAATTCCAGTTTTACCTGGGCTAGGGAGGCAGCTCAGTGTTAAGAGTGCTTCCCAAGCATGTCCTTGGTCCTGGTTCAGTCCCTAGCACTGCAAAACAGAAATTCTTTTTAAAATAATTATGGAAATTGGGCTGGGATTGTGGCTCAGGTAGAGCGCTCACCTGGGGTTGGGGGGGCGGGGGTTCTGATCCTCAGCACCACATAAAAATAAAGGCATTGTATTGTGTCCATCTACACCTAAAAAAAAAAGTTAAAAAAAAAAAATTATGGAAATTGGCCTGGCATGGTGGCGAGAGGCTAACACCGGAGAATCACCAGTTCAAAAGCAGCCTCAGCAAAAAGCGAAGCATTAAACAACTCAATGAGAATCTGTCTCTAAATAAAATACAAAATAGGGATAGGGATTTGGCTTTGTGGTCAAGTGCCTTTGAGTTCAATCCCTGGTACCCATCCCCCAAAATAATTGTTTTTTAAAAAGCTGGCACAGTAGTGCATCCCTGTAATCCCAGAGGCTCAGGAGACTGAGGAGAAATTGCAAGTTCAGAGCCAGCCTCAGCAATTTAGTGAGAACTTGTCTCAAGATTTAAAAATGAATGAATGAAAGAACTGGAGGTGTGACTCTGTAGTTAAACTCCCCTGATTCAATCCTCATTATAAAAAGGGGGGAAAATGATGGTAAATTTTTATGTTGTATGTACCTTACCTTACCACAATTAAAAAAAAAAAGTTTAAAAATCAATTGGATAGGGCTGGGGATGTGGCTCAAGTAGTAGCACGCTCGCCTGGCATGCGTGCGGCCCGGGTTCGATCCTCAGCACCACATACAAACAAAGATGTTGTGTCTGCCGAAAACTAAAAAATAAATATTAAAAATTCTCTCTCTCTCTCTCTCCTAGAAAAAAAATCAATTGGACAGAAATGTATGGATTTTTCTATGGACTCTATTTTATTTCATTGATCTCCATGGCTGATCTTCTACCACAATCACATTTGTATTCACTACTGTAATTTTACAGCAAATTTGGAAATCATAATGTGTGGGGCTTCAAACTTTGTTCCTATTAAACATGTTTGTTATTCTGGGTTCCTTGACTTTCCACTGAATATCAGGATTAGCTTGTCAAAACTGAGCAAATAAACTAGATGGGATTTTGACAAAGATTACATTGAATCTGTAGGTCGATATGAAGAGTATTACCATCTTAATAACATTAAAGATCCATGAACACAGAATGGTTTTCCATTATTTAGAGCTTTAATTTCTTTCAATAATGTTTTGTTGGTTTTGGTGTTCTACATCTTGTACTTCTTTTATTAAGTTCTTAAGATTTTATTATTTTTATTTTAAGTGGACTTGTTTTTTTAATCATTTTTGCACTGTTAATTGCTAGTGTATAGAAATCCAATTGATTTTTTATATTGATCTTTTTTTCCTGTAATCTTATTTATCAGTTTTAATAGTTTTTTAATTGGGTTCTATAGTTGTTGATGTTGTTGTTGTTGTTTTAATATACAAGATCATGTCCTGCCAGGTGTTGTGATGCACACCTGTAATCCCAGCAGCTCTGGAGGCTGAGACAGGAGGTTTTCGAGTTCAAAGCCAGCCTAGGCAACAGGAGGCGCTAAGCAACTCAGTGAGTCCCTGTCTCTAATAAAATACAAAATAGGGCTGGGGAGGTAGCTCATTGGTTGAGTGCCCCTGAGTTCAATCCCTGGTACTCCCCCCACAAAAAAAAATCATGTCCTCTTCAAATAGAGGTAGTTTTAATTCTTCTACTCAATATGACTGATTTTTAAATTTCATATTAATATCTTATTACCTTAGCTAAACTTTCTGGTACAATGCTGAATAGGAGTGGCAAGAGCCAGGCATACTGGCACACACCTGTAATCCTAATGACTTGGCAGACTGAGGCAGAAGAATCAGAAGTTCAAGGCCAACCTGGACAACTTAGCAAGACCCTAGCTCAGATGGTAGAGTGCATGCCTCCCATGCACAAGGCCCTGAGTTCAATCCCTGCACAATAAATAAATAAATAAAAACTATAAAAGGGCTAGGAATGTAGCTCAGTGTTAAGAGCATCCCAGATCTAATCCCCGGTGCTGGGGAGATGGGGGTAGAAGGAGTGGTAAGCGGCTTACTTAAACTAAAATTAAAACAATAGATTAGCATGGTCCTTGTGCAAGGATGACATGCAAATTTATGAAATGTTCCATATTTTTAATGATATTGTACAAATTGTATTGCTATAGTATATGCCTGTTCGGATACATCACACAAAGCCCACCTCTGTGTACACCCGTAATGCACCAATATGAGGTGGCGGAGAAGTGGCAAGAGCAGGCACTCCCTGCTGTGTTCCTGAATTTAGGAGGAAAGCTTGTTTCTTTTACCACTAAGTATGTTAACCTGTGGGTTTTTTGTTGTTGTTGATGTACTATATCAGATGAAGAATTTGCTCTTTTTTTTTTTTTTTTTGGTACTAGGGATTGAACTCAGGGGCAGTTGACCACTAAGCCACACTCCCAGCCCTATTTTTTTTTTTTTTTTTTTGTAGTTTATTTAAAGACAGGGTCTCACTGAGTTGCTTAGTGCCTTGCCATTGCTTAGGCTGGCTTTGAACTGGTGATACTTTGGCCTCAGCCTCCCAAACCACTGGTATTTTAGGCATGTGCCACTGCTCCCAGCTTCCTGTTTCTATTTTGCACAGTGTTTTTTTTTTTTTTTTTTTTTTTTAATCATGAAAAAGTTGGTTATGTGGTTGGGGGACACTGGGGATTGAACCTAGGGGTGCTCTATCACTGAACTACCCCCCTGCATCCTTTTTTAAAATTTTATTTTGAGATAGGCTCTCACTGAATTGTTGAGGCTGGCCTCAGACTTTCAATCCTCCTGCCTCAGCCTCCTGAGTAGCTACAATTAAAGACGTGTGCTACTGCACCCAGCTAGAATATTGAGTTTTGTCAAATCCTCTCCTGCCCTGCCACAATCTGTTGAGATGATCATGTGGTTCTTTCTTTGTTCTGAGTAGGACAGGAAATTTAGAAATAAACAAGATGCATATGCAAATTTAGTATATGATAAAGGTGCATCTTAAGTCAGTAGGGAAATACTTAAATTTTAGTGAATGGGTAGTTATTTGGTAAAAGATAAAATATTTATAAGCTGGGTATGGTGGTGCACATCTGTAATCCTAGCTGGCTTCGTCGAAGGCTGAGACAGGAGGATCACAAGTTCAAAGCCAGCCTCAGCAAAAGTGAGGCGCTAAGAAATTCAATTAGACCCTGTCTCTAAATAAAATACAAACTAGGGCTGGGGATGTGACTCTGGCTGAAGGACCCTAAGCTCAATCTCCAGTAACCTCCCCCCCCCCCAAAAAAAAATTTATAGACCAGAGTTCTAAATGTAAAAAGCGAAAGCTTCAAAGTAATTATGTAGTTGGATAAAGGAAAGTTTCTTTCAGTACTATATACTATAGAGGAGAACTTCAGAAGCCAAAGTGACCACAGGGCAGGGGGTGGTTCTTTTTAAAGAGAGAGAGAAAATTTTAATATTTATTTTTTAGTTTTCGGCGGACACAACGTCTTTGTTTGTATGTGGTGCTGAGGATCAAACCTGGGCCGCACGCATGCCAGGGGAGAGCGCTACCGCTTGAGCCACATCCCCAGCCCACAGGTGGAGGATTTCAAGCAATTTGTACAGAGTAACAGGAAGGAGTTTATTGGAGTGAGATAAAGATGCACAGGGACCTAATGGGGCAGAGCAGCTCTGAGAGAGGACAGCACAGCTCGTAGAGAGTCTGGGCTTTAGGGATTAGGTCCCTTTGTTCTTACCTTAGTTTCTTATACCCTCTTAAATAGTCTGTTGGCCTTGGTGAAACCCTCAGCAGGTTCTCATTGTGAGGGTTGTGATGACTTAGTCACAAGGGATGGCCGTGATATGGTTTCAGTGATGGTCATGAGAGAGTTGTAACATGGTCTTGAAACAACAGTTCCCTTAAGGGGTTATAATTAATTGTGGCTGGAGGAGGTCTCACATAACAGTTCCCATTTTTCTAATAGAAAGTGCCCAACCAGTGACCTATACCCTCAGCCCATTTTCGTTTTTATTTTGAGACAGGGTCTCCCTAAACTGCTCAGGGTGGCCTTGAACTTGCCATTCTCCTGCCTTATCTCCTCAAGCAGCTAGAATTTGCAGGGATGTGTCACTTCTCCTGGTGAGGGGAAGCTTCTCTTTGTGCTGAATCCCTGTTGTCATGTACAGTCCCCATAATCTCCTCCCGTTGGTCAATAGAAGAACTTGCATATAATAACAAGACAAGGAAGTGTAGCTATTATGCTGTGAAGATCTTCATGGTTAAATGCCAGTGAGTTTGTCCTCATTCTCTTCTGTTCCATATCCAATTTCCCTTTTACAGACAGCTTCAGGTCTATCACCAAATGCTTGACTGTGGTCACACAGAGACACCAGCTCTCCCTGCATAGCCCACTTCAGCTTCCCAGACTGGTGGGTTGGTGTACTTTAATATTTATTTTTTTTTTTTTAGTTTTCGATGGACACAACATCTTTATTTTATTTTTATGTGGTGCTGAGGATCGAACCCAGCGCCCCACATGGGCCAGGCAAGCGCGCTACCACTTGAGTCACATCCCCAGCCCGGTTGGTATACTTCCGATCCTCAAACTCTTCATTTCGGACCTTTACTTCTCAAGCTCCTTCCACAAGTACATGAAGTTGAATTCCAATAATCTAGCTCGTGGCATTTCTGTTGCTGTAATTAAACCCAGACTGGCCCTGGAAATGGGGTGTCAGCCTTGAGGGGTGGGTGTGGAAAGGACAATGAAACCTCAAACACTGGTTTGGGAGCTGGGTGCCAGGGCACATACCTATAATCACAGCTACTTGGGAGGCTGAGACAGGATGATCACAAGTTCAAGGTCAGCCTGATTTAGAGAGACCCTGTCTCAAAATAAAGAAGAGGACAGATCCAGAATTGCACAGAGTACAATTTATTGGGAGACTTACTGACAGAAGCATGATCCTGGGCAGCAGCAAGACTATTTGGAGTCCCACAATTTGGGTCAGGAAGGGGGGCATAGATATTGATTAGGACAAAAAGTGACTTCATCCCAGACAGAATGTACTTGGTTTATCCTAAGTTGATATCAAAGTCAGGCACATTCCTGGTGCCAGAGTCCAGTTGTAAAGCTCTAAATGACACTCCATTGGCTTTGTCTATTTTTAATTGGCTGGAAAACTATTCAGCAAAAAACAACTAGAGTTTCTTTGGGGACATCCATGGTGGTTATGGCTCAAGATGGCTGCAGTCATGTCAAGATGAACCCATACAGAAATGAAGAGGGCTGTGGATATCTGAAGCAGTTAGAGAAAATGCTTCTGATCACTGCTCTGTGACACCTGGTGTGTGCAGTTTACTCCTGTTGTCTCAACACCATCAAATGTAGCCCTCTTTTCACTCTCGAAAGTCCCCTGAATGGGATCTATCAGCAAGAGAGCTCTGTTGGTTCTGTTGGTGGTGGCATCTAGTACGGCTGCTTGTCCTGAGTCAACAGAAATTCCAGAGGAGAAACAGATGTGGGTGAAATGAGGTAAGTGAAATCCTGACTTGTACTTATTTGGAAAGCCTCCCTCAGACTCGGTTTCTTCATCTGTAAGATGGGTATAATTGCTTCTTCCTGGGGTTATTCTAAGGATCAAATTATCAGATTATCTATACTCAGGATGTAAGGAATGGAATTCTTTTCTCTTTTAAAATTAACTATTTTCAGACTACATCAGAAGAACTCCAGCACCACCTGCTGGGAGTCCAATATTACACTGTAGTGCAGGGGAGCCCTCTCTCCCTTCTGTATCATCCCCGAACTTCCAGGCTCACACAGGCTTGAGAAGGTCACAGACAATTGAGAGGGACCAAAGAGACTCATCCACCAGTGCGATGTGTTCACTTTAGGTGGATCCTGATTTGAACCAATCAACTATAAAAACATATTCATGTGCCAGACACCTACGTGTGATAATGGTTTGCCGTGCAGGTATCTATCTTGAACATGACTATAACCATGTTGGTCATAACCACCATTTTGCCAACCTGGTGACCCTGGCATGCAAAAAAAGACAAAGAGAGAAAGAAAAGATCCAAGTGTATTGTGCCAGCCAGCCACTGATGCCCAGGCAGTTTGGTTGTGTTGCTGTTGTTTATTTTCTGGTGAATTCGGGGCCTCTTTCATGCTAGACAAGCACTCTACCAGAGTTACATCTCCAGGCCACAGTAATAGTTTTGAGAAAGTCCAGGTGCATGCCCATCGGCCATAGCCCACCTTTGTCTAGCTTAGCATCTACAACCCTTCCACCTGCCATGGGGTGCTAGAATTCTCCTGTCTTGCTACTGCCCCAAACATGCTTTTGTTCATAAATCAAACCATGGCTGCCCATCTCTGCCATGTAAGGCCACACACACTCCTACAGGGGATTATGTCACCAGCCAGCATGAGCTTCCAGCAGATGATGGTTCCACATGCAGTGTCTGCCTCATCCAGTCCTTCACCAAACCCTAAGGGATTGCTGGAACAGGAGGAGTGTAGTCTGAACTGGCTCCAGCATCTGTCTCTCAAGGGAATCTACAGCCCTGTCCTCATTCCCAGGATGATTAACACAAGAAGCTGGGCCACTCTCCCTTTCAGCCTCCTGAAATGTTGGGGCAGTTCCTTTTGAAATACACCAAACTTAATCATTCCGTCCTTTCTGGCACAGCCTGATGGCCCTTCAGAAGAAGCTAGGATCTAAGAACAGAAGAGCCTGGCCACACCCACCTGTCACCTGGGGGGCTCTCCTTCCTTCAGGGATGTGGAAGGAGATCTGGTGGTCTGCGTGAGGACTCGTGGTCATTCCTGTTCCTCTCCCACTCACACCTGCCTCAAACAAATGCAGACAAAGAAATGTCTTGTTCTAGAAGTGGCAGGAAGAGGCTGGGAGCAGTGGTGCATGCCTATAATCCCAGCTACTAGAGAGGCTGAGGCAAAAGAGGCAAATCAAGGTCAGCCTGGCCAATTTAGCAAGATCACATCTTAAAATAAAAAATAAATTGGGGCTGGGCGTGGAGGCTCATGGCTGTAATCCTAGCAATTTGGGAGGCTGAGGCAGGAGGATCAACCTCAGCAACTCAGTGAGGTCCCAAGCAATTTAGCAAGACATTATTCCAAAACGAAAACAAAAACAAAAACAAGAAAAAGGTCTAGGGATACAGCTTGGTGGTTGAGTGCCCCTGAGTTCAATCCTCAGTACCACACATGTACCCCAAAAGAAGTTTCTAAAACACAGATTTGCCACCCAGTCCATACTATCATAGGAGAAAAAGTTGATCACCTCCAAACTTTGCACTAGGTCAGTCTGTATTGAGAATTAAACATTTGTCTCTTTAGTGACAAAGCTTCCTCCCAAAACATGTTAATATGAGCATCTTTCATATCTTCCAGACAATTTCTTTGTTTTTTTTTTTTTAGAGAGAGAGAATTTTTTTTTTAATATTTATTTTTTAGTTATCGGCAGACACAACATCTTTGTTTGTATGTGGTGCTGAGGATCGAACCTGGGCCGCATGCATGCCAGGCGAGCGCGCTACCACTTGAGCCACATCCCCAGCCCTTTTTTTTTTTTTTTAATGAAACTTACTCAAGCTGGGTGTGGTGACACACGCCTATAATCCCAGCAGCTCTGGAGGCTGAGATGGGAGGATCACGGGTTCAAAGTCAGCCTCAGCAACTCAGGGAGTCACTAAGCAATTCAGTGAGACCCTGTCTCTAAATACAAAGTAGGACTCAACAATGGTTGAGTGCCCCTGAATTCAATCTCCAGTTCCAAATAAATAAATAAAACTTACTTGTTGAAATTTTTCAAGATAAAAAATTGGGGCTGGCACATGCCTGTAATCCCGGCAGCTTGGGAGGGTGAGTTAGAAAGACTGTTAGTTGAAAGTCAGCCTCAGAAACTTAGGGAGGCTCTAAGTAACTTAGTGAGACCCTGTCTCAAAATAAAATATAAAAAAGGCTACAGAGGGCTGGGGTTGTGGCTCAGTGGTAGAGTCACAACCTAGCATGTGTGAGGCACTGGGTTTGATTCTCAGCACTGCATATAAATAAATAAAATAAAGGTCCATTGATAATTTAAAAAATATTTTAAAAAAAGAAAAATTGCGGCGGGGGGGGGAGGTGGCTGGGGATGTGACTCAGTGGTTAAGCACCCCTGGGTTCAATTCCCAATACCAAATATAAAAATAAAACAAAAAGTTGGGGATTGGAGCATAGCACTTGTGTAGTAAACACTAGGCCTTGGGTTCCAGCCCCAATACCAAAAAAAGAAAAAAGAAAAAAAAGAGAGAGAGAGAATGGAGATAAAGGATGCTGGAAGGATGGAAGGAAGCACAAGGAATCTGTCTCCCGCATCTAGACAACAACTGCATTGGCAGAATCCCTCTGCCAGAGTTTTGAAACTCTAGATTCTTTTGAAGGCTTCCAACTCCCAGGGGGAAGTTCAGATGGCCAGATGTGGCTAATTTTGGTCAATTTTAGCTCTTAATCCAAAAGCAGTTCCCTGTTTCTCATCCCTGTGATGCTCAGCCATGCAGGTGTTCCTGTGGAGCCAGGGTGGGCAAAAAGGACCCTGTCTGGCAAATCCTGGGGATCTGTGCTCTGATTGCTGCTGCTGATCACAGAAGGGTAGACAAAGAGAGTAGCCACTGCCATTTGCTCACCATTATTGAAGCTACCTACCCCTCTGCTAAAGTGACTTCCAAGAGAATTAAAATGTCAGGGCCTTTTGTCCCCCCTTTATTTTCCTCTTTTTCCCAGTTTGAGACCAGACAGTGAAGACTAGAATGTTCAAAAGCAACTGTGTATGTGGGGTAATTAGATTCATTATGCATGACCAGGGAAAGACACAGGCTCAGAAAAGATCTGAGAAGACCTTAATGTTATATGTCAGGCTGATTGCTGGCCCAGAAACAGCCTATTAGAATAAAAAGAAAACAAAAACCTAAGACAGGAGGATCCCTTGAGCCCAGGAGTTTGGGGTCAGCCCAGGCTGACCCCATTTCTTTAAGAATTTTTTTTAACTAAGAAAAAAAAAAAAAAGAAAAAAAAAACACAGAAGAAAAAAAATGAAATCAGAAAACAGCAAACTGTGAGGAAGGAGGGGAGTATTTTTCCAGAATTTCCACATTATTAGAAAAAAAATCTAGTTTTTGACAATAAACTCACAAGGCATACAAAGAAACAGTAAAGTTTGGTGAGCCCTAAAGAAAAGGTAAACCAACAGAAACTGGCCCTGAAAGAGACCTGATGGCAGATTTACTAAACAAGGGCTTTATTTATTTATTAAAATTCTTTATTTCTGCATTATTAGGAATTGGACCCAGAGGTGCCACACCACTGAACTATGCCCACAACCCTTTATTTTAAAATAGGATCTTGCTAAGTTGCCCAGCTGGCCTCGAACTTGCAAACCCTCTGCCTCAGTCTCCCAAGTACAGAGGTGGGATTACAGGCATGTGCCACCATGCCAGGCTATACAACTGTCTTAAATATGCTTAAAGAACTACAGGAGCTGGATGCAGTGGTGCATGCTTATAATCCTAGTGACTTGGGAGGCTGAGGCAGGAGGATCACAAGTTCAAAGCCAGCCTCAGCAACTTAGCAAGGTACTAAGCAATTTAATGAAAACCTGTCTTAAAATAAAATTATAAAAAGAGCTGAGGATGTGGCTCAGTGGTTAATGCCCCTGGGTTCAATCCCTGGTAACAACAACAACAAAAAAAAGAATAAAGGAGGGGCTGGGGTTGTGGCTCAAGAGGTAGCGCACTCGCCTGGCATGCGTGCTGCCCGGGTTCGATCCTCAGCACCACATACAAACAAAGATGTTGTGTCTGCCAAAAACTAAAAAAAATAAATAAATATTAAAAAAGAAAAAATTAAAAAAAAAAAGAATAAAGGACAAGTGAAGTACAGTGGTACAACCTTATAATCCCAGTGACTTGAAAGCTAAGGCAGGAGGATCACAAGTTTGAGACCAGCCTCAGTGATTTAGAGGCCCTAAGCGACTTAGTGAGACCCTGTCACAAGATTAAAAAAAAAAGGTTTGGGAATGTGACTCAGTGGTAAAGCGCCCCTGGGAAGAAGGAGGAACTAAAGGAGAAAGTTAAGAAAATTATATACAAACAAAATGGAAATATCAAAAAAAGAGAAACCCAAAAAGGAAAACAAAAAAAATTCCAGAATTGAAAAGTGCACTAACTGAAATGAAAACTGCCAGAAAAGATTTCAAAGAATTCAAAGGAGCATTTAAATTAGCAGGGGAAAGAATATATGAATTTGAATAGTTTGAATACAAACTATTGTGTATGAGGAACAGAAAGAAAAACAATTGAAGAAAAGTGAACAGATTCTAAGAAATCTAGGGACACCATCAAACAGATCATCATATATATCTCAGGAATCCCAGAAGTAACAATCCTATAGGTTGTTTTCCCAACATAATAGAGGAAGTCTAGCTTTTCTAGCTCATGTAGCTTCAACCTTTCAAGCAAGACCAGCGCAGCAAGTCCCAGTTCTGAAAAAAATCTCTCATATCCTTGGGAAACTGACTTACCATACAAAGCCTCTTTTCTTTATTTCAAAGAGAGAACACCAGCACCCTCCTCAAGCAGCAAGATGGTTCATTTGCTTATTTTGCCATATTGGGGATTGAACACAGGGATGCTCCATGACTGAACTACACCATCAGCCCTTTTTAAAACTTTATATTTGAATGAATAGCTATAAATACTTCTTAAAAACAGAGAGCATCATTTATTGAGGTATTTACTACTAAAAACATTAATCTGGAATTGGCATATTCTTTGTTATAATAAATAGAAAATATTGAACATTTTATAAGATGACATAAGAGTAATGATAAATATTTCATAATGTAATTTGATAAGAAAGATTTGAAGCCAAGGTTGTGGTCTGAACTTGCAACATCAGCTACTTGGGAAGCTGAGGCAGGAGGATAGCTTGGAGCCCTGTTTAGGAATCTAAAAAAAAAAAAAAAAAAAAAGAAAGAAAGAAAGAAAGAAAAAGAAAAAAAAAGAAATAGGTTTGACTCAATTTTTGAATAACACGTAGATTGGGAGAGAAAATGTTATGTATGAATTTCAGCCAATATGTCTTGAAAACACTGGTGGTCTCAAAGAATAGGCTAGTTCAAGGGCAAAGGACTTGTCATCATTTACCCTCTGCCACTCTTCCGAGGCATGTCTTCCTGCTAAGGACCCATCCTAGATGACTTCTGAGAGCAAGGACAGGATCTACTTCCTAGTGTTTTGTATTAATCATGGTTCTCTAGGGAACATAACCAACAAATTACATATAATTATAAGATGGGGTGATTTTTTTTTTGAGACAGTACCTTGCTATGTTGCCCAGACTGGCCTCAAGTGATCCTCCTATCTCAGACTCCTAAGTAGTTGGCACTATAGGTATGTGCCACCATGCTGTGTCTTACAGGTGGATTTATTAGATTGCTCACATGATCAGAGGCTGAATAGTCCCATAGTGGTCATCTGTAGGCTGGAAAGCTGGGGAAACAAATCCAAGAAAGTGGAAGCCTCAGAATAAGAGGGACCAATGATGCAGTCCCAGTCCACACCTGGAGTCCTGGAACACTCTGGGGAGCCTCTGGTGCAAGCCCATGTTCAAAGGCTGAAGAATCTGGAGTCTGATGTCCAAGGTAAGAGCAACAGCAGAAAATGCACTCGTTCCAGAAGGGTTGAAGGGCTGGGGCTGTAGCTCAGTGGCAAAGTGCTTGCCTAGCACATTTGAGGCACTGGTTTTGATCCTCAGTTCCATCCATCTACAACAACAACAACAAAAAGAAGAGTTGAGCATGTGAACTCCAGTATTCCAGTGTCCTCCTTCTGTTTTTTTCTGTCTTCTTTCTGTCCCCCAGCCTATTAGATTTTGCCACCCACATTCAGGGCAGGTCTTTCCAAGTTCACTGACCCATATGCCAATCATCTCTGAAAACACCCTCATAGACACAACACATCTGGAAGTATATTTTACCAATTTTCCAGCCAACCCTCAATTCAGTGAAGTTAACAACTGAAATTTACCATCATATGGCTGGAGTTTTCTACCTGTGCTCTTTGCTTTGCTCCTAGAGGATTCCCTCAAGAGCAACACATTCTCAATAAAAGGGAAGATGGAAAAGGCAAAGCAATTAACCCCATACTCTGCCATATATCTGCCTTAGGAACTTAACACAGCCAAATCTCCCGACTTTAGAAAAGTGCATGTAAGAGGGGAAAACAAGAAGCCCTATGGAACTCCTGAGTCACCATCACAATGTGAGACCCAAGACGAGTGTCACATGGAGAAGAGAGATTATCACCTCAGACGCTGTGCACTGTCTGGGAAGGTCACACCCATGAGACCCACAGCCAATGTTTCCACTGACACTCAAGCAAGAGCTTGGAAGCCGTCCCCTCCAGCAGCTCCCCTGTGGCCATCCTCAGCTACCACCTGTGCCACTTGGGTTCCCCTGCCAGCAACAGTTCCTGAGGAAGTGTCAGGTATTCTGGGGGGAAACCATCCCCCAGCACCTGGGTCTCCCTGAGGCTGACCTGGGTCATTGGTGGGCCAGCTTCTCTGTCAGGAAGTTCACTCTCTAGTTCATGGTTCAGGTGCTGAAACCCCCAAAGCACTCAGGATTTTCCCAGGCCTTCCGCAGCATGCTCACCTGCAGCCTGGCTCAGGAAGCTGCAAGGTGGCCATCCCAGAAAAGCCACACCAGGTCCTCATCCTGACCTGAGCAGCCACCACCAGTCCTAGGCTTCCAGAAGCTCTAGGACATGGGTAGGCAGGCTCCAGCAGGTGCATTATTTTACATCAAAAGTGCAAACACCAAAAAAGAAGTCAAAGGAGCCTTATTCTTCACTATCTCAGCTACAGATAGGTTTCCTGATATCCCATAAATGTTTTGCCTTACGTCAAGAGGAAAATAGAAACCAGGTGTGGTGGCACATGGCTGGAATCCCAGCTTCTCAGGAAGCAAGGCAGGAGAATTCTACGTTCAAGGCCAAGATCCTGTCTGAAATAAAATTCAAAAAGGACTGGCGATGTTGATGAGTGGTAGAGCATTTGCCTAGCATGTGTAAGGCCCTGGGTTCAATCCCCAGTTATATACACATACAAATGCACGCGCGTGTGCGCGCAAGCACACACACAGAAAAAAGAAAGACATAAGAAATGTATGTGTGAGGTGGCAATTCCAAGCAGCCAAAACAAAACAAAAATTTAGACATTTCATTTGCAAGAACCACAGTTAAGCAGGACTCAAGTTCAAAGGCCACCTAGGGTCAGCATCTTGGTGCAGAATTGCTGTCACTGAGCTAAAAAGACAAGACTCTGGACAAGAGTCTTTGGTGGCCCAGATGTGAGATGTGCACACACCATGTACCAACCCTGGGATTGGCCCAGTACCATCTCTGTTATCTATCTGCTCAAAAATGTCCCTGGGTGAAGGAGGTGGAGGGTCCACAGTGGGTGGACTGGGAGGCTGCCAAGTCATCCCAGAAAGCCACCCAAGTCCCTTTTTCCCAGACATGAGGTTGAGACCTGACAAAGAAAGGAAAGGGAATGCCCCCTAGTAGAGAAACAGATTTGGCAGGTTCTATCTTCCTTCTGCCTAGCCCAGCTGAAATCCCTCTGTACAAACCACAAAGATCCTGCAGGACCAACCACAAGACAGAGTCAGACAGATGTGGCCTGCCTTGACCCTTGAGTAGCTTCAGACACTCAAGTCACTGAACTGCTTAACATTCTTCAGCCACAGCCTGGGAATCAGACCTACCTTGCTTGATGATCACACAATTAACCTAGGAGTCCAGAGAAGAGGGCCTGCCCCCACACATATGGCTTTCTCTGATGTGCAACCCTCCCTAGTCTCCCAGATCTCCCTCTCTTGGTCATGTTGGAACAGCCTCTTCCCATATTTAATTCCCCCTTGCTCATCATCCAGAGAGCTACCTTTTTTTTTTTTTTTTTTTTTTTTGGTATTAGGGATTGAACTCAGGGGCACTTGACCACTGAGCCACAAAAGAGCCCCCCTTTTTTTTGTATTTTATTTAGAGACAGGGTCTCACTGAGTTGCTTAGCACCTTGCTTTTTGCTGAGGCTGGCTTTACACTCACGATCCTCCTGCCTCAGCCTCCTGAGCCGCTGGGATTACAGGTGTGCTCTACTGCACCCAACCTGAGAGTTACCTTTTCATTTATTCCACGTGGTGGAGTCATGACACTATCAGGTTAAGATATCTTTGGAAGATTAAAGGGCAACACCAGGACTCCAACCTTATTCTGTCTGTCTATAGAAACCATAACATCAAATCAGACATGGACTCTATGATTGCAGATATCTCCTCCATTAGAACAGGAGGTAGGGGAGCTAGGGGAATAGTTCAGAGGTAGAGTGCTTACCTAGCATAGTGTGAGGCCTTGGGTTTGGTCCCCAGACCCCCCAAAAACAAGCAAATGAAAAAAACACTGGGGAGGAGGATCCAGTTTTTGGTCCTATAACTGTAATTTGTAATGCACATATTATGAAAAGGTTTGATCTGAGGGTTGAGGGTGTAGCTCAGTGATAAGAATATGCTTGCCCAGCTTGTGTGAGTGAGGCCCTGGGTTCAATCCCCAGTACAAAAAAAAAAAGTCTGCTCTGGGGCAAGCATTTTCCTGTAGGGGGTGCCATCCACTCAGTAAACCACAACAGGCTTGGGTGTGAGGTAGCAGCGGTTTTCATAGCCCATTTGAGTCCCAAATGCTGAGGTGTTATTTGCTGTGTATCTGCTTATTAAAATGTTTGCTTTGCTATAAGCTGCCTTAGATACCTTAAGCAAGTAACAATTTTCTTTAAAATTATGAAAATACATGCCTCCTACAATGCACACACAACTGTTTCAGATTTCTTACACCACCAAATTACATCTAAAAAAAACCTACAATGCAAAGGTCAGGGCTTCTGGGAGGTATCTTTTATTTTATTTGTTAAATATTTATTTTTTAGTTATAGGTGGACACAATATCTTTATTTTATATTTATGTGGTGCTGAGGATCGAACCCGGTGCCTCACGCATGCTAGGCAAGCGCTCTACCTCTGAGCCACAACCCCAGCCCTGGGCAGGTATCTTTTAGCCTTACAAATGTCCTTTTGGAGCTGGGTGTAGCTCAGTATCACAGTGCTTCCCTAGCATGCCCCAGATTCCAGGTTCAAAACACAGAAGCACCCCTCACCACCACCAAGTCTCCTTAATGGTGTAAAGGCAGAGAAATGAATTCAAAATTAGAAGAGATTCCCTTATTTGTGGAGAACATGTTCCAAGAATTCTAGAAGATGCCTGAAAATGCAGATAGTAATAAGCCCTACATATACTGTGTTTTTTTCCCCTATACATACATACCTCTATGATAAAGTGTGAATTAATCCAGGTGTAGATGCACATGCCTGTAATCATCCCAGTGTCTTAAGAGGCTGAGGCAAGAGGATCACAAGTTCAAAGCCAGCCTTGGCAACTGAGGCCCTAAGCAATTTAGCAAGACTCTGTCTCAAAATAAAAATGGGGCAAGTGGGGGAGGGTGCTGGGGGTGAGGCTCAGTTGTTTTTGCACCCCTAGTACAAAAAACAAAACAAAACCCATATTGGGCTGTATGTAGGTCAGTGGTAGAGCACTTGCCTAGCATGCTCAAGGTCCTGGGTTAGATCCCCAGCACAGAAAGGAAAAAAAAAAAAAATTCCAAACTATATTAGAAGGTAAACTCAGAGAGTTTCTCTTCTTTTTTCATCTTTTATATGTCAAGGGAGAAGGGATGTCTCCTGAGAGCAGTCCAAGGAATTCCCAGAGGAGAGGATGAACTCTTAATTCAGGACCAGGGGGGTTCTTGGCATATGTGACACAACAGAATTTCAGCATCAGCCAGCCAAAACATCAGACAGAAGTATATTTAGGAAGGTAGATACACATTCAAGGGAAAATGTGGGCTATTTCAAGGGTGAGAAGCCCTGACTTGGGCCCGGGGTCCAGTATTTACAGAAGAGCTGCATCAGGGGCTGGACTGGAGGTGAATCCAGGGTGGAGCTGCACAGTTTCATGCCAGTTTTCCCTACACTTGCGTATTTCCTTCATTTTACAAGGGCATGGGCCAAGGTTTACAACTGTGTTTTCTGCATCTCAATGGGTTGTGGGCATTTCCTTTAAGATCCAGTATTTTTGTCTCTTTATCCTAAATCCCTACATCAGAAGCACCAGGAGCTCTCCTAGGCCCACTTTTCAGGACTCCAACCTGTGCCTCTTGGACGGAGTCTTCAGCCATACAGGTGCTTGTCCAGTATCAGGTGGGGCCATCAGGGCCCCTGGAACATGCCTCTCCCTCTTACAGATGGAAATGGGACCTCAAACTTCTAGCCACCAGGGCAGGACCAGAAGCCAGGCTTTGAGCCCCAGTCCATCCAGAAACTTTGAGGCCTCTCAGGAGTGGGGGTGCTCACCTTCATCCAGCTACTACTTACACAGCACCAATTCTCCTAACAACACTGGAATATTCTTCCCCAAGGAAGAGATAGAGGCATGAAAGCTTAAAAGACTTGATGGGTCTGACTCAAAAGTCCTTTTTGTTTGTTTGTTTGTTTTCCTTTTTTTTTTTTTTTTGAAGGGGGTGGGCACCAGAGACTGAACTCAGGGGCACTCGACCACTGAGCCACATCCCCAGCCCTATTTTGTATTTTATTTAGAAACAGGGGCTCACTGAGTTGCTTAAACCCTCGCCATTGAGGAGGCTGGCTTTGAACTTGCCTCTCGCCTCAGCCTCTAGTGCAGCTGGGATCACAGGCGTGCACCACTGAACAGGGCCCCCAAGCATTTTGAATGCACCTAGTTTATACCTCTGTGTGTGTACATGGAACTGGAGAGGGTGTTACAGAACAGAACTGCATTCCTTCTCCATTTTAGCCCTTTAAATTTTAGGCACACGCCTGTTCTCCTAGTGACTCAGGAGGCTGAGGCAGGAGAAGCACAAGTTCAAAAACCAGCCTGGGCAAAGTAATAAGACCCTGTCTCAAAAAATAAAATAAAATAAAGCTGTGCCAAGCCTGGTGCACATGCCTATAATCCCTATGGCTCTGGAGGCTGATGCAGGAGAATCCCAAATTCAAGGCCAAATTCAGCAATTTGCTGAGGTCCTAAGCAATTTAGTAAGACCCTATCTCAAAAAATAAAAAGGACTGTGGATATGGCTCAGTGATTAATCACAGGGCTCAATCCCCAATCCCCCCTCAAAAAAAAAAGTAGTAGAGGCATAAATGGGGTGACGTATCAAGTGCTTGGAATGCTTGGAACAGAACGTAACACAAAGGAACCTAACACACAGGAAGTGTGTTAATAGTTATTATCATTATAACTACTGATGCCCCACTTATCAGTGAACCTACATGTCGTCTTGTGCTCTCTTTCACATTTGCTGATCATATCTTTCCTAAAAAAATGATAAAGCAGAAAGGATCCTGGATGTGGGGACTTTGGAGGCTTGTATAATAGTGACCCACTTTATGCTTTGACTATAGCCCTTGCTGCTCTGCCACTGCAACTTATTTTATTATTTTTTTTAATTGTAGTTGGACACAATACCTTTATTTTATTTATTTTTACTTGGTGCTGAGGGTCGAACCCAGGGCCTCACAATGCTAGGCAAGCACTCTACCGCTGAGTAGACGCCACTAGATCGCTGGAGTCAAGGGCCAGTGCATCCATCTTTGATTAGACCTAGAATATTCATTCACTGAATGTTCAACAGATAATTCTATGCCAGGCATCATACAGCCCTGCAACTTATTTTTAAAATGGACAAGTTTCTTTCTTTTCCTCTCCCCCTGCTCCTACCTAATCTCTCTCCTCCCTAATCTCAGGAGAAACAGGATTAACTTTCTTCTGTATCCTAGGCAGAGTTATCTGTCCCCGAGTACACACCCACCAAAGGAAGGAAGTCATCCAGACTTTGGGGATGTCACCAGAAGATCTCAGAAATGACTGCCTCCCAAATTCACAAGTGAATTACAACTCCAGCAGAGAACAGGTGGAATGAAGCCTTTGAGTCACCTCTTTAAAAGCGCCCTGTTCCTACTAATGGGCAGAATCACAGCCTCTGGGACTAGAGGCAAAGCAATAAATGTTCTTTTTCCTTTTTCTCAAAACCGTGTCCTCATTATTGGATTGGCATCAGGGACAAGGACTAAGCTTCTGGCAACACTAGGTCTGAGTTCTTTCTCACCCGTGTTTTATTCTGGTGAAGTCACATAACCTCTATTGGCCTCTGCTTCCACATCTGTAAAATGAAGCTAATGAGTCCCACTTCTCAGGGTTGTGATAAAGATCAGATGAGGCAATGTCTGCAAAAGCTCTAAGTAAACTGGGAAGAGAGGCTTTAAGAAAAAGAATGATGACAGTTATCACCGGAGGAAATTCCAGAGAAGCCACTAGATCGCTGGAGTCAAGGGCCAGTGCTTTTCTCTTTGATTAGACCTAGAATATTCATTCATTGAATGTTCAACAGATAATTCTATGCCAGGCATCACACAGTTACTGCAAAGATGAAGTCCTAACCCTAAAAGTAAAGGTAGTGGAGTATGTTTGTAATGTCGACTTACACTGGTCCTCTTTGGGCTTCGGGCCCAGCCACTTCCTTCTCGCCCTTGCCACGCCCTCAGAATTCCTTCCCTACTCTGTCCCTGTGGCCTGATTGACCCACCTTCCTGTAACACTTCATTCTCGAATTCATTGATATACAACATAACATCCCTTAGTCAGTTATTACCAGGTGTATTCTGGAAACAAAACAGACCCAAATCCCTGCCCTCTTGGGTCTTACAGTCTAGTAAAAATATAGGCTTCAGCTGGGAGCAGTCACACATGCCCGAAATCCCAGAGGCTTATGAGGCTGAGGCAGGAGAATCACAAATTCAAGGCTGGTCTCAAGAACTTAGTGACATCCTGTCTCAAAATAAAATAAAAATAAAAAGAGCTGGGGAAGTGGGTCAGTGGTAGAGTGTCCCTGGGTTCAATCTTGGCCTTTATAAAAGTCTGAGTTGGCTCTGCACCCTTTCAGCCTCTTCCCTGTTTTGTCAGGAAGGAAGGCTCCCTTAGGCTCCTGGTGGGTCACCTCCCAACACACTAGGTGCCTTTGGTTGATTTTTCAGTCTGAAAAGTTAGAGGCAACAGAAAGTCTTCCCCACTGGAAAACGTAGGGGAGAAAAGGTGGTCTTTTCTGTACCCACCTCAAGGTTCATGCTGAGGCCCCCTAAACAGAAGGCAAAGAGAGAATTTGAAATAAAGACCCTGTGCCTTCTTATGCTAAGTTTCTAGTGAAGGAGAAAAGTTCTGCAAGTAGCCAGTATATTCCTGAAGAAGAATGCTAAGGAGGAAGGACTGGTCAGTTGTGGAGAAATGTGATTGGGAGATAATAGGGTGTGATCTAATGGCAATAAGCTGGGGTACAGGATTTGTTCAGGTTCTTCTCTGGGTTCCTGTCTCTTCAGAGATATGGGCATTCCTATTTTCCAGGTGTAGGGAGGCCCCTCTGCAATGGGGGTCTTATGATCACAGGAGAAGAGACATCTCTGGAGAAGGATCCATGGGGTTCCCAGAGGAGAGGGGGAGTATAATTCAGGACCAGCTGGGTTCTTGGCATAAGTGACAGAAAAGAATTTCAGCATGAGCCAGAGAAAGGCATAGACGGAGGTGAGGTTCATTTAGGAAGGTAGATACACATTCAAAGGAGAACGCTGGCTGCTGGCTGTCTCGAGAGAGAAGCAGCCCTGACTTGGGCTTGGGGTCTAATATTTATAGAAATGCTATTTCAGGGGCTGGACTGGAGGTGGTTCCAGGGTGGAGCTGCACAATTTCCCGATGTTTTCCTGCGCTTGAGTATTTCCCTCCTTTTACAAGGGCACGGGCCAAAAAGGGCATGATGCTCAAGATTCACAACTGTGTTTTCCTCATCTCAATGGCTCGTGGGCATTTCCTTTAAGAGTCAGTATTTCTCTCTCTCTTTATCCTAAATTCCTATCTCATTATGACCTACTTACAAGGAAAGTCAGAAAATTCTTTGGTGGCTTCTTTGGGGAAAAAGATGGGAGAAAGTCAGAGATGCCTTCCTGCCTGTGTCCTTTTCTCAAATGCCAAGGAGCCCTATTTTGTAACAGTGTGTCCTAAACCCCTGCTGGGAGTCTACAGCCGTTCCACCCCAAATGCATCTGATCTCATCTAAAACCCTGCTGGGGAACCTGTCCTCAGCAGCCCAGGTCAGGGCCCCTCATCCCCATGACAGGCTGTTTACACTCACCTGAGGTCTCCCAAAGGTCATTTTCCTGTTTCCCCAGCATCTACCCAGCAGACGCTCAGCCATGGCGTGTGTGTGTGTGTGTGTGTGTGCTTGCGTTCTGAGAAAAGCTGGTAAGGAACAGAAATGGTTTTGTGGTTTGCTGGAGTAGGGAAGCAGGTAGCATATTTCCGATAGGGAAATACCAGAAAGGGTGTCCTGGAGGATGTACATGTGCTCTGGTCCTGGATGAATGAGTCAGCTGTGACCACAGGAAGGAGACTCACCTGCTGGGCTGCTAGAGTTTGGGTATGGGATGTCCTCCAAAGGCCTCTGTATTGAATGCTTGGTCCTCAGCCTGTGGAGCTATTGGGAGGTGGTGGAGCATTTAGAAGACTGAACCTAGTAGGAAGAAGTTAGGTGATTGAGGACATGGTCTAGAAGGGGATATTGGAACCCTGATCCCTCATCTCTCTGTCTCTCTTTGCTTCCCAGATGTCATGAGGTGAAGATTCCTCCTCTACCACATAATTCCACCATGATGTACTGCCTCTAGCAATAGGACCAAACAATCATGGACTGAAACCTCTGAAACCATGAGCCCAAATAAACCTTTCCTTCTTTTAAGTTGATTATCTCAGGTATTTTGTTACAGCAACAGAAAGCTGGCTAATACATGGACAGAGGGAGCAGAGAGGCTGGCTATTGCAGAGACAGAGAGGCCAGACCCATGAGACTTGCTAAGAAGCCATTCAGTGGCACCTGGGCTTGGAGAAAAGGTGACAAAAGGAAAGGAATGGGGAGAGAAAGTGGCAGAGAGGAGGTGTGACCTGAGCAGGAAAAGCCTTGAATGTCAAGGTGGGGACTCTGACCCCAGCCAGTCAGGTGTCAGAAGCTCTTACTCAGCAAGGACAGGTTTTGGTAGTTGCATGAGGCCTGGTAGACAGAGAAATGATGGGTAGATTAAGTGGTAGATTAGGCTTGACGCAGCCATAGCATCAGATCGTTTTTTGTTTGTTTGTTTTTGTTTTTGTTTTGTTTAGTTTTGATTGGTGCTAGGAATTGATCCCAGGGATGCTTTTATCACTGAACCACATCTCTAGTCCATTTTTTGGGGGGGAGGGGGTTTACCCAGGTTGCTTTATCACTGAACTATATCCCCAGACTTTTTTATTATTCTTTTTCTTTTTTTTTTAGAGAGAGAGAGAGAGAGAGAGAGAGAGAGAGAGAGAGAGAGAGGGGAGAGAGAGAATTTTTTAATATTTATTTTTCAGTTTTCAGGGGATACAACATCTTTGTTTGTATGTGGTGCTGAGGATCGAACCCGGGCCGCACGCATGCCAGGCGAGCGCGCTACCGCTTGAGCCACATCCCCAGCCCAACTTTTTTATTTTTCATTTTAAGACAGGATCTCTCTAAGTTGCTTAAGTCCTCATTATATTGCTGAGGCTGGCCTTGAATTTACCACCCTCCCACCTCAGCTTCCTGAGTCACTGGGATTACACGCATGTACCACCATACTTGGCTTCATGATGTTTTATAGAAAAGCCCCAAATTCAGTCTTTATAGTTATATTTCCTTAGTAAAAACACCTCCATCAAATAAATACGTATTCTAGTCTTCAGTTTGCACCTGCTGGAGGCAAAATCAGAGATGTGCATTAGGTTGATGATAACGCTGGTGACTGGTGAGGAAAATGGCCTGGGAAGGGCCAGAGCAAGAGCAGTCAGACCCCAGGGAGGGGGCTGCAGTTTCACAGGTGAGCCTGAGGATGGGTGGGAATGAAAAGGGGGGAGAGCAGGGAGGAGTAAGATTGCCAGACAAAACAGGCAACGTCCAGTTAAATTGGAATTTCAGGTAAACAACAAATTTTTTCAGCATTAAACATTACTTAAACACTATTACACAGTATTTAAGCAGTTTTAAAAAATAATCATGTGTTGGAGTTGTGGCTCAGTGGTAAAGCACTTGCCTAGCATGCGTGAGGCACTGGGTTTGATCCCCAGTACCCCATTAAAAATAAACAAATAAAATAAAGGTATTGTGTCCATCTAGAATTTTAAAATATTTTAAAAAATAATCAGAGGTTGAACATGGTGCCACACACCTATAATCCCAGCAACTCAGGAAGCTGAAGCAGGAGGATCACGAGTTGGAAGCCAGCCTGGGCAACTGAGTGAGACCCTGACTCAAAATAAGAAAAATCAGCCGGATGCAGTGGCACATGCCTGTAACCCCAGCATCTTGGGAGGCTGAGGCAAGATGATCACATGTTCAAAGCCAGTCTCAGCAAAAGTGAGGTGCTAAGCAACTCAGTGAGACCCTGTCTCTAAATAAAACATAAAAAAAGGGCTAGTGAATGTGGCTCAGTGGTTAAGCACTCTGGATTGACTCCCTGGTACCCCCCCACAGGAAAAAAAAAAAAAAGAAAAGAAAGGAAAAAAAATTAAAGTGTTGGGGATGTAGCTCCGTGGTAAAGCAGCCCTGGGTTCAAAAAACCACTATCAAAAAAAAAAAAAAAAGAAAGAAAGAAAAGAAAAGAAATAATAATTGGAGGCTGAGTGAGGTTCCCAATACCTGTAATGTTAATGACTTGAGAAGCTGGAGGATCCCAAATTCAAGGCCAGGCTGAGCAATTTAGCTGAGTGCCTGCCTCAAAAAATAAAGGGCTGGGGGTATATCTCAGTGGTAGAGCACTCGTGGGCTCAATCTCTGGTATGAGCCAGGGAGGGGGATTGTTTATTTGAAAATGCAATTTGTATTTGTCTGCTATTTGCATTTGTTAAATCTGGCCACCCCAACAGAGAAATGATGTGGCCATGAAATTGAGAGCACTTGACACAGAACTGAAAAGGCAGGCAGTGGGGGTTCATAAACCTCGGAGTGGGATGGAGGGCAGGGCAGGGCAGGGCAGCAACGCCTCTCCAGGGTAGCTGTCAGGTCAGCTTGGCTCTCTATAAAGCCTGACCCAGACAGGTGCAGCCATCCAGGACAAAAGATCCAGGTGAATCATATTGGTCTCCACCCTGCTTCCAACCCCTAGTTCATTCTCTGCAGGGTGACCCTCAGGCTGGACTCAAGGACAAGCAGGAGACCCGGGGAACCTGGACAGGAGCAAGATTGGTTCCTGTCCTTTTGGGGGGCTTCTTCTCCTAGCACAGCCAAGCTTCACGACCCCACATTTCCTCCGTCCTCTGCCTCTGCAGAGTGCTGCTCTGCCACTGCAACTTACTTTTAAAATGCACAAGTTTCTTTCTCTTCCTCTCCCCCTGCTCCTACCTAATCTCTCCCCTCCCTAATCTCAGGGGAAACAGGATTACCTTTCTTCCTCATCCTAGGCAGAGTTATCTATCCCCGAGTACATACCCACCAAAGGAAGGAAGTCATCCAGACTTTGGGGATGGCTCCAAAAGATCTCAGAAATGACTGTCCCAAAATCACAAGTGAATTACAACTCCAGCAGAGAACAGGTGGAATGAAGCCTTTGAGTCACCTCTTTAAAATCCCCCTATTCCTGCTAATGGGCAGAACTACAGCTTCTGGGACACAGGTGTCCCCCTGTGTTTCTCCTTTGCTAGCAAAGCAATAAACCTTCTTTTTCCTTTTTCTCAAAACCGTGTGCTCATCATTGGGTTGGCTTTGGGAACAAGGACGGCAACACCTCTACAACAACCAGGATGGTGCAGCAGCACGTGGTGGAGACTGATCTGAGGTCCCAGCTGGAACCGCCCACCAGGAGGGAGCTGAGGTTGCAGGATGGATAGGGTGAGCCGGTGGACCCACCGGAGTTCACACCTATTTCCTCCTTTTCTGCCTGCTACTTCCTAGGGTGTTACTGCCTCCTCATTCTCCTTTACCTGTTTCATAACTGGCAAACCTTCCAGCCCTGACCTTTTCTTTTACCTGTTTTAACTCCCAAGATACACTGACCCGCTATATTCACCCTCTCAGGCCTGCCCCCTCCATCTCTATCCCCTCTCCTTTCTCCCCGTTACCTTTCCTCCCCCACCCCAATACCTGGTTTTCCTCAGCTACTCTTTTCTACCTCTCTCTTCATTTCTGTTTTATTCACAAACTGGCTCAAAAATTTCTCCTGAATTCCCCAAGAAATGCATAAAAATGCTCACCCCAACACAACAAAGTAAAAACAACCATAGCAGAATCTGCACGAGGTAAAAATGTCCAGTTGCCTTAAAAGTGCCAGAAAAGCCAAATCCTCTTGACAAAATTTAGATCTACAAAATGTGATCTAGGAGATTGGGCTTGGTAAAAATCATGGCTGCAAAGGAAATGAACACTGGGCTGGGGCTGTAGCTCAGTGGCAGAGCGCTTGCCTAGCACACATGAGGCACTGGGTTTGATCCTCAACACCACATAAAAATAAATGAAATGGAGGTATTATGTCCACCTACAAAAATATTTTTTAAAAAGGAAATGAGTGGTAGCGCGCTCGCCTAGCATGCGTGAGGCACTGGGTTCGATTCTCAGCACCACCATACAAATAAAATAAAGATATTGTGTCCATCTAAAGCTAAAAAAAAAAAAAAAAAAATTAAAAAAAGGAAATGAAAACTGATTAATAAAGAAATCCATTGGGAGGGGCAAGGAGGGAGGATGGGAATGGGAAAGACAGTAGAATGAATCGGACATGACTTTCCTATGTTCATATATGAACACATGACCGGTGTAACTGCACATCATGTACAACCACAAGAATGGGAAGTTATACTTCATGTATATATAATATGTCAAAATAGATTCTACTGTCAGGAATAACTAAAAGGAATAAATAAAAAAAAAGAAAAAGAAAAAGAAAAAAGCTGCATACACTGTAATCCCAACAGCTTGGGGGACTGAGACAGGAGGATTGTGAGTTCAAAGCCAGCCTCAGCAACTATGAGGTATTTAGCAGCTCAGTGAGACCCTGTCTCTAATAAAATACAAAATAGGGCTGGTGATGTGGCTCTGTGGACCAGTGTCCCTGAGTTCAATCCCCGGTACTCAAATAGCAACAAAAAAATCCATTTTGTTTAAAAGATTGAGGGCTGGGGGTGTGGCTCAGTGGTGGAGGGCTTGCAAAGGCCCTGGGTTCCACCCCCAGCACACCTAAATAAATTAAATAAATAAATAGTGGATTGAATAAAATTAAAGTTGAAAAGTGATATCTAGGGGAATAAGTTTGGCAAAATAAAATTTAAACACAAAAATATACAAAGATAAATGATTTGACAATGCTGTATTTAAATTTTTATGAAGAAATTAATTTGCCTTTATGCAACTTATTTCAAAAATGCTTTATTGACAAAAAAAATCAATATTGGCAAAAGTTCTAATTAAAATATTTTATTCAAGCCAGGTGTGATAGCAGACAATTGTAAATTCAGCAACTTGGGAGGCTGAGGCAGAAGGATTACAAGTTTGAGGCCAGTCTGGGCAATTTAGCAAACTCTGTCTCAAAATGAAATACAAAAAAGGGATGGTGATGTAGCTCAGGGATAAAGAGCCCCTGGGTTCAATCCCCAGCACACAAAAAAAGAAAAAGACAAATGAAGGGACTGGAGTTGTAGCTCAGTGGTAGAGTGCTCACCTCGCATGTGGCGGGTACTGGGTTCGATCCTCAGTACCACATAAAAAAAATAAAATAAAGGCATTGTGTCCATCTACAACTAAAAAAATATTAAAAAAAAAAAAAAAGACAAATGAAGTCAAAGTGCCAACCTAGAGAGGAATTATTATGCTAAGGTCCATGGGAAGACAGACTTCCAAAGAGATGACCCTGGAAGCTTTTGCAACTACAAAAAGTGATGAACAGGCCAGGATCACTTTGGGGGCTTTCTATGACTAGAGACAAAAATAAAGAGTCCAGGTCTGCAGAGAGTTGGGGACTGATAAGCCAACTCCCACACTAGACTCAGCTCCCAAATGACTGTGCCCCAGGAGTGAAAGTGAACTGAAAATAAACTAGTCCTTACCTGAGCTGTAGTCAAGGCTTTGAGTCATCCAGGTGCTCCAGAAAACATCATGCCCTAAGTATGAACCAAGATGATCTCAGTTTGTTAATCCCTCCAGGCACCTGGAAAGTGAAATAAAAAAATTCTCTTCAGTGAACAACAAAATCACCCTGTTTCAAATTATTTCTACAAATAATGTCACAAACACAATATTTAACACACAAAAATAACCAGACACATGAGGTAGTAAGATTCCTTCAGTTAAAACCACCAGAAATAACGGTCAGTCATAATAGAGCCAGAGGAACTCCAGGGTATAAGAAAAATCATACTTACAGTGCTCAAGAAACCAGGGCTAGTGCCAGCATGCTTGTAATCCAGTGGCTCAGGAGGCTGAGGCAGGAGGATCATGAGTTCAAAGCCAGCTTCACCAACTTAGTGAGGCCCTAAGCAACTCAGTTAGACCCTGTCTCAAAATAAAATAATAAGATTGGGATGTGGCTCAGTGGTTAAGCATCCCTGGATTCAGTGTCAAAATTGAAAGTTTCAACAGGGAACTGGAGACTCCATAAAATTATATAGCATGTGTGAAAAGAGAATAAATGGGAAGTCTATAAAAATTCTAACTAAAGCTGGGCATGGTCATGCACTCTTAGAATCCCAGCTATTCAGAAAGTAGAGGCAGGAGGATAACAAATTCAGGCCAGCCTGAAGAATTTCATGGACCCTGTGTCAGAATTAAAAAAAAAAAAAAAAAAAAAGATAGGGTGTGCTGGGGATGTAGCTCAGAGGTAGAGCACTTCTGGGTTCACTCCTCAGTACAACAATCAATCAAACAAGCTAGAATCATAAACCCAGTGAATTCATTTAATAGATTTTGTTGTTGTTGCGGTACTGGGGGTAGAACCCAGGTGTGCTCTACCACTGAGCTACATCCTGAGCCCTTTTTATTTTTTATTTTGATACCGAGACTTGCTTCATTTCGCAGGCTGGCCTCCAACTTGCAATCTTCATGTCTTGGCATCCTGAGTTGATGGGATCACAAGTGTGTGCCACCCCAGCTGGCAGGTTTAACAACATGGCTAAAGAATGAATTGGGGAAGTGGAAGGTGGGTCAGAAGAAATGATCCAGAAAGAAGTATGGAAAGACAAAAGGATGGGGTCTGCAAAAGAAAAGTTTACAGATCTAGAAGCCACAATCAGAAGAGTTTACATATGTTTGTGTTTTTTTAAAATATTTATTTTTAGGTGTAGATGGACATAACACAATGCCTTTATTTTTATGTGATGCTGAGGATCGAACCGGGGTCCCACTACTTGGTAGGCAAGCGCTCTACCGCTGAGCCACAATCCCAGCCCCAAGTTTATGTATGTGTAAATTGCAGTTCCAGAAGAAGAGGAGAGAGATGAGAACAAAGGCAATAGTCTAAAGGAAAATGGTTGAGAATTTTCCAGAATGGTTGGAAGATATTGATCTTATAGATTTGAGAACTCAAATTTCTCCAAATAAAAGAAAAGAAATACACCATCATGGTGAAAATGTAGAAAATCAAAGACAAAAAGAACAATCTTACCAAAGCAGACAGAGGAAAACAATAGACTGTAAAGCTGGTTATTTACTTCTTATCTCTCAGCCCAGGCTCCTGCAATCTGCTCAGTGCTGCAGGGACTAGGGTCTGCAGACCACCTTTCCCAGAACCCCTTGCCAGCTGACTTCCTGTTAGGTTCTGCTCACTGGAAGCATGAAAGGGAGATCAACTGGCAGGAGAAAGGGATTCCTTCCTGTCTCTACATCCTGTTGGCTTCACTTCAAGAGTCTCCAGCTTCTTTCAGTTCTCCCAGCACCAGCCTGACAAGGTTTTCCACGCTGGTAGGGACTCACTTATGGTCCAGCCCCAGCTGGGGTCCTCCTCCAAGATCTTAGATCCTGTTAGCCTTAGTTCTTCCCTTTCATCCTCCCAAGCCTAGGGGTGGCAGCTGCTTCCTGTAATTACTAATATATGGGTAACTTCAGCACCCTCTCTGGATTTTTTCAGCCTTCTAGCATCCGGGTAAACAACCACCATGTGGATATCCCTTTTGTTTGAAAAAACTAAAATGGTTCATAATTTCCCGAGTTCTGTAAAAAATGATACAGAACTCTTCAAAGGACCGTAGTGTGGTAGGCTGTATTATTGTTCTCAATTATTTGGTGTCAATGCCTGTGGGACATAACTTAGATCTGCAAAACCTGATCCCACTCTGCTGACATCAGGCTTGGCTAATGACATGTGAGGGTAAGTGATGTCTGCTGCCAAAAGCTTTAAGAATCGTCACAGCTCCTTTTTCCCTTCTGCCAGGAGACTGTCCCAGGTAGGAGCCGCAGCCACTGGCACAAGACATGAAAAGTGGGCCTGAGATAAACGGTTGTTCCAAGCCAAGGAGACTTAGGATGTTACATGAGCAACATGAAACCTGACAGATTCACAGAATTGGAGTATGTCTGATTCCTCAATCAGCCAGCAGATAGGTAGACCATAGCTTAAATGAACTAGAGGCAATTACTGTCCAAAAAAAGGCAGGTGCAGTGGCGCATTCCTGTAATCTCAACTACTTGGGAGGTTGAGGCAGGAGGATCGCAATTTTGAACCCAGCTTGGACAACTCAGCAAGACCCTATCTCAAAATAAAAACAAAAAGGGCTGGGGATAGAGCTCCATGGTAGAGTGCACCTGGGTTAAATCTCCAGTACTGTGATAAATAAATAAAGATAAAAGACAGATAAGACAAGGAATGGCAAAAGTTAAAAGGATGTGAAATAGAGCCAGGTATGTGTGGCACACACCTGTAATCCCAGCAGCTTGGGAGGATGAGGCAGGAGGATTGTAAGTTTTTTTTGTTTTTGTTTTTGTTTTGTGGTGCTGGGACTTGAACCCTGGGCCTACACACATGTTAGGCAAGGACTCCGCCATTGATCTACATCCCCAGCTCAGGAGGATTTGTAAGCTTGAGGTCAGCCTCAGTAACTTGGCAAGACCGTAAGTAACTTAGCAAGACCGTAAGTAACTTAGCGAGACCGGGTCTCAAACTCAAAAATAAAACAGGCTGTGGATGTACTTCAGTGGTTAAGCACCCCAGGTTCAATCCTCAGTACCAAAAAAAAAAAAAAAAAAAAAAAAAAGAAAGAAAGAAAGAAAAAAAGATGTGAAATAATGTATCACATAGACATTAACGGTTAGACAAATGAATACTTTTATAGCTAATTATCAGAAAGAAAGAACTTTAATAAGTTAAACACACACACACACACACACATACACACACGAGACAAAGCAGGTCATAATAATAGATGTTCTAGTTGCTAAGATGTAGCATTTCTAAATTTGTAGTTACCTATTAACATGGTCTTAAATCATAAATAAGGGAAATTTTCTGTATGCCCTCATGTTAAAATACTCAGAAAGCAAGCCAGTTGAAGGTCTTAAACAGAAAATAAACATGATTGGATTCAAGTTTTAGAGACACCTTGGCTTCCCTGTAGAAAATGGACTAAAGCGTGGAGAGTAATAAGCAAGGGGGCAAGTTAACTGAAGTTAACTGGTCCTTTTTTTTTTTTTTTTTGGAGTCTGGGGGACTGACCCCAGAAGCTGTATCACTAAACCACATCCTCAACCCTTTTTATGTTTAATTTTGATGCAGGGTCTCCCTAAGTTGCTGAGGCTGGCCTCAAATATCAGATCCTCCTGCCTCAGCCTCCAGAGTCTCTGAGAGTCATTACTGGCATGTGCAGTTGCACTGGGCAAGAAAGCTGGTTGTTGTAGGAGGGTGGTGGAATATACTGGGGCTGCAGAGGTGTGAAGAAGTGGGTGGATGTAAGACATAGTTGGACATGGATCTACAGAACTTGCTAATGGATCAGATGGGAAGGGTACCAGATGAAGTAAGGAAAGAAAGTGATACTGCCTCCTGTGTGTGGGTGTCGTGGACAGTGACAGCATGTCCTCAACAAGGACGTTCAGGTTTGACGGGGGATGGTGAGCATTCTGTTTAAGACTCATTAAGTTAAGAACCTTAGTGAACAACCAAGTGGGGATGGCCAACGGGTGGCCTTTGTTGACTAAGAAAGTGAACCCGCTTCCCCAGGGGGATAGATACAGTGGAATTCAGTACTGAACAGCCTCGGACAGGGAACAAATGGGCTTCCCTGTAGCTTCCATTGCTCTGGATGTGTTCTCATGTGGCTCACAGGTTGGCTCCCATCTGTCTAGACACCTGGAGGCAGGAGTCATGTCCCTCGCCTCCACCCCCACATGGCCTCTTCCGCTGCCTGCGTGGCTCTAGCTCCCTTTCTCTTTTCTCATGGGACACTTTCTAGTCCCCTCACTGTCCTGGCCTATTTTAATTTCAGAGCCTCTTCTAGCTTGAAGACTTGAATTATCAGAAGGGTCAGCCAGAAAACAGATTTTAAACAAACCACCATTTATGATCTACACACATCTCAGTCTTTCTGTCACCTGCCTACCATTTGTGGCTGCAACAGTATCACTGCCATCACCTGCAACCACCATCCCGTCTCATCCCAGGCCATCAAGAACCTGTTGTAATCTGGCACTCTTGGTCTTCCCCGCCGCCCCCCCCCCCCCCCACACACACATACTGTGTTGGTCTCTCTACACACACACACACACACACACACACACACACACACACAGAGTTTCATGGATTCCTCATAACCCTGTGAGTTAGAACTTGTGTTAATCAGCTTTTTTGCTGCTCAACTAAAAGACCTGATCAGAACTATTTTGCAGAGAGGGAAAAGTTTATTTGGGGGCTCTTGGTTTCAGAGGTCTCACTCCACAGATAGTTGGCTCTGTTCCTCAGGGTTCCAGGTGAGGCAGAACATCATGGTGGATGTGTGGCAGGGGGAAGCGGCTCACATGATGATCAGAAAGCAAAGAGAGACCTCACTCTCCAGATACAAAATATATACCCCAAAGCCACGCCCCCAATGCCCATCTCCTCCAGCCACACCCTACCCACCTTCAGTTACCACTCAGTTAATCCCTATCAGGGGATTCATTCACTGATTGGGTTAAGACTCTCAATCCAGTTATTTCTCTTCTGAAACCTCCTTGCATTGTCTCACATGTGAGCTTCTGGGAAACACTTCACATCCAAACCACAAGAGAACTCATCACCTCATTTTAGAGGTGAGTAAACTGAGGCCAAGGATCACATGCTATATATAAATTCCACAGCTGGGATCTGAACGCAAAACAAACTAATTTAAGAGTCCCCATCCCACTCAATATTCTCACCCCCTAACTTTGGTTCCAATACATACCTATATTTTCTTTCAGGACTCAAAGTGGAAACCAGGGACTGAAATTCTCCTCAGATTCAGGGAACTCTAACTAAACTGTCCAGCTATGGGGCTGGGGATGTGGCTCAAGCGGTAACGTGCTCGCCTGGCATGCGTGCAGCCCGGGTTCGATCCTCAGCACCACATACAAAGATGTTGTGTCCACCAAAAAAACTAAAAAATAAATATTAAAATTCTCTCTCTCTCTCTCTCTTTAAAAATAAATAAATAAATAAATAGAAATAAACTGTCCAGCTATGACTGACTTCAGGAAGGACAAGGGCAAGGAACTGGGAAAGAACAGAGAGCAACTTGGAAAAGACTGATATATTAGTCAACTTTTCATTACTATGACAAAATACCTGAGGTAGGTTACTTCAAAGAGGTTTATTTAGCTCACAGTTTTTGGCATTTCTGGAAGTCCAAACAGCATTGTGCAAATTCTTATTAGAATTCCCCTGCTTGGTTACTTCCGGGAGAGCCTGTTTCTGTATTTATGGACTCTTTACTTATAAAGGTACCAGAAGCAGGGCAGTGTGGCACACACAGTAATTCCAGTCACTCACTTGTAAACCCAGTGAAGCTGAGGCAGGAGGAAGGCAAGTTTGAGGCTAGCCTCAACAACTTAGTGAGACCCTCAACAACTTGACAAGACCCTGTCTCAAAATAAAAAATAAAAATGACTGAGGATATAACTTGGTGGTAAATTGCCCCTGGGTTCAATACCCAGTACCAAAATAATAATAATAATAATTAAAGAAAAAAAATAAGTTACCAGGATTCAATCATGGGGCCTCACCTTAATCACCTAATTTAATTTAATCACCTCCAAAAGCCCCATTTCTAAATAGTATAGACAAATCAAGTTTCTACCCTCTTAATATCATTAACTAAATAAGACTTTGGGGATTAAGCTCCTGTGTGAGTTTGGAAGTAGGGCGGACAAACCACAGTCAAACCATGACAACTGTCATTTCTTATGTTGGGGAGTGGCCCAAGCCAGTGTAATTTAGAGGTAATACTTGGAAGGAACCAGTCTGGACCGACTGGGCAGACTGAACCTCCAAGTTTCTGCAGATGATCTCTGGGTTCCTGGCCAGGGCAGCAGGTGGACCAGTAAGGTCCATATGGATTAGAAGCACTGCTTTCCCTAAGTGTCTTCTCCTGCACTCAGGGGCCCCTCCTCAGGAATTTGATAAAATGACATGTTACTAGGATGCTTGTCAAGGCATGAGAAGCAGAACCACAAACAGCAGCAAAGTAATGACAGAGGAGCCCCTTTCCCCAGGTGGGGCAGCCCTGTCCTGGGCTCACCCTCTCAGCATAAGGATCTTTTATCTGAGACAGCCTCTCTCAGCCAGGCTGGAGTGGCAGTCCTCAGGGACACCGAAGCTGTGGATAGACGGTATTGGGCCCTCCCCATGTTTTCCTCCCCCCAACACCAAAGGGCATGATTTGGTTGTTTTTGATTTCTTTAAAAAATTGAGTTTGGCCAGGTGTGATGGCACATGCCTATAATTCTAGCAGCTTGGGAGGTGGAGGCATGAAGATTGTGAGTTCAAAGCCAGCCTCAGCAAAAGCAGGCATTAAGTAACTCGGTGAGACCCTGTCTCCAAATAAAATACAAAATAGGACTGGGGATGTGGATCAGTGGTTGAGTGCCCCTGATTCAATCCCCAGTACCCCTCCCCCAAAATTGAGTGTCCCCTTTAATTGTGCATATAAATATAAATTGTGCATATCAATCATGTGTACAGTGAATAATGATTGGGGTGACTGGTATATCCATCACTTTGAATATTCATAATTTCTTTGTCTTGGGAACACTTAAAATCCTCTCTACTAGCTATTTCGAAATATTAAGCCAGGTGTGGTAAAATGCATCTTTAGTCCCAGCTACTTGGGAGGCTGAGGCAGGCAGATTGCTTTGGAGACCTGGAATTTGAGGTCAGTGTGGTCAATATCTCATGTCAAAAATAAAACAAAAACTTTGAAATCTGCAAATTAGGGGCTGGGGATGTGGCTCAAGCAGTAGCGCGCTCGCCTGGCGTGTGTGCGGCCCGGGTTCGATCCTCAGCACCACATACAAAGATGTTGCGACCGCTGAAAACTAAACAAATAAATAAATATTAAAAAAAAAAAAGAAAGAAATCTGCAAATTAATGTTGTCAAAAAGAGTAATTCTACTGTGCTAGAAAATATTAGAATATTCCTATCCAAGATGGGTGTAGTGGCGCATCCCTGTAATCCCAGCAGGCTTGGGAGGCTGAGGCAGGAGGATCACAAGTTCAAAGTCAGCCTCAGCAACTTAGCAAGACCTTGTCTTGTCTCAAAATAAAAAATAGAAAGGGTTGGGGATGTGGTTCAGTGGTTAAGCACACCTGGGTTCAATCCCTGGTACCAAAAAATATATATTCCAATTCAACTGCACACCCTGTACAGATTAATTATTCTCTCCTTCTCATACCCTCTCTAGTCTTTGGTAATTACTACTCTACTGTTCATTGTATGAGATCAATGTTTTTAGCTTCCACATAAGGGAGAACATGCAGTATCTGTCTTTCTATGCCTTACTTATTTCACTTAACATAATGTCCTCCAAGCTCATCCATGTTGCTGCAAATGACAAGATTTCATTATATTTTTGTGTCTAAATAATACTGCATACTAACAAATATATATATATATATATATATTCTACTCTTTTGTCAATGATTTTGTAATTTTAATTAGATTTTTATTGAGTTTTTAAAAAAATTATATTGATGTATAACATACAGAAAAGTGCCAAAGCATAAATATACATAAACATATGGATCAATGAATTATCACAAGCTGAATACACCCATATAATCAGCCCCCAGGACAAATTCCCACAAACACTTCCTTGTGCATGGCTGGTGGGAATGTAAATTGGTACAACCTTTAAGAAAGTGAATTCAGGGGCTGGGTTTGTGGCTCAGAGGTAGTGCGCTCGCCTAGCACACGTGAGGCACTGAGTTCGATCCTCAGCACCACATAAAAATAAAATAAAGATATTGTGTTCACCTAAAACTAAAAAAAAAAAAATTTTAAAAATAAGGTGAATTTAGCCATCACTACCCATTAGGTTCCTATAAGTGTGTGAACTGATGCAGGTACAAGTTTTCCTTTGTCCTGTTGTTATTACAGCGCCAGAAGAGTGAACACAGGGGCTGGGATGTGGTTCAAGTGGTAGCGCGCTCGCCTGGCATGCGTGTGGCCCGGGTTTGATCCTCAGCACCACATACAAAGAAAGATGTTGTGTCCGCCTAGAACTAAAAAATAAATATTAAAAAATTCTCTCTCTCTCTCTCCCACTCTCTCTTTAAAAAAAAAAAAAAAAAGAGTGAACACAAAAAAGGTAAGACTGGAAATGAAGTTTCATTTATACTGCAGGAATAAGTTTTCATGATCTCTTGCACTGCATGATCACAGTTAATTAATTAATTAATTATTTACTTTTTAAAAAATTTATATATGACAGCAGAATGCTTACAATTCTTATTACACATATAGAGCACAATTTTTCATATCTCTGGTTGTATACATAGTATATTCATACCATTCGTGTCTTCATACATGTACTTTGGATAATAATGATCATCACATTCCACCATCATTTCTAACCCCATGCCCAATCCCTTCCCCTCCCACCCCTCTGCTCTATCTAGAGTTCATCTATTCTCCCATGCTCCCTTCTCCCTACCCCACTATGAATCAGCCTCCTTATATCAGAGAAAACATTCGGCATTTGTTTTTTTAGGGTTGGCTAACTTCACTTAGCATTATCTTCTCTAACTCCATCCATTTACCTGCAAATGCCATGATTTTATTCTCTTTTATTGCGAGTAATATTCCATTACGGTTAATAATTTATATATACATATATATTTTTTAAATTTGTGTGTGTGTGTGTGTGTGTGTGTGTGTATATCTGGGATTAAACTCAGGGGCACTCGACCACTGAGCCACATCCCCAGCCCTATTTTGCATTTTATTTAGAGGTAGGATCTCACTGAGTTTCATAGCACTGTGCTTTTTGCTGAGGCTGACTTTGAACTCATGATCCTCCTGTCTCAGCCTCCCAAGCTACTGCGATTACAGGCATGAGCCACCACGCCTAGCTTAGTGTGTTTCTTTCTTTATTTTTAGTTGTAGATGGACACACTATCTTTATTTATTTATTTTTATGTGGTGCTGAGGATCGAACCCACTGCCTCACACAAAGTGTGAGGCAAGTGCTCTATCATTGAGCTACAGTCCCAGCTCCTGGTGTCTTTATTTCTAAAGGCTCCTTTGTCACGTAAAACTTTGATTAAATTAATTTGTTGCACCTCTTTCTTATTAACCTTTACTTACAGGAGTATCAACAATGACTCTTATGGTGGATGAGGAAAAGTACCACACTTTTCTGGTCCTGCGACATCATCACCCTCCTCCCACAAATAAGAAAATCAAAGCCAAGGGCAGATTAAAGGCCACCCAAGCTGATAAGGGCCAGGAATGAATGTTAATGAAGGTCCCCTGGTCTCACATAGTCCAGAATTTCATTAACACCCAATTATTTAAGAGTAAGTTGCAGCCCAGGGCACCTAGTACACAGCCTGGCCTGGTGTGATGGGTGCTCTATCAAGGAAGGGCTCCGCCCAGATGAAAGGAATGTGGCTGGCTGATAGCACCCAGCTGTTTGCAACTCAGTTTTCACACCAAGGTCATACTTTCTCTGGTGGCCAGTGGTTGAGCAAGATGTTAGTCTAAGGGCTATTTCTGCCCAGCGGGGGGCTTCTCTTGCAGCTGACAGATCTGGAGCTCCTTTCTGGGAAGCTGTCAAGTCTATATTGTTCTATACATTTGTGTAAAACTTGCTGCCAGTGCCTGTTGGTGGTCTGATCCAAGGATGATGGTCTCTGTCCTTTCAGGCACCCTCTTTTATTCACTCCTGGGGACTGAACCCAGGAGTGCTTAACCACTGAGTCACATCCCCAGACTTTTTTTTTTTGTTTGTTTTTGAGACAGGGTCTTGCTAAGTTCCTAGGGCCTCACTAGGTTGCTGAATCTGGTTTTCAATTTGCGATCCTCCTGCCTCAGCCTCCTGAGTTGCTGGGATTATAGGCATGTGCTACTATGCCTGGCCATGTGTCCTCTTCGTCTCCAATAGTCTGGTAAGTCCCCAGAGATGGACAGAGATTGGTAAGAGATTGCTCTGGGCCCTGCATTCTGTGGCCTTTCTATGCTACATATACAGTCCTTTGCCTACTGGACCTGCCAAGGGTGTCACAAACACATTCTCCAAGATCTCAAGGACCACATGACGTTCTGTTTATGGCTGGCTCGGGAGGAGGCAGAACAAGCAGGGGTGGGGAAAGCTGCTGTCCTGGTAGGTTTGGAGGAGAGGAGGGGCGGGGGTGTAGCAGCACCAGGCAGGTGAGGGTGTGTGAATGCCAGTCTGTCTCTCCTGGGTGAGGCTGCATGAATGTCTGGGGACAAGCAACTGCTGTCACGCGGCCTGGCTGCAGGTTTGGGATGGAAGCCAGGTAGGCGGGCTGTGTCGGTCACATCTACTCACTGGAGGAAGGAAGTGGAATAGAGAAGGGGCACAGAGAAACTTCTGCTTTGGTAGAAGATATACAAGAGAGATGGCTGAATTTTCAGAGGATTTGCAAGAGCTGTGGACTTCTTGGAGCCAGGGTCCAGGGTAGGAAGGGCTACATTCTTTGGGTACTATGGCAGAAAACTTTGGTGTCTTGGAACATCTTTTTCATACATGTGGGAGTTCCTAAAGTAACTTCAAAGCTTTCCCTTAAAGGAAAAGAATACAGGTGAGGTCTTTGATTCTCTTTCAGGAGGAGAGTACCAGAGGGCAGGTGGCCACTGGCACTAGTAAAGGGCAAAGCTGACACTGCCTGATTCCAGGGACCACACCAGTGGACCCTGAACATCTTTTTTTTTTTTTTTTTTTTTTTTTTTTTTTTACATTTTCTTTTAGTTGTTGATAAACCTTTATTTATTTATATGTGGTGGTGAGAATCGAACCCAGTGCCTCACACATGCCAGGCAAGTGCGCTATCGCTGATCCCCAGCCCCAGCCCGGACCTTGCACATCTTTAGCACTCAGCTTTCCTTTATGCAATCTCATCTATGAAATTCCCCATTCTAGGGGTGGGGATGTGGCTCAAGCGGTAGCGTGCTCACCTGGCATGCGTGGGGTGCTGGGTTCGATCCTCAGCACCACATAAAATAAAATAAAGATGTTGTGTCCGCCGAAAACTGAAAAATAATTATAAAAAAAGAGAAATTTCCCATTCTAAAATAAATGCAAAGTATGTACAATTATTATTATTATTATTTTTACAATTTACAATTTCAAATGTTTGTCTACCCTGATATATTTGTGGATGAAATATTATAATGTAGGGAATTTACTTTAAAATAATGCAGGAGAGGGCTGGGGATGTGGCTCAAGCGGTAGCGCGCTCACCTGGCGTTTGTGCGGCCCGGGTTCGATCCTCAGCACCACATACAAACAAGGATGTTGTGTCTGCCGAGAACTAAAAGACAGATATTAAAAAATTCTCTCTCTCTTTCTCTCTCTCTCTCCCTCTCTCCCACTCTCTCTTTAAAAAAAATAATAATAATGCAGGAGAGCTGGGGGTATAGATCAGTGGTAGATCACCTGTTCCATCCACAGCACTAAAAAAAAAAAAAAAAAAAGTTAAAACAACCCAGAGGCACTGGGCATGGAGGAACACACCTGTAATCCCAGTGATGGGAGGCTGAAGCAGGAGAAACATAAGTTCAAGGCCAGCCTGGGCAATAAGTAAGAACCTGTCCCAGATGGAGCCTGGTGGTAAAGCACCATTAAATAAATAAACGAGTAAGTCATCTAGTAAGGTCCTTGATAAAAAGAAAAGCAAAAAGCAATAATTGTCCCACTACCAGCACCTTTTTTTTTTTTTTTTGTTAAGTATCAGTATTGAACTCAGGGGTGCATGACTTCTGACCACATCCCCAAACCTTTTTTTATTTTTTATTTTGAGACAAGTTCTCGCTAAGTTGCTTAGGTTGGCCTTGAACTTGTTATCCTCTTGCTTTAGCCTCCTGAGTTGCTGAGGATTAGAGGTGTGTATAACCACACCACCTGGCTCTACCAACACTTTGTTTATTTTTTTATTTTATATATATATATAGACACAATAACTTTATTTATTTATTTATATTTTATGTGGTGCCGAGGATCGAACCCAGTGGCTCACACATGTGAGGGAAGTGCTCTACTCCTGAGCTACAACCCGAGCCCTACCAACACCTTTTAACACCACCAAATATGAGAACCCAAACTCACTGTATTGAACATATTTCTTCTTTCTTTTTGAAACATTATTTGTTGCAAGACACACAAAATATAAAATCTACCATCGTAACCATTTTTAAATGTACAATAGTGTTAAGTACATTCACACTATCATGCAAGCAATCTGTAGAGCTCTTTTCATCTTGCATTTGTTCAGTTTTGTGGTGACTTCCCGACTTCTGCCACCACGGTGTCCCACTACACCTCACCCCCACCCCCCATCATAAATCACTACAACAGAGATACTGGAATCCATGTCTCCAGAGTTCTTCCACCTGGGATGACTGCAGACCTTGGACTTGGCTGTGGAGTTGCTGGTCCAGGTTTCTGGAAACCCAGTAGTAGGCCACTGGGCTGCTTGGACTTCCGGTGTACTTTACCCTGGAGTCCTGGCTGGCTCCTCTGAGCTCCCTGCCCTAGGGAAGGTACTTAAGCAAGTTCTGGCAGCTCCCAGTTTCCACCCCTTCTGCCTGCCTGGGGCTGCCCCAGGTCACCTGGGGAGGGAGAGCTGACTGTGAACAAAGGCCCCTCCTCAGTTCTGGTGACTCAGGGAAGACTCCAGGTCCTGGAGTCCACTTTCACCCCAGGTGTGAGGGTGACCAGGGGAAGAGCCCCTGCCTAGGTACAGGGTCCTACTGCTTAACTTTAACAGCCATCTCTGTGACACAGGCTCAGAGCATTTTGGAATGAGTGTCAGGAGCAAGGATGGACACCAGGCATATCTGTTAGTTTGCTCTTTGCTGATCTGAAAATGCCTCTCCAGCAACATCCAGCTCTACTCCCTCAGTCTGGGGGCCTGGCCCAGCTCTGGGGGATGAGGGGGCAAGGGAGAGCAAGGAGTGAAGGGAGGGCAGTGGGAGGGTGGAGCACACACAGCGATCAAGTCCCTGTATCCAGTGTATTTCCTTCACCCGAGTTATGACATTTAATCCTAGTGATTTGTCCTGTTGTACCAATCCAAGAATCTAGGGCTCAGAAAGGTCACCAGAAAGTGATGAACACACAATTTAGGGGTTTCTTGGGGGGCTACTGGAGATTGAACTCGGGGGTACTTGACCACTAAGCCACATCCCCAGCCTATTTTGTACTTTATTTAGAGACAGGATCTCACTGAGTTTAGTGCCTTGCTTTTGCTGAGGCTGGCTTTGAACCTGCGATCCTCCTGCCTCAAATCTTTCAAGCCATTGGGATTATAGGTGTGTGCCACTGGGCCCTGCTGAACCCAGAATTTAGCACAAGAGATACCTTATTTCATTTTCTTCCTACTGATAGAAAACAGCCATGAAGTTGCTTTTGGCAGATAGATGGTAGATTGGAGGTGAGCATGGCCAACTCTTAGGTCCTGGAAGAGCAGGGGAGGAAAAAAATAGCTTCCCTTTACCCTCTTAGGTTCTTTGGTGGTCTACAAATTAAATTGACAGATTAACAGGAGAGCCGGGCACAGTGGCGCATGCCTGTCATCCCAGAGGCTCAGGAGCTGCGGCAGAAGGATTGTGAATTCAGAGCCAGCCTCAGCAAAAGCAAGACAGTTAAGCAACTCAGTGATATCCTGTCTCTAAATAAGATACAAAATAGAAGTGAGGATGTGGCTCAGTGGTCGAGTGCCCCTGAATTCAAACCCCACATCTCCACCCCCCACCCCCGCGCCAAAAAAAAAAAAAAAAAAAAAAAAACCCAACAGATTAACAGGAGAAAAAACATATTTAACTATGTATACGTGGAAGTCCTGCATAATGTGAGGCTCCAAGAAGGGTCAGAGAATTGCACCTTACATAGCATCCTGAACTATGGAAAGGAATAAGGGCTTGGGGCGCCTGGTGGGTGGGGGGGTGACTCCAGCCACAAGAAAGTAAGGGGAGGAGCTGTGTGGTAGAAAGGGTGATTGATTTTGCCTTGAGGGTGGGAGGACAGGCCTTAAGGACAGTGGGTGCTCCTAATGGATTATTCTGTTGTAGGGACAGATGAGGCAAGGCTCTGAAGACAGCAGGAAACAGTTTTATTTGGTTGCAGCCAGGTTCAGAGGGCACAGCTTTTGCTGTAATCAATCAATCCTCTGAATCCCGGGTTCAGGGAGTTTCAGAGTTTTATACCCAGCATGTAAGGGGAAGGGCTCAGAAGTTCACAGTCTGCAGAAGTTCACATGAAAGCAGTTTTTTTTTTCCTTTCACTGTTCTGGGCATGTTAACCCTTCGAGGACAACACCTGAGAAGGGGAGAGCTTCTTCTCCCCTTTTTTTCCTCCCCCCTGCCAGCTGTTACCATGGAGCCCAATAGGGCTTATCTGAAAAATGTAGACATCTCTGTGAAGCCCCAGCTCAAGGCCAGAGGCCTTGTTTACACATTTCTACAAACTATGGATACTGTTTGTGAAAAACTAGTAAGGGGGTGTCCAGCACCTGGAGTGCTGATTTCTTCCCGGCCAGTGGCCAAGTAAAACAGGGCAACACAAAAATTGGAAGTTTATCTACATTGAACTCTTCTGTAGACTCTTTTGCTGACAGTCCTAAACACAGCCATGGTAAAGATTTCTGGAGAAGCTCAGTTAAGACTTTTCTGTGGAGAAAGGGGGTGCCACGACAGTTCCAACAATCAGTCATTTACAATTGATGACATGGCGGCAGTTCCCAGAACAGAGGTGTGCGGGCGCGATAGCACTGGCTGAAGGGAGTCACAGGACCAGTCTTGAAATTGGGACTCTAACTTTCAGGGAGAAGAGAGTGGGGACAGAGTGTGTGGGCTCATGGGCTCCCTCTGGGGCAGAGTGGGAGGTAGCTGGGTGGTGGGGAGCTCAGAAGGACTGTTGCAATATAACTAACTTTAACAAGAGAAAGGTAACGAGGCCAGAGGTGGTAGAACCAGAGAGATGAGAGAAATTTCTCCTCACCATGTGCCCCAGGATTGTATGGTCCTGGCCACTTGCAGGCAACATGAGTGAATGAACTACCTGGACCAGGTTGACAGATACGTGATGATGACAGTGCGTGCTGAATGTACACAGCACATACTCTTCCTTCAAGACAGGCTCCCTGTCTTTCTGACAAATCTTCCCAGGGACTAACCCATCTGCCAGGCACTGTGAGGTGTGCTTTTTAGATAAACACTAGTTGACTTAATCCTCCCAAACTATGATCTCCTTGAAGAGATGAGGAAATTGAGGTTCAATCCAAGGTTAGCCAATTTAGGCAGTGGGCAGATCTAGGGAGCTGGGTTTCACTTCCCCTGGCCTGGTACCCTAAGTGCCTCACCCTAGACATCCGGTCAGTGTGCCTTCCAGCCAACTCTTTAAGAAAGTCAAGTCTGGGGGCAAGTGGCCCCAGGCTGGGGTGTCTGCCCTGCACACCCAGAAGGGTGAATGAAGTTCAATGAGTACATGCCTTCCCCAACCTCACCTCCTGCCAACTCCCTGCCAAAATTCTGGCCTTTCCCATACTGTCCAGGGAAGTCTGGGGAGGTAGGACAGAGGCCTGGTTTCTGTTGGATTCAGACTTCTCACCTCTGTCCAGTCCACCTTCTTCTCTCTAAGGCCTCAGAAAGGCAGTCTCAGTTTCCAGGCCCAACTCTGCTCCTAGATGCATTTGGGGGCCTCAGGTTTTCCACTGGAGAATGAACTGAGGACACCCAAAAGTTCAATATGATGCCCTATGCTTCATGCTTGGGACCATGCAGAGGAAGGCATGGGGTGCTAAGGCCATGGAAAAGGGACAGCTGGACCCCTCTGCTGTGCTACTTCCCATTCAGCTGACCAGGGAAAACAACCTCAAAGGGCTCAGGAGAAGCCTGGTAGGAAGCAGTATGTGCCAGGCCACCTCCCTAGCCTCTGGAAGGGAGTGTGCTCTGAACAGCCTGGGGCCCAGATCCTGAGCAGGATGTGGAAAGACAGGCCACCTGATCCAGTCCTGGAGGGGCCGAGGGGCCTGATCTTTGCTTCCTTGAATGACACCTATTAGACAGAGCCAGGCTGTTCTCTCCCTCTGTCCCCCAGCTCTGCACCCCTGCCTGCTATCTGTAGCTGCCTTCTCTGGGTGTTCAGCACCTATTTTTTTTTCCCTCCCAGTTCTAGGGATTGAACCCAGGGGTGCTCTACCACTGAGCTATGTCCCCAATCCTTTTTTTTTTTTTTAATTAAAGATGTTTTTAACATTCTTTATTTATTTTATTTATTTTTATGTGGTGCTACCACTGAGCCATAACCCCAGACCCTCCAATCCTTTTTTTTTTTTTTTTTAGAGCGAGAGAGAGAGAGAGAGAGAGAGAAAGAGAGAATTTTAATTTTTTTTTTTTTTTTTTTTTTTAGTTTTTTGGAGGACACAACAACTTTGTATGTGCTGCTGAGGATCGAACCCGGGCCGCACGCATACCACTTGAGCCACATCCCCAGCCCCTCCAATCCTTTTTATTTGGGTCAGAGTTTAAGTAGCCCAGGCTGGTCTCAAATTTGATGGTTCTCCTGCCTCAGCCTCCTGAGTTGCTAGTGTTATAGGCATGTGCCACCTGCCAGGCTCAGTCACCTGTTTCTTGAGTTTTCAGTTTCCTCTCCCTCTACTCTTTAGGGAATATCTTGCTAAGACAAATCATTCTTTTTTTTTTCTTTTTATTTTATTCATTTATTTATATGTGGCACCGAGAATTGAACCCAGTGCTTCACACATGTATGGCAAGCACTCTACCACTGAGCCATAACCCCTGCCCTGACAAGTCAATTCTTCTTTCAAGTTATCTCATGTGTGTCCACCATCCAGTCTTCTCCCTGCTGTCCCAGCCCTCCTTGGCCCATTTCTTTTCCCTGAGTATTCCATAAACCAGGCTACTTCCTCTTCCAAATGAAACCCCATACCCATTAAGCAATGCCTCCTCACTTCTCCATCCCACAGCCTCTGGCTCTAATCTGCTTTCTGAGTGGACTTACCTAGTTCATGTAAGTAGAATCATACCACACTTGGCATTTTGTATCTGGTGTCTTTCACTTAGCATAATGTTTTGGAAATCCGTCCATGTTGTAGCATGAATCAGTATTCCATTTCTTTTCATGGTTGAATAATATTCCATTGTATGGGTAGAACACATTTTGTTACCCTCATCAGCCTGACAACTCCACCTTTTGGCTATTGTGCACAGTACTGTTATGAAAACCAGAGTATGAGTACCTGCTTTCAATTCTTTGGGGCATATACTTAGGAATGGAATTGCTGGGGCATATGGTAACTCCGTGTTTAACTTTTTGAGGATGATATGATGTTTTAACTCTTGACTCTGAATGCCTTTGGGTATCCAGCTCTGTCTTTGTTTCCACCTATTTTTGTCGTCTTTCACCCAGCCCGGTTCGACTCATTTACATTATATGGCCCCTGAAGGCATCTGAATTTGCAATTCCCTACATTAAAAAAACCCCAACCCCCACCCCCCCAGTGCCCAAATCAGCTGCTGAAAACTAGCTGAAGGCGTCGAGCAAATCTCTTTACCTTTCAGAGTACTACTTTGGCTCAGTCTCAAAAAATGAAAATAGTGCTTACCTGATAGGAGGCGGCAAGGATCAGAGAGGTGATGGACTCAACGAGCCTCTTCCGAAGCTGTTTAGTTCTGGCAAGAGAGAGAAAGGCGGGTGAGGACAGGAGGAACTGGGGGAGGAGGAGCGGGCGAGCTGGCCAGGAGACTTCTGGGGCCTCGGCGGTGCTGGAGGCTTCGAACCCACCCGGGTCCGAGCCGGCGCGCCCAGAGGTGGCAGCCGAGCGGTGCACAGCAGCTAAGGGACCCTAGGCCCCAGCAGATCAGTACTGGTCTGTGCGCCCCGACTTGGGGCGGGGCTCAGGTTGGATTACCGGTGGGCGGGCGCTGTCCCCCCGTCCCCGCCCCCCACATCCGGGGGCCGGGGCCGGGGCCGGGGCCGGGCTCAGGGCTTGCCGCGCGCCGGTGAGTCAGGCCGGGTTTTCCCTCCTCCTCCAGGGCAGGCGAGAGAGTGCCGCCGATCGCGTCCCTTCCTCGCCAATCCGGCTCCGGCGCCTGTCCGCCCGTCCGCCGCCCGCGTTTTCTAGGTGCCTGCCTCACGGCCGCTCCGGCTCGGCTCGCAGTCTCTGCTGGAATCGGCGCTTCGGAGGAGGGTTCAAATCCGCCCAAAGAAACAGCGGCGCACCCGGGCGCGGAGCGGCGGTCGGCGAGCGCTGCGCCAGCATGGTAAGTGGGGCGCGCTAGGGGCCGGAGGATGGACGCGCGGGGCAGGGAGGGTGGCCGAGTTCTCGCTTTTCGGGTGTCCTTGGCCACATTGCAACCCCTAGCTGGCCGAAGCTCCCGTCTGAAAAATGGGCGGGGATGGCAGCGTGCGGTGTGCGCCCAGGTGTCTTCAGCTCCTGGGCGCCGGGTTGCGCTGGAGAGGCGGGCGGCAGGTTACGCTCTTCTCTGCAACCCCTGTAAACGCGCTTTTCTTGGAACATCGCCCAGGACCCCTGCGCCACCGCTGGGCGGGGCAGGCGCCCTTGGCGAAGAAGTCTGACCTCGGCCTCCGCCCCCCTTGCCCAGAGACTCGCGTCAGGCCCCAGGAAGCAGGAGGAAAGGGGAGCGTCCCCCCACCTCGCCTCCTAGGTAGCTCGAGGACTTCCAGTGGTTCTGGGGATTCCTTGCCTTCTCCACTGCCTTCCCGGGGACAGTTCTGTGGGGGATGTCAACCTCCTCTTCTCCGCCTTCCCCTCTCACCCGCCCCGCCCCCAGTATTCCTCCTTTCTCCCTCTGGTCCCTCTCCCGTCCCGGCGACAGCTGCGGACTTGAGGATAGGGAACATTCCTGGGTCTTGGCGATTTAGACACTGAACCATTCCGGGCCAGAGCCTTTGACCAAAGCGAGGGCCAGTCTAGGACCCGGTGGAAATTAGGGCTCTAGATATATCCGGAAGGAGAACTGAGACACCCTTACCCCCAGCCCATAGGAAGAGATTGGGCCTGGCCGTCCTGGGGCAGGAGCAGAGGCAGGAGACCCTTCTGAGCTCTGTGATCACCCTCTTTCCAGTGCCCTCCCAGGCAGGACTCCTTTGCCTACTGGCTGCGTGTGGGTGTGTTAAGTGCGAGACTGAATGAATGCCGCCAGCCGGCTCCCGCCACCGCCTCTAGCAGCTTCCAGAGCTTGGAGTCCTCAAGCCAGCCACACTTCCACTATTTCTTCCTGACCCTCAGGGCCAGGCAGGAGGGATCCCAGGCCAAAGGGACTTCCATCCAAACTAGCCTGGTGGCAGATGCCCTTGGGAGAAACAGGCCGGGGTGGGGGGGGGAGGGGGCTGGGCAGTCTACATAATACAGCAATGTCCATAGAAGGTGACCCCTGGCTGAGACAGCCTGATGCAGTACAGAAGGCTTTGCCCAGACAGTTGAGATCGCCTCTCACTGTGGGATTTGGGGCAATTAATTTCCTCTTTCTAGGCTGTAAAGTCCAGATAGGGTCATCACTGCCCTGCCTGCCTCCACTAGCTGTTGTGAAGATGAATGAGATAACAAAGTGGAAGGGCTGAGAAAAACTGTAGTGCGCTGTGCACCTGTGAATGACTGCACAGGTCAGTTGCTTGCAGAGGTCAGCTGCCAGGCTGCGCCTCTTCAAGTGTCTCATGGGGATTGAGTATGCCAGCCTCTCCCATTCCCTCTCCAGGCCCCATCACACACTGCCCCCTCTTTTGGAGCTGGGACCACATTCCAGTCTCATTCCTTTGGGGCAGCTGCAGACACACCCCTCAGCCTGGCTGATCCTCCAGCAGGTGGTGGGACCCTCCCCTGGGGCCAGGGCTCTGGAAGGCCTAACCCAAGCCAAAGCTGGCAGGACTCACCCATAGGGGGTTGGGATGTGCATGGAGTCAGAGAATCCGGGAAGCCTGTGCACTTTCTCCTATGCAGCTGATCATGACCTTGGACACATTATTTCCCCTTCTGAGCCTCAGTTTCCTCTTCCGAAGTGAGGGGTGTCAATACTCCCCTCCTATGTGCATTTCGAAGAAGGGATAGTCCTCAGGGTCTGGAGCTGGAATGTCCCACTGCATGTCCTCTCTTCCTTTGCTTGGTGGCCAGGGCAGCACTGTTCTACCAAGGGTTGGTTCAAAAGAGCTGTGCCTCTATGTTCAGGGCTATCCATGCCATCTGCTGATCTTGGGGGTAAAGTGGGAGGGGAACAGGAATGAAAAGTCCCTTTTGGAGCTATCTGGGGCCTGTGAAAGATGTCCCTCTAATGACCTAGCCTAAACCCAGCCAGTTGGATGGTGGTGGATTTTTAGCTCTGTGCAGAGATCTGGGCAGGCACAGAAGCCCAGGCACTTCTGTTCTCTTGTCTTTCTGTGCCTAAGTCCCAGGGAGACTGCATGGTTCTTGCTGTCTCTCCCGCCCTCCTCCTTCACCAAATCCTCTCCAGCCCCGCCTCACAGCCCTGACCTGAGCAGACATTCCCCTGGGCTTCCAAGCAACGCAAGGGAGGAATGTCTGTGTGTTTGGGGGAGGGTGTGGAGGTGGGATGGATCCTTTAGGAAAAGCGATTGTCCCTAGATTGAGACCTAGGCAGAATGGAGCCTTCTTGAAGCAAGGGATTCAACCCTGCTGTGGAAGCTGAGAAAATAGCTAGAGATGTTACCCAGGAGGGGTGGACAGTGGAGGGTGGGGGCTTAAGGAAAGACAAAGGGAAGGGCACTCTTTGTGCCCTTCAATCTCTGTACTGCTTCTAATAGCTGGCCTCACACTCCCCATTCAGCATCAGCACACCAACATGTGCGTACACATTCCTAGCCAGGTGCGGGAGGACCCCTCAGTCTTCATGCTGGGGTGTTCCTCTGTTATGTCTGTGTCCTTGAAGGTGCTCAGTGCTATGTGGTGACCTTGTGCATGATACTATGGCTATCCTGTGTCCTGTACCATAGGTTTCTCCATGCTGAGTGGGGACATTGTGTTCCCTGTGTATTCATAGGCATTGTTATGGTCCATGGCTACAGCTGCTCCCCTGGACCTGAGACCCTTGCTGGGACACATAGTGTCAGCGTGTCAGTTATTTATCCCTGAGGACAGAAGTGAGCATTGCCAGGGGAAGGCTTGGTGGTATGGGTTTGGGGTGAGGTGGGCATATTTGGCTTCACTGCCAATATCCCAATCCCCTGGTCACACGGGACTTAACAATTTGTTCACAAGATCCTTTCACTTCCATTTGACATTGACTGTCATGGTAACCCTAGCAGGAAGGCAGGGCAAGATGTGGAAACTGAGGCATGTCAAAGGGAGATTATTAGTGCCTAGGGTCCCACACAGAGAGAAAAGGAGGGGCAGCTGGAGATCAGCTTCTTTGCTGTCCTCTCTCTGAGAAGGAGTGACAGATCAGTGCACATTTAAATAGAGTACTGTCTTCCTGGGCAGAGGTGTTGTAGCAAGGGGCTGTCAGATGGGGAGGCAAGATGACTCACTTTCAGTCTTTTGGCTGTGGGTGACATTCTGGGTCCCCAGTAGACATTAGGTAGTCATGGAGTTGGAATCTCAGGCATCCTCACCCCAGTAGCTCTGTGACCTTGGACAAGTCACTTCACTTCACTGAGCTCTGGAGGCCTTACCTTTAGAAAAGGACATTAACTATGTCACAGGAAGTGCCTTATCACTGAAGGAGCCCAGCACCTGTGACTCCTTAGCTGGATGAATCTCCTGGGGCTGGGGTGTACTGACTCAGTCTTGTCCCCCACCTCAGGGCTGGGGTCTGGGAGAAGAAGACTGAGAAGATTATTTTTGCCCAGGGTGTGGTTGAGAGCTGTAGAGTGGGGGTAGGGGACAGGGCCCGCCCTCCTTCTCCCTCTCAGAGAGCTTTGTCTTCCACAAACACAAAACCTGGAAATGGTTAAGGAAGATGGAGCCTCCTAAGGACCATTGTTTTGGGGTGGGAGTGGGTGTCCCGGAAGTATATTGGATGGGTGGTGGGGGACTTTCAGCTGCAGCCTGCCTGCTGGGCATCTGTTCTGGAATGGGAGAAGGGACAGTGGGGTAGGAGGCAGAAAAGGAGGCATTCACACAAGACATTTGTATCTGCGTTAGGGTGGGCATTGGGCTGAGCACATGTTCCATTGGGGACCCTAGGTACCCACCCATTTCACCTTCCAGTGTGTCAGGCCCAGCACAGGTGGGAATAAGCCTGGTCACTTGGCAGTGTTTGTGTGTGATTAAGCTCTGCTTCAGCCAGCCTGTGTTGACCCTGGCTGCGGGCCAGACCCTGGACAGCGTGCTTTGTCATGTTATCTCACCCTATCCTTCCAGCATCCCTCTGTGATAAGAGCTATCATTGCCATTGTACATATGCATGAAACCAAGGCTTATAGAGGTTAGGGGCATGGCCAAGGTCACACACCAGTTGGTTCTGCTCTAGGTCAGGATATGAAACCTGTTTGGCCTTGTGGTGGGCTTTGGTATAATAGCAGCAGCACCACAGGCATAGCAGGGGTCTAGCTGCCCCTTCCCTCTGCCTCCCACCACTGCCCAGACCTGAACACCTGTTCCGGAAAACTCAACCATTGTTCCTCCCTTAGGCCCTTCCTGTTTGTATCGTCATCCTTCCTCCCTGTGGGCCCTTCCTGTTTGTATCCCTCCCACTGTAGCCCCCAACCCCACCCATGCCAGATGTTTCCCTGAGGGAGCTCTGACCCTTTACTGGAAGAGGGGCTGGACAGGTTATCTCAAGGGAAGGAGAAGAAATAGAGTCCATCTGGGGCTGGGAGTGGTGGTGCACGCCTGTAATCCCAGCAGCTTGTAAAGCTGAGACAGGAGGATTGCGGGTTCAAAGACAGCCTCAGCAAAAGCAAGGTGCCAGGCAACTCAGTGAGACCCTGTTTCTAAATAAAATACAAAATAGGGCTGGGGATGTGGCTCATTGGTTGAGTGCTCCTGAGTTCAATCCCCAGTAGCTCCCCCTGTCCCCCCACCCCACCCCCCGCCAAAAAAAAAAAAAAAAAAAAAGAGTTCATCTGGGAATTGGAAGGAATAGAGAGTCCTTCTGGACTGGTTCGCTATGCTTCCTCCCCATTCAACAAATTTGGTCGGGACCTTGGCAGAAGAGTTAGCAAGGTCAGGGTCAGACAGCCTGAGTCCGTCCTCTATTAGCTCTTTGCTGGCCTGGTCTCAAGAGGTGGGCCCTTGTCCTACTACTTGAGGTCTTCCTCCCACCATACCCACTTATCATGCTTCCACATTGCACACAGGACGCTACTGGAGCTGTCCCTTTGGTGTTCCAACTGAATGTTAGATGAGCAGGAGGCTTTGGGACCTGAACCCCTTTCTCTTGGCAGTTTGGGAGTCATGTCCTGACATTGTCTCTGATTCCTACCCACATCTGCCTCTCTTGGGCCTGGGCAGGTAGAAGAGCTGGCAGATGACAAGTGCCTGGTTTTAGGGAATCTGGGGATTTGGGCAGTGAGTGCTCACCTGCTCCTAATGGAACCTCCTGATTCCCTGAAGCAGCTGCCTGTGCCCTGTTGAAACTTCATGGCCACAGCCCCAGGCCCTGCTGGCATTGCCATGGGCAGCGTGGGCAGCCTGTTGGAACGTCAGGACTTCTCCCCTGAAGAGCTTCGGGCAGCACTTGCTGGGTCTCGAGGCTCTCGCCAACCTGATGGACTCCTCCGGAAAGGTTTGGGCCAGCGTGAGCTCCTTAGCTATCTGCACCTCCCCAAGAAGGATGGCAAGACCACCAAGCGGGCACCTCGGAATGAGCCTGCTGACTATGCTACCCTCTACTACCGGGAACATCCTCGGGCTGGTGACTTCAGCAAGACTTCACTGCCTGAGCGGGGTCGCTTTGACAAGGTGTGTCTCTGCTGATGTCCTTTATGTGGCACAGGGAAGTTGGAGATGGGCAGCTTGGGGCCTCCTTGGAGACCCAGTTGCTAGGATGGGATGAAGGTTGGATGGGCTAAGATGTGGAAAGCCTGCCATAGACTGGCTTGAGTCTTGGTTAATTCCTCCTGGTGGCATGTGCCCCATGTTCTCACAGAGGATTTCCAGGGGCTGCAGGAGCATCAGGAGGGGAGAGCAGAGTTTTACTATACTCACAGACCTCCCTCACACCTGCCCTCTCTTTTTGGCAGTGCCGCATCCGCCCATCAGTGTTCAAGCCTACAGCAGGTACCGGGAAAGGCTTCCTCTCCATGCAGAGCCTGGCTGCCCACAAGGGTCAGAAACTGTGGCGCAGCAATGGTAGTCTGCACACGCTGGCCTGCCACCCACCCCTGAGTCCAGGGCCCAGGGCCAGCCAGGCTCGTGCACAACTGCTGCATGCCCTCAGCCTGGATGAGGGCGGCCCTGAACCTGAGCCCAGCTTGTCTGATTCCTCCAGTGGGGGCAGTTTTGGCCGCAGTCCTGGCACAGGACCCAGCCCCTTCAGCTCCTCCCTAGGCCACATTAACCACCTTGGGGGCTCCCTAGACCGGGCCTCAAGGAGCCCCAAGGAGGCTGGGCCATTGGCTGTGCTGAGCTGCCTGCCTGAGCCACCGCCCCCCTACGAATTCTCCTGCTCCACTGCAGAGGAGGTGGTAGCCCTGCTGCCTGAGACCTGTGAGGATCTCAAGAGGGACCTTGGAGACCAGGATGGCTCCAACCCCTTCACACAGGTGAGTGAGCCCCATCCTAGGGTCCTATTCTGTCCCTTGGCATTGGTGTATGAGCCAGACTGAGGGACCCCAGATGGTTCACCCACATGTCTCTGGGAAACACTGGGTGTGGTAGCATACACCTGTAGTCCCAGGTACTTGGGGGGATGAGGCAGGAGGATCTTGAGTTCAGGGCCAGCCTGCGTGGCCAAAACAGTAAGACCCTGTCTCAAAAAAAGAGGGAGTGTAGATGTCTTGGCTTCTGTCTTCCAATAACAGCCCAAGGAGTTATTGGTGGAGAAAGTATTAGGGTGGTGGTGAGCTATGGGAGCACAGGTGGATTGTATCCAAGGGGCGGAGCCCTGTGGAAATCTAGGCATGGTTGGTCAGCCCTACTGTGAACCTCTTTCTCGTGACAGGTGCTAGAGGAGCGCCAGCGGTTGTGGTTATCTGAGTTGAAGCGCTTGTACGTGGAGCGGCTGCATGAGGTGGCTCAGAAAGCTGAGCGCAGCGAGCGCAACCTCCAGCTGCAGTTGTTCATGGCTCAGCAGGAACAGCGACGGCTGCGCAAGGAGCTCCGGGCTCAACAGGGCCTGACCTCTGAGCCTCGGCCCCCAGGTCCAGTTCCAGAGGCCGACTCCAGCAGCCGACCAGAGGAGGAAGCCCGATGGGAGGTGAGAGACCGCCAGGGACTCAGAAACACCCATCCCCACTGCCCTGGTCCCATTCTCCATTTCCCCTCCCTCAACCAGCTCTCCACACCTTGGAGCATCTGGGTCTTCAAGGAGGCCCCAAGCTGCTTTGCTTGGCCCTTGTTCATCCTGTGTCCCCCCATCTCCCAGGTGTGCCAGAAGACCGCAGAGATTAGTCTCTTGAAGCAGCAACTGCGGGAAGCCCAGGCAGAGCTGGCACAGAAACTGGCTGAGATATTTAGTCTCAAGACGCAACTTCGGGGCTTCCGGGCACAAGCCCAGGCTCAGGACGCAGAGCTGGCCAGGTTGCGTGAGACTGTGCGCAGCTTACAGGAACAGGCTCCTCGGGAGGAAGCCCCAGGCAGCTGTGAAACCGATGACTGCAAGAGCAGAGGGCTGCTGGGGGAGGCAGGAGGTAGTGAGGCTGGAGGTGGTGCTGAACACCTGCGCGCCGAGCTACTGCAAGAACGGCTCCGGGGCCAGGAGCAGGCACTGCGTTTTGAGCAGGAACGGAGGACTTGGCAGGAAGAGAAGGAGCGGGTGCTGCGCTACCAGCGGGAGATCCAGGGGGGCTACATGGACATGTACCGTCGCAATCAGGCACTGGAGCAGGAGCTGCGGGCACTACGGGAGCCCCCCACGCCCTGGAGTCCTCGACTTGAGTCCTCCAAGATCTGAGGCCAGCAGAGCAAGCTATCAGCAGATGCACTGTCCAAGATGCTCTGAGAGAGCTGACCCCTCCCTTTCACTAGTCTGGGGCAGAATGTGCAGAGGCCAACCCAGGGATGGGAGGCCCCCAAGAGGAAGGATCCAGGGGGGGGCGATGGGCAGGATAAGGTGCTGGCTACAGAGCCAGGGTTAGACCCTTCCGGCAGAGAAGCACCCAGGCAGGGCCCAGCCCTGCTCCTTGGAGTGGGTGTGGCCCAATGAAGGAGGTTAGAGAATCCAGAGCCACTGATAGGGAAGGGCAGGTGTAAGGGAGGGTGGCTGGAGAGCTGGGCTGAGGCCTTCCTTAATGGAAGGAGGCTGGGATGGAAACATTGGCCTCCTCCAGAATAAAACCACCTTTTCTTTGAGGAGGCCCTGGGTGATATATTGAGCCTGCCCTTACCAGAGTCCAGTTTTGTGGATAGTCAGGGTTGGGAGTTGACCTGGCCTGTAGCTCCTTTCATGGTCATGGTCATTGGGAGGTGTGCCCTGTGCCTGTCTGTGAAGCTGCTGATCATATGTGTTGGAGAGTGGAGGCATCCTATTTCCTTGCTCCAGTACTACACAGTTCCTTAGCTGCTGTGTGGGCTGAAATTCCTTTCTTCAGCACCAGTGGATTTTTCAGAAGGAACAATACTAGGGAACTACAAAAAAAAAAAAAAAAAACAAAAGGGCGAGTCAAAAGGCATTTCAAGGAAATGAAATGTTCCTTTTGGTGGAAAGTCTGGGCCCTGGTTGCCCAGGCCTCTGCAGGATTGGGGCCAGCCTAAGACAGCATCCTGTGGGGGCATCCAAAAGCTCCTGTGAGCTCTACCTCTTCTGGAGCCCACCTCCTATCTTTCTGTCCAGCTGTGGTGTGCCTCTCTCTTCATGGGTGGGTGAGGGGGAGGTTTAGGAAGGTGCAGAGAAGCTTGGCAGGGAAAGCTTGTGGGTTATTTGGTAAAGGATCTTACCGGAAGGAATGGAACATTTCCCCATAAGCAATGGAAGGCTATTGGGTATTTTTAGGTAGGAATGAGATTTGATCTAATTTGTATTCTGGAAAGCTCTTTCTTGAAGAAGCAGCCCCACACTTCCCACCTCTGTTCTTTACCTGGCCTTGGAACTGTCAGTCTTCTTGCACTCCTGCTGATGGTCTCAGGTTCTAGAAAACCCACAGCTACCCCAGTCCCTCAGCAGTCTTGGGACTTTGCTCCCCTCCAGGTGGTGACCTGGTGCAAGTGGAGTCTTCCCTATCTTTTGAGAGAAGCTCAGCTTATTACACATGTATCATTGGAGTGGCTACCATGCATCTAGTGCTTACTGTTTCTCTGGTTGGACCCTTGAGCTTGGGGCCACAGGGTGAATTTGATGTGCTTCCTGCTTAAGGGTAGCTAGCACACAGTCATCTGCCCTCCAATCCTTGTTCATGTAGGGCCACTCAGGGAACCTCTTAGAAGTACTCCATGTAGCCAGACATGGTGGTGTACACCTCTAATCCCAGCGGCTCAGAAGGGTGAGGCAAGAGGATCACAAGTTCAAAGCCAACTGTGGCAACTTGGTGAGGCCCTAAGCTGTCTCAAAAAATAAAAGGGCTGGGGATGTGGCTTAGTGATTAAGCACACTTGGGTTCAAATCACAGTACTCCTCCTGCCCCCAAATAAAAAAGTACTTCATGTAGAAACCCAGGCTGCTCCCTTTGGCTGACCCTTGGTCTTCCCTGGCTATTCCTGACATGCCCCCCATCAGGCCCAGTAGGTGGATCCTGGTTGTAGAGTTTGCTGGAGTGTGGACTACATCCCATCCTCCTTGGGAATTGTGGCACATGAGTTGATGGGCCCCGCCTTTTTGGGGGCCATGAGTGTAGCGTGTGACTTGTCTGGGGGTGCTGTGTTTATGGCCCTGTGAATGGCAGATGTGTTTGTGGGTGGTGGGTGTGCCCAAGGAGGTGTGTTTGGGGCACCTGGCCTCCAAAAGCCAGCTCCTGAATTGGAGGCTGGGAAAGCTGCTTCCCGGCTCTCCCTCTGCCAGGAAGCAGCTCCACTGTCCAGGCCTCGGTCAATCCTGTGTCCAGGACGGAGCCCTGAGCCTAACTAAGACCCATTTACTTCCACTCCTGAGCTCAGGTCTAATGCCTGAGGAGGGAAAGGTGAAGTACCTGGGTTAGGCAGGCTAGTCTCCACAGATCTAAGGGTATTCCTATTTCATAGGCCCCTCTAAACCCAGATCTCTGGGCCAATGGACCCCTTGAGGTTTCCCCACTTCCTGGACCTGCATGCTAGCTTGAAGCCTAAATTACTTCCTCCCTGTGACCAGGAGCTGGTTAGGCTGGGTGCCCATGTGTCCCAGAGTGGCTGGGGCCCACCTTTTGGTATACCAGCTCTGCAGAACAGCTCTCCACCCAGTAATTAGGGAGCTGGGCCGGCCAGTACAGCCAGCGGGGAGTGGGTGGGCGGTACCAAAACTTGGCAGCAGTGCCAGAAACCAAGGCCAGGCCCAGAAGAAGGGGGAGGGTGCTGGAGAGCTAAAGCTGGGGTGTCTCAAAACCAGATACCGGTTAGTTCATCCGTGCTGGGCAAACCAGTTCCCTGGTCCCCAGGCAGGCTGAGTGGCTCTGGGGCCAGCTGATCACAAGTGTCACTGTCACTGTCATTGTCACTGTTGTGGCTACTGCTTTGGGGAAGCCCCTCCCTTCTGCTTCTGGCTGGGCCCTCAGCTGCTGCTGTCAGGCTCAGCTTTCCCCTGGAATCCCCTTCCCCAGCAGATCTGACCCAGGCAGCCAGATCTGCACTGTGCTCTCTGCCTCTGATCCTCACTTAAGTATTACACTTTCTAGCAGCTCTCTGGGCCCCTAACCCCTCACGGAAGGTCTCTGACTCTGGTCTCCAGGATCACTGATAGCAATGCCCCTTCCAACCTCAGTGAACTCCACAGTTTGACTTAGCCCTCTGGACATTCTACCTCATTCTGCAGGTGATCCTGGACTGAAAGACTTGCAAGGAGGGACAGACACAGGGAGGGGAGGCAGGGCACCATTTTGGAGCTACCTGGAGGGTGGAAGAAAGAAGTGAGGATTTGAGTAAGTCCTGGACCTGGCCAGGGAGGCAGAGAATCAGCTGTCTTTCTGGGCTGCCTCCTGGTGTCCATTGCACACAGAAGGCAGGAAGTGCTCAGGTCTTGCTTTCTCAAGGAAGTCCTTCCTGGACTACCTACCTCCTCTGCAGTGCTTACACGTCCATATGTCTCTCCATCAGCTCTTTGCAAGCTGCTATATTTCTTGGTTTTTCTCTATCTCCAATGAGCTGAGGGTATTGCCAGAGCAGATCAGTGACTTCCATTCCCCCCGCCCCAAGCCCACTCTGGTTCCAGCCCCAAAAGGCACTTGGAGAGATGTAGAAGCAGGGTGACCAGAGCCCTCCCCTGAGTAGGAAGGCTTTGAGGTGAGAGAGTGGGGAAGATAGGGAAGGCTCTAACTCTGAGCTAATTGTGGCAAGTCTATGTCAAGCATGGGGTTCCAGAGCTAGTTACTATTTTATTTTCATTCTATGGGGGTGTTTGAGGGCCTCCCTCTGGGCCAGATGTCATTCTCAGGTGAGTAAGCCATACTAACAAAGTTCCCTGCCCTTTTGACACTTGTGTGTAGAGGAGGGAGACAGTGTGTGTCCTACTGTTGAAGGTCATTCCAGATAGTGACCAGGTCCAGACAGGAGATGAAGAAGACAGGAGAATTCAAAAGAGCTCTGATACACTGACACAGGACAACATGTCATCAAACAAGTGAGCCGAACATGGAAAAAGGGAGCATGAAAATACATTTCTCTGAGACTGAAGGGATGTAGATTTTAGGGAACTTTTCTGCAAAGAGGGTGCAGTACTCTGTAGGTGATGACATAGGATATATGGAAGTTTGGGGCAGGTTCCAGAGAGGGTCTTGTGTGGAATTTTAGGAGGGGAACAAGGAGAATGGGAAGCATAGCAGATCCTGGTCAGTCTGGTAAGCTGGTGCAGGACTCCCTGAGCAGTCAAAGGAAAGGGTTAAAACCAGGACCAGTTTTCTGTGTGTAAGACCTATGCAGCACCCAGGGCCCCTACACTTGGTGTTATGCTCTGCTGTTGCCATCTTGAACTTCTTAAGAATGTTTGAACAAAAGGCCTCACATTTTCATTTTGCTCTGTGTCCTGCAAACTAGGTAGGTAGTTCTCGCTTGAATTTAGGACTTGCAAGGAGGGACAGATCAGGGAGAGAAGACAAGGCACTGTTTTGGAGCCACCTGAAGGGTAGAAGAAAGAGGTGAGGACTTAGGTGGGTCTTGAATCTGGCTGGGGAGGCCAGAAAGGCAGCTAAGGCTCCCCTTGGTTGGGCTTGGTTATTCCTGGATTTCATAGTGGAGCCAAAGGCAGTGGCTGCATCGTCCACCACTGCCCCACCTCCACAGCCGTAGGAGATCCCATCTTTTTCTATCTCTGCCTTCTAGGACTAAGTGCAAAGAAAGCTGCATTTCCAAGTGTGCATGTTCTACACCCCTCTATACTCCCCCTCCTGGGCTGGGGAATGAACCCAGGGCCTCACACATGCTAGGCAAGTACTTTGCCACTGAGTTACACCCCCAACCTACTAAGGTATAATTTGCACACAGGAAAATTCTTCCTTTTTAGGATACAGTTTGGAGAGTTTTGATAAATGCAGAGTTGTATAAACAACCATATAATCAAGACATAGAATTATTACATCACCCCTCAAAATTCTCCTTTCTGCTCCTTTGTGGTCAATTTCTCCCCTACCTCCAGCCCCTGGTAACTACTGAACTGCTTTGTCAATAACTTTTTTTTTTTTTTTTCTTTTTGTGAGAGATGCTTAAGCCCACCTATCCAATATATGGTATTGGAACAAAGTACCAAGAAAAACAATAGGATATTGGTATAAAAATAAATAGGTTGAGGAACCAGAAATAGATTCCATTTTGTAGAAAAAAAATATGATGAAGAGATTGCAAAGGAGACAGTAAGGAAGGAATATTTAATAGGGAGCCCTGGGTTAACTACAAAATTGTGCGTGGGGATCATACTTCGCAGCATCCCTTTTGAGATAAAAATGGACATTGGGTTATGAGTTAAATTTTAAAAATCAAATCCTAGGAAATTGGCAGAAAGCTCAACAAACTATTGCTGAATTAATGGAGAAGAGCTAATGAAGCAACATGTTTGGAAGCAACCCCATCCCCTCAACAAAAACCAAATATATACAACCCCAATGAGGAAAGAATGATAAAATCAACTTTGCAGTAAAAGTTGGTGCACAGTGAAATTAACAAGTCTGAACACAAGGAAAATCACAAGACAAGACAGCAAAGGTTAAACCGCCTGATGTGAGCGGTGTATTCAAGGTTCTTCCCAACTTTACCCACACCCTGCTCTGTAGGCCAGGGTTCCAGAGAGGAAGTAGGGAAGCCCAGGGGCGGTCTCCAAAGCCTGTGAGGTCCTGTCGGCTCCTGCTCAGTGTAGAGGCCGCCTGGCCTCCTTGGCCCCAAGCATGGTTCATTCAACTCTTCGCCCCCGCCGCTTCCGCGTGTGGGGCCAGGACCACCCAGGATCCCAGTGAGTGCACCGCCAGGCACCTCCAAGATGCTCCATCTGACGCCCCCGCGGGCATAGGGTCCCTCTCTGAACTGACTGGCTCCTCACCTGCCGTGCTTCCGAAGGTTTTTGAGCCAGGGTTTCTTCTTTCATATGAGAATATATGCTTCCTCCCAGCATCTTTATGCACCTACTGGTTTCTAGCAATGATGAACACAAAGTCCAGGTCCCAATGGAGCTTTTAATCTTAAAATGTAGGGGAGGCAGGGTTAAGGGCCGGAAGATAGATCAACAAGTAAACATAATTTCAAGTGAAGGTTGTAAAGAAAACAAAGCCAGATTCTGCAAGTGATGTGCTTTATTAAGAAAACAAAACAAGATTGTGCAAGGGGTGGGGGCAGGGAAGAAGAGGAGGTGTGAAGGGTTGCAGCCCTAATGACCTGGAGTGAAATCAACCATAAAAGGGAGCAGTAAATCAGGGAAACAGAGACCCAGGAAAACGGAGATTGAAACTTTATTGTGGGGCTATTTTTTGTTTAAGTCTTTGAGGTCTGAGGAGAGGGTGGGAGTTCTCTAGCCCTTCCCTTCAGAAGAAGAGGGCCTGGTAAATTCAGTTCTGGCCTGGGTTTGGAGTCACCATCTTTTTCTTTTCAGATACACCCTTCCTGCTTAGGACAGATGTGTCACCCTTACCGTAAGAAGGGTAACCTATGGAGGGCAGGAGGGCACATGCTGTGCCATCTTTCCTGTCCGCATAATTCCATTCTCAAATTGACTATCCTGTGGGCAGATTAAGTATGGGTTTAGGATCTAAGAGTACAGCAGTTACTCAGAAGGCTGAAAAAGGAGGATGGAAAGTCAGAGGCCAGCCTGGACTACTCAGCAGACCCTCCCTCAAAATAAAAAATAGAAGCCTGATATGGTAGTGCCTGTCTGTAATCCCAGCAACTCAGGAGGCTGAGGCAGGAGGATTGCTAGTTCCTGGCCAATCTCAGCAATTTAGGCCTAAACTAAGGGGGATGTAGCTCTGTGGTAGGGTGCCCCTGGGTTCAGATTCCACTACCAAAACAAAACAAAAACAAAACAACAAACCAGCAAGGACTTTTCTTTTAAATAGTTATTACAAAAAAGCACGACGAAAAGAGCCTGACTGCTGGATCCCTTACATACAAAGTGCTGTTTAGAGATATTTTATTATTATTATTGTAATTATTATTATTATTATTACTAGTACTACTACTACTTGCGGTTCTGGGGACGGAACTGCAGGCCTTGCCCATGCCACACCCCCAGCGCTCTATTTACTTTGAATTACAGGTGACAGAAAGGAGGCAGGCATTTTTTTTGCGTGGTTTGGGGCTTCTGAGCCGAATCCCGCAGCGCAGGAACCAAGGTGCACCTTTACCCTGATGGCCGCTAGCCCCGTACACCCCCGCGGGCGAGCGAGTGGTTTGGTCTGATTCCTTCCCGCTATCTGGGAGGTTGGGGCCTTGTCCGAGGAACTGGGAGTCTGGGAGCGGGTTGCCAGGGCGCGACACAGGGTCTGCGACTGGCCGTCGGCTCCTGTGGGCGCCTCCACTTTCGGCGCGGGAGGGAAGAGAAGACCTGCCGCAGGCGAGTTAGCCGGCCATCCCGCCCCCCTGCGAAACCACGCATGGGCGAGTCCAGACACTGGGTGCAACCGTCGCGACTTCCGGTTCCGATGACAGCGGCGCCGGAAGCCGGGCCCCGGCTGCAGGACTAGGGTGAGTGCCCTGGGGCTTCTGGGCCCGCAGGTGCGGTCGCAGGGCCGCTGGCGGAGGCGTAGGGGGCGGCGAGGGGTGCGGCAGCGGGGCGAGCGCAGCGCGGTCTGCCTCCCAGGCTCAGGGCCAGGGAGGCCAATTCATCCTCGGGCTTGTTCTCTTTGCAGTCTTTGGCCCCGGCCCGGGAACTGGAGTCCCACAGAATCATAGGACTCCCCATCCTCGTAGAGCTTCCTCAAGGGGTGGAGTCGCTGGGTCCCATCCTAGTGCGACTCCCTGGGTCGGAGGTAAACAGCTGCGGGAGGAGGGGTGCCCGGCAGGGCATTTGAACCGGGTCTTTTGAAGGATAAGTGGGAGTTTGCCAGTCATTTGCACGTTAATGCAGATGTAATCTCAGTAGGGTCTTGCTGCTCAGGCAAAATGGTGGGCTTTTTCCTCCTTCCAGTTTTGGTCAGTGAGAAAAGAGATTTGAAACTTCAGATAGCGACGTGCAATGAAGAAAAGGAACAGGGCCATATAATAGGGTGACTGGTGTGAGGTTGAGGCAGAGGGGTCTGCATTGGTCTAGGAAAGCCTTTCAGAAAAGATGGCATTTGTGTTGAGATCTGAATAAAAAAGAGCCAGCCGTGGGAAGAGATGGGAAAGTGATCCAGGCTGAGGGAAGAACGAGTACAAAGGCCCTGAGGCAGAAATAAATTGGATGTAGTAAAAAAACAGAAAGAAGGCTAATGTGGCTAGAATGAAGCATGTGAGGGGAAGAGTAGTGGGGTGATGAAGTTGGAAAGGTAGTTGGGTGGGGTGTGGGATTGTTCATGTAGAATCTTGTAGGCCAAATAGAGGGAGAGGATTTTATTCCATGTACAGTGGAAAAATCTATTGGTTTTGAGCAGAGGAATGTTATGTAAGGTGGAAAAGATATAAGGATGGCGACTGTAAAAATACAATAATTAGGTCAATGGAGGCAATGGAGATAAAAGGCAAAAGGGACTAGTCTATGATTGGCACAAATTTCCCTTCTTCCCTCCCCAGGAGCCCTCTTGTTTTGGGATGCTTAAAACTAGGGGCAAAACTCCCATGCCTGCCTAAGTGAAGATTTAATACTTCCCTCATGTGTCTTTCTGTTCATACCTACAGGTTTGAGCTCAAGCTCTCTAGGTCAAAGATTAGGGAATGGATGCACTATTTATTTTAATTAATTATTTTGGTACTGGGGATTGAATCCAGGGATACTTCGCATCTAAGCCCAGTTGTTCAGGGCCTCATTAAATTGCTGAGGCTAGCCTTGAACTTGTGACCCTCTGCCCCAGCCTTCTGAGTCTCTGGGATTATAGGTAAGAGCTACCATGTCTGGCAGATGCACCATTTAATCAGCAAGTACTTACTGAGCACTCATTCATGAACCAGGCCATGGACTGGGCACTGAAGGAAGGGAGAAGATGGGACTAATGTTAGTCTTTGAGAGCTCATAGTCCAGTGCAGGGAGATAGATGTATGAACAGATAGTTACTGTGTCACAGTAGAGACTCAGATGTGTGTGGTGCAGATGCCCCTGGACAGGCTTGTGAAGTAGAAAAGGAGGTAGGGAGAGGTCATTGAGGGTTTCATGGGGAGCTGATAATTAGCTCATATTCTCCATGCAAAAAAGAAATACATAAGATTCTCTAGAATAGGAACAGCTTGTGCAAAGGAAGTGAATACATAATTGCAAAGGGCTGTGTATCAAGCCATGGCAGTATTGAGCAAAGGGGTGACAGGATCAAATGTGTGTTTTGGAACAATAACCCTGGTGGATAATTTCTGTACACTGAGGTCTTGGGGAGGGAAGCTCAGGATTAGTGGATGTGAAATTCCAGGCATTGGCATTTATATTAATCATGCAGTTTGTCAAAGACAAATACACACATTCTTGTGTTTGGTGAAGATGATGGATTGATTTAAGCAGCATGGTTTGTTCCAAATGGACTGAATTAACCTCTTGGGCTCTTTGGATCAAATACCTGCAGGGAGTCCTGGTTTCCTGGCTCTTATTTTTAATTGAATTGAATTTGATTGATTGATTGATTGATTACTGTGCAGGGGATCCAACCCAGGGCCTTGCACATGCTAGGCAAGTATTCTAATACTGAGGAACACTCCAGCGCCTCTTTTCAAATTTTTTTTTTTTTTATTGAGTTAATAACACATTTCAGTTCACAGTATATTTAATTGGTCCATGCAGGTCCCTTTCCTTTTTTCTCTTCTTGTATAGGGGATTGAACCCAGGGCCTTGCACATGCTAGGCAAGTGTTCTGCTGCTAAGCTACATTCCTAGCCTTTTCTTAAAAACAAAACAAAACAAAAAATCCTAACTCACTAAGTTGCCCAGACTGGTCTGCTTCAGCCTCTAAAGTTGCTGGGATTACAGTCATGCTCCACCACACCTGGAAGGGCCTTTTTCTTGTTTGCATTTATGTATGTATCCCCTTATTATCTCCATCCCTCCCTTTCTCCCCACTATAGGAAACCACTCTGATGTGTTTGGTGTATAGTGAGCCCTCCACATCCATGGGTTCTCATCTGTGGATTCAAGAGATCACAGATCAGAAATATGCAGAAAAAAAGTTGTGTCTGCACTGAAGATGTATAGTCTGTTTTTTCTTGCCATTATTTCCTATAGTATAACAATTATTTATATAGCATTTACATTGTATTAGGTATTATAAGTAGTCTAGAGATGATTTAAAGTATAGGAAAGGGGCTGCTGGGGATGTAACTTGGTGGTAGAATATGTGTTTAGCATGCTCAAGGCATAGGGGAGAATATGTAGGTAATATCAAATATTACATCATTATTTCTTTATTTTTTAGTCCTTGATGGACTTTTATTTGCTTATCTATATGTGGTGCTGGGAATCAAATGCAGTGCCTCACACATATGAGGCAAGCGCTCTACTGCTGAGCTACAACTCCAGCCCCTATGCCATTTTTAAAAAAATATTTATTTTTTAGTTGTAGTTGGACACAATACCTTTATTTTATTTGTTTATTTTTATGTGGTGCTGAGGAGTGAATCCAGGGTCCTGCATATGCAAGGCAAGTGCTTTACAGCTGAGCCACAACCCCAGCCCCTCCTGTGCCATTTAACAATTTTATTTTATGTTTTTAGTTGTAGGTGGACACAATACCTTTATTTTATTTATTTATTTTGAACCCAGTGCCTCTCACATGCTAGGCAAGTGCTCTACCACTGAGCCATGACTCCAGCCCAATTATGCCATTTTGTATTAGGAACTTGAGCACCCACAGTATCCTAGGGAAATCCAATCCCCTACAGATACCACGAGACACTGTTTATCCTTTTATTTGGTGTATATCTTTTATTTGCCTTAGTTATATGCATATGTTTTAAGTTTTTATTTAAAACACCTGGACTTCATTTTATTTCCCGTACCTCATGACCATGCTTTGGGATCTTCCTGATGTGGCTGTGGATATATCTAGAATACAGTTTCTAAGTGCCACACAGATTTCCATAGGTGCACCCCCACTTTTTTACTTACTTACTGATTCTTCTAGTGATGAGGCCCCTAGATTTTTCTCCTAGTCTTTGCTACAACAAACAATGCTGGGATGAAAAGCCTATGCCCATCTCCTTCTTCAACACTCCTTTCCCACGCCTGGGGCTTGAACCCGGGGTGCCTAGCCACTGAGCCACATCCCCAGTCCTTTTTAATTTTATTTTGAGAAAAGAGTCTTGCTAAGTTTCTGAGGCTGGCCTTGAACTTGTGATCCTCCTCCCTTGGCCTTGTTTTTTATTTTAAGACAGGGTCTTACTAAGTTGGTTCAAGACTGATGTCGCTGGTGATCCTCCTGCATCAGCCTTGTGAATCCCTGGGATTATAAATTGTGCCACCATCCCTGACTCCTTCCTCAACTTTTTAATGAAGTTTCAAGATGCTGCTTTGGGTTTTCATGGTCCTCATGTCACTCCATATCCAACAGGACCAGACCTTTTGACCTTGGTAAGGTCCTGACCTTTTTGAGACATGTTTATTTTTGGTAAATTGTGACTCTGGTTCCCAGACACTTGGCAAACGTTCTTTTGTCTTGCCATCTTCCCCAGCAGATGGTTCTCACAGGCTCTGTGGTTAACTTCCTGTTTCTTGTTATCGTTAATGGTTACTGTACATTGATTCCAACCACAAGTATTTGCTGCTTTCCTTTCCTAATAAAATAGTGACCTGTTAAGCTGGTTCTGGCCATACTTGTAATATGAAGTACTTCAGGGACGGGCTCTGGAGCCTAGAGCCAGACCGCCTGGCTTCATTTCCCACTCCTCCGCTTCCCAGATGGTGTGACCTTGGGCAACTTATTTAATCTTTCTGTGTCTCATTTTCTCATCTGCAAAGTGGGTCTAATAACTGTACATACCTCATAGTGTTTTTGTGAGAATTAAATGAATGAGTTAATGCATGTGAAGTCATTAGAGCAATGCCTGGTACATAATAAGCTCTTATGAAATGTTAGCTATTAATAATAGCAATAAAATTTTCATATCATTTTAGATGGGAGTCTATGTTACCTTTTGCCCACACTGGCACATATCCAGTTATAGCATATTTCTTTAGGGTGGGGTGGCATTTCTTCTGGACACCATGGTTACAAATTTTAGTGTGTTTGATAGCATCAGCTCTAAGGAGAGAAGGTTAAACATATCCCAAGGCCCCAGGTGCCATTTCCTTGTTACTTGTTCCCTGTGTCTAGGGAGATAGGGTTATAGAATGGGACTGAGGTGATGAGGCCAGGACTGGTGGTTTTGCTGGAAATGGGGAAGAGTCTGGTGAAAATGGGAAGATTCTGATGTTCATCTTGGACATAGGATTTTCTTTATGATGTTACTCTGTACCTCTTTTTGGTGTGTGTGTGGTGGATGGGTACTGGTGGTTGAACCCAGGGGGACTCCACCACTGAAATATACCCCTAGTCCTCTTTTTTTTTTTTTTTTTTTTAAGAGAAAGAGAGAATTTTTTATATTTATTTTCTAGTTTTCGGCGGACACAACATCCTTGTTTGTATGCGGTGCTGAGGATCGAACCCGGGCCGCACATATGCCAGGCAAGCGTGCTACCACTTGAGCCACATCCCCAGCCCACCCCCAGTCCTCTTTATTTTTTATTTTGAGATGGGGGTCTCACTAAGTTGCCCAAGCTGGCCTTGAACTTGCCATCCTCCTGCCTTACCTCCCGAATTGCTGGGATTACAGGTGTGCACTTAAGAGAATGACAACTGGCTAGATTTGACCATTTTATAGGGATGTGTAAACAGTCCCCTCATTTCAAGTCCTATAGATATATGAGGAGGGAAATTAATTCTGTCACCAACATTTTAAATTTATTTGTTTTTTTTTTGAAGAGAGAGAGAGAGAGAGAATTTTTTTTTTAATATTTATTTTTTAGCTTTTGGCGGACACAACATCTTTGTTTGTATGTGGTGCTGAGGATCGAACCTGGGCCGCACGCATGCCAGGCGAGCGCACTACCGCTTGAGCCACATCCCCAGCCCTGTCACCAACATTTTGAAGATTGTGTGTTCAGTGTCAAAGCCTGCTCTAAAATGGTGGGGAGCAGTGACCTAGGGTGAGAAGGGTTTAAGAAGAGGGCTAGCTTCCTGTGACATCTGACAAACTGGAGAAAGATGGGCCAGAGAGCAGACCAGGGGGAAGCAACATGTATCAGGGCATCGGGCTGTGAGAATGAGGGTTCTGGTTGGTTGGGCATAAGGTGCCTATCCATGAGCTAGCAGTGGGGGTTGGCTGACACTAGAGGGACAGGCCAGGCCCATCAGACCAACATGGTTGGCAGTTATTATCTAAGCTATATTTCCAAATTTATCCATTCAAGGATTGCCTTGATGGTTTGTATCACTGTAGTATATGGATAACCAATTTCACAAACTGTAAGAGGTGGCCATAGGGAATATAAGAAATACATGAGATATGACTCTGTGCAGTGTATGGGTTTCTAGTTAGACTGTATAGCCTGCTAAGGATTGTGTGAGGCCTGCTCGGTGTCCTGATTTAAAAGGGAAATGAGCTGGATGTGGCGGTACATTCCCTGTAATCCCAGTTACTCAGGAGGCTGAGGCAGGAAGAGCACAAGTTCCAGGCCAAACTCACCAATTTAGGGAGACGCTCAGAACCTTAGTGAGACTCTGTCTCAAAATAAAAATAAAAAGATCTGGGATGTAGTTTAGTGGTTATGAACCCTAGTATCAAAAAAGTCAAACCAAACTAAAAACTGAACAAACTGGGTATGGTGGTACACACCTGTAATATCTGTGACTCAGAATACTGAGGCAGGAGGATCACAAGTTCAAGGCGAGCCTCAGCAACTTAGTGGGGCCCTGAGCAACTTAGCGAGACCCTCTCTCAAAATAAAAAATAATAAAGGACTGGGATATAGCTTAGTAGTAAAGTGCTCCTGGTACAATCCCTAATACCAAAAAAAAAAAAAAAAAAAAAAAAAGGAATCCCTGCTTAACAAAACAGATCTGGTCCACAGCTTCCCATCCATCCACCCAGGTACCTGTGGGAGGACACCAGACTTATATAAGGACAGGATCAAGGTTTTTTTTTTTTTTTTTTTTTTAATACTTTGTTTTTGGTTCATGTTTTGTAACAAAGCATGTGCCACCATACCTAGCAATGCAGGGGATTTCTGAATATTGATATATGATATGGGAATGGTGAGAGGGATCTGAATAAATGGTCTGGGAGCTCCCCTACTGTGTCACCCTGGTCCATTTCGGGCTTGACCCAGTTGACATTCCTCAGGCAGAGGCTGTCATGGAGCAATGTGCATGTGTGGAGAGAGAGCTGGACAAAGTCCTGCAGAAGTTCCTGACCTATGGACAGCACTGTGAGCAGAGCCTGGAGGAGCTGCTACACTATGTGGGCCAGCTGCGGGCTGAGCTGGCCAATGCAGGTGGGTGTCCACCCCTGAGAGATCCCCATACCAGACTTCCTGTGGATGGGGGAGATCGAGGGCTACTTGGTGACGTGGTCCGGGCAGGATGATTAGGACATTGATACATATACCTCTAGGCCTCTTCAAATGGGTGTAATGGCATTCTCTGAGCTCTTTCAAAAAGCCCAACCAAAATTATTAATTTACCTGAAATTATTCTGTTGTGTTTATTTTTTTTGGTCCCCTTCTTTCTTTTTTTTAATTTGGGTACCAGGGATTGAACTCAGGGGTGCTCAACCACTGATCCACACCCCCAGCTCTTTTGCATATTTTATTTAGAGACAGGGTCTCACTGAGTTGTTTAGTGCCTCACTGAGGTTGAGGCTGGCTTTGAACTTGCGATCCTCCTATTTCAGCCTCCCGTGCCACTGGGATTACAGGCATGTGCCATCGCGCCTGGCTCTTTATTCTTTTTTTGATGGTGCTAGTGATCAAACCCAGGACCTCATGCATGTTAGGCAAGCACTTTACCACTGAGCTACATCCCCAACCTATCTCTCTTTTGAGCTACAATTCATATATCCTTAAGCTTACTCTTTTTGAGTATACAATTCAGTGCTTTTTAAGAATATTTACAAAGTTGAACAATCATTACTACTATCTAATTTTAGAACATTTTCATCACCCCCAAAAGATACTCAACCCATTAATAGTCTGTCCATTCCTCCCACTAACACCCTGGCAATTGCTTATCTACTTTGTCTGTATAGATCTACCTATTCTGGACACTTAATATATATAGATTCATACAATATGTGGCCTTTTGTTTCTGACTTCTTTCTTTCTTTTTTTTTTTTTTTAAAGAGAGAGTGGGAGAGAGAGAGAGAGAGAGAGAGAATTTTTTTCTTTTAATATTTATTTATCACTTCTCGGCGGACACAACGTCTTTGTTTGTATGTGGTGCTGAGGATCGAACCCGGGCCGCACGCACACCAGGCGAGCGCGCTACCGCTTGAGCCACATCCCCAGCCCTCTGACTTCTTTCAATAGCATAATGTTTTCAAGATTCTTCCATGTTGTAGCATGTACCAGGACTTCATTTCTTTTTGATATAGGATCTTGCTGTGTTGCTCAGGCTGGTCTCAAACTTGTAGACTCCCGTGATCCTCCCACCTCCCAAGTGGCAGGGACTACCACCATGCCTAGCTTTATTCCTTTTTATGGCTAAATAATATTGATTGTATGGATAGGCCACATTTTATTTATCCATTAGTTGATAAACATTTGGGTTATTTCTTATTCACATATAAGATTTTGGGTGGCCATCACTTTTATTTCTCTTGGAAGTGGAATTACTGGTATAGAGTGGGTCAGTGTTTAACTTGACAAACATATAATTCTGTGTATGAATGCAGTACATGAGCTAAAACAGTCAACTCACAGTAAGTGCCAAATTGTCTTCATTTTATAGCAATCTACAGTTTTTATAGATGAAGGAATGAAAGCACAAGGGATAAATTGGCCTCTCCCACTTGACCAGTTCCAAGTTAAAAAGTGGCAGGACCTGAAATAGAAGCTAGATATTTCACTGTGTAGTTCAGGCTGCTAGGCCGGCATTTAGCAATGAACTACTTCCTCAGCTACTTTTTTTTTTTTTTTTTTGGTGGTGCTGGGGAGCAAATCCAGGTCTCATGCATGCTAGGCAAGCACTTTATTACCAGGCCAGCATTTAGAAAAGAGGAAGCAGAAATGGATCCTCTGTGTCCTGACTTGCTCCACTGTTTCTCTGAAGCACTCCAAGGGACTCCTCTCTCAGCTACCCTCTCCCTGGTGATGTCCCAGTGCTGCCGGAAGATCAAAGACACTGTCCAGAAACTGGCTTCAGACCATAAGGACATTCACAGCAGCGTGTCCCGAGTGGGCAAAGCCATTGACAGGGTGAGCATGTGGGCAGCCCAAGGACTAGGGGTGGGAATATCCTGGAGCTTGGCAGGATATAACTGAAGTTATTGGGCCCTATCTCTCCTTGTCAGAACTTTGACTCTGAGATATGTGGTGTGGTCTCCGACGCGGTATGGGACTCACGGGAGAAGCAGCAGCAGATTCTGCAGCTGGCCATTGTGGAGCACTTGTACCAGCAGGGCATGCTCAGTGTTGCTGAGGAGCTGTGCCAGGTAATGACTCTGCCAGGAATCAGGTTGGCTGGGAAGGTGCTGAGGGTACCTACTCATTCTGCTTTTTATCTGGTCATTTTCTTCCTATTAAATCCCTGCCTTGTTTAAATACATGTATTTTAGAAATCATTTCCCTTCCATAAAATAGAAGGTTGCTCTAAAAAGATATATGATGAAAAGCAAAGTTACTGATTTCTACAGTAGCCAGGTTGCTAAGTTGAAGCCTGATATCCCCTTATTAAAAAGGGGATTAGTGAAATGATAAAGTAGCACTTGTTAGGCATTAAAGACACATTGGCAATGGAAGAAAAGGAGTCTTTGCCTTAATGTAATTAGGAGGATTGAAAAGGAATTTTCTCACCAAGCTCATCAATGTCAGGCCTGAGGACTGTTCTCAGTACCCCAATGGTGGGATATAGTTTGTGGTCTGCACTCTGCACTCTGGGAGGTCAGCCTGTGGCACTTGATCTCCTTAGAAATGAAATGGGAATAAGAGGGACCTATGTGGCTGGCAGGAGACCATGGCTCGCCTTACAGACTCTGCCTCACTTCAGTCTGTTTTTGGCAGATCAAGTTTTATTATGTGTCTAACAGAATTTTGGAAATTCTGTCTTCCATTGGTGAGATCTCTTTCTCCCCCACAGGAATCAACACTGAATGTGGACTTGGATTTCAAGCAGCCCTTCTTGGAGTTGAATCGAATCCTGGAAGCTCTGCACGAACAAGACCTGGGGCCTGCACTTGAGTAAGGAGGACCATGGGTGGGCTAGTAGCGCTCTGTCATAGCCTCTCAGGGGCAGAACTTGTCTGTGGTCTTCAATTCACCCAGATGTGCTTGACATGCTTCCAGCCCTGTCTTGAGGGCCTCACACTCTTTTGGATCCCTTCTCTCAGATTCTGGCTGTGCCAGAGCCCGCTTTTTAGCCCCCACCAACATGGCTCCTTTCTTCCCAGATGGGCCGTTTCTCATAGGCAGCGCCTGCTGGAGCTCAACAGTTCCCTGGAGTTCAAGCTGCACCGACTGTACTTCATCCGTCTCCTTGCAGGCGGCCCTGAGAAGCAGCTGGAGGCCCTCAGTTATGCCCGGCACTTTCAGCCTTTTGCTCGACTCCACCAGCGGGGTATGTGCCCAGGCACTGAGGGTGGTGCTACTGGGGTCCAGCTGATGTGTCAGTTTGCCAGTCCCTGTGCCCACATTGGGTTCTGACACCCAGATGTCTCTCCCCAACCTGAAAAACTCTCTTTGACCCCTTAATGCCTTTGAGGTAAGCTTCACACTCAGTGCTCTTCTTCATCCACATCTGCGAAATCTTTATACTGTCATCTCAGACACATCAGGTCTCCAGTGCCTGCTGTGTGCCATACCTATACCCAGAGCATGCCATGCCCTCATGCTGCTGCTTCTGCCTCATACGTTTCTACCTACCTAGAAGGGCCCTGTTTAATAAGACTCACCTGAGCATCTTCTCTGGCATGTTCTTCCTGAGTCCCCTTCCTTCATATTTGCATTTCCAAGCCTGTCCTTTGAGTCTTGCCTTTGAATGACCCATACTCCTCAACCAGGGATGAACCCAGGGCCACACACATGCTAGGCAAGCACTCTAGAGTACATCCCCAGCCCACAAGCAATGATTTAAAATTTTTGTTAGATACTGCTGCCTCCTGAAAGTGTCAAACATGGGATCTGCTTTTGTTAAAAAGGGAGATTAGAGTTGGTGAGTGCAGACATTTTGTGCTAAGTGGAGACTTGCTTTTGATGCAAACAGAAGGATGGAAAGAGGATTGGAAAGGAACTTCCTCCTGATTCCATGTTGGCAACACCTGTTCTTGATTTATGGCAGCAGCCCAGACTTCCCCTTCCAGCTGGTTTTAGAATCAGTTTTGCCTGAGGGTGTTTCAGTTCCTGCTCAGTCTGTCAAGGGGCCAGGGAGCTGCCTGAGGGTGTTTCAGTTCCTGCTCAGTCTGTCAAGGGGCCAGGGAGCTGCAGTGTTCAGTGGAGCTCACAGAATTGTGCTTCTCAGTCCTGCTGCCCTCCCCCCGGAGGATGGATCTAGAGCCCCTGCATCCTCTGAACTGCTGCTTGGTTGCCTTGTAGAGATTCAGGTGATGATGGGCAGCCTTGTGTACCTGCGGCTGGGTTTGGAGAAGTCACCCTACTGCCACCTCCTGGACAGCAGCCACTGGGCAGAGATCTGTGAGACCTTTACCCGGGATGCTTGTTCCCTGCTGGGGCTCTCTGTGGAGTCTCCACTCAGTGTCAGGTATGACCCAGCCTGGGAGGGCAGCATAAGGGGGAGGGCTTAGAGGGAAACATGATTTTGCCAAGGCACTGCCACCTACTGGGATGCTTCTTGGTGTTTTCACCGAATCATCCTTTGAGGTAGAAATTCCCCGTTTTTATAATTAAAATAGAGGGCCCTGCCTTGCCTGCACATCTCTCCTAGATTATGGCAAAACCCTCCCAATGAAGACAAATCCACGCCTTTGTGCAGCCCTGTGACCTTTTGGTCTCTTCTCTCAAACAGCCACTTCCCTCAGGGGAGACTTGTGTGGTGGAGTAATGTGAATTTAGAGCTATTGCTTAGAAGTCTCCGTCATAGTAATATCCTTCTATCCCAGCTTCACAATAACTCTGGGAATTGGATGTACTGTTATCCTCATTTTACAGATGAGGAAGTGGCAGTTCACCATGGAATTAGCATGCCTCACAGAATAAAGGACACTTGGACTGACCCCAGAGCTACACTCCACCACAGTGGACAGCTGTCACATTGCTTTTTTCACAGTACTGGGGATTCAACCTAGGGGTGTTCTACTCAGCTCTTTTTATTTTATTTTTATTTATTTATTTATATTTATTTTTTAGGTGTAGATGGACACAACACAATGCCTTTTAATTTTTATGTGGTGCTGAGGATGGAACCCGGGTCCCGCCTGTGCTAGGCGAGCGCTCTACCGCTGAGCCACAATCCCAGCCCCAGCTCTTTTTATTTTAATTTAAATTTTTTTTTTTTCCACTGAGGATTGAACTCAGGAGTGCTTTACCACTGAGCTAAATAAATCCCCAGTCCTTTTAAGATTTAAATTTTGAGATAGGGTCTTACTAAGTTGCTGAGGCTAACTCCAGCTTGTGATCCTCCTGCCTTAGCCTCCTGAGTAGCTGGGATTACAGGTGTGTACCCTACTGCCCAGCTTCACATTGCATTTTATTTAGACTGGTTATGGAGTTTTATACTGTTCCCCAATGTGGAAGACTGACTCCACTTTCATCTACTTTGTTACCATGGATTTGGATTATTATTTCCTGGCAAGAACACCACTGACCTTTTGACAGGCTCTGTGCTGTACAGCACTACCCTGTGCATTTCTAGAATTCATCATCCAAGTTCCCAACCAGTGAGCTCCCTATCACCCATGCGATGATTTTTGAGAACTGAATCCCCCTTTCTCATTTTTCAGTATCCTAGATTATAGCCACTATCCTACTGGTATACTGTGACAAGACAGTAGGATAGACCCTGTAAATGGGCTGGGGCCCTTCCAAATTGACCACTGTCCTCCAAGTCACACCATGGAATTTTTTTAGTGTGTGTTTACTGGGGACTGAACTCAGGGGTGCTCTACCACTGAGCTTCATCCCTAGCCATTTTTATTTTTTGAGACAGGATCTCACTAAGTTGCCCAGGCTGGCCTCCAACTTTTGATCCTTCTGTCTCAGCCTCCCGAGTTGCTGGGATTACAGGTGTGCACCACCATGACCAGCATACCATTTTTCATTGGTATGGATGAGCAGATATCTGCTCTGGAGCTTCTCTTTGTCTTTCTTATAGGTTCTCAACCTTTGGGGTACATTAGAATGATTCTCTAGAGTTAGACATACCTGTCTACATATATAGCATTTTATGAGCCACTGAAGGATTTTCAAGGACTGATTTCATCTCTCGCTACTTTTTAATCCTGTCTCAAGTCCCTTGCCAAAGACATGCTGCACCAGTCCTTTTGTCTGTCATCCAGGTCTCTGTGGTCTGAGCTACTCCAGCCCCTGCTCTTTGTTCTGCAGCTTTGCCTCTGGCTGTGTGGCGCTGCCCGTGCTGATGAACATCAAAGCTGTGATTGAGCAGAGGCAGTGCACTGGGGTCTGGAGTCACAAGGATGAGTTGCCGGTGAGGCCTGGTAGGGGGAGGCGTTAGCACCAGGGAATACAGCCAGGACAGAAAATGGAACTCAATCCTTTGTCACCCTCTCCAGATTGAGATTGAACTAGGCATGAAGTGCTGGTACCACTCGGTGTTTGCTTGCCCCATCCTCCGCCAGCAGACATCGGATTCCAACCCTCCCATCAAGCTCATCTGTGGCCATGTCATTTCCCGAGATGCACTAAACAAGCTCATTAATGGAGGAAAGTAAGTCCCCCCGCCTAATTCTATCTTGACCAGGCTGCTCTGCTGGCCACCCCTGAGATGGTCTTGGTTCTCCCTTTGCAGGTTGAAATGTCCTTATTGTCCCATGGAGCAGAACCCAGCAGACGGGAAACGCATCATATTCTGATTGCTGCCTGAAAGGAACTTTGTTGGAAGGGGTTTTCTCCCATGAGCCTCAGTCTGTCTAGGGGCAGATGGATGAGTGGCTTTAGTGGATTGGAATTCATTTCAGAGGAACTGACTGAGGAACACTACCATGGGGTGGAGCCTGGCCAAGCTTTTGGCAGAGGCCAAGAAAAGAGGTTAAGAGCTAGACTGGGAAGCTACCTCCTTGGCTATAAGGAAAGGGAAATGCTGGCCTCTGTACTCTTGCTGTTTATATTTGCCCCACTTAGCAACTGACAGAGTAGCAAAGGTCTTGGACATCAGCAACAATCTTCCACCCCATCCTCAGCCATGGCTTTTACTGCCATGTGAAGGCTGTATCCACCTCTGCCTCTCAGCCTAGATCCAGCTGTGGCCAGCTCCTCCCACTGTATAGCCTCAACTGTATATCCATTCCCTGTTGTAAATAGTCCAAGTTAGAACTGAATGCTGTTGTTTTATAACTTTGAGCAAATATATTCACAGCTCTTCTCCTTACTTCTAGCCAGCCTGGAGCTTCACTGACAATTATGTGCCCGCTGCACCATACATACTGGCATGGCCTGGTGGCTGCTAACAGAACCATGGTTAGCCAAGTCATCTGGAAAGTCTGCCTCGGGGGAAAATGTGGGAGATGTGCAACCCTGGGCAAGGTGCTTTTATATATATGTGTATAAAATCTTATTAGAAATCACTGTAAGAGGATTTAAGATGAAAGGATTTAAGATTAAGAGTTTCAACAGCTCTTGACCCAAGCATAAACTCTTTGCAGATTACCCCAGGGAGGCTGAAGACTGGTTGCTATGGGTACTAAATCCTGTGGTGAGGGAGTTTATAAGGCAGGGAGGGACCTCAGGTATACAGTGTTTGCAAAGGCCATATGTTCAGAAGGAGAAAGGCCTGGGTTTGTATTTAGCTTCATATTCCCATATTAAATCTATTAGCCAGGTGCTGTGGGGCATGTCTGTAATCCAGTGACTTGGATGGCTGAGGCAGGAGGATTCCAAGTTCTAGGCCAGCCTCAGCAACTTAGCAAGACCCTGTCTCAAAAAATAAAAAGGACTGGGGATGTGACTTAGTGGTAGACTGTTCCCAGGTTTAATCCCTAGTATAAGGAAAAAAAAAATTTACTGTTTTGAGTTTTTTCCCAGTAAGTTTTCCACGTTTCTTTTTTTTCCCCCACTAAGTTGCTGAGGCTGGAATTGAACTTTTGATCCTCTTGTCTCAGCCTCCTGAGTTGCTGGGATTACAGGTATACATCATAGTGCCCAGGGTCCACAATGGTTTTTAAAGCTCCTGGAAGAAAAGAGGAATGGGACTGTCTCTAAGTGTCTGCAGGCCCTGCTGCCTATCTCAAAGCCTACACTTCTCCTGAAAATGAGAGTTGAAAGTTCTGGAGTACACAGGAAAATCAGTTCTCGAGCTGGGCACTGTGGTGCATGTTTGCAATCTCAGCTTCTCATCTACTCAGGAGTCTGAGGCAAAGGATTACAAGTTTGAGATCAGCTTCAGCAACTTAGACCCTATGTCAATAAAGGGGCTCAGGATATGGTTCAATGATAAAGCACTGCTGAGTTCAATCTCCCTTACTACCCCTCACCCTCCAAAAAATCATTTCTTAGCTTAAACCAAAGCATGGGCCCTGAGTGACCAAGCATTAGCACTGAACATTCTTTGGATTCTCTGGTGAGAAGGGATGCTTCCACTCTTTCCTGCCTGCCAACTCCTTGGCTACACCAGCTGCTGATGTTTTTTTTAAAAAAAAAAAAAAAAAAAAAAAAAAAAAACACCCACAGACTCATCACATTTTAGTCTTAGCATTTACTTCTCCCACTCCATATTCTTGGAACTCTCTTCATTGAAGCTCAACAGGAAGTGGAACTGATGGAAAGATGCTGGCTCTACCTTCAACAAACAGCTGTTGGAGCTAGCTGGGAAGAATTCTCATGGAATTGGAAGATGCTATGAGGATGGGCAATCATCCTGGTACCAGCTCAACAGCTTCTGGAACAGGTGTCTAGGCTGCTGTCCAAGTCCTTCACAAGGGAGGTGGCAGGGCCTGCACTTCCTCCAAGCATTCATCATAGGCTTCTTGGTATTCCTCGTGGGGCTTGACCATTATCACACAGGTGGGGCGCTTGGAGCCAGCAGCTGCACCCAGGTCCTTTAAAGAAGAGGAAAAGTGAGGTGGTTTGGGAAAAAGCCTATATAGCCCCTATGCCAGAGTCACAACTACATGACCAACTAGCCTAATCTGGCCCACAGCTATGTTCTACTGAGTACACATTGTTTTTAAAAACATTTCCAGCCAGGTGCAGTGGTGGTGCACACCTGTAATCCAGCTACTCCTGAGGTTTAGGCTGAGGCAGGAGGATTGCAAGATCGAGGTCAGCCTGGGCGACTTACTGAGATCCTGTCTTAAAAAATAAATGGCTGAGGATGTAGCTCAGTGATAGAGTGCCCCTGGTCTTAATTCCCACTACCATAAAATAAATAAAGGACTGAGGGTATAGCCCAGCGGTGGAGTACTTGCCTAGCATGCATCAGGCCCTGGGTTCAATCCCTAGTACTGGTGAAAAAAACATTTTCTTTGAATTGGCTGCCATCATTTAATCCCAAGCAAACTTTCAAGCCCTGGTCCAGCAACACTGGGCCTACATTCCCACATGGCTGCTGTAAAAGAGCTCCAGCCTTGCAGGTGCTGTCCTCATAGGCAGGGTGGGGCCTGTGCTAAGTCTCTGCCATCTCCCACATCCTATGCCCTATATCTCATTCCTGCTATGGAAGGACAAGGATAGATACAGGTTCCAAAAATACCTACTCTAAGCATGAATCCGCCTAACGTAACTAACATGGATGCAGCATCTTAAAAGTTTATGAGCACTTTCATGTACATCTATTTTCATTCTCATGGTCCAGAGGAAACCCTCCAGGCATGGTGGCAAACACCTATAGTCTCAGCTACATGGGAGGCTGAAGCAGGAGGATTGCTTGAGCCCAGGAGTTCTGGGTCAGCCTATATAATATAAGATGATCCTGTCTCAAAAAAACAAGTGTAGAAATGTAACTTATCTGTCCCACAACTAAGAAGCATCGGACCAAGAAGCCACCAAAACCTGTCGTAATGCTTAAGGATATGAGTTCTTTCCCATTCGGCCTGCTGCTGCAGACTGCATTCTGGAACCCCTCCCCAGGGCTGACCAAGGTGTGTGTGTGTGGCGATGCTCCTTACCGTCTTAGAGGGGATATAAACATAGGGCAGATTCCGGTCTTCACACATAACTGGGAGATGGCAGTACACCTCAATTGGTAACGTATCTCCTGCCAAAACCATGATCCTGAAATGAGAGAACCATCATTTCTTAAGAAGAGAGAGAGAGAATCTTTTTTTTTTTTTTAAATATTTATTTTTTAGTTCTCGGCGGACACAACATTTTTGTTTGTATGTTGTGCTGAGGATTGAACCCGGGCCGCATGCATGCCAGGCGAGCGTGCTACCTCTTGAGCCTCATCCCCAGCCCGAGAGAGAGAATTTTTAATATTTATTTTTTCGTTTTCAGCGGACACAACATCTTTGTTTGTATGTGGTGCTAAGGATCGAACCCGGGCCGCACGCATGCCAGGCGAGCGTGCTACCGCTTGAGCCACATCCCCAGCCCCGAGAGAACCATCATTTCTAACTTGCTCCCTTCTCTCTTTCAGTCCTAAGTTCCACATCTGGCTGGGCCTTGGGAATAGAGAGATGAATAAGATGTGCCACCCCCAAGGAATCTACAGTTACTGATGTGGGCCTGCTAAATTCTGAAGGGAGTGCAAAGTTTTTGGACAGAGGCATTCATATGGGGAAGTGAACTCTACTTCTTGAAAGCATGTAAATGCCACCAAGTATGATAAATAGTACAGTGCTGGGATAGATGAAGTACTGCAGAAATGCCAAAGAATAAGAATTCAACTCTAAGGCTAGCAAGAGACACTTGAATAATGTCAGGTAGCCAGTGGAGGGGTAGGAGGTTTGGAAAGTGTAAGACTGAGGGAATCAGACCAATACCAGATATATAGAGGCTGGTTGTGGGGAGCCTGAGATGTCTTTGTAATCTTGGGATAGGGAAGACAGTAGAAAACAAAGCTGAAGAGATGGGCAGGGGTCCCACTTATGGTCCTTTAAAGACAGGCTAAGAAGCATGAGCTCTGTCCCAAAAGGGAAAAGTTTGCCAGAGAATGCTCTACTATGGTTCTACCTACCAAGGTATTAGGGCTTGGGGCAAGGACCTGAGAAAGCCTGAAGACACAGAAGGAAGAGTATTCTCCCAAGGGTGAATGACCGGCAGATGTAGGAACCCTTGATTCAAAGTCCTGCTTCCAGGGCTGGGGATATAGCTCAGTGGTAAAACGCTTGCCTCACATGTGTGAGGCACTGGGTTCAATCCTCAGCACCACATAAAAATGAATAAAGATACTGTGTGTTCATCTACAACTAAATAAATACTAAAAAACAACAACAACAACAAAACAGAATCCTGCTTCCAGGGCTGGGGATATAGCTCAGCTGGTCAAGTGCTTGCCTCGCATGCATAAGGCCCTGGGTTTAATCCCTAGCACCACCACCAAAAAAAAAAAAAAAGAAAAGTTCTGCTTCCATACCTCTAGTTTCCTTTTTGCCTCCTGCATTATATGTTCTGCAGTCTCCTCTTTCTTATTATTATTGGTACTGAGTATCAAACCCAGGGGCACTTTACTTCTGAGATATATCTCTAGCCTTTTTAATTTTATTTTTGGAATGGGATCTTGCTAAGTTGCTGAAGCTGGCCTCAAACTTGGAATCTTCTTGCCTCAGCCCCACCCTGCCCAGCTGCAGGCTTGGCTTTTTTTTAGTACCAGGGATTGAACCCAGGGTTGTGTAACCACAGAGCCATATCCCCAGCCATTTTAATATATATATATATTTTTTTTTAAAGAGACAAGGTCTTGCTAAGTTGCTGAGGTTTGCTTTGAACTTGCAATCCTCCTGCCTCAGCCTCATGAGCTGCTGGGATTATAGGCATGAATTACTGCACTAGTTCCAGGCTCTTCTTTAAGCAGCCTTTAACTGTTGGTGTACTTCATAGCCTGGTCTGTGGCTGCCTTCTCTCAGTATCTTCTCCCTGGATGACTCAATCCACTGCCCTTGTGTCAAGTGCACTACTCACTCCCATATCTATTCCCTCCAGCTTGGCCTTCTCTCTTCCATGCTCCAAACACATATAGCCATATCCCTGTTGGGCAGTTAAGCTGGGGATGGAGGGCAGTGTGTCTCCGAGACATCTCAAAAAGTTGCCTAAAACCAAACTTATGTTCTTTTCACACAAACCTGGTCCTCCACTGTTTACAACCTCAGAAAATGAGCCCTCTATCCATTTGGCTGGGAATGAAACCATCCATACCTCTTTAGTCTCCCTATCTGAATGTGCTCTCAAACCTATCTTCCCCCATCACTTCTCCTGGACAACAGTTGTCGCCTACTGGATTTTCCCATATCTTGCCTCTTAATACTTTCTTTAATTGCTAGAAAAACCTTAAGGTGTAAACATAGTTTTTTCCCTTCCTGCCTTTAACCTTAAATGGCCACCCAAAGTTCTAAGAAAAAAAAGTAAACTTACATAACTCACAAGGCACCATGAGGAGGTTCAGCACTACACTCTTGCCCTGGGATCCACACTTTCAGCTGTCAGGACCCTGCTTCCCCAAATCAATCCTGTGTTGTCAGATCTCAGCACAAATGGGCCTGCTCAGGGAAGCTTTCCCTCATGCATCCCCACATGAACAACTAGGTCAGATTCTCCAGTGAGCATCAAATCCCATCACACACATTTTCTTTGCAGTGCTGGGGATCAAATCCAGGGTCTCACAAATGCTAAGGCAAGTGCTCTACCATGGAAACCAACATTATCTTTTGAGCACCTACAGTGAACCAGAGACTTCTTTACATAAAACAGTAAAAGGCCCTGTTCTCAAGGTACTGTCTGGCCTGAGTGGGAAATACAGGGAATAAAAACATAAGTGTGCTTCAGATTCTGATAAACGCCAGAAAAGAAAGAAGTAGGATAATGAAGTCATTCTAATTGCAGCTTGCAATTTTCCTCAATGACTATTATCCCAACTTGTAATTATTTTTGTGTGTGATTTTATGACCCATGTCATTGTCTTTCCACAACACAGTACTTGAAAACCAGTAGACTCAATCTAATTAATGAATGAAGCCAGGGGTCCTAAGAGCTCTGACTTCCCTCTGGAATTCACTATGACCTTTCAAGTGATGGCTCGGTATCCGTTTGAAGGGAGTTCATCTATTGCTTTACTGTTTATGTGGCTGGGTCAGAGTTAACCCTACCTATACCGAATACCTGCTATCAGTAGTAGCAGGCATTCAATTAGATAGGCAAAATTTGGCGGAAGGAGGGTTCTTACCCTTTCTCGCCTTTGTTGACAAACTTCTGAACCTCCTTAACCCCGCGCCGAATTTGCTTCTGCTTCACCGCTGCAACGACAGAAGAAATCAGTCGAATGCCGCGTCCAGCCTCCCGCGCCCCCTACCCGGGTCACGCCGGCGCCGACTATACCTTTCTTGATGCATTTATAGAGCTTCCGCGTGAGTCTGCGAGAAGCCAGAGGCTGCGCGATAGGGTTCAGATTGACTAGCAGCTCATGGTAAGTGCGCTCTCCGCAGCACGCCTCCGCCGGAGTCTCGGGTCCGTCGGGATCTGCCTTTATTTTGGTCATCCCGGCAGCCGCAGCAACCCAGACCCAACGATGAATCCACGCGGCCCGCCGTCTCTGGAATTACTTCCGGGTCATCTAGTTATGCGCACACTATCACCAATTAGAAAATGAGGTCTCCGATTCAGGCCAATCATAAAAGAGGGGGCGGAGTCTTGGGTCTAGGGGCGGGACCACTCTTGACTGATCAGATTAGGGGCAGGGCCAAGAGAACCTCTATCTAGGGCGGGGCCCGAGGAAAGAAGAGAGCGTAGGACGCCCACTTGTGTTTGTTTAAGGGATGGGCATCACAGGCTTTGGGAGTGGAGGCACCTGCGCTTGGTGAGGGTGTGAGCACATGTTGCTGGCAGGATCCTTGCCTAAAGAGCGGAGTCTGCGACGGGGAAGTCTGTACTCGATGTGATTCCAATACCTAGAACGTCTTTCCTCAGATGGGCAATGCGGTTCCCGAGCTGGCCCTGGGGGGTGTGTCCACAAGTTAAGGTAAAGCCGGATACTGCTAAAGGTTTATTCTGTTCTTGCATAATTTATCATCCTTTGTTTTCTTTTTCCTGGACGCCGTTGTGCAGCTATGAAACAAACATACAGAGCTAGGGACAACCCCATTAACTGAACGCCTTCATCTGGACCGCTTCTCCCCAAATTGCGGGTGGACCGCTTCCTGGGGAATCTGCCCAAATGTTACCCATGGAGGAGGTTCCCCTGATCACTTTATCAGCAATTTCAGTCCCTTCTCACCGCCCACAAGCTTTCCCTAACCTTTTATATTTCCCCTAATTCTTTATTATTATTATTATTTCATTTTTTAGTTTAGTTGGACCCAGTACCTTTATTTTATTTATTTTTATGTGGAACTGAGGATCTAACCCAGGGCCTCACACGTGGGAGGCAAGCGGTCTAGCGCTCTAGCTCTGAGCTGCATACCCAGCCTCCGTAATTCTTACCCCTTATTTTTTTTTCTTTTTTTTTTTAAAGAGAGAGAGAGAGGAGAGAGAGAATTTTTTTAAAAAAAATATTTATTTTTTAGTTCTCAGCAGACTTTGTGGTGCTGAGGATGGAACCTGGGCCGCACGCTGCCAGGCGAGCGCACTACCGCTTGAGCCACGTCCCCAGCCCCCTTACCCCCTATTTCTTAGGGCATGTGAACACAGCTGAGTGTTGCCGTGAACCCTGCAGGGGAAAGAGATTTGGGGTGAGGGTAAGGAAGAGCTCTGAGTAATTGGTCAGTTGGAAGTTCTGTAGATTAGTGGACAGTTGACACAGATAGAGTTATGAACAGGCCTAGATTTTTGTTGACCTTGGTATTCTTATTTGTCCTTTCCAATATGGTACTGGGTATTGAACCCTGAGGTACTCTACCATTAAACCAGCCCTTTATATTTTTTATTTTGAGACCGAGTTGGCCACTCTGGCCTCCAACTTGCCATCCTCCTGCCTCAAGTCACTGGAGTTGCAGGGATTAACCGGTGTGCTCCTCCATAAATAGTGGGAGGAATGTCAGTCTGATAACTGATACAAATTAAGTGCCCTTGATTGTGTGGTTTCAAGCCTGCTATATTGACCTTTTAACCCTGGAACCAAGTTCAAAGTTATTAAATCAAAAACAAATTGGCAGAAGCTAGGCATCGTAATTCTTGTAATCCCAGTGGCTTGGGAAGCTGAGGCAGAAGGGTTTCAAGTTCAAGGCCTGTTTTGAGACAGGGTTTCACCAAATTCCCCAGGCTGGTCTTGAACTGGTGCTCTTCCTGCCACAGCCTCTACAGTTGCTGGGATTATAGGTGTGTGCCACAATACCCGGCTCCTCCCTACTTCTTGAAACCCTGTTTCAAGTTACCTCAGCAATTTAGTGAGGGCCTAAGCAATTTAGCAAGACCCTGTCTGAAAATAAAAAATGAGAGGGCTAGGGATGTGGCTCAGTGGTTATGGATCTCTGGGTTCAATCCCTGATACCAAAAAAAAGAAAGAAAGTTGGCAGCCAGGCATGATGGCACATGCCTATAACCAGCTACTCAGGAGGCTGAGTGAGGAGGTGAAATTCCAGCCTGGCAACTAAGGTAAGACCCTGTCTCAAAATAGAAAAATAAAAATAAAAAGTGTTGGGGATGTAGCTCAGTGCACCCCTGGGTTCAACCCCGACTACTGCTGTGGAAAAAAAGGCTGGGAGATAGCTCAGTGGTAGAGCACATGCAGTGAAGCCCTGGGTTCAATTCCCGTCACTCCTAGAAAGGTTTTTTTTTTTTGTTTGTTTGTTTTTTAAGTGCTATTTTTATATTGTTATATTGTGTGCATGTATGAGTATATAACAACAAATCCCTCTGTTCACCAAATGCACACCCCTCCAAAAAAAAAAAAAAAGGAAAGAAAGAAGAAAAAAAAAGAAATTAAAAAAAATTTGTTGTCTTGCTGGGTGCAGTAGTGCATGCCTATAATCCCAGCATCTTGGGTGATGAGGCAGAGGATCACAAATTCAAAGCCTGCCTCAGCAACTTAGTCAAGCCCTAAGCAATTTAGCAAGACCCTGTCTCAAAATAAAAAATAAAAAGGACTGGGGGATTTGGCTCAGTGGGTAAGCACCTCTGGGTTCAAAATTTTTGTTATTTTAATAAGAAAAATTATGCAATCCATACAATTTTAGATCCCCAAATAATTTTTACAGATAAAAAAATATGACATCAACAAACATATTTAAGTAGTAAAAGACAATTTGGAAATAAATGAAGTTTGTATTCACGATGTAACAACAAAATAAATCTTTTGAATGTTTGCCTTTTGGAATTTCTTGAGGAAAGATGACCCCTTCATATGTTTGGTAACCTGTGGTTACTGTCAGCTTTTGCTTTACTGTGGAAAACCTTGTTGTAGTACCATTTACCACCCCAAATTTTCCTCATCCTTCTTTTTCCTCCTCTTCTATCCTTTTTTTCTTCTTCCTTCCCCATACTGGAGATTGAACCCAGGGGTGCTCTAGCACCAAGTCACATCCCCACCATTTTTATATTTTTATTTTGAGACCAGGGTCTTGCTAAGTTACCCAGGCTGGCCTTGAACTTGGGACCTTCCTGCCTCAGCCTCCAGAGTGGCTGGGATTATAGGTGAGTACCACCACAACTGGCTCTTCCTCCATGTTGTAATTACAGTTCTGGTGCCACTGGGAAGCCTCCCCCATGTAGCCTGTGAGTCCTGTGAAGGCAGCCCTGTGGCTTCTGAGTGTTCAGCTGACAGGACTCTGCAGAGTGGTTTTCTGTTTTTATCTCTGAGTGGTGTTCCAGCTGTACAGGAGGGATGGTAATGTGCCAGGGTCACAGAGAGAAGTGCTGCCACGTGTGTGCATGAAGCATGATGAACTCTGTTTAGCAGAATGATGGAGAAGTTCATCCCCAGAAACCTAATTCAAACAAATGTGTTTGACTGACCTCACCAAGGACCTCAGTTGTGAAGGTCCCTCAGATCCTATATGGAAGGAAAAAGAGAATTTAACATTTGTGTACCAGTCTGGCTTCCTTAGTAGGTAGAGGCTTCTCAGGAGTGAAGTCTGAGGCATTTTCTATGTGTATGTGGTACTGTAGATTTAACCCAGGGTACACCACTGAGGTACACCCCTAGCCCTTTAAAAAAATTTTTTTGGGGGGTACTGGGTATTGAACTCAGGGGCACTCGGGCACTGAGCCCCATTCCAGCCCTATTTTGTATTTTATTTAAATACAGGGTTTCACTGAGTTTCTTAGTGCCTCGCTGAGGCTGAGGCTAGCTTTGAACTTGCGATCCTCCTGTCTCAGCCTCCCAAGCTGCTGGGATTACAGGTGTGTGCCACTGTGCGCAGCTCCTTTTTAAAATTTTTGAGATAGGGTCTCACTAAAACACCCAGACTGCAAATTGTCTTTCTAAGCTCTCAGCTTCCTGCAGTAAGGTGTGTCCCCAGCAGTTGAATCTGAGGAAGATTCCATTCTCCAGGATCCCACTTGGTCATTCCCCAATAGTTCTGTCAAAAGGCCTTGGGCCAGGCATGATGGTGCATGCCTATCATCCTAGCCACTCAGGAGGCTGAGGCCTGAGGATCAAGAGTTTGAGGTCAGCCTGGGCAACTTAGCTAGAACCTCTCAAGCTTGGTACTTCAGAAAGTACCTCTTTAAGCTACAAATTCTGGCTTTAGAATTTAAAACTTATTAGCATAACATGATAATATTTAAAAAGATGTTCAGATAGAACATATGAATATAAAAGCATAGGCTGAGGATGTGGGTAGAGTGCTTGCCCAGCAAACATGAAGCCCTGGGTTTCATCCCCAGCGCCCTTTCCCCCGCAAAAAATGTATAAAGCAGCTGGGGGCAGTATCACACATCTGTAATCCCAGTGACTTGGGATGCTGAGACAGGAAGATTATAAATTGAAGGCCAGCCTCAGTAATTTAGTGAGACTGTCTCAAAATAAATATTAAGTTTTTGGGAATTTACTTATGTAATATACAAACATACTGTGTTTGTATATTTAAATATGCATTAAATGCAAACTGCTTTGACCATACTACAGTGATGTAGCCACATCAATGTTTTTTTTTTAAATATTTATTTTTTTAGTTGGACACAATTACCTTTATTTCACTTATTTATTTTTATGTGGTGCTGAGGATCGAACCCAGAGTCTCACATTTGTGAGGAGACTGCTCTAGGGATGAGCTACCACCCCAGCCCCACCACATCAATGTTTATAGCCGCTCAATTCACAATAGCTAAGCTATGGAACCAAACTAGGTACCCTTCAACAGATGAATGGATAAAGAAAATGTGGTACATATACACGATGGAATATTACTCAGCCATAAAGAATGAAATTATGGTATTTGCTGGTAAGTGGATGGAACTGGAAACTATCATGCCAAGTGAAATAAGCCAGTCCTAAAAAGCCAAAGGTAAATGTTCTCTCTGATATGTGGATGCTAACACACAATAAGTGACGGGGGGAGTGGAAGGAAGGAAGAATAGAAGTTCATTGGATTAGACAGATGAGAATGAAGGGAAGGGAGTGGGAATGGGAATAGGAAAGACAGTAGAATGAATCATAACTTTCCTAGGTTCATGTATGAATATACCAGTGTAACTCCACATGATGTACAGCCACAAGAATGGGAAGTTGTTCTCCATATATGTATGAGATGTCAAAATACACTATACTGTCATGTATATCTAAAAAAAATTTTTTTAAAAAACTACTTTGAAAATTTATTTCTACTCATCAATGTATCTTAGGACATTTAACCACTCCTGCTGATAGACCTTTGTTTTCTTTTAGTGTTTTCACTATTTTAATAATGGTGCAATAAAAATTGTGCATTTTTTTTAAACTGTGCTAGAAATAAAACCCAGGACCTTAAGCATGCTAGGGAAGTGCTGTACCACTAAGTTACATCTCCAGCTTTTTTTTTTTTTTTTTTTACATTTTAAAATTATATTTTTAGGGCTGGGGATGTGGCTCAAGCGGTAGCGCGCTTTCCTGGCATGCGTGCGGCCCAGGTTCGATCCTCAGCACCACATACAAACAAAGATGTTGTGACCGCCGAAAACTAAATAAATAAATATTGAAAATTCTCAAAATAAAATAAAATGAAATTATATTTTTAAAATCCTTTTTTTTTTAATTTTAAAATTTTTATTTTTATAGTGCTGGGGGGTTAAACCCAGGGTTTTGTGCATGTGAGGCAAGCACTCTACCAACTGAGCTATATCCCCAGCCCTGTTTTTTTTATTTTGAGACAGGTCATGTCAGTTGACCCAGGGCAGCAATGAACTTGTGGTCCTCCTGCCTCAGCCTTTGTAGCTGGGATTACAAGGCATGTTCCATCATGATCAACTTTTGTTTTTTATTTTTTTTATGTGTGGTTATCTTTGGTACTTTCGTAAGTCTGTCCAGGTTATAAAATCCATAACACTGATAATTTTGGTATGTGTAATATTATTAAATTGTCATTTAAAGATTTACAGTTGTTTTAATATTATCTCAAATACTTGCCAAGACTATTTTAGCAAACCTTTTTTTTTTTTGCATAATTCAAAAGGCAGAAATGGTGTCTAATTTAATTTAAGTTTCTTTAATTCTCATGGGTGCTGAATAATATTTTTCTTTTTTCTTCCTTACTCTCTCTGTGTCTGTCTGTTTTGCTCTCTCTGTCTCTCTTTAAGCTGTGGATTAAACCCAGGGTATCTCACATGCTAAACATGTACTGTACTGCTGAGCTACACCTTTGTCGCTAGATAGTTTACATTTTTATAAGTCGTTTCTGTTTTTTTTTTCCTATAAAATACTATTCTCATTTTTGTCCATCTTTTTATGACTTTAGAATAACTTTTTGTGGCTGGGCGTGGTGATGTCAGCCTGTAATCCCAGTGACTCAGAAGGCTGAGGCAGAAGGATTGATCACAAGTTCAGAGTCCCCCTCAGCAACTTAGTGAGGCTCTAAGCAACTTATCAAGATTCTGTCTCAAAATAAAAAACGAAAAGGGCTGGGGATGTGGCTCAGTGGTTAAGCGCCACTGGGTTCAATTACCGGCGGGAGGGGGAACATTTTGTGCTTTTGGTGTAGGACAGATGAGGCTGAATACCCGAGGAATTTTCAGGAAGCAGGTTTATGTAGCTTCAGTGGTGCAGAGGGTGCTAATGCTTAAAAATCTCTGGTCCCTGAGTCTGAAAATTCTTTTAGGTTTATGCTCAATGGGATGGTTACATTTCAGTGGGTAGGTACGTAACAATTACTCTTTGTCCCACATTCTTAGGCTAGACAGAGGTTTCACAAGTTTTGTCTCCAAACTGGGCATTTACAAGACAGAAGAAGCTATTGACACCCTTTGTAAAATCTTTCTGATAAGAAGAGAAGCAAAATATGGCAAGAGTATTTTGGGTGGGAGTACCTGGTCTGCTTCACTTTAACGAAATTTTTTCTTGCCTTAATATACATATGGCAATATACTAGCTATCTAGAATCTTTATTTTAATTTATTTTTGTGCTCGGGATGCAGCCCCAGGCCTTTCACATGCTAACATGTGTTCTATTACTGTACTATACTTCGAGCCCCTAGATCAAATTTTTTATTTTTGGTGGTGTTGGGGATTGAACCCAGGGCCTTATGCATTCGAGGCAAGCAGTCCACCAACTGAGCTATATATATATCCCCAGCTCCTAGATCAAAATTTTATAACCTCTGTGTCACTGGTCTTTTGATTGAGAAATCAAAATTAGTGTTTAAATGCATCAATCTTCTGTAACTTCTAAATTTTGTGTCATGGTTAAAAAGAATGTCGTCTGGGGAGCCTGGGTTATGGTTTTGCAGTAGAGTGCTTGCCTACCACGTGCGAGGCCCTGGGTTCGATCCTCAGCACCACATAAAAATAAATAAATAAAATAAAGGTATTGTATCCAACTATAACTAAAACTTAAGTAATAATAATAATAATAATAATAATAATAATAATAATAATAAAGAACGTCTTCAGATTACCATGGAAACCCTGAAAAGGCTGTGAGAAGTTCCTGGCCATTTGCTAGTCTGTGAAAAGTGAGATTTCTGGCAGAACAAGTCTTGAAGCTGGCATCCTGTGGAGATGGGGTATCACCATTACAAGATTCCTACAATGCAAATACTAATATTGATGAACATAATACTGCTGTCCTGCTACCAAACAATAATAGCACTACTTTTTCTTTTATTTTCAATTATAAAAGAAGAGACTGGCTGTGTCTCAGTAGTAGCTTGCAGGAATCCCTGGGTTTGATCCCCAGCTCCACCAAAACAAACAAACAAAACAAGTCAAATCATGCAGATCTTTATTTTTGTAATGCTAGGGATCAATGAACTTGTAATGCACTTGCCTGCATGCTAGGCAAATGCTGTATGCTCTGTCTCTGAGCTACTTCTCCAACCCTTTTTATTTTTGATTTTGAGACGTGGTCTTACTAAGTTGCCCAGCCTGACCTCAAACTTGTGATTTTCCTGCTTTAGCCACCTCCCACGTTTTTGGGATTACAGGGGTATACCACTGTGTGTGGCTGTGCATATTTTTGTCATATTCCCCCCGCCCTTTTTTCCCTCTGAAATTGTTCCCTTTTTAGGAGGAACTTTGGTTAATAGAAAAGTTAATGTTATCACTGGATAAGGACATTTATGAATAAACAGGACTTCAAGGTCATATATCTCAGTATTCTGGCAGAAAAATTATGATATTTATCCACTGCTCTGAGGAGTCAGAGCTAGCTTCGTGGGTTACATTGTTGTTTCAAGGCTTTGTGGATAGGCCTGGTTTGTGGAGAGGAAATGAACGTGATTTTTGAAAAGAAGGAGACTGTTTTTACAACTTTGTGATTTTTGCTTTATTTTTATTTATTTTGTGGTGTTAAGGATCAAACCAAGGGCTTTGTGTATGCTAGTCAAGTGCTCTACCATTGATTTCCACTCTAGCTCATCCAACTTTATGATTCTTAATAATTAGGACTGTTAACTTGTTTTTTTTGTGGGGGAGGGGGTATTGGAAATTGAACCCAAGGACACTCCATTGCTTAACTATGTCCCCAGCCCAGAGGAAGAACTGTCTCATAGGGCCGAAGGCTAGGGAGTTGGAAACAGCATGGATCTTGGCTTGGGCTATCCACATATGGGCATGTGGGTCCCTCACTATACAGGTCACAGTGGGGCAGGTGGGAATAGAAGAAGGGTGGGTTAGGGGGTATGTGTGCTCTGACCCTGAGCCCTTCCAATGTGAGGGGTAGGCCTACCTCCCCTTTCCCTCATAATGGGTGGAGGGGGTGAAGGGAAAGGATCAGTGTATTCATTTGCTAAATAAACAGAGCAGTAGATTCATTTCCTGGGCCTGCCATAACACTGGGTGACTGCAATCAGAGTAACTTGTCTCTCAGTTCTGGAGGCTAGAAATCCAGAATGAAGGTGTTGGCAGGGCCATGCTGTCTCTGAAGGCTGGAGGAGAGAATCTGTTCCATTCCTTTCTTAGCTTCTGGTGTGGCCCATAACCCTTTGGTGTTCCTTGGCTTGTAGACTCGTCAGTGACTGCCTCCGCTACCACATGGTGTTGTTTTTTTTTTTAATGTCTGTCTTCATATGGCATCCCCTCCTTTTTTTTTTTTCCTATGCTGGGGATCAAATCCAGGGCCTTGTGTAAGCTAGGCAAGTGCTCTACCATGAGCTGCCCACTAGCCTGCCCCTTTTTTTTATAAGGATGCTAGACATAGTGGATTAGATGGACCTAATCTAGTCAGCTCATTGTAATTGGATTACATCTGCAAAGACCCTATTTTCCAAAAAAGGTCATAGACACAGTTACCATTGGTTAAGACTCCAACACATCTCTTTGGGAGACAGCCTGTGGGCAATTGGTGTTGGTACCAGGAATGATGGGGCTGGGGACATGGACTAGGCAGTTTCTGAGGTAAGGCTTCAGGACCCTGCCTTTTGCCTTCTCAGTTTGTGACCTAGGGTGGCTGGGGACATGTGACTGTGATTTGTGGCTTGGGTAAAATTAAGGAGGAGGCTGTGGGTATAGCTAGAGGTAAAGCGCTTTCCTAGCATGCACAAACACAGGTCCTTTGTTTAATCCCCAGCACTGGGGGTGGGGGGATCTGAGGGAGGACTGGACTAGTAGGAGGAAAAGTGACTTTGGGAACTTCCTGATCCAAACATATTATAGGTGGAACACAGGAAGCTATAAAAGGTGTTCTGTGCATATGGCGATGGACCCATAGAGGGATATCCACTGTGGACTTCAGTTATGGGGCAGGGGGTGGCTACTGAGTCTGTGATCAGCCATAGATTCCCAATTTGAAGCCTGAGGCAGCCTTTGTTCCAAGCTGCCAACCAAAAGCCCGAGCTTTTCCCAGATGGATTTTCTTGTCTGAGGCTCTTTCAGGGAGGCGGAAGTAGGTGCTACAGCTGTTGTGGTTCTGACTCTCACTCCTATCTTCCTGGTTCCTAGGGCAATAGACCCGTAGGTCCCCTCTGTAGTCTTTGGGCAGCCTTTCCTGAACTGTAGCTCCTGCCACCTGTTTAGACTGTCACTTTTTCTTATTGGCTTTCTGTGGTCTCAAAAATCAGGGACCTTTTTCCTCTGTTGGGAGACTTGCCCTCTCATCTTTGCTTCTTTGGTAGAGGTCTGTAGCATTTTGTCGGTATGTAAGTGTGCAAACATGTCCCCTCTCCATGGCACCACACAGCCTCCTACCAGCAAGATCCTTGAGCAAGTTCTTGATGGCCACATTTTTCTGTTCTTGTGCCAAGAAAATATCTTCCTCTTTCATAGCCCTCTTGGAATTGATGCTAGTGTTCCTGCGAGACCTGGTGTCATGAACTAGCACCATTCCATATGGCCATGCCCCAGGGTCTTAGCTGCAATTTGCAGTTCAGACCTGGGTAGTGTGTGCTAGGTTGGGCACCTGTGTTAGTCAGATTTTCATCAATGTGACTGAAATACCTGACAACTTAGAAGAGGAAATTTATTTTGGCTATGGTGTTAGAGGTTTAGTTAATGGTTGGCCAACTTCATTGTTCTGGACCGAGGTGAGACAGAACACCTGGGAATGGTGGAGAAAAGTTTCTCAGTTTGTGGCATGCAGAAAGCTGAGAGAAAAAGAGAGAGAGCTCATGTGCAGGAGAGCTCAGAGCACAAGGAGCCAAGGACAAAACATGATTCCCAAGGCAATGTCCCCACTGACTGACTTCTTCTAGCCACACCTCACAGTTGCTTAGAGTTACCACCCAGTAATCTATTCAAATTATTAATCCATCAAATGGGTTAACCCACTGATTAGGTTACATTTCTCATAATTGAATCATTTCACCTCTGAACATTCCTGCATTGTCTCATGAGCTTTGGGGACCACCTCCTGTAATAGCACCCATGAGCTAGAATGTTGAGCAGCTGAGGTTTTTGCTTCTAGCAGTTTCTTTGGAATTGCTAAACTGTCAAAAGTACAGAGAGTGCTAAGGAGGTTTGGGTCTGTACCATTGCATATGAGACTTTCCATTCATTCAAAACAATTTTCTTAGATGCATGCCTGTAATTCCAGATACTTTGGAGGCTGAGACAGGAAGGGTTCAATCCCCAGTACCACTCCCCCCACTTAAAAAAAAAAATTCCTGACTACTTGTTATGTGCCTACTATGATTTGAATTTGTTTCCTGAAGTCCATGTGTTAGAAACTTCATGCCTAACGCAACTATGTTGGGAGGTGGGATGTTTAAGAGGTGGATTTGTGTTTGCTTTACTTTGGATTTAGAATGTCCCTTAGAGGCCCATGTTCTAAAGGCTTGGTTGCCGGTCTGTGCCATTATTGGGAGGTGGTGTAACCTGGGGCCAAGTGGGAGGAAGTTAGGTCATTGGACGTGTTACCTTAAAGGGGACCTCAGGCTCTTTTTCTTTTTTTTTCTTTGCTTTCTGCCTGCCATGAGTTGAACAGCCTCCTTCACCATGTGCTTGCACCACAAAATCCCGCCCACGTCCCGCATAGGGGGTGGGAATGGAGTTCCTCCTGATGGAATGGGCTGGCTGCAGAATAACAGCTAAGAAAGGTTGAGTGGTGGTGAAAAAAACATAGGACATAAATAGTAATTTTAAAAGTGTGGGGGGGTGGGGGGTGGGGGGGACAGGCTGCTGATCTTAGGGATTGAGCTTCCACATTGAAAAGACTAAAATGGAGCCTATGCTTGCTTTATTTACATCAGGGAACATGAAAGGATTTCCACTGAATGTTCTGAAGACCCCCAAGTAATTCATGGGTGGCTCCCTACAGCAAGATACTATGCCACTACAGGCCCAGAACAACAGGGCCAATTGATCATGGATGAAACCTCTGAAACCATGAGCCAAAATACATCTTTCTTCCCTTGAAGATGATTATCTCAGGTATTTTGTCACAGTAATGGAAAGCTGACTAACAATGTTGATACCAACAAAGTAGGGGAGTTACCATGAGGATGGATTGTTATATTTATTTATTATTATTGTCATTATTTTTACACAGTGGGGATTGAACCTAGGGGCTCTCTACCACTGATCTACAATGCTAGCCCTTTTATTTGGACTTTCAGAGCAAGTCTCCCCCATGTTGCTGAGGCTTGGCCTCCAACTTACAATCTTCCTGCCTCAACCTCCTCAGTAGCTGGGATTATAGGCATGCTGCACCACACCCAGTAAGAGTAAGTTGTCATAAAAGTAAATTGGCCTATAATCTCAGCTACTTGAGAGGTTGAGGTAGGAGGATTGCAAGTTCGAAGCCAGCCTGGGCAATTTAGACCATGTCTCAAAGTAAAACAAAAAAGGCCCAGATGTAGCTCAGTGGTAGAGTGCTTGCCCTGGGTTCAGTCCTTAGTAGCACATAGGAGCATGCATTTGGGCCCCCTTTTGCTCTTTCACTTTCACCCTCTCTCGCCCCTTTGGCCTTCTGCCATGGAATGCTGGAGTGTAAAGGCCCTCACCAGATTCTGCATCATGCTCTTGGGCTTCCCAGGCCCCAAATAAATCTCTTGTTGTAAGTTACCCAGGCTTGGGTTGGGGGTATAGCTCAGCAGTAAAGGGCTTGACTCATATGCATGAGGTCCTCGGTTCAATTCCCAGCACAGGAAAAAAAAATTATCCAGTCTAAAAATACACAATTGGAACTTATCAAAGGAATCTAGGGAAACCTGGATTTTTTTGGATAGGAGAGACAGAGGAAGAGGGTGCTGGGATATGTGACAGGAACAAAAGAAAGAGAGGGTGAAGATAGGGCTGAATATGGCCAGGTGGCAGGGCCCATTGGGATGACCATTCTTGGTGCTTATAGCTCTCCACATAGTGGAGTCCTTTTGTCCTACAGGAAAAAAAAGGAGGGCAGAGACTATCTTCTGAGATCTCAGTACCTGGCAGAGAATCAGTGCTCAAATTAATTTTATGGATTTTTGTTTCTCTCCAGAGGCTACTGGAGAGCTCCTGAGGGATGGGACTAATGTAGTATATTAGTCCATTTTTCATTGCTATAATGAAATACTTGAGACAGGCTAACTTTATAAAGAAAAGGTTTATTTATTACTTTGCAGTGCTGAGGATCAAACCCAAGGTCTTGCACATGCTAGGCAAGAACTTTACCACTGAATTAAACCCCAGCCCAAGAAAAAAGTTTATTTGGTTCATGGTTTTGGAAGCTGAAAGTCAAACAGCTGGGAATAGGTTCTAACCCCCACTTGACAGGATCATCTCATGGTGGAAGTGTGCAGGGCAAGAAGTGATCACATGGCAAGGCAGGAAGGAGGGAGAGAGGGAGAGAGATACTGGCAGGGCTAGGATTGGGGATTTACAACAATCCTCTTTGGGAACTAAGCAGGGTTCATAAGACCTATTTAAGACTTTTGAGGGCAGGCCCCCTGATTGCCCTTGCCTTCCCACAAGACCCCACCTCTTTTTTTTTTTTTTTTTTCTGGTAATGGGAATGGAACTCACAGGTGCTCTACCATTGAGCCACACCCCCAGCCCTTTGTATTTTTAAATTTTGAGACATGGTTTCATTAAGTTGTCCAGGCTAGTCTGAAACTTGCAATCCTCCTACCTCAGCCTCCAAAGTAGCTGGGATTACAGGCATGCTTGCTGCACCTGGCAGAAGTCAGACAAATTTGAAGCACAAAGAGAATGATCCCTGTTGCTGACTGTCAAGATGGAGGGGGACATAAGATAAGCTGGGCATGGTGATGCACACTTGTAGTCCCAGCTACTCAGAAGACTAAGGAAGATTGCTTGAACCCAGGAGTTCAGGGCTGCCCTGGGCAATATAGTGAGACCCTGTCTCAAAAGAAAAAAATCAGCTGGGCGCAGCTCATGCCTGTAATCTCAGCTGCTCGGGAAACTGAGACAGGCAATCACAAGTTCAAAGCCAGCCTCAGCAATTTAGCAAGACCCTAAAGCAACTTAGACCCTGTCTCTAAATGAAATATAAAAAAGGGCTGAGGATGTAGCTCAGTGGTTCAGCACCCCTGGGTTCAATCCCTGGCCATTAAGCCACATCCCCAGCCCTATTTTGTATTTTATTTAGAGTCAGGGTCTCACTGAGTAGCTTAGGGCCTCGACATTTCTGAGGCTGCCTTTGAACTCACAATCCTCCTGTCTCAGCCTCCCAAGCCACTGGGATTACAGGCGTGTGCCACTGCCTCCAATGCCATCTGGGACTTCTGACCTGCTGCTGTGAGATAATAAGCAGATGTGGTTTCCAGCCACCAAGGGGTCATCCAATACAGCAGCAATAGGGAACAAATATACCAGATTCCTAGACACATTCACTGAATTGAAAAAGGCAGGACTGATAGGGAGGAGGGATGCAGGTAGTCTTGGATGGATAATAATAGGCTCTGCCTCATCAGAGTGTTGGGAAACCCCTAGTGTACATATAGTAAGTGCTTAATAAGTGTTGGCTATATCTGGAACTAGAGGGAGACCTAGAATAGAGAGGCCGATAAGGAAAGATCTGGGAGTAGATACAGAAAGCCTGCCTCCCAATGCCAAGCCTCCCTTAAAGTCAGGCTCAGTGTGGGTGGGGGCTGGTGGCATTGCTCCCATGTCTCCTTACCACCCTCATCTGGGGGTTGGGGACTGGGGTCTTTCTGTTGGGCCCCACCCAGCCTACTCCTTCTGGAACTCAGGCCTCCTCTCTCTTGCTTGTACTGCCACCCTGTGGAGAAGTGTGGAATTACCAGTAGTTAGTTGTGACCGGCTTCTGTCTTTGTGTACAAGTCTTCTCTGTAGGTTTCAATTTTTGTGGTATTAGTTATCTGAGGTCCACTAGAGTCTGAAAACATTAAACGGAATGTTCTAGAAAATAAAAAATTCGTAAATTTTAAATAACATTTATTACAGCATGTGGTTATAATTGTTTTTTTTTTTTGTACCTACCCTACTATTGAACCATGTCCCTAGTCCTTTTTATGTGGTTTTAGATCTTTTCTTCTTTTGTATCTTCTGATTATTGTTGGCACATGTAAAAGCTACCATACCGAATCTTTTTTTTTTTTTGGGGGGGGGGGGGCTAGGGACCAAACCTTTGGTTTCATGCGTGCTCAGGAGCTAAAACCCCAGTCCTCTCATCCCCAGCCCTTTTTATTTTTTATCTTGAGGCAGGATCTCACCAAGTTTCTGAGGCTGGCTTTGGATCACAATCCTCCTGCCTCAGCCTCCCAAGCTGCTGGGATTATAGGTGTGCACCACTATGCCCGATATCCCCACCCCCTCCACTTTTTTGAGATAGGTTCTCTGTAAATTGCCTAGGCTACTCTTGAATTTATACTCTTCCTGCCTCAGCCTCCTGATGGTGTGATTATTATTTTTTTATTTTGTGTTGTTTTTTCTTTTGTCTTCTTTTGGGATTTTAAAATAATATTTATTTTTTTTTTAAACAGCACACCCACTCCCAGGTCTAAGCCATATCATCCTGAGAAGGTAATGCTTTTTTTTTTAATGTTTATTTAGTTGTAGATCTTTATTTATTTTTATGTGGTGCTAAGGATTGAACCCAGTGCCTCACACATGCTAGGCAAGCTCTAGCCCTGATATTTATTTAGTTTTATCAAGAGTGTTAACGGGAGGATGGGGGTGTAGTGCAGTCGTAGACCACTTGCCTAGCATGGCCTTGGGTTCCATCTCTGAGTGTGGTGGTGCCCGCCTGTAATCCAGCCACTTGGGAGGCAGAGGCAGGAGGAGCACAAGTTCAAAGCCAGCTTTAGCAACTCAGCCAGAACTTGTCTCCAAATAAAATATTTCAGTGGTTAAGCACCCCTGGGTTCAGTCCCTAATACCAAAAACAAAAAAAATGAATGTTTATTAAAAATATGTTGAAATGTATTAAGTACCTTTTAATATATATTGGTAAGATTGGTTTCTTCTCACTTTATCTCTTCATGTTATTAATTATATTAGTGGAGATCTTAATATTAAACTGTGCTCTGAGTGACTCCATGAAAACAATAATTTTCCCGCTGTACCTTACCCTGAGTTAGTCCCTTTTATTAAGTAGTAGTTTGCCACGAGTTATTCCATTTTTAAAAAAATATGTTTATTTTTATTTATTTATATGTGGTGCTGAGGATCGAACCTAGGGCCGCACACGTGCTAGGCGAGCGCTCTACCACTGAGCCACAACTCCAGCCTGAGTTACTCTATTTTGAGTACAAGTGCTGACACAGAATGATTTTATACCTTGTTTGTACAAGTAAACAACCCCGTCTGCCTAGCACAAACCAATAAATAAATCACACTAATAAAAATGACTACTTGGGACTGGAGTTGTAGCTCAGGTAGAGCACTTGCCTAGCATGTGTGAGGCACTGGGTTCAAACTTTAGCACCACATTAAAAAATGAATAAAATAAAGGTATTGTGTCCATCTACAACTAAAAATATTAAAAAAAGGAATAAAATAAAAATGACTACTTGTGAGTTTATTGAATTAATCAGAAGCATATCTATGTGTGGGCATATCAAATGCTATCAAATGCATATCAGAGGGCTAGGGGTGTGGCTCAAGCGGTAGCGCGCTCGCCTGGCATGCGTGCGGCCCGGGTTCGATCCTCAGCACCACATACAAAGATGTTGTGTCCGCCGAAAACTAAAAAATAAATATTAAAATTCTCTCTCTCTCTCTCTCTCTCTCTCTTTAAAAAAATGCATATCAGAATTATGAGCTTATTAAACACACCAGAGCATTGAATGAAGCAGTCCCCTTACCTGAGGCCCCATAAAAGGAGGAGCACCCCCAGAACAGATGTGGTGGGGCATGCCTATAACCCCATCACTTGATCACTTTGTTGCCTTAGCGACAAACCTCTGATTTCCTGATTTCTCCTGCACAGCCCACTCCAAGCTGACATCTCAAGTTGACACTCTGAATGCCCCACCACTGTAAGGTCCTTGCTTAGCATCTGGATGGCCATCTTAAGTAACAGCCGCCATCTTAAGAAAAAGTTTCCCTTTCCCACCCAAGGTTGTTTCTGAGAAAGGATCACTACTCCCTCATACCAACCTCACCCTCAACCTCCGAATTGGGACCCTTCCGGCTCTGATTCCTGAGCCTGCCCTATAAAAAGTCACAGAACCCAAGCCTCTATTGCCTCTTTCCATCTATGGAGAGATGACCTTTATTTGTCAGCTCTGACAAACTCTCATGTGTGTCTCTGCCTGGTTTCTTTCTTTCATTTCTCACTTCCCCCGTCTCCCGGTTTCCTTGCTTTCTTTTCAACCTCCAATCTGCATCGATAGCCTTTTCCATTTTTTCATTTATTTTGTGGTGGGGATCAAATGCAGGGCCTTGCACATGCTAGGCAAGCTCTCTACCACTGAACTTGAATTTACAGTCCTCTACCACATTCCAACCCATTTAAATTTTGTTTTGAGGCAAGTTCTCATGTAATTTCCCATGTTGGCCTTGAACTTATGATCCTTCTGCCTTAGCCTCCACATACAGCTATTTTTCTTGTATTGGTTGTCCGAGGCCTGCAACACCAGAGATGACCTCCTAGTGGAGGGCGCTGGAGGCTGTGGGACCTGTGCACATGGAGATCAGGGAAAGGGCTGAACTGTTTTGTAAACAGTTGGTATGTATATATGCTAGGAAACTGGACGAGATCGCCCAGGGATTGAGTGTAGACTGAGACAAAGAGCCAAGTTTTTACAACACAATCCAAAGTTCAGCTTCAGGGGCAGAGCCAGCAAATTTAAAAAAAGAAAGAAAGAAAAATCACTTGGCAATGAAGATGAAGTATTATTATGAGGTATTATTAATATATGCTACAATGTGAATGAACCTGGAAGTTATCATGCTTATCTGAAAAGTTAGACACAAAATAGGAGAATCCAGAATAGGTGAATCTAGAATAGGCAAATCTATAGAGACAAAATAGATGAATAGTTGCTTGGGGCTAGGGAAATGAGGAGGTGCAGAATAATTGCTAAAAGTTAAGGGATTTCTTTGTCTGTGATGCAGATGATCTAAACCTACATTGTGTGGGTTGTTAAACTCTATGCTAAATAAAACCCTTGAATTCTATACCTTAGGTGGGTGGGCTTTATGGTATCCTAATGATGTCAATAGTTAGAAAACACCTACCAGGGCTTGAAACTACCAGACCCCACTGGGAAGTGAGTACTCACCTTTTAGCAAGTAATTGGAGATAAGAGGGCTGATGTAAAGTGGGGGATATAGGTTAATGGTAGAATGGTTTTCTTTCTTTCTTTCTTTCTTTCTTTTTTTGGCTTTTGGTAATAGGGATTGAACCCAGGAGCACTTTACCGCTGAACTACATCCCCAGTTCTTCCCCACCCCCCAGTTTTTATGAGACAGCTTCTGAGGCAGGCTTTGAACTTGAAATCCTCCTGCCTCAGCCTCCTGAGCTGCTGGGATTATAGGTGTGTTCTATGGTGCCCAGCTTGAGACAGAGTTTCTTCAAATTGCTTAGGCCCTCACTTATTGCTAAGGCTGGCCTTGAAAAACCAGCCTCTGTCTCAGAGCAAAGCCTGTTCAAGGAAGGGACATGACCTTTGTCCTTGGAAAGATCCACAGAGCACTCCTAGGCACATTCCCACCCTGCTAAGTGGTTTATCTACAAATAACCGGAGAGATCTGCTGCGCCAGGTGTCCCTGACTCAGTCAGGCTAGGTGGAGACCCATAGTAACCTCCTAGCAGCCACCAATCAGCATGAGACAGGGAAATACCTGGGATGCCAGATGACCCTCCCAGTAGTTTATGGTGGTTGATAACCGTGTTGGAAAACCATGTAGTTCAGTACCAATACCCCTCTTGGCCTAAACCAATCAGTTCAAATGAATCCCCCTTTTGTAGTAACCAATCACCCCTACCCAACTTGTTCCCGCCAGTGAATGTGCTAATCATGTTTTAGAGTTGTTATTTGATTTTCCCTGCGGTGTGTGATGATTTGCTAAGAGATGCTATGATGTATGTGGGGGTCCCTGCCTTCTCCAAAGAATGTATAAAACTGCTGCAAACCCTGGGCTCAGGGCCTCTTGGCGTCACCAGTTGCTGTGTGCGCACGGAGGACCGAGCTAGCTCGCAATAAACACCTCTTTGCTGTTTACATCGATCTTGGTCTCTGGTGGTCTTTTGGGGGTCCCAAATTCGAGCATAACATCCTTACACTTGAGATCTTCCTGCCTCAGCCTCCTGAGTTGCTGGAATTTCAGTCAAATGTCATTGTATCCATCAGTAGAGTGATTTCCAAGCATGTACAACGCCCTGGGCATTATCTAGCACTACCAGTGCTTGTTAGAAACCCAATTTTTAGGTATCACTTGTCATTGTTGAAGGTAGTTACAAGCTGGCAACCAAAAAGGATAAATTTTAGAAGGAATACTTTGCCAAGAGGAAACAAATTTTTTGTAGTTGTGACAAAAGAAAATGGGTGAATCAGACTAGAAATGTGACCTAGGCTTTACCAAGCCAGTAAGAAGCTATTTGCTGGGAACCTTGTGTGTAAATGGCCCACCTAGTCCCAGACCCAAGAATTGGTCCCCACCTGGGGTATCCAGAGCAATGTGCAGGGTCAGGATACCCACTGGGTGTGCTGGAAATTCTGTGGTCTGACCACAGTGGAGGGGATGGATGCGTGTTCTGGTGTCATCTTGGGAAGAAAGCCTAATTGTTGAGGAGGAGATTCCAGACAGATGGAGATCTGCCCTGCTAAAGCAATACAGAAGTCACTAATGTGGAATTGATGCCTTTGGTCTACGGGAGGCAGTTTGTTGAGGACATTGGGTGAGGCGGGTGCACCATCAGGACGGATACTTAGCTGGATGTGGGGGAGGTGGTGTGAAGTGAGAGGAACAGATGGAACACTGGGAAGAGTGAAGGAGTGAACAGCCCTGATGGCCTGTGCTGGATTTCCACCCTCCTCACACCCATGTAAGTGCTAACCCTGTTCGGATAAAGAAAACTCAGCTTTCAATAGGAAAAGTGACTCGTTCTAAATCCCAGAATTGGGACATGAAGAAGCTCAGCCTTCTGATTCCAAAGGCAACCCTGGAGCTTTTATGTTGGACTTAAGCAGGGATGTGAATGGTCTAGAACTTGGGTGGATGGGGTGTAGTGGCTCAATGCTTGTAATACCAGTGACTATGGAGGCTGAGGCAGGAGGATCACAAGTTTGAGGCCAGCCTGGCAATTTAGTGAGACTCTTGTCTTAAGATAAATAAAAATAATAAGAAGAAGGGTTAGGATGTAGCTCAGTGATGAAGTGTCCCTGGATTCAATCCCTTGTACCAACAGAGAAATCAGAGGGTGAGTACTTTAGACCTTGTGGGCCAAGAGGCCCATTCAAAGGTATTATATAAGTAAGTTGTAATAGAATAAGTAATAAAACAAATTTCCATAATTTATGTTGCCAGATTTTAAACTTTATAGAAATTTGAATTGTACTTAGTTTCTTTTTCCCCTCCTCTTCTCCTCCCCTCCTCCCTTCCTTCCTTCCTTCCTTCCTTCTTCCCCTTCCTCCTCCTTCCTTCCCCCCATCCCCCATCCTTCCTTCTCACCCCCATCCCCTTCCTTCTCACCCCCTCCCCTCCTCCTTCTTCTATTGAACCCAGGGCACTCAGGCACTGAGCTACATCTCTAGCTGTTTTTGTTTTTTTGAGGCAGGGTCTTACTAAGTTGCTGAGGCTGGTCTCAAACTTGTGATCTTCCTGCCTCAGCCTCCTGAGACATGGGAGGCTTGCACTAAGTGCCCAGCTTCATGGAATTGTTATGTGTCATAAGATGTTACTCTTCTGATTTTTTTCAGATGTTTAAAAATATTGGGCTGGGGGTATAGCTTAGTGGTAGAACATTTACCTAGCAGTGGCCTGACACCATAAAAGAAGAGGGGAAAAATCATTCTGAATTAAAGGATCATACCAAATTGAGCAGCAGACCAGGTTTGGACTGTGACTACTGTTTGACAACCCTGGTGTAGATCTGTAATGTCCAGTAGCCGCCTAGCCCTGTGTGGCAATCTTGATCACTGGAAAAGTGGTGAATCTGGGTTGTGCTCCAAGTGCTCAGTATACACTGGTTTTCAAAGACAGTCCACAAAACGAGTAAAATATCCCAATCATTGTTTTTGTGGCTTATATGTCAAAGTGATAATATTTTTGAATAGATTAAATTATAATGAATTTCACTTGTTTCTTTTTTACCTTCTAATTGTCTCTAATAGTTTTTGTTCTCGTTTTAGTGATGGGTCTCACTGTGTTCCCCAAGCTGGTCTCTAACTTGTAGGCTTCAGTGATCCTCCCACCTCAGTCTTCCAAGAAGCTGGGACTACCCCCATGTGGCTGGCCTAATAATTTTGTAAAGTAGCTACTAGAACAATTTATTTATTTAAAAAATTTGTTTTGAGCCAGAGCGGTGGTGCACACCTATAATCCCAGCACTCAGGAAGCTGAGGCAGGAGGATCCCAAGTTCAAGGCTAATCTCAGCAGTTTAGTGGGCCCCTAAGGAATTTAGCAAGACTTTGTCTCAAAACAAAACATCAAAAGACCTGGGGATGTAGCTCAGTGGTAAAGCACCCCTGGGTTTAATCCACAGTACCCAAAAAATTTTTATTTTCTTTTGAGATAGGGCTTCACTGTGTTGTCCAGGCTGCTCCTGAATTCCTACCTCCTGAGTAGCTGGGACTGTAGGTGTGTGCTGTGGTGCTGGGTTAGAACATTCTAAATTGTTCACATTTGCACTTGTGGCTTGGGTACTATCTCTGTCATATACGGCTGCTCCGGAAGTGAGGCTGGAGGGCTGTGCGTGATAGGACACCCCTCATTTCTGTTGGGAGAGGTGGGTGAGGCCATCTGGGGACAGTGGATTTCATTAAAGGGAGGTGAATGGATGGTGGGGTGGGGGAAACACACAAGCCATGGAGGTTACTATAGGATTGGGTTTTAGGTGGTGGTAAAGGGCTGGGGTGGCATCTTAGTGGGAGAGCACTTGCCTCCCTTGTGTGAGGACCTTGATTCAATTCCCAGCACTGCCCATCCCCCCAAAAAGAGGTAAAAATGAGATTTCAGAAAGTAGGGGGATTGAATTGGAGGTACTATGAGAGGCTGTGCAGCCAGATGAATGGCAAAAAGCAAGAGGTTTCTGAGCCATTGGGCAAGTGAGTGGGCATGAAAGAGAGGACCCTGCCCTGCGGAGTTTCCACATCTTGATTCACTCGGATTAAGAGAGAGAGAGAGAGTGTATATTTATCTTCCATTCTAAGCCTGGACCCTGCCTCCTCATTGGAGAAGTGGTTTGGCCAATTCCCTAGCTGAATGTGGAACCAGAATGCTAAGATGGAGCATTCACAAGAATCCTTTCTTTCACAGGAGAAGACTTCTGGCCTTTTCTTCATGGTAACCTGAGTCTGCGCTTCTGCCCTCCACACTGCTCCTGCCTCCTCTGCCTGCCTAGGGAGTCTTGGGGGTCTGGCCTTGTGCTAGAAACAGCCAGAGCTGTGGCACCTTGGCTTGTGTTCACACCCAGAGACCTCTGTGCCTTCTCCTCTGCTCTGGAGGGAGGAGGGAGGAGGGACATTCCCAGGAGATGTTCCCTGCCTATCATTTTCTGTTTCTGAGCTTCTAGGAGAAAGAAAGGCAGGGTTTCTACTGTCCATTATCTCCGTGGTCTTTCATATTCATATTCAGTGTTCCTGTGGGAGGATGAAAACCTTGGAGGGCCTCTGTTCTCTTTCTCTTGGGTCTGATCACACCAAAAGTCCTCTGCTTCGGAGGAGCAGTGTAGGAGCTAAACTGCCATGCACAGGGAAATTGGGGGTTGGTACTGTTTTTCAGATTTCCCTTTGTTGATATTTGGTTTTCTTTTGTGAATGAGGGTTTGGACTTAATCTTTGAAATGGATCACCTCTTTCTCTCTCTCTCTCTTTTTCTTTCCAGTACTGGGTTTCAAACCCAAGACTTTGTGCATACTGAGCAATTGAACCCATGGCTTTGTGCATTCTGGGCAAGCACTCCATGATGAGTAGCTCAGGCTACATCTTCAGCCCCTGAATTGGATCATTCCCCCCCCCACCCCCAATACTAGGGTTTGAAACCAGGGGAACTTTACCACTGAGCTACTTCGCAATCCCCAGACCTTTTTATTTGTTTTTTACTTTGAGACAGGGTCTTGCTGAGTTGCAGAGGCTGGCCTTGCAATCCTCCTGCCTCAGCCTCCCAAATCACTGTGATTATAGGCGTGTACCACCATGCCTGCTCTGCATCATCTTTTTTTTTTTTTTTTTTCTTTTGCGGGAGAGTGTACTGGGGATTAAACCCAGGTACACTTAACCACTGAGGTATACCCCCAACTCTTTTTATTTTTTATTTTAAGACAGGGTCTCACTAAGTTACTCAAGGCCTCACTAAGATGCTGAGGCTGGCCTTGAATTTAGGATCCTTATGCCTCAGCCTCTGGAGTAGAGCTGCTGGGAGTATAGGTGTGCACCACCACACTGAGCTGGATCATCTCTTGATCCTTCTGTAGCCTCTAGAAACTGATGTACTAGACAAAATGGATGGAAGTATGACACCAGAGGCAAGTATAGCCAGGAATTGAGGGGGTTTCATCTGGGGTACATTTTTTCTTTTGTTTTTGAGGTGCTAGGGGTGGGTTTTCTTATGAGGCCTGCAGTCAGGCATGCCAGGTCTTCCACTGTGTCCAATGTCCAGTGTTATTATCCATCCTGCCCCTATGCAGAGTCGGGGTCATAACCACACACAAAGTTCTGCCACCTCACCTCCTTGTTATCTTCCATTAACCTTTCCTGTGTGTCTTCTCCCCTGAACTGTTGCCATTGCAGTATTTACTGACTTCTGGTTTTCTGTGGGCCACATCTGAACCCTTTGCCAGGACACATGATGCCCCTGCCCAGCCCAACAGTTTCCGCTCCTCTGTATCATGTGGATCAACTTGCAGTTCTCTCGTCTATGCCTTCTCACGCTTAGAGTCTTTGCTTACTGGGTCTCCTCTGTCTGCACACCCTTCTCTCCCATCTTGGCCTGGAGGAGCACTGCTCAGTCTTTATGACACAGCCTGGGCTCCTCCTCTTTTGTGAAGCCTTGTCCTATTCTAGTACTCTCCCCAACTTGGTTCAGTGTACCTCCTATGTGTTCCTGTTCCCTCTGTGCTCCCCTCCACCACATGGCAAGTCAACCGAGGGCCTTGTAGGCTGGCTGATCAATGGAAAGCTTTTCTCTACCATCTCCTTTCATTGTTACCAGTACACTTAGTGAAATCTTATGGCAATGAAAACCATGTACTCAATCTGTTTTTGCCTGCCTTATGCAAGCAGTGTCCCTGGCAATAAAGCAAGGTCATGTGAAAGATTTCTGGCCAATGGGATGTGAGTGGAAGTGATGAGTGCTGCTTCCAGGTCAGTCATTAAAACTCCCACACTAGCTGGGTGCAGTGGCAAACAGCTGTAATCCCAGTGACTTGGGAGGCTAAGGCAGGAAGTTTGCAAGTTTGAGGCTAGCCTCAGCATTTGATGGGACCCTGTCTCAAAATAAATATAAATAAGGGCTGTGGAGCATGGTAATACATGCCTGTAATCCCAGTGATTTGGGAGGCTGAGGCAGGAGGATCCTGGTTTTGAGGCTAGTCTTGGAAACTTATCAAGACACAGCCTGGGCTCCTCCTCTTTTGGGAAGCCTTGTCCTATCTTGGAACCCTCCCCAACTTGGTTCAGTGTGCCTCAAAATAAAAATAAAAAGGACTAGGATTTATCTCAATGGTATAATGCCCCTGGATCCAATCCCTAATAATGCAAACAAAACAAAACAAAATAGTAATACCTGCTGCACTAGCTCCTCCACGCTTCTTTCCCTTTTGCCATCTACATGTAGAGGACAAGGCCTGCAGTGGTAAACCAAAAGATGGAAGGGACTGGGGTCTTGAGGAGACCATGTGGTGAGAGCTACTCCTCCAGCCTGAATACTCACCCAGGACTGGTAATCTGCAAAATAAAATAAAATAAAATAAAATAAAAACACTCTTCCATTTTGTTGCGTGATTAGATATTTAGGTTTATTTTGTAGCTTGCTCTGATTAATAGTCTCAGTGTTCAAACCTGAGTGCAGGTAACAGAATAAAACAAACAGCCTGTTGAAACTGGGCACAGTGGCACAGGTCTATAATCTCAGTGGCTCTGGAGGATCCCAAGTTTGAGACCAGTCTCTGTTTCATAACAAAAAATTTAAAAAGGGCTGGGGATGTAGCTCAGTGGTAGAGTGCCCAGCACTGTGATAAAAATAAATTTAAAAATTTTTAAAAAGTACCAGGCATGTTTATACTTAGGTGGCAAATTCAATATGAAGAAGGTAAAGGAAGAGCTGTCCACCAATTTTTCTTGCTTACACGGGTGGCTAGATGGCAGAGGCATTCTTGGGGTACCCAAGAACCCCAACTGAGGGTCTGGATTCAGAGAATGACACATAACTTATTGTTAATTTATTACTATTATCATCATCATCCTCCTCTTCTCAAAAATTAGAGGACAGAGTCTCACTGTATTGCCAAGACTGGTCTTCAACTCCTGAGCTCAAGTGATCTTCCCACTTCAATGTCCAGAGTAGGTGGGACAATAGTTACATGTTGCCACACCATGCCACATGCTTAGTTTCGGATATAAGAAGATTGAAATGTCTTGAAGACAATTCAGAAGAGATGTTGAATTATAGTTGTGCACGAGGATTTAGAGTTTAGGTAACAAGTCTGTTCTGGGGTCATGGGCATGTTGATGGGAATGAAAGCCCCAAGAATTGAGTTGACTAAATGATCAAATAGATGAATAATCAGAAACTGAGGCTCAAAGAGAGTCCCTTGGATCCACCCTGACTTAGTGACAGTGTAAAACCATTAACAAAGAGTCTTTAAAGAATGGTCTCTTTAGGAAGCACCTCATAGAGGGGAGATGGGCATTTCTCAGTTTTTTAGGCTTTTTTCTACCTGCAGTAGTAGGTCCTAAAAATCTGCCCCTGTGCCAGTCCACTGAGCCTTGCACCTGGAATGATTTATTAAAGTTGAGTGTCTAAGCCAGGCATGGTAGTATACATCAGTCCCAGCTACTTGGAAGTTAAAGCAAGAAGATCACTTGAGGTTACAAGTTTGGGGCCAGGCTGGACAACATAGCAAGATCCTCTCTCTCTCTCTCTCTCTCTCTCTCTCTCTCTCTCTCTCTCTCTCTCTCTCTTCTGGTGCTGGGGATTGAACCCAGGGCTTTGCACATTCGAGGAAGATCCTATCTCTTAAAAACAAAACAAACAAAAAAACAAGAGTCCAACTCTAGGAACCTGAACTCCAAAGTAGGATTTTCATGGGACAGTCTTGCTCTGTTTCCCAGACTGGTTTCAAATTCCTGAGTTCAAGTAACCTTCCTCAGCCTCCTGAGTATTTGGGATTATAGGTTTGTGCCATCACATCTGGCTCCAAGTAGTTTTAAAAGCTCTGTAGGGGTCTGGGGACTTAGCTCAGTGGCAGAGGGCTTGCCTGGTCTGCACTAGGCCCTGTGTTCCATCCTGTGCATCTCAAAACAACAAAGATCACGCAGGGGATCCTGACATGAAGGCAGGCTGGGACCCCGTGTGTGTGCTGTGCCCACTGTAGGCAGTTTGTACATTCCTGAGGGAACTCGGAGGTTTAAGGTTCTGTATGTGAATAACATATTCCATTGAAGTCTGATTCAAGAAAGAGGTTCTAGACATTTCTGTTTGGAGTCTGGTGGGCAAGAGGCTGCCTCTCGGACTCAAGCAGAGTGCAGGGTTTGCTGTTGCAAGAATGTAATCTTGGGAGGTTGGCGGCTAACAGAATATCTCCAGATCTTCTGTTTTGAGGACTCCATTTCAAACATATTAGGGGAGCACAGTAGGCAGAGGAATCTTGTTCCTGATGCTTCTATTGTCATTATTGGTGTGAGTAGTAAGAGCAGCTCTCATTTACACCTATTCTGTGCCAGGCACTCTCCTGAACTACTTTTATTTTTGGCGGGGGGCGGTGGTGGTGGTGTGTACCAGGGATTGAACTCAGCCATTGAGTCACATCCCCAGCCCTATTTTTTATTTAGAGACAGGGTTTCACTGAGTTGCTTAGCAGCTCACTTTTGCTGAGGCTGGCTTTGAGCTCCCAAGTCGTTAGGATTACAGGTGTGCACCACTGCACCCAGCATATGCCGAACTCTTGGCAGCCATTCTCTCTGATTCCTGAAGGACTACTGAAAGACAGGGTTAGCATCCTTGTTTTAAATATGAAGAAACTGAGCTAGGGGCTGGATATATAGCTTAGTCATATAGTGCCTGCCTATCATGCACAAAGTTAGGTCCTCAGCACAGAAGGAAAGAAAAAAAAATGTTGAGCTAAATGCAGGTCTGCTTATCATTGACATCACATACTTTCAATGGAAAATAAGTTTAGGGGGCCCAAGAGGAATACATAGGACACAGTAGGGGTCAGAGTTATGTAGACAACACTTGCTTCATCTGCTATGGAGCAGTGTGACTCAGCTCTCATTGATTGTGGAGATGGGGGACTGTGATCTAGTGTGACTCCATCCAACAATTTTCCAAAAGTAACTGGACACATTTTGTAGGAATGTCATAATTTTTTTTTTCCCCCAGGGGACAGGTACCAGGAATTAAACTCAGGGGCACTCAACCACTGAACCACATCCCTAGCCCTATTTTGTATTTTATTAGAGACAGAGTCTCACTGAGTTGCCTAGTGCCTCGCTAAATTAATGAGGCCGGTTTTGAACTCATAATCCTCCTGCCTCCGCCTACCAAGCCTCTGGGATTACAGGTGTGCCACTGCGCTCAGCAGGAATGTCATAATTTTTGCATGTTGGCAAAAAAATTTTTTTTTCAATGTTAGGAATTGAACCTAGGGTCTCATGCATGCTAAGCAAGCGCATTTCCACTGAGCTACACCTCCCGACTATACACACACACACACACACACACACACACACACATACATATGTAGGGCAAGCAAGTATGACTGTGAGTCAGATTCAGCCTACCAGGTACCAATTTGTAACGTTGGGTGAAGAGGTCTTTGATGTATTCGGCAGGTATTGGAATGCTCACTGGAGGCATCAAGGTGGAAGAGACCTGGTACAGGATCTCTCTCTTTCTCTCTCTCCCTTTTTTTCTTTCTTTCTTTTTTTATTTTTGTACAGAGAATTGAACTCAGGGGTGCTCTACAGCTGAGCTACATCCCAAGTCCTTATTTTTATTTTGAGACAAGGTCTCACTAAATTGCTCAGGTTGGCCTCAAACTTGTAATCCTCCTGCCTCAGGCTCTTTAGTTGCAGGGATTACAGGAATATACCACTATGCCTGGCCTGGTATAGGATGTCATTGAGCTCATGATCAATTTCAATATTGTGTGGTCCATGCTTTCAGAGGGGGGCCGTTCCCTGGAGGCATGGCACCTGCTTCCTGGGAAAAGTGAAAATTGATTGATGTTGTATTAGTTTTTTTTTTTTTTTTTAGAGAGAAGAGAGAGAGATTTTTTAAAATATTTATTTTTCAGTTTTCGGTGGACACAACATCTTTATTTTATTTTAATGTGGTGCTGAGGACCAAACCCAGCGCCCGGTGCATGCCAGGCAAGTGCGTTACCATTTGAGCCACATCCCCAGCCCTGTTGTATTAGTTTTTTTAGGACTGTTGTAACAAAGTATCACAAACTGAGTGGCTAACAGAAATTTATTGGTTCATAGTTGTGGGGGCTAGACATCCCAAATTAAGGTACTGGCAGGGCCATGCTCCCTCAGAAGTCTCTAGAGGAGAATCCTTCCTTGTCTCTTTCTTAGCTGGGTTTTTTTTTTTTTTTTTTTTTTTTTTTTGGTACCAGGGTTTGAAGCCAGGGTGCTTAACCACTGAACCACATCTACAGCCCCTTTTATATTTTTATTTTGTTTTGAGACAGGGTCTTGCTAAGTTGCTTTAGGACCTTATTATGTTGCTGAGACTGACTTTGAATTCGTGATCTTCCTGTCTCAGCCTCCTGAGCTACTGGGATTATAGGCATGCGCTATCGCACCCAGCTTTTAGCTTCTGATATTGCCAGCAAGTCTTGGCATTCCTTCGCTTATTGATACATCACACCAATGTCTGCCTCCACTGTCACATGGCATTTTCCCTGTCTATTTCTATGTTTCTTTTCCTCTGCTTTTAAGGCCAGCAGCTATATTTAATTAAGGGTCCATGCTAGTCTAAGATGACATCATCTTAACTTGATTATTATACCAGTGAAGACCCTATTACGAAACAAACTCACATTCAGAGGTACCAGGAGTTAGGACTTTAACAAATCTTTTTTGGGGAACACCATTCAACCCACAACAGATGTATAGAAGAGGAAGTTGAAATTTGGGGTATAGTATTGCAAGTAAGGAGAACAGCAAATGTAAAGCCCCCTCCCCCTCCCCCCAGACAGGCACACATTGATGAGTTACAAGAAATAAAAGTAATCCAGCAAAGCTTGAGTGGAGAGTAGCAATGAGATGCAGCCAGGATGGCCATGATGGGCTCCATAGGCCATATGGCATGATCAAGTTAGGTGAAGCTGCAGTTAGGAAAAAAAAATCCCAAATCTTTGTGCTGGGCACAGTACAGGTTCATTTCTAGCTGTGTCAAGTCTGATGTGGGTTGAACATCTCTTCTTGGCTCTTCTCTGCCATGCAAAGCACATGGTGTCCAGGGAAATGAGATGGGAAGAGGTCCCAGTCTCAAGTTCCCAAGCCTGGAAGTGACCCTTGTACTCACAGATCACATAACAAGGGAGGCTGGAATTAGGGGCACTGTTTTGAGAGTCCTGTCTTGCTTGTATTCACCCAAGTCAGGGTTAGGACTTCCTTCCCAGAGTACTGGGAAGGCAGCCAAGGTTTTCACACAGAGTAGTGACAAGATTCAACCTGCATTTTACAAAGATTTCTCCTGCTGGAGTCAGAGTCAGCCCTGAAGTGGGGGAGTGGCAAACCATCTGGTGGCCTGTGGGAAGTGGCCAGAGTGGGAGTTGGTCACAGCCGAGGCACAATATATTTGCAGTTAACTGGTAAAACTTCCACCTCACAGGCACAGCTAAAAATAATAATGATGATAATGTGAGAAAATTAGTTCATGTAATTAAAAAAAACTATGCAAGTGCATTTTGTGTATATCCTCATCTAGACTAGGAGTTTTGGGTTTGTTTTTTGGTGCTGGGGATTCAACCCAGGACCTCACACATGCTAAATAGGAGCTCTACCACTGAGCTACACCTCTAGCCCTAGATTAGAGATTCTACATATTTAACACATATACTACTGGGCAGCCTGAATCCCTAAAGCCAGGATACTGTAGTCTCTGAGCCTCTTGGGGTCCTTCCTGACTTGACCCCATCCTTAAGACCCCTTGCTGCCTTGAGAACCTCATTGTCATGGAAAATGCCTTCTACTCAAGAGTCCTTAACTGGGACCCAATAACAACAGTGAGGACCCTTGTGTCAAAGGGATTTCATGGTCAGGCTCTGCCTGTTATCGTAGCTACTCAAGAGGTTGAGGCAGGAAGATTGCAAATTCGTGGCCAGTCTGGGCAACTCAGGGAGACCCTGTCTACAGTTAGCGGGGTGGTGCTGGGATGTACCTCAGTAGTGGAGTACTTCCTTAGCATGCAGGAGGGTTAGGGTTCAATCCCTACCACCGCAAACAAAACAAAACCAAAACAAGGGATTTCCTACTGCTTCCAAACATCCTGGTGCCCTGCCTCTGTCAGACTGGGGGCATTTTTTCGCTGAGTCTGACTCCCACTTGCCTGTAGTTCTTTATATTTTCTAAGCTGTTTGAGCCTTAGAATCTGATGAGACCTAATTTAGATGAAGGAACTGAGAAGTCAGAGATAGCTTGTCCCATGGTAGCTAGGATCCCTGGCAAAAACCCCCCTGATGGGGAGTTGGAAGTGAATTGTGGCCTTGTGGCCACAGATTAGTTTATTTACTTATTTTTTCTAGGGATTGAACCCAGGGGTGCTCTATCACTGAGGTATACCCATAGTCCTTTTTATTTTTGGAGACAGGGTCTTGTTAAGTTGTTGAAGCTAGCCTGAAACTTGTGATCCTCCTGCCTCAGTTGCTTGGGCAGCTAGGATTACAGGAGAGTGCCACTGTGCCTAGCTGTGGCCACAATTTTAGCTGTATAATTTCAGTACTCTGATATGGATAAACTGAATATAGGTGTTATGGTTTGGATGTGAGGTGTCCCCCAGAAGCTAATATATGAAACAATGCAAGGTTTAGAGGAGAAAGGATTAGGCCATGAGAGCCTTAATCCAATCACTGAATCAGTTCCCTGATGGGATTAACTGAGTGGTGGCTGAAGGTGGGTAGGGTGTGGCTGGAGGAGGTGGGCATGGAGACATGCCATTTGGGGTATATATTAATATATATAGTCTCCATTTATATCTGGCAAGTGGAGACTCTGCTTTCTGATCATCATGTGAGCTGCTTCCCTCCACCACACTCTTCCACCATGATATTATGCCAAGGAATGGGGCTGGCTTTCTATGGACTGAGACCTCTGCAACTGTGAGCCTCTGAATAAATCTGCTCTCTTCTTAAATTGTTCTTGTCAGGTCTTTAGTCACAGTAGCAAAAAAATCTGAATAAAACAGCAGCTTTCTGAAAAAAAGATCTCACTCAGTTGTTGAGGATGGCTTGAATTTGCAATCCTCCTGTCTCAGCTTCCCTGTATACACAAAGCTATTTTGAAGCTCCAACATAGCAATGTTGGTGGGAGCATTTCGCAATCTGTGAAGCATTGTCTAAAAGGTATCCTCAGATTTTGTATGTCATTGAAAGTTTTTGAAGGTAGTCATGTCAATGCATGCCTATAATTCTAGCTACTCAGGAGGTTGAGAAAGGAGGATCTCAAATTCGAGGTCAGCCAGTTCAAGGCAATTTATGTCTCAAAATAAAATAACAAAGGCTGGATATAGCTTAGTGGTAGAGTGCTTGCCTAGCATGCAGAAGGCCTTGGGTTCAATCCCCAGAATTGCACCACACACACACACACACACACAAAACAAAGTTTCTAAGTCATGCTGAAGGCATACATGTAGAAAATTAACGTGGAAAATTAACAACTGAGTGAGTATATGCCCTCAATTATTATGTCCTGAGGCTACTCTTACACTCTTTGAATTTAATTTCTTAAATTTCCCTTATATTTTGGGCAGCTTTGCTTCATTTCCTGCTGACCTGGCCCTTATTTCTTTTGGTGGTGAGAACTGGGGTGGAGCAGAAGGACATTTAGTAGAGACTTTTCTGTAAGCCTTACAACTAAATTTCAGTGACATGATTAAAGGTGAGTGGAAATAAATGAATTCAAGGTATAGAATCTAGACTGAAATCGTGAAGAGTTTAAATGGACCTTGAAGTGAACCAGTGGACATTTGCTTACCTAGAAAGTGAGGATGCCAGTTCTGGTTTGATTGTTGCCTTGGTGGCAGCATGTAGTGCAATATAGCTAAATATTCAGATTTTTGTGGAAAAGTCTGAAGTCTTTTTTTGGGGTACTGGAGATTGAACTCAGGGGCACTCAACCACTGAGCCACATCCCTAGCCCTTTTTTGTATTTTATTTAGGGACAGGTTCTCACTGAGTTGCTTAGTGCCTTGCTGTTGCTGAGGTTGGCTTTGAACTCTTAAATCTCCTGCATCAGGGATTATAGGCATGATCCACCGTACCCAGTTTGAAGTCATTAAATGTGAAATTGTCACATTTTTCAATCTCAGAGCAACAGCATACTGTCTGTAGTTTGTTCATGAGTCTGTTGATTAGCCTGGGATCACTGCTCTGGGCTTCACTTTTGGCATTTATAGATCAGTGATGATTCCATCATCCATAGGATAGCAGACCAGATGAGAACAAAATGTCCAGCCTGCCACACCACACTGGGCCTGGTTTTGGTAATTCAGTGGGAAATGTCAGTTTATGTTCTGTTAGTAGGACAAGTAATCTCCAAGCTTCTGAATTTGGAATTCTAGTCCATCTGGGGCCTGCCATCCATATGATTATTAAAGGAATCACGGGATTACCCAAGCCTTTTCCAGTTTGGTGATAAAGGTTTTCAGTATTTTTCTGGAGGTACTGGGGATTGAACCCAAGGGTGTTCTATCACTGAAATACCTCTCCAGCCCTTTTTATTTTTTTTTAATTTTGAGATAGAGTTTTGCTAAATTGCCCAGTCTGGCCTGCAGTCTGTCTCCTTCACCTTCCCGAGGCGCTGGGATTACAGGCATGCACCATCGCGCCGGGCTGGTTTTAAAATATTTTTAAGTTAGGAAAGGAGAACTAGTTCTTCACCCCCAAAAAACTCATTTAACGGGAATGAAATATTTTTCTCAAGAAAGAATTCAGCCAAACTAAGTAAATTTAAGGAAAAATGTTAAATAACACAAGGTAAATGTGATCTTAATCATGAGTGGCGCCAGGCGCCCAGAGACTGGGAAATACTATGGTCCCACCGTTCTCGGTGCGAGACACCTGGGGAAACCTCCTAACCCCTTATTACTGGGGGAGAAGGCAGAAAGGGCGAGAGCGCAGGCTTTCCGATCACCAAGGTTCAGGGGGTAGGTGGGCTCCATCCCAATCACTCCAAGCGGTGCTGAGAGCTTTGGAGATAGCAACACACCCTATCTCGGAAGCTTGTGTTCTGCTACTTCATCCGGGCGACCTTGGGCTTCGAGACTTCTCCCGCTCAGTTTCCTCTTGGGAAACGGGACGACCTAGGCTGCCAATGTGTGTGTGGATGCGTAAGAAGGCAAGCGATTTGAGCTTCAGAAAGTAGAGGGTCCGCCTGGAGCTTGCAAGATTTTGGACACAACGCCGTTCCCCTCGACACTCCGAATCCTCAGCTGAGCCCAGACTCGCGCGCGTTCTAAAATGAGGACAAAGCCCTCCCCTACCTGGAGCGCGCGCGCTGTCGTGGCCAATAGGAAGCCGAAATAAGGGTGAGTGACGGGAGGGGCCATCCAATGAGCATGCGTTTTGTTGCGAGGTGTCCCCCGGCTCCAGTATTATAAAGAGCTCCACGAGTCGGCATTGTCAGGCGGCGGCACCGCGCGAGTCGGACCTGGGCTGTGGTCCGTGGGTTCTGTGTGGCGGCGGCCGAGGAGGAGGAGGAGGGAGCTCCATCGGAGCGGCTCCGTCAGTGGACGGAGGCGAGGTCCCGGCAGCGCGAGCTTGAGCGCGGCCGAGCCCGCGGCGCCTTCCCCAGCGGGTGGGGACAAGTGGGCCCCGCGGCGTCATCGGCGGCGAGGTGAGCGACCGGGCCGCGGGAGGCGGGCGGGAGCTCGGGCAAGAGTCGTGCCGGCCTGACGCGCTATCGCCGCGTGTGGTCGCTCGTTGCAGGAGCCGCCGCGGCCTGCCCTACCATGTCGGAAACGGGTGAGGAGCAGCCCATGGAGACTACGGGCGCCACTGAGAACGGACATGAGGCCGCTCCCGAAAGCGAGTCGCCGGCAGGGGCTGGCACTGGAGCAGCCGCGGGTTCTGGAGGCGGGACCGCGGCGCCCCCGAGCGGGAATCAGAACGGCGCCGAGGGCGACCAGATCAACGCCAGCAAGAACGAGGAAGACGCGGGGTAGGTGCGGTCGCGGGCGGACGGGGGCGCCGCCTTTGTTCCGGGGCCGCCTTTTGTTGGCGCCACGCGGCGGGGGGAGGGGCGGTCGGACTGGACCCCGCCACGCTCACTGCTCAGCTCTTGAGCTGCTACTCGCTCTGGAGTTTGCAGGAGTTTGTTGGGTCGACTTTGGCGCCGCCCCGGGGCCGCCCGCGCGCTGCCAGGCCGAAGTCGGCTCCGGGGCGGGCAGCCCGGAAGAGGGAAAGCGCTCGGACCCGGTGCCCGGCCGGGTCTAGGGCTGCGCAGGGGCTGTGTGGGCGGAGTTGGCGCGCGCCTGGGCCCAGGCCTCCCTCCTCCGCCTCTTCCCGGGGGCGGAGTCATGGTCTGAACTCTGGGCGGTCTCTGCCCCAGGAAGCTTCGAGTTCCTTGAAACAAGTTCTTGGAGGTGGTGAAGACTGGAAGGGACGCTAGCCCATAGATTCGTGGTGGTTGGACACCTTATTTTCAGTTTTGAGTGGTCTGGGCCTATACCCCTGGCAACGTTTCCGTTTTCGCTCAGAGCCTGGGACTGCACGGTGTGGTTAAACGTCTCTGAGATCAGAGGGCAGTGGGGTCCAAGTTGAATTGAGATTGTAGATCAATAGAATTTAACATTCCTTAAAATGTAGTGCCCTTGTAGACTCTTAAGGGTGGCTGTAGACTTTGTCTACAGGATGTTGGCTTTATAATCATTTCATTGAAAGCTTAGCCAGGGTTAGTCCTTAAAATCACAGCTTTCTTACAAGATTTGTTGCATGCATCTCACTCTACCATTTCAGAAAAATGTTCGTTGGTGGTCTGAGCTGGGATACCAGCAAAAAAGATTTAAAGGACTATTTTACTAAATTTGGAGAGGTCGTGGATTGTACAATAAAAATGGATCCCAACACTGGACGGTCAAGAGGGTTTGGGTTTATCCTCTTCAAAGACGCTGCCAGTGTGGAGAAGGTAAGCTGGGTATCAGCAGTCTCAATGTATAGGATTTGAAATCTAAAGACACTGTTGTACAGAATGTTTAGCTTGTGTGCTGTGTAGTTGAGTGCTTTGGGACAAGTAGGTTAGGAAAATCACATTCCTGTTTTTGAGGGATTAATACAGGTTTAATGGGAAGTAAGTGATGAAATGGTTCAGGAAGAGTATTGTTGGTGTTTGTTTCTTTTTATGTGCGTATTTCTGGGTACCATGCTGAACATTTTACTGTGGGTATTAGAACTGAGTCGGATTATTATGAGGATAAGCATTTAGCTCCATATAGGAAAAAACAAAATCCTAAGCCTCAAATTTTAGTGGAAGAGATCATGCAGTTACAGGTAGAGTGAGAACTCCAATCCCTAGCACCCCGTCTCTAAGTCTGCTCATAATCACTGCTCCTTTATTGGAAAGAAATAGGCCCTACATTGGGACTGTTTGGGCAGGGTGGGTAAGGGCTCAGTGGACTATTACTGACTTTGGAGAAGTCATTGACTCTACAATAAAAATAGATGGTCAAGAGAGTTGGAGAGGAGAGGACTGATTTATAGGTGTTTAGGTGAACCAGGTGTATTGGAAGTTTGGAGAAAGTTGGGTTGGAAGATGGACTGGGGTGGAGTTCGGAGGGCATGAAGCACATTTTGTGTACCTGTGTGGGAATCTTGAGGCTTAGAGAGAAGGGCCTCCATGGTCATTTACTGAATAATAACCTGATCCCTTCTGTTTGAAACAGGTCCTAGACCAGAAGGAACACAGGCTGGATGGCAGGGTAATTGACCCTAAAAAAGCCATGGCCATGAAGAAGGACCCTGTCAAGAAAATCTTTGTAGGGGGTCTGAATCCTGAAGCCACAGAGGAAAAGATCAGGGAGTACTTTAGAGAGTTTGGGGAGGTGAGTGTGGTGGCCTCAGGAGTGGCCTGCCAGCTGCTCTGAGACTGCTTGCTTCCTTCTTGGTCCATCCTTGGTAGTCTTGGCTAGTTGGAGCCCTCAGTAGGGCTTTCTTACTCTCTGGCCTTTTAATGGGTCTTCTCTCCAATAGTTTATACGAATTGGTAGGAGAGGTTTGGTCCTGAGCATTGTTTGTTTTTACAGATTGAGGCCATTGAGCTTCCAATGGATCCCAAGTTGAATAAAAGACGGGGTTTTGTTTTTATTACTTTTAAAGAAGAAGATCCTGTGAAGAAAGTTCTGGAGAAAAAATTCCATACTATCAGTGGAAGCAAGGTATGGTGTTTTAGCTGTGTGTGCTCATCTTTCTGGAAAGCTGGCTCTTGCAGGTGTGGGTTAGGTTGGGCTATGTCAGAGATTAATTAGCAAGTTAGTTGTTCTCCAAAGTATACACTTGACTTGACTGGAGCAGGTGGTCTTTTAGAACTTACGCAATTGAATAGACTACCTTTTATGGTGAGGATTTTGAGGATTTGCCCTGTTCCTGATGACCTCTTTTTGTTCATCTTGGGATATATCCCTTTGGGCACTGATCTAGACAATCCTTCCACAGGCAAAGATCCTAAAGAGCATCTGGGGACCAGGCCAGCTTAAATCTAGGACCAGTTTTGCCTTCATATGTGGAGTCATGTGTAGTGGAAAGGTGCAACTCTTCCCCTGAACTCTGGTAGAGGACAGAATAGTTTAAGCTTCAGGATGGCAGTTAGCAGAGTTAAAGGTGTGGCCCTCTGTGGCTGGGTGTGGCAGGCTGTGTGTCTCAGCGGGAGTGGAAGTCAGATAGGTGGGACAGGTAGGGTGGGGCTTCTAGAAGTCCCCATCCTGGCTAGGAGTTTAGAAAGCTCCAAATAGGGATTAGGTCCCTAAATGTTTTATAAAATAAGCAGGTGAGATGCGAGTTGTTCCTATAGTGGACAGTGACAGACTGCTTTATGTGCATGCGAACAAAGCAGTGGTAAGAGCCTCTAAGCTAACATTTTAATGATGGGTGTTACAAATAAGTATTCAGTTGAGTGTAATCAACTCAATTTTTAATTAAATGGGATAGAAAACAGACATCACTTAGCAGGTTCAAATGTCAATTAAATGTATCTTATGTGAGGACACACAATGTATAGTGATTTTTACTGTTTTTAATGGAGGTGTCTGTCAATATTTTCCTTAAGTACCACTGATTTATTTTAGCGGACACAATCCCCATCCCCTTGCCCAGTGCAGATGTTGTGCAGGAAGGAAACTGACCCTCTGGGCCTGTGGTAGGGATGTAGACATGGCCTTATCCCAACAGTAGGCTAGTGCTTGGAAGAGCAGAGGAATGGGTGGCAGTGTGGTCTTGGGCAAAGCCCCATGCTGAGCCTCAGAAACTGTGATGGAGGTCAGGGTTTTCTCAGTAGAGTATTTGGGTGGGATGAGTTTCTTCTGTAAAAAGAGAAAAGAAAGAAAAATGAGAGGTGGTGCCAACTCCCAGGCCATCTGTTCTCTGTTCCCCTGATGTCTGGTGTGTCTTGCCCTCCTGGGATGTAGTTGGTCCAGTGCATTTTCCTAGGAAAGGTTCTCTTAAAGAAAGGCCCTGGGTTTTAGTTGGTTTTAGGAGCTTTTAGCGCACACATGGATTTCTGCCCCAGCATATTTTGAGCAAATTGACATGCCCAGTCTACCATCTGAGTGTTGCAGTGAAAGTCTTTGTCCTGAGCTAGCCTCACTGGCCTGACCCACTGTCTCTTTGGCTTTTAGTGTGAAATCAAGGTGGCCCAGCCCAAAGAAGTCTATCAGCAGCAGCAGTATGGCTCTGGGGGCCGAGGAAACCGCAACAGAGGGAATCGAGGCAGTGGTGGCGGTGGAGGTGGAGGTAAGTGAAACTTCAATGAAGATGGGTCCTGTTTCCCTGCCTGTAAGATGCCTTCTGTGCCTGTTTTGGGGTTGCCTCTGGTGTTCTGTGCAGCATGGGTGGGCAAGCAGTGTGTGAAATGGGAATGGGGCAGGAATAGGAATGATTTCCTGGGTCAGCTGTGTGCTTTTGCTGCTGTGGCTCCTGGAATGGAAGAGACCTGTCTGTCTTCACTTGTGCGGCTTGGGGCCCCAGGGCAGAGGGAGCATTTGCATTGCATTCTGGGTGGGGGCATGATGGGTTGTGCTTGGCTCTGTGGCTGTCCTCTGAGTCTTGGTACACACAGGGGCCAGTGGGCAGAAGGGTAGGGCAGAGCTGTGCCAGGCGCTTACCTCCTTCCATCACAGGCCCTCTGACTCCAAAGCCTGAACTGCATCTATTTCAAGGCCAAGCTGCCAGGGAGGGGTGGGGGTGATCAGAGGGTGACTTGAGTAAGCCACTTGTACCCCAGGTGAAGTTAGCATCCTGGCCTCCTGATCCGGTCTCAGGCCCAGAGGTGGGCCCAGGGCCCTCTAAAAACAGAAAGCAGCCCCATGGCTTCTGCCTGAGTTGCCATTGTAACCCCGCCACCCAAAGGGCAGGATTTCCTCCATCCTAGCTCCTGCGTGTGCTAAATGGTCCATGGGCCCCTGTGCCCTGCTCCCCCCACAGGTCAGAGTCAGAGTTGGAATCAGGGCTACGGCAACTACTGGAACCAGGGCTACGGCTACCAGCAGGGCTACGGGCCCGGCTATGGCGGCTACGACTACTCGCCCTATGGCTATTACGGCTACGGCCCCGGCTACGACTACAGTAAGTAGGAGAGGGAGGCCCTATCCACTCCCCCACCAGGGGGGCAGGTCAGACAGTGCAGGGGCCACTGGCAGCAGGGGCTTTGGAGTCAGACAGGCCCTGGCTCAGGCACTGGAGCTACCCAGTGGAGTTCTAGCTCCAGGGCCTCAGTAAAATAGAGGTGATCCCTACTGTACAGGGTTGAGGATCCTGTGAGGATGCGTGTCAAGCGCCTGGCACAAGGTAAATGCTCAGTAAGTAGTAGCTGCTACGTTGTTCTTGTCCCTAGGTCAGGGTAGTACAAATTACGGGAAGAGCCAGCGACGCGGTGGTCATCAGAATAACTACAAGCCATACTGAGGCGGCAGCAGGAGCAGCTGACTGACTGACCGCACACGCTTTGTTGGATACGGAGTGAACGCAATTATGTACCAAATTTAACTTGGCAAACTTTCTATGGCCTGTCCCATGTGCATCTTATTTAAAATTTCCCCCCTGGAAATCACTCTCCTGTTTACTATTTCCAGAGCTCTAGTTGTTTTAGGCAGGGTGTGGTGTCTCAGGCCAGAGCGGCATTAGGGGTTGATTTTATTACCAGGTTACCTAGAACCAGGTTGGAGGGTCTGCTTCCTGTTGCCGCTCTGCAGCCTGGACCTGTGGACCCTGGTTGTAAAGAGTAAAATGTATCTTAGGAAACCAGTGTCACCTTTTTTCCCACCTTTTAATTTTATATTATTTGTGTCATACATTTCCTGTAATGGAAGTGTTAATTTTACTGTACTTTTTGGTACCTTTTGGGAATCTAATGTATTGTAAGGTATTTTACACGTGTCCTGATTTTGCCACGACCTGGATATTGAAGCTATCCAAGCTTTTGAAATAAAAATTTTAAAACCCCCAAGCCTGGGTGAGTGTGGGATATGCCGTGAGACCTCTTACCCAGAGTATGGGTGCCAGGTGCTCTGGGGCTGGGGCCTTCTCCCATAGCGAGGTCTTTCAGGTGCTGACCCAGTTGTGGGTTACAGCTTGAATGAAGGACCTGACTACTGACCTTTTGTGAGCTGTTTTGGGTCTATATCCTCCATCTCTGGAGAGCATTCTGTCAGGCATACACACCCTACACATCCTTGGTTAGTTTTCTCAGCATAGAAAGCTCATTGAGGGAGGAAATGGCTATTCCTGCCCTCTCATCCTAGCCAACAAGTACAGGCCAAGTTTTAGAGACTTTTTGGTGGGGATGGGTAGATAATACTCAGGGAAGTAAGAGCTTCCCACTTATGAAGAAAGTAACCTGTGAGAAGGAGCAATTAGAACAAGAATGTTTTAGAAGGTTCATTTTGCTAAGGAAAATGGCTGTTGATGGTAAGAAACCATCTCTGGGTCTCTTAAGAGGCAAGGTCCACTCACCTGGAGGATATTTGACTGAGCAGGGCTGAAGTCTCAGTGTTTCACAACTTCTTACCTTCTCTTCCATATCTGAAAAGACCACAAAGCCACCCCATGGAACACCTTTCTCTGGAGCCTTCAGTGTCCAAAGCTGCTTGGTTGGCAGTTTAGAGACTGGGCCCACCTACATGGCTAGTTTCATACCTGACCCTTACTCACAGAGGTGGGCTAGCAATTTCTTGGAAGGAAACCATACATACACCTGGAAAACATAAGCCAGCCCTCGGTTCTCTTGTTACTTTCAGGCTGTGTCCAGGAGTCAAACCACTTCTGTAGCCAGTTAGCTTCTCGTTTGTTAGGCTTCCCACAAATAACACTGTCCATCAGAACCCCTACCATCTCAAATTGTCTAGCAGGGATTGGACTTTGTTCAGCTCCAGGGCCCTGGGCATATGTGTACCTGTGGTCAGCAAAAAAGTAACCCAGAGGTGGAAAGGAAAGAGTGCTTTTGACACGTTCCACCGATAGTTTTGCCTATATGGGGGTCTCAAAGGTCTCCGCAAATGGTATACAGCCTCAACAGGGCTTAATCTCAGTTTGGTAGAGATGTAAGTAGATTGAGGGGATACACTGGGCTTATTTTTGACCATTCTAGGTGATTGGGGAAGAAGTTTATTGTTGTCCGGTCTCTGAACAAATCTCATTTCAGCCACCCCCCAGCTAGGTGAATGTGTTCCTAGCTTCCAGTATAGAAGGAAGCTGCTGCCATCTGTATCTCAGGGTGACTTTAAGCACATGTAATGGGGTCTAGCCCAGGCAGGTGGGTTGGCTGGTGGCTTGATGCCCAAAGGGCTAGAAAGCTCTTTTAGGTCCAGGCAGGAATAGGAGAGGCTTGGGCTGGAAGGCCCTTCACAAACTTGGTGTGTGTCTCAAGGATATCCTGTCTTCTTCTGGGCTCTCATGCCCCTTAGTGCATGCTGGGGGCTCTAGATAACATGGTCAGTTGCTGCTCCAAGCTCACCTGTCAGAATGGCATCCAGCTTTGTCACCACCAGTTGTGCATTGTCCAGGCTGAAACACATTGGGGGCTTAAACTTCAGAATGTTCCTTCCAGGGCCATCAGCACTTAGCAAAATGTAGTTTTCCTTCAGCCTGTGAGGACAGGACACCCCTTTGACATTCAAGCCTTCTTCATCGTCACTTTGGCTTAATGTCCAGGATTCAAGCTACACTGTCTTCAGAGTCCTTCAACAGTCTTTTCCCACCAAGACACTGTCCTGTCCACCCTGCCAAAGTCCTGCTCATCCTGTGGCCCAGCATTAATGGCCCTTGTCTGGAATGCACTTGGTTCTGAGTCTGCTGCCCCCAAAATGGGTCTGACTTCTCCAGTCTATACCAAGCCAAGAATGACCAGGGTTATCAACAATGCCTGCATTTCCCTTTTTTTGTGCATGGTTTGTGGTGTGTAGTATGTCCCCTTTCTAATGGAACATGTCTAACATGAATGGAATGAGAATTCTGTAACATTTGCCAAGCTTCAGTAACTTCCCTCCCCATGCCTCCTAGGGTAATTTGTCATCCCAGCGGGACTATTAATTTCCCATTCTTTTTGGGAAGATGAGTAATTTTTAATATTCCACATTAATATTTGGATATTTTGGCTACTGACAAAAGGGTCTCGAATGATTTATTTGTGTTTTGACTTATGCTCCCATTCTTTTTTATTTTTTATTGTTAAAATATTACCAGGGGTGGGGTGGGGCTTGTTTTTCAATTTGTCTTCTGGCTCCTTTTTCCTGTTCCGGTTCTTTGCAGCACATTGGAAAAAATAAAGTTTGAACTGTGGATTCTCCCCTAGGCCTAATCTAGCTCTGCCACCTAGCAGGGTCACTGCAGGTGGAACACCTGTCCCATATTTAGTGTTGTGAAGGTGTAAGAATTAACCTAGTATCTGGCTTCTCTGCCACTTGACCATTCAGAATCCCCAAGGCTCATTGTGAAGATGTTGGGTGAGCTGGCAGGGACTGGCCACTGCAAACATTTGAGGGAAAGGATTTACATTAATATGGTATAGGGTGAATTAGCACACAAGATCATGAATGTTTCATAATTTGAATAAAGGCATACCAGAGGGGGTTTCTGTTGGGGGGGTAGGAATGGGGAGTGGAGATAAGAGGACAGTAATAGGGGAAGAGGTCCTGAGGCCTTAGGTCCTGCCTGGGGTTCAAGTGAAAGACCCCAGGTTAGGAGGCTGGTAGAGTGAGCCCCAGCTGCACACCTCCATTCCAAATGAAGACTGGGAAACCATTCCAACAACCTGGCACTCTGGGAATGGGGAGTCCCCCCAGTCTTGGTGGCATAGTAGCCCTCATATGAGGCTTTAGGAAAGCTATTTCCTTCTCCAGCCCTGTGTGAAACTTAGGGCTTCCTGGCATTGGGTACATGGCTGACAGAGCTGCAATTCCTTGTCCTAAGAGCTCAGTTGAGAGGGTCAGATCAGCTGCCTTGCCCCTCAGGCCCAGATACTATAGCTGTTTAGCCATATTTGTGGGAACAGGGTGGACAGAGGGAGGCTCCCTCCTATTCAAGGCCCTAAGTTGTGCAAAGAGGCATCATGGTGATTTCTACTGTAGAAGGCAACTTGAAGGAAAAAAATACCTGGTTACCACATAGTCAGCCTCTTGGGTTGCTGGCATCCTCGTGGCCTCATCTTGGACCAGATCCACACCAATGAAGAGTCCAACACCCCTGGAAAAGTTGACATCTCAGAAGGCCAGGTCTAAAGGCCACCATCCCTGCTCATATTCTGCCTGGGCCTCAACCAGACACTATCTGTTGGAACTATCTGGGACTGTCCCTGTGCCTCCTGTGGAGGCAGAGAGCTTAGGAACCCTTGGAATGGATGAAAACAGTTCTGGGGAATAACTGGGAAGGGATGGGGGCTGGGTTGTGACAGAGGAAAGAGGGTTGGGGTCAGCCTGTGCTCAGACTGAATCTGAGCTTTCTTCCCTAGAAAGTACAGTGTTGAGTAGCAGTTCCTCTGGAATGTGGACATAAAAATTCTTACCATCCATATTAGGTTGAATAATATGGACTATCCTGGGCCCTGAGAGGTGCTTGGTTATTGGGGGGCTGACTGCTGTCTCAGAGCCTTACCTGACATCACCAATGATAGGATGTTTGGCTTTTTGTTGCCTGAGAAGCTCCATCAGAAAGCTGCCCACACAGGTAGCATGAGCCTGCAGTTGCTCCTTCTCTAAGACATCCAGGACTGCCAGCCCCACAGCACAGGACACTGGGCTGCCCCCAAACTGAGCCAGGGGACAAAATATGTCAGATACAGTAGAGTGGGCCACACACCACACAGAATTGCTACACTTCCAAAGGAAGCGACTGGAGCACAGGTCCTGAACCCCATAGGGCTCAGAGCTCTCAGTAGATGGAAATCTCCTGTGGTCCCACTGGATGTCCTACTTTCTGTGGCTTCAATGCAGTTAGGACCCTCACAGAACCACTGGAGAATGTGTGTTTCAAAAGAGCTAGTGCCGTCCCATCCTCCTTCAGAAGCCTTAGGGTGGCAAGTCATTGGCTGTGCCCAGATCCACAGCACTGGACTGTACCCATCACCTCTGTAAAGGAGGGTTCATAACAGCACACCACAAAGCTTACCAGGGAAAAAAGTCACTCTGGGTGGCATAAATTCACAGCTCTGTTGGCTGAACCTGGAATACCCTGCATTTTATTTGGCTTGTATGGCATTTCTAAAAGCTTATGAATTGGGCTCATAAATTCTTGCAAGAGACTTCATGCCTTTATTTCTGATAAAACAAACATGGCCTATCTGGCCACACAAGGACCAAGCAAGATCAGTGGTTCTCTTCAGGCAGTGAGTGCATTAGCTTGCTTTTCCTGTCCAGCCTGACCCCACAGGTGTCTGAATCGGACCTGTTTTAAAGGATCAGAAGCCCAGTGACTCCTGAGGTAGGGAGACTGGACTCCTGAGGCCAGCCTCAGCAATTTAGCTAGGCTCTAAGCATCTTGATGAGAACATTTCTCAAAAAACGGACTGAGGATGTGGCTCTATGATAAAGTGCTTCTGGGTTCAATCCCCTATGTTACAATCCCAAACTTTGGGATTGGGTGTGTAGCTCAGTGGTAGTGTGCTTGCCTAGTTTGTGCAAGGCCCTTGAATCAATCCCCAGTACTGCCGAAAAACAAAACCCCAAAACCAAGAAATTTAGGCATAACAATAAATAATGATTTTTTTAAGTGTAAGGTTGAATGAGATGCAACAAAGGTATGTACTTGTACAACTTCCTCCATGATGGCTACAGAATATTTCCATCACTCCTCCAAGTTTCTTGTACTCTCACTCCTTCACTATTAGCCCCAGGCAACCATTGACTTGCTTTCTGTCACTCTAGCTTTGCCTTTTCTAGAATGTGATTTAAATGGAATTTAAGAATTATATATTCTCTTGTGCCTAGCTTTTGCTCATTGTTTTTGGAATTTGTCCATACTGTTCATTTTGTTGTATAATTATTCCATATTATGGATCTGCCATAATCTGTTTATCAATCTTCTGTTGATGGATCCTTTGGCTATTTTAATTTTTGGTTATTATGAATAAAAATCCTATAAATATTTGTATACAGTCCTTTGTAAAAACTATGTTCTCATTTTGCTTAGGTAAATAGGTGTGGAACTGTTGGGTTATAAGGTAAATGTATATATACATGAAAAAAAATGCATTCCCATCAGTCTGTGAGATTCCAGTAATGTCTTACTCGACATTTCATTATCATTTTTTTTTTTATTTAACATGATTTACCCTTATCCAAAATCTGAAACTTTACCCCACTCCCCATATTAGGGATTGAATCCAGAGCCTCATGCATGCTAGACAAGTGCTCTACCATTGAGCTACAACCTCAGCCCTTTTGTATTTTGAGACAGGGTCTCGCTAAGTTGTCAGGCTGAGAACTTGAGATCCTCATGCCTCAGCCTGCTGAGTTGCCTGGGATTACAGGCATGTGCCACCATACTTGGCTACAGCGTAGTAATTTTGAATTTAAAGACCAGAGTGAGAGGGCTGTGATTGAGGCTTAATGGCAGAGCACCACTTGCCTCACACATATGAGGCAATGGGTTTGATCCTCAATACCACATAATTTATCTACAACTAAAAAAATATTTTTAAAAAAGCCAACTTGTTAAAAAAAAAAAAAAAAAAGACCAGGTGAGAAAATTCCTAGAGGAAAAAGTGGGGGAAACAAATATAAAACGTAAATAAAAACTAAGTTTTTTATATGGAAGACGGATGGAAGTGCTAATATCTGAATAATAGAAGTCTTAGAAGGAGAACAATGATATGAAAATGTGCAAGTAGGGGCTTGGGGTTGTGGCTCAGCGGTAGAGCACTCGCCTAGCACATGCGAGGCCCTGGGTTTGATCCTCAGCACCACATATAAATAAAATAAAGTTTTGTGTCCCAACTACAACTAAAAAATAAATATTAAAAAAAAGAATGTGCAAGTAGTTGAATTAGATCTGGAATTTTTAAAAAAAACCTACCTCAGATGTAAAGAATTCACAGAGTATCAAAAGGAGAAAGGTGAAATGCATATATGGACATTATAAAGTTTAAAATAATAAAGACAAAAGAAATTTTCAAGCTGGGTATAGTGGTGCATGCCTGTAATCCCAGCAATTTGATGGGTTGAGATAAGAGATTGCAAGTTTGAGGACAGATTTGGCAATTCAGCTAGACCCAGTCTCAAAAAGAGCTAGGGATGTGGCTCTGTGGCTCAGTGGTTGAGTACCTGGTGTTACTCCCCAGTACTAAAAACAAGGAAAATTGCAGAAATGTCCAAAAGAGCCAATTGCATAAAAAAGAGATTTCCAATAGAGTCAATTGCATAAAGAAGGAACAAGAATTGATGACTTAAAGTGATAGTGATGAAAATGACAGAATAAGGTCCCTGCCTCCCCCCGCTTCCAAAATTCTCTTCTCCATAAAAGGAACAATACTAGCAAAACCCATCAGAACTCAGGAAATGGGTTTGAAGTGTCTTTGGAAGCCCCGTTCTTTGAGAACTCCTTTGACCTTCCTGGTGGCTCCCTGGAAGACCTCACACATAAGGGGGAATTTATTTGACATTGGAGGAGTTTGCCCAGTGTGAACAGCCTTTTCTCCAGTGTATTTGTTGATCAGAAGCAATAGTTTAACATTGTGGCTCACTATTGGGACAAACAGTAGATTAATAAAAAAAATAAATAAAATGTTGGGAAATGAGGTGTCTATAGGGACTCTGAAAAGCTAGCTCTGACATGTTCCTGGTGATTTAAGGGTCATGCATATACTTAGGAATATGCTCAAGCCAAATATATGTGTATGTTCAGAAAGAACTGAAAAGCCCTAAACTCACCACTGGAAGGATTGCTCAAGTCCAGGAATTCAAGATGAGCCTGGGCAACACAGCAAGATCCCATCTCAAAACCAAACAACAACAAAAACAAACAAAAAGCCTGTAGAAACGTGTGGACACAATCAAGTAGACTAACATACAGTCCCAGAGGGGGAGAGAAGAGGCAGAAAACATTTAGTAAAAAGTCCTGTATAACTTAAAATGGACAATGTTTTGTTGTCCCCTCAAAATTCTTAGGTTGAAATCCTAACACCAATGTGATGGTATTAAAAGGATATGTAATCAGGTCATGAGGGTTGAGCCTTCAAAAATAGGATTAAACTTTTTTAAAAGACTCCAGAGAGCTCTCTTGCCCCTTCCATCATATGACGGTACAATGAGAAGTCAGTTTTCTGTGACCTGGAAGAGGATCCTCGCCTGAATTCAACCATCATGACACCCTGATCTTAAGACTTTCTGCCTCTAGAACAGTGAGAAATTTTGGTTGTGTTTGAGCCACCCAGTCTATGGTAGTTTGTTATAACAGCCCAAACTGACTAAAACAACTTCAAGCAGCAATTAAGGCTGGGAGCAGTGACACACTCCTGTAATCCCAGTAGCTCAGGAGGCTGAGGCAGAAGGATTTTGAGTTCAAAGCCAGCCTCAATTCAGCAATTTAGCAAGACCCTAAGCAACTCAGTGAGACCCTTTCTCTAAATATAAAAAAGGGCTGAAGGATGTGGCTCAGTGGTTAAGTATAGTTGGATTCAATTCCTGGTACCAAAAGAAAAAAAAGCAATTAAGTTTCTTTTCACAAAACACAAAGTTCAGATTGAGTTTTTACCAAACTTTCAAGGAACAGGTCATTCCAATTTTATGTGAAGGGAAAGAATACTTCCTAATTCATTCTACAAGGCTAGCAAAACCCAAATTACAAGAAAAAACATTCTAGTTAAATTTTACTCCTGAAAATAGATGCCAAATTATAAATAAAATATAAGGAAGTAGAATATAAAAGTGAGAATATCCCACACTCAAGCTGAATTTGTCTCAGGTATATAAAGATGGTTTATATTAAAAATACAGCTGGGCACTGGTGGCACATGTCTGTAAATCACTGTGATTTGGGAGGCTGAGGCAGGAGAATCTCAGGTCAGCTTTAGCAACTTAGACTCTGTCTCTAAATTTACATATATATAAAGGGTTGGGAATGTAGCTCAGTGGTAGAGTGGCCCTGGTTCAATTCCCAGTGTTGCTAAAAACTAAAAAAAACCAAACCCAAGCAAATATTAATCTATTTATTTATTGAGGTGCTAGAGATGAAACCCAGGGCCTTGCATATGCTAAACATACATTCTGCCACTGAACTACACACCCTCAGGCCACAAACATCATCCTAAATGGATGGATACATGCATTCCCATAAACTGAAAAATATGCCTCATGTCCTATTATTTATTTTGTAGTGGAAGCCTCTCATCCTGTGTAACTAAATAGCTGACATTATTTGGTGATAAGATTATTTATACAGGAAAAACCAAAAAAAATTCCTCTTAGACATAATAGAGTTTAGCAAGAGAATGTGGATAGTCCATAGTTTTTCTTTTTTGGTATTAGGGATTGAACTCGGGCACTTGACCACTGAACCACATCCCCAGCCCTATTTTGTATTTGTTTAGAGACAGGGTCTCACTTGAGTTGCTTAGCACCTCGCTTTTGTTGAGGCTCGCTTTGAACTTGTGATCCTCTTGCCCCAGCCTCCCTAAGCCTCTAGGATTATAGGCGTGCACCACTGTGCCTGGCTCTGATTTTTTATAATAGCACCAAACAGTAAATATACACAAAAGTCACCATTTATGATGGCGAATATATTTAATAAAAAATCTAGCAGTTTGCACGATCTTTTTTTAAAAATACCTTTATTTATTTTTATGTGGTGCTGAGGATTGAACCTAGTGCCTCACATGTGCTAGGCAAGCGCTCTACCACTGAGCCACAACCCCAGCTCCTATATGTAAGATCTTTATAGGGAAAATTATAAAACATGGAAAGTTACACCATGTTCCCGAATAGGAAGATTCAATATTGTAAATAAAGCTTTTCAAATTGACCTATAGTTCAAGCAGTTTCCCTAACAAAATTCCAGTAGGGCATTTCTTAAAGTGTTTATAAAGTGAGAGAGAAAACATTTCTTGAAGTGTTTATAAAGTGAGAGAGAAAAAGTGGTCAGGAATAGTCAGAACTCTTCTGAGCATGAAAAAAAGGTAAGAGGGACCTTCTTTATATCAGATAAGAACATATTATAAAGCTCATAACAGTAATAAAGTAACGTGATACAGGAAGAGATAGACAAGTTAATCAAAAGAGTAGAAATAAAAGCTCTGAAACAGACCCACTTATGTGTGACCTTTGGTTACTAAATGGAGGTAGCATATCAGTGAAGTGTAAAGGAATCACAGAAAAATGATGATTCCTGATACACAAAAAATAACTCCAGACAGATTAAGGACTTGTATGTCAAAACACTTAAAATATTGATAGTATATTTTAGATATTTAGATCTTGAAGTAGGGAGAGATTTCTTTGACAATAAAAGAAAAAATATAATAGAAAAGATAGGTCAATGATATTAAAAATTGAAAGCTGATTTATCATAAATACAAAAAGTTGAAAAGCCAGGTTATTAACTGGATGAACATATTTATAATATACACATTGACAAAGAATTAGTATCAAGAATATATAGAGGGGCTGGGGCTGTAGCTCTGGTTGAGCGCTTGCCTAGCACGTATGAGGTACTGGGTTCGATCCTCAGAACCATATATAAATAAATAAAGGTTTAAAAAATACAACATTTAAAAAAGTATATAGATATGTTTGTGTAGGTACACACACAAACATACAGACACATGTGTACACAGATATACAAAATTCCCACAAATAAGAAAATCATCAATAATTTTAAAATATGAAAAAAACATGCATTTCACAGAAGAGGAAATACATGGTCAATAAAATTAGGAGATGCTTCATATAATTTGAAGTCAGGGAACAGCATATCAAGTCCATATTGGCTACCATTCTACATGGTTCTTAACTGGCAAAAACTAAAAGGTGTTGATGAGGACATACATTGCCGGTGAAGGGTCTTGTGAACTATTATGGAAAATGGATGCCATTGTCTCTTAAAATTGAGAGTGGATACAACCCCTGTGACCTGGTAGTCTTACTCTTAGGTTAATTCATAACCTATCCTTTCACTCCTAAGAAAAACTCAGCACAGGAGCCCAGTTCATAATTGCCAAAAACATGGAACAACCTCAAAGCACATTAACGGGAATGGATGAATAATCTGTGGTACGTTAACACAGTGAGTATTATAAAGCAAATTACAGTGAAAAGCAATATGGATGAATCTTGGTAATACAATGCTAGGTGAAAACAACAAAATCCAACTAAATTCAGCAAACAACTAGAATAAATAATGAACTTGGGATTCAGAGTGATAGTTATCTAGGTGATGGAGGCAATGAGATGGTTTGGGGCCAAATAAAAGAATAAATGTAGGTTATCATCAAGGTCCTAACTTTTATTTGAGATGATGTCCTCCCAAGTTGTTTGTAACATCAATAAGGTAACCAAGTAAATTGTTAACTTGAAGAATATGCAGGGACAGATGATGAGAGTATTTTATGAAACAAGGGTTATACTTAAATCTAGTTATGTGCACTTGATGTAAAAGTAAAATATATGAAACAAAAACTCCAGGATCAAGCTTCACTGGGTCATTGTCTTTCATCAAACACAACACTTTCTTTTTACACAGCGAATACCTGCTCATTATTCCAGATTTGGCTTTGGGCTCATCTTCCACACAATGCCTTCACCACTTGGCCTACCTCCTGTCTGGGGCGCCCCCTTTGCTCTCACAGTGCCATGAACACTATTTCCATTAAGTCATCTTCCACTGATATCATGATGGTACCATGACCCTGTCTCCCCTGACAGTGAGCTTGTTCAGAGGCCCCAGGCACTGTTTTTGTCACCTGGGCACACAGTGACAGTCTGCTGAAAGCACCAGCCAAAATGTTACTTTTTTCCCCCCTTGCGGTACTTGGATTGAACTCAGGGCCTCAAGCATGCTAGGCAAGAATGGGACCATTCTTTACCACTGAGCTATATCCCATCCCTTTTATTTTAATATTTAACCCAGGGGCTCTCTACCACTGAGCCACAGCCCCAGTTTTTTTTTTTTTTTTTAAATTTATTTTGAGGTAGGGTCCTGCTAAGTTGTCCAAGCTGGCTTCAAACTTATGATCCTCCTGCTTCAGCCTCCTGAGTTGCTGGGATTACAGGCTTACACCACTGTACCCAGCATTTCCCTCATTCTCAATGACCTTCTCTGCCTTATTTAGCCATCCTGAAACTGGTTTAAGCTCTGGAATGTTTTGATCTCTAGTTCAAACTGCCTCTTTTTGACAGTTTAGTGGATCCTCAGCTCTGTCCTGTTCTTCCTGTGGCCTAAGCACAGATTTGGGCCTCCTTTCCTGCCTGTTACAGTCTTCTGTGATTCTGTCTGCATCTTTCAAAAAATTACTTCAGACCTCATCTTCCATGATTAAAACCCTCTCACTGGAACTCCAGGTGTAGCTTAGTGATAAGAGTGCTTGCCTAACCTGCAAGAGGCCCTGAGTTCTGTCCCCAGTACTGCAAAACAAACACACCCTTCACAGTTCCTCACTGCCTTTGGATCATTTTAGATTATCTGTGCAATGAAACTATGGCTGACCACCATGCTCTACTTGCTTACACTGCAGTATCCATCTTGGGAGCCATTGAACAAGCTATTGGGTCAACTTCAGTTAGAGAAAGCTCTTGATCCTGTATCACAAAGACAGGAAACACAAAGCTACCAGTCTGTTCCTGGGTTATCTGTTTCCCTAAAACACTCAGCTTCTCATGCAGCTGCTCAGCTTTCTGGCTCCAGCACCTGCCATAGGGCCTAGCACACTGTAGGCAGCTTTGCTGCTCTTTCTTAGAATCTCTGCACTGGGCATAGTACTATCCCCGCCACCTTTACTATGGGTAAGCTGGAGTATAGTAAAGCCCATGGTGTTCCCTTGCCCTGGAGCCTTCACTCACCGTGTTGAAGTATTCGACGCCGGTGGCTTCAAATGCCCTTGACACAGCTTGGGTGGTGGCCACGCAGGCAATTGGGTGGCCATTGCCAATGGACTTGCCCATGGTGACAATGTCAGGGACAAAGTCTTCCCCCTGCAGCTGGAAGGCCCAGAAGTGCTTGCCTACTCTGCCAAAGCCAACCTGGATCTCATCTGCGACAAAGACCCCTCCAGCCCTGTGGATGTGCCTGTGGTGGAGGACAGATGGCCATTGGGACTTTGGTGAGAGGAATTTAACCAGGAGTTGGGAGGTCTTAGGGCTCTGAACCTGGATCTGCCAGCAGAAAGGTGGGGTGGTGGAGGGCAGGGGGAATGGGCAATGGCTAGCCTTCTCTAGGCCATCATTTCTTTAAAATATTCTGGCAGGCAGGTCAGGCTGTGGTTGGGATTAGGAACACAGTTTTCTGCCCTCCCTCGAGCAGGTGCTGCCCAACTACTTACTCTGCTACTTGGGAGAAGTAACCAGCAGGGGGAATGATCTGCCCTCCCACGCTGGGCAGAGACTCCATGAAGAAGGCTGCAATCTGTGGATGAGACACACATTGGGAACACTACCAGGCAACTCGGTGTGCCCTGCTGATGCTGGCTCAGTGGTAGTCCCCAGCAGGACCAGACGCCATCACTGCTGTACCCTCCTTTGGAGCCCAGATGATCCCATGTCACATCTGATGGTTTGAGACTCAGGTTTTCTTTTAGGTCTCAAACCAACCCTTACATATGGATGCCTCCGTCCCCTTGTTCTTGGTGTGTCCCTAACTATAAATTCACTGGTATGCCTGTTTCTTCCTTCCCCTCTCTGGTGACCAGTACCAATCTCATCCCTCCTGCCTTGGACAAATATGGTCCCATTCTTGATTGCCCCCTCCCTCATCTAATCAGTCATGCTGACATGGATTCTACTTCAGTAACATCTCTGAACTCACTACTTCCTCTCTGACATGCTGCCTCCCAGAGGACTTGCCTGTTTCTGCCTTGGCCTCATAGTTGTCATCTACTCAACTGGATACTTCTACAGTGTCTCTCTCACAAGACCACAGGGTGACACTATAAGCCAGAAAGTTGAACTCTTTGCTGTCCTGCTTAAAACCCTTTACTGACCCCTCTGCTCACAGCCATGATTTCCCAACTGTGTTCTGCCTGGGAACTGCTTCAGAGGCCATTGGTAGGATGTGGGGAGGGCTGATTGGATGGGAAACTGATCCTCTACCTCCGCTGCAAACAGAGCAATGTTCTTTCCAGGTTTTATGGAAGTGGATGCACAGCATCTGAAATCTACAGATCAGACTTCCTTGGTCTGGTCCTGCCAACCCTTCTGGTCCCACAGCCCACCTTTCTTTGCCATGTATCCTGTGTTTAGCTCTGTCACTCCTTCAGTGAAGTATTCCAGAAAGTCTTCACCCCAGTCACCAAAACTGCCCTTTGTGGGTGCTGTTCTGGGTCACAGCACATTTCTCCTGACTCTGCCTGTCCACTCCATTTCCACTAGACTGCCCTGGTCAGGTTTCCCCATTGCTCACTTAGAACCAACACAGCCTCCTCAAGATCCCTCCTCTCAGGATATCCCATTCACATCCATCCCACACAGCTGGGATGGATGAGAGAACAGCTCAGCCCTGTTATCACTCTCCCTCTTAAAGCCCTTCACGGACACTCATGGTCTCCAGTGCAGAGTTCCAGTCACTCAGCACAGCATTGGGATCCCCTGGCAGATGGGTCCTGTCTGCCTCTTCAGGCCCACCTGTCTCCACACCCACAGTTCCTCACCTCTGCACAGGCTATCCTGTTTAGGAGGCCCTTCTTCCCCTGCTCCCCGCCTTGAGTAGCTAATTCCTACTCACCTTTTACTATTGCAGTCAGGTAGTACCTTCTGCAAGGACCTGCCTTTGTGCCCACATAAGTCCTCCCTGGGCCTTGGATGCCTATAACATCTAGGATGTTCTCACCAAAATTCTTGGCTGGGCACCTATTAGCCCCACCTCATGCACACACTAAATTCCAAGAGGGCAGGGCTTCATTCTGCTTTCCCTCTAGGCATCTAGCACAGCACAGGTAACAGTGGTGGTGATATTCACTGGACTGTTGAGGGTGTGATTACCTTCCTGCCCTTCTCCTGTGCATTGCTGACAACACGTTTCACTTCATTGGCATAGGCCACAGCTGGATTGGGATGGTCCTCTCGGTAAGGTCCCCGGTAGGTGTCTGGGAGAGGTGCCTGTAGGGAGTACAAGCACTGTGTCATTCTGGCTTTGGGGTGGGTACCAACCTGTTGCCATTGTGGGTAGTGCATACCACATGGACCCACTCCTTCTGGCCATCCAGGTACCGGAACTTGTATGGACTGATGTCAATCAGGGAGCTCAGGTGACCGTGATAAGCACTGGGGAGAAAAAGGGAGGGCTCAGGCCCCAGTAGCATGTTCTTATGATCTAACCCTGACCACTGTCTATCCACTGCCAAAGGCAACCCAAAGGCCCCCAGCTCTTGGGCTGGGAACAAGCATGGGCCTTGTAGTAAGACTTCCTACAAGGCCACTAACTGGCCATGTCAAAATACTGATTGCTTAATCTCTCTGGGTCCAATTTTCTCCTCTGTGAAGTGTGTTTGTGGCATCTCCTTCAGGGTATAATGTATCTTAATTGGGCTAATGCTCTAAGCCCAGGCCTGGGTCTTCTGCACATCAGATACTCAATACATAGGAGCTATAGCTGGAACAGTTTGAATATCTAAATGAAGGACTTTCAATTCCTTACAAAGCATGTCCTCTTCCCCAGGAGCTGCCCTCCCAGGACAGTGGCCTGATGATAGAGTCCCTGGGAGGTATCTTTGGGGCGCAGTCCTGTGCCTGTCATGTTTCAAGGCTTTCATCCTCTGTTTAAGGTAGCCAAGGTCAGAGTCTCACTGATACTCAATAAGCCTATGGGCCTGGAAGTGGCAGGCAGGGCTAGGAGTTTCACTTACTGGTCTAATACCACCACGTCCTGGTGTCCTGTGTATTGGCGAGCCAGCCGCAGGGCCAGGTCATTGGCTTCTGACCTATAACAGTAAAGGTGGGCACGGCTTGGACAGTCACTCAAAGGTTCTCCACAGAGAAACCATGTGAACAGGAGGAACCCTTCCAGCAACAAGAAGATTCTTGGACTTCATTCATTTAGTCATTTGTTTGATAGACATAAAGTGCCTCCTATATGCTCAGCCCTGTTATCACCCTCTCTCTTAAAGCCCTTTGTGACACTCTGGGGTATAAAAAGAATAGGTAAAACAGGAGGCCCTGGCCTCCTCGAAACTTACATTCTGATGTGTCATGAAAGCCAAAAAACAAAGAGTGATCATTTTTTAAGTGCTAGCTGTGGGTCCAGCGTACTAAGGGAGAATCGGATGGGCGCTACCTTAAATTTAGAGTGTGTTAGGGGTTGAACTGTGTTGCTCCAAAATTGTTATGTTGAAGCTCTAACTCCCAGTATCTTATATGTGACTTTATGTGGAAATAAAGCTTTTGAAGAGGTAGGGTAAAAGAAGGGCTTCAGTGTATCCTGATCCAATTTGACTGGTGTCCTTAGAAGGAGAGGAAATCTGGATGCACAGAGACATCAGGGATGTTTCCATGAGGGCACAAGAAGGAGGCAGCTCTCTGTGAGTCAAGGAGAGAGGCTTCAGAAGAAACCAATCCTACTGACACCTTGATCTTGGACTTTTTGCTTCTTAGAAATATGAAACAGTACACTTCATTGCTGAAGTCCCCTAGTCTGACATTTGGTTATGGTCACCCTAGCTAGGGTCAAAGGTGGCTCTTTAAGGAGGTAACACCTGAGTCTTGAGGGAGACCATTCCAGGCAGAGGGAGCAGCATGCACAAAGGCCCTGATGGAGGCAGGAACTTGTGTCAGAGAAGCAAGAGAAGACAAGCAAGGCCAGAGCCTAGGGAGGGCAAGTCAGGAGAAGTGCAGAGTGCTGCAGGGGCCACATTCACAGGGCTGGGAAGGAGCCTGGGTTTTCTTTGCAGTGTCAACAAAGCCAATGAGGAGTTTTAAACAGAGAAAGCACATGACTCAAATCCCATTTTAAGAGGCAGTCTGTAGCTATAGGTCAAAAGGGAATGAAAGTGGAAGTGAGGAGACCTAGGAGGTCCAGGTGAGAGCAGGGGATGGGGAAATGCTTGGAGTAAAGGGATTTTTTGGAGACAGACAAGATGGGACTGAAGCAGAAATGTATGTATTTCGTTTCTGCCTTGAGAGAGATGTGGATAGTGATGCCATTTATGAGATGAGCTGATGTGAGGATGGTAGTGGTGGGGCTGGGAAGGCCGGGAGTTGGTGGCTGGGAACATCAGGGAGAACCAGTGTAATGGTCTCACACTAGGTGTCGCAGAAGAAGACGTGTCTTGATTGTTTCTAGATATGTGAAGTTGGAGACGTTTGTCAGATGTCAAATGGACAGTTAGAACCTTGAGTCTGGAACACATGGGAAGCATCTGGGCTTGTGATATAAATTGGGATTCAGCAGCACACGGATATTTAATACTGAGGGAATGGATGAGATCATGGAGCAAGAGGACTCAGAGAGAAAAAAATGGCCCAGGACCAGTCCAGAGGAATATAGCAAGAGGTATTGGCAAAGGATTCAGAGGAGGAGTGGCCAGAAAAGCTGGCAGGATACCAGGAAGGCACCAGAAACCAGAGGAAAAAATTTCCAGAGCACGGTCACTCTGTCAAATATTGCTGGAAGACAGATAAGTCAAAGGTAGCCAAGATTACTGGATTTGGTAACATAAAAGTCATTGGCACCTACACAGAATGAATTTGGTGGGTTAATAAGCCAATAGGAATAGCTCTTCCTCCTCTGCTGAGAAAGTACCAACCCTGCACCAATTCCCTGCTCTTCCAACTGGGGTTCCAGTTTAGTCTGTCACTTCTTAGCTCCTTTCTTTGAACTGTTTCCTTATCTGTCAAATTAAGATGGTAAATTTTACTTCCTAGAAGTAATTCAGGGAACTGATGAATGATAAATGGCAATGGCAATAATAATCATTACTAGGCTGGGCAAGTGCTCAGTGGTAGACAGATTGTCTACCATTTATAAGGTTCTGGGTTGCTTCCATACCACCATAAAAACAAACAAAAATCACTACTATAATCCAAATGCCACTACCTACAATTGTTGGAATATTCTCTCTCAGATATGCCATGATCATCTGCCTGATTCTGCCGTCACTGCCACTCTCATTGTAAGCTACAATCACCTCCTACCTGGCCCCTGAATTGGCATCAAACCCTGTCAACTCTTGCTTTCTGCCAGCCCTGATGACATCACTTCCCTAACTAAAACTCTCTGATATCTTCCCAGTGCTCTGAGGATATAGTGTCCTCACTTGAAGGATAAGGTCCTTGGGTGATGGGCCCTGGGTCCCTCTCCAGAGTTAGCTCACACCCTTTCCTCTTCCTCTTTCAGTTCTTCAAGTGTGCCAGGATGCTGTGCCCTTTCCTATGACAGGGCCTTTACACAAGCTGTTCTGTGTGGTGACCGACCTAGACAAGAGTATTTGTGATGGAGTAGGCAGCACCCTTCCTTCCTTTTCCCCTAGTTTTCTCCTGAGCTTTTAGCTTAACATTGTTTCCTCAGGGAAACCTTCCTGACCTTCCAGAACAGGTCAGGTCCCCCCAAATTTTGGGGCCTCATTATACCATATGCTTTTTCTCCAGACAATAACTTTTCTTGGTAATTTTATATTTCTTTGAAGAATCATTTGATGTTTCTGCTTCTACTAAGCAGGGGTCTTTGGGCCTTATGGAAGGCAGAAATAAAGGAACACATTAATTCATCAAGCCCCAACAATGATCCTGGAAGAGAGGCAATGGCATCCTTTACTAAAAGAGAAGAAAACTGGATCCAACAGAAAAAAAACCAGGATCCACACTTAGGAAGCACAGGAGCCTCTCCCTGAAGCCTACACCATGCTGTGCCTATGTGAGTGATTCTTCTTTGGTGCCTCATTCTCTTGCTAGGGGCTGGCTGCAGTTCACTTACCCGGAATTCAGGAAATAAAACACACAGAGCTTCTCTGGCAGGGTCTCCGACAGCCTCTGTGCATAATCCACGATGTTGTCATGAAGGTATCTGCTGTTGGTGTTGAGCACCTGGTTCTGTTCATGTGCAGCTTGGACCACGAGAGGGTGGCAGTGCCCGACTGCAAGAGGGCCACCTCCATCAAATGGCCGACTCCACTCAGCCAGTCCCACTGGGCCTCCCCCAGCCCCATTCTGGAAACCCAGCCAGGGGAGACGCAGTTACAAAGGGAGAGGTGGAAAGAGATGAGTTTAAGATGGGAGTGGGGGGGATGATGGATCTGGAAAGGAAGATCTAGAAAGAAGTTCCTGGGATTCCAGCAGAAGGAAAAGATTCTCTAGCAGAAATCCTATTAGGCAAACTATGCCTTTAAGGAGGCTTCTGTAGGCCTTTTCCTTGAGAGGCAAGGATCAGAGGTGATTGTTACATGGCTTGACTTGACTAGTTGGTGGGGGCTGGAGGTAATCTTGATTGCCAAAGGCCAAGGATAATAACAAGGAACATGTACTGAGAGCTTGCCTAACATCAGGCACATTCAAAACTAAATTTTGTTAGTTAACACACATAATTCTCCAGAACACTTGGAGGTGAATGTCTAGTAGTACATGGTCTATTATGCAGACGAGCAAATAGGTATAGAGAATGAAGTAACTTGTTCAAAATCACAAAGTTGGTAAGTTAGCAAAAGCTAGAGCCCTGGCTTTTTAAAAAAATATATATTTTAGTTGTTGATAGACCTTTATTTTATTTATGTATTTATAATAGTGGTACTGAGAATCAAACCCAGCGCCTCACACATGCGAGGCAAGCCCTCTACCGCTGAGCTACAACTCCAGCCCCGAGCCCTGGCTTTTAACCTGTTTTATTCACCTCCATTTTGCCTCCTAATTCATGGACTCCTTTTCTTCCATCAGTTCTGGCAGTCCTAGCTGAGTGACTGAATTTCTGCTTCACTTTCCTTACCAGCACCTGAAATGGTCAATGTAGCGGAATCCCTGCCGTAATCCCTGCACTTGGCCACGGCTGTGCTGCAGTGCTGGTCATGGCTGGGCCGTCTGTCACTCTCTGAGCTCATCATCAGTCCCAAGTGGAACTGAATCCACACACCTAGACCTCTGACTCCTGCCTGGAGACTTCTACTGCTACTTGCCAAAGACTGGGCGTTCTCTGCACATGGATGTGACTCAGCTCAAGCCAGGCTCTCTACAACTGGCATCAGATTCACAGCCTCAGCCTCCTCTCCTGCCCCACCAGCCTGAGGTGATACTGACCATGAGCCACATTGTTGATGCAATCGATGTATTCTCCCCCTTGTTCATCATACAGGTACTGCCCTTGGCCACGGACAATCTTAACTGGATCCTCAGGGAAAAAAAGTCTGCAGGAAGAGCTGTGGGGACAGACCAGAGGTGGACAGCCATGTCTGAAGACCTGAAGGGACCACCTACCTCCTCACCTCTTCCTGGTTTCTAGAAAGAACAAAAACTTTAAGGACAAAGTGCTCTTTCCTTGCTGCCAGGCTTCTCATTCCATAGTAAAGAAGGAAAAGGATGGGGCAGAAAGTTGCTAAGACTCAAAATTGTTTAAGTCATATTAAGCCTCAGTGGCCTTGCTCATTTCCCTGTGTGCCCACATCAGTTGCTTAGATCCTGGGAAAAGGAAGCTGCCCCAGTCAGACCCACGGGGTCCCTGTATGGCTGTATAAGGAATGGCACCCTTAGGTAGCTGTCTCTCAGCCCTAAAGATTCCTTGCCATTTAAGTGGCCCTGTTGCCCCAGATGTGTGCTAGTCTTGAGCTCTGGCTGGAGGATGCCTTCTCCCCTGCCATGTCCCATTGAGGTCAAGTGCAAACTTCCTCTAATGCTGTGAAGGACTCCCCACCCCACCCACCCTCGGTCTGAACTTTCAGCCCTCCCAGGATCACTCTCAAGTCAGGCCCTGGTCGTGCTGACGGGCCACCAGTGGGCGAGGTCCGCCCAGGTGCTAGGGCAAAGGCTGTCTCCCCAGGCTCCCGTGGCGAGAGCTGCGGGGCGGGTGACATCGGTTCCCGAGCCTCAGAGGGGGGGTGGGCCAGGAGCCGGCGGGAAGCCGCTGCGGGAACCGCCTGCCCAGGGCTGCAGAGCTTCAGAACACGCGGGGTTGCGGCCGGGATAAGGCCGGGAGGGGATGGGAAGTCGCGGGCTCTGTGCCAAAGGCGCGCGCGCGTCGTGCGTGCGTGCGTCGTACGCGCGCGCGCCTAGGTACCTGAGGAGCCGCTGCCGCAGGGAGAGAGTGTCGGCCTTGGCGCGCTGATCCGTGGCCATGGCGCCGCGCTGTCAGTCGGTGCAGAGACGCAGCGTCGAGACTGGGCCGCGCGCGCTTGGAATCTAGGGCCCCGCCCCGGCCCCGCCCATGCCTCCCCGGAGACTTTGGCCTCAAGTTTGCATCTCAGGCCCCGCCCCCCAAGTGGCCCACTTCGCTTTAGTTCTTTCATTTTGGCAAACGAGCTTCGCAGGCTTCCGGCTAGCGAGTCATTCCTTGTCCTTCTCCCGCCGGGCCGGGTTTGCGTCCGCCCTGCCGAGTGCTGTCCTGGCTTTGGCCCCGGGACGCGCTTTGGGCCTACCCGCTTCACATACCCGTGCCGTTGTCTCCCCTTGCCCGGAAGAAGTGTCCCCAGGTGATCCCGCCGCTGCTCCCAGCGCCCGATTGAGCAGCACTCAATCCTGGCAGGCTACGCTTGGACGAGTTGCCGTCTCCGAGCATAAAAAATGATGCAGTGTGAGGATTAAATGAAAAATGTGCAAATGATATCCACCTGGGGCCTGGTATGCACCAGGGGCGGCAGAGTAGAAGACAGGCCTCTCCAGCTCCTGCAGGAGCAGCAGGAAAGTAGGGCACAACGGTCATTACTGGGGCTAACTAAGGGCTGGACCTGATTCCTGCTGGAGTCCAGGCGGGGTGAATTTGAGATGATGCAGTGTTTAGACTGGAAGAGAGTTGGGAAGTCTCCTGAGCTGTGTTATATTGTCTAGGAAACTGAGACCCAGGAAGGGAAAGGCCTTTGCTAAAGGCATGATTCCAGTTTCAGGAAGTGAGAAGAAAAGATCTCCAAGGGATTGGAAGCCTGGAGAGCAGAGAGGTTCTTCCTCTTCTTGGGGGCACGAAGACTTCCTGCCTTGAACCTTAGAACAAGGAAGAACTTGGGACTGCCTCCTGAGGACGCTGGGAAGGAAGGCTTACACTTACCCTTGCTGGTGTATATGTATCTTCTCATGATTCCCAGCCCTCTGCTTGGCTTCCTGATTGCTGATTTCTTCTTTTCCTCATAAAATTGTAGACTGCTTAAGGCATTTATTAAAGAACATTCTTATATTCTTTTATTCCTTATGTTTTTTATTGTGGTAAAATGTACATAACAAACTTTACCATTTTAGCCATTTTTAACGGTACAATTCTGTGACAGTAAGTTCATTCCCATTGTTGTACAACCATCGCCACCATCCACCCACAGAACTTTGTCATCTTCCTGAACTGAGTTTCTTATTTGTAACTGTACAGGATTCTTGAAAAAATTCTAAAATTAACCATGAGAGGTTAATTGTTTATGGCAGGTACTTCTTTTTTGAGGGTCAAGGCCCTTGTGTGTGTGAATGGGAGTGCGTCAATGGTTTTCTCAATGTACTGGCTCCTCCTCTTTGCTGGAGAGACCCATGTTCCTCTGTGCCCTGCAGTTTCAGCTTTTAATGTTGTGTGTGTGTGTATGTGTGTGTGTGTGTGGTGGTGGGGGTGGTGGGGGGAGGAAGGGAGAGAGGAGAGAAAGTCCTGCCTGATTTCCATCTTCAGTGTTGTCTTACAGCCTAAAGTCCAGCCACAGGCATAGCCCAGGGCAGCTCAGAGCAGACAGATTGGCTCAGGGGCTTTCCTGCCATGGGGTAGAGGGCAAGAAGGCTGTACCCAGGATCAACGAACATCTTACCTGCCCTGGTTATCTAGGGCCAGGGGCTGATACAGTTGAAGGTCAGACCAGACTGGGACATTTCCTGGTTCAGATGATCTATAGCTTCACTCTCTCCCTGCTCAGAAAAAGTCCATTCCTTTCTGCCTTTGGCCCATACTAAGCATTTTCCCATCCATTATCTCATGTGTGTCCTTCAAAGCTACACTGGAAGCCAAGAGGGCATGGGATGGGAGGAAGGGGCTGAGCCAAGACTTTAACCTGGGGCATGGTATTTCTCAACTGGCATTCTTAGTGAGATAATTCATTGTTGGGCAGAACTGTCCTGTGCATTTCAAATGTTTGCTGTCCCTGGCTCTGCTTACTGAATGTCAGGAATGGCCTCCAATAATTGTGACAATCCAAAGCCTCCCCTGCATTTCTAGTGGTATCATAAGGATGAGGAGGAAGTATAACTGGGTAAGCCCCCCTCTCCCAGGCCTCAGATTCATCTGGAAAAGGGTATAGTGGTCCTTGCTGTTAGTTTAGCTCTCAGTAAATATGCTTTTCTGTCTTTCGGAAGCGAAAAGATTGAAGCAGAGCTGCCCTTCTTGGCAGGGAGCCCTAAGCCCCCTTCTCAGTCCTTGAGGCTCAGCAATGAGGCAAGGCGCTTTGTAGTGTCTTAGCTGGGACCTTGAACTAGTCATTCAATCTCCCACAGCCTCTCCTCCTTCACCAGAGCTGACTCAGCAGGTTCTACATACTGATGTTGGCAGTTGAGTTTGTATACTGGAGGATAGCAGGAATGGGGACACAAGGGGGCAGCAACGAGCCAAAAATGGTCCCATCCAGTCCAATGGGGTAGTAAATTGACCCCCTTAGTTGTCTGAGGAAGAAAAAAAGTGGCTTCTATCCCCACAAAGACCTGTCAGCCACCCAGCATCATGGGGATGCCTAGCATTTTCCATTCCTGCTAAAGACAAATTGGAGAATACCCAAGAGCCTGCCACTCCATCCTGGCCGTGCATCCCTGGGCAGGTGAGAGTTCCCTCTGATGCTCAGTTTTCCCATATGGAAAATGGACATAGTGTCACCTACCTCATAAGCCCCATACCTCACAAGTCTAGGGAGGATATCAAGTGAAGTTCCTGGTTGGAGGGAGGAGTGAATTGCTAACTGTCAAGTGTAGATTTAGTAGGTTATGGGGACTCAAAAGGAGGCATTGACACCCAGAAGTCTCCACCAGTCATCAAGTTCACTGTGTTTCTCCTCCTTTTCCTACTTCTGGCTTCCCTGGTGAGCCAGTAGACTGGCTAAGCAGCATGGCCTGCTACTTATTACCAGCTCCTGAAGAGGTCAGAGATAGGGACTTGACATATTCCTCCTTCCTCACCCCGAGTATAACTGGGCTGCTGTGCTTAGCAAGGAGGGCATACATTTGGGGGTCTTGTGGTGTGGGGGGAACTACCCATATTGTAGCCCTCCTTAGGCCCCAGACCTTGGGGAAAGGATGTCTGAGACACTCTACCTATAGGTCCCTTCTTTTCTATACCACCATGGATGTGCTTGGTTTTGTCCTCTGTAAAATGGGCATATTTGCTGGGCCCTTCTCTTAGGGATATTACAAGGCCCAGTTGACATTAGAGCTATGGAAATGCTTTGCAAGATTGGATCTCGCTTGGTCTTAGAGTGGGGAGAAGAGAGGAAAATCTGAGTCCCAAGTGCTTCAGAGTGTCTGATCAGTCAGTCCTAGATTCTTTCTGTATTCCACAAAGTTGATCCTCATTGAACCACTTAGTGATATGAAATGCTATCTCCTTTTGTAGTTGAAGTGGTAGGTGGCATTATCAAAGATGGCTGCAACATATAGTGTCCCACATTTTCTCCTTAAAATACGATGTTGCCACTTTTTTCATTGAGAGGGTGGGTCTACCTCTCTATTTTCAAATTGGGTGAACCTCTGACTCTGGCCGAAAGTAATATCATATAACTTTGGAGGTTTGGGCATAAAAGGTGACACAGTTTCTACCTGTCTTATTCACTTTGGAATCTAGCCACCACACTGTGAGGAAGCCTGGACTACACATAAAGTCCAGATAGATATTCTGGCCATCTTGGGCAACATCAAGCAACAAATGTGGGAGACTTTCAGTGAACCACCCAGCCAAGCTGATTTACCCTTAGAACTGTAAGAGAAAAACAGAAACAGTCAATACTTTAAGGAAACAAGCAAGTTTCAGGGCAATTTTTTTTATGCAGCAGTCACTGCTAGCCACAGCAAAGAAGCACACAGGGGTTCCGTGACATGAAGTGACTGGCCTGAGGACTCTGCTGGGGTGTGGTAGGACCTGACCTTGAGCCTATGTCTTTAACTCCCCACATGTCTCCCACCTGATCCTGAGCTACCTCCTTTGTTTTCTGAGGTGGCTTCAACCTAGGAACAGTTCCTTTCTCCTTCCCCTGCTTGCAATGTCCAGGGTGAAACCTCAGCCAGAAGTGCCTGGGGCCAGTCTGCAAGGACAGGCACACCCAGACACACATCTGTGGTCTGTTACACATAGTGATGCCCATCTACTCAGAGAGGAGAGGAAAGTAGCTAGGACAGAGCTGATCACTAGGACTCTTTGTTAGATGTGGCAAAGCCTTTCATCAGAGTGTGGAGGACTCAGTCATAGGCCCCCTGCTCAGTCCTGCTGGGAACACCAGCTTTGCAGTTTGCTGAGTCTGTACAACTCACTGTGAGACCCATTTCTACCAGGCTGATCAGTATTTTGAGCAGGAGACTTTGAGGCCAGTGAAACCCAAACTGAGCTGGAGGCTTATCTCTTCAGGGCCAGGAAAGTCCCTTCCTGTGGTGAGATGACAGGAAGTGGCAGCCATAAAACCTGGGTATCTCTGCACACTCAAGGACAACAGGCTCCCCACTGCTGCTGGCTCCACATTGCGCAATCGCAGATTTTGGCTACAGCTGATGGCCAGAGGACACATATTCTCACAACAGACTGGCTTCTGAGGGCTACAGAAGTTGGTGGGGGCTAGACCCTCTTGGAGTGCTTTACATCGACAGTTCCCTAGGTCCAACTGTAATTGCTGATGGTAGTCTTGTCCTGCCCTGGGAAACCCAGGGTCTGGGGGTAGCGGGTAATGATTGAGTCTGGAGGCTGGAGAGGCCAGAGCAGCTGCAGATGCTGTCCGAACATCATTGGGTACAGTGTGACCAGGGCCTCCGGGGATTAAGGGGACAGTAGTGAGTCTTGGCTAATCAGGTGACTGAAGGCCCAACCCAGTGTCTTTCCAGGCTCACCTGAGCCAGGCACTTTCACCTTCGTCTCCTTCCCAGGAAATCCAAGCCCCGCAGGTGCCCCTCAAGCACACAATTCCCCTGGATTGGCCTGTCCACATTCCTGTTGGCGTCACCTGCTGATGGTTCTGGGGCTGGGTGGCACACTCTCAATTGTTAGAAGGCCACAGGTGGTGCATCCCATGAAAGAAGATCAATATATTACTGTTTTGTTTTTACAAAAATTAAAAATGTCCACACGGATCTGTACAAGTTGTGAGCTGGACCTGAGGATCACTGGAAAAGGAGGGAAAGACTACAGGTGATGAGGGGCCTGGAAGGTCCCTGTGGTTTTGCCTCTGCTTGGGCCACCCTGCTTTGGTGGCCCCCATCCCACTGTATTTGGGTGTGGCCCCATCCCCTCTTCCTAGGCCTTTCTTAGTAGGTCAGTTTGGACACTGTGCAGTTGGGCAGATTCAGAGTTCCAGGAAGCACTGACAGCTCTGAACTGGCAGGCCAGGTGTCCACTAAGGCCTGTATGACTCAGTAGGGTGGGTTGTACATAACCAGCCAGGACCATAGTCCCAAGCCTTGGCCACGTGATGGGAGAATCAGAACCAGGGTCACCACAGGGAAACCTGGCTATTCAGTCACTGTGTGGAATGCAGCAGATATCCAGAACTGTGAGCAATGGTGTCCAGCCCCCAGGGCCCTCTCTGACCCTCCGTTCCCCGCCCCCCCACTCTTCCCTGCAAGGTACCTTATGCCAGCATCCAGGCACCGGCAACCCATCAGGGCCCTGGAAAGGAAGAAGGTTCCAGTGATGAGAACGGTATTCTGGCCAGCCCTCCACATTCCACACACTCTGAGTCTGTGTGGAGATGCAGCCCAGGGAGCTGCCAGGCTGCTGTACCCACTAAGGCAGGATGTCTCCTCTATCCATCTGGGGAATGGATGGCCCCTTACTGCACTTGTCCTAGTGTGTTCTCACCGTGCTTGTTGGGACAACTGTGCAGTTGGGCAGAATCAGGAGGAAACTATGAAGTAATGGGCATTGTGCCACACATTTGTTGGCCAGGAGGAGGGTCTGATCCTGGCCCTGTGGAGGGGCTTCTGGGCTTCCCGCCTGGCAGTGATGACAGTGGCTATGACTCCTTAGCTTGGGGGCCTGGGAGCTTACAGGCCTTGGGCAGTAATGCCTCCAAGAGGAATTTAATGACAGGTCAGGAGGGGCATCTCTCTAGCCCATTCTGGCTCTGTGATGGGATCTGAGTGGCAGACAGGAGGACTCAAATTGTCAGGGTGGACTCTGGGCTTGGGGGCTGGGGTTGTCTGGAGGCACAAGCAATGCTCACTCAGCCATCAGCCACAAATAAGGGGTGGGTTTCCTTAGGTGGTCTGGAGTGGGACAAAATGCAAGGTCTCTGGGGGATCCTGGGGCAGAAAACACTTCACTCTGTTCCAAAGCACAGACACAGGCCTCAGACACACCGAGCATGTCCCCTGGACTCCTTCCATGCACATACCAGGGGTACAGGCTGGGGACAAAAGGGAAGGGGAGAATGGGAGAAGGGACAGGAAGTCAGAAGTAAGGAAGGGCAGGGGCAGATTGTGGGCACAAGCAGCCCCGAAGGCCCAGGACAGCACACATAGCAGTCCAGACCACGTACCACAGGGCAGGGCCCTCTGCCCTTTGCCAGGCTCCGGAAGCCCGGTGCCCCTCGCTTGCCTCCACATCGAGGATGTTCCTGTTTCAAAGACAAAGGCTGTAGGATGGATCCCCCTGCCGCTGGCCTTTGTGTGTATGCTTACCTGTCTGCTTTTCAAAAACTGACCTCTCAAAATCACTCAGAGGGAGGGGCTGCCACCCCCATTGTCTGGGTGAGGAGCCTGAGGCCCAGGGCTAAAGTGACTCCTGGAAGGCTGGAAGACTGGGTGGGGCTCCCTGGCTCTGAGTCTGCCTGCACACGTAGCTGGAGGTCCCTCTCCGTGAACCCCTGGCTGGGGTGGCTGGGTATGGACATCTGGCCAGTTTTAGTATGGGGACCCAGCTGTTTTATTTCCCTGTCTTTTCTCCACAGGAAGAGTCTGACAGGTAAATCCTCCCGTCTTTTAGAAAATAGAACCTGCATGGTTGTTTCAGGCACTGGGCCTAGTGCGCTATCAAGGAGTACTTGTGAGGGAAAAGGAAAGGAGAACCATGGGAAGGAGGGAAAGGAAGGGGTTAGGGACACATAGAGGGGATGTGGAAAAAGGGGTGGACTCCCCTGAACAGAAAAAGACACCTCTGGGAAGGAGAGGACAGAAGGGGAGTGAGAGGCCCCCAGGGAAGGCAGGGTGGCCCCACACTCTTCGATGGCTCTGAGGAAGCTCTGTCTGAGTCCAGCCTGGTCTCAGGCCTAGAAGGAGTCAGAATCTAACTGGGGCCCCAGGCTGCTAAGACCAGGAGACTGCGCATTCACTGGCCCTGTCCCCACAGCAGCCTGTCCACGGCCATTGGGCTTACTTTCCTGGAACTTAGTTACCCTCCAAGGCGCCCTGATGTTACTGAGGACTCAAGAAAAAGCTAGCTCTGTTCTTGGCCTGGCCCCTCTTTTCCCCTAGCCCAAGATGTGTTCCCACTCAAGCCAGTTCTGCCCTGGGCTGAATAAGGAGGGGAAAGTGACTCTGGTGCACAGACTCTGGCCCAGGCTGGGGCCCCATCTCCATCGAGGGACTGTGTCCCTTAGCCATGCCCATTGAAGAGGGATCAGGACCAGAGCAAAAGGAGCAGTAGCCAGGTGCAGTGGTGCACACCTGTAATCCCAGCGACTTGGGAGGCTGAAGCAGGAGAATCGAAAGTTCAAGGCCAGCCTGGGCAACTAAACAAGACTCAGTCCCAAATAAAAATTTAAAATAAAAGGGCTGGGGATGTAACTTAGTGGTAGAGCATCCCGGGATTCAACTCCCAGGATCTCTCTCTCTCTCTCTCTCACACACACACACATACACACAGGAGTAGTGATGGTGGCCATGGCAGCTGCGGAGGCCCAGCACTGTGGGCACCCTGGTGTGGGTCTGATGTAGCCTCTGGGACTTTTTCCTGAGCTTTGAGAACAGGGAAGAAATTGGCCTGACCCTAGCTGGAGGCCAAAAAGACCTGAGTTGGGGCTCGCATCCTGTCGTGACACATACCACAGGACATGGCTGGTCTAGTCCTGGTGGTCCCGGCTCTCCCTTCTGGCCCTTCACTCCTTTTCGGCCTGGAACACCTCGCTCCCCCTGCACACGAAGGGAGATGGTGGAATTCTCAGTCTCCAGACCCAGGACCCCTGCAACACTTCTTGGACAGAGATGACCAAAGGCCAGCAGCCACTGAGCTTCAGTCCCAGCCTCCCCTGTCGCTGCCCTCCCACGGCCCCCAGTCTCTCTCTGCTGATGTCTTGCCTCCCACTTCTGCCTCCTCCCTCTCTCTCCACCTGCCTCCCTTTCCCTCTCCCTTTCCCCTCACCTTCTCTCCGCGCTCACTCTTATCGCCTTTTTCTCCCCGGGGTCCAGGGAAACCCTGATAGAAGGATTAAAGGTTAAACCCTAAAATGAGGATTCAAGGCCAGGTCTCTTATTATCTGTGCATCTCCCCTCCTCCCCCATCCATCATTAACTCCTCCCTCCAGGCACATTTGTGGCACAGCTGCCCGGTCCCCACTGAGAGGTGATGCACATGCTGGTGCCAGGTGGATGCAGGGAAAAGCAGGCCACTATTGGAGTCTCAAGATGGGAGTCCTCTCTCAGGCAGAGTTGCCAGTGAGGGGTTTTCTCTCGCATCGCAGTCAGAGGTAGCTGGCCCAGGTTGGCTGGGGACAGAGACTGAGGAAATCCACAGAAGTTTATGTCACCATCCTTGACAGACTGAGAAAGGGTGAACTCTGTTCTTTGACCTTGGCTCCATTTCTTATGCGCTCCTCTGTCCATCTATTCAGCCAATGTAAGTGTGTACCAGGCTGCAGGTAAAGAAGTGGATTCCACAGGTTTCCTCCCTCATGTCTAATGGGACAGGTGGTGGGGTGCTGATGACAGTAGATGTTCAGTGACAGAAGCATGAAACAGGCTGGAGGATTGGGGGGCAGTTCTATTGACAGGTGGTGATTCAAAGGAAGTTTCTGATCAGGGTGGCCATTTCAGCTGGGTCTGGGGGAGGAGGGACCTGGGCTTGTCAGGTAGAGCAGGTGGATATGGCTTTAGGGCTTCCTAGAAACCAAATGTGGCCACACTCATGATGACATGGAGCCTCTTTAGTTCACCCTCAGTGACTTCCCTGGGCCCAGAGCCTGAATGAGGTGTGGCTTCATCTCCAGTGCAATCTCCCTGATGAGTCATACCTGCCCCCAGTCGGAACCCCGACTGGCCTCCCTCTTCCTGGTCCACACTTGCTCTCCAAAGCAACATTCTCTTCTTAAAGTCCCGGTTACACACGAGAGCTCGGAGAGCCCTGCATCTGGTCACATTTCCCTCATGACAGCTGCCTGAGGGAACCCCCCCTCCCTTCTTGGGATCCACTGCCTCCACCCACAGCTCCAGGCTGGGCATGTGATCATGCCTGGCCAATGAGGGCACTGCATTCCTATGGCCAAGGGATGGTTCAGTGTTGACCTGGCTGGGACCAAAGACAGCCAAAGAGACTTTCTTTACAGCAGTAGCAGAAGGCACATATTCTTTCTTCTGGACTTGGGTCCAGGTAGCTACAGGTCTGGAATGCTGGCTCCACCTCACCTCCAATTTTTCCACTTGGAAAAGCAGAGACAAGAGAGGGTGAGAGGCTGGGTTGTGCCCTGGATCCTTGGGTTGACCCTCTGGACTTTTCAGTTATGAGTCATTCTAAACCAGTTAAACTATGCTTTGTTTAGGTTGTGCTCCCAGAGGAGACTCGATACAATCAGCACTGGGAGAATGCTTCCTTTTCTCTCTTTCCTACAATTCCACCCTAGCGGAAGCCTCAGCATCTCTCAGCAGGGGCTTCAACAGCGTCCTCACTGCTTCCCCCACCTCCCTGCTGTCACACATCGTCCATCCATCCATCCATGCAACATCTATCATTTTTAACCCATCATCTGTCCATATCTCCATCCACTCTCTTATCTGTTCATCCGTCTGTCTATCCATACACCATCCTCTACCATCCATCCATCATCCATCCACAAAGCCCCTGTTTGAGGTTGTGCACTGAACTGAGGACATGGGGAACATGTCACGGTGACGTCACTGTATGGGCAACACGAGGACAGAAGATACACATAGGAGGGACCCAATTACTCACAGCGAAGGATGAGACACTTACATCTAGTCCTGGCTCCCCGGGTCTGCCCTGAGGAAAGACACAGGCGAGTGTGAGGGGTAGGGAGGGGGTGCTGGGAGTTGGGTGCCGGGAGCTGTGGGTTGGCCATAAACTTGGGTCAGGAAGACTCACTGACCAGACAGGCATAGAAAAAAGGTAGGGGGAATGGCTTGTAAGAGCCACAGGTCTCTGACCCTGTGGGGGGCAGGGGCTAGACCTCAGAGGCTGAGCGACACTAGGGGCATGGGGCCACAGTGAGGCGATTACCTTCTCTCCTTTCGTTCCCGGCAGCCCAATAAGGCCTGGTGGGCCAACTGGCCCCTGGATGGAAAATAAGTAGGTCAAGAGACTGATGGTTATAGGATGTAATACCTCTAGGGACAAACAAGGCTGATAACACTCACAGGCAGGCCATGAGGGCCTCTCTCTCCTGATGTGCCCTTCTCTCCCTTTGCTCCATCCAAGCCCTGGAAGCAAAGGGGAAAAATAAGTAAGAGAGAAGGAGTTGGACAGGTGGCAAGATAGGAAGGCTTGGGGCCCTTGTGGGCGCTGGGCTGTGCCTGGCAGAGGGACAGACTCTTGGTTCTGACAGGTCTGGTCCCAGCTTCCCTGGGTAAGAATGATCAGTGAACCATGGTTGTATACATGTCCCTTTTCCCATACAGGGGCTCCCTCAGGAATCATGGGAGGGGGTTATGGTGACGTCTATCCCACAAATGAGAAAGGAGGTGCCAGGGATGAGCCCAGCCACATGTCCAGGAAGTGGCAAGGCTGGGTACTAATCAGGTTCCTGAGCCCCAGCCTTGGACCTGGTCCCTGACAGCAGCTGCCTCTTCTAAACAGGCTCTGGGGAGGCTTGGGACAAAACAGAACCAGAAGCAGTGCATCTGGTTGGCTCACATGCTTGGCCCCACTCGTGTCAGGGATTCCATGACTCGGAGTCCCCAGGCTGTTCTCTGAGCTGGGGAGGCAGAGATGTATTCTCCCCCTGACTAAATGAGACTCAGGCGTGAGAAGGAGTGAGGCCAGCTGGCCCTCACTTCTGTGTCTGCCTTCTGGGGCCAGGCACATGGGCAGACCACACTCGAGGTTTTAATTTAAGAGCAGAGAACATGACATTGTGAAGTACACACCAAACAGACTTCATGATCAGGGCAGTTGAGAGACAGATGTGCCTGGAGGGAGGGGATGGGGTGGTGCAGGGAAGTGGGAGGTGCAGAGAGACGGGGAGAAGTGGGCAAGAGGGAAGATGTAGAGGGAGATGGGCCCGAGAAGGAGATAGCCTGGGGCCCCTGGGCAGACGGAGAGGGAAAGAACAGAAACCCAAGCATGGAGGTGGGGGACATTAGGCAGGTTACAGTCCAGGGTGCTGGGAGTGTTCAGGCTCTGGAAAGACTCAGGGCTGGGTCCAGACTGAGGAGAGGGCCTCACTGTGTACATTAGCAAGGCTTTCTACAATGGCCTCTGGCGTCTGAGTGAGAAGGGAATCTTCATCCACTCACCTTGGGACCCTGGATTCCCTGAAGGCCCTGGAGGAGAAGGAAAACCGATTAGAAAGGCCACTGGGCTGGGTGCAGACTTTGGGCCAAGACAGCGATCACGACAGCTCCAGGCTGCTCACTGGCCCCGTGGCCCTGACCCCGGTGCTGCCCTCTTTGTCTGATGCCCTCTGTCCTCCCCTGGGTTACTGCCCTGGGGCCTGGGCTCAGGGCTCACCACTGTCTTGGTATCCCAGCTGCTTTAAGTGAAATTGTGCTTACCATGGGACCTGGGGGTCCAGGCGGCCCCGGGGGGCCTGGCTCCACTATGACCTGGGCCTAGGAAGGGTCAAATAAGGGTTAGTCACCCACTGCCCACTGTCCCTCACCTGCCCACTCAGGAGCTCATCACCTAATGGTGAAGAACAAGGTGGGGGGGGCTCTATCCTGTCCCCAGGAGGGCACATTCTGGTGAGGGACCCAGTGGCTGGCCTTTGGGTTCTCAGTTGGGCCATGGGTGGGGGATGCAGCCTGAGCCTCTCTTGCTGCTCTGCCCCCACTGCCCTGGGTTGGGTCAGGCTGGGTGGTCTTTCTGTCCCAAGGCTCAGAGTCTCCACTGGACCTAGAATGGGTGTTGGGTGGAGCCCTGAGCCTCAGCAACCCCCTTACCAGGCTCTCCTGTAGGTTGTCAGATGCTGACTCTCCCTTCTCTCCCTTGGGGCCGTCAGCACCCTGCAGGATAGGTGGCTTGTGAGTCCTTCCTGTCAATCCTAAAATCATCCCCGCAGTGCTCAGCTACTTCCCCTTCCTTCCCCCACAGGGCAGCAATAATTTGGCTTTTGCAGTTTAAAACAGTGTTCCCCAAATCAGTGTGACACACCCTGGAACGGGAGCATGATGGTACATAGACACAAACAAACTGTCTGGAGGTGCAGGGTGACTGGGGCTCTGGAACAAAGACCCAGGTTCAAATCCTAGTGCTGGCGCTAACTCAGGTGGTCAATGGCTATGAGGTGACAGGACTCCCAGTGACTGCTTAACAACCTGGCAACTCTTCCAATTCGGCCACAGAAAGGATAACAGTAAAAATGATGATGGGTGGTGTGTGCATGTCTGTGGGGGGTTACTGGGTGCTGGCTGCTATTCTTAGCCTGGTCTGCTTTTTTTTTCAGGAGTGGGAAGTTCACATCCCCACTTTAGCAGCAAATAATCAGAAGCAAGAAGAGATTAGGTCACTGTCCAGGGTAGAAACAAAACCAGAGACAAACTTGGATAACTTAGGCCAGAGCAGAGTCCAAACACTCGGCCACCTGGCTTCCACCAGGCGGGGCCTCCCCATTTCACCTTTAGGGAGGCCTCCTTGTGGAGCTGCTTTTACGGAGGAGGAGGTAGAGACTCAGGGCAGTGTGGGGGAACTAGAGTGTCCCTAAGTGTCCCTCTGCAGGGGTATGCCCTGTCCTTCCCAGCATGCCTTTACCACTGTCCCTGCAACCCCTAGCGGCCACCCTGTGGAGGGCACTCATGCAAGTTGGGACCACCCCTCCCCAACATCAGGTAAGTCGGTGGGGCCCAGCCCAGCCATATACCGGAAGGCCAGACAAGCCCATCTCGCCTGCTTCCCCTTTGGGTCCAACTGGCCCAGGCTCTCCTGGGTCTCCTTTTGGTCCTTTGGGACCCTGAAAGTCACAAGAACAAGAAATTGGTGGGCATGCTTCCTTTCCCCACTCTGGTGGGTCCCTGATCTTGGTTTGGATGAGGCCAGACTTGGCCAGACCTTCCTGCTTGTGGGTCCTGACTTCCTTGTGGGTCTATATAGCATCACACATACACACTCTCTTTCACACCCACTCACCCACTCCAATACCTAGCACCCAGGTAGCTGGGAGCCTTGGCTGAATGCACTGGGGGAATTGGAATGAGGACAGCAAGGGGCTTCCCTCCTCTGCCTCCCTATAAGCCTGGGGTGTGGGTGGCAGGGGGTGGAGATTTTGGTGGAGAGGGAACATTTGGAACTGGGGCAGCCACCTTGGAGCACTCGTGGAGTCAACTTTATCCTCCCAGCTCAAGGGCTCTGAGTCATGGCAGACCTCCACTAGACCAATTATGTCATGATGTGCCACATGCTGGGGACACAGCAGTAAAGACACATAGTAAGGGACACCCAGGGATATGCTCATGTCTATATGGACTATACCCACAACCACACACAGACACAGACACACACACACACACACACACACACACACTCCAATGCCCAGCACCAGCATCAACAAAGACATTAAAATCCAAGACCTTCTCTCCATCGATTCCTGGGGCACCAGGCAATCCAAGCTCACCCTGAAAGGGAACAGGCAATAAAGGGAGTTTAGTCCTCTTTCAGCTTTAGAGGAGGGTTGGTGGCCTGAGGGAGGGACTGGCTGACTCCCTGATCAGTACATCATCCCTGGGTGGGATCCATGCTGTTGAACTTCTAGAAGGGCTCTTGCTGGGTGCTAGGCACCCTCTGCCTCCTGTGCTCAGCTCCTCCAGGGCAGGTGTAGCTCAGGGCTGTGAGCTACAAGCTGGTATGTTATAGATTTGGAAGTTACAAACCTGGGCCCCAGGAACAACCGTGCCAGGAACAGACCCTGCCTGACTTTAATGTATTAGACTCTTTCTTCCAAGACAAGTAGGCAGGGTATAAATAGGTACAACCCCGGGAATGCTGTGCATGTCTACAGGATTGTTGTGATGTCTGGAAGGGCTGATTTTTCAGTTTCAATATGTGAATGATTCTTCCAGCAAAAGTAGGTAGCAAGGGCCAGGAGAAAAGGCACTCAGATTGGTAGGGAAGGATCAAGGTCCCTTTCTCTGAGACCCCAGAAACCAGGCCAAGATACCAGCAGGGAATATGGCAGAGAGGAGAGGGAAGGTGCACCCTGGAGATAAGAGCGTGGGGACCATGCAGCTGCATTTACACTGACCTTGGCTCCAGGGATCCCTGGTGGCCCTGGGGCTCCCTGTGGCCCAGGAGGACCCTGTGTATAAAAGTCAAGCTGGTCAGTAGTTAGATAGTCCCACCCTGCTGTACTGCCCACTGTCCCTTCCACTTGGGGTCAAATCCCTGTCCAGCAGGGCTGCAGGAGGGGCCTTGCAACCTGCTTCCCACTCAGTCAGGTCATCCATAGGACATATAACTTGGTTTGGCCCCATAGTCTCAGGAGAGGCAAGGGAGGTGACATCCAGCATTGGATGAGATACCACAAGTGTGAGCTTCTCTTCCCAGTACAGACACCTTCACAAACACTCCTGCTCAAGAATCTGTGATGGTTCCCTGCTGTCCCTCAAAGGAAGTTGAAATCCCCTGCTGGCTTTCAAGCCACTCAGAAATCAACACTCTGAACAGTGACCTGGCCCCACTATCTCAGCTTGCCCTGTGATCTCTCTGACCAACTGATTGTCGCCTGCTGTCTGCTGGCCCCAAGGAATTCCTCGGTCACATGGGTAGGGGACAGGGTCTCAAGTGTTTCCAGTCTGATCCTATTTCTGAGGCCCTGTCCCAGCCCAGGCTTCCTGCAGGTCACTGACCACCATGGCTCATTATCACCCCTTACTCAGTCTTCAGACTCATGCCCCTTCCTAAAGGGCACACCCTTCCCAGCTCCCCTGGTTTGACAAAGTCTTGTCCTACCAACTCTATACTCAGTCCTCCCAACCAGTCCCCTTCCTTTTGGCCTCTCCACTGGGTTGTCCCTGGTCTTACCACCTTTCCTCCACACCTGCCTCTCTGAGGGGCTCCTTGCCTACAGTTCTCCCCGACATGCATGCACCTTCATTCCCTAGCCAGTGTGTGTGTGTGTGTGTGTGTGTGTTTTTTTGGAGGTCATTCTCCTGCTCAAGAACCGACTATGGCTGCCTATTGTCCATCAAATCAATTTATCATCCTAATCTGGCATCCAAAATCCACCTTCTGACTCCCTGCACAGTAGGGCTTCTCCCATGTGGCTCCTAGCGAGCTCAGGACACACCATGCATGTGCACGCCCTCAGGGCCAAGTCGCACCATGCAACACCATGCAGGCCCAGAGTGGGCCATAGTTACCATCAACTTGTACTTCCCCGAGGCCTGTGGGAGATAACTGGCATTGAAGCTTGGGTGGGGTCAGGTACCAGTGTCCAGTCTGGTCTCTGAAAACCACCCTGTCACTACCCCAGCTCCTTTCCCTGGTACCCATGAGCAGTTGGCATCCTACCTCTCTCTCCTCTGCTCGTGGGTCCCGAATTTGCCAGTCAGAGGTCATGCATTTTTTTCAGGTTCCTGGGACAGACCCTTCCCCACTTATCTTCCCTCACAACAGCTATTAGAAGATCCTGCCCTTTAGTCAGCTAGGTTTACTGACCAGGAAATGCTCTGCATTCTGCCCTTGAGTGGGGAGCTTCCCTTTTAGCTTTGACCTTTGGGGAGTCTGTGGGGCACATAACCACATGCACAGCAGCTCTCTGGGTACCACGGGGTCTCAGAACAGCACTGATTGCCGTATCTGGACCTAATAGAATTGAGGCCGTTGTGGTGAGCTGCCCCTGGTCCCTTTGTAAAGAAGTACAGGATTAATACACAAATTGAGCAATCATTCCCTCAGGAAATGAGCACCAAGGGGGCACCCTGGTCCCCCTAGGATCACTACCTTAAGGGCATCCAGGATCCTGCCGTCATAGTCGATCACCACAGTGTCTCCTTGCTCGCCCTTGAGGCCTGGGGGTCCCTGAGGCAGGAGAATGAGTTTCAGGGAAGAGCTACATTAGTGGGTGACATGGTAGCTGTCTCTGTGACACACCCAGAGATGAGGGGGACAGAACAGCCTGGATACCCGGGCCCACAGGCAGGCCTGTGGCGCTGGGGGTCGGCTCCCCAGTGTGCGCAGGCCTCAGATGTGAGCTGACAGGACCTCAGCGTGTGAGGGAAGGGGCAGGGAGGGGGTCTGGGGGCCCCACTGAGGAATCACCTCCCCCTGGCCTGAGGGATGGCTGTGATTTGCCTTCATGTGGGTGTTCAAGCCCACGGAGGCCTGACCCCTGAGTTCTCAGAAAAATGGAAAGCCTAATTTGGATGAGAAGCTCTTCAGACTTTTAGACGTTGCCAATAAACAAAACCAAAACCAAACCCTCATCCCCCACTCCCCCAGCCTTCTGAAACACTGTGTACACCAATGATGGACCCCAGTGGCTGGATCCGCCTTCGGGCCTCCACTTCCCAACCTCCGCCCGAGGCTGCACAAATGTGCATCGAATCCACATTCATTCCTGGTTGTGTGCACACAGCATGCATTTGCACTTGTCCACACCCACAGGCGCTGGCATGTGCACTGCTGCAGGCCTAACTCACCCCCTCTGAGCCCCACTTCTCTACGGGGGCTGATCTAGGCCAGAAGCGAAGGGTCAAAAGCACTTTGGTTCAGGCTCAGAGTCAGCCCCTGGCATGCGGTGGAGAGAGTCAGGCCTGGCTGGTCTTGTCTTCTAGCTTTCCCAGGGCCACGACCTGTATGGAACTGTCCAGTGTATACACGAACCCCACATTCAGTGCCCGATCTACCAGCCACCTGCACAGCCAGGCTGGGGGTTCTGACCTATTCTTTGGAGGAAGAAGTCAGCTACCAGGAGCAAGAGGGGCTGTGGTTGCATCAGGTGACAGAGTCAAGGATAGAATTCTGGATATTAGTGTATAAAAGTACATCTATAAGGACTGGTCACAAAGACCTGGAGCCAGCTGGAGTGGGGCGGCGCTGTGCCCCTCATGAGAGGCATGAATGTCTATGTGGGGCTGGGAAAAGCAGGTTCTACCCCACAGTGGCAAGGCCATGCTGTATGACAAATTGAGGACCTATGTCTGAATATGAAGAGTCTAGAAGGGTATACAGTCACCCGTGCAGGGGAAGAACTCTTATTTGATAAGAGGTCGGGACTCTAACTTTTACATATCTGTATTTCAACTTTCTACCACAAGCATGGATCAGGATATTTTAAACAGTCAGTAAAAAAGGTAAAAAAAAATTTAAAAGAAGTGCCTAGGTCCTGTATCTGCTCTGCTCCTCTGGGGTCTTCTGAAGCTACTGGCCCCCCTGCATCCCACTGGTATGGCCCGAGGGGAGGTGGCTTACCCGGGGCCCGGCAGCTCCGTCTGTGCCTCGGTGGCCAGGCTCCCCCTGTGGAGATACACAGTTGCAGCCTCAAGTGTGGGACTCCCTCCCACCCCCTCCCACTTCAGTCTCCTCCTCTCAAAAGGGCCCAGGCCCCACATGCTGGCGTCCCAATGGCCTGCATATGAGAAAGGCCTTCCAGGAGTAGGATTTCCAGAGAGAGGACATGTGAGACCCTATTCTGACCACACACTGTGAACAGATGGGGACACTGAGGTGCAGGAGCCTAAGGGTACATGATGGGTTGGCCCAGGACAGGGCCCGAATGGAGGCCTTGTCACTTACCCAGATCTACTGCCTTCCCACATCCCAACGCCACCCTCTGATTATGAGTCCAAGGAGACTCCTGGCCCAGGCCCGCCTAGGTCTCCCCATTTAAAAGGCAAAAAAGAGGTGAAACTACATCTGTCCCTTGTAACTGGGTGATGGTTTGAATGGGGCTTTCAGATGCTGGAGCAGAGCACTCTAATGTCACCTTAGGTCCTGGGGCACCGTCCATGCCGTTCTCTCCTTGTGGCCCCACATTCCCTGGCTCGCCCTGAAATACAAATATTCACAGTGATAGCAAGTGCTGGGAGTAGGCGTGGGGTTGCCCGGGGCTGCTGGGCCTTGCTAGCAGGCCTCCTGGAGTATATGCCTCACCAGGGGAAGTGGGGTGGACCTCAAGGCTCTTCCCAGCCACAGATATCAGCTTCTGGTCTGGGTTTTGGCACACCCTTGAGGCAGCTCAGGAGTACAAGAGACATTTAAGAGGTGGGCTGGCCAGGGCTTGGCTATTACAAGGGTTTGGGTGTGTGTGCAGATGATACCCAGTTCCTGGCTTGGGAACAGGGTAGAGAGTGGGTTCATCTAAGATAGGAATGAAGAGGACTTGAGGATGTGAAGCAAGCGGCTGGGTGAGCTGCCAGGTCTGAAGGCAAGTGAGGTCTAGAACTTTCCTGCTGCTTCCCTCTGGCCTGCCCTGGCCACACCCCTATGATGTGAAGGGACTGGGCGGGGGCCTCACCAGGCAGATGGCCACTGTGGGAGGACGAAGGCAGAGGGACCCCTGGGGAATAGGCATATACCTACCTTGGGCCCTGGGGGCCCAGGGAGCCCTGGCTGGCTGGGTATCCCATCATCCCCCTGAGGAAAGAAGAGCTGAGGCTGCAGACATCCCACCTGGCCAGATTCTCTGATGGCCTGTGGCTCCTCCCTCCTCTAGACTCCCAGCATCCCAGTCCATTCCTGGCACCAGCACCAGGAACTGCAGGTTCCTCCTCCCCTCCTTAACCCTCTCGGGCAGGGGTGGCATCAGATTCATCTCTATTCCCTACCCCCACCAGCCCAGAGCCAGCCCCAGCAGGTGTTTGCAGAAACGAGGGGTGCACAGATAAATAAGAGTAGATTCATTAATTCATTCATCAAATATTTTGTGGACCAGACAGACGAGGTCTCTGCTCAGAAGGAGTGACAGGAGGACAAGGGGAAAGAAATATTTAAATAAGTGGAAGGTGTCATGTCAGGAATTAGCATAAGTTTTGGGAAAAGAATATAAGAGGATGGCATGATGGAAAGGAATTTGGGGGAGAGCCTGTTTCAGCAGGTGGCCCAGGGAAGGACTCGTGAGGAGGGGACAGTGTTGCTGAGAACTGGATCGGGAGGAGGAGGCCTAGTCATGGGAGGAGGACTCGAGTTCAGTGGTTGGTTCCCAAGTTGGAAGTGCACATCACAGTCACCCAGAGGGCTGCTGAATCAGACCCCAGGACCTCACCCCTAGAGTCTCTAGTTCAGTGGGCCCAGGGTGAACCCCAGAATCTATATTTCTTTCTTTTGTGGTACAGAGGATTGAACCCATGGTCTCGTGTATGCTAGACAAGTGCTCTACCCCTGAGCTACACCCTCAGCCTGGAATTTGCATTTCCAACAAACCCCCAGGTGATGCTGACACCTGCTGGTCCCAGGACCACACTTTGAGAACCACTGATCCAGCCCTGACGTGGGCACCACCTGGGTGTGTTTGGGGAAAGAAAAGAGTGAGTGAGTCTGTGAATAAATGAATGAAATCCCGGCTCCACTGAGATACAGGACAGGGCAGCCATCCACAGTGAGCACTCTATGAAGAGAAGGGGACCCTCCCTATGGGGAAGCACCAACCTCATCCTGGTCCCCTGCCCCTGCCCTTCTCTCCAGCTACTTCCTGCCACTGGCCAAGAAGCATTTCCACAGGGGCCCCTCACCTTCTTTCCAGGAATCCCAGGCTCACCCTGAAAGGGAGACAATAGGAGAGCAAGAGAGAGAGGTCAGAGTCACAGGAGCATGGTCTACACGCCAGACCCATTTCTCTTTTAGAAGTGGCACCAATGACCCATAGCCAGTGCCAGCCCAAAGACCCCTGAATGACCCCTCTAGAGAAATATACGTGGGCAATGAAGCTCTTAGATTCTGAGTCAGTCACCCCCAGTGACCCTGGGCAAGTCACTGCTCTTCAAAGTAGGGAGGTAACTCCCCCAGCCTCGGAGGGATGTTGGCAGGGTGAGAGAGAGCTCCCCAGGAAGCCCATGCTCACAGCAGGCGCTCAATAAGTGGATCTCTCTTCTCATCCTTCCCTTCTCCTCGTCCAGTGTCTCCTTCAGGAGATACAGCATGGGGGTAGGAAGAAAAAAGAGCTGACATTGAGCGGGCTTTAAAAAAACTAACATGGATGAAGACTTGTGACCACACAAAAACCTGTCCCTGGAGGTTGGTAACAGCTGTACTCATAATTGCCAAAATTTGGAGGCAATTGAGATGTCTTTCAGTGGGTGGTTGGGAAAATAAACTGGTACCTTTCAACACTGGAGTAACACTTGGCCCTAAAAGGCAATGAGCCATCAACCCATGAAAAGAAATTGTGGAACCTTAAATGCATACTTCTAAGAGAAAATAGCCAATCCCAAAAGGCTACATACTGTCTGACTCCAACTGTGTGACATCTGGAGAAGGCAAAGCTAAGGAGACAGTCAAAACATCAGTGGTTGTCAGGGATTCGGAAGGAGGAAGGGAAGAACGGGTGGATTTTTAAGGCAGTGAAATGACCCTTAGGTTCTAGAATGAAGGGCACGTGTCATCATACATCTGCCCAAACCCATAGAATATGACACCACCGAGAATGAACCGCCATGTCAGCTCTGGGCTTTGGGTGGTGATGTGTCAAGGTAGGTCATCAACTGTGGCAGACGTACTGACTGTGGTCCGGGATGTTGGTAATGGGGGAGGCTGTGCACACGTGGGGGTGTGTGCAGAGGGTGTATGGAACTCTCAGTACCTTTCACTCAATTTTGCTGTGAACAGGAAACTGCTCCAAAAATAAAGACTATCAGGCAACTGATGGGGCGGGGAGGGGAGGGGAGGGGGATAGTAGAGGATAGGAAAGGCAACAGAATACAACAGACACTAGTATGGCAATATGTAAAACAGTGGATGTGTAACCGGTGTGATTCTGCAATCTGTATACGGGGTAAAAATGGGAGTTCATAACCCACTTGAATCAAAGTGTGAAATATGATATGTCAAGAACTATGTAATGTTTTGAACAACCAACAATAAAAATTAAAAACAACAACAACAACAACAACAACAAAATAGGCAGCTAATGTGTTTTATGATTCAACTCTCACAGCCCAGTGTGAAGTTGAGGCAGGAAAGGTTTATTATGCTCCCATTTAATAGAGGGGTAAACAGAAGCCCTCTGCAGATGCAGTAGCCTGGGACCTGGGCTACTAACCCATCATGGACCTGGAACTCCTAACCCTTCTGCCTCAGCTTCACTGGGTGGAGTGGGGGTGGGGGGAAAGGTGGTTGTGAGGGTATCTGTCCCCCAGGTCTGGGGAGCAGGAGGAGGAGTGAGGAGTACTCACCTTGGACCCTGGGGGTCCCTCAGGGCCCTGGGATAGGAGAAGAGAAAGTGTTAAACATTACACTGGAGGCTGATTCTAGGCCTGTGTTCTTTATCACCCTCTTTTTATAAAGGGTGACATCATGACAGGAAGAGGCAGGCCTGTCACTGGAATGGTGGTGGTGCATCCAGTACTAGGACTGACTGCTCATTCTTTGGACAGCTGCTGCATTAGGGCTCTAGACTCCCACCCAGGACTCCAGACTCCCATTCTGGAAGGTGGGGCTATGGGAATTTGGTCCCAGATGGGTGCCTTACACATCTATTTCCCTGATGCAGGCAGAGGGCAGGAGTGCAGGCATTCACACGCTTATAGCTTCAAGCCTCAGGCACGTAAGCATTGCAAGCATGTACCCAGGCACGCTACATGGTCCTGGAATGGGTGTGTGTGGCAAAGGGGCTTCCAGGTCTGGCAACTACAGCCCTGCCCGCCCTGACCTCTGAAATGCCCTGGATACTGACCATCTCTCCATTTTGTCCAGGCTCTCCTTTGGGACCCTGAGGGGACATGAGAGAAGAGCAATGAGGATCCAAGAATGTCACATTTAGTTGAACCCATTCAACTCACCATAGGCCCTGGGCTGGGCTGTAAGTACATGATCACATTTCATCCTCATCCAGCACTGAAACAGTGGGCATCATGTCCCCATTGCACAGATGAGAAGGTTTGAGAAGGTTAAGGCTTATATGCCCAACATGATAAGGAACAGGTAAGCCAATTGAGTAGCTACTCTGGTGTCAGTAGGGGACCCTGTTGGCAGTTTGGTGGAGGTGTGGGCTCTGCGCTGGAGGGGAAGGACAGGTTGGAGTCCCTGGAAATGGGTGGTAGAAGGAGATCTGGCCTCCAGGGTTTGGGTTAGGACGACAGGAGGAAAACTGAGGCTAACTAGTTAGTGCTGAGGAGAAAGTGGGGCAGGGAGAGGAGCAGGGGTTGGTGAAGATCTGCAGAGAAATGCCCACCTATGTGTTGCAGGGTCAGAGTCAGAATCAGGATTGAGACTGAGATTGCAACTAAAGTCAGGGTTAGGGGAAAAGGATCTGTTTGGAGTAAGAGTTGGGCTTGGATTTAGGGTCAGATTCTGTAGGAGTCAGGGTTAGGTCTGGATAATAGTCTGAATTGGGGGTGTGGATCGGGATTTGAGAATGAGTTTGGGGTGAGGGTCTTGATTAGGGTTAGGACAGATTAGAGTTAGATTTAAGGCTTGGTTGAGGTAAGGGTTAGGGTTAGGGTTAGAGTCTAGAGTCAAGGACAAGATTTGAACTGGGAATCCATTGGAGCTGAGGTTCAGCATTTGGATTGGGTGAAGGTTGGTGTTAGGTTTGTACTAGGGGTAGGGCTGGAGTTGATTCTGGAATCAGGGCTTGGGGTTTTGGTCAATATAGACCCACAGTTTGGGTGCTCCAACTCCAGGCCTTCTCTTACCACTGGGCCTTGAGGTCCCTTGGGGCCATCTTTCCCAGTGTCGCCAGGAGGGCCACGGGCCCCAGGTGGTCCAGGGGGCCCTGGAGGCCCAGTAGCTCCATCTTGCCCTTGATCCCCCTGAAAGAGATGGGGTTTGGTTTGACCCTGAGGGAGAGGGGAAGGGGTGCCAGCCTCCAGAGAGAGGATGCATGTGAAGGGAATAATGCTGTGTAAAAAAAGCCAGACTCAAGAGAGTCACACGCTGTATGGTGGCAGCTACGCAGTGCCCTTGAATAACGAAATTATACAGATGGGAGTTAGTGGTTGCTTGCGGTTAAGAACGGGCGGGGAGGGAGATGACCATGAACATGAAAGGGTAGCATGAGGGAATCTGTATGCATCTACGATTGTGGTAACATTGCACAGAACAAAATACACACCAGAACACAAATGAGTGTATGTCAAATTGAGGAAATAAGAATCAGGTTGTTGGGTTGCAGCAACACAATTTTCCTCCTGGTGAGATTGCTCTACAGTGATGCAAGATGTCACCATTGGGGAAAACTGGATGGAAGGGGCATTGGGTCAGTACCACTCCCCCCACCCCCCACCCCCGAAAAATAAAGGTACATTGGGTGTTATTTATAACAACGGCATGTGAATCTGTAGCAATCTCAAAGTAAAAAGCTTAAAAAACATAAAAAGGTACACACAGTCTTCTCCAACACTAAATTCGCAGTTCTTGGACCCGATGTTAGTACTGGGTCAGACCTCAGGCAGCCAGAGCCCTCACCTCATGGCCCCAGCCCACAAGGAGGGAAGCCCACAGCATGACGGGCACCTTTTTGCTGCCCTAGCAGGGCCTGCCCAACACTGGCATAGGATATATAGTAAAGGGCACATCCATTGTGTCAGCAGCTCCCAACCTTCTTGTAAGCTGAAGAAGGAAGAAGCCTTTTGTGGACTCAGCACTGAGCAAGCAAGGGCCTCCTGGAGGTTATTTATTCAATCTGTGTGCTCAGCCAGCTAGGCACTGCTGTTGTCTCATTTTATAGAAGAAGTGGGCGGGGGTCAGAGAGGGTGATCATTTACTCAGGATTACAGAGCTAGGAAATGCTGAGTGTCCTCTGACTGCCAAGGCAACTGGTCTCTTTTAGACCATTTTTTTTTTTTTTTTCAGATGTATCCCTACCCCACCATGATATGAAAAAGCTCACCTCTCTAGCCTGGGTCCTGATCAAAGGGTTATAATTTCAGATTAAAGAGACGAAAACTGGCAGTATAGTTGTTTGGTCACCCAGCTTCAGGTGGTGATGGTAGCAGGTAAATTCCTGTTTCATTTAGCTCTAAATCAGGAAGAACTTGATTCTCCCTCCTGCAGCTCTGAGACCCCATTTTGGGAACCATCGGCCTGGATTCTACTTTTTATTTTTATTTTTAAATTTAATATTTATTTTTTAGTTTTTGGCGGACACAACATCTTTGTATGTGGTGCTGAGGATCAAACCCGGGCCGCACGCATGCCAGGCAAGCGCGCTACCACTTGAGCCACATCCCCAGCCCAATTTTTATTTTTTTTTAATATTTAGTTTTTAGTTTTAGGTGGACACAGTGTCTTTATTTTTATTTTTATGTGGTGTTGAGGATCGAACCCAGGGCCTCACACATGCTAGGTGAGTGCTCTACCACTGAGCCACAACCCCAGTCCTGGATTCTACTTATTAAAGCATAAAATAGGTTTAGACACTTGAGCTCATCCTAGGGGAGGTTCTCAGCATCTCTCAGGGCCATGGCTCCCTCCTCCCTCAGGGATTGGATGACTGAGGTCTAACCCTGGAAATGTGGGGTGAGGAGAGGGTGGGGGGTACACGGCAAACCAGCAGGCTCAGACCCCTCACTCGGTCAGACTACCTTGAGGATGCGGAGACTGTACGCAGGATGGTCTCCACTTATAAAGCCTGGATTGAGCCGTGGGAAAACCATCTAGTCAGCAAAGGGTTGGGTGGTCAGAAAAGCAGGAGGGGGATTTAAAAAAATCACAAGGCTATTTCTGTAGGCACAGTCACCTAACCCAGCTCAGAGAAAGGCAGCTTGGTTGTTTGGTATGCAGACTGCCTGCTCCAAAGATGGCTGCTATGCTGGCTTCTGGCCCACAGGCTCTTCTACAACAAGGCCTTCCCACTGCCTATCAAGAGCCAGGGCTCTTTCTCTTCCTACTTGACTCTGGGTGGGCCCAGTGACTGACGTGACCAATAGAATGCAGTGGAAGTGATGCTATGTCCATTCTGGGTAGAGCTCTTCACAGTCCTGGCAGCCCCCACTTCCTGCCTCTTGAAACGCAGCTCTTAGGATTCCTTCTAGAAACCCAGCCGCCATGTTGGGAGAAGCTGGAGATCTGTGGGGAGTCACTTGTGGATGCTTCCCAGCTAAGCTGCGCTGGCGGTGAACATGTGAGGGGACCATCACCTTGGTCTCCCAAACAGCTGCCTTTCATGAGAGAGACCCTAGCCAGCCCAGGACATCATGAGAGAGAATGACAGACCATTGTTTTAAGTCACTAAACTTTTTTTGGGGGGTGGTGGTTGGGAAAGTTGTTTCATAGATGACTGGAATATTGGGACAACAGGGAGGATATCCATGAAGTAGGAAAGGGCTAGAGTGGGGAGACATCTGCTCTTCCATGACTTTGGGAGTCAGAGGATTTCCAGTCTGTGGTGGAGTAGGCATCCTCATTTGGAAGATAAGCTTCTCTATATCCACCAGAAAGAAAAAAAAAAAGGGATTTTTCTCAGCAGCTACAAAAAACAGGAGTACCTTTTCTTTGACTTCAGGGATATCTTACCAGCTTTATGCAGCCCTGGACCTGGCCTTGCCTTCCCATCAGAGGCCCGGCACAGGAGAGCTCTGTCCTGGGAACTCAGCCCCTTTCCTGCTCCCAGCTCATGATCACAACCATCCTGTAATGTAGGCTCTATGTCCTCATTTCAAAAAAACCAGGCTCAGAGCCATGAAGTTGCAGAGCAGGGGCTTAGGCCACCAAGCCCAGCCTATGCTGTCTGCCCTGTACCCCTACTTCCTACTTTCTTTCTTTATTATTATTATTATTGTTTTGGTACTGCAGATTGAACTGAGGGGTGCTTAGCCACTGAGGAACATCCCCGGCCCCCCTTTTTTTTTTGTATTTTATTCAGACATAGGATCTCACTGAGTTGCTTAGAGCCTTGCTAAGTTGTTGAGGCTGGCTTTGAACTCATGATCCTCCTGCCTCAGCCTCCCACTGGGATTACAGGTGTACACCACCACACCTGGCCCCTACTTTCTTTTAATTATCCTGTAAGTAGTTCCCTCCTCCAAAGTGGCTCATTCCTCCTCCATTCCATTCCTACCTCCACTGCAGATGATTGATGTGGGTAACTAACTTGGGGTTACAGTGTCCACCCCATAAGCTTCTTAGAAACAACCAGAAGTACACCATGATCCAGCCTTTCTCTGGGCAGTTGATGTCCATCTCTCAACCTCTCTAGTTAGGGCTCCCTGCTAGAAATGGTCAGGGCACCTGTTTATGGCTGCTACTTAAGTGATCCTTTACCAAGACCCACTTTAGGGACCCCAGCTCAGGTTCAGTTTCTGTCGGATGAAAACCCAAGTTCAGCACAAGGCACTTCTGAGTTCCTAAGCCCAGGGGACACTGAGGGGCAGAGGTGGTTTGGGAGGAGATGCAGATCTACTGTCCCTCACTGGGCTCTGGATGCTTTTATGATTATAATAAATCTCCACAGCAGCCACTGTGATAGGGGCTATCATCCAGACCCATGGTTGGAGCAACTGAGTCTCAGAGGGAAAGGTGACTTGTACAGGGTCACTTAGGTGGCAGAGCTGAGCTTTGGGGCCAAATCTGCTGGCCTCAGAGCCTTCCCTTTTTTGGAGTACCAGTTGCCCTCAGGAAGGTCAGTCTCTGGTCTGGAACGAGGGCCAGCTTCATCATCTGGTCACCCATGCTGACAAGGAGAGGGAATGGGAAATATACCAGGTATTCACCATCTGGATGGGATATCACAACCTTGGCCAAACCAGGGTGTCTTGGGGGCTTCCATGATGGGAGGGAGGGTGGTGTCACTTGCCTCTGTCTGTGATAAGCTATAGGGAACTGGGACCCACAGGAAATGCTAGATGTGCCTTATTATAAATAACATGAAACAAACCACATGGGGTGGGGAAGGGAGGTGGTGCTCCATTCTTACCCGGGGGCCAAAGTCTCCTGGTGCACCCTAGGAACAAAAAACAAGGGGATAGATCACCAGAACAGTCACTGTTTGTTCACATTTCCCATTGAGCATGTACTCTGTGCTCTGTGCTTCACATATATGGTCTAGCTTAATTCTAAGAAAAACAACAGGCAGGACCCATTTTTATCTCCCTTTCCAGTGAGGAAATTGAGTCACAGAGAGGCCAAGTAATCTGTCCACAGCTGGCAGATTCAGGGTTTGAAACCCAGGTACTCTTTTATCTATGGCCAGTTCCCAGGTATTTGAGGCCTCAGACATGGTGGATCGGGCACATCTGCTTCTACTGTGTCCTCTTAGAATTCCTGAGCCTTGGAAACAGTGAGGGATGGTAAGGATTAATTGTTATATAAAGTCATCAAGCTTTGGGGCAGTGCATCATGTAGCCATAGATACCAAATCACTAGTTTCTCTCTGGTCTCAAAGCTCCTGCTTGAATTATTTCTGTGGCTTGGTGGCATCAGTTAGAACGAGTGAGAAGGCAATCATGATCCCTACTAACTGTACTAGTGTCTCCTCATCAACAAAGAACATGCAGACCATGAGTCTGTGAGGCTGGTTTTAATTTATAAATGGGGAAACTGAGGCTCACAGAACCAGGCAACTTGCCTAAACCCACATAGTTGTTGAAGGAGCTGGAATAAAAAAACTGAGACTCTGAACACCAAATCCTATGCCTTTCCATGGCTTCCTCAGCCCTGATGGTAGCCTGGAACCCTGTCTTCCCTTACCTGAGTGGTCATATTACACCGGGGTCCACCATCCACCAAGCTCTTGCTTCTCCATCTCTGAATTCTGGGAAGGGATGGGGATGTGGCCCAGCCATTCCCGGACCTTCCCTGGAGGCCCTCAGTTGACCCTGCCACACCTAGGTCTGCTCTGGTCCCTCTCTCCTCTAATCCCACCACCAGGGACATAAAAATCCCATCCTCCAGGATGCTGCCTGTGACTTTGACTACCAACTGCTAGGGAAGCTTTTCTCACAGCAGTCTGCAAAGAGCTTTCTGCCACCTGTTTTCCTGAGGGGGTGTCCTCCCCACAGAGAACACCAGTAACGGTCCTTGTTCAACTCCCCAAAGTTCTCTTAGCACTTCTTCATTATTCGTTTATTTGGGAACATGTCATTCTGGACAGAATTCAGATTCAACACTCCTGGCATATATATTATCAAAGGTAAGTCTTGTAATCATTTTAGGAGGTAGGCATATGTACTTGTCCCATTTTATGGATGGGGAAACTCTATGGAACTAGGCTCTGGAGGCAGGTTTCTGGTCTCCTTCATCAGCCTCCAACATCTGGACAATCTCCAGCAACACTTACCTTTTCCCCTTTGGGGCCTGGAAGTCCCTGGGGAAGGAAGGGGGAGAGAGAACAGGCATGAGTGAGGAGGGCTAGGTTGGCTGCCCTTCTGGCTGCCCATGGCTTTGAGGGCACAGGGGCCTGTGATTCTGGGCAGAGCAGAGTGGCTGGGTGGAAAATCACACACAAGCCTGTCATCCCTCAATGACAGCTGCCATCATTGGCTTTATGGAAACTCACATCTCAGTCCTCAGCCTGAGGGAGATGAGGGTTTGGGGGTCACCAGTAAGGGCCCATGGGCATCCTTGCAGCAGAGAAAGGGGCACATGTGTTAGTCACTTCTCCTAGAAGTCACAGATCCTCACTGCTCAGCACACCCCTGTTCCAGATTCTGGTAAGGAGGCTACTGCCCTGGGGTGTCTATTGAATCTGCAAGGCAGGCAGTAGACAGAGATCTTGTCTCCAGAAGTGGCAGCCCCTCAGAGGCTCCATCTACTCATCTCAGCTGGATGAGTCATCCATTCATCCTTCCATTCGTCTGTCCATCTGTCCATCCATCCATCCATCCATCCTCCATCCCCCGCTTCCTCCCTCCCTTTTTCCCTCCACCCACCTACCCAACCTCCTGTCCATCTATCTGTTTGCCCGTCTATCTATACCTGCTTATTTATTTAATCGTGTTTATATCTTCCTGTGTGTCTTGATCATCTTCTGAGGACACCCAAGGACCATAAGCCTGGCTCAGGTGTCGAGAATTTCTCAGCCTGATACCACTGTGGACGTCTCAAGAATGAACAAGAGACACTTGGAACCCACTGGGAGGGGCTTGCAGACTTTGAGGGCTGCCTAGATACCAGGGACTGACTGCACTGTCCACCATTGTTCATAACCCCACAACATCCCTGTGAGGGAGGAGTGAATACACCCATTTGAGAGATAAGAAACTTTAGACTCGGGGCTAAAGTTTTAGAAGGGGCTCCTCATGGTTGCAGTCAAAAGATGGACACCCAGTGGCTTCTCTTTGAGTTGAGCCAGTGGTCCCTTCCCTCAGATGCCCCATGGTCACTCCCAGCTCTGTAGGGGCAGCCTTGTCCCAGGACCACCTAGAATTGCCTTGTCACTTACAGGCTTGCCATCCAGACCCAGGGGTCCCTGGAAAATGAGAGAGAGTAAAGGTTACACATGGGAACAGCACTTCCTCCGTGTTGTATGACCCAGAAGCATTGTTCAGTGATAAGAAAATGAAGACTGTCCTGAACCCAGAGGTCTGAGTGTATCCCAGGTGGACTTGGGGAGGGACAGTGGGCTTCTGTCCATTGTCTGATACCCAGAATCTCCTCCTCTGACAGCAGAGTCTATAACACCCCATTGTTTGGGCAGGGTTGCTGGGGATGGCACATGGCCACATTCCCGTGGCCAATGTGACAGATGCAGGCATGAGCCTGTGGCCCAAGCTGAGCCTTGAGTGTCATGTCTGGGACTTCCAGGGGAAAGAGGACTCTTTCCTTGCAATGGGGCTGAGCTTAGAGCTCTGGGGAGGTTATCATGTGACTTGAAAATGAGCCAACAGAGCAGAGAGCAGAGCTGAGAGACAGAGAGTAAGGCAGGGCTGAGGGCCCAACGCTGTAGCTACCACTGCACACCCTGTGTGTAAGCTAGGACTGTGCCCCCCTTGAGCCAGCCTGAAGTGAGCTTCTGTCACTTGTAACTGATGAAACCCAAAGGAGCATCCTGCATGGCTGCAGCTGAGAGAAAGCCACAGGGCAAGTCCTGAGAGATGGGATCTCAGCCACCTCTAAGGTCTCTGGTGTCTGCAGAGGGCCAGCAGCTATGGCACAGGAGCCTTACAGAAGCCTCACCCAGTTTCCCCTCCTGGCAGAGCTGCCAAGGAATCCAACAGGTGGGAATCCTGCAGACATGGTCTCTGCCATGTCCTCTGCTCCTTCCCTCCATTGTCCCCTCATTCCTATATACTTCACTTTTGACCCCAGCAGCGTTTTCTGCAATGCCACATTCCGAGTCTCACACATACTGCCCACTCTCCCAAATTTGTACCTTTCCTCTCAGTTCCTTCCTCTTCTGTGAAGCCTCCACGTTTCTCTACTTCCCAGAGTCAGGCCATCTGTCCCTGTTCCCAGAACATATATTCTAAGGGTTGCACGTGGCATGACATATGGCTAATGTGTGTCTACACAAGTCCTCTCCAGTAGAGCCAGGAAGAGGGTGTGATCCCCTGTGTCTCCAGCGCTCACATGAGGCTTGGCATGGAGCATGTGCTCGGGAAGTGTGTGCTGAGTCAAACTAAGAAAACAGAGAAAAAAAAATATGTGCAGATACATATCCAGGTATAGTAGCCCTTATCTGAAATGCCTAGGACCAGAGTATTTTGGAGTTCAGATTTTTTTTTCTCCAGATTTTGAGATATAGGAAACCCAACACTTTTTGTGCACCAACGTGATATCACAAGTGGAAAATTCCACACTATGAAACTTTGTTTCATTTATTAAATTATTAAGAATATTTCATAAATCACCTCCAGGCTAGGTATGTAAGGTACATACGACACAGATGAATTTCATATTGGGTCCTATTTCTCAAGATAGCACATTAGGTTCATGTAAATACAGGTTGGATATCCCTCATCTGAAATGTTTGAATCTGAAGTGATTTGGATTTTAATTTTTTTAAATTTTGGAGTATTTGAAAAAAAATATTCCAAACTAGAATAAACTGCTGGCTTCTCTGGCTTGAACTCCCAACTGCTCTCAGAGGAATCAGCAGATCAGCCAATTTCCCAGGTGATGCAAGAGTTGCTACCTTGGGGAGGGCTTGTTGCCAGGGCCTTGTGTCTGCCAGGAAACCAGGGCAATTCTGAAAACTGGGGACTGAGTGCTTCCAGCCATCAGCTTCATGGTCAGCTGAGGGTTTGGACATCAGAATGATGGCCTGGGGACAGCTGGGATCCCAGGAGAGGGGACTGGGGCCATTCCAGTCTTGGGGGTCCAGGTCCTGAGGGACCTTGGTCAGGGCCTTGGTCCCAGCCACAGGCACGGTTCTGGTCACCACTGGAAGCTGCCCTAGCTGGCTATGCTCCTTTTGCCAGGTCCTGGCTCTTGTGACCCGTGGATCCACAGGCCCGAGACTCCTGCCTTGCGTAGAACACTAAATTGGGCCTTGTCCTCCTCAACCTGCTACTCTTAGGCCCTGCTAGGCCTCTTCAGGGCTGTGTCCTACTGGATGTCTCTGCTGTGGACACCTCACTCAGGCCTGACTCTCCAGGCTGCCACAACATACACTGGGTCCAGTACCAGCCAGGGTCTCTCCTGGGAGTTCTCTGTGGCCCCCACACTTAGCCTTAATCACTGTGGAACCCTACGGGGTAGGTCTTAATACTGCCCTATTACTGAGGAGGAAATCTGAGGCCCATTGAGGGGAAGACCTCACCCAGGGCCAGGACCGAAGCCCCCGTTCCTGGCCATCCTTTCCCCTCTTGTTTGGCTTTGCAAGTCTCTGTTGCTCCCATTGCATCCCAGACAGTGCTTATCCACTGGCCTCCAGTCACCTCTTCTGGTGTGGTTGCCACCACAGACCATGCCCAGGCTCTGTGAGCATGGCGTGTCATGCCAGACTGTTGAAAACTATGCCTGACTCCTGCACATCGCGTGGACTAAAAGTGCCACAATGCAAACCAAGAGTAAAAAATGGTGAAGGCCCAGGATGGAGCTAAATAAAGCTTTCTTCTTGTTATTCAGACAGGAAGGACACAGTAAGCCCTTCAGATAAATCACCTGGGCATTGTCCACAGGTCCCTTCCCTGAACAAATACCTCTAGTCCATATATGGCCCTGGAGAACTTTCTAGAATGCAAATATGATCGCAGTGGTCTCCTGTTTGAGGTCCTCTATGGAATCTCACTCATGAAGGAAAACATCCAGATCTCCTAGTCTGGTGCCCAAATGCCCCCTCCCCACCCCAGGCCTGGGCACCCCCTATGTTCCACATGTCTTTTCATGGTACCTGTGTCCCATTTTGGCTTCTTCCATGGCTGGGACTACCTTGGGATCATTGCTGGGTTCTGGGACCCAGTTCCAGGGTATCTGCTAGGATGTCATGAAGCTCACAGACCCATGGTGTTTCAATTTTCTAGAAGTGTCTGCAGAAGGGAGCCCAGGATGTTCTTTGTTCTTGACCCTAGAGGGGGCATCTCAGTGCTGCCAGCTGTTGCTGGAACTGTTTGGTGGCCAGATTTCAGCTTAGAGTGACCACAGGGCTCAATGCTGCCCTCTGCCAACTCTGAGACTGTCCTTGGTGGGTCACTGATGGTACAGCCTTGGTCCCCATGGCTTCTTTCATGAGTGTGAGAAGCCTCTCAAGTGTCAGAAAGCCAGCTTTCCCATTGAGGGCCCTGCCTACGTTTGAGAGACAGAATGCTTGACTTCCAGACCTTGGAGTTTAGAAAGAGTGAATAGGAATCCAGGAGTGGTGATGCACAACTGTAACGCAAGCTACTCCGGAGGCTGAGGCAGGAGGATCATAAGTTCAAGGTTAGCTGGGGCAAGTTAGCAAGATCCTCTCTCTAAATAAAAAAATAAAAGGACTGGGAATGTGGTTCAGTGGTGGAGCAGTTGCCTAGTATGGGTAGGTCCCTGAGTTTGATCCCCAGCACTGTAAACTAGCTAACAAACACTAACTAACTAACAGATAGCTTCCCAATAAAGACAGAGGTGTGGTATAAACAGAGCGACTGGAAATGCCTATTATGGGGTTAGAGGAAAGTCAATTCCAGTTCCACTGGATCCCAAGCCAGGAGCTGATGGTTCGGGTATTTCTGCAACAAACACACGAACTTCACTCATAAATACTGATAGAAAAGAAAGTGCCAGAACCTGGTCTTTGGGATGGAGCAGACCAACAGCTCTGGCCTTGGTCTGTGGAGGTGGCCATGGATTCAACTGTGATGACATCTGAGTAAGAAGACTGTCCCCAGACCTCTAAATGAATTCTCTCCCTGAGCCTTGGAGTGGCTAGCTCCATGGCCCCCATTTCAAGGTCTGGCTGAATCAAGGCAAAGAAACTGACGTGTGAGCATCTATGAACGGTCTGTAAATTAGATGTTTCTAGGGGCTAAAAAAAGGGTTGAACCCGGCTTTAGTGCTCTTGAGAGAGGGACACACATCTCAAGGAACCAAAATTGAATAGGGGGTGGGGGTGTCCAGGAGCAGGGCAGGGTCCAGATTGTCCAAACCAATAACCAGCCAGTTCTGAGCAGAACAGGGGCTGTTCAGGAAGGGTAGACTCCCCAGACTGGGCAGATACCTGCCTCCCTGGGAGGAGAGGGGCTGTCTCTCTTATCAAGGTAGCCCCTCCCTGCCTCAGTGAGCATGATGCTGACCTGTTGATTTGCTACTCTCCTCACATCTCCAACAATAGCAAGAAAAGTAGCTGGGGTGGGGGGCAGGAGTACCAGCAACTCACATAGTGCAGGCAGGGGCTTGGGCCTTGCTGGACCTCAGTTCAAATCCCTCCTCTGAGCCTCAGCTTCCTCTTACAGCCCCCACACCACCGTGGCTGTAGGCTCTCCATCTCTGCCTGCCTCCTCCCTGCCTGATCAAAGCCGTAGAATCCACCAGAGGTTTTCAACGCCCTCTGCCCACTGTGAAGCCCCACAGCTGCTTACCAGCCTCAGGTCTGCTTTAACTCACTCTTTCCCTGAGGAGAGCAGCTGGCCTCCAGGATGCTTCTGGATGTGCAAGAAGCAACAAAACTCTGGGCTGCACATGAAGGAGAAGAGACAAAGCCTCCAGCACTGGCTCAGTCCCTTGTCTCACTGAGGGACCCACGTGTGCCAGAGCCTAAGTTATCTCATTTGTAAAATTGGAGGCCAGGACAAGTTCAAGTTGAGACCCAGGTCATTATCCCCTGTTTCCTCATCTACCCGGACAAGACAGGCAGCCCCATGGGCAAGCAGACATGGGACTGGGGTCTGCACTGGTCTGGCTGGGCCAGTGCTGGAACTGACCTTTGTGTGGCCAGCAGGGGGATGCCAGGCTGCTCTACCTGTTGACACCTGTTATCTTGGGGGTTTGTTCCCACTGTCCTTCACCCTATTGAGGTTTTTGTAAGCAGGGTTCCACAGAGCTATCTTTTGATAAGAATGAACAAGTATGACTTCAGAGGAGAGATTTCTTTCTATTGATGGATTAATCGCAGAACTGGGGATGGAACCAGGGCCTGGTGTTCTACATGCTCTACATGCCCAGCCCTTTTTACTGTATTTTGAGATAGAGTCTTACTAATTGTGCAGTCTGATCTTGAGCTTGAACTTGAACTTGGGATCCTCCTACCTCAGCCTGGCTTGAGGTAAAACAAGTTTGGGACATGGTGTCTGTGTCTCCATCCTTGGGACTTTGCAATACCTATCATCAGCCAGTGAAAGCTATGCTGATCTGTTCACTCCCTGCTGGGGAAAGGCCCAGGCAGGCCCTGTTATTCCCCACTAGTTCCGTCAAGGCAGAGATGAAGGCAGTACAGACCACGATCCAGGCTAAGACTCAGTCCTTCTGGTTTTGGCTCAGTCTTCCCTGATACCAGTTGGAACACCTCTAGAACTGAACTGAATCAACAAACTGGCTGTGTTTAGTTGCAAACAGGAGTAAATGCTCCAACATGCCAGAGTTGGGTGACTGTCTAATTCTCTGGTTGTAATTAATGCTGACAGCTCCCGTCAGGGAAATGGAGACCTCAAAATGCACAGGGAAGGGGCCCCTGGATGAGGGGCTTACCAGGATTATCAGTCCAGGGCCTAGTAATTATGCCACAGATGTTGACAATTCATCAAATTACAAGGCCGGTGGAGTCTGAGGTCCTAGCCTGGGAAGGGTGCATTCCTGTGTGAAGGCTCCCCGAGCCTCCTCCTAGGCTTCCTTAGGGCTGGCCAGTGGTTGAGGTGTGGGTGGGCAGCCTCCTCCAGGCAGGTCAGCACCATATGGTTCTGATTTCTTAGGCCAGGCTGCTTGCAAACACGTGAGCTGCAGCAAGGCTGTCCAGGGCTTAGCAATTTCCCAATCTTGAATTCCCTGACACAGGGCAAGGAAAGAAAGGGTCTTCTATGCTTAGGGCCGGCCCAGCTGCTGCTCATGGTGTAGTATTCTCCCTAGAGATCCTGGGATCTGGGGTGCTTTGTAGAGTGGGCTTGTGGTCACCTATTAGACCCTAGCTCATTGCAAGCTTTAGATATTTTTGGTACCTGGGATAGACCCAGAGGCACTTACCACTGAACCACAATCCCATCTCTTTTTAAATATATATTTTGTTTTAGAGCCAGGGTCTCACTGAGTTGCTTAAGACCTCAATAAGTTGCTGAGGCTGGCTTTGAACTTGAGATTCTCCTGCCTCAGCCCAAGCTCCTGGGATTACAGATGTGTGCCACCATGCCTGGCAAGCTGTAGGAGTTTTGCTGAATGGGGGCCCAGGAGCCTGCACCAAGGTGGGGACCTGCCTTACTTGTTTTATGGCCTGGCCTAGGCTGGGTCCTTGTCCACTCCTCAGCTGGATGGTGAAGGATTGGGCTTGGGCATTGTCTTTCCTGGAGCCAGGTTTGGTCCATGGCTCAAGCGGTAGCGCGCTCGCCTGGCATGCGTGCGGCCCGGGTTCGATCCTCAGCACCACATACAAACAAAGATGTTGTGTTCGCCAAAAACTAAAAAAATAAATATTAAAATTCCCTCTCGGGCTGGGGATGTGGCTCAAGCGGTAGCGCGCTCGTCTGGCATGCGTGCGGCCCGGGTTCGATCCTCAGCACCACATACAAAGATACTAAAATAATAAATATTAAAAATTCTCTCTCTCTCTCTCCTCTCTCACTCTCTCTTTAAAATAAAATTCCCTCTCTCTCTCTCTCCCTCTCAAAAAACCAAAAACCAAAAAAAAACCAAAGCAAAATAAAAATGCCTCAAACAAACATCTTCCCCAAACCCCCAAGCCTCCAAACATCTGAATTAGCTGCAACATTTAAACAAGGTGACATTTCATATCAACATCCAGAGTTTGGAATTTATTTGAAAAAAATGGAGATCTCACAGCTCCTGGCCCACACTCCTGCCTGATAATACCTTCTGTGCCAACTGCTTTCTTAGCTGGATACTACCCAGGGCCACAGGCTCTACTTCTGCCTACCACCTCACACCTGGCTGGTTGCCCTGGGGAGGTGATCTGCTAGCTATATAGGGACTTCTGAGGTTGTCACCTTTGGCCTAGAAAATCTCCCAGGTTCCTTTTGCCCATGTGATGCTATGAGGCCATGGAACCAGCTGGCTTCTATTTTGGGGCTGGGCATGCTCAGTGAACAGCCTGTGTGTGCTGGAAGCAATTACACCTATGTCCACGTTACACATCACGGCTGGGAGAGGTGGTGTTTACAGTGCTAAGCCTTTGAACCGATCCCAAATACCTGCTTAAGTTACACATTCATTGGTGGGGAGAAACATGATTACCCTGTCAGGTATCAGGAAAAATTGCTTCTAGTTGGGGTGGAGGGGAATGGAGGGCCTTGACTTCCACCGGGAGGATGGAGGATGGCATTGGGAATCAGCTGTGTCTGCCTGGGCTGCTTCTGGCCTTGGGTCAGTGGCTCAGGCCCATGGTGCTGGTCTGGCATAAGTCACTGTAAATAGCAGACAGGCCAGGGCCCCCCGCTGCCAGCATATTTGGGTGCTGGTCTTGGATGAGGTGGGGCTCTAGCAGCATGGGGCATACCAGAAGAGGGATGGTCAAAGCATGGCTTGAACTCCATGATGGACACCTTGGGACAGGGCTATGGAGACAGCTCACAGCAGTCTGAAGTTAAGGGTCCTTTAGCTCACCCTGTACACAGCAGGGATCCCTGTGGCTGCTGGACCACACCCAGGCCAAGCTCTTGCTCTGTCCTTGGTCTGATGGAGTCACCTGCTTCCTTCCTCTCCAGTCTGCTTGCACTTGATTCCCAGATTCCTTTTTTTGGCAGTGCTGGGGGTTGAACCCAGGGCCTGATGCATACTGAGCAAGTGCTCTACCACTGAGCTGTGTGCCCATCTCCAGTCTCTTTGACAGCCACCTATTGGGCCGCAGGGTGGATCTTCCTTTGTTTCTACAGACAACAGAAGCTGGGCAATTGTTACCCATGGGCAAATAACTGGTTAAAATCCTTATGAATCCAAAAAGTTTTTGTAAACTTTGAATATCCAGATTTTCTTGAAATAATATGTGGGATTGTCCTGCATGGGGTGAAGCACAGCATCTCATTTAAGTGGGACAGATGCCCCCAGTCCACCCAAGCCCCACTGTTTATGCTCTCCCACATCCAGCCAACCTCACCTACCTGTTGGGACCCTACAAAGCAACAGTGAGCTTATGAACCTATAACTTGAGCTCTGAGCCATCTCTCCAGTCCTTCCGCCCTTCTCCCCAGGACTTGGCTTCTCTCCCACAGCAGCCTCCACTAGCGTCCCTGCCTCCTGCCCTGCATACCCGTTCTTTTGCACAGGAGAGGGGTAAAGGATGTCATGATAACTGTTCCCACCCTGTAGGCCTCAGACTGAGATGCCCATCCTCTCTGGAGTCCATGTCCTTCTCTGAAAAGAGGCTCCAAGTTACAGATGGAATGGCTCCTCTGACTCTTGGCACACTGGGTGCCCGAAGAAGCTGGGCTGAAGGAGCAACTTGTTTGTTTGGCCAGTTCGAGGGGAGTGGATCTGGGAGATAGAGTGACAACACTCTTGCCTCCTTCTCTGGGCATTACCAACCCTGGTAGTTCAGTCAGATGCCATTATCATCCCTTTTTTATAGACAAAAAGGCTGAGAGCCAGGCACGGACAGGTTGGCCTGGGACCCAGCCCAAATGCCCCATCTTCCCGTCTCTCCTCTGGCTTCTGTAGCACCTGGCACATCCTGACCCTCTGCCAGTAGGGCCAAGTCCCACCCCTTGGTCTGCCATCCAAGGAAAACTGTATCCTAAGCACTTCCTTCCAGTGGTGGAGGTCAGGGGTACTGCCACGAGGGAGGGAGGTGGGAAAGCCAAGAAGGTGCTGGTAAGAGGGGAGCTGCAGGAGGACCCTCCACCCAGAGGACCCCACTCCCCTCTGTATCCCACCACAGTTACTGACTCATTGCTCTGTCTTCCTTCCCACAGTGACCATGGTGACTCTATCCCTGGGGCTCCAGTGCCCATCGAAGTGCTGGCTGAGGGACCTCCATGAATCTTGAAGTGTCCTTTCCCCAGTCCTCTAATCTGGGCTTGTGCCATCCTGTCCATTGAGTTAGGGTCCAAAGAGGTCCTGTCCAAAGAGGCACCATTGGTGAAATGACCCACCCTTGGTATGGAGATGACCTGTCAGGGTCACCTTCCCGCTAGACTCTCTTCCAGACAGGAGGGTGTGTAGCCCTGAGTTGCACACCTCCAGGAATGGGTAGCTCACTGCTTCCTGGGAATTCTGATGGGTGTGTAAAGTTTTTGTTGAAGCCCAGCACTTCCCAGGTTAGACCCTCCACCTTGCAACCCTGACTCAGTTATGGCCAGAACGTCCACAGGCGGGGAAGATGAGGCTCCAACTCCGGGGGAGGAGTTTTAAGCTGTCAGTCCCTCTCTCTCCACCTCTTTGGAATAAAGCCCCAGGTGGACAGGGAGCGGATGACTCCTCTGCAAGGCTGGATGCTCCAGTCATTTGTCCCCCTCATCAGCCTGGTCCAACTGGGGTACAACCCTCTATCTGGAGATCCCCCCTGCAGTTCTCCATTTGTCAGAACCTACTCGGCCTTTTGACCTCATCTCCCACCTTTCTTTTGTGGGGGCAGCACCTGTCACCCCACCAGACCAGACCCCAGGTTATAGGTGCTTGCAGCAATCTGTACCTTTGGGCCCCGGCCACAGTCCATGTGAGGCTGGAATTCATGTGAGTTTGGATATCTCTCCCACTAAACCATAGGCGCTAAGGGGGTAAGGACCCCTGGATGTGTTTCTCATCACTATGTCTCAAATGCCAAAGTGCCTCGAACACTGTGGGAAGGGGATAAATATTTGTTGGATGAACCAACTGTCAAGGGAACAATTCTATGAATGAAAGTCCCACATCCCACCAGCACAGGTGCCTGCCTGTGAGCACTAGAGGGCGCTCTTGACTTGATGAAGGCTGGCTGGGGGTTGACTCCTGCCCTGCGCTCAGTCTGGGAGGTCAGCCTGGATACTGAGAATGCTGGCCTAAGTGGGGCTCCTTTAGCCACAAGGGTTACCTTACTTGCATCTGTGACCATCATGGAAGTAGGAGCGATCATGCACTGAACCCAGTCTGTGCGCCCAGCTCTGTGGCTCTCATGGCATCCCCCTGGCTCTCCTAATGTCTGATGAAGCGGAGGCTCAGAGGATGCACCTGAGATCACATGGTCTGTGAGAACCCAAAGCTCATTGTCTCTCCACTGCATGGGCTGGACATGGGGCCGGTGCCTGATTTCAGAAGTTGGGTGAAGCGGCTTCATACCCCCATAACTGCTTTCTTTTAAGTCTTTTTCCTTGGGCTCTGGGATCTTGTGCAGGTCTGTGAGCTTGTTTTCCAGAGCAATCGACTCAGGGTGCCGTGGGGATGATTTGCTGTCTGGGTAAGTGGGAAAATGTGCCTGCCAGCCACGAGCCTGGAAGGTAGCCTTCTGCAAAGACGTCATCACAGATCAACCAGCAAAGCGCAGGACCTATCTTCACCTTTGCCTGGCCTCCCACAGTGCTGCCCCTGCTCAGTGATCTCCCAGAGCTGGATGGGTACAGGAGGACCCCAGGCTGCTGCCAAGGAGATGCAAAACACTTGAGAGGGCAAATGAGGTCCCTGGAACCCAAGGACAGGCCTCTCTGACTGGGCATAGCCACTCCTGTCTCTTGGCTGCCACCTATGTGACATTCATGGGGAAACTGGGGACACAGTGCTAGGCCAAGACAAGTGGCTAGACTTCAGGTGTTCCTGCCCCGTGATGAGCCCTAGGGAGAAAGGATGACATGGTGGCCCTTTCCTGCCAGCCCAGCTTTGTCTCCTTGGGTTCCAATCTGGGGGCCATTTTTGGGGACTCAGGAGGTCTGCTTTCATCTTGTTCTTGCTCTGCCCAGAATCTGGGGGGGCTGGCGAGTGGCCCTGCAGGGGTCAGATAAAAATGAACTGGAAGATGTTGAAATCTAAAAAAACAGATGAATTTGGGGTATTACAGATGAATCATTTAACTAATTACATTTTTACAATCAAAGCTGTTTTTGAACTACGAGAGTGCAAGAAAGCATATGGGTGTGTGGGGCTCTGTGGTCCTTTTTTGTTCACTTGATTAATTCCAAACAGTCCAACGGAGTTATTCATTTCAAAATTGGTCCCAGGCCGGGGGCCTGTCTCACAGACCACATTTCAGCCCCGAGCTCACGCTGTCCCCTGGGCTTTGCCTGTCGGTACTGCCATGACTGATGCCGGAGACGACAGGCAGCCCCAGATCCCTTGGCTCTGGTGAGTTTATCCAGATGGATCCTGTGGACAGTGTCAGCCTGGGAGATGCTGGCATGCGGATTCTGAGGCTGCCCACCAGCTCTGTTTCTCAGTTCTTGAACCTCATCACGTGAATTACTGCAACCCCCTCCCCCTGGGACCCCCTTCTCCCATGTCTGTCCTGTAGCTGGGGAGGACCTTTCAATGTACAGGTTGAGCATCTTGTATCTGAGGGTTCCAGGTTTTGGGTTTGTTTGTCAAGTTTTAGAACGTCTCCATGTACACAATGAGGTATTCTGGGGATGGGACCACGTCCGTCTACATACAAAATTCATTTACATTTCATATATAGTTTATGCAGAGACTGATGGCAAATTTTTTTTTTTTTTTTGGTACCAGGGATTGAACCCAGGGATGCTTAACCACATCCCCAGCCCTTTTTATTTTTTATTTTGAGACAGGGTCTTACTGAGTTGCTTTGGGCCTTGCTAAATTGCTGAGGCTGGCTTTGAACTTGAGATCCTCTTGCTTCAGCCTCCAGAGCTGCTGCTGGCTTTACAGGCATGCACCACTGTGCCCAGCCTGAAAGTAATTTTTGGGGGGATACTGAGGATTGAACTCAGGGGCATTCACTACCGAGCCACATCACCAGCCCTATTTTGTATTTTATTTAGAGACATGGTCTCACCGAGTTGCTTAATGACTCGCTTTTTGCTGAGGCTGGCTTTGAACTTATGATCCTCCTATCTCAGCCTCCTGAGCCGCTGGGATTACAGGCATGCACCACTGAGCCTGGTTTGATGGCAATTTTATACAATATTTTCAGTGCATCTGTCTTTTGACTGTGACCCATCCTGTGAGGTCAGGTGGCATCGTGGGTGCTCAGATTGTTTCAGCTTTTGAAGTATTTCAGATGTTTGGATCAGGGATGCTCGACCTGCACAACTCTGTCCATGTCATTTAGGGGCTTCCATGGCTTCTGGACTCTGCTGGGTGGGCATGGTGAGCATGTCATTTGGGTGATTCAGCATCACCCTCTCTCCTTTCGCTGTCCCCGGGGAGTGTGGGAACACATTGTGCCTCTGTACTCTGTTCTTAGCAGCACGGAATGCCTCCCATCTTGTCTTCCCACCAAACTCCTACTCATCCCTCAAGACACACCTCAAATGTCCCTCTTCTGTGAGGTGTTCTCTAGTGCCAGGCAGAATTCCTCTTTACTCCTTGGGGCCCAAAGCCCAAAGTGTGTGTTATAGCCCTGCTCAATGCACTGTAAGGTTCTCTGTATGAGAATTTAATTTGTCCCCCAAAGGCTTATATGTTGGAAATTTGGTCTCCAATTTGGCCATGTGAACCTTTAAGAAGTATGGCCTAATGGAAAGTCCTTAGGTCACTGGGGTGTGTCTCAGGAAGAGACCTGACTCTGCTTCCTGATTTTTTTTTTTTTTTTTTGTGGCATGATTATCGATTATTGCCCCAATTACATTGTGGGGGAGAGTGCTGTGGCCAGGGTTCCTGAACCCAGAGCTTGCACTTGCTGGGCTCGAATTCTACCAAAGACTCACTCCTCCAGCCTTTGGCTTCCTGTTTTGAGATGGGATTTCTTCCTTTCACACGAGTCCCTGCCATTGTGATGCTGCTATCTGCTGTTAGGCCCTCACCAAAGGCCAAACAAATCCTCCCCTTCTCCCACCACACCTAATCTTAGATTTTGAACCTCCAGTTCTGTGATCTGCCTCAGGTATTTCATTATAATAATGGAAAATAGACAGATATAGGATGGAATATAGACCTGTGAAGTGCTGCACAGATCTGATTCTTAATGTTTTCATCCAGGCCAAATATCACATTTTGCAAATGTAGACACCGAGGCCCAGAAAGGTAGGGATAGAGTTGTGCTCATACTGGTGCCTGGTGGCAGTCCCCTGGCCTGCTTTGGCTCCATTCAGCTGCAACTTGACAGGGCCAGGATCCTGGCCAGCAAAACACAATTGGACATTTTATCACAAGGGGATGATCTTCTTTCTGATTTCTAATGATGGCTAAGACAGATGGATGAATGAGAAATAGGAGAGAAGGTAAAATGGAAAAATGGACTTTACTAGACTTTTTTGGGGTGTATGTAAAGCACACCCCAAATTTTGATAATAGGGGTTACCAAATGCACTGTACAAGAAGAGAGCTCCAGGGATGGATAAAGACAAGAATGAGCAGGAGAAACTGAGCATTCACTCTGAATATCTGTTTCTCTGGTAGGAAGAGGAGAGTGACCCTTTTGCCAGTATATAGTCCTGGAGTCCTGATCTTGTGGCTGTAACCAGCTCACAGAGAGGCTGGTTGGCTGGTGTCATGGAGTGGGATCCTGTAGTGTGGGCACTAATAGGCTTTGGCATGCAGGTGGGCTGTGTGTCTCGTCCTGTTACCCTGTGTGCTCGGGACTCGTCATTTGTCAAGCTGGGCAGATACCACTGGCCTCTCAGGGTGGGAAAGCATATGAGTGTGCACCCAGTAAGCACTCAATACTTGCACTTGCTTCCCGGGCACATTGGGAGAGCTTCAGGGAATGAGAGGTGACAGTCTTCTTTTGTGCTCCTGAAGAAAGCATTAGGATGAGGGGATCTCGGACCCTTGGCAGCTGTCTCTAGGGCCAAGTGTCTCTGTGCTCCTGTCCCTCGCTAACTTGGTCAACCCCTCACTGTGACCCTCAAGGTTCTACTCTGTGTGGCCCCCAGAGACCATCTTATCTTCACCTTCTCTTGACTCACTGGCCTCAAGTGTGCCTGGACACATGAAGCTTGCTCCAACTTCCTGACCCGCACACTTGCTTTTTCCTCTGCTGAGAACACATCTTCCCTAAGATCTCTGAATCTTTTTCATCATTTTAAGTCTCAATCCAAATGTCATCTTCTCCAAGAGCTTCTTAATTATTTAACCCAAACGATACCTGTTTATCTACCCAGCCAGCATGCTCATCACATCCCAGATTTTTTTCTCTTCTTAGCACATTCAACTATATTCAAGAACTGTTTGCATTATCTTCTGAAGTTGCCAATCAGACCAGAAAGTCATGAAAGATCAACATTAAGAGTCAAGAAAATAAAAATACTAGAAGAAGCAGCAAGGATTTCAAGGCAGGAGATGGAGATGATGAGAAAGTCTAATGTTTTCTGTGCAAAGTCAAAGTGGAGACAGACAAATCTTTTTTACCTTAGTCAGAAGTTAGACGAGTTGTTATAAATGAGATTTAGGAAGATCAACTTGTGCCTCTAGTCATTCTTTCCTCTCTATCCCACACAGCTCCAAAGGCTGCCACTAGATCTGACCCACCATTGTTCTACCCCAGTGTCCTGCACTGGGCTTGACATCAACCAGACTTGTTGAACAGAATCAAGCCTCTTATTTATGAGATGGTAAAATCACTTGATTAACATAAATGCTGATTATTGCCCCAATTACACTGTGGGGAGAGTGCTGTGGCCAGGGTTCCTCTGAAGGTCCCATTTTTGATTCACAATGATCTACCCTGAGAATTCCCCCTTTGATGCTGATTCCGTGATGTCCGCTGTCCCTGGATCAATTGGCAGCTGAAAGATCTGGGGAAGGTTGGTGATTTCCTCTTTAAACTCTATACCTGCAATTCCATGATATACCACCAGGTGGCAGTTAGGACTACACAAACTTTATCAAAACTAGTTTGATCTCTAGGACTATACTTCTAGTGCAAATGTACCTCAAATTAAAACAAGATCCATACATATACGCATATATTTTTTAGACTTATCATATTGAAATAAATTAAATAATACCCACAGTTGGCCAGAGTTTGGGGAAACGGCATTTTCATACGCTGTTGGTGGGAATGTAAATTAGTGCAGCCTCCTGGAGGGCAATTTGGCAATACACATCAAAAGCCTTAAACATGTGCAAACCCTTTGGTACAGCAATTCGACTTCTAGACATTTATTCTATAAAGATAATCATGGAAATAAGTCTACTTTTATTTCCAGGATGTTGACTCTAAGGATGAAACATTGTCAATATAAATAGTATGACTTGGAGACTCGTTAAATAAATTATACATATGATTAAATACTATGTAGTTATTATATTCTATGAGGATTTTTAATGATGTGGAAATATCTCATGATATATTAAGTGAAAAAGATAGTTTATAAGAAAGTGTGTTTCTTGTGATCCCATTTTTATGATAATAAATATTAAAACAAGCTGGCATATAAAAAGTCCTAGAAGAGCAACAAGCAAAATATTGAGAAGACTTATCTGTGGGTAGTAGGACTAGAGATTAGTCTTTTTTTGTGTGTGCTTTTCTCTATTTTCCCAAATGTTCTGCAATAGACGTGCACTATTACAACCAGAAGAGTGCTGTTAATTAACCCTCGGAAACAGAGAGGTCAGGCCGGCCTCTTCAGGGAGGGCATGACAAGGTGACCCCAGGGTCCTTGTCAGCTCTGACCACCTTGAATCTACAACCTGGCCCACAGATGTGGGTGGCCCCTGTGCCCCATGTCCCTTGGCCACTTGTATTTCTGCACATGTGGACCTGGTTTCAGCTGAGGGGCCAGGAAGGGTGAATGCAGAAAATGCAGGCGACATGATCTCTGCCACGGCCCTTTGCTTTACTCTGTTCTTGCTCTTATTTCCCCCTAGAAATTAACAAGGTTCTGGCAGAAAGAACAAATGTCCTCCTTGAGGATGGTCTTAAAGTTTATTAAGATGCAAAAAGAAACAAAAACCAAACCAAATACTAAAAAAACCCAACAACAACAAACTTCTCAACCAAAAACAAACAATAAAAAACAAAACAAAACAAACAAACAAAAAAAACCCAAACTTTTTCTCAAACTGACCACTCTCAGAACCATTTTTCTTTCCAAATGCCTCAAATGTATGTTCAGTCAATTAGAATGATTTTATATCATCATCTTTCCCTCCCCCTGCTTTTCATTATTTCTTTTTTTAATCTTATTTTGGGTTGAGGTTGTAGCTCAGTAGTAGAGTGCTTGCCTAGCATGTGTGAAGCCCTGGGTTTCATCCCCAGCACAATGAATAAAAAGATCTTTGATTGATTAAATTGAGATGTATTTTAATACATGCATACAATATGTAAGATTAGGATGATTTCTTTCTATTTCTCTCTCTCTCTCTCTCTCTCTCTCTCTCAATACTGGGAATTGAACCCAGGGATGCTCTACTATTGAGCTACATCCCCAGACCTTTTTATTTTGAGACAGGGTCTCCCTGAGTTACTGAGGCTGGTCTTGAATGTGCAATCCTCTTGCTTTAGCCTCCAGAATTCTTGGAATTACAGGCATGAGTCACTGTGCTCAGCTGGGATGATTTCTCAAGCCTGTCTTTCCTTCTGTTGAGATATTCAGTGATGAGGAAGATAGTGATACGTAGGGAGGGGCTGCCACACATTGGACTGCACATGGGCTTTGCAGGGATCTTATTTAATCCTTCAATTCCACAGGTGTGACCTCCCCAGGGTTCTGAGAGGTCAAGGACCTGTCCGAGTCCACACCACTGAGCTAAGAACTGGATGTGCGCCTGACCAACTTGAAGCCCATGGTGATCCTCTGTATAAATGAGGGGTCTCATAAGTGGCCAAGACCACTTGGCACCAGGCAGCCTCCCCAACCTGGGATGGCTGCATGGAGCCATCTGTAAACACGTTTCAAGCCAAGAGCAGGCCAAGCTCTCTTGTGCTCCACAGCCAAGAGATCAGTCTTCAGTTCAAAACATGTGGGTCCCCTGTGCCCACAGAAGTCCTTCCCTTCCTTGCATGGGCCTGCTTTCCCTCTATGCAGGGAAGCCAAGCAGGGTGTCATCCTACCCCATGGGTCTCACAAAAGAGATGCCCATGAGGGCGTTTGGAGGCCCGCAGCTTGGTGAGCTTGCTCCTGATGCTTGCTCACTAATATCCTGAACCAGGAGTGGGCCCCGCCCAGCCAGGGAAGACGCCCAAATCTGTGTGGAGAGGGGGGTCTGTATGACAGTTGGCCAGGGAGGCCTCTGGAAAAGGTCAACTGAGGTTTGTGACACCAGTGTCCTGGAGATTTTGACAGGGTCCCTTTATCCCCCACTGGGCCCAGCCTGATTGGGACTTCTCAGTGATTAGAAGGAGCTGCTATCAGGACCAAGGCTCAGAGCTGCCTGCAAACAGGAAGTGAGGAAGGCTCGCTGGGTCCTCACCCCTTTCCTTTCCAGGAAGCTCCCAGCTTCAAGCCAGAGGGACACTTGGGTTCCATATATCCCCATCCCTACATTCCCAGATGCCAGCATTCAGAGTCCCTTCTCTGGGACAGGCTTGGAGCCAAACATCTGTCACAGAATGAACTTCCTGTTTAATTCCCAGCAATCCTGTAGTGTCCTCAGGTACTGGCGACCTTGGTTTGCTGTGACCTGTGGCATTCTGGGTACTTGTGACCTCATTTTACCCAAACCCTGGCTCCTTAAGAAAGGGACCTTTATCATCCTCCATTTATAAGGAAGGAGCCGGGAACTCAGGATGGCTTGGTGGCTTGGCGGCTTGGTGGCTTGCCTGCGGCTCCACACTGATGAGTGGCCAAACTAGATTCAAACCCCGGCTGCTTAACTCCACACCAGCCTCCTGCCTGCCTGTCACCCCCAGAGCCACCAGCTACCCCCTAACCTGACCTGGTCAAAGGAGGAAGGCAGGGAGAGGAGAAGCCTCTAGAGGGGACAGATGCCTCACTTTGGAAAAAGTGTCACCATCATCAGCCAATATCCTCTCTGATGCTCACAGCCAAGGAAAAGGGATCCCAGTCACCCTTTGCCCAGAGGAAGCAAACACGGGGCAGGAGGGAAAGTCACCAACCTCCCAGCCCTCCCCTGTGGATGTGTGGATATGCAGAGGGACAGGGTGCCGGGGGAGCATCTGCAGAACTGGGGACAAGTTCTGGGCAGGGGAGGGCAGTGAGCTGCGGCTCCATCAGCCCCAAGATCGTGGGGTGGTGGTGGTGGGACGGACAGCTTAGACCTCACAGTGACATGCTACTAAGCTAGGACGTTTTTAAGCTAGGTTCATATAGGCATTCTCTTTAAAAATTTTCTTTCTTTCCTTTTTTTTTTTTTTTTTTGGTCCTGGAGATTGAACCCAGAGATGCTCTACCACTGCTCCCAGACCTTTTTATCATTTTGAGACAGGGTCTCACTAAATTTGTGATCCTCTTTCCTCAGTTTCCCAAATTGCTGGGATTACAGATGGGCTCCATTAAGTGCAATTTTGATCTGAGAAAATTTCAACGTAGGATGGGGTTCCAGGATGTAAGCCCATTGTAAGCTGAGCAGCATCTGTGAAGAGAGACCCTGGAGGGGCAGTTAACCAGGTCTCCGGGAGGAGCTCTGTTAGCAGTACGCCAGTGCACCTGAGCTGGGGATGCTGATAATCTCCCAGTGGGAGGCTGAAATATTTTAGCAAAAGCCTGTGACTCCCTAAGACTCTGGCTGCCATGTGCAGGATTGAGGACCTGACTGTTTCCTGATCAGGAAGGTGGCTGGGACCGGGGTAGGACCCTGACCCCAGGATGCTCCTGGGGGGTGAAGCGGATCATGGCTCCCTTTCACATTTCATTCTTTCTTCATGCAGAGCTGGGGGTTTCCTTGTCTGAGATGCCAAGTTGGCTGCTGCTGGGGGAGCTGCCTTGATCAACTGGGAGACCCCAGGCTACTCTGGACCTAGCACGGGGTTGCCCCGGGCATTAGATCAACGTCCCCAAAGTTTCTACCCAGTCCTGGAGGACTGAGTTTGTGACCTACTTTGTGCTTTATGCATAGCTGTCATCTCCTCAGTCTCGTTTACTCCCAAGTCTTACACAGCACAGGAGGCTTTCATTACCCTATTCACAGAGCAGGAAATGGAAGCTCAGAGAGGGTGAGTATCTTTCCTGAGGTCACCCAGCCAAGAGCCCGTAGAGATGCAATCCGAGTCCAGGTCTCCCTGATGTTGGAGGCAGTACTGCTTTCCCTGGCCTACTGGGAAAGCATCTGCAGAACTGGGGACCACCTACTTCTGTCGCCAGCCCATCCTGACCCTGGATGGATTGGGTCATTAGAACGACTTCTGAATCAACCAACATTTCCCATCCTGCTTCTTCCTGTCCCGAAGGCACAGAATGTCTGTCTCTCCATATGATGGTGATGCTAAGTGACTCTTCCGCTGGCCCCACGCCTGCTCTTTCCGATGCATCAGGACTTCTGGATGTGATTGGCACAGTCCTTAACCTCTGCAGGACTTGACAGTGTCAGGGTCACATCCTCTCTTAATTCTGATGTGGTGCCCCTGAGGCCTGGGCTGGGGGCGTCTACTCCAAGTGTAAGGTGACTTTTAGCTGAAATGTGGAAGATCCGAGAGGTAACGAGACCAAAAAGGCCAGACTGGATCAACCGAAGCCCTGTTCCTGAGTGGTGACATGCCATGGGGGGCTGGGACAGGGATCCCCTGCCCACTGGGTAGAGACTGGCAGTCAGACCCTTTGGAAAAGGCATGTCCCAGCCACAGGCTGCACGCCCTGCTCAGGGCTGGCACTCTGTGCTGCAGGGTACAGCGTTGGGTGGACTCAACGCTTCTGGGTCATCCATGGGAAGCCTCTTTGCTTGTCTCCAGGGCAACCTGAAAATCTGTGTGGCCTGAGTCTGTGCAGACCTTGTGCTAAGTCCCCTCCATGGAAAGATCACAGCTACTCAGGAGCAGAGAAGGAAGATAGGAGAGGAGAGAATTCAATCAAGGCTCAGGGAAAGGATATCGGCTTAAGAGGAAAGGGCAGAGAGAGCAAAAAATAAATGACAAATTACCGGGTAGCCATCTCGTCCTGATTGCCCCTGTGGTAATTAATATGTCATTAATAATCAGACTTTCGGCAGAAAACCATCTGGCAACACTTAGGACTCAGGGCCCAGCATCCCCCCCTCCACGTTCCGCACGGTTTGCAGCAGCAGCTGCTGTTGGTGGTAGCTCGCTGTTTTAAGGGGGAGAAGCCTAGGGCTCCGATGGTCTGGGGGACAGAGGACCCTTTTCCTGTCTCGAGAGTCAGGCAGCTGGAAGGGGCGTGAGCCTCCACTGGAGCCACCAGGGTGTGCACTCAGGTGTGTCCCTCCCACGTCATCTGGGGCATATGGTGAAGACCATATGGGGACACGAGGTTCAGGAGGGCACTGTCCCATCTACCATGACTGAACCAGGAACTGAAAATATTCCTTACGTTGGACTTGTGGAAATACTCATTTCCTCCCTGGTTCCAGTGGGATGGGGTGAACTGGAGGAACAGGGACATTTATGGCTACTGGCTACTTCTCTGTCCCCCAGCAAAGGTCAGCCCTGATTGCAAGTTGTCGCTCGAACATTTCTGCATTTGTTTAATACATCTAGTATTTCAACAACCAAGTCAAAAAACAATCGCTCAACCACCCTCTGTATTTTGCATTTCAGCGAGCTCACCCCCAGTCTCCGGGGGACAACCAGGAACATCCCCAACAAGGAAACCTCCCTTGTGGCCAATACGTCTATGCATTTTTTTGTTGGCTTGCTTTTTTGGCTCAAAGTGGAGCTACATGCCTGGAGAAGCCCAGATCCAGAAGGGTGCTGATGGGGGAAATGAACTGGGATAAAAAGCAGTCAAACCCCAAAAGGGCTCAGCTGAGAAGAATTCCTTTGGAAGGTTCATTTTGGTTCAAGGGGACTGTCAATGTGCTTCTTGGATGGACTCATCAGAATTTATCAGGTTCTGAAAAACTGCCAAGAGGAATCCAAGACAGAAGCATCTCCGGGCCTGGAGAATGTGAGATTTCCAAGGCCACGGACAATCCTGCTTCCAAACTGCCCCTGGATGACTGAACTGAGGGAAATTGTGGGGCTGCTCAGTGCTTTTCCTTACACCCTTCTTAACCACAGTGGCACTTTTCTGCTGCCATCTCAACACCCTCATCAGTCACTTAGGCTCATGAGGTCCCAGCTGTCTAAGCCAGGGAAGGAGACATTCTGGTCAAGAAGGAAAATGAACCCTGGACCTCGTGACGAAGCCCAATTCATTCCTGAAAACACTGCCTGACTCTCAGCCTCCTTTGCCAATGCTCATCTGATAAAAAACATTTTAAAATATCAGCAACTGCAGACCATTGCACAAATACAGGCCTGGTACTTGCATTTCTGTGCACTAGGTTGAGCCAAAGATTTGGTAAGGAGCCGCCAGGCTCGTGCCAGTCACAGGATGTTTCAGCAGGCAAATCACACCCACAGCTTCTGGGCTTGCCTTGCATTTTTCTAAATAAAGAATATGGCCCCTGTCTTAGATGGATATTTTTCTTTTCTTCTTCTTCTTTTTTTTTTTCCTCTAGTGCTGGAGGTCAAACCCAGGGCCTTGCACGTGCTAGGAAATCTTAGCACTGAGTTACACCTCTAACACAATTTTTTTCTTTTTTTTAAATGTTTTTTTTAGCTTTATATGGACAGGATATCTTTATTTATTTTTATGTGGTGCTGAGGATCAAATCTGGTGCCTTATGCATGCGGGACAAGTGCTCTCTACCTCTGGGCCACAACCCCAGCACTCATTTTTTTTTTCTTTTTTTTTAAAGGATACATCTTTCTAGACAAAAATTATTTTCATGGGTGTGCTATAGAGAGAAAAACCGAATAAATGTCTTATCTTTCAGGAGATGAGCACAAAGCCAGGACACTTACTGGAGGACCTGCAAAACACAAGCAGAGGAGCCACCATCAGCATTGAAGGCAGAGAAGGTCCCTTTGCCTGTTCTCAGCACAGCTACTGGTCCCCTTGCCTCTTGCCAAGGTTTTAACGGTGTCACAGATATTGTCTGTAATAGCTTTACAAACAAGTGTCAGTCCCAAGGCCAAGTGGCAGAGCAGAAGAGGCATTTTTGTCCTTGGAGGGGCCGGGATGGTCATGTGGGTGGTAATGACATTTGCCACATATATTGGTTCATGCATTCATTCGAGGAAGCTGGTTGGTGCTCATTCACGTTGGGTTCTAGCAACTGAGTAAGAATTGACCTTGTTCCTGCTTGAAAAATAAGTTTTGGGGCTCACCATGGGTTGGCTCATTTCTATTGAGGGAAAACACTTTGGGGAGAGGTAAGGTCACATGGATCTGTGAGTGTGAGCAGAGTGGGGGTGGGGGAGGCCTGTGGTCCAGCCCTGGGGTTAGATGTGCATGAGGACATTGAAGGGGACAAGTCTAGAAACATTGGTGGGCGAGGGGTTGGTGCGTGTGTGTGTGTGTGTGTGTGTGTGTATGTGTGTGTGTGTGTGTGTGTGTGTGTGTGTGAGAGAGAGAGAGAGAGAGAGAGAGAGAGAGAGAGAGAGAGACACAGATAGATTGAGGAATGGCTGTAGTTGGTTAGTGATGCCATACATTCTGGAAAGTGGGCTCCAGAACTGGCCCAACCAGTGACTCCTCTGTTCCTGTGAGACCTCAAACCTCACTGCATAATGAGGCCACATACAACATGTGGTCAGTTGATCAATGAGTATTTGTGGATGGTCCACTGTGAGCAGGGAGCTGCCGGAGGTAAAGAATGGGACCCAGTAGTGAGTACAAGGGTCAAGACCTTTGACTCATGGAATGTTTATTCAACAGACAGACACTTAAGAAAACCATGCTGGGGGGAAGCACAGGAAGTTCCAAGCACTCAGCAAGGAGCTGCCCCAGGATGGCCGACTCAGGAAGAGGGATGGGCCGAGTCCAGGAGGTGAGAGAAGTGAGTTAACAGGGTGAGGCAGGGGAGGGAGGAGTGCTGCAGAGATGGAACAACCCAAGATCCCTGGGATTTTGAGGAACAAGAGAAATGGAGCAGAATGCAGTGGAGGAGGGGCCTGGGTACAGAGTCCAGCCGAGCAGGGGGTGGGGGAGGGGGGTGGGGGATGAGGTGGGGTGAGGTGGGGGTGGGATGGGGTGGGGGGGCCTGTTTTCAAGTGACAGGCGGGAGAGGGCTTGATCCTAAGGACAAAGGATGTTACTGATGGGTTCTGCATGGAGGAGCAATGAGGGGGGCTCATAGGTCACTGCAGGTGTCCCTGTATGGATGATGGTGGTGACGGACAGGTGAGAGTCAGGAGGACAGATAGGACTTGCTGAGTGACTGAATGGGGGGTTAAGGGGTGTACGGAGGAAGGAAAGACGACCAGGATTTTTGGCTGAGAAAACTGATACACTAATCCTCAAGAATGGCAACACAGGGTCAGGGAGGTTGTGGTTTTGCTAACTACACCGGGGAGCAGAGCAGGGCGTTGGCAGCTAGGACATCCCATTGACCCTTCCTTTTCAGCCAGACCTTGCTTCTTATTTTACATAGAAAACAGAAGCTTTGGGAGAGTCACCCTCACCTTCCCAAGGCCAGACGTACACGGCACCTGTGCCTGTGCTCACCTGCCTCTCCACGTGCATGAGTTCATTCCAAAGGACTGACTCACCTCCAGTGAGGGCCAGCTTCCTGCAACGCCTTCCCTGGGTCCCTCCCTTCCCCTCTCTGCTCCCTGTCTATCCCAGTCAGCTCACTCTCTCAGGCTAGATCCTTCCCAACAACTTTGAAATGCGCTCTAATCCCATGCATAAAGAAAGCACCTTTTGGTCCCAATCCCCTTCTATGACTACCCTATCTTTGCCTGCTCCCTCGAAGCCAGATTGCTTCCAAGAGGCCTCGACGCTCACTGTTCTTGAACTCCTCATCCTCCACTTAATTGTGACTCTCTGATTTGGATTCAACCCATTCCTTCTCACAATGTCTCCAACGACCGGCCTCCACACCAATGAACCAAGCCATTTTCTCCTGCTCATTTTACTTGGCCTCTAGGCCGAATCCCCGCTGCTGACTGGTGGCTCCTCCTTTGACTTCTTTTGGTGCTAGGTATGGAACCCATGCTCTGCTCTACCACTGAGCTACATCCCCAGACTGACTGAAAGGTTATTGAAGCAGTTGCTTCCTGTGGCTTCCAAAATGTCAAATTCCACCCACTTTCCTGGCCCCCCAGTCTTATGTGTGAAGTTTCCTCAAGGCTCAAGGGTGGGCTCTAGCTCCTCAATTCACTTCTCTGCTGGTTCTTCTCTTCTGTCCTCTTTAAGAATCTTATCCATGCTGTGGCTACCCTCTGCAGAAGAGTCCCGAATGTGTATCTCCAGCTCTGACTGTGCCTCTGAATCCCAGTCTCCCTTTCCCAGATGCCCACTTAGCATTTCTTCTTGAATGATTCCATTTCCTCCAACACGTGCACAACCACACTTCTGATCTTCTTCCCTAAGCCTGGCTCCTCTTCCATGGTTCCTGGTCTCAGTGAAGGATGTCACCCCCATCCAGTTGTGTGAATTGGAAAAGGAGGGCCCACCCTGGATATGCGCTCCATCCCCAATCTATTCATGCATCCATGGTTTCTTCTGCTTGTTTTTAAGTTTTATTCATTGATTTCTGAGACCTGGTCTCACTAGGTTGCCCAGGCTGGTCTCAAACTCCCAGGCCCAAATTATCCTCCTACTTTAGCCTCCCAAGTAGGTGAGACTATCAGCCCATCGTTTCCTCCTCTGGAATCCATCCACTGATCTCTCTCCACAAACCCTAATCCCTCTTACTACCATCTCTTGACTGCTGCAGTGACTCCCAGCTGACATCCTTAGTCACTCATTCCACAGATACCAAGTGCCTGCCCTCTGCCAACCACTGTTGTAGGTACCTGGGATACATCAGTGAAAATAGCCAAAATCCCCATCTTAATGGAGTTTCCCTTCTAATGAGAGTGACAGATGAGATACAGAAACATAACGAATCACTTGGAAGTTGATATGAATTATAGAAGAAGAGAGGCGCTAGTGTTTAAGGAAGGGGGGCCATTTGTGCTGGGGAGGGGCAGATTGGAATACTCCACAGGATGTTCAGGGAAAATGTCACCCTGAGATGACCTCTGAGCAAAGCCTTGAAGGAAGTGTAGGTCTTGGGAGGGCCGATTGCTGGGGAAAATATGTACCAGGCAAAGGGAAGACCCGAGGGCAGGAGGGTGCCTGGTGCGTTTAAGGAGCAGCAAGGGGGCCAAGGGGCCTGGAGAAGAATGGGAAGTAGCTGTAGAGAGGCACTGGGGTTGATGGCCACTCTTGGGACTTTATCTTATCTCTGTGATGGGAGCCCTTGTCAGGTCCTGACCAGAGACAGGATACAACCTGGCTAGCGTTTTAAATGATCACTATGAGGGGCAGCAAGAGTAGAAGCCAGAGGCTATTTACAGCAATGCAGGGGAGAGAGAACGGTGGCGCATAGCCTGAGGTAGCAGTGAATGGGGTGGAAGTGGTTGGTTGGGTTTTGGATCGGTGGTGAGGATGCATGGAGAGGATTTCCTGACAGACTGAATGGACAGCGTGAGGGGATGAGTCAAGGAAGATGCCATGATTGTGGCCAAAGGATGGAGTTGCCATCCCTGGAGGTGGGGAGACTGTGCTGGGAGGGTTTTGCTGAAGGGATCAGGAGCTCAGCTGGGTGCACATGGTATTCAGGGACACCCCAACTGTTAGGAGTTGGGGAGAAGAGAAGGAAGTCCTGAAAACCACGTTGTGAAAAGTGTCTTGAGGAGGAGGAGGAGGGAGCGATCGCCTGTATAGTACCCAGTTAGGGGAGAAGAGGGAGGAATGCGAACCGCGAGTGCTTTTGAGGAGTTGTGCTGCAGGGAGAAGCAAGAGATCAGAGTGGATGCTTTGGGGTTCATGGGGTCCAGAGAAGAGTTTTTTTTTTTTTAAGAGGAGAGGTACTATGGCAGTTTTTAATTGAACAGGAGTCATCCTGCAGAGAAGGAGAGATTCAATGAGTAGGAGAAAGGGAGATTCCTGGAGCAATGCTGTTGAGGAGGTGGAAGGGGCTGGTGCAGAGTCGGGTGCAGGGACATGAGGGAGCATGGAGTCTCCAACCTTGGCAATGGGCAGGGAGGCGGAACATGGCGCTGCTCAGTGTGGGGCTGAGGATGTGGGAATTCAACTGAAGTTCTCTTCTGGTTGTGCCCACTTCTCCAGTGAAGTAGGAAGGGAGGCTGTCAGTCCCAGGTGACCAGGATGAAGGAGGCCGTGGGTGGCTGGGATTCAAAATTGGTGTCCTGTGAGCTTCGTGGGTGCTGGAGCCGGGCATGTGGAGGGCTGGGTTTGCTCAGAGGTGGCGCTTTGCTGAGCGAGAGTAAGAGGTGGAAGGGTAGCAGGGGCGGAGGTCGAAGGCACTGAGTGCTGTAAGCTGGAGGGGACGAGGGACAAGGAACAAGGTGGTTGATGCATGGATTAGAAGATGGGTGAGGTGGAAGGACCGTGAGGCCAGGGAACTAAGGGAGTGGGCTGGACCCTGAACGGAGGTTTGGTGGACTGCTTTTATTAATGATGATGAGGAACTGGGCCAGGTCATGGCAGTGGGAGGCTGTGATGGTCATGTGGAGGTCCAGTCACTGGAGGAGAGGAGGCCACAGAACCCAGAGGTCAGCATGTGTGAGGAGCTTCTTCCCAGATTCACTAGACTGGGAAGGGTAGAAAGGAGGGGAAGATAGAGACAGTTGATTGATCAGTACATAAATACAGTTGGATCGCAGGATTACTGTTTTCTTTTCTTTTTTTAAAAAGTATTTTTAGTTGTAGATGGACACTATCTTTTTTTTTTTTTTAGAAAGAGATAATTTTTTAAAATATTTATTTTTCAGTTTTTGGTGGACACAACATCTTTATTTTATTTTATGTTTTGCTGAGGATCAAACCCAGCGCCCCGCGCATGCCAGGCGAGCGTGTTACCACTTGAGCCACATCCCTAGCCCCTGGACACAATATCTTTATTTATTTATCTTTATGTGGTGCTGAGGATCTAACCCAAGGCCTCACACATGTTAGGCAAGTGCTCTACCACTGAGCCACAACCCCAGCCCCCAGGATTACTATTTTCTATAGCACAATAGGCTAACAGTAGTTAATAATAATCGATTATATATCAAAATAGCTAAAAGAGAGGGTTTTGAATATGCCCAATACAAAGAAGTGATGCATATTTGAGATGATGGCGATGCTCATTACATTGATTTGATCACTGCAAATTATATACATGTATCAAAACATCACACCGTACTCCAGAAATATGTACAATTATTATATGCCAATTGAAAAAAATCAAACACAGAAACCCCTAAAGGAGGGAAAAAAGAAGTTATAGGAATTCACTCAGAAGTAATACTGGAGAGAGGGCTGATGACCCAGCAGGTGACATCTACTAGCAATGAGGTAGATTCATCTGGGGTCATATAAAGCTTCAATGCCATTCTAGCTTCTTTTCTGGGACCAGAGTGATGTTCTCCAAATGCAAGTCTGGTAGTGACACTCCCTTTCCCAACTCTCTCTCTTTTAGTACAAAAGTCTAAATCCCATCATGATCTCCATGCAGGGTTCTGCTCTGGATCACCAGGCTGCAACACTCCACTGGAGTCCCTTGAAATAGGAGAGATGTGTTATTAATAGGGAATGCAGGAGAACTGGTAGTTATCCAGGAGTAAGTGAAGTTGAATCAATGCTTCAGCATAAACCAGGATAATTCCAAAATTTACAGAGATAATTTACATGTTTAAAAAAAATCATGAAACTCCTAGAGGAAAATGTGGGAATTTTTTTTCTAACCCTGGAGAAGGGCAGACTTTCTTTCTTTTTTTTTTTTTAATCCAGAAACCATAAAAGAAATGTCTGATCCAATCACATAAAGCACCCCCCCTCAAAAAAAAAAAAAAAAAAAAAAAAAAAAAGAAAGAAAAGAAATCCTGACAGGCAGAAAGCCCTGTAAGCAAAGTCAAAGGCCAAACGGGGAATCGTATATTTAACTCACATCACAAAGTCTAGATACTGGGATATAAAAACACTGCCAGAAATCAACAGTCAAAATATCACCATCCTAATGGAAAAATGGCCCAAAGATATGACTCTGGAGTTCACAGATCAGAAAATAAAAAAAGAGCCCTTTAAAATATGAATTATGAATTATCATCTGCACATAAGAGAAAACATGTAGCTTTTGGTTTTTTGGGATTGGCTTATTTCACTTAGCATGATATTCTCTAGCTTCATCCACTTACTGGCAAATGCCATAATTTCATTCTTCTTTAAGGCTGAGTAGTCCAGGGTGTGTGTGTGTGTGTGTGTGTGTGTGTGTGTGTGTATCACATTTTTTAAAATCCATTCATCTGTTGAAGGGCACCTAGGTTGGTTCCATAGCTTAGCTATTGTGAACTGAGCTGCTAAAACATTGATGTGGCTGCATCACTGTAATATGCTGATTTTAAGTCCTTTGGATATAGTCGGAGGAGTCACATGGTGGTTCCATTCCAAGTTTTCTGAGGACTCTCTATACTGCTTTCCATAATAGTTGCAACCAGTGTGATCCTACATCATGTACAACCAGAAGAATGAGAAATAATACTCCATTATATATGATGTATTGAAGTGCATTATAATGTCATGTATAATTAATTAAAACAAAAATTTAAAAATATGAATTGTGCATGAGGATTAGTTTTTGTATTTTTGTATTTACAAAAGCAAATGATATTTCATAAAAACATAAATGAAGGTTAAAATTGGTTTTGGAGGTTTAGTTCATGGTCAGCTGACTCCATTGCTCTGGGCCCAAGGTAAGGCAGGATACCATGGTGGAAAGGTGAGGCTGCTGCATTCATGGTAGCCAGGAGGCAGACAGAGAGGGGGGAAGGAGCTGAAGGGAAGATGAACCCTTCTAGGGCACATACCCAGTGACCCAACTTCTCCAGCCATGTCCCACCTGCCTACAGTTACCACCCAGAGTTAGTCTATCCAAATTGGGATGGACTGATTAGCTTACAGTTTTCATAGTAAAATAATTTAGCCTCTGAAAATTCCTACATTAACACAGGAGCTTTTGGGGGACACCTCCTATCCAAATAGTAACACTGATGAACTACCATGTGAGAGCTATAAGGACAGTCATCTCACACACAGGTGAGAGAGGATACATTGGGATATTATCAATACAGAGTGATTTGGCAATATGTATTAAGATTTAAAATGTATATGCTAACTGCCACAACAATTATCCCCCTAGAAATTTATTCTGTAGAAATATTAACATATATGTAAAAAGACAGGTATAACCAGACATGATGGTGCATGCCTTCAATCCCAGCAATTTGGGAGGCTGAGGCAGGAGGATCCTAGTTCAAAAAAAAAAAAAAAAGAAAGAAAGAAAGGAGAAAAAAAAGGGCTGTGGCTTGATTTGATGGTTAATTACTCCTAGCTTCAGTCACTGGTACCAACAAAAAAACAAAACAACAAAACAAAACAAAAACCCAAAAAACAAAACTAGGTATTATCAGAATATTCATTGTAGAACCACTTAACCACTTGAAATATCAAAAACATTAGAAACAGAAAAATGGTACTGATGAAATGAAAGATGGTATATCTATAAATGGAAAATTATAGAGCCATGAAAAAGATACATTTTATATGTTTGGATAGGTTTCTAAGGTATATTGTTACATTTTGAAAGAAAGGTATTGGATGGCATATATAACATGAAGCCATTTGTGCTAAAAATCTGCAGATTCAGGCTGGGAATGCGGTCAGGGGTAGAGTGCTTGCCTGGAAAGCATGAGGCCCTGGGTTTGATCCTCAAAATGGCAAAAAAAAAAAAAAAAAAGGAAAAAGAATCTATAGACTTTTGTTTGTATAGATATGGAACATCTTTAGGCATGAACACAAGAAAGTGGTTATGGGGTTGTTTCAGTCAGGAGCTTTTGGTGGGGTCTCTTCCATCTCATGGATTCATGTATATTGAAAAGTTAATACACTTGAACTTGAACATGGTGATGAAAAAACTCCATGTTTTTGTTAGGTCCTCAGCTTTCCTAATACTTACCTCCACCCTCCCTCCAAGGAAGTTTTTTCTGAGAGCTAAGGGTCCTGAGAGCAGAACCCAAGGTCTTGGTATGAGGTTCATCCCAGGGGAGATGAAGGAGGGGTGGAGAGTAACCTCAGGCTCTGGGAACGTAAGTGCCTGCTCTCCTCAGATCATGTCCCGTAACATTTGCAGCAACCTCACCAGGTGCATTTTTAGATGAGGAAATTGAGGTTCAGAAAAATCACCATGCCCAATGGCACATCTTCCTGACCTGGGCATAACCCAGGCAGGCTGACCTTGAGCCGAACAAGGAAGAAGGGAGAGAAACCGGGCAGAAAGAGCTCTGTACTCTACTGAACTTCCTCGGAAGTCCTGGGGAAGGTATGTGCTGTGTCTGAGATCACCCAGCTAGTGAGGGGGCAGTCTGGGCTGGAAGCAGTCCTGTGGGACCCTGACCCATGCCATCCTCCACAGTGTCTGGAGGGGACCAGCATGGGAACAGCAGCATTCAGAGACAGAGCTCACTGCCCACCTGACAAGATTCCAAAACACTGGCACAGCACCTTTCTTGGGCCCCCCGACATCAGTTCAGGAGACCACCACTGCTTCACGGCAGTGTCACTGTCACAGCTTTCTAATTAGACTCCTAGGCACCCAACCCCTCCAGCCAGGGGAACCTTAAAAAAAAAAAAAATCCAAACTCCTGGAAAAGCTCTTCTGTATGGCCTGGTCCTTTGTCGACCCCTGACGTCCTGGGCTGCTGCTCCCTGCTCCACTCATCTCTCTCAATTTCCCAAGGTTCTCTGGGGTCTTAGGGTGTTCACATCTGCCATGTCCCTGGGCCCAGGGGGCCTGACTTCATTATCACTGCTTTGGACAGCTTTCCACAACTGTGGCCTCTAAGGACATCTTCGTTGGTTTCTATCACACCTCCCTGGTGATTTCCTTCCTAGCACTTGCCACCGTCTGTCATGACTGTCTGTCAGCACCACCATCAAGGGAGGTTGCTCATAGCCGCCACCACATCTGCCCTCTTCATGCAGTCTCCCGCCACCTAGCTCAGGGCCTGCGAGGCCCAAGCACTTGATAAATAGGTGTTGATCAGATGAGAGCAAAAGGGACAGGAGCTGCCTGGTGGCTCTGCACTTGACTCGGTTCTAGGGCGTTTGTGCTGCGTCTGCCACAGACTCTGGAGTTGGCGTCTACAACCAGCAGCAGGCTGGGCACCCAAGAGTGAGGGACAGAGCAGGAGGTGGGGCTCAGGTTAGGCAGGGGATCCCTGCTTGTAAAGTGAGTCTGGCTGAGTTAATCCCCATGGCCTGGTCCCACGAGTGGGTTTTCTACCCCAGCCCTTCTGTATAAAACTTTCAAACATATGTTCCCAGCGCTGAAATGTGGGAGCAATTAAGTAAGAGCCAGATGACTTGGGAAATAAATAAAAAGGACTGAGCAAGTAGGGGATTCAATGATTCTGGGCCCTCTTGTGTGGGATGTATGTAGCTCAACCGGGTTTCCCAAACTGGGAGCTGTACGTGCTCAAGGTTAGGCCGTGTTGCTCGGGTGGGAAGTTGCCTGCTCAGTGTTGGTAAGTAAGCAGAGGCAGGTGGTAAGTCTGGGAGTTCACAATGCTCACCTTGATTTTCTAGCTCCTCTGGGGATAGTCAGTTTCCCAGTGTTTCCCAAAGGGCACCTTTAGCTTTCCTGGAAAAGCAATCTGGGAAGATATAACCCACAACCTGGCAGGTTCTGGCCCAGCACTGGAGGTGGGGGCTGGTGGCTGGGGGTCATTGTCCCTGCATCAGCTCCGTACCTGCTCCTCTCTTATCCTGGACTCCTAACTCCTCGGGACTGTTACCCTCCCTGGTCTGGGCAAGACCTCTGCCTCTCCCATTCTGCCAGCTTAGGTAAGATGTCACACCCTGGGGTCTCACCTTTCAAAAATCCAAACCAACTCCCACCATAAGGTCAAGAACCTTCCATCGTGTTTCTCGGGAGATTTTTTTCCCCCCAAAGGAGTAGGAAAAAATTTAAAAGCTCTGGTCCTTTGGGAAAAGGTAGATGTAGTAAGGCAGGCAGTTATGAGTTTTAGTGAGCAGGGAGAAACTGATTAAGAGTTGGTTCTGTGAAATGCGGGAGTAACCATCCTTGCCTCTCTGGGTGAGGCTTGAACCATAGACTGTGTGTACATAAAGTGCCCCGTACAGGCACCAAAACCAAGAGCAGGGTGGAATGGTAGCATATTCTTTCTTTCTGTGTGCACACGTGACCCCTTAGACCTTATGGAGAAGAGAAACCCAGCAGGTAGATTTCCATTGTTTGATTTCATGTTGAAGAACTAACCCTGATTGTACAATAGACTTGCAGTCACTCCTTTTTTCAATGGCACCCCAAATGGGCCTCTAGAAGTTTGGCTGTGGTGGGACGATCAGATACAGAGCAGCATCTCTGGAATCCAGTGCCAATCAGGCCAGCCTGGAGGTCAGTTCAGGAAATTACTCAGAAACTGCAGGGCCGGCAGTGGTGCTGATTACGTTTGGGTGGAAGGTAAAGCCATTGAAAAAATAAAAACAAAAACAGCCAGGCGTGGTGGCACGCACCTGTAGTCACAGCTACTCAGGAAGTTGAGGCAGGATCGCAAGTTCAAGGCCGGCCTGGGCAATTTAGGGAGACACTGTCTCAAAATAAAAGATCAAAAGAGCTGGGGATGTAGCTCACTGGTCGAATACTTGCTTATCACATGTGAAGCCTTGGGTTCAATCCCCAGTACACAAAAAACAAAACAGATTTATTGAGATATAATTAATGTACAGTTGATCCCTTGATATCTGACAAGGATTGCTTCTAGGACCTCCAAGAATACCCAAATCCAATCATGCTCAAGTCCGTTAAAAATGGTGTGGTATTTGCATATTACCTACATATGCTTTCCTATATACTTTAAATCACCTCCAGATGATTTATAATACCTAATACAATGTAAATTCTAGGTCAACAGTTGTTATACTATATTGTTCAGGGAATAATGACAAGAAAAAAAGTCTGTACACGTTGAGGAGCATTGGATCCCTAACCATGGAATGGCATACCTGTGATAGGTTGAATCTGGGAATCCAGACCCTGTGGATACACAGAGGGCCAACTGCACCTTAAAGTTCATTCTTTCAAAAGTGTGTACATCAATAATTTTCAGTATCTTCACAAAGATGTGCAACTGTCACTATAAGACAATTTTATTTTTCCTTCATTTTTTTTTGTTTTTTTGGGTGGAGAGTGGTACCGGGGATCGACTTCAGGGGCACTCAACCACTGAGCCACATCCCCAGCCCTGGTTTGTATTTTATTTAGAGACAGGGTCTCACTGAGTTAGTTGCTCAGGGTCTCGCATTTCTGAGGTTGGCTTTGAATTTTCGATTCTCCTGCCTCAGCCTCCTTAGCTGCTGGGATTACACGCATGGGCCACCTCGCCTGGCTTTCCTTCAGCCTTGAGAAGTAGTTTTGCTGGATAAAAGATTCTCGCTGTGCGTTTTTTTTCAGCCTTTGAATATGTCATATTATCCCCCTGCTTTCTGGACTACAGTGTTGTGGATGAGAAGTCGGTGTTCATCTTATTGAGGTTCCCTTGGTCTCTCTAAAGTTTTGCTACTTTTGTTGATTTTTCAAAGAGTCAACTTTTGGTTTGGTTGATTTTCACTATTATTTTTCCATTTTTTTGCTTTCATCTCTTTCTGCTCTAATTTGTTTTTCTTTCTTCTTTGGCTTAATTTTGCTCTTATCCTTCTAGTGTCTTAAAATGGTTTTGTTGTTGACTTGACAGCTTTTTTTTTTTTTTTTTTTTAAACACAGGTATTTGTAGCTATAAATATCCCCCTCTGAACACATCTTTAGCAATATTTCATTAAATTTTGGCATGTTGTGTTTTGATTTTTATTTATCTCAAAGGATATTTTGATTTCCCTTGTGATTTGTTGTTTGAGTCATTGTCTTTTAGGAGTGGGATGTTTAATTTTTTTTTTTTTTTTTTTTTTTTTTTTACAGCCTAACACATTGCCTGTCCTGGAGAATATTCCATATTCACTTGAAAATAGTGTGTGTTCTGATGTTCGTTGGGATAGTCCATAGATGTCAGTTAGGTATGCTTGGCTTATATGTTTATTCTGATTTTTCACTTCTTTTGTCTATTGATTCTATTCATTGTTAAACATGGGGGTACTGGGGCTGGGGCTGTGGTTCAGTGATAGAGCTCTTGCCTAGCAAGTGTGAGGCACTGGGTTTGATTCACAGCACCGCATATAAGTAAATAAAAAAGAATAAAGTTTCACAACAACTAAAAAAATATTAAAAAAAGAAAAAAATGGGGTACTGAAGTCCACCACTATTATTGTTGAGTCCTGTCAGTTTTTGCTTCATATATATTGGGGCTCTTTCTTGGACTGTAATAAGCTGGAGTCCTAAGTTGAATGGGTTTTCTGTCTTTCTTTTCTCCTCCATACTTAAATTGCTAAGTAAAAAAAAATTTTTTTTTACCACTTATATATGTAAGTTTTACCACTGAGCTATATCTCAAGTCCTTTTTATTTTATTTTTTTTATTTTGAGATAGGGTCTTCCTAAGTTGCTGAGACTAGCCTTGAATTTGTAATTTTCCTGCTTCAGCCTCCAGAGTTGCTGGGATTACAGACATGCATCTCTACCACATCTGGCAAAGTACTTTATTTTTATGATTTTCTTAAGAACCTTCATTTTTTTCTAGATTTTTTTTTTCTAAAAGCAACTAGACAAAGCAGATGCTAGTGAGCTATTAGTAACCGTGATTGTTTAACTATAAATTATGTGTATTAATTTGGTTTATTTATTCAAATATATTAGTAAATGGCTGGATACATTATCCTATATTTACTATAATCTTCATGATAATTCAGAACAATCTGAACAGTAAAATAATGTAGATATTTCCTTAAATGAAACCCAGTTTTGAAGAATTCATAAAGCAGCTTTTGTTACATCCTTGGATTTTTTTTGTACTTACTAAATTTTTTATTTTTAAACTGGTCAGAAAATTGTACACATTTATGAGGTGTGATGTAATGTTTTAATACATGTATACATTTTGTAATGTTTAAATCAGATTAAACATATTTATCTCTTCAAACATTCATGATTTCTTTCTTTCTTTCTTTCTTTTTTTAAAAAGAGAGAGAGAGAGAGAGAGAGAGAGAGAGAGAGAGAGAATTTCAATATTTATTTTTCAGTTTTCGGCGGACACAACATCTTTGTTTGTATGTGGTGCTGAGGATCGAACCCTGGCTGCACGCATGCCAGGTGAGCGCGCTACGGCTTGAGCCACATCTCCAGCCCCATAATTTCTTTATGGTGAAGGTTTTGGAAATCTTTTCTTTTTTTGTACCATGGTACCCAGGGGCACTTAACGAGTAAGCCACATCCCCAACCTTTTTTATTTTTTATTTTGAGACAGGGTCTCACTAAATTGCTGAGGCTGGCTTTGAACTTGTGATCCTCCTGCCTTAGCCTACAAGGCTGCTGGGATTATAGGTATGTACCACCGCACCTGACTCTTCTAGCTTTTTGAAATATATACTGCATTATTGTTGTCTACAGTCACACTCCTGAGTAATAGCACACCAGAACTTCTTGGTCTTATTTAACTGTAACTTAGTACCCATTGATCAACACTTCCTCAATGCCAATCCACCCACTGCCCACAGGCTCAGGTAACCACCACCCTACTCTACACTTCTGTGAGATCAATTTTTAGATTCCATACATGAGTGAGATCAAGTAGTACTTGTCTTTTGGTGTCTGCTTTATTTCACTTAACATAATGACCTCCAGTTCCATATTATTGGCAAATTACAATATTTCATTCTTTTTTTGGCTGAATACTATTCCCTGGTGTATATTCTTTATTCATTTTTCAGTTGATGGATACTTAGATTGTTTACATTTCTGGGTTATTGTGAATAGAGTTGCACTAAACATGGAAGTGTGGATGCCTTCAACATACTGAATTCATTTCCTTTGATAAATACCCAGGAATGGGACTGATGGATTAGATGGTAATCCTATTTAAACATTTATTTATTTATTTATTGTGATGAGGATCGAACCCAGGGCCTCATGCATGCTAGGCAAACACTATACCACTGAGCCACACCCCCAGTCCCTATTTAAGCATTTTTTCAGGAACCTTCATATGTTTTCCCTAATAGATGCACAAATTTACATTCCTACCAATCGTGTGCAAGAATTCCCTTTTCTCCACATCCTTGCCAGCACTTGTTATTTTTAGTCATTTTTTGACCTTTTGCTTCTTTTAAAAAAATTTGTTCGAATTAGTTATACATAACATTAGAAAGCACTTTGGTACATCATACATAGATGGAGTATAATTTCTTTATTTTTAAAAATTTTTTTATTATATTTATTTATTTTTTTTACAATTTCTCATTCTTGATAATAGCCACTCTTACGAGGGTGAGGCAATTACCAAGGTGGTTTTGATTTGTACTTTCCTGATGATTAATGTTATTAAATATTTTTTCGTAAAACCCTTGGCCATCTGTTTGTCTTCCTTAAGAAATGTCTATTCAGATCCATTTCCCCTTTTGGAATGGGTTTTCCAGTAAGCTGAATCATACTCTACTTTGTCCTTAAAAAAGTGACTACGTGGGGCTGGGGTTGTGCACTCAGCAGTAGAGTGCTCGCCTAGTATGTATGTGCAAGGCGCTGGGTTCCATCCTTAGCACCACATAAAAATAAATAAATAATAAAAGAAAGGTATTGTGTCCAACTATAACTAAAAAAATATTAAAAAAAAAGAAAAGTAAGGACGTATTCCTCACACCCTTCCAAAAAGAATGTCAGGGAGCTTACAATAAAAGGCAGTAAAATCTTTTATGATGGTAGAAAATAGGAACTGAGTGATGAGCGTGTATTTGGTGGGGGGTGGGGTGCAGTGGGTGTGCTAACACACACATACACACAAATTCAGACTAATGGAGGTTCTAGCCTAAAACATAAAACAGTTCAGTTTCTGGAAATCAAGGCAAAAAGAGAAACACGAGGGGTGTTTTCTATTAATAAGCAAACCCAGCTCTGGGAAGAAGAGTCTGAGGCTCTGAGAGAAGCTGCCCTGGATTCTCTTGAACCCAATCAGCCTGGGGTCCTGTTGGTGGTGGCTCCCTCTGGCCTCGCCACTATGCCCTCCTTATGAAGCTGCTTAAGGGCAGGACAGTCATTCAGTGATTCACTGTCCTCTGCATTTACCTGTTGGATGCTGGAGACTTGGGATGGTAGCCCTTAGCTAGATGTAGAAGCTACTTGAATTTGACTTGAAGGACAAAGAGAAATGACCTTGGAGTAAGAGTCTAGACAAAGGAGGAGATATTCTTGGCAGGGGAGGACCTAAGAGTGAGGACTCAGAGGTAACAGGACCCTGGACACCCACAGTGAGGCTGAATGTGAGGGACATGGGCTAGGAGTGGGGGGTGAGAGCCGCTGCAGGCTGCGGCCATGAGAGAGAGAAGGTGGCCCAGCTCTGAGGTGTACTGAGAAGTCGGAAGGGGACTTGGTGTGGGGAAAGGAAGGGTCACAGGGAATACTGGAGTCCGCACAGGGGAGCAGGTGGCTGGTGTCTCCTCCCTGAGGTGGTGAAGCCGGAGCAGAGAAGAGGGGAGGAGATGCTGAGTTGGTGAAGCAGTGTCCAATCTCTGGGACCCCGAGGAAAGGACTGGGCTTGAGGCAGGGAGAGAGGTGTCCTCAGTGTCACTGGAGTAGCTGAAGCCACAGGAGTGGGAGACTGTGGGGACAGAGGAGAGGAGAGGGCCAAGGGTGGATTCATTTAAGAGGCAAGTAAGGGGGGCATCTCATAAAGAAGGCAAAGAACTGGAGGTCAGATGTGGGATCAAAACTGGCCCTGAACTGAGCCAGAAATACCCAGGGCGGAAGGGAAGTGACACAGAGTGAGGGTCAAGAAAGATAAAGACGTTGTTTAAAGAGAAAACAATCTTATACTAGGATTGTGACCACAGAACCACTAATTCAAATAATATGAACCTTTAAAGCATTATCTTTAAGCAGCCCCAGATATTTAGGGAAAGGAAATACTAAGATATCTATAATCAATCTATCACACTTAAAAATAGAATAGTCCTTAAGCAGTGAGTGTTTCATCTGACTTGCAAATTTTGCACCTATTTTGCCAAAGTCCCGATGGTTTCTCTTATCCATGTTCACACTCTCACCCTCATTCTGTTGATGCTGAGATCATTAAGATACACCTGCAGCTTGTATCTTCTATTCCAGACACAAATACAAAGGAATGTGGAAAGGGACTAGGGCATACGAGTGTTCCAATGACTCTCTTCTCTTTGCTAAATAAGTAGATAGCATTAACTGAGTACAGAAAAGGAAGAGAGGAAGAAGTTAAGTAAGGAACTAAGAAGGTTAAAGACTACCGAGTGTCTGCTGGTATGACCTGAAGGAAACCATTGGTAAATTTGGCCTTTGGGTGAGATGAAGACGAGGCAGAGGGGATGGGGTTAATGCCTCTTAGTTGCTGGCAGCCAGGTGCGGGGAGAGGGGATACTGGGGACTGTGCAGTGTGAGTTTATTTTGGGTGAAATGGAAATGATGGGGAGGAAGGTGGTGTAGATAAGTGAGTCCGTCTGCAGTTTGCTTGGAAGGAGGAGGAGCCTCTTCCCGAGGGCTTCCTCTGCCAAGGGAAGGAGAGGCCAAGTTTGGGGAGGGAGTGAGACACGCAGGAGAACTGTCCTGGCAGGTTGACAGAGCATGGCAGAGACTGGGCTGGCAGAGTTGTAACTGCCCTCCACATGGCAGAGTGGCTGACAAGGGACTGAAGTTTCTAAGGCTGATAAACAGATTCAGGGGGTGGCTGAGGGCAGAGATGGGACAGTCCTGGAATTATGGATGTCAAGAAGCCAAGAAAAGGCAGTATTGGGCAGTGTGGGAGGAAGAACTGACGCAGGATCGAAGGGCATGACTAAAGGTGGGAGTCGGTGGCTGGCACCTGCAGCCAGGTTCTGGCCAGTTGTGTTCTTCCCAGGCCTGGTTTAGAAATTAAGAAAACCCAGGACTCACCAGGGTCGCCTCTTCTTCCAGGCTTGCCACGCCGTCCAGGGGCACCTAGGGAGGAAAACAAAGATGGATTCATTGAGAAGGGAAGCCAGGGGGCTTGGGAACAGCCTGCCAGCTGCTGGTTCCCCACTGCTGGGGCCCACCTGCCCACACCTGTGACACTATCCTGGGAGCAGCCTGCCACATGGCCAAGGCCAAGGCTGAGGCCAGCCTGCTGGTGGCGGAGAGAAGAAGGAGAGAAGAAACCGCTTACTTCTGCTGTCCCCTGCCCTGGCTCCTCCAGACACCCGCTCCCTGCTGGGCTGCATTCCTCACTCCTTACTGTAATTCCATCCTCTGTTCACTTATTCATTCACAAGTCCTTCCCCAACCAAAAAGATATACTCCCGGGACACTCCTAGGCAGGAGAGAGATTACAGCTGAGAAACTTCAGACTTAGGAGACAAAGAAGGCCGAGGGAGAGAGTTTTCTTAGGAAAGCCCTGACAAATGCTTTCTGGTATCAAAGAAGGAAAAAAAAAAAAAAAGCTAACACAATCAAGACCAATGAAGACACTATGGGACATTCCCAATGCTTCAATTTGGTGACAAGAGGCACCATCCATCCACGGTCTTTCTACTACCATCCACTGGAACCTTCAGTTCCCTCCTTTCCACCAGCCCAGGGAGATGCTTATACATGTGTTGTACTTTATTGCAGACCATGTGCACACCAGCACGTAATCCAGTCCTTCGTCCAGACTCTCCCCACCCCCAGTACTGGGAATGGCACCTACCGCCTCACACACGCTAGGCAAGCGCTCTGCAGGGAGCCTGGCCCCATCCATCAGTTTTAAGCCTTTTTGAATTTATAATTGCAGACCCTTCTGCCTCTACCTCTAGTCCTCTACCTGTGTTGGTCCCTGAGACCCAGGTGGCCTTGATGCCACTGAATGCTGGCCAGCTCCCTGCCCTGGGTTGGAAGTCCTTGCTTTTGGTTGTAGGGTAGAGGCCTTGAGGCTTCTGTCAGTGTCCCTCATCCTGTCACCTCTGATGCAGCTCACCGCACACTTTCCTGGTGTCCCTTTGTCATATGCTCTGCCTCCCTTCCCACCCCTCTAAGTCTAATTATTCCTGATTCTCCCGTTTTCTTAGAGGAAAAGATATGCAGCAGTGAAATTGCATGTGATTACTACATTGCAATTTACAAATGACATTTATACCTCTGTCTTGCCTGATCACTATATGCTAGGCTCTGAGCTGGGTACAAAGGCCACAGAGAGGCAGGTATTATAAGGCATGGCCCTTTCTGGCAAAAGTCAGCCTCAAAATCTGTCAAGAATTCCCAGAATAACCATGGAGCAGATCCAGGAGATTGGCTATGAATCGTCTGAGGTTGGTGGTCCATGGAAAAATGAATGTATGTGTGTTTCCCGTTTTCCTTCTCCCCATTTTTGAATGGGAGGTGGAGCCCTTAGTATACCCTTGGCTCAAGGGTTAGCAGAGCAAAAAAGGAGACGCAGTCCTGGATCAGAGGTGCTTCCTGACTTTGGTTAAGAGGGTGCCCTGATGGGGAGGAGGGAGGCTTCAGAGGGACAGTGAGGGAAGAGGGCCCCTCAGTGCTTTGCTAGACCTTGAAACATACTCAGGCCCATGGGGTGAGGTGACAGTGAATTTCCTGCCAGGCTCATAGCCTGAGGGTTTGAGGTCAGAATAGTTGAACAAAACTTAAATGTTTAAAATGTGCTGCCTCACAACTCTGAGTCTTGAGGGGAGAAACTCATACCAGTGACATAGCTCTTGATTTTCCCTCATCCTGGGCACAGACCTTGAACTTGGAGTTTGGAGCAAGATCCCACCTGAGAGTTACCCTGTTTCACCCTCTTTCCTCCACTTCCAGGAACCATGTTGCTTTGGAGGGGGGGCAAGATTCCAGCACCCCTATAAAATTCACTTGTCACACCTGCATGGGTTTTATAGCTTATGATGTGCCTCCAGGCCCACAATCTAGGCTAAGGCTTGGGACTCCTGTGCTACTGTACTGTTAACAATGTCTCTGACACCTCCACCTGGGTGTCTCAACAACTCAGGACTCTGGTGGCCAAAATACCTTCCCCCCCTTTTTTTTAAGTCCCCTTCCTAGCACCCCAGTTGGAGATGAGGGGGCCTGGAAATCTCATCAGCTAGTCATATAGAATAAGTAAGCCCCCTTGTGTGAGCGGCTGGTTGGCATGCTTGAATGATTTTTCTCCTCTGTGGATATATTTATTTTCAGGGTGAGGGGGGAGTGTGGGAACAGGAGCCCCACCAGCACACTCGGCATCATGTTCCTCTGCTTGTAGCAGAGAGAAGACCCAGTTTTCACCCCTGAAGTTTCAGGGCTCTTGCCAGGCCGTGGAAGGCCCAAGTTTGGCTCAGGCAGGCCACTTGCCTTGAGCCTTACGTGTGGGACATGTCAGGAAAGGGGCCATGAATGGGAGAATAAGATGGGCTTCCTTTGACCTGAAGTGAAACCAGTACTGTGGTTTTCTGATGGTCATCACCGGTACAACTGTAAAATTCTCCGTCTGGGTAACTTGAGCCTGATTTGACTGCATTGAAGTGGCTGAACAAATGCATTTGTCTGGGTGGTTCTCCCGGGTGGCATGGTTAGGCAGCAGGCCCACTGGAAAGGGTTGCTAGCAGGGCAGGTGGTTGCCCTGGCAGCGTGGAGTGCTCTACCTTCCAGAGCCAGTGGGCCCAGCTCCCCGCAGACTGCAGCTGCGTGGGAGCTGGGATGTCACCGAGCGGGCAGGGCCTGTGGGGCTGGGGGCCCTGCATGCTGAATGCTATTTCTAACTGTGAGAGAGTAGAGAACAAGAATGAAGTGGCTCATGAGCAATCCCTGATAGGTAATGTAAACCAAGTACTGAAGGCTTTTGTGTGACCGACTCATGAATGGACAACTGGTCTACCCTTTATTGTGAGATTCACACACAACCTTCCACTCCACTGGGAGGCAACATGTCCAAACTCCAAGTTCATCTCCTAATTACTTGCCTTCCCTAAGTGCAGGCATCACCAGTACCCCAGTAGCTGGGCCAGATCCCCACCTGAGAGTCACCCTGCTGCATCCTCCTTCCTCCATGCCCGACCTAGACTGCTTCCTTATTGGCATCAGGCAAACTTCCCAGCACCCAGGCTTGTCTCCCATTTGTCCTTCTGCTCCCCCTCTGTTGGGAGAATTCCTTCTCCAACCCTGGGATGGGACCGGGTGATGGTGGTGGAAGGAAGAAGAGAGGGAGAGGGCCTGGGTGGGTAAGGAGGCCTCAGGTCTCTCCTCATCATTTCCTGGCCTTCCATTTAAAAGACTGTCGAGTTCAACAAGATCCAGGGCTGAGAGGAGACCCAGGGTCACTTGGTTTGATGGGCACAGGTATTTGAGATGAGGAGTGCTTTCTGCTTTTCTTTCTCACTGGCTTCAGGAAGATAGGTGGTGAGGCCTGCCAGAGCTGGTGAGAACATGCCAGAGGTGGGTTCCATGCTCACTATGGGCTCTTACTCTGCTGCTTCTGCAAATAGCAAGGCAGACACACACGAGGACTGGATGGTATAAGCTGCAGGGGTGGAAGGCCCAAGCACAGCCCTTTATGAGTTTCTAGGCTACCATGGGTAGTGCATGCACTTGGTTCAGCATCTCTTAGTTTGGATATGAAATGTTCCCCCAAGGTCTCTTGTGTTCGGAGGGAGGACTCGTGGGAAGTGTTTAGATCAGAGAACTCTGACCTCATTAGTGGATGAATCCGCTGACGGCTAAATGGACCACTGGGAGGTGGGACCTATTTGGAGAAAGTAGGTCACTGAGAGCGTGCCCTGCAAGTATTCATCTTCTCTCCAGTTCCCTCCTTTGTCTCTCTGTCTGCTTCCCGACGGTCATGAGGTGAGATGCTTTCCTCCATCCCACCCTTCTGCCATGGTGTTCTGCTTCATCTGAGGCCCAGGATAAGGGGGCCAGCTGACCACAAGTGGAATCCTCTGAAACCATGAGCCCAAATAAATCTTTCCTTCTCTAAGATTTTCTCATCAGGTATTTTGGTCACAGTAATGAAAAGCTGACTAACAGCATCTACAGGTGCCAGACCACCTATTCATCCATGAGCAAGAACTTGGAGCCCTTTTGCTCCACCCCCAAATAGTCCTTTGAGGAAGATACTAGTGTCCCCTCCATAGATGAGCATTCTGAAGCTAAGCCAGATGAAAAGACATGTTTCTGGTGCTTTCTGGGGCTTTTCACAGTCAGTTTGTGGTTCCAAAGGTTTCAAGGACAGTTGTGCCCCATACACCTCCTGGAGAGAGGGGAGCCCACTTGGCTGCAGTTCAATTATCCGAGTGAGCACAACCAGAACACTGCTCAGAGTTTTCCCCTTGTTGGTCTGTCGCTCCCATTTCTACGGGAAGGAGAACTCTCCTGCAGTTGCCGCAGACTCAGACACTCATGAGGGCAACTGTCTGTCTTGATTTACCTGTTCCCATGAACACGGGGAAACCATGTCTGGAAGAACAAAACAGATGTTGTCCGAGGCTGTTGCTGGAAAAACTGTTCCAGCTGCAAGTCTGCAGATGATGAAGCCTGGCTTGGGCTGGGAGAATGTCCTTGTCCCCACCTCTGCAAGAGAACCGTGTGAGTCTGGGTCCAGGGTTGGCAACTGTAGGGACATTGGTGTTTACAGCTGGTGTCACAAGAGTGACATGGGCAAAGGCCCCCATTTTTCTTTTATTGTCTTTTGGTACTAGGGCTTGAACCCAGGAGTGCTTTACCACTGAGTTACATCCCAACTTGTTTTGATTTTTATTTCGAGAAAGGGTCTAGCTAAGTTGCTGAAGAATCTCACTAAGCTTTTAAGGCTGGTCTCAAACTTGCCATCCCCCTGCCTCAGTTGCTGGAATTACAGGCAGGTGTACTGGGCCTGGCAAAGCCTCATTTTTGAAGCTATGGGCAGCAGACATCAAGGGTGGGGGGGCGTGCCTGAGCAGGAGGGGAAAAGACCTGAGTGACATGGAAGCTGTTCAAGTCTGAACAAGCCACTCAACCTCTCTGAGCCTTAGGTTCCCAGCCCATGAGGATGAGGATTTAGTGATGGTGGCAATTACATATACCTTGTAGAATAAGTAAACAGATGATCTGGCAGCAGAGGACAGAAAAGGGCCACTAATTTGGGATCTCAATAAATAACCAGTTGGGAGGGCTCCTGGACCATTAAAACATGGGGTCTTGATGTAAATGGATATTTTTTGGTGTTCTCCAGGCAGGGAGAGACAGAGCAGATCCACTTGAGTAAACTTGTGGACAGGATTCAGCCTTATTTTGAGTGTACAGGGTAAGATCAGCTCATGGAAAGTCTGGGCTGTCCCTAATCACTGCCTGTCTGCAAACCTGGGCATCAGAATGCAGAGGCTGAGCCATCTAGGAAAGGGATTTCTCCATGAAATCCTGAGGTTTCTGGCACAGCACGGGCCAGTGAGGGCTCCAGCTTATTGCTACATGACTCAGGATGCCTGTGACCACCATCTGTGCTGTAAATAGCTCCAGGAGGATTAGGCTCTGTTTGAGACCAGACAAAATGGAACCATTTCTAACTCACAGAAGCTTCATCTCATGTTGGGCTGGAGAACTCAGGTCAATGGCCAATACCAAAGGGAGACCCTGAACCCTGACTTCCTCTGAGACTTCAGTGGTGAAATCTTGGCTCTCAAAGTGGTGCTGTAAGCCTTTGTGCACCTACCTCTGCTGAGGGCATCTTCCCCAGCAACACCTGCCTCATCATTGACCTCTTACAAACTAGAGCCACCCTACCGCAGCTGGGCTGTGCAGGGACAGCATGCCCAGGCTCCTCCCTCTGTCTCTAATGGTCTGACTGCCTCCTGGGCTCCTCTCTGGTTTCTCAGCCCTCAGCCCTGTTCCTGCTCTTTCCTCCTGTCAGTCCCTGAGGGCAGGGACTTTTGTGCAATATTTCTAATTATATCTACTCAAAAGTTCACAAAACATTTTAATCTGTCTCTGCTCTTTTCTCCCTATAGATTGGGAGAATTAAGGCTCAGAGAAGCCACGCGATGCTCCCAGAGAGAACAGATAAGGAGGTGTCTCTAAGTGTCTCTATATGGAAGAATGGGTAAGCAAAATGTCATACATACAATGGGGGTTATGGTTTGGATCTGAAATAAAAGCTTGTGTGTTGAAGGAAACAGTCTCCAGAGGTGAAGGTCTTTGGAAAGTGATTGGATGAATCAGTGGATTCATTCATTGATGGATTCATAATTTAACAGGCTACTGGAAAATGGTGGAGACTTAGAAGCTGAGGCCTAGTTGGAGGAAGTTGGTCCTTGGTGTACCCTTGAGGGCTACCCTTGGTCCCCTGCCCCTTCCTCTTTCTCCATTAACTTCAAGTTTGCTCTCCTGCATGCCCCCCACCATGATGTCCTGTGTTGCCATGGCCCCAAAGCAATGGGGCCAGTTCGCCATGGATGGAAACATGAAACAAAAACTCTCTGAACTCCTTTTGTTTTTATTTTTTATTTTTATATTTGTTAGGTATAGTTGGACACAATGCTTTTATTTTATTTATTTATTTTTATGTGGTGCTGAGGATCGAACCCAGGGCCTCGCACATGCTAGGTGGGCGCTCTAGCACTGAGCCACAACCCCAGCCCCATGAACTCCTTTTAAGTTGTTCTCCTAGGTATTTTATCACAGATGGACAACTGACCAATGTACAGGATGTGATTCAGCCTTAAGAAGGAGGGAAATTCTGACACAGATGGATGAACCCTGAGGATGTTATGCTAAGTGAAATAAAAGTCTCGGAGAGAGCAAATACCGAATGATTCCCATTATGTGAGGTTCCTTGGTTAGTCAAATTCACAGAGGCAGAAAGTGGAATGTTGTTTGCGGGGGGCTGGGGTGGGAGAGAGAGATGGGGAGTTAGTGTTTCATGGAGACAGAGTTTTGGTTGGGCAACAGGAAGAGAGTTCTGAGAAGGGTGGTGGTTATTGTTGTGTAACAATGCGAATATACTTGATGCATTAATTATATGCTTAAAAATGGTTAAAATCATAAATTTTAAGTTATGCATATTTTAATCACAAATGAAAAAACAAAACAAAATACTAAGTAGTCCTAGGGTTCTCAGCTACAAGGAGCAGAGCTAGGCTGGCCCAATAGACTATGGCGATGCTGTGGTTAACCACAGCTGAGTGTCTACCATGATCTTGGCGCTGTTTAATCAGATAAAATGCCACCCCCAAGGTCATGATGGCATCCTTGAGGTCATACAGTGAGAAAATGGCAGAACCAAGACTGGAGCCCAGATCTGTGGGACTCCAGAGCTCTAGAGTCTGGTCCCCGAATTTCTCAGCTACTGTGACCAGGACCAGACTCTTCTTATCATCCCGTAAAGTGACTACAAGCCTCAAACATCCCCTCGATTTAGTTATTCCCAAAGGCACTGACTCTCAGAACTTTGGGAGGAGAGTGAGGGGAGGTGGTTTTGGATGCCTCCTTCCCTGACCTTCAGCCTGGAGCTCCCCAAGGTTGCCTGGGGTTCTGGTGGGCTGGGCCCTGAGCAGAAAATGGGTGGGGAGGTCCCTGGATTTGAGCTTTTAAGACCAGATCACCAAAAGCATCTCCCTGGTTCAATTGGTTTTTACAAGTCTCAGACCAACCTCAGGGGCAAAAACTCCCACCCAGATGCTTGTTTCTATCTTGGCCTAGTCTTTTATCCCTTGGAGGAGGGAGACAGGTGTATTGTGGTGGATGCCTCTGGGATAGGCCTAGGGGCTATGATACGTTGCCCTGGTTAATTGGGCTCAGCCAGGACTGTGGAAAACTCTGGCCTCTGGGAAGTAAAATCACAGCCTGTTGCTCAGCAAACCCAGTTCATTCCAGAGTTGCTTTGTCCCCGCAGTCCCATCTTCCACGATCCACCACACCCCTCTGTTGCAAGGTTCCAAAGCAGTTGGAAAAACCAATGCCACAGACTGCCAGGGTTTTAAGGCACCACCCTTTTGAGTGTGTCTGGGACCAAGGTCAGTGTCCAGGCTGGTGAAAGATCTTGACTGGCCCAGTGACCAGATCTGGTGAGATCACTCACACACTGTGCCATTGAGTGAACGAAGGAACAGAGCCCAAGTCAGGAGCTGCTGGGTCCATGGATGGCCCAACCTCACATTCACAAAAGACCCCATGTGGACATTACTGCTCTCTCCAAAGGAGTTCAGTACCTGACAGCCACAGCAGGACCCTGACAGTATTTAATTAGTGGGGACCCTTTCAATAAACTGTTTATGTTTGGCACTAACCTGGATTCTATGGTATTAACTCATATGTCCCGCACACCAAGTCTGTGAGGAAGGCTATGATTATTAATGTCCACTTTACAGATGAATAAACTGAGATACGGAAAGATTAATGAACTCTCTGAGGCCATACAGGTAGTAGTGACTAGAGCCACACAGTCTGGCTCATGAGCCTGTGCTTCTAATGGCTGCCTGGCTCCCTCCCACCATAGAAGATACTTGTTAGAGGTAGGCAGTTAAAATAGTCCACAACTTTTATAACCATGTCTTGGCATTTGTTATTTGTTTATTTAAAAAAAAATATTCCAGGAACCATACAAAATGGAAGTGGCCCAGGGATGGCCCTCCAAGGTCCATGAATTAAATCTCTAATTGAAAGGCCACATGCTGTGGGCAGCACTGGAGACTCGGAATGCCTCCAAGCCCCTTGGGGCATGCCTTCCTGAAGCCATCCCAAATGGCTGCAGTTTACGGGCAGATTCCTCCAACTCAAGTCGGGAGTGGCTTTCATAAAGTGTTTAAAATGGGGCTAAGGAGTTCAAATCTGATACTCTTAGCGGTGCTGCAGTGACCACCCTATGTCAGCCAGAGTCCCAAAAGCCCTCTCCCAAAGGGTCTTGGTGGGGAGGGGAGGCCCACTGCCACATGCTGAGCCTGTGCAAGCCACCTGCTGGGTGCTCTTGCTATTTCTTTAACCCTCTGAGTCATTTTGAGATCAGATTGGCCCCATTAACAGATGGGGAAACTGAGGCACAAAGGTGAAAGTCTGGGCCTGGGCTCTTGCCCCCATCAGTGTTGGCCTCCTAAGTTCCTCCCTTTTAGGGAAAGAGATTGTAATTTAGGTCTCAGAGCTAAGAATGGAATGTCCCACCCAGAAGGTGTAGCAAGAAGACCTGAAAAGAAACAGAACCTAGGGGGAAGGGACCAGGGTCAGTGGATGGTGTCTGAACTTGGTGGTAGGGCTCTTATGTACTTTTGGTCAAGGGTGTGTGGGGAGCACCCAGAGAAGCAGATAGGAACACTCTCATAGTGGAAGCAGTGCTTTTTGGAAGCCTTCGGTCCTCTGTGTCTTAGAATAGAGACTTAAAGAAAGAACAGCTAATCACGGTCCTTTTGATGGACTGATGTAAGTCATGTGGGCATCTTCCCATGTTGGGGAAGCCAAGTGCTATGGTTTCAATGTGCTCCCTAACGCTCATGTGTAAACTTCATCCCCACTGCAACAGTTTGGGTGGGCAGGACCTTTGAGAGGGATCAGGTTATGAGGACTTGGTGCTCATGCATGGGATTAATCTGTTACTATAGGAGTGATTTGTTGTAAGGGGAGTTCGGGTCCTCTCTCTCTCTTCCCTCTCTCCCCTCTCTTCTCCCTACTTTCTCTCTCTCTCTCTCTTTCTCTCCTTGTCTCTCTCCGGTGCTCTTTTCTCCTTCTGCTTCTCGCCAGGGGATGATGCAGGACAGGAGCTGTCACTAGATATGGGTCCCTTGACCTTGGACTTCCAGTCTCCAGAACTGTAAGAAACCAGCCCCTGGAGGGCCAGGCATGATAGGGCACCCCTGCAATCCCTGAGACTGGGGAGGCTGAGGCAGGAGGAGTGCAAGTTTGAGGCCAGCCTAGGCAATTTAGCAAGACTCTGTTTCAAAAACTAAAAAGGGCTGGGGATGCTGCTCAGTGGTAAAGCACCCCTGGGCAATCCCTTGTACCAAAAAAAATATACCAGAAGAAATCAATCCCTGCTCTTCACAAATCCCTGAGTCTCAGGCATTCTGTTGAAGCAGTGCGAAGTAGACTGACACCCAGTAACAGGCCATGTCTCAGGCTTGGAAGGCCCCCCGCCCCCCACCCCAACTCCTGGGGGGCTTGGGCAGCTGAAGCAAGGATGGAGAAACTCTCATGAAGAGTGAGCTCTGCCTCTCAGGATGACTGAGAGAGACCATGACCCTTCTCTCCCATGGGGGCTCAAGGCCATGAGAATGGCTTTGAAAGGGCTGCAGGGGCCCTGACTGGTCATCAGGCCTGGACAGGAAGTGGGGGAGAATTCCAGAGAGGGGATATGGATATTCTTGGGCTCTCAAAGGGTGTAGGCTAAGAGTCAGGTTAACTGGAACATGGAAGTAGCCCGTCCCCAGCCAAAGGTATTGCCTCAGAGGAAAGAAGGTGTTGTATGCAATAGCTGGCCACTGGATCTGCAGGATGTGGGTGGCACGGCTACTGAGGGCATAGGGTGGCCGCCAGAGAGCTTGGGGTGATGGCTTTTGTTGTATGGGTGGATGGTCTAGGGCTTGGGGGCTCCGTCAGCCCCAGATCTGTGCTACTACAAATGAGCTCCCTCCCAGGGCCCGCTGTCTCCTGGGATCCCATTTCCTGTTGGAAAACAGGCTCCAGCGAGGCGCACATAAACCAGCACACCCCAAAGATGCCAAATTCCTCAACTCTTCATTCACCCCAAAGCCTTAATCACTGACACATGGGCTGATCTATTCCTCCAAACTTAACGAAGGCCAGGATTTATTGCTTTCAGAGAATGCAAAGCTTTTTCTTTTTTCTTTTTCTTTCTTTCCTTTTTTTTTTTTTTTATAACTTAAAAGGTCATTCATGTGAGCTTTGATTTTCATGAGAATTCCTGACAAACCTGCATACAAAATCCCCACCCTGCTATTCTCAGAAGGTTCTAGAAAAGGGCTAGTGAGGCCAATCAGCTGGAGGTCTGTGGAGTGTGGCCAGCGTTGGAGTGGGCATGGACTTAGTAAGTCACACAGTGGTGGTCGGGGGAGCTGACCACTCAGCATATATCACTTGCTCCCAGGTGTCCCCACATCATGGACCCTGGATTTTGCATTCCCAGCTCCTTGGGACAGGAAACAGAGATCTCCTGAGGGAAACACAGGCCACCCCACAGTGGGGCCTAGCGTGATTTAATTTCCATAAGGAACGGTGAAGAACTACAGTGGGCATTAGGGTGCTCAACGATCCCGGTATATCTGGGGCTCTCAATGCTAAAGTCAGGACAGTCTCAGCAAATAAGGATAGGTGGTCACCCCAGTGGACAGTTGTGAGGAAGGAAACTCTCAACACTGCCCTTCCACCAGACTCCCTGTCACAGGACCTTACTTCCACTCTTCAACCCTGTGGCCTACTTCTACCCCCAGGCCTTTGCACTGGCTGTGCCCTCTGCCTGGGACTCTCCTCCTGCACATTTGCACTACTGACTCCTCCTTGTCACTTCCTGGACCACCAGTCTAAGCTGTCCTGCCCTCAGGACCTTCCGCCACATACTCCTATGTTATTTTCTTCTAATCACTTATCCATATCAAAATCAAGTGTTTATTTTATTTGCTTCTTTTTGCTGGGGACTGAAACCAGGACCTTAGTTATATCCCCACCCCTGCTTAAAAGATTTTTAAAAAAGTTTAAATCAACACATAGTAATTGTACAGACTGATGGGGTACAGTGTGGCCTTTCAATGTATGCACATGACGTGCAGCGATCGGATCAGTCTCGTTGGCATATCCATCACCTCAAACACATCACTTCTTTTGTGTTGGGAACATTGAAAGTTCTCTCCATTTGCTATTTTGAACTCTTCAATTAATTTTGTGAACCTTGATTTCCCTACTGTGCTGCGGAACTTTAGATTGGGGATGAAGCTCAGTGGTGGAGCTTGAGCTTAGCATGTGCAAGGCCCAGGGTTTGCTCCCCAACATTAAAACAAACAAAAACCAAAGGAACTCAAACAAACAACCCCCTCCAAAGAAAACAACAAACAGAGGGAGGGAGGAAGTCCTAGGGGTTAAAACAGAGCAAACTGTTATGTGCATTTATGAGTATGTCAAATGAATCTCACTACTATGTTTAACTACAATGCACTGATAAATATTAAAAAGCAAAGTTGGAGAACACACCCAACAGAACAAACAAAAACCCCCAATTATTCTTCCTATCCAACTGCACCTTGTACTCATCAACCAGACAGCCTCCCGAGTTGCTGGGCTCACAGGCATGCGCCACCATGGCCAGCCCCTTCACTTGATTTTTAGTGTTTATGGTGTCTCTTTCCTCCCTGGAAAGTCAGTTCCTGCCCACTGGTTCATAGCTTCAGTTTTCAAGTGGGGCCTGATACGCAGCCCTGTGCTAAACAACTGTTCAGAGCATGCATGAACTCTCTTCTGGAAACTGGGCGGGGGTGGGAGGACCCTGGGGTGCTTGCTGGGACTCCCCCAAACTGGCCAACGGTCAATCTTGCTGTTCTGAAGCCCTTCTGAACTGGGAAGAAGTGGGCTTTGTCCCCAGGCTGTGTGCAGCCAGATTGCATGCAGCCCCAATTACCCATGTGTCACCTCATGTAATTCTCAGAGCAGATTCTTGAGGCTGGGACACCAACGTTCCCTTTTACAGATCCTGGGATGGGGCTCAGGGTAGGAAGGGACTGCTCACCATCAGTGTCAGCCAGGGCGGGCAGCCAGCCTGTGTAGTCCCCAAGGCTTGGGCCTCTCTGCTGCTTGCCTCTGACATGAGTCTGAGGTCTCAGGAAGCCACTTCAGCTGTGCAGCTTGGCCAACCACATCTGGGGGAGCTAAGAGGAAAGATTCAGGGGGCCCAGGGGTCTGCTCCCAGGTCCTGGCCTGTGAGGCAGAGGTGCCACCCTGTTCCCTTGTACTATTGACTTGCACTCCCAAGGGACCTTGAGTGATCCACACTTGTTTTTGTTGACCACCAGGGCCAGCGCTGAGGACCATGGCTTCCCTTGGAGAATTCTGGCTGTCATGAGCCGAGACCTACTTGTCTGTTCTTGCCTGCCACTGGCCTGGCTGCTCAGAGGCTGCTCTGCAGTTTCTCACACCCTCCTTTTCCTCCAAAGCAGTAGCTCCCTGCCCTTCATCACCATTGGGTCCTCATGTGGCCTGGAGGTCACATGTATTCAGGGCTGGGACCAACTGTCCCTGCATGGGCTGGTGTGGGGAGGCCCATGTGGTCAACATCTGCTGCTTTTTTTTTTTTCTCCAGTGCTAGGGATTGAACCCACATCCTTGCACACACTAGGCAAATGCTCTACCCTAAGTTACACTCCAGCAGCATTGTGTTCTAAACAGCTTTATTAGATATGATTCACCTGTCATGCAATTCATCCAATGACTTTTTTAAAAAAAATATTTTTAGTTGTAGATGGACACAATACCTTTATTTTATTTATTTATTTTTATGTGGTGCTAAGGATCGAACCCAGTGCCTCACATATGCTAGGCAAGGACTCTACCACTGAGTCCCAGCCACAGCCCCATCCAATGACTTTTGGTATATTACACCTTTTTTTTAAAATTTATTGGTGCAGTATGCTAAGCACACACTCCTACCATTGAGCTACATCATCAGCCCCTATATTTTAACTTTTAAATTATTTTTAGGGGTTGGGGATTCAGCTCACTTGCAGAATACTTGCTCAGCACACACAGGCTCTCAGCACAAAAAAAAAAAGAAAAAGAAAAAGAAAAAAATTTAAATTGTGGAAAAATCGATAACAAAGTGTATCATCTTAACCATTTTTATGAATGAAGTTCTGGAGCCTTAAGTGCTTTTACATTGCTGTGCAAACACCACCACCATCCAGCCATCAGAATTTTTTGTATCTTGCAAAATGAAATCTCTATCCATTAAACCGTAAGTTTCTCTCCTCTCTCTCCCCAGTCCTTGGCAACCACCATTCAATTTTTTCTGTCTATATGAATTCGACTATGTTTATTACCTCACCTAAGTGGACACCGGCATTATGTGTCCTTCTGCGAGTGGCTATTTCCCTTAGCATAATGTCTTCAAGGTTGTCCATGGTACAGAATGTGTTGAACTTTTCTTACTTTTTAAGACTGATATTCAGTTATTTAAAAAATGACAGTAAAACTGGTTGTGGCCTCACATGCTTGTAATCCCAGCAGTTTGGAGGCTGAGGCAGGAGGATCAGGAGTTCAAAACCAGCATCATCAATTTAGTGAGGCCTAAGCAACTTACTGAGACCCTGTCTCAAAATAAAAAATAGAAAAGACTGGGGATGTGGCTCAATGTTTAACCATCCCTAGGTTCAATCCCTAGTACCCCCTGAAAACCCCCCAAAAGCCACTGACATAAATAACATTAAATTGTATATTTTAACCATTTTTTAGTGTATAGAGATTGAAGGACCATTCATGACAAATACCTGTGCAATCATCACCACTAATGAGTTCTGAGAGTTTTCATCATTCCAAACAGACACACTCTTATTTTATTTTTGTAGTACTGGGGATTGAACCCAGAGTCTCACACATGCTAGGCAAGTGCTCTTCCACTGAGCCACAACCCCAGTCCTATTTATTTTATTTTGAGACAGGTTTTGCTAAGTTGCTTAGGGGCTGACTAAGTTGCTGAGGCTGGTTTTGAAGTCCCGATCCTCCTGCCTCAGGCTCCATAGTTCCTGAGATTACAGGCGCCCAGTAGAAACTGTTGTTAATGTGTTCATGAAGCAATAATTCCTCATCCCCATCTCACCTCCAGTCTAATCTACTTTCTATGAATTTGTCTATTCTAGATAACTAGGTATTTCACATAAATGGAATCATATAGTATTTGGCCTTTCCATTTGTCTTATTTCCCTAAGCATGCTCTCAAGATTCATTCATGTTGTAGCATGTGTCAGACATCATTCCCTTTTATGGCTGAATAATATTCCATTGTAAGGGTGTAACATGTTTATCCATTCATCTAGTGGTGGATGCTTGGTCCATTTCTACCTTTTGCCAATACTATCATGAACACTGAAGTACAAGTATGTTCGAGACCTGTTTTCACTTTCTTTTGGGTATATATCTAGGAGTGGAACCACTGGGTCATAGTTCAAAGTCTATATTTAGTGGTTAGAAGCTTTTTTTTTTTTTAATTTCTAAAAGAGAAGAGGCTCAACTTGTGCCTGGATTCCCTCCCGCTTCCTGGTGCCCCTTGGGAGAATCAACCTCCTTTCCTCCCTCTCAGTGTTTCTGGGATCACAACCCCTGCCCTGCTGAGCCATTCATTGTGAGAGCTGTACAGGGGCATCAAGCTCCAAAGATCCCTTTTCATTCAGACCTTTGTAAACAAGACAGACAGAGTCCCCATTGGCACAAAGCTTATTTTCCAAAGGGGGAAGATCCGCCATTGTATATGGAAGATTCTGCTAATGTTAGTAGGGCCTCAGAGCAGGCTATTTCCTGGAGCCTCTGCCTCCTAACCTGCAGAATGGAGACCCTGATCCCATTTGTCAAGGACATTTGATGATAAGTTGAGATAACAGGGGAAATTTAACTTTTCAGACCGCCAATTGCCTTGGTCTCAAAATGGAAATTAGAATGCCCAGCCCCAAGGTCTGTTAGTCATCTAGTCATCCCCAAAGCATCCACTGGAGGCATCCACCCTGCTGGTACCTGACATAGGTCAGTCCTGTTCCCAGGTCCTGAGGGCCAGCAACACCTCCCTGAGGAGTGGGGCTGGGGACAGGCCGACAGCTAGATGGGCTGTGTCACCTGAGGGACCACTTAAGAACACGTTGTTCACACACTTGCTCTGCCAGTCTGTCAGGCTTTCCCCATTCCACTGCCTGGAAACTGGCTTCTTCAGGAGGGAGGGTGGGTGGGGCAGGGCTTCCAGTGGCTCTAACACCCAGTGCCCCCTGCTCTCTGGTGACTCTGGGAATGCCTGGTCCTGTCTCTCATCTATTCAGATGCTAGAGTCTGGTCAGAGAGTCCCAGACACAAGCAGCCCCTTTATTTACCTCCCAAGGTCTCGCACTGTTCTGCGTGGGGCTGGGGCTGCAAGGGCAGCCTGGGAAGCTGGGAGCCCTCTGCCAAGAGATGCTTTAGGATACAAGGAACGTGGCTCCTGTGTGTGTGTGTGTGTGCGGGGGGCTGTCATGTGCCCTGCATGTGCTGGGGCTCCTTCAGATGTTTGCACATGTCTAATGTGCTCAGCACCCTTTCCAGGGATTTAACAGCAACCTCACTTTGGAGATGAAGCAGAATAGACTCACAGAGAAGGGACCTACACCAAGCGACACAGTTGGTGTGCAACAGAGCTCAGTTGTGTTCAATTCCTGAACACTGGCCTTCTTTTTTTCTTCTTAAAAGGAAAAAAAAAAGGGGGACTGCCTGGAATCTCTCCATCTATTCCAGATGCCATCGTGAAATGACATCCAGAGAGACCCCTGGATCTCCCCAGATATAAGCACTTCCCTTTCCTTCCTTGACTTGTGCTGCTCTGGCAGAGTGGACTATGGCCTGTGGGGGCAGGAGGACTGGGTTACTCTGGGCTGTGCTCTCAGGGGGCTTGATCCCACCTCTGGTTTCAGATTCAGTGGGGCTGCGAAATTTGCATTTTTAACTGCCTAGGAGTTGCCATTATTGCTGGTCTGAGAAATACACTTTGAAAGCCAGTTGATTTCTTTCTCTAGTTTTGATTTGCTTTTTGCTGTCCTGGGGATTGAACCCAGGGCTTTGGAGCATGCTAGGCAAATGCTCTACCATATTTCCAGCTTTCTCTCTTTAAATACTACTTTCTTTGTTACAAAATATTTTCAGCCTCATGTGTTTTTAGCTATGCTATGTTGCCTTTTGTGTGCTCAGGGAGGCTGGAGTCAAGCTGTGCCTTTACAAAACCTGGGGACACCACCTCTGGGTTCATAAATCACTGGTAATTATTTCTACTGCTGCTTTTGCTGTGGGGTTGTGAGGTCACTGAGCACAATTGCTATGTACCCAGCCAGCGCTGTCATGTAAATCACTCACTGGATTTTTATTTTTTCTCTTTTGCACTCTTGGGGATCAAACCCAGGGCCTCATGCATGCTAGACAAGCGCTGTGGCATCGAGTTGCATCCTCAGCCCTTTTTATTTATTTATTTTTTATTTTGAGACAGGTTCTTGCTAAATTGCCCAGGCTGGCCTTGAACTTGCAATCCTTTTGTCTCAGCCTCCTGGGTAAGATAGCTGGGAGAACAGGCATTTGTCACCACGCCAGCTCCATCCTTGAATTTTCACAGCCACTCTGAGGCAGAAGACATCACCAAGGAGGAAACTCGACCTCAAGAGGTCAAATCACTGGCTCAGGGCCACACAAGCATCTGGATTTGGATCAAGGTGATTTAGGGCCAGAGTTCATGCTCTGAGTTCACACCATTCTGCCTCAGGATTAGCAGAGATGGGACAGAAACCCCTCACCAGTTCTAGTGGCAATTGGATGAATGGCCTAAGCCAAAGTCCTCATCTCACTCCCATTTCATTCTCTAATCTCTCCAAAAGAATCCCCCGTCTCCATGGACAACATCACCACCTATCAGGTACTGCAGCTGGGATGGTGGTAGGTCCGCCACTTCTGAGATTCCAGACTACCACCTTTTTATGAAAGTGACAGAGCTGCCATCCTACACCATTGACCAAGTGCTGGTGTTATCTGGGCGTTTAATGTATATTAACCATGAACCTCACAACAACGAAGCAGGCACTATTATTATTCCCACTTTTTCAAAATTAGCTATACATGACAGTAGATTTCAGATGTGGAATTGCAGCAATGAGAGGATAAGTGTGTCACCTAGTCAGGAAGAGAAAGATCCAGAGCTTGCCCCTCTCTGTCCCCACCAGGTCCAGTCCCAGCATCTCTCTGTGGATCTATGGTCAGATCCTCTTTCCTGGCTTCTCTGATTCCCCTCTTGCCTCCTTTCTGTCACTCTCCATCCCACAGTTAGGGTGGCCCCTTTAGAGCAGAAATCTTACCATGCCATGTCCCTTTCAGGGGATGCACTTGTTCCTCGCTCTCTTGGGAACACAGCTTACTGGTCAAGGCCCTTTCTGGTTGACTTAGATTCCGCTCCTCTAACCTTCCCTGCCCTGCCCACCCTCTGCTTAGCTTCCAGGACTTACTGCTGACCCATCTTCTGCCAGAATACCTGGACTGGAGGCACTACACCTCCAACAGCTGTTTGACTCATGTCTCCAACATCCTTTCTCCCATTTCTTGCCAGAAAAACTCTTACTCATTCTTTAAGACCCAGATAAGACATAGAAATATATCTTGGCCTTCCTGGCTGCTCACCCTTGGGCTAGGGATTCTTACTTGCTGTAAGTACTTAGTGCCCTGGGATGGAGTTGTCTGCTCATTCGTCTGTACCATGAGCCCCCGAAAGCAGGGACCACATTGGATTTGCCTTGGTCCTTTGCTGCCTAGCCCAGGCCCACGCAGGATCCTGATGAACTGAATAAGGTGGATGGTCAGCTCTCAGTTCCAGGCTGTCCCTCAGCAACTTGTATTTGGGTCTGATCTTTGCTGGGCATTAGGAAAGAAAGAAATATGATCTTTGTTCCTTTGAATTGGGCAGCACCTGTCCTTCCCGCTCAGTGCACTGGGGGAGGGAAAGATGCCAGTTTATGAACCCAGTGCAAGCTGCCATGATCCTTCTAGTGTTGGAAACCACTGGAATGGATCTAGCCCCGGTAAACTGCTCTTAACCACTCCCCAGGGAGAGCCCCGAGACCCCAGATAATTAGCTGCATGTGTGTGGGAGACAGGACTGTTTTTTTTCCCAAGGATTTATGAGCAGGAGGACTATTCTCATTGACCTCCATTTCAGGAAAGGCCTCTTTCTGGAACACTTGCCCGAATATTCCATCAACAGTAAAGCACATATGCTCGCAGTAAGCCTGCTTGACATCGTCACACCGGCATATGTTTCTTGTCTCATACGCATTTTAGCACTGGCTCTGGGGAATGCATGTATTTCTGAACGTCCCTAAACACAGCTCCGAATGAAGCACTTATAATTTACCCTTCATGAAAACCATCTCTGCTCTTTCCAAACATACTTGGAAGTAGATTCAAAGTTTATTTAGAAAGAACTTAAAAAAAAATAGACTGAAAAAGAGTGCTTGTGGATTCTTTCTCCTTGGCTTATTGGGACTTTGGGACCAGCTCACAGACATGACACGCTTAGAAGAGACCATGAACGTGTGAACATCGGGTCATCTGTCCACGCAGGCATTTCTTCAACTCATCGTCTATTTATTTGTCTGTTGGGCTACCTGCTTTTCCCTCCCTCTGCGTTTGGCTTTCTTTTTGGTCCATTCATGTTCCCTTGCCTGGTCATTATTCATTCATCCATTTATCCTGCCATAAAAACCGGCCCAGTGTTTACTCTGGAGTGAATGAATGACTTCATTCATCTAGGCAATCAAGTAGCCATCTGCACATTGGTCCATCCATCCATCCATCCATCTATCCTTCCGTCATTCCTCCATCCACTCGTTCATTAAGTTATTAATCTTTGTTCATGTATCCCTTTTTGTGTGTGTGGTACTGGTGATTGAACCCAGGGCTTCACATGTGTGAGGTAAATGCTTTACTACTGACCTACATCCCTAAGTCCTTTATTTTAAAATATTATTTTGAGACAGAGTCTTACTAAGTTGTATAGACTTGCCTTGAACTTCTTATCCTCCTGCTTCAGCCTCTCAAGTAACTGGGATGAAAGGCATGTGTACCACACCTAGCTTCACTCATACTTTTAGTCATCCATCCATCTATTGGTATAGATGTTCATCTATCCATCCATCTATCCAAGAAGGAAGCTCTAATAACCCAGTCTGTGCCAGGCAAATGAGATCCTTAAATGAACACATTCTGGTTCTTATCCTTGAGTACTTCACAAGGAGTTGAGAGATAATATGCAAGCAGCCAATTATAATACAATGATATTAGAAAGAGATGTACAGGCATCATGGGGGCCCCAGGAAGGGGACAGATGCCCGGGAACAATTCTGGGTAGAGAAGGGGAAATGGAGCCATTCACAAATGGAAAACCTGCCCACTTCTCCCTGTCTCCCAGAACCAGCAAGGCAGCAACCTAATGCCTGCTTTAAGCCTTTGGAGACATTTCTGGCAGAAACAGTCTTCTGGATGGGACTGAACCCATTCTGATCTGCAACTATTCTTTTTCTTGCAGGGCTGGGGATGGAACTCAGAGCCTGGTGTATGTCTGCTAGAAAAGCCCTCTCTTAGTGATTATTCTAGCAGTCCTACAGGGCCTGAATTAATCTCTCCATCTGCAGAGGAGGAAACCAGAGCTCAGGATGATGGAGAGTGAAGAAAGATAGGGCCCTCATACTGGGGTCTGAGAAGTGGCCCCCATTCCATGGAGCTACTGGTTGGTCCATGCAGATCTCTGCGGCCTCTGTCCAAGGGGTAGTCCTGGTGATAGAATTATCTTCTGGCTTTTCATCTCCCCTTCTGAGTGCTTGGGACCAATTGTTCAGGGGTCAAGGTTCTCTCTGGATTCCACATCTCAGAACTATCCAGACATCCCTTGCCCTTCCTCTGTGGAAAGCTGAGTGCTCAAAGAACCCCCCACAGAGCCCAGGGTGGAAGTCCGATTGAGAGAGAGGAGCCTGTCTGCAGAGCAGGGCATACTGCAGGTTCTGTCCAGGCCCCAGGTTCTAATTCCTGCAGAGAGACTGGCCATGGTTCAACCAAGAATCCAGGGAGCTGCCCTAAGCCACACGGCTCTGCCTGGGCGAAGATGGCAGCACAGCCCCTCTGAGGGAGTGAGCAGTCTATCTGTCCTCTCTGGCCCAGGGTTGCTGTCTGTAATTATCCTGCACGTCTCCTCTTCTACGAGTCCCCAGTGAAATACGAGTCCTGTCTGACATCTACGTAGACACTGTCAAATGGCTTCTCCCCTAATCTCACTGCCTTTGACCTCCTTACCAGCCTCTCTTTCCCTGGGCTCCACTCTTCTCATTCAGCCTCTTCCTTGACCCCCATGCATGGAACTTTCTAAATATGGTCAACTGGTTTTCTCCCAAAAAGAAAAAAAAACAAAGACCCTGGCAACCTCCTCCGCTCAGGAGCCGGATGGTAATGAAAGACCTGGGTTCAAATCCCAGCTCTCTCACATACAATCCACTTCATTGGCTTCATTGGGTCTCAGTGTGCCCATCTGTAAAAATGTGAATATTAAATACCCATTTCTCATGGATTGTTGTTTCATGACAGCTGCATATGAACTAAGGCTTTTCCCCAAAACTATGCTTCAGAAAGGAAGAATAATCTATATTCCAGTCTTTAGAGAAATTTTTCATTTTATGTGGTACATACAGATTGCATTTAAATGCATTTAAAACAACAATGAAGTACTGTTTAGTGGAGACACATAGTCCAAACCAACCCTGATTGATGTTTGTTTTAGATGGGTACAGAGGTAACTCAAGGGATCTATTTTTTTTTTTAAAGGTGGGGGCTGAGGATGTAGCTTAGTGGTAAAGAACCTGCTTAGCAAGCATAAGGCCCTAGATCCCATCCCCTGCACTGAAAGTAAATTTAAAAAAATTTTAAAAAGAGAAGCCTAGTAGTTAGGAATGGTGTGTTGGGAAGTGTCTGCAATTATCCCACATGCATACAGTTGCCTCTACTACTTCTAGGAGTTTGAGATGCAAGGGCAAAGAGGTCAGCAGAGTAAATACTGCCTCCATTAGGAAGCTGAGGAGCAGATGAATGAAGGCTAACTGCCTGTGCAGAAATGGAAAAGCCACAACTCCGAGCAAGCCATGGGAAAACCTCAGAGCACCCTGATGTCTGATGCTGAACACCCCTAAGGCTCAGGAATGGTCAGCCTCAGTGCCCTGAAGAGGTAGCATCTAGAAAAGGGGTCTCAAACTATGGCTCATGGACTAAAGCTGGCCTGCTACCTATTTTTTTTAGGACTTTGATTTTTTTTTGTAGTTGTAGATGGACAGAATGCCTTTATTTTATTTGTTAATTTTTATGTGGTGCTGAGGATCAAACCCATGCCTCACACATGCTAGGCAAGTGCTTTGCTACTGGGCTACAGCCCCAGCCCCAGGACTTTAATTTTTACCTATTTAAAATATATTTCATGTGTTTTTAAATGACATAATAATTGTACATATTTATGGGGTACAGTGTGATATTTTAATAATAAAAACAGTGTATCGTGATCAGATTAGGGAAACTGGCATATCTATTACTACAAACATAATTTCTTTCTACTACCTGTTTTTTTTTTTTTCCAAACAGAGTTTTATTAGGACACAGCCATGCTCACTCATTTATATGTTGTCCTGCTCTACAATGGCAGAGTTGGGTAGTCTCGAGTAAGACTTTATGGCAAGTTAAAGCTATTTACTGTCTGGTCCCTGATCTGGACAGTTGCCCTTCCCAAACCTGGTCAGACACCTAGAGGTTTTTTTTCTCTGGAGAGAGGGAAATGGAGTCTCTAAACTGAAAGACCCCAGGCATGGAGGAGGAGAGAGCACCATGGAGTGCAATTTACAGAGGGAATATAGAGGCCCCTGGGTCTTTCCTTCAGGATGACTTCCAGGACACTGGAAGCCAAACCTTAGCTTCCGGGCAGGACAAGAGCAACCTCTTCTCAGGGAATCGGATCAAGCCAAGAGAAAAGAATCAGCCAGATCTGGCTTCCTAACGTTGAGAAGCCCTATCTGTGTCCTTAGAGCTGCCACTCAACTTTTTTTCCACTCTGAAAAATGAGCCATAGGTGCTGGACATTTGAGGGACTCCAACATGAGATAAAGGGAAGAAGAAATGGAGAAAAGTAACTCAGGGTAGAAAGAGGTTGCTCAAAAGCTGGAAACTTAAAAAGAAAAATAGTAATTAATAGGCCCAGGGATAACAGTGGATATGATGTCCATGTAACAAGACTAGGATGCTATTAAAAAAGAACATCAGGAACATGTGCACAAAATTCCTTGCAAATTAAACACATGATAGCAGTGACCAAAATTTCACTTAGAAGTAGAGTTGTATGAGAGTTTGAGGGAGTCTTAAAGAAAACAGAATAAGACATAGACAGATGCAGAAAATAGGAAAGAAGAGATGAGAAAATTAGTTCAGGAAACTGGGATCACTCCAGGAACAATTACCCCCCACCCCTCAATTAAAAAAATTTTCAGATATTTGGAGGGGAAATCATTCAAGAGACTGCTCAAGATATTTGGTCTTTGGAGAGTCGAGTTCAGTAAAAGAAAACAGACCCTAATAAGGTACTTCATGTTGAAATTCCAGAATCAGGGAGTAAAGGGAAGATCCCTTTACTTTTTTCAGAGAGAAAAAAAATAGCAGGTTTTATGCAAATGACTCAGGAAAAAAGGAAGGTTTTGGACTTTTTCTAGGTAAGACCTCAAATTGACTCAAGTTGCAGATATTCATGGAGGAAGAGGATAACTATCAAGAGAACCCCCAATATTTATCAAGTAGAATGCCAGAAGCTGGGGATGTTACCAGGATAAGCTAGGCACAGGCTTACCTGCGATTTTACTAACTAGTGGGAAAGTCAGGAATGGACCCTGCGGTGTATCAGATTACAAGTTGCTACATGGTAGAAAGGAAGTGTTTAGGTCAGGGGTTCCCTGAGAAACCTACGCTGGGGAGGAGGCAGTCAGAGGACAGGAGCTGCCTGGGTGAAAAGAGGGAAGGGTGTTTCAGACAGGAGGAACAGCACGTGCAGAGGTGCTGTCGTGGGTGGTACAGGTCCTCAAACTGGAGCTCCCACCACAACCACCTGAAGGGATGTTAGAACAGATAGACGGGCCCCACTCCCAGACTTTGGGAGACTTTCTCTTGGGCTGGAAAATTTGCATTTCAGACGATTCTCAGATGAAGTTAATGCTGTGGGTCCCAGAACTACAGCTTGAGAAACACTGGCCTAAGTGTGTAGGCAAAGCCCAAATCTAACATATTTGTATTTTTATCCTTCGGGCTAAAGGTTCCCAAATAGAAGAATCACTTGGGTGCTTGTGAAACATGTGCTTGATCTTAGTTAAAAGACCAAAAATCAATGTGAAATATGCAAATGACCAAGCCATCTCCCAGAAATTCTGGAAAGATTCTGCCCTGGATGGGGCCTGGCAATGAGTATTGACCCAGATACTGGTGGTCCCAGGAGGGCTCAAGGGCTAGGAGCTGGGGCAACACACAGGTACCTCTGGCAGCAACGCATGAGGAAGGTGATGGGCCTTTGCCACCAAGGTGTAATAGTCAGCTTCCTGTTGCTGTGACAAAATACTTGAAATAATCAACTTATAAGGAGGAAAGGTGTATTCTGGCTTTGGTTTCACAGGTTTCAGTTCTTGGTCATCTGGTTCCATTCTTTTGGAACTGCGGTGCAGCAGTGAATCATGGTAGGAGTTCCTAGTGGAACAAAGCTGCTCACCTCATGGTGGCCAGGAAAAAAGGGAGAGAGGAAGGGGCAGGGTCCCCAAAGCTTCTAAAGGACATGCCCCTAAATGACTGACTTCCTCCAATCCAACTAGGCCTCACCTCCTAAAAGTTCCATCACCTTCTGGTGACCATGCAGGCAGGTGACTAAGCTTTCAATACATAGGCCTAAGGGGGACATTGAAGATCCAACCTGCAACACCTGGCAAGGAAACAAGAGGTGTGGAGAGCTGGATAGATTTGAGAGGGGACTGGACAGGGCTGGAGATGGCTTGAGGACAATGCAAACTGAAGGGTGTGTAGGAGCATAGCCAACACTGGCACTCCGGTTTCAGACTGCTCAGACGAGGAGCCCTGGCAGCTCAAAGGCCCCTTGTCAGCCAGAAAGACTGTCTCCAAGTGGCCATTTTAGGTTTCAAGTGTCCGTTACATTCTGTTCCCTGCCCCCACCCCGAACCCACCTGAAAGTTCACTGCCAAATTGATTTCCAAATTCTGTGAAACAAATGTATTCCCAGGTGGAAACTCCTATATCAGATTCCTTCTGTGGATGACCCGGCCAAGATGGAAATCTGCCCCATCTGACTTTTGAATTCAGCAGAGTCAGCTTCCGTTTCTAAGACAACTGAACGAAGCCCCAATTCCCACCGTGTCCCAGCCAGATAAAGCAGGCTGGTCTCTGAGCCCCACCTGCCAGTCACCAGCACAAGGCTCTCCACAACCCGGGGCCCCCTGTCAGCAAGGAGGGGCCCAGCCCACAAACCCCCCAAAGCCCTCGTGCCTCCTCCCCACCAGGGCAGACCCACTATTCACTGACCAGAACAAGAGCCATCGGCTGTCCAAAAGGGCCTCACGTCCATTAGGATCTTGCTGACCCTGAGTTACACCTGCCCCTTGGGTTACACCACCTCAGTCCGCCTGCTTTTGGACACAGGATAGGAGGTCTATCAACAGCTTGCTCTATGGAGCTCTTGGCTTGTGTGACTAAGGAGCCATTGGTAAAAAGTTCCAGGAGGCGAAGGCCTGTGTAGCTTTTGGTTCCAGGAGAGTTTAGATGGAGAGGTGGTTCTGGCAGCCTTCTCCAGGACCCCGGGAACCTTGTCTTGCTGCCTGTATACAGTGCCTGGCATATTGTAGGAGCTCATAAATATTTGTTAAATGAATTAAATGAAGACATGCAGGCCCAATAGAAGAGGAATGAGATAGCCAAAGTCACAAGTAGCCACAGCACTGCCCAGGCTGTCACACTGTGTTCCTAGCTGTTCCCTTCTTCCATGCTGGAGACCTGGCTTGGGCAGCTTAGGGGTGGCTCTGTGTCAAAGGAACTTTCTGGAAGGCAGAAATGCCACTTCTGGGTTATCATGCACAGATGGTTTGGAGCCTGCAAACCAGACAGGAAAGTGCAGTAATTAAGAACAGAGGCTTTTTAGCCAAAAAGATCTGGGATGAATCCCAGCTTGGTCATTCACTTGCTGCATGGACCTGGGCCAGTTGGCTGATTTCCCTGAGGCTCAGTTTCCCCGTCTATAAAGTGGGAACAGCATAGCACCTGACTTCTCCAGATGTCATGAGGCTTATGGGGGACCTGGATTATCAGGTCATGAGCACAGGGCCTGATCAAGGCCTAGCACTTGCTAATGTTACCATAAAGATAAAAATGGCGGCTCTGTCTGCCAGGGGCTCAGGCAAGGCGCTCACTACCTGGCTTGAGCCCCTGCCTGGATGGTGACTCCTGTCCGTGTGCCCGCAGAGAGATCTACAAATGGCCCCCCAAGGAATCAGTGGCCTTCAGGGCACGTGATGGTACCACACTGGGCAGGTCCTTAAGGAGTGGGACTCTGAGGACAGAGAAAGCCACCATCAGGAGGGTGGAGAGGGCACAGATGCCACAGGTCAGAGGAGCTTACACTTGGCTCCTCCATTTCAGGCCGAGCTGGGACATCTGCATGGTTTTTCATCTTTAATCCCAACTGTTATCGGGTGCTGGGAAATAGTTGAGCCCAGTCTCCGAACTGGCACAGGCTTCTTCTGAATTCCTTGAAGAGAACAAAGAGTTCTGAAATAGTGACACAGCTGCCCTGACCGGCAGCCTGGGCGGTCAGCTGGGAGGGCCAGGCCAGGAGGAAGGCACGCAAGAGCCAAGCCAAGCCACTTGGCCAGAAGAGTGGGCACAGCTGCCAGGAGGCTGCCAGGCAATGACTGACCAGTCGGCCTGCCAGGGACCACCCTGGGCTATGGGGCTGTTGGGAGGCAGGGCAGGAGTATTGCCTTCTCTTTGGGCAGTGCCATTCTCTGTTTGGGACCCCAGGAGCAAAGTTCCTGCCTCAGGGCTTCCTTAGGTGCAAGGGGGGTGACTCTGTTAGGTCTCCGCGGGTGACCTCCCTGACTGGACGGCAGAGCTTGGAGTGGTCTTTGATGACTGCTCCCAACCTTATGATTGCCCCACCCCCCCGCCAATATTTATAAAGGCCTCCATCCAACACGGACTGCAGATCCCGTTGCTTTCTCGCTGACAGGATATAGGGCTGATTTACATTCCCCCAATCAGATGCAGCTGAGTGAGATTCTGATGAACAGCTGAGCCGGGTGGGGATAGAGGCTCATTTTTTTTTTTTTAACCAGATTTTGGATTTATTGATTAGTCCTATTGATTTTTATTTTTCATTCTTTATCTTTCTACTTAATTTGAATTCATTTATTATTTATTTTTTGTTTTAGAGAATTTTAATATTTATTTTTTAGTTTTCGGCGGACACAACATCTTTATGTGCATGCGTGCATGGGTCTCACGCATGCCAGGCGAGCGCGCTACCGCTTGGGCCACATCCCCAGCCCCAGAGGCTCGTTTCTGTTGGTAGAGACGGTGTGGTTCTGAGCCAGCAGTGGTGGGGAAGCTTCCTGATCCGGCAGTGGCGCTGTAGGCAGGCGGGTTCAGAGTCGTGGCATGGGGAGGCAGTCTTGGACGCTCCATCCTCTTGAGTGTCAGATCCCTTAGTTTAACTTTTCTTTCTTTCTTTCTTGGCTTAAATCGGCCAGAGTGGATTCTGTTATGTGCAACTATGAATCTTGAAAAACTTCTTCACTGACTCCCCGGCAGTGCTCACCCAGATAAAAGAAACAGACTCATTTGACAAGTCACCAGGCAGTCCTGCTGGCTTGTGTTTGATTTTTTTTTTTTTTTAAAGAGAGAGAGAGAGAGAGAGAATTTTTTTATATATATATATATATTTTCAGTTTTCGGCGGACCCAACATCTTTGTTTGTATGTGGTGCTGAGGATCGAACCCGGGCTGCACGCATGCCAGGCGAGCGCGCTACGGCTTGAACCACATCCCCAGCCCTGTGTTTGATTTTTTTTTTTTTAAATTTTTATTGTAGGTTGTTCAAAACATTACATAGTTCTTGATATATCATATTTCACACTTTGATTCAAGTGGGATATGAGCTCCCATTTTTACCCCATATACAGATTGCAGAATCACATCAGTTGCACAACCATTGATTTACATATTGCCATTCTGGTGTCTGTTGTATTCTGCTGCCTTTGTTTAGAGTAGTCTTTCTCTACTAGAAGAAAAAAGAGTGCAGGCCCAGTAGTCAAAGGTGAGTGAGGTTCCATTGAGGGCTGGGGAGACAATAGGGACAATGGGGGGACTGTGGCAGACTGGATACCTTAGATAAGGGAGCAGCTATCTATGTACAGCCACTTGCCCTACGCTGGTATCTGCAGCAGATTGTTCTAGGATCCTCGTGGATACGAAATTCTTCAGATGCTCAATCCTTTATACAAAATGTTGTAGAATTTGCGTATAATCTATGCCCATTCTACCTGATACTGTAGATCAACTCTCGATTACCTAAAACATCTAGTACAGAGCAAATGCTATGTAAATAGTTATTATGCTGCATTGTTTAGGGAGTAATGACAAGAAAATACGTGTTCAGTACAGATGCAACCACTGTCGGCCTAAGTACTTCTTACACCACCCATGACTGGTCGAATCCTCTGATGTGGAAGCTGTGGATATGGAGGGCCCACTGAAGTTACAACTGTTTCTGGGTCTTTTGATTTTTTTCAAGAGAAGCCCCAAATTGGGATTTTTAGGTGACATATGTTTATTTAAAATTGTTGACTCATGTTTTAAAAACATACTGTAGGCCAGAGACACTCCTGAAGTCCAGACCTCTGAGACTGGGTTTGGCCCGTGGGTGCCCTCTGTAACCACAGTCTATGGTATCCAGTTTCAGTTCTTTATTATGGCATTTAAAGCCCTTGCACAAGTCTACCCCCTTCCATCTACCCTCCCCTGACTTCACATGCAGACCCATGGTCCTCCTCCTTCATCCCTTATCCAGGTTGCTTCCCTGCCCAGTCATACCCTTTCCTTTACCATCCCCTACCCAGAAAAATGCCTGATCCAATGGTCAAGCCCTTTACAGAATGCACCCCTGATTTCCTGAATGGAAGGCATCTAGTCTTGGGGCTCCTACAGTTGCCTGTACATCCTTCCATCTTGGTGCCTCTCACCTTGGGTGGTAACCCTTGGGGTCTGTGTGTCTCCAGGCTAGGGCTAGGAGGATGTCCATCTTTAGGGAAATCCTGGGCTGTGGGCTGGCCTTTGTAGGAGGAAGGCTTAGGTGAATATTATCTCTGGCTTAGATTAGTGCTCCCCAAAGGCCTGTGCATTAAAGGCTCAGTTCTCAGCCATAGCGCTAATGGGAGGTGGTGGAACTGTTAGGAGGTGTGGCCTTACGAGAGGAAGTTAGGCCATTGGGGATGTGCCCTGGAAGGGGATATTGGGACTCAGGCTCTTTCTCTCTTTGCTTTTGAACCACCCATGAGGAAAACAGGTTTCCTCTACATGCGCTCCCTGCCATGTTGTAGGCCCAAAGCAACAAGGGCCAAATGGCCATCAACTCAAACCTCTGAAACCATGAGGCAAAATAAAACTTTCTTCCTTATAAGTGGATTATCTCAAGTATTTTGTCATAGTGATGAAAGTTGACTAACACAGACCCTCAGGCTGCAGGTCTGGTATACCAGGTCCCTTTCCTGCCCTCAACTTTTGTTATTTTTTGGTAGTCTCAATAGACATTTCCTTACTTTGTCCAAATCAGCACAGTATAAATATCCACAACTATACATAAAACATATATATATATATGTGTGTGTGTGTGTGTGTGTGTGTGTGTGTGTGTGTGTATGTATATGAATGAATATCTGATATTTTTCCTTATGGTAACAAGCAAGATAAAGTACCATCATTGGGGAAGGGCAACTGACATGCCTGCCCTCCTCAGTCTTTCACTGTAGGTTGTCTTCCTCCCGCTCTCTTGAATGGGGCTGTGATGTATTTCAGCTTCCCCAACTCTAACCAACCTCACTGTGGGGACAAGTGCATGGAGTACTGCATACATGGCACACGTTAAGGGTGTTTGAGTGGCAGGCCATTCCCCTCGTGCTAGGTGTGTGAGTGGCAAACTGCTTACCCCATAGGCACAACTCTGGGCGTGAGGCCATGTGTTACAGTCCCAGCACTTGCTCCTTAATTGGTTGCTGCAAGGACAGTTGGCAAGAAATTGTACTGGTGCTACTGCCAGAGTATATATACATGGTAACTGTGCAATAAAATCAGACCTGCTTCCAGATTGATCTCTGGAGGTCTTGATTAGTGACTCTGCAGCCATGATCTCCTCTACTCTGTTCTGTAGACCTCCTCCCTGGATGAGAGAGAGCCCATGCACCTCACCTCACATTTTTTGAATCCCTATCACCTGCCCATACTGCACAGGGTGAGAACTCTCACCATACCAATGTGAGGTTGTTCTCCTCTCTATCTTAAAGACAGGGAAGCCAAGGCTCCGAGTGGCCAGTGATGTGCCCACGATATGTGCCTGAAGCAAGAACATGTCCCCGGTACTAATCTTGTACTATTTCTAAAAGAAATGATTGTTGTCTGTGGGGCAGGAAGAGAGCACCCAGGAGACACCAGTCCACCCTTTCTAATGAAATGAGCTCATAGGAACATGCCCACATTAGCATTTCAAAGGGCACCTTCACTCAGTGATTACTGCTTGCCCATGAGAGCATCCAGCTGCAAAGCATGGCCCAGCACACCCAGGGCTGCATTTCCCCAGGTTGTGTGTTCTCTTCCATGGGGGAATTTTCAAGGGAGAGACACCTCCCCGATCTCCTCCCTGGGTCTTGTCATTTACCTTCCATCTGCAATAGTTCATGAGCAGACGACTCTACTGTCACCTGGGCAGTTTCACTGATGTTGTCTCAAGTCTTGTCCTTCTAAGTCTTAGGAGGTGGGGCTATTATCACACAGGTCAGTGGACATAGCCCCAAAAGGTGGACCTTTTTGAGGTCACACAATAAACAATGGAGCTGAGCTGACCTTAAAGGCTGTCCCTTCTTCACATCCCAAATCTTTATCAGGTTGAGTATGTTCAGAGATTTTCTGGAAGGAAAGAATGGCTCCCTTAGCAGATGAAGGTAGCAGGTGGCTCCCACGGGCAGCCCTCAGGCAAGGCAGCCTGGCACCTGGAGAGTGACTGGAAGGCCAGGTTTTCAGCTTCCAGAGGGCCAGCTACTATGTGCCAAGAGGGACTTTTTGAAATAGGAATTTTCCATATTAAAATTAAAGGTGAGGTTTCACAGGAAGGCTACATTTGGACCCCCTAAACACTCAGACCTTTGAATGAAGCTGATGTGTTCATAACTATGTTGGAGTAGATAACATAATCTACAGATCAAGACTGGGTGAGGTTGGGGGCGTAGCTCAGTGGTGCTTAGCATGAGGCCCTGGGTTCCATCCCCAGCACATGAACCATATATATAAAAACAAAAGAGAGTGATGACAGGGCTGTTCCTTACCTGTGGTAACCAGGCATTTCAAAGAGCACACGGGAGTGTTTGGCCAGTGCAAGGCAAGAAAGTTTCCTTGAGTGGGTTGATGAACAGGAAGACAAAAATAAAGATGCCAGCTGCTTAGATCACAGGACTTCCTGCCTTTCCCATGAACTGGGCACACATAGGATATTCCTTCCTGAAACTCCAAGCCAGGGCAAGTGGCCTGGTCCATGGAGACCCCTGGAGACCCTCATGCTAGAATCTGACAATCCTTCCAGCCACAGAGAGATGGCAGTTTCAGCATCTCCCTAGGGAGGAGATAAGAGATCAAGAAGAAGTTTCTGCCTTGCCTGGTGGCAGCACAGACTAACAAATAAGGGGATACTTATTGTCTGCAAGAAGCCCAGAGGACTGGGAATGACCACTTGGACACTACAAGAACTTACAAAGTTATTGCAAAACGCCATTTTGCTCACTGTGTTAAGCTATAATTAACCTCCTTTGTCTTTGAAAAGAATTTCAGATGATTGACAGTTTGCAAACAACCCTGCTCTATCACCAGTGTGGCCATGTTTTCTGCCTGCTTCTGAACTTTTTCTTGCTCTCTACAAACTGGTAGGAAAGCGTGGAGAAGAAGCTCACTGTGGCAAGGGCAGAAAACGTCAAGTGCACAAATGTGGTATGGAGTTTTGGGGATCTGAAGAGGGTGAGGTGAAGTTGGGACCTGGTACAGGTTGGCACATACGCTAGATGCTCTGTAACATTTAAGAGAATACAGCTGTTCCTCAAAAAGCTAAATGTAGAGTTACCATGTGATCTGGCAATTGAACTCCTAGAAATATATCCCAAAGAACTGAAAATAAGTACTTGTAAAACAAATACTCAAACAAGTATGTGTAAGTCAATATTCACACCAGCACTATTCATGATAGCCAAAAGGTGCAGACAACCGAAATGCCCACCAATGGATGAATGGATAAACACATTGTGATGTGTGTGTGTGTGTGTGTGTGTGTGTGTGTGTGTGAGAGAGAGAGAGAGAGAGAGAGAGAGAGAGAGAGACATATGGAATATTATTCAGACACAAAAAAGGAATGAAGTACTGATACATACCATGAATGACATGGATAAACCTCCAAAACATGATGCTAAATGAGATAATCTAGAAACAAAGGTCACAAATGTAATTCCATTTATAATGCAATGTGCAAAATAGAAAAATCCATGGAGACAGAGCACAGATTGGTGGCTGACCAGGAGAGGGGGGGAAAAGGAAAGTAGCTGTTTAATGAGTGTGGAGTATCCTTTTGGGAACTAGATAGGGGTAGTGGTTGCACAACACTGTGAATGAACTATCAAATTGTTCAATTAGGTCAATTTTGTTATGTGGATTTCACCTCAAAACAAAAAATCCAGCCAATCATCTGGCTTCATCTCCAACGTAACAGTGCTTTTTAAAAAATAAAAATTAACACGAGGGAGAATAGACTATCAAGAGGGTAGACGTTTAAAACAAACAAAAAGCAAAACTGAAACAAGGGCAGCCTCTCCTCCAGCTGCTTTTCCAAGCCCTTTCCTCAGCCAAGGATGGCTTGCATTCGTAAAGAATAAAGACACCTCTCCTGAGAGGCCCAAAGCAAAGCTGTGTGTGCAGGAGTCCCTAAGATCTCACCCTCCTGTCCTCGCCCTGTGGGAATTAAATTTATCTGGAAACAAGCAATAACGTAAAGGACACCCTGACCATTCAGCCTGGTTGGGACACTGTGGCTCTGAGAGGGTCCAAGTGTGGAGTCACCCACCGGGTGCCAGGTGCCTGCCTACCCTGCTGGAGAGCAGAAGAGGGGCTGTGGTTGCAGGGCTGAGGGTGACATGGCATCCCTCCGGTGAGCCTCGCTCAGCCAGTCCCCAGGGAGGAGTAGCGAGACCCGCTGTGGTTGATGTGGCTACACCAACAAAGGCGCCCCCTTTTTCGCCCTGGAGGCAGGTTCTAAGGGCAAGGTCCAGACGTCAGCTCTCCCAGTCTTAAAATTAATTCCATAAATTGGAGGAAATTCAAACATGTGAAACCCTTCCACAAACCGGGCTGACTGCCAGACTCTCCGCAGAGCCAGAGAGGGCAGCAGGACAGAGTGAGAAGGTCAGGGGGACTTAGGCAGGGTCTCTCTTTCCAAATCCAAGTCTCCGCCTTGGGGTCACCTGGGCTTTGCAGGGGCTGGGTGAGATACTGCAGGGTGGGGGACCCTGCAGAAGGCCCCTTTCCCTGGAACCCAGGACTGGAGTCTACCTCTCGGCCCAGATACCCGGGTGTTGATAATTTAAATAATTATCATACTATATTTTAAGACCACATTACAAAATATATTTATTTAACATATTTTTGAGACTGGAGTCTTGTCAGTTGCCCAGGCTTGCCTTGAACTCGTGATCCTCTTGCCTCAGCCACCATACACAAACCCTCTTCCTGACCCCTGGGAACTCAATGTTCAGGTCAATGAGCCCAGCATTTTCTTTAACAATATTATTGAAAAGGTAACATCTGACATTTTTTGAGCATATGTGGGACTCTGGATCATTACTCCAGGCTTCTGACAACTCTCTGAAGTAGGAACTGAATGAGTGCCATGTCATCACTGAGAAACTGAGGTTCAGACAGGTGAACTGTCTAGGGACTTGGGGTCACACACATTGGGACTATGCAGATTTATTCAGGCAGCCTGACTCCAGGGTCCATGCTCTTAACTATGACTTTCTGCACCTAGAACCCTGGGTATTGGGGGTCAAGGGCTCCTGCAATTTCTGCCCTACCTTTAAACAAGTCCACCTCAGAACACCTGGCTAGAGGGACAGTCTTAGTCTCTGAGCCTAATTCCTAAGAGTTCCAAGAGGGCATAGTGAGATAAAGGCCAGGGGAACAACCAGATGCCCCACGTGCGGAGGGACCTATTCCCTCCCCCAAGGGTGATCCTCCCCAAACAGTGTGGGGCAGGGGCTTAGGGCCAAAGACTGCAGGTCAGGCAAAAACCGTACATGGAGGATCGTTGGTGGGATCGTACAGTAATATGACCACAGTGGAAATCTGTATGGAGGCTCCACAAAAGACTGGGAATAGACTCACCACATGACCCAGCTATACCACTCCTCCATGTTTATACTAGAAAATTAGTCATCTTACTGCAGTGATTCATGCAACCCATGTTGATAGCAGCAATAATTCACAATAGCTGAACTATGGGAGCAGCCTAGGTGTCTGTTAGTGGATGAATGAATAAAGAAAGTGTGGTCTATATACACCATGGAGTTTTATTCAGCCATAATGAAGAAGGAAATTATGCAGGACAACAGATGGAAGGGAGAGCGTTATTATGTTAAGTGAAATAAGCTGGACTTAGAAAGTCATATGCTTTCCCTTATATCTGCAAGTTAGAGAGGAAAAAGGAAGGATAAAAGGTGAGGGGAATCCCATGAAAGTCCATGGGATAGACTTTCATGGGTGATGGGGGGTTGGGTAGAGAAAAGGGGAGGGAGGAGAGAAGGGAAAGGGGGAGGTACAGGGGGATAAAATTGGCTAAATTGTGTTATGTGCATGCAAGAATATGCCACCATGAACCCTGCTATTATGTATGATTTTAATGCACCAATAAGAAATTAAACAAAACTGTGTATGACTGGATCCATTCTGAAAAATCCTCCAGGAAGGTGCCACTGGGGACATCCCTTCATAAGAGCAGCTTAGCCGGCTGCTGCCCCAGAACTGGGGCTGCTCCCGGGTCTTCAGCTGGCCCAGATGCAGAAGGTGGCTTATGTCTTGTGGGAATCTTGTACTGTCCCTTGGTATCCGTGCGGGACTCATTCCTCAGATGGTCAAGTCCTCTGTCTAAAACACTGTAATATTTGCACATCACCTACAACCTCTTCCCATATACGTTAAACCATGTCTAGGTTACTTAAAACAATGTAAGCGCTGTGTAAATATTGTTATACTGTATCGTTCAGGCAAATGACAATGAGAAAAAAGTCTGTTCCTGTTTGGTATAGATGTCATTTTTTTTTTTCCTGAATATTTTCTCTCCATGGTTGGTTGAATCATCTCATGTGGATAGAGAGGGCTGGCTGTATTTATACCCTAGATGCTTCCATGAAAGGGTTCCCAGAGACCACCTGAGGATACTCAGATCTGCTGCTCCTGGAACAGAGGGTAGACCAAGAATCTGTGCAATGGGGATCCTTAGTCTCTTCTGGTTGAACATGAATTTGCCTAAACTATGTGTACACTTGATGTGACTCTATGGAGGAGAACTGTTGGGAGGTCCAGAGACCAAGGTTGAGTCCAGGCTCTATCAACAACACACATTAGGATTGGAACTAGGACTCCAGGGATGAGTACGCCTATGGGTAATGAATTCACAACTCCTGCTTTAGGAATCAGAAATTCCTTCCCTGCCTCCTGACTCCTCAAAGAGTCAGGCACTCCATTGCTTATTAGAAGGCTCTTCTTCAAGCTGAACTACTTGAAGGCTACTCTCTAAGGTCCCATCGCTAGTCTGGGCCCCATAGAGATGACAAATCCAGCCACTCCACATAAAAGTTCCTAAGAGATGGGCAAGTCACAACCTTAGTTCCCTGGAGCGTCTCTATGAGATGTGTGTTCTTCAACCCTCCGTCATTCTGAAAAGCCTCTCTAGTCCTACTTCATCCAACAATTTTCTTTCCTTTATACTCCAGCTCCTAGATTGTCCAACAAGCCTTAGTGCAGAGCAGGATAATCACCTCCCTTGTTCAAGATATTATGCTCCTGTTATTGCAGTCTCAGTTTCTGACTGACATGTGTGTGGCCAAAGCTAAGATAGATGACCCTGGATGTGAAAGTGAGTCTGTCTTTTTCTGCGGGGAGGGGGTACCGGGGATTGAACTCAGGGGCCCTCGACCATTGAGCCACACCCCCAGCCCTATTTTGTATTTTATTTAGAGACAGGGTCTCAGAGTTGCTTAGTGCCTTGCTTTTGCTGAGGCTGGCTTTGAACTCACGCTCCTCCTGTCAGTGAGTCTGTCTTTTAACTGTGCAGCAGAGATGTAGTCTCACTGACCCACAGTCAGTTATACATGTTTGAGGGAAAATAAGAAAAAATAAGACTTAAGTCCTGAGGATACTTCACTTAAGCACTGGAGTAAATATGAGATCAGGGACACAAGTCCACCAGCCTCCGAGTGGTCCTCAGTTACCTTGTGTGGGGCGAGAACCTCTAGCTTAGCCATTGGAGTTTCGTAATAAGGACCACGTAAGGACACCTGAAGCCCAGCCTGAGCTACCAGCACTGTGACAAATACTGACTCAGCTGGGCGGACAGAGATTAGCTACATTCTTGCATTTTTATGAATAACATGAGGGCTTTTTTTTTTTTTTAAAGAGAGAGAGAGAGAATTTTTTAATATTTATTTTTTAGTTTTCGGTGGACACAACATCTTTATTTTATTTTTATGTGGTGCTGAGGATCGAACCCAGTGCCCCGGGCATGCCAGGTGAGCGCGCTACCACTTGAGCCACATCCCCAGCCCAACATGAGGGCTTTTTAGGAGAACCTTGGACCATGAAGATTTTTGCTTTATGCAATCACTGTAGAATAAAAATTCCATCTAAAATGTGATTCTGCCACAATTACTTACTAGGACTTAACTGTATTCCCAGCTCTAGGAGGGCAGGGGCTGGGTATTTTGGCTATTTATTCTCTTGAAGACAGTCTAGTCACTGGGATGTCATAGGTGTGTGTGTGGGGTGAGCGGGTAGGTAGGTGGGGGGATGAGTGGGTGGAGGGTGGCCAGACGAGGGGATGGGATGGATGGATGAGGAAGTGGATAGATGGGTGGGTGGATAATGGATTACAGATGGGTGGACAGCTGTGAGGGATGAGTGGTCAGAGGGGGACTAGATGAGAGGGTGGGGATAAATGGATAATGGATGCTGGATGGATAGCTGTGAAGGATGAGTGGGCGGAGGGTGGCTAGATGGGGCGATGGATGAATGTATGGATGGGGTGGATGAATGGGTAGATTGGTATAGGAGAAGGATGGATGGAGGTTGGCAAGATGGGGGATGGATGGGTGAGGGGGTGGATGAATGGGTTGGTGGATGATGGCTAGACGGTGGTAATTCATGAGTGGAGGGGATCTAGCTGGGTGGATGGATGAGGGGGTAGATGGGTAGATGATGAATGAATGGTGGATTGGGAGTGGGGGGGATAGAATTCTGTACTGACTATCACTAGCTGTTGGACCTTGGGCATATCACACCTTTGGCTATCACGCCTTTCCCTCCTTGTGGGATTCTTAGGAAGGATGTATCCATGAAAGTTCCTAAGCATGGAGCTTGAGCCAACCATGGGCCTGGCTATGCAAAGACACCTCTCTGACCATCAATAAGCATTTGGCAATAAGCATTGCCCAAAAGTGCAATCCTGTGAACCACAGAAGCCTTTCCAAAGGGCATGTGTCAGAGAAGATTTATTGGCACCTTCAGAGTCTTGCAATGGGTAATAAAATTGGCTTTGGTAATTAACTTTCACTCCCACTTTAGCCTCTGAGGCTGGAAGAGCCCAGGTCTTGGCCTGGCCAAGTCAACGCAGCTTTGCAGCTTCACAGCTTCGCAGGCCAGTCAAGGCAACTCCTGCACTCCTTCCCCACCTTTTCAGCCAGGCCTTCTCCAATTTCATGTGCATTCAAATCATCCGGGGGATTTGCTAAACTCCAGGGTCTGATGGAGAGGTCTTAGGGGGTGGACTAAAGTTCTCTGAGCGTAAGCTAGCACTGTGGTCTGTCAAGGCCCTGAGCGTGCATGGCTGATGGCAGGCAAGTCCTGGGGACTGCTGTTCCTTAGCACCATCAGATGCAATGAGTCTGTTCACTGGAATGGAGATACGCTGGGGCAGGATGCAGATCTTCTTAAGCCATGCTCCCTGATGCCATCCAAACCGAAACCGTGAGATCTACGACCCACGGCTGCTGTGCATGAGTTGGTTGAGTCAATATGAGAATCTGGAGTCAAGGTCAGACTCTCAGCAGGAATGCTACCCTGTGAGTTGGAGATGGCTGGTTTGACATCACACCATTCATATCAGTCAGCTTCATTTCCGTCATTCTGGAGCTGGGGAAACCGAGTCCCTCCAGCTCAAACCCTTGGGCTGACCTTCCCTAGGCCACACGGTCACTGATGGTAGAGCAGGGCTAAGTGACATCTCCTTTCTCTTGGACTCTTGTTCCAATCGGTGTGCCCCAGAGAACGGACAGGGAAATCCCATGTTTTGTTTGCAAAATTACAAGTAAACATGAGTAGCTGACAATAGGGAAAAGTTTTTTTTTAAGTAAAGCTGTGCCTGAGGCTTTGCTTGGGCCCTGGGTGAGGCAGGCTGGGGCAGCTGAGGATCCCACAGGAAAGAGTGTGGATGCTGGGTCTCAGCTGTGGCCTGAGTGACCGCGGGCTGGCTCCTCTCTTCTGAGCCACTGAGTGATCTGGAACTGTGGTGCCCTGAACCTTGTTGCCTACTACTCACCACGTGTGTCCGCTTTCCCTCAACCTCTCATTCCAGCCACATTGGTGTGGGGGTGCTGTTCCTCCAACAAGGACCTTTGCACTGGATGTTCCCATTGCCTAGTGAACTCCCTCACTTTCTTCACTTTTTTGATCAAATGTCACCTTCTATTTAAAACTGTGACCCCCCTCCTCCAATCCCAGCACTTAAGATTGCTTTATTCTTTACTGGTTTTTTTTTTTTTTTTTAATTTGTCTATTGTCTTTCTAACACAGAAAAACCTCATTAACTGCCTATCTACCCAGGCAGAATATAAGCTCCACAGCGAGGGGTATGCTGTTTGGTTACCATCTTCCCAATGCCTAGATATGCTAAGCATAAAGTAGGTGCCAATGTTAACAATGCCTGCCAGGGGTTACTTCAAGGGTATAATAATGTCCGTGCACCAGGATTATGGGCCAGAAGATGTGGAGCAGTTGCCATGCCCCATGAGAAATGGGTAATGACAAGAATGTCCTACATGAGCTGGGCCAGGTGGTGCAAGCCTGTAATCGCAGCTACTCAGGAAGAGGAGGCAGGAGGATAGCAGAGGAGTCAGAGGACTAACCTCCGCGTGTCCTCTGCCAATCAAAGAACCCTGCTGGTGGAGTCAGGGGGACAGAGGTGCAGACCCTTTGCCTCCCGAGTTCAGCTGTGTGACTGCTGTAGTTGGAATGTGGAATGTTCCCCAGTTAGAGGCCAGCCTCAGCAATTTAGCAAGACCATCAGTAACTTAATGAGACCTTGTCTCAAAAGAAAAACTATAAAAGGGCTGGTGATATAGCTTAGTGGTGGAGCACTTGCCTAGCACACAGGAGGTTCAGTTCCCAGAACAAAAATAATAATAAGGCCTGCCTTCCCGTGAGCTCCCCCCCGCTCTTGGCCAGCCTCCTGCCCTCCCGCGGCATCAGCGCCAGGCTCTGCAAGGTCCTGATCCTCCTGGTCCTGTGCGCCCTGGCTGTGGCGTTCCCCTCACTGCCCCCAGAATCAACCGCTGACCTACTGGAATGGATCCCTGATCTAGAGTCAACCACTGATGGAGAGGTAACTGGGGATCAAGAGTCAATCACTGACCTAGACCCGACCACAGACCTAATGAACCTGGATGTCATGCAGATTTCCAAACTCTATGTTGACCTTGCAACAGCCACTGCCATCTATTTGGAAGAAGCCAGTGAGGCCCCAGATGATTATAATACATTTCAGATAAAGAGCTTTGTGGGTAAAGATTTTGACCAGACCAGCACTTTTACAGAAAGCAATGAGTCCACTTCGGTGTATCTTTAAAAGGAAGCAAGGTCTCCATTTGCTGTGACGGTCACTCTGCTATTCAACACTGTCTGAGAAGACTTGAACTTTTGAATCAGCCAACTACTACACTTATTGGATATTGCTTGATTGTGGAAAGCTAGTGAAACGTGGCGCATGCCCAGCTGAGGAGAAATGGCAAGCACTGGTCCAGAGTGGATGTTGTGACAGGAGAGGGGCATTTCTTAGCTTTGTCCCACTTAATACAGATTTAATAAATTTTAGAAAAAAAATAATAAAAAAGAATGTCCTGTATGAGTAGCTGCATCTGGCACAGGAAAGGCCTGGGGAGGGGTGTTGTAATATCAGAGCATGTGTGTGTCTCACTTGTTGCCATCTGAATGGACTGAGGCTGCCAAACCCAGCAGGTAGCCTCAGATGCTCCAGCTGGTGGGTCCTGGGAATTGGAGCATCGCTCACCGTTTTGTGTCCTTCCTCATGACATCTGCCGGCATTTAAGGGAAACTACGAGCCGCTGCTTGGGCCCTCCCCCTCCCCCCCCAAACCTACTCCCAGGTTGGCAGAGATCACAGGGTGAATCAGGCCATCCTGTGAGGCTGCCTGTGTGTGTATACAGGAGGGACCAGGATGGGGGAAGACAAGGAGCAAACAGACTCCGGATGATAAACAGAAGATGTGCTGTGGCCCAAGAAGGCTGGAAAGGAACCAGCTTGGTTCTAGAGATTCTGCAAAGTGAGCTGTACCCAGATGTAACCTGGCCAGAGGGCAAGGCCTCACTCCACACCTACAGGAGCCCCTGGCGGCAGGCAAAGCCTTCTTGGGCCATGTGGGAACTGGGTGACGCTCAGTGGCCCCCAGCAGAAGCAACTCAGCAGAGGAGTCAGAGGACTTACCCCCGCGTGTCCTCTGCCAGTCAAAGAACCCTCTGGTGGAGTCAGGGGGACAGAGGTGCAGACCCTTTACCTCCCAAGTTCAGCTGTGTGACTGCTACAGTTGGAATGTGGAATGTTCCCCAAATGCCCATGTGGTAAACGTTTGGTCCCCACGGTGGCACTATTGGGAGGCCGTGGAACCTTTTAGAGGTAGGGCCTAGTAGAAGGTCTTTAGGTTATTAGGGGTGTGTCCTCAAGGGGGGTTCTAGGACCTTGTCTCCTTCTCTCTCTCTTTTTTTGTTTAGTTAGTTTTTTTTTGTCTTGTTTTAATGTAGTGCTGGGGATCGAACCCCGGGCACATGCTATGCAAGTGCTCTACCACTGAGCTCCAACCTCAGCCCTGTCTCCTTCTCCTCCTTCTTCTCCTCTTTTCCCGCCTTGCTCTCTCTCTATTTCAGTGCTGGGGACTGAACTCTGCCCAGCCCAGGTCAGGAAAGCATTCTGCCACTGAGCTACACTCCCTGCTCCCGGCCATGGGGAGTGGATCTGCTTTGCCATGTGCTTCCACTGTGATGTGCTGTGACTGCACAGGCCCAGAAGGAACAGGGCAAGTCAATCATGGGCTGGATCTTCCAAAACTGTGAGTCCAAATAGATTTTTTTCTCTTTAGAGAAGAGATATTTTGTTATAGTAATGGCGAGCTGACTAACACAGTTCCTTTGGATGGATCCTTTACCTCTCTGCACTACTGACTCCTCCCTATGGAGTGGATGTGGTTTGTCCCCTAGGGGTTCACGGGTTGGAAGCTTGGTCTCCAGTGTGGTGACGTTAAGAGATGGTAGAACCTCTAGGAAGTAGGGCTTAGTGGGAGGTTCCTAGGTCAATGGGGCATCAGCCTTGGAAGGAATCGACTTCATTTACGTGGGACCCTGGGAGGTGGTTCTTTTTCTTCTTCTGCCCCTTCTCCTCCTCCTCGTTCTCATTCTCATTCTTCTGATTATTGCAGTACTGGAAATGGAACCCAGGGCCTCACACATGGTAGGCATGTGCTCTACCACAGAGCTCCATCTCCAGCCTGACCCTGGCTAATTCTTGAGGGAGGATTATTATAAAAGAGCAAGACTGGTCCCTTCTTAGGATCTTTTGCTTCCCTACTCACTATGTGACCTCTCCTTCTTGCAGGTGCTTCTACCATGATGCCATTTACTTCAAGATCTTCACCAGAATAGAGCCAGTACTGTGCCATGTGCTTGGACCTTTAAAACTGTGAGCTGAATAAACATTTTTTAAAAAATATATTACCCAGCCTCAGGTGTTTTGTTATAGCAATGGAAAACAGACTAACACTCCTCGTCTGCAATGCAGAACATACAATGAAGGGCTGATGTGATAGGGAGGAGAAAATCTACACACACAACCAGCCCAGAGCTGAGGACAGGGTTAGCTCTTGGAACAATTACTTATTTTAAAAAAGAAGATGGCTTATGATCTGCCAATAATTCTCAATACTCTCTTTCACAGGGGCCTTTGTTTTTCTATTAATACATATGTTTATTAAATAAAAATCACTAATATTATTAATATTTAATATATAGACCATCAATAATATTTGTAGGAAAAAATGATGACGACTTATAGGATAAAAATGGTAACTTGTAGAATGAAATGGAAGGACAATAATAGAGATTTCTAGAATTAAAGAAAGATGAAAGATCTCAGCTTGGAAAGACCTGAAGAACACGACATGGAGTTAAGAAAAACCCGCACATCAGAGGAAAGCTGGAGATTATCAGAGATAGAGGCAGAGGAGTAGAGAATGTGCTAAAGGAACCAGAGTCGGGTTGACATCTGGCTGCTGACAGCACCCCCACCTGCAAGAAGACAAGGGTATCAGAGTTTCAAGTAGTGAAATGAGAATTGAAGTTTGGGGAACAGAACTTTTTTCGGGGGAGGGGGTATCAGGGGTTGAACTCAGGGGCACTCTGTCACTGAGCTACATCCCCGGCCCTATATTGTATGTTATTTGGAGTTGGGGTCTCACTGAGTTGCTTAGCGCCTCTGTGGGGACAAGTGCATGGAGTACTACATACATGACACCGGTTAAGGGAGTCTGAGTGGCAGGTCACTCCCCCGTGCTAGGTGTGTAAGTGGCAAACTGCTTACCCCGTAGGCAGAGCCCTGGTGTGAGGCTGCATGTTGTAGTCCCTGCTCTTGCTCCAGGGCCTGCTCCTCGATTGATCACTGCAAGGACAGTTGGCCAGAAATTGTATTGGTGGCTGCCTGTAATCTGCCGAGCTACTGCCCGGGTATAGATACATGGTAACTGTGCAGTAAAGTCAGACCTGCTTCCAGCTTGGTCTCTGGAGGTCTTGATTAGCGACTCTGCAGCCACACCCTGTTCCGTGGACCTCCTCGCTGGAGGAGAGAGAGCCCATGCATGCTGAGGCTGGCTTTTAACTCTTGATCCTCCTGTCTCAGCCTCTGGAGCAGCTGGGATTACAGGCCTGAGCCACTGCGCCCAGCTTGGGTATACAACTTTGAACCTTGAATTTTACAGGTAGCCAACTATCATCCCACTGTGAGGGTATGACCCAAACAATCTCAGACAGAGATTCTTCTGTCACAGGAAGACCCATGTGGAAAATACTCAAGAAACGTGCCCAGAGCATGCTCCAGGGCATATGTGGATCAAAGGTTGATCAGAGTTCCCAGTTAAAACTGTGGCTCCCGACCTGCTCGAAAAGCTAAGGTCACGAAAAGAAACAGAGCATGATGGGAACTGAGTGGAGGGAGAGCCAGGGACATAAGGGCACAGTAAAATTTTTGTCCCGACCAAGGGACAGATGGATAACAATTTTACTTAGAAAAAGAAAGGATCAACAAAGATGTAAAAATGGAGAGACATCCGTACTCCAGTGCACTGTTCACAACAGCCGAGGAAGGGGAACAACCGAGGTGTCCACCAGGTGATGAATGGACAAAGGAATGTATATGGTGTCCCATTTAGAATACTCTTCATCCATCAAAAGAACAAAATCCTGTCATTGTGGCATAAAAGATGGAACTGGAGATCATTATGCTAAGTGGAATTAGCCAGGTGCAGAAAGACTAGGACCCCATGATCCCACTCACACCTTAATTAAAGTTGATCTCAGCCAGGTGCAGGGGTGCACGCCTGTAATCCCAGTGGTTCCGGAGGGGATAGAGAGTTCAAAGCCAGTCTCAGCAATAGTGAGGCACCAAGCAACTCGTGAGACCCTGTCTCTAAATAAAATACAAAATAGTGCTGAGGATGCGACTCAGTGGTCAGAGTGCCCCTGAGTTCAATCCATGATACCCCCCTCCCCTGCAAAGAAAGAAAGAAAGAAAGAAAGAAAGAAAGAAAGGACTCAGTGCTGGGTGTCTGGCACCCTGCTCAGGGCTGGGCCGGGCCAGACACACATTGCATCAATACATATTTGCTCAGTGAGCAAATGGACAGGTGTAGATTGCTGGTTTTTACATTGAGCCCAACATTTGAACTTTCAAAAAGAAAATGGGTACTAGACATTTAAAGAGTTTAAAGAGTTTAAAGAAACTAGTTTTATTAGGTGGTGACACAAGTATGACCACTGCCTATGGAAACATCCTTTTTTTCTCTTTTAAACGACACATTGAAAACTGCTGGAGATGAAAGGAAAATTCTGTGTTTAAACTGACCTTTGAAAACGAAACACAAGGTACATATGAATGTTTAAATGTCACACGTACATGCATATTCCTCTGTGTGCACCCTCACTGCCCCCACCTCCAAATCTTAAATCTTGAAAGCCATTCTCAAGAATGCTAATAATAGTTGCTTGTAGAGGGTAAAATCACACAAAACCCTCTTTATTATTTTGCTTCCGCCATGAAAAGATCGAGTGTCCCAATCTGCGTTTATGTAGTCATAGCTAACTTGTTTTCCCATCATTATTAATCAGACTCATGTGCAGTAGCCATTCAGGGCCTCTGATGGCTGCAGATAGGCAGGCATCCCACCCTGGGCTGACGGAATCCTAGTGGAAAGTAAAGAAACCCAGTGTTGGGTTGGTCTGAAAGCCTGATCCCTCAACAAAGCAAGATTTTCATCAACGTTTTGGAAATAGCAAAAATCACCAGTGGATCCCATTATGGCCCCCAGGAACCCAAGAAGTGGACCAGAAGGGGCAGGTATATTCTGCTCATGTATTCTTCCTCTTTCCCTATAAAAGAAGTTTCTATGACAGTGGGAATATCCCTGGCGTTGTCCCCCATGGAGGCTACAAGCCACATATCTCTATGGAGCACCTAAAATGTGGCCAGTGTGGCTGAAGAATGGAATGGTTGATTTCGTTTCACTTGAAGTTTAAATAGCTAAGGATGAACCTTGGAAATAGATGAAGAAGCCAGCCACAAAAGGTCACACATGGTATGACTCCCTTTTTATGAAATGTCCAGAAAAAGCAAATTCAGAGAGACCTCCTAAAGCAGCCAAATGGTTCGTTGCCAGGTGCTGAGAGGAAGGGGAATGGGAACTGACTGCTAGGACTTCTGTTTCAGTCTGTTTTCTGCTGCTGTCACAGGATATTGCCGACTGGGTATTTTATAAACAATACATGTTTATTTGGCTCACAGTTCAGGAGGCTGGGAAGTGTAGGAGCATGCGGCCAGCATCTGGTAAGGACCTTTGTGCAGTGTCATGATATAGCAGAAGGGCCACCGAGCATGTGTGAGACGGGGGGTGGGGGGTGGAGGGGGAGGATGGGGGGGGAGTAGGGCCACACCTACTCTTTTATCAGGAACCTACTCCCTATAACGACCCATTCCTATGAATATAGCATTAATTCACTCAACAAGGCGGAGCCTCCTGACCTAATCATGTCTCAAAGGCCCCCACCTCTCAACATGGTTACAATGGCCATTACATTTCAACATGAGTTTTGGAGTTTTGGAGGGGACATTCGAACCACAGCAGCTTCTTTTGGGGATGATGGGAATGCTCTGGAATTAGACAGCGGTGATGGCTACACCATTTATGACTACACTAAGAGCCACTGAACTGTACACTTTAAAATGGTGAATTTGACATTAGGGGAATGATAACTGCATTTAAAAAAATACAAAACAAGTTAAATAGCCACAGGGGCTAGTGACTACCACATAGAATGGCATAGTTTGAAGGGGTCCAGGCCTTGGAGCATCCTCCCCTGCCTCCAGTGCCTGCTCAAGCTCCAGCAGTGTCCCCCTGGGGCCCTTCCTGCCCTTTTGGGCTTCAAGTGGCCTCTGTCCTCTCACCTTCAGCCTGCCTTGTCACCCTCCCCAGCTGCCTTTGCTTGGGGCAGCCCCTCCCACCTGCTCTGCCTCACATGCAGGGACTACCACAGGGGCACCTCTGTGTTCATGCCGCCCCGGAGAACCTCAGGGACAATCCCCTGCACTCATCTTATTGCGCTCAACATAGTTCCCTCCCTGCCCTCAGTGCAAATGGCTGCTTTCCCTTTGGGTTTATTGAGGAGGGGTCTTCAAACAGGAAGCCACCCCACACTGGCCGTGGCTAGGCCATGGCCCCATCCCATGGCCCCAGCCCCCATCGCAGCCCCGATCACACTCCATTCTGGTCCTAGGTCCTGTTTTCACATCCATCTCTCTCAGGACCCAGTGCTGGGTGTCTGGCACCCTGCTCAGGGCTGGGCCCGGCCAGGCACACATCGCATCCATACTTGTTTGCTCAGAGGGCAAATGGACAACAGCTGTGCCTTTGTCCTGGCTCTTTAAAGTCTGCAGAGTGCCTTCGTGCCCATTCGTGACTTGGCTTCTGGGTTGAGCTCCCTGCCTGAGTGCAGAACGTACTGCCCTGGGAGGGAAAAGTGGGAGGACCTCAGGGCCCCTTCCTAATTCTGATCTGCTCGGGGAACCGATAGACTTCACCTTCCTAAGCCTGATTTAGGGAGGGACTTCCAGGAGGTTCCAGGTCCCATTCACCACCACCTGCTCCAAATCCAGGACTTCCCTGGTCCTTGCTGAGACCCCCCAGCAGGCACTGCACATGGCGCAGGTGTGGGGGACAACACAGGCGGGAAGCTGCACTCCCCACACCCAACAGGGTCAGTCTCCCTTATCCGCACCAGCAGGACAGGCTGACCCCAAATCCCACCCGAATCCAAGCAGGAGTGGGGTGAGCGCATGTGAAAAGGTGTTTTGCTAAACTCACAGAAGGCAGTATTGTTTCCGTGGGTCTCCTCAGGCTGAGTCTGCAAGGACTTTTGGTAGGAGCGCCAATGAGGCCTTACCAAATTCTCAGCACAGCGAGGATTCCGGTGATTGATGCGGAGAAAAACATTTTTTACCAGCCCCCTCATCTGGTTTGTATTATGCAATTTCCATGCTTGGATTTTTTTTTTTTTTTCTTCTTTCCCAAGGTAAAAACTGACAAGGACTTAGGGCCACAGAAATAAAAGGGGGGCACAGGCATCTGGGGGGGGGGGCTGACTGAAAGATGTGACCATGGCTGGGGGTGGGGAAGCCCTTTGCCCTTTAGGATCAGTGGGTGGGTGCCCTGGATAATCACAGGACTGTTGACAATCCATCCATCATACAGCAACGGTGATGCTGTGTCTGGCTCTCTTTGTCACCTTATTAAATTCACAATGGATCTGGCAGCAAAAATGGTGTCCGGTTCTTCCCAGCACACACCCCACCACCACCTCTGACAGAGCCACTGCATTCTACGCCCCCCCCCACCCCCAGGACCCCTACCTCTCCCCACTCCCCTTCTCTATCTCCTCTCTGATCATGATCTGGTGTAACTGGAAGCTTTGCATTTTTGTTTGCCTTCCATCTCTTGGCTGCAGCATAAAACCCTCACAAGGGCCAAGGACCAACTCAACCCCTGATTGTTGATTGCATGAATGAAGGACTGACCAGTCCTGTTCCTGCCTTCCCCTGCCTCTCTCTGGGCCCCAGGCTCCTCCTTCCAGCACAAGGTGAGCAGTTAGTTGGTGTGGCTTCAGCTCCCCTGATCAGTGCAGTCTAGAGGGGACAACCCTCTGCTGTGGCTCCTCATGGAGGGGAACTCCAGCATCCTCTCGGTTCTTCCCAAGTCTGGGGGATGGGGGATAGGAATTGGGAAAACCTCCCGTACGCCTGTGAATCCAGTGCATGTTCGCACAGGAAATGCGGCTGGATGAAGGGCAGGAAGGGTGGGTGGGCAGGCTGGACGTCATGCTGGGACCACGGTGCAGGTATCTCCAGGACTCCACACCCCAGGGTTCCACAAGCCTCAGGGAAGTGTGAACATGTTATAGCATGGAAGACAGAATGATGGACTCTGCCAGAGGGTCATCAGTTAACGGAACACTGTTGCCTGACCCGCCAGGCAGCCCAGGCTGGTCAGTCGGTCAGCTGGTCAGGCTCCTCGGATCTTTTCTGAGGAGAGCTCGTTTTCCTCACTTTCCCAGGGCTCAGGCCTTCTCTCCAGCACTCAAGCTTCTCACCCTGAGCCTGAGCCCCGCCATGCCCATCTCCCACTTTTAACAAACCAAGGAGCAGACTGGCCCGGAGGGGACTCAAGGCCAGAACTCCCCGGTCCAAGTACAGAAGATTTCCTGAAGGACACTAAGGACAGTCAGCTGGGGAAACCTGCTGGGCTGGAGATTCTGCCAACCCCAAGACAGCTAAAGCCGGAAGGATGCTCAGTTGGGAAAGCGGTGCTTTAAAGATCCCTCGACTCTCTGCACGGCTGGGTGCAGGACTGACTTCCAGCCACACAGGGAGTCAGTCATCAGCCTCATACGGCTTGAATGGGGAGACCTCCACGTGGCCAGCTTTGGAAATGGGGTGAGGAGGGCTGTAGCACCAGATGAAGAACTAGGAGAGGAGAAAGGAAGCCAGGTAAGGACTGGCTGAAGGAGGATGCTAGTGCCAACCAACAGTTAAGGGGCCAGGTTGAGACAAAGTGGTGGTGGTGGGACCACGTGTCCTCCCACCGCACAAGCAAACCTCCGAGTGAGCAATAGGGCACGTGTGAGTGTGACTGGCCTGCAGACGCATCGCAGTGGGCCTCTGTCCAGGGCTCTGTGAAACAGCTAACATAGCCAGAACCAAAGGGGCAGGAGTACATGGGGCTGTCAGGTGGGTGACCAGGGACCTGGCTGGTCTGGGGGGTCAGGAAGTGTTGGCCTGGGGTCTGAAGGATGTATGGGGTTGAGGTGAAGAGAAAGCATCCCAGCCAAGGGGTCTGTGGGGCCCTACGGCAGGGGAAGGTAAGGCTGGGAGAAGGACATATTCTCCGCTTGACGCAACTTTAGTCGGGTTCCTGAAATTTCTCCTGGGCCCATCTGTGCACGTCCTCCTATAATCTGGTATTAGCAAAGAACCCTGCTAAGCCACTTTGGCAAGAATCCCCCGCTCTTGATACCGGATCACCCTGGGTACCTGATCAAATTCCTCACCCTCCAGCATCCCCAGGTGATGCCCGATCACCCTGGCCTGTCTTCAGCAAGGATCCTGTTAGGTTGATTTAGCTACGATCCCCCTGGCCCCCGATGTTTCTCTTAAGTTATTTTCTGTTCACTGAGCCCCACCTGCTTCTTGGCTATAAATTCCCACTTTCCCATGTGGTGTTTGGAGTTGAGCCCAACTTTTCTTCTCTACCCGCAAAATCCCATTCCACGGTCCCCGTGCTCCTCAGGATGGTCCTGAATAAAGTCATCCTTATGGTGCTTTAATGAGTGTCATTGAATGATTTTTTTTTTTCTTTTAACAGGGAGGATCAGAGAGAAAGAAGCATCTGGAATGTGGGAGGCCCAAGGCTGGCAGCGCAGGTGGGGGCCAGATCTGAGGGTTTGGGATTTTATCCCATGGGGGGGACATTGCTGCCTTCTCTGTCCCAGGCTGTGATGGACTGGACTGTCTCCCTGCATGTGGAAGGCCTGACCCCCAGGGTGGCTGTTTCTGAGATAGGGCCTTTGGGGAGGAATTACAGTGAGGGCAGGTCTTTAATCCATTGGACTACTGTCCTTATAAGAAGAGGAGAGGAGACCAGGGGATTTCTCTCTCTCTGTCTTTTTTTCTCTCTGCCACATGAGGATACAGTGAGGAGGAAGCCATCTTACAGGACAGGAAGAGAGGCCTCACCAAACACCAACTCTAATGACACGTGATCTTGGACTTTCAGCCTCTAGAACTGTGAGAAAATACATTTCTGATTTTTTTTATTTTTTATTTTTGGTACCAGGAATTGAACCCAAGGGTGCTTAACCACTGAGCCACATCCCCAGCCCTTTTTATTTTATTTTAAAAATTTGAGACAGGGTCTCACTAGGTTGCTTACAGCCTCACTAAGTTGCTGAGGCTGTTTTCAAACCTTCGATCCTCCTGCCTTCGAAGTCACTGAAATTACAGGGATACACGGCCATACATAGGTTACGTTTCTGTTGTTAAAGCCACCCAGACTGTGATACTTTGTCGTGGCCTGAGTAGTCTAATTCTAATTCACAGGCTCTAAACTGGACACGTTTTCTTTTGGTATTGGGATTGAACCCAGATGTGCTTAACCACTGAGCCACATCCCAGCCCTTTTGATTTTTTATTTTGAGATAGGGTCTTGGTAAGTTGTTTAGGATCTTGCTAAATTGCTTATGGTCTCACCAAGCTGCTGAGGCTGGCCTTGAATTTGTGATCCTCCTGTCTCAGCCTCCTGAGTTACTGGGATTATAGGTGTGTGCCACTGTGCCTGGAAAGCTAGACACTTTCATAGGTGCATTTCCATTCAGTCTCACAGTGGCTCTGTGAGGTGGGCGTCGCCCTCCCTGTCTTCTTCTTGCAAAGATACAAACAAACTTGGAGAGGTTCTGTGATTTGACCCAGTTTGTAGAGTGAATGGTATAGCTTTAAAAACTTACTTTGGGCCTTTGGAGTTTTCTATCTCTTCAAAGAAGGAAGGGGGAAGAAACAGAGAGAATGACCACCTTTGAAATCAGTAAGATGGAAATACTATGAAACACATTTTTACAAATAAAAACAGACTCCAGCCAAGCATTAGTGGTGGGTGTGTGGGGGGAAACTTTTGCTCACCAGTGAAAATGAGGGAGGAGAGAAGAGATGTGACAAAACCTCAGTGACCTTGATGGTGGCCCCTAAAATTCCTATAAAGGACAGTCAGAAACTGTGCAAAAGGGGTTTGATTAATACACAAAATACAGATGCACAGGTCTTCTCAAACTCCTGTCCCTTTTTAATATACCAGGAACATCTAGAAAAAGGACTGGTATTCCCCAATAGGGGAGAAGGGTCATCTCTTTGTGCTATGGCCTGGCTGCTCACCAGGTATCAATATGGGATAGATACAGTGACTTGTTTGCTGGGGCTTCAGGTCCCTTTGTTCATCCTCCCTGCATCGAGTCTATTGAGAAGAAAATCTAGGGAGATATTTTCCATTTGAAAACAAGAAGAGCTGGTGAGGCTGGGACAAGCCTCTCCTGAATACCACTCAAAGGAGAGATGTGGGGCAACGTCCCAGGAAAGAAGGTTGATGATCTATTTACAGCCTAAAATGCATGACATGCTTTTTTCCATTTTTAGAGGTTCACCATGTACACAGAAGTCTGATGTACGAGGGACGTCACTGTGCATTGCGTGTAATAGAAAAAGACTGGAAACAACCAAATGCCCAACAATGGAAAACTGATGAAGTAAATTATAGCACTCTCGTGCAACAGAACCCTGTGCAGCCTCTAAAATGAATGAGGCAAGATGAAGCTATAAAAGTACTAAGAAGAGCGATAAATTTCTTTTATAATCTCTGATTTGAGAAGGCCCTTCCATATTTGACTCAAGCTTCAGAAGCTATAAAATGAAAGACTGAAAAATGTGAATATGTTAACCATTTTTGGGGGGCATGATCTCAAAAGACCCCCAGCCAAACCAAGGAAATAAAACTGCACTCATGTGTTGTGTCAGGATGTCTCAGTCACTGATGGATTGCATATACTTTGGTCCTCTAAGACTGCAATGGAGTGGAAAAATCCCTATTGCTGAATATTTTTTACAGTACCTTTTCTATGTTTAGATCTGTTTAAATACAGGAACACTTACACTGGGTTACAATTGCATACAGTGCTTGGGATGGTGCCAGACAGACAGCCTTGCAGCCTGGGAGCCATAGGTTGAATTACGTAGCCCAGGTGTGTGGTAGGCTGCATCATCTACTTTATAAGTACATGGCTGTGATGTTTGCAAAACAAGGCAGCTCTTAGAATGTATCCCTGTTAAGTGATACACAAGCTGTACTTATAATGAAACAGCATCAAGCAGCTTAGGGGGCCTGGGGGAAGCTGTTCTCACCTGCATGGCTGAGGGCAGGGACGTGGGCATGATGTCCATGGGTGGCTGTTAGCATTATTTACTCACAAATGCTTTGACCCGGCAAATCCAATTTTAGAAATGTACCCCTCAGATGTCATCTAATGTGGCAGTTTAAAATAATGAGGAAGCTCCATCAGAGAGACAAAAACATCTCTTTCTATTTGAGGCCAGCCTCAGCAATTTAGAGTGTCCCTAGAAACTTAGTGAAACCCTGTCTTAAAATAAAAAGGGCTGGGTATATGGCTCAGTGGTTCAGAATTCCTGGATTCAATCTCCAGTATAAAAGAAAGAAAGAAAACAAACAAAAAACTCTAGTTACTCCCAAAGAAGCAATTTTGTTGCTAAAGGACCCTAGCAAATGGGACTGTTCTCATTTGAATCTCAAATTATAAATATGTAACCTATTAAGAATTACAAAGGAAAAATAAAAAACATGGAGCACATGTGTATTTCTTGATATGAGATGATTTCCAACATATCTTGAAGTATAAGAAGCAAGGTGGGGATGGGTGCAGTTGTGTATGCCTGTAATTCTGGCAACTCAGGAGGCTGTGGCAGAAGGATCTCAAGTTTGAGGTCAGCCTTAGCAACTTAGCATGACTCTGTCTAAAAATAAAATAAAATAAAAAGGGCTAGGGATATAGCTCAGTGGTCAAGTACCCCTGGGTTCATTCCCCACTACCTAGGGGGGAAAAAAAACAAGGAGAGCTGGGAGTAGTTCATTAGTGCAGTGCTTGCCTTGCATGCATGAGGCCCTGGGTTTGATCCCCTGAACCAAAAAAAAAAAAAAAAAAAAGGGAAGGGGGGAACAAAAAGAGAAAGCAAGGTGTAGAGCAGGTTACAATATAGATAAGCCTGAAAACACTATGCTTGGTGAAAGCAGCAGACCCAGAGACTACAGAATTCCACTTCTATGAAAAGTGCAAATCTAGGGAGACAGGAGGTAGATTAGGGGTTTCTGGGTGCTAGGAGGAGTGTGAGGAGTTAGGGAAGAGTGACAGCCAAAGGGTACAGGACTTCTTTGGGGGTGTTGGTCAAGCCATACATAGTTGTTCCTGGTACCCTTAGGGGATTGGCAGATCCAGGACCTTCCACAGACAGCCACTTGCTCAAATTCCTTATATAAAATGCTATAGTATTTGCATACTAAACATGCACATCCTTCTGTATAATTTAAATAATTTCTATGTGATTTATAATACCTAATAGTTTGTATGTGTTCAGTTTGGACATAATTTTTTTCTGAGTACTTCTGGTATGTGGTTGATTGAATCCATGGATGTGGTACCTGGATGGTATCAAAAAATTGAACTATAGCACACTTTAAATATCATAGAGTATGTAAATTATATTTCAACAAATCTATCATTAAAAAAGGCAGGGTGCAGAACAGTGTGTAAAGTATACTATGGCTTGTCCAAAAGCAGGGGCAGGCAGGCGCATTTGTTTGAAATACCCTGGGAAGATGCAGAAGTCACCAGGACTGATCACCTAGGGGAAGGGAAGCTGAGGATCCAGGGCCAGGGTGGGATGGAGACATTTGAAGGTATGCTCATTCCCTCTGCACAGAAAGGGAAGGGAGGGTGTAAAGGGTAAAGAGAGAGAAGGGAGGAGAGAGAAAAAAGAAAAACAAAGAACAAAACAAAGAGAGTTAGTGTCCCCCCAGTGCCCACGAAATTTTCAAGTCCAAATTCAAGGAGCTGTTGCCTTTCCAAGTTCAGGGAGTTGAAGGAGAGCTGTTGCTGCTGCTCACAGCAGGGCTGCCATTGCTCTAGAAGGCTGTGAAGGGTGAAGTGAGAGCAGGGGAGGTCTGCCATCCATCCCCTACACTCTCTTTCTCTTTCTCAGTTTTACTGAGGAGTAACTGACAAATAAAAACCGCATCTTTTTTATTTTCCGGGGCTGTGGATAGAATCCAGGGCCTTGTGCCAGTTCTAGGGAAGTTCTCTACCTCTAAGCTGTACCCTAGTCCTAAGGATCATATCTACTCAAGCCGTACACCATGACGTTTTGAGAGATGCGCAGCCAGGCGCTGCTTAAGGACAGGGATGCATTCTGAGAAATGCGTGTTAGTTGAGTTCTTCATTGTGCAAGCATCAGTGCGTGTATGTGCACAAATTCGGCCACCACATCACTAAGCCATATAAGTTAGATAATTAAATATAAATATGGGACTGCTGTCACATTTTTGACCCACTGTTGACCAAAATGTTGTTATAAAGTGTGCAACATTGTGAAGTGATTACCACAATCAAAGTGAATTGAAATAGCCATGACCCCTCATATTTATCATTTTTAAATATATTTTAGGTGATAAGAATATTTAAGATCTACTCAGCAAATTTCAAGGACACAATGCATTACATTTATTATAGTCACCGTGTTATACATTAGATCTCCAGGATTTTTTTTAAACATTTATTTTTAGTTGTAGGTGGACACAATACCTTTCTTTTATTTTTATGTGGTGCTGAGGATTGAACCCAGTGCCTTGCACGTGCCAGACAAGCCCTCTTCCTCCGAGCCACAACCTCATCCCAGGATTTACTTGTAACCAAAAGTTTGTGGCCCTTGACCAACATTTCCCCATTCCATCAAACCCTCAGAAACTGCCTTTCTGCTCTCTGCTTCTATGAATTTGACTTTTTAAGATTTTGATATAAGTGAGACTGTGCAGAATTTGTCTTTCCATGTCCAGCTTATTTCACTTAACATAATGTTCTCCAGGTTCCTCTGTGTTTTGGCAAATGGCAGAATTCCCTTCTTTTTTAAAGGCTGAATAATATTATAGATGGTCTTTAGGTTGTTTCCCTCTCTTGGCTGTTGTGAACAGCGCTACAGTGACCATGGAAATCAGTTCTCCGAGATCCTGATTTCATCTTCCTTTGGATATTGTTTTAGTCCTTTTTCTGTTGGATGTTTTCTCAGTCCTTTCTGTGGTATAACAAAATACCACGGACTGGGAAATATGGAGAGAAAAAAATGTATTCCTATGTTCTGGAGGATGGGAAGTTCAAGATCAAGCACTTGGTGGGGCCTTCTTACTGCATCGTAATATGGTGGAGAGCATCACCTGGGGAGGAAGCAGGAGTGTACACACTCAGAGCTCTCCTTCTTCCTCTGAAGCCACTAATATCATCATGGGAGCCACCATCCTAAGGACCTCATCCAACCTTAATTACCTCCCCAAAGCTCTGCCGCCAATTACCACCAACAAATGAACTTGGAAATTATTTCCAATACGTGAACTTTTGGGGGACACACTCAAACCATATCAGATATATATCTAGAAGTGGGATTGCTAGATCACGTGGTAGTTCTATTATTTTTTTGAGGAACCACCACATTATTTTACATTCTGGCTGTACTAATTCATATTCCCATCAATAATGTATAAGAGCTCCGTATTTTTCAAATCTTTACCAGAGCCTATCTTTTGCCTTTTTTTTTTTTTAAAAATAAGTTGTCCTAATAGGTGTGAAGTGATATGTCCTTATGGTTTGGATTTGCATTTCCCTGAGGATTAGTGATGTTGAGCTTTTCATGTACCTGGTGTCTGTTTGTATGTCTCCTTTGGAAAACATCTATTCAAGTCATTTTATATTTATATGAAATATATATTTCTTTTTTCAAAGGCTTCGAGAATACACAATGGGGAAAAGAGAATTGGGGAAAACTGGATATACACATACAGCAAAACAAATTTGAATTTTTATCTTATACCATACACAAAAGTCAACTCAAAATGGATTCAAGACTGATATGAAAGTTTTGAAATCAAAAAACTAGGAAAAAAAAAACATAGGCAAAAACTCTATGACATTGGTTTTGGCAATGATTTCTCGGATATGACATCAAAAGCACAGGCAACAAAAGCAAAAATAAACAAGAGTGACTACAACTCACTAAAAAGTTTCTGGGCAGCAAAGGAAACAAAAACAACCCATGGGATGGGAAAAAATATTTGCAAGCTGCATATCAGATAAAGGACTAATGTTCAAAATATACCAGAGACTCACACAACTCAATAGCAAAACCCCAAATAGCCTAGGTTCCCCCTTTCGTGTTTTCCTCCTTGGGAAAGTGTAAGAACTGCCAGCTCCTACCAGGGCCGTGATGCAGTGAGATAGCAGGGTCTCCGGGTGGCAGTAACTTTCTAATGTTCTTGACCAGAGCCAGAGCCGGCCAGGTCCCCAGCAAGCACCTGAACAGGGAAGCAGTCTGCCCAGACAGCAGCTCCCCTCATGGTCCCTTGGTGAGCTCTGCTGTTCTTTCTCTGCCCTATGGATGCGATCAGATCTCAGGACCTCTGGGGCGCTTCCTCTCCTAGCAAACTGCCATGGCTGTGGGGTGGCCCCCCATTCTACTCATCCACACACCTAAGGGCTTTGAACCCTGCAGGTGCCCAGTGTCTGCCCAACACCTTCAGGGTTGAATTGCTGGGGAGAGAGGCATGGCATGTGGGGATTCCAGATAGGACAATGACTGGCTGACTGGACTGAGCATGAGGCAGGGATGGGTAGACCTCTTTCCCATTCCTGAAATCTAAAAGCAAAGGAATGAGGGCAATGGAACAGACGTGCAGAGAAGCCCAGACCTGAGCTGACAGCTGCCACTTACCACGGCAGGTAAAGCCGAGAAACAGGAGCCGACAATGCTTTTGTCCAGTGTGGTCCTGTGTGCTCCAGAGCTGAGGGCCCCTGAGCGGAGTTGCATCCTCTTGAGAAGATGGGAAGGGGAAGATGCTTTTGCAAGTCAGTGACGGTTCCCTGACCTGAGCCCAAAGTCTGGCCTCCGTGGAAGGAGCCGTGGAGGAAAGGGTGTCACTTAAAAGTTCAATACTATGATGGCCTTTTTCAGTGTGTTCCAGATAAGACGGGACTCCCCCATTGGGCATGTTGTATAGTCTCCATTTGTAGAGTTTCCTTTGTGGAGGCTGTGAGGACAGGGCACAAGCAAGGAAGGGTTCATCCCAAGAGGTTAGAAGACTTTCCCAAGTCACATCAATAAGTCTGTACTGACAGCATGCGGTGCAAGTTTATAGACCCAAACTGCCTTCTAGTCTGCAGAAGTTCATAGGATATATGGTACGGCAATGGAGCACCCTCCATGATCACTTTCACCCACTGTTTCCTCCACCTCTTGAAACAAGAGCAGTGGCAGTTAACACTTCCCAGCACACAAACATGTGCCGGGCATTTGGCGTTCACTGCCTTGTTTAATCTTCAGGAAGTTGACCTTTAAACATTCACACAGGTCTTGGGAACAACCACACAGAGCCCAAGGCTCCCATTGAAGATTCCACTGCACAGGAAAGGTATCAGGGAGAAGCTGTGTGAGTTAGGACTTCTAGGAGAGTGACAACAAGGTCAGGGATCTCAGGCAGAGAGGATCTTCATGGCCATTTAGCTCAACTTCTTCCCATCCATCCATCCATCCATCCACCTACCCAGTTATCCATCTGTTCATCCATCCATCCATCCATCCGTCCATCCATCTACCTACCCAGTTATCCATCTGTTTATCCATCCATCCATCCATCCATCCAACCATCCATCCATCCATCCATCCATTTACTCTCCCATTCATTCATTCAGTCATTCAGCATCCACAGATCTACTCATGCAACCATCCATCCCCAAAATTTATTTAGCATCTACCTACCATGTTGTCAAACAGCAACACAAATGTGATTGAGACTTGGACCTGCTCATGAATCTCAGTCTATTGGGGTCTATTGAGTGTTCTTCCCATGATGGCCTTTCAACCTGTTTTTTCTTCCTTCTCATGCTGGGAATCTTACTATCCAGCCAAGTTTCTCATCGTATTTTATGGAATTCATGACTGATTTGTCCCTTTAATTTTCTAGTAGAGGAGACGAGGAGACTGAGGCCCAAGGAAAGAACTGGCTTAGCTGAGCTCACACTACAAACCAGTGGCAGAGGTGGATACTTTTTTCAGGGCTGCTTCTTCTAGTTTGGAGGCTCTCTGAGCTGTGGCATGTTACCTGCAACTGTTGGAGCTATAAAAGGATTAAAAATTCAGCAGAAGTTTACATGGGGGACCCAAACTTCTATTTGGCATCTCAAAGGCACAGACAGCATGCTGATGGCTAGGTTGAAAGTCAGATCAAATTAAATGCTCTTGTCTTCACAAAAATGAAAAATTAAAATACAAAAACTTTTAAATTGATTTTTAAAATAAATAATAGCAGAATGCATACAATTCATCTTACACATATAGAGCATCATTTTTCATATCTCTGGTTGTATATAAAGTATATTCAAATCAATTCGTGTCTTCATACATATACTTTGGATAATAATGTCCATCATATTCCACCATTACTAACCCCATACATCCTCCCTTCCCCTCCCACCACTCTACACTATTTAGAGTTTGTCTATTCCTCCCATGCTCCCCTTCCCTACCCTACTATAAATCAGCCTCCCTATATCAGAGAAAACATTCAGCATTTGTCTTTTGGGGATTGGCTAACTTCACTTAGCATTATCTTCTCCAACTCCATCCATTTACCTGCAAATGCCGTGATTTTATTCTCTTATTGCTGAGTAATATTCCATTGTGTACATATGCCACATTTTTTTACCCACTCATCTACTGAAGGGCATCTAGTTTGGTTTCACAGTTTACCTATTGTGAATTGTGCTGCTATAAACATTGATATGGCTGATAACAGGAACATATCTCAACATCGTAAAGGGTATTTATGCTAAGCCCCAGGCAACATTATTCTAAATGGAAAAAAATTGAAGACATTCCCTCTAAAAACTGGAACAAGACAGGGATGCCCTCTTTCACTACTCCTATTTAACATAGTTCTTGAAACACTGGCCAGAGTAATTAGACAAAAGAAATTAAAGGGATACATATAGGAAAAGAAGAACTTAAATTATCACTATTTGCTGATGATGATTCTATACCTAGAAGACCCAAAAAGTTCCACCAGAAAATTTCTAGAACTAGTAAATGAATTCAGCAAAGTAGCAGTATATAAAATCAACACCTATAAATCAAAGGCATTTCTGTGTATCAGTGACAAATCCTCAGAAAGGGAAATGAGGAAAACTACCTCATTTATAATAGCCTCAAAAACAAAACAAAACAAAACAAACAAAAACTTGGGAATCAACTTAATGAAAGAGGTGAAAGAGCTAAACAATGAAAACTACAGAACTCCAAAGAAAGGGAATCAAAGAAGACCTTAGAAGATGGAAAGCTCTACCTTGCTCTTGGATAGGCAGAAAACTTTTTTAAAAGATTGTTTCTTCCCCCTGGGAGCCAGAATTGTAACAGAACATGAGCTTAGGATATCCTTAGCAACTTGCCAACCCACTCTGTGCTGTGGCACAGGGCCTGGTGTGTGGGTTGGCTATGGAGCAAGAGAAAAAGTTTGGACTTCAAGCATAAGGAACCTGGGTGCTGGTCTGGGCTGCAGCCTGGGGAGCTGCCCATTTTACTGCTCTGGCTCATGATTCTCACACCTTCCTCTTCAGATAATCGACAGCAGTTAAGTGCTCAAGAAAACTAGATAGGGAGTTTCAAAAAAAGTGCTTTCAATCAAATGAAAACATTGTCTGAATTTTCCAGGGAATGGCACAATGAAAGAAATTAAAGATTGAATTCCCTTTCCAAGATGCTATTTTCTCAGTCCCCTCTGTTTTTTTCAGTCCTTAATTGCATTAAGCCGGGTTCCCTCCCTGGTGGCCCTGAGCTTCCCGGCAGGAAATGACCTTGAGCCCTGCTGCCCAGCGACCTGCTCTCTGAAGTCCCTGGTGATGCATTCCCTCAGGGTGACCTTCCTCCTCCAGGCTCCCTGGCCTGGCCTCGCCCTGGGGAGAACACTTTTCTCTGCTTTCATAAAAGACCCACCACTTACTTCTGAGCTTGGCAGGCCTTGCCCCCAGGAGCTGGCCAGCTCAGCTGCAGGAGTGTGGTTGGGACAGCCCCCTCCCTCAGAACATTTACAACAAAACGAGGTCAGGCAGGGTCAGGCCTGCCAGAAATGTGGGGTCTTGCTGGGAACAACACACACTGGGAAAATTATGTGCCTTTGAGGCCTTAACTCTTCAGTGAGTTTCTTAAGGGGAAACATGTTTTGGAATTTGGTCTGAATGATACCACAAGGCAGGCCATCTTCAGAGGTTTAGAGACCTGCCTTTGACTCTGGGTTAGCATTATGCTAATGATGACTATCCCCCTCTCAACTTTAAAATGTTTGCTCCAAATATGAAGGGACTTACCCATCCGCTGAAATTTTCAGTTTTTATTTTGCTTAATGTCATGTGAAGTTTAAAATGTGTATATGTTCTTGGATGTATGAACACACTATACCCATGTCTAATTTAATATGTGTATGTACAAACCCACAAACATAAAATGTTTACATGTAAAATATATAAAAATATGTCTGTTTCTTTATGAAAGTTCCAGTGGATAATAAATTTGAAAATAAAGGGAGAAAAATGATCCACGGTTCTATTTCTTTTATACCACTTCTGTTAAAAGTGTGTGCATTGTGTATTGGATGTCGCATCAGTCAGTCTAATAAAATGCTTCTCATTTGGTTTGGAAGAGAAAGGGGTGATCTCGAGAGACAGAAAGCTCAGAAGATCAAAGGATATACTGTGCAGAGTGGAAGGGGCTTGAGTTCTATAGGAGGTCAGGCTTGGCTTTGATTCCATTACTGCAATAATTATCCTTGTGACCTTGGGCAAGTTACTGAATCTCCCTGAGCATTAGTTTCTACCAACACCCCATTTCCTGGTTGCTGCCAATGTGAAATAAGATAGTGAAGAAACTGGCATAGTTCCTGTCCAAGTGTATGTCCCACATAAGTGTTCATTTTCCTTGTTTCGTTTAATAAAGTTCTTGAGACAATGAGAAGAGGGGATTGGTGAGTTCAAACTCTGCCTATGTTTCTCGCTTGCTGCACGGTGGCTCTGCCTCTCCAGGACATCCTTACTTATTAAAGTAGCAAAGAAACTCAGGTCTGGTGTGCAATCAGGGAGGGGAACTAAATGACAAAGGGGAAATCAGAGACCCAGCTGATTTCAAGGGGAAAGATGAAGCAGGGCTTTGAGGGGTCCCAGAAACCAATCTCCTTCTTAGAGGGGAAGAGGAAAATGGAGCAGAGGAGCTGGGTAGAAAGAGGGGGCTGCAGAGGGATGGGGACTCCTGGGCTAGGATTGGGGTCATGGGTGAGTTTATGGTAGCAGAAAGGTTTTTCCTGAGGCCAGAGCCTCTTGCAAGGCATGGGGACATCTCAGGTCTTTGGGGACAGCTCCAATTTCACAATTCTTTTCTGTGGTCCCCATAAATTGCCCAAGTGTCTTACAGCCCTCTGGCATGCAGACCATAATCTCCCAGACATAGCCTTTCCTGCCAGAAGGAGCCTCAAATTCTTTGTTAGACCATGAGTTTCTAGTTGGGAAGATGTGACTACATCTGAATTTCACAGAAGGTGGAATAAGAATAGGAACTTTTCAAGTTATTTTCAAGGAAACGTAAGTTTTCCTATCAGATTGCAAAATCTTTTTCCAGAGGGGACAGGTCAATTTAAAGTAGAGATAGCTATTAAGGGGTGACACACACCCAGGGAGAAACTGCCCGTGTAGACCACATGCTCCTGGAGCCAGGCTGAGCCTTATGGGGGAAGAAGGGGTGGAGGGTGTGGGGTCCTGCATGGGAGCTAACTCTTTGCTCCAACAGAGGATAGGCATTGCCAGGCAAAAGGGGTGAGAATGGATTGAATGCAGATCTGAGTTCGAATCCTTCACATTGAGTGATTGTCGTGGCACTATTGGCAAACATTGCTCTGAGCCTCAGTTTCCCCATCTTAGAAAAGATCACAGACATGTTGAGTGAACTAAATCCAAGTGCAAAATGAGAAGCATGGCATGATCCCATTCATAAGTGGAATTTTAAAAAGTTGATCTCATAGACATTGAAAGCCTAATAGTATTTTTCAGAGACAGGGAAGAATAGGGGTGAGGAGAGAGGGAGAGGGAACAATCAATAGGCCCAATGTCCTTATTTGATAGGGGGAATAAATTCTGGTGTTCTATGGCAGAGCAGGGTGAATTTAATAAATAATAATGTATTATATCTCTCAAAATAATTCGAATGTACTCACCATAAAGAAAACATCAATGTGAATTGCACTGTATGTCATAAATAGGTACAGATATTATGTGCCAACTAAAAAATAAAAAATTTTAAGAAAGGAAAAATATGAGACTATGGTCTTGAACTGTTGAAGGTGGGAAGTGCTCTGTGAAGTGTCATTAGGCAATGCTGTTGTGTTGACTTCACAGTGTGCACGTACACAGACCTAGAGGGTCAAGGTCAATGGCTCCATGTCTCCTCTTGAAGCAGTCAAGAGGTTCAGTAAACATGGGACAGATGAGGCTTCTGCCTGCAAAACAGACAACTTTTTACAGTAAACTTTTTGCATAAGTAGGAGGAGTAGACGCTAAACCAGTAATGCGGTGGTTTATTATCAAGTCTTACATCCCCTACATAATTAGCCATGCTATACTTTTTTTTTATAGTCCTGGCAGTGCAGTAGGTGTGTTTACACCAGTATCACCACAAATGTGTGGGAAACACATTGCACTGTGACGCGATGGCATTATGACATCACTAGGCGATGGGAGTTCTCAGCTCATTATCATCTGATGGGACCACTGTCCGGCACGGCTGAAGTGTCGTTACAAGGTGCACAACTGTGCCTTTCGTGTTGGGCAGCAGAGGATCAAATGAAAGACATGTTAGAAATTCTCATGCTACCCGAGGACCTGGAGTGTTCAGAGGAAGCATTGTTCCTTGTCCTCCTGGGGACAGGTGAATCCATCTGCTGTGTTTAGGGGACCAGTGATCCAAAACAGCTACAGTTGGCCCAGTCCCTGGTCTGGACACTGGTTGACAGAGCAAATGTACCAGGAGAGGGGTATGCCCTGTGGGAGGTGGGGGCTTAAACAAGAGCAAGTCCTGTGGTCTTCTTGAGTGAAGGATGATGGGAGGAGTTTTGAAGCTTCAGAGGCAGCAAACAGGGTTGCCCTATCATCTCACAGGGACCTCCCCTGGCCCATCCTTCTACATCCAACCAAGGGCTGCCTGGAGCTGCTATCAGAGTCTGTTTCTTGTGTGGTTTGCACTATATTTAAAAAACTAAAATGTGAAAAAAAATGTTTTTAACTTTTCATACCGAAATAAATTCATTTGAAAATGAAATGTAGATTACCACTACAAAAGGAAAACCTATCTTCCGCGCCGCAAGTCAATTACCCAATTACGGTCGGAATCTACAGGATGAAAGATACATAGCGCAGCAAAGCTCCCCTGGAAGCCCCTGCCTGAGTCAAGCTCTCAGCCTCTGACTATTCTCTTTGTAAAAAGGGAGATTAACCGGCATTAAAGGGGTGTTAAAGACACAGTATGCCAAACCAAGATGCTCTGAGCCAAATGGGAGGATTGAAAGAGATCTGAAGGACTTCCTTGTGTAGAGTCAACATCTTTTATATTGAATCAGCTCCTGGGCCCTCGTTCTGGGACACTGCCCTATTGTGGATGTGGGTATACTCGTCGCAAGCGGATGCTCTTGGATTCTTGCTCCTCCCATGGCTCCTTGCAACTCCTCTGCAGGTTCCATCTCCCTCCTACAGGACTCTTCTCCCCACCTCTGTTCCCACTCAAACCTTAGTCCTCTGTCTGTGTCTCCTTCACACATCTGCCTGCAAAACTCATTCGTTCTTACAGTCACCACAGAACCTGTACCCAGAGCATTTCCACCTCCTCTTACAGCTCCAATCCTGATTGCTCCTAACTTGGCCCCTGGGATCACCCACTCTGCGCTAGACCCCCATCCCTCATCTCCTCTGGGAACCACTGTCACTTCAAAGACAAGTGCTTTCACATTCTGCGCGCTCACTCCTGCACACGAGCAGTTGCTGTCTCCTCACGCAGATGAAGGAAAGTGAGTGGCAGCCAGACTGCTTGGCAGCCAGGCTCGCTCTGCATCCTCACGCTCCTGCCCCCCTCTCCAGGGGTCTTTCCACCACCTCACTCTGGAACTCTCTTTGCAAACCACAAGCTGAAATAACACAGGGAGCCACAGGCACTGCCCAGGAAATACCGAGTGGGAGATAAAGGAGTTTTGATATTTATACAAGAGTCCCCGCCTCCTTCCCTGCAGATATGGGGCCGTTTTCCAGGCAACAAGATTTCCTAGGTCCAATTTCTAACTGATATCACACTGCAGTGTGGCAGGGACACTAGGTGGGATATATACACTGGGGCACTTCTTTCTCCAGCTGACAGTCAGCTGGTGAGGGGTCAGTCTTCAGAGTGGCTCCTCCTATCCCTGCCTGGAGGTCATTAAATGGAGATTTCATTTCCATTTCTACCCAGAGGCCAAGGGAAGGGAGGGAGCCCAAGTCTAGAGCCAGATGAATGTGAGTTTGAACTATACCATGACTGTGGACCCAGGGGCAGCTTAAGAACCAGGAAGGGGAAGGACAGGAGCTTCTCTGGGGTTGGCTGGGTTCCAGTCTGCAGGTGGTAGCAGCTGGGGGCATGTTTCACTGAATCCCGGATCAGCCATGTGTCTGAGTGGGATGGCACAACATGGCATCCACTGGGAAGCGTCTTGCCCGCCAGGCAGTTCTTCTCTCTGGTTTTGCCATCAGCACCTTGATTTTCTCTTGGAGAATCATCCTTCCCCTGTCTCTGTCCATATGGATTTGGGAAGACTAACCCCCAGTTAGGGCAGGTGACTTCGGCCTATCCATCAGCACGCTCTCATTAACATGTCACCATCCTGGGACTTTGTATTAGAAAAAAGACGTTCTCTTTTGTGTCACCACAAGAAAGAGGTAAGGCTAGAACTTTGAAGATTCTACCTCCTAAAGATGAACAGAGCAGAGCAGATCCAAACACCAGGAGAGATGGACTGAGGCCACAAGATGAGCACCCAGATCCATCCAACTGAAGTCACATCGCCTCCTGCTCCTTTTTCTCTTCCTCTTTTATTTTTTTGGGGGTACTGGGATTAAATTCAGGGGCACTCGTCCACTGAGCCACATCCCCAGCCCTAGTTTGTATTTTATTTAGAGACAAGGTCTCAGTGAGTTGCTTAGCACCTTGTTTTTGCTAAGGCTGGCTTTAAACTCACGATCCTCCTGCCTCAGCCTCCCAAACCACTGGGATTACAGGCGTGTGCCACTGCACCTGTTTTCTTTTTTTTTTTTAAGGCCAGTTTATGTCAGATATTCTTGTGACAAGCAACCAAAGTGCTCTAAATAGTGTAAAGAATATTTTGGGGGGAGACAGATAACAAAACTTATACTAAGCTTCAAATCCCCATTCATTACAGTACATTTTATCCAGATTTTGCTAAATTTTTATTCCATTCTCTGATAGAGCTAATACTATTCTCTTGTCATCTGCAAATTTGATCACTGTATACTTTTTTTTTTTTTTGTACTGGGGTTTGAACCCAGGGACACTTAACCAATGAGCCACCTCCCCAGTTTCTTTTTGTTTTTTATTTTGAAACAGGGGCTCATTAAGTTGCTTAGGGCCTTGCTATATTGCTGAGGCTGGCTTTGAACTTGTGATCCTCCTGCCTCAGCCTCCTGAGCTCCTGAGATTACAGGCATGTGCCATCATGCCTGGTTCCTTTTATACACCTTTTATACAGAGTAGGACTAAGTATAGAACCTATGATTCAAAAGTAGAAAATAACCTGGCTGATAGCAACCCATCCCATCCATCCATCCATTTTTTACAGGGACCTATGATAGGCAGGTGGCCCATACCTAAAATGACCTGGAGTTCACTGTCATCTGGTTTCAGATCACAGACACTTTGCTTCCTCCTCTGCTTTAGATGGTGACTGCAGGTCCCTGTCTGACTCACCCTCATGGACTTTCTAGAACCCATCCCTCTGAAACTTTCTTTATTCTTCCTCAAAGATGCACCACATCTCTATGACCAAGTCAGCACATTCTCCCCATGCTCCGGGCACAGGTCATCTGGGTGGAGACAGGTCCGCATCTTGGGAGAGGTACTAGCACTAGAGGTACTTGAGCCCTCCCCCTGGTTCTCCATCAGATCCTTTAGTGCAGGGGGTGGCAGCACCAGACCTGAGCCACCCTCTGTTCTTTTTTTTTTTTTTTTTTTTTTTTTTTTTAAGAGAGAGTGAGAGAGGGAGAGAGAGAGAATTTTTGATATTTATTTTTTAGTTTTCGGCGGACACAACATCTTTGTTTGTATGTGGTGTTGAGGATCGAACTCGGGCCGCATGCATGCCAGGTGAGCGCGCTACCGCTTGAGCTACATCCCCAGCCCTCACCCTCTGTTCTTGCTAGTGCATCCTAACCCTGAATCTGGGTCCCTGGCCACATGTTTGGCTCTTTGTTCTCCTGTGCCCAAACAGACTTCTAAAAGCTAAGTGAGCTCTTCTGTACATCTTTGCCATCCCCAGGCAAAGTTACTCCCTGGCTCTGTTCCTCTCTTTCCCATCTAAGAACATGCCCCTTCTGAGAAGGGATGGGTGGCCATGGCAAGGCCCACTGAGCCCCCAGCCCCTTTTGAGAGAAGCCACGTTTCTTTCTTCAAACATCCTGACATCTGTTTTCCTAATACCCAGGATGTGAGACTTTTGGTATGTGGGATGGCAGCTCCAGATGCCCAGGACAGTGAGCAGAAGATGGAGCAGAACCACAGGTGGTGCCCACCTGTGTGGAGAGGCCACAGCCTTGTCCCCTGGCATGCAGAGACTTCTTTCCCTGGGCAGAGCTGGGAGCTGTGCACTGTCTTCCTGATCCTTCCTCTCCCATCTCCAATGTCAACAGGCACCACATTATGCTTCATAGTGGGGGAGGTCCTTGGAATCATCTGGTATCTTTAATTAGCATAATCACCTGGATGGCGTTTTCCTATTCCTGCTCCGGAGGCTCTGGAGTCATGTGGTTTGGGGTGGACCTCAGGCACCTCGGCTCCTCTATCACTCTGCCCACATGCCCCACTGGGAACCCCTTTGCCTATGGGGAAGCTGGCAATCAGCTCAGGGTTCCAGAGTGAGCTGCACAGAGCTCCCCAGGACCCAGGCTGCTCTGTGCAGCCCAGCATTCCCATTACCTCATTCTGGCCACAGGCTTGGTCGCCTGGGCTGTGGCTGCTTATTTTCACAACCCTTATAAATACAGCCCGGGCTGATTAAGTAATGGGGACCATCCCATCAGACCAATAAAGAGACGCATAAACAGATAAATCAATGAAGAAATAAACTATCATGGCAAGAACAATCTCTTTATGATTGCTCTTTGGGGGTGGGCTTTACAACGTTGCCGTGTGTGTGTGTGTGTGTGTGTGTGTGTGTGTGTGTGTTTTAAATAAGCAAAATTGTTTTCTTGGGACTCCGTCCAAGAACATTAGATAAATAACTGTGATCCAGCCCCAGCTGCTCACAGGAAACCCGCTCAGGCAGACGGTGTGGGAGAGAAGGCTGCGCTTTGATGCCTTGGGGGGTTACTCTGGGAGGCCATGAGACCTTTCTGAGTATCCCAGGCTCTGCCATTTCTGAATATGGCCTTGGCCAGGTCAAGGCTTAGCCTTAGCTCCCAACTGGCCTCTTTCCTCTGGCTGACATGTATCTGATCGATGCCTAGGGGATCTCAGCATCTACCTGGAAAGCTCTGATTCCTTCCCAGCAGCTGTGTGCCCTGTTTTCTCTTTCCCTCTTGTGCGTTCTGATCTCTGCCTGGAAAGCCATGTATCATTCTTCAAGCTCAGCTCAGATGTCACCTTCCCCATATCCAGACCTAACTCAGGGTAGGGGTCCCCTGAGCTAGGTTCCTATGGATTGCACTCCTGCTCTCAATCATGGGCATATTGGGAGCCTCTCAATGGCAGAACCTCAGTCTCCTAAGGCTGGGTACATACATTGAGTTGATAAAAAGCAAGGTGGGAAGGGGTAGCAGTCAAGGGTGCCAAATACTTTAGTGGCAGACACACTGAGTTCAGACCCACTCCAGCCCTTACTAGCTGAGCACTCCTTACTGCCTGTAGGTACCCTCTAAATCCTCACAAGCTCAGCTCAGATGATGCCCCTCAGTGACAGGCATCCTTTGTTACCATGTGCCCTAGGTGCCTGGTCCTTCTTCTGGGGGACAGTGCTGCACTTGTTAAAGCTACATTTCTTCTATCATATGTGAGTCCCCTGGGAAGGGCTGGCTCTGAATTACCTCTTTCTCACCTGATCAGCACAGGTAGGACCCAGAGGGTCACTCTGCAACTCTTCATTGGCTGAAGGGGTTGTGGCTGTCCAGTGCAGAGGGGAATCTCTGCCTATGCTTGGGCTCCCACTGGACCCCATAATGCACCCCCCCAATCCTCCAGGGCCCCAGGTCACCTTTATTCTGAGACTCTGGTCACTTAGCTCCATCTAGTTGCTGAAGTCCACTTTCCCCCATCTCAACTGCTCCTCCCCTCCCACTCCCTAATCTCTTTCCAATTTGCACCTACCTATCAGCTCTCACCAACATCTTTGTTCATAGCCTTCTCTGATCCCACATCCCTATCTGACTGAGCTTCCAGACATTTTCCACCAGGGCCCTGGGAGACTGATTACAGTTCATCCCTTCTCAAAAACCCATGCCCGAAACTATAGCAAATACCCGTCTCTCTATCTGACCTCCCACTCCACCTCCCAGCTTCCTCTAGACCCGAAACAACATCCTGCTCCTGAGACTAAGATGGGGCCACACTGAGCTACTCAACTTTACTGGAAGCACATTCCCTGCTCCTCGTTGTTTTCATCAAAATCCTAGCTATTGTTCAGGCACAAAGCACACATCACCTCTTTCATGAAGAGTTTTTTTGACTCTTTCCTTCACCAGGAGCAGGCAGGGTCTGTTCTCCTCCACGGGTCCACGTGATACACTTTGCATCAATGGCTGTTGTCAGCTGCCCAGCCACAGCAGCTGGTCTGTGCTTTCCCCACCTCAGAGTTCCAGGCATCTCATCTACAGGCCTGGAATGAGGTGGGCACTTGGTGAGTGTTTGTTGACATTGAATTTTGGACAGCATGCATTCATTTTGAGACCCTTCTCTGAATGGGTTCGGGTTTGACTGTTAAGCAGTCCACTTGCTATCAGACAAAATTCAGTTGTGGTCAGGTCAAAAATTTCCCTATGGCCAAATCATTATCTGAGGCTATTGCTGGAACATAAATCAGCACTAGCTGGATCAGTTTAGCAAAAGGCGGTGGCATTGGCTCCAAGTGGTTTGATGATGTCCAGATGTGGGCTGCTGTGCTGAATTTTCCACAATTAAACGGAAAGGAGCTCCAAGTTGGGTAGGAGAGATTGGACTTGAGCAGGGCACCCCTCTCTGGGTGCCCCCATTTCACCTCTAGAGCAGAGGAGCCCAGCTGGCCTATCAGTGAGATCACACAAAACGTGGGACAATCCCCATTTTCTTGATGCAGAATATACTTGGAAATCAAGCCTTCTCCGTATTTGTAAAGAGCTTTGAGCCCATCATAGACTGGGGGTGTCTCCTTGGAGGGGGGCTAGGATATCTGGTCTCCCCTCAGTGTTGAATGGAGGAGACCCCTAAGTGGACACTAGGTCTCACTGGTAAACCAGAAGCCCTGGAGGGCTAACCCTTGGCCAAATCCAAGGCCAATCCGGATCTAGAAGACTTGTCTTAGTCTGTTTCCAAGCAAATGCAGCATGTCATCCCCAAACTGTGTAGATCTCTTTTCTTTTCTAGTACACCATCAAAAATGCCTGCTTCCCAGTTTGGGGGATTCTTGCTCTGAAATGCAGAAACTGTCTCAGGGCACCAGCAGGTAGGTACATATCTGCATGTGAAGACAGGCTTCCCAGGGGTCACCTACCACCCTTTAGGGCCATGTTCTAAGCTGGGCACTTCAGAAGGGATGAGGGATGCAACCTGGTTCTGTCCTTCAGCAGTTCCTGACCAGGCCAGGTGGTGGGCCATGTTCACAGGACAGCTGCTCTACAGGAGATGCCACATACTCTATGGAAATGTGTGTGGGGGACATCAGTTTTGCATGTGGGGGATTATGGAAGGTTCAACAAGAAAGGCAATATTTTTAGCAGAGCCTTGAAGGATAAGAATTTAGACACATTAAGAGAGCGACAATGACCTGCTGTGTGAACAGTTTGAGGTGACACAGAAACAAGTAAATCTAGAGCCACTAGTTTTGGACAGCATTTTCAGAGAATGAAGGGCATAATGAAAAATAAAGTCCATTCAGCAAGGGTGGCAGGATAAGGAGGAGAAATCCTATGGGTTGGACAGGGAAGATCTATCATATATATATATATATATATATATTTTTTTTTTTAAAAAGAAGTTTTAGGTTCATAGCAAAATTGCACAGAAGGTACAGAGTTTGCCCATATAATTCCTGCTCCATGTTTGCCAGCTTCCTCCATTATCAAGAGTGCTAATGAGTGAACCTGCATTGACATATCACATTCTATAGTTGACATTAAAGTTCATACGTTAGTGTCAGTTTTCTGTTGCTATGACAAAATAACTGAGAAAATCACCTTCAAAACGAAGAATGGTTTATTTTGGCTCAGTTTCAGAGGTTTTAGTCCATGGTCACTTGGCCCTGTTACATTGGGTCAGTACATCATGGTGAGAGTGCAAGACAGAGAAAGCCTGCTTACATCATGGAGTCCAGGAAGCAAAGAGAGAGAAAGAGGAAGGACCAATGTCCCAATATTCAAGAGCAGGACCCCCCATCAGCCTAACTTCCTTCCTAGGCTCCACCTTCTAAGGTTTCCAACACCTCCCGGCAGGTTGTGGGGTGAGGGTCAACCCTTCAATACATGGGCCTTTGGGGAATATTCAAGGTCCAAACTGTAGCATCCTTCAAGTTTCCCCCACATCACCTCTGAACAAAGCCAGAGGTGAGGACCTAGGCTGTATCTGTCGGGCCCTCTCTGCCCCTTAGGGGTTTGTCAGCATTTTCTCAGCTCAGACTGGGAGGGGATGGCATGAACCCATCCAGGCAAGGCTCCGAGCAACTGGCCTGGTGTGTGTGTGTCTTGTCCTTCCAGGGGAGGGAAGCAGTGTGGGGGTCCTGGACATGTTGACCTCTGAGGAGAAGAAATATTCCCCTCACGGCATCCTCCTGCCCTTGAGCAGAAACCTTGCTCCCCAATCTGGCTCCCAGAAGATGTGACACCAAGGGAGGGACGCCCTAGGTGAGAGGACGTGCCTTCCTGGGAACCGGAGCAGGACACCCTCGTGGCAGATCAGAAGAGACGCCTCACTCCTCATACCTCTCCTTCTGTCCACAGGGTTCTCAGAATAATCCCTAACACACAGAGTTCAACAGGGCAGAACAAAAAGAGGGAGCAGAAACAGGGGCCAAAAGTAAATGATCGTGTCAGGGGCAAGATACGTATCTAAGGCGAAGACATGAGTTCTCTGGCCCTGTCTAGATGTGGGTCCAAGATGTAGTGAGACAAGTCAATGTGGACACCCTGCCAGAAACCAGTGATACATATGGAGGATTAAGAATAACCAGGTACCTCAGCAAAGTACAGCTAGTCCCAGCATTAAGACCAGAACCAAATTGATACCAAGTGTCCCTGGAGAAAGATCCCATAAATATCCCTGCAAGGAACAAAGATTCGGTGCCGAATCAGTGACGTTTCTTACCATTCTGGTCCTGGTGGGCTGCCTCCCACTAGAGTGGTGGGTGCCACAGTTGTCACATGGTTACCAAATGATCAAACAGAGCAGAGTGACCTCTAAACTGAACTGAACAGGGAGTGCCAGCATAATTTGCCCACAAGGCAGTCCCTGATCATCACATCCAAACATCTGCTTCTGGATTCTAAATGGGTTCGACCAGTGTCTCCAGGTAGCACCCCTGAGACCAAGACAGAGACCCCAGTTTCCCTCTACTGTACCATTGCTGATCCCTTGGACTGACCAACCTCAGCGCGCACCTCACTCTGGCTTCCAGTGAACCATCCTACATGCCACATCTGGGTCTTGCGTGGACTGGCCCTCCCCTTTGAGGGAATCCCCAATTCCATGGTTCCTTCTGGATCACGGTTTCCTACCAACATGGAGACATCACTCTCTCTTTTCATCTCTGAGCCTGCCACCTTCTTTCCATCCAACGGATCCTCCACTGTCCTTGTAGCTTGGAATCTGGAATGAGAGCTCTGGAATCTAGTACCATGGTCAAGAAGGCTTTTTTTTTTGGGGGGGGGGATGTCTAACCAAGTCTGTGATAGGAAATCCAGTCTGATTTTTAGATGAGAAGTTGGACAGTGCTCACTGTGGGCCGGAGCTGACCCCTAGACTTGTTTTGTCTGGCTGCAGTGTTTTTTGAGACATGTGAGTGAGTCGCCCCAAGTTGAAGATCCGGTGATTTCACACACAGCTCTGGATTTCTGGTTCCTCTTAAAGAAATGAGGTGACTGGGCAGCAGAGGCTAGGCCCCTGAAAGAGAGGGATGGGGACTGGCCCAGGACGCAAAGCGGGTGCTAGGAGAGGCATTCAGGGGGAGTCCGCTTGCTGGGCTGCAGCGGCATGATTTACACACTTGGCAGGAGAGCCGTTTCTTCCAGGTTTTCTGTTTCTCATTATAACTTTTAGGCAAAAAGGTTTAAGTTGCTGATTCTGGTGCTGCAGTTAGTCCTGGCCTTATTAAAGAGAAATCTACAGCCAAGAGGAAATGAGGAAGGAAGGACAAAGAATGCCACAGGGTGGGGGTGGGAAATGGGCTGAAAATCCAGAGCAGACCACGGAGTGAAATACGGGGGCCCCGGGAAGCAGGAGCTATGATTCCTGCCAAGGTGGGGGTGGAGAGGGAGAGAAGTGAGGCAGAGCCGGAGATACCAGGTATAGCTGGTTCCATATTCATGGAGCCAAACAGGGTGGATGAAAATTATTAGAAAAAGCTTTCTGTAGTGCACAAGTATGGACTTTTTTCCTTGTTATTATTATTTCCTAGATGATACAACATAGCTACTATTTATGTAGCATTTATAATGTTAGGCATTATACATCATCTAGAGAAGGCTTAAGGCATACAGGAGGATGTGCATAAGTTCTATGCAAATACCAGGCCATTTCATGTAAGGGACATGAGTATCTGTGGACTTTGGAATATGGGGGTCCTGGACTTTGGAATATGGGGGTCATCTAAGAATACTCAGGGACGACTGTTCTGTGAGTATGCTGGAAAGAAGAATCAAGTTCCTTGGTAAAAACCAAAAGCTTAAAAAGATCCTAAAGATCTCTGATGTAGATTTGAGTACCAGGACTGCTGCTCCCCAGCTGGCTGTGAGCCCCCTGGTTGCCAGGGAGTTTGGCATCTCTCTTGGTCTGTTTTTTTTTTTTTCTTTTCTGCAGCTATAAAAAGGGTACAGCAGTCTGAGTGTGGTGGCGCACACCTGTAATCCCAGCTATTCGGGAGGCTGAAGTAGGAGAATTGCAAGTTCAAGATCAACCTGGAGAACTTAGTGAGATCCTGTCTTAAAGTAAAAAACAAAAAGGGCTGAGGTGTAGCTCAGGGACAGAGAACGTATTTAGCATGTGCAAAGCCCTGGATTCAATCCCTAGTACTCACACACACACACACACACACACACACATACACATACACACACAAGTACAGCAACAACAGTGAGATGAGGTTGCTGTGGGCATGAGATGAATGCACTAGATACAGTGGTGTTTTGGGTCAATTCTCAGGAGTCAGAATTGCACTCGCACCTTGGCTGGGTAGAATAGACTCTGGCTATTTTCATCCCAGCAGCATCCCTACCCCTACGTCCTGGTATTCTGCCCCACAGTTTAGTCCTATGAGATAAGTCTGGGAAATACCTCTCTCCCATTATATTTCCTATTATCTTTGCCCTGAGGGTCTCCTTTCCATGGGACGGTGGCTACCAAAGTCATTGCATGGCACTGTTGTGATAAAGCAAAGCAGAGGTAGCTTTAAACATATCAATACGGCCCTCACCTGAGGACAGGCACGGCCGGGCTCTGGTGGAAGCAAATGCACCCTTCTCATTCTTACTCCTCCTGGGAGAGTGCTTTAGGGAGGAGGGCACCAGGAATGGCAGCACTGATAAATTCTCTTTTCCCTGTCGGGGCATATGGATGAGCTCTCATAGGTTATATGCACATGTGAGCCCCACTCCATATGACAAAAGGCTTTCAACTAACCTGTCTGCTAAATGTAAATCAAGTGGACCCTTATGATGTAATTCTCAACACACACTGGTTTCTATCAGAACAGAAATATTTGATTTACAGATATTTTGCTGTAAAGGATAACACACCAGAAAGTACTTTAATGGAGGAGACAGAAGAAGGTGACTGTTTCTTACTAACCTGAGACACATCTTCGCTCTTTCCAGCTTCTGTATGCCCTTCCTTTTGCATGCCCTTCCATCCTGCAGTATCTTTCCATTCACCCCTTGCCACTCAGCAAACTCCTACTCACCCTTCCAGGCCCTGTTCACCTGTCAATTCCTTGACACCTCATAACTGCCACAGCTCTCTCTGCACACCTCCACTGCAGCTCCCATTGTGACATACTGCAGACAGCTGTTTTGGGGCATGTCTCCCACTCCTCTCTCTGTAAGGTTTTTGAGTACCACTAAAATCACGAACCTGGAAACCAGACTGCCTGGGTTTACATCGTAGCTCTGTTACCTGTGATCAGTTTCCTCATCTGTAAAATGGGCATGAGAACACAGGGCTATGGTAAGAATCTGGATGAGGAATGCACGTGAGGGTGCACAATGTGCCTGGTCTTTGTCAGCCCTGGAAACCTGGCAGCTGAAGTTTCTGCAAACGCACTAGAACGGCTAGCATCAAAAAGATCAGATAATGAGTGCTTAAGAAGCAGAAAAATTAGAACCCTCCTACATTGCTAGTGGGAATGTAAAATGGTATGGCCACTTTGGAAAAGTCTGGCAGTTCCTCAAACAATTAAACACAGAGATATTCTTTCACCCAGAAATTCCACTCCTAGAGCAATCAGGAGTCAAATAACAACTAACCCAAATAACCAATAACTCATAATCAAATACCAAAGAGAAATGAAAACATTCATCTATGCAAAAAAACTTCTACATGGATGTTCATATAGCATCATTTATAATGCCTCAAAGGCAGAAACATCCTAAAGGTTCATTAATCGATGAATGAACAAAGAAAATGTGTTGGAGCCATTCAATGGAATATCACTCAGCCATAGAAAGAGAATGGAATACTGATACACGCTACAGTGTGGATGAGCCTTGGAAATGTTACGCCAAGTGAAAGTCACCAGACACAGAAGAACCCATATCATATGGTTCCATTTATATAAAATGTTTAGAACAGGCAAATCTACAGAGCCAGAAAGCAGATGAGTGGTTTCCAGGCTGAGGAACGGCTGTGGGGCAGGCTGTAAGAGCTCAAGGGTGTAGGGTTTCCTTGGTAGGTGATAAAAATGTTCTGAGATTGACTATGATAATGGTTGCCTGTATCTGTGAATATATCAAAAGCACTGAACTGTACATTTTAAATGGATGAACCGTGCAATATGTGAAGCATAACTCAATAACTCAATATGTGAAATATAACTCAATAAATCTGTAAAAAACTCAGCTCTCAGCATAGAGAAAAAGAAAAGAAAACATATAAGCTTATATTTTCACTATGTGGGCTACACAGGGTCCAGAGCAGAGAAGGTCCAAAGTTTGGGAAAAGAGTGAAGTAAATCAAATAACCAGCACTGATCATGTGACCACTGATGCTTTTGCAGAGCCTCTCATCTGCCCTTGGTGAGCTTGGTGGCACTCCCGATTCCTCTTTCTCTGACCTCCCTCAGTCAGTCTGTTGGCAAATCTTATTGGCTCCACCTTCCAAGTGCATCCAGAATCTGATCATGTCCCACCATCTCATGGCTACCACCCTGATCCAAGCTGCCATCATCTCTCCACTGGATTCTTCAACACCCTGCTGAGCATCCAGTTCCCACCTCCCCACCTGCAGTCTGTCTTCAGCCACGTGAACCTCTAAGAATCCAGGATGCAAATGGCCCACAAGACCCTGGGTGGCCCCACTCTGTCCCTCGTCCCTCTTCCCCTGGATTCTTTTCCCCGGATTCTCTCCACCTTGCCAACCTCAATCATGCCCAGCAAATTCTTGCTGTTACAGAGGTGACCTCTCAGCCTGAGCCTTGTCTCCCCCAAAAATCCACCTGACTTTTCTACTTTGTCTTTTTTTTTTTTTTTTGTATCAAGGATTGAACCCAGGGGTACTTAACCACTGAGCCACATCCCAGCCCCTTTTTTGTGTGGTATTTAGAGACAGTCTCACTGAATTGCTTAGTGCCTCACTAAGTTGCTGAGGCTGGCTTTGAACTTGTGATCCTCCTGCCTCCGCCTCTGGAGCCACTGGGATTATAGGTGTGTGCTACTGTGCCCAGCCTCTAAATCTTGACTCAAAGGTCCTTTCCCCACAGGGACCCACAGACCTTCCTCCCCACTATTTAATGCTACAAACTACATCTTAAATACATCTCAGTGTTTTATCTTCATCTGCTTTTTCTTTTTTTCCTAGCACTCACCACCTTTTAAAATACTCTGTGATGGACTTACTATATTCACTGCAGGTTGAGCATCCCCAATCTAAAAATCCAAAATCTGAAATCTCAAGTGCTGAAAGGTCACACAAAAAGTTTTAGATCTCATAGTGTTTTGGAATTTGGACTGGGGATGCTCACCTGCTGAAGTTTATGCAAATACTGAGTTTGGAAAAACTCCAAGATCCAAAACACTTCTGTTCCCAAGCATTTTGAATAAGGGATATTCAACCTCTATCCATGTCTGTCCATCTTGCTAAATGGGAGATCCATCAGATAGAGACTTTTGTCTGTTGTATTATTCAGGTAACCTCTCGTTGTATTGGTAGGCACTCAATAAACATTGGTTGAGGAATTCTGTCTTCACAACATCTTTGAGAAGTAGGTATTACTGTTATCATTTTTCAGAGGGGAAAGGAAGGCTCAGAGAGGTTAAGTAAGAAGAGGTGAAGTAAGAAAGAGATGGAATACAGAGACACAGTGTGGATGAGCCTTGGAAATGTTACGCCAAGTGAAAGTCACCAGACACAGAAGGCCACATATGGTATGGTTGCATTTATATGAAATGTTTAGAATAGGCAAATCTATAGGTGGAGACTGTAGGGATGGCAGCACCACAGCAGGAGATTGTAGGGATGGCAGAAATGTTTACTTGTATAAAGAGATGGAAAACCTTTTAGATGTGACTGAGATGTGCACCCCCATGCAGATCCTGTTTACTTCCACAAAATAAGCACCCTGAAGGAAAGAGCGCTCAGGCAGCTAAACTGGGACTTGGCAGGTCTGAGAGTAGAAAAGATATCAACAGGTTGCCTCGCAGGACATCATCAACGCAAACGTTACTTTGACCATCCCCAGGGGGCTGCCTCACGGGCCCCCTCCATCTGGTACACCAAGTGCCGCAGTACTCGGCTGTCTGAGCGCCCCTGGGATGGGGTCACTCACTGGAGGTCATCTTAAGGACAAATGTGACCTACTTTATGGGGCCTGACAGGAGGCTGGCTGCACAGGATTGATGGAAATACTCAGGCTGTGTTCACGGGTCAGCAGCAGGTGGTGGGTGATAACCGCATATTAGTTGAGTAGAATTATTATTAACATAATTTGAACAAATAATATCCCATAATGGGCTGATGTTTCACACCTGTCAGATATAAAACCACTTTCCCCTTCCCAATGGGAATGATCTCCTTTCTGGGCTGTGCAAAAAGGACGCTGTCCCTCCTGGCCCTTGGCAAGGAGAGGGACGGACTGCAAGGTGTTTAAGAAGCAAGTTTTTCCCACCCAGGGGGCAGAGTTACCCCACGGCTGCCACAGAAGGAGCTCCATGGCTGGTTCTGATGTGGCTTTAAGCAGATTTGCTTGCAGAGAATCACTGCCAAACCAGAAATTGGTCTTCAGACTGTTACCTTTTCTTCACCCCCTGAAACCCACCTTCTGGTCCCATGACTACTGCCCAACTTCCCTGGGCATACCTCACCCCCTCCCCAGCTCCCTGGTGGCCGGCCTCACTGTCCCTTGGGCCAGGCCACCAGCTTCCTGCCTCCAGTGGATTCCATCCTGGGGATGGTGCGGAGCCTGTGGAGCTGCTGGAGGTCATGGAGACTTGAGAGGGAGGGACGTGGCACCCGGTGTAGGCGGTGCAGAGTCCTGGTCCACTGCAGCATGGCCGAGGCTACTGGCAGGGGAAGTGGAGATGGGGCAGGAGGAGGGCAGGCCAGGCAGATGGGACTCAAATGCAGAGGCTTGGAGGGGAGTTTGGTCTTGGGGACAGTGAGCAATCCTATGCATGTGGCAGGAGTCTGGGCCTATGACACTGGGTCAAGAAGATGCTGGACAGGCAGGCGGGGGTCAGACACGGAGGGGCTTTCCACAAGCCATGGAATCAGCCATCAAGAGCCTTGCAGGCTCCACAGAGCCCTGGGAAAACACCCTTGTCTCCAAACACCTCTTCTGACGGGTCTTAGGGTGTTTGTCACCCGCTGGGTCCACAACTCTGCCCTGTTGAGGTTGGATCTAACTCATCCCCTAAGGTTAACGTGCCAGAAGCTTGGTCCCCAGGCAGGAGATTTTAAGAGGTGGAGAAACCTTTAAGAGGTCAGGTTTGGTGGAAGGTGAGGACCCTGGAGGAGCTGCCCCTGGAAGGGTTAGTGCTGGCCTCTCATGGTGAGTTAGTCACAAGAGAGGGTATAAAAATACTAGATGGGGTGGTGCACGCCTGTAATTCCAGCAGCTCGGGAGGCTGAGGCATGAGGATCATGAGTTCAAAACTGGCCTCAGCAACTTAGAGTGGCCCTAAGCAACTCAGTGAGACCCTGTCTCTAAATAAAAATATAAAAAAGAGCTGAAGATGTGGCTCTTTGGTTAAGTGTCCCTGGGTTCAATCCCCAGTAAAACAAACAAACAAAAATCCCCAAACAACAAAAAAAATCTGTCCCAGGCCTCTGGCTTCCTGTTTTGTCATGAGATTTCTTCTGCACAGGCCACCACCAGTGTGTTGCCATCTGCCACGAGGCCCTTACCAGAGGTTGAATCAGTAGGGCTGCCTGATCTTGGACTTTCAGCTGCCAAAATTGTCAGCTAAATAAACTTCTTTTCCTTACAAGTGATAGCTTCGGGTATTCTGCTGTGGTTATGGAAAATGGACTAATACCTGTCCTGAGGTGAGTGGGCCTCCTCAAGGAAATACCAACAAGGAAGGAACCACCCTTGGACCTATGCTTCAGAAATGTGTGGAAGATGACTGATGGGGGGACAGAGGAGGGAGGGGGCTGGGGAGCAGAACTCGATAATTAGTGCAAAGGTTTTTGGTAAATGTGGCATGATCAAAATCATAAGAACAGTGACCAAGTGAGGGTTGGAGCAGGGAGTAAGTAATACCCGTGTAAGAGGTCAAAGACTGCCGCAGTCTGGCTGGGCACAAAATCACGAGCCACTCACAGCTTTGTAGATTCAAACAGCAATTCTTTATTCCCGAACTCAAACCGGCCCTCTACAAAATACGTTCTGGGGAAATCCACCTTCTCTGCCCAAATACTCTCTGAATCCCGTGAGAACTCAATGGGAACTACTGGAGCAGGCACGCCTGAGGCAGCAGGATGCGCCCTATTCCCAGCAGGGTACACCTTAAACCTGGAACCGCCCTAAACCCAAGGAGAGCCCTAAACCCTGATCGGCCCTAAACCCGGATCCGCCCTGGTCCTTGAGCAAGGTCACCTTACATGCAATGTCACTGCAAAATGTCCAAAGCAAGTCCATTTTACCACGAGTCCTTCCTGTAAGCAACATGGGGTACGCTGGCAAGGAAATTGTCATACCTACTTGGCTAATGGCTCTCAGCAAAAGACAGATCCCCTGTACCATGCATGCAAATCTTAGGGGTATGGGGCCACTGAGAGGGAATCTGCAGGATTCTCATAGGTTGGAGCAAGTTCAAGTGCCCCCCAAAATTATAGCCCCTCCTGAGAAAGACTACCCATCCCACCATGAGAAAAGCCCTCTCGTTGCCAAATGTCAAGGACAGGGAGAATGGAGACCCCAAGCCTGGGGACACAGAGATGCCCAGGCTCAGGCAAGCTTGCTCAACAGGTCTGGGTGCTGGGCAGACCTCCTACAAAAACCCACAGCCTTGCCTCAGTCCAAATCCAAAAAGTGCTGAGCTGGAATTTATGCTAAATTTCGGCAGTTCTTATCCTGAGGCAAACCAGGCCTGACATTAGGCTGTTTAAAGGTTTTATTTATCCACTTGGGGCGAGTGTTTATACATCTCACTGCAGAAATGTTAGCCTGTCTGGTTTCCAAGGGCTGCCGCTGAACAATTCTGAATTCTGACATATCAATCTCGAAGGGTTTGGATAAAAGACTGTGAACCTACACTAGAGAAGTTTGATTAAATTATTGTATAACCATGGGACAGCTCTGAAAAACAGACAGAGAGAGATCTCCAAGACATAGTGTTCATCTAAAAAAAGATATACATTCAACCATGCACTAAGCATTTGCAAAGTATGAAATGAGTCAGCCACTTCTCTAGGTCCCGGGATGTGAAAAACAAACAAATGTAAAAGGGCTAAAAGAAACTGCACCGTGCACCTGATAAAGGAAAAAAAAAAATCTGAGATGCCATAAATTTAATTACAAAGGGTTAATTACAAAGGGCCAGGAGAGGGAAGGGAAGAGAGATGGCTGGGAGGCAATTAGTAATAAGCGGTAGGCAGAAAAGAAGAAAAAGATCATTTTAATTCTAGTATGTATGTTAAAGTGTTAATTTGAATGCTACCTTGAGCATCTCTCATCTAATTCAAGTTTTTATTTCTATAGATGATGAAACTGAAGGTCGGGGAGTGTGGCCCCTCCTGAGAGAGGCTACCCATCCCCACGAGCTCAGGCCAGGATTGGAACCCAGTTCTATAGACTTATAAGCAGGGCTTGCTCTTGAACCCCTGGTGCCTACAACACAACTCCCCAAATAATAGAATTGATGCAAAGGCACTTTTTGAACTGTAAAGAATTACACATACACATCACTCTTTGGTGGAAATAAAATTTTACATTTTGGGTTTATTTTGGCCAAAGCCCTTTTTACCATCGAGGGACTACTCTAACTTGTGATCTGTAAAAGGCATGGAGAGGAGTATCTCCAGAGCAGGACCCGGATGGCTGACAGGTAAAACACTGCCCAGAGTTGGAGCAGGAGGAAGACTAAAATCCACCGGTGGGACAGTGACCCTGGGGTCATAGATGACCTTAGGAAGGGAGCCCAGGGTGTGACCAGCATATGGATTGTGGTATATGGGATGTGGACACTAAAGTATAGTTGTGCACAACTTAATAGCCTTGGATTTCCAGTGTGTGTCTTATTCTTGGTGGGTTTTTAAAAAACTTTCTGTTTATGTTGTATTTACTTTCCTTTCCCTCTCTCCCTCCCTCCCTCCCTTCCTTCTTTCCTTCCTTCCTTCCTTCCTTCCTTCCTTCCTTCCTTCCTTCCTTCCTTCCTTCCTTCCTGACTAAAGTGCAAAGACTGTTGCCACCATGTGACATCTGATCTAAGGTCCAACTTTGAATCTTGCAAACGTAATTGCTTTTATTCCCTGTGTTAGTTTTCATGCGATACTCATTTCTGCATCAAAAATGTTTTTCAGGGGCTGGGGTTGTGGCTCAGTGGTAGAGTGCTTGCTAGCTGGCATGTGTGAGGCACTGGATTCAATCCTAAGCACTACATAAAAAAATAAATAAAATAAAGGTATTGTGTCCATCTACAACTAAAATAAACACATAAATAAAATGGTTCTCAGCATTCTGAAAATCAGAGCAAGAAAATGAGAAGTGACATTTGAGTTGGGCCTTAAAAGAAACCCTGGGGTCAGTGGGGTGGGGGAAGTGCAGCCCTGGTCAAGGGGTCAGCCTGGACAGTGGCCCCGAGCATCATGTCTGTGGCAAGCTTAGGAGCCAGCCACCGTGCGGAGGAGATAAGGGGACAGGCACTGAGGCTGAGGATGCAGAAGTGGAGACTCCACCTGTCCCTGAAAGTCCTGCTAAGCAGGGTCACAGTGGAAAAAACCTAGGTCAGGGACACCCTCCAAGGCATTGGGCACAGACAGCAGGTGAGGCAGAGGCTGGAACAGCAGTCAGGAAAGAGCTGAGGCTGAAGCAGGTGAAGGAGTCCAAGACATAATCACCTCCAAATATGCCCCTACACGAAGTGCTGATGACTCTGAATCAAAAGGAACAGTGAGGGAAACAGAGATGCATAAGAAGGACTTTCCTGAATTTCTTCTGGTTAAAAGAGGTCAGGGAAATGCAAATTAAAACCATAAAGAGATACCATTTCACCCAGGTAGAATGTGAGATATATATATATTCTGTGTGTGTGTGTGTGTGTGTGTGTGTGTGTGTGTGTAAATGCTGGCAAGGATGTGGAGAAAAAGGAATTTTTACATATTGTGGGAATGTAAATGAGCAAGACCATTTTGTATAATAGTATGGAGGCTCCTCAAAAAACTAAAACCAGAACTTCCTGATGATCCAGTTATCTGGGTATATATCCATAAGAAATGAAATCAGCCTAGACACCTGTGAGTAGCTTCTTGTAGTGCAGTTCGTAGTAGCGAGATACGAATGGCATCAGCCCAGGTGCCCATGGACAGTTGAGAGGGGAAGGAAGATGTCAGTTGTAAGGAAGAGTGATGTCCTTCCCTCAACTGATGGAACCGGAGGACGTTATGGTGACCAAAGACACAGAGAGACAAGTACCACGCGTTCTTTCTCATATGTGGACGCTAAAAAGAGTGGACTCGAGGTCATGAGAGCTTGGGAAGGGTGTGACATGGGGAGGCAGGTGGATAAAGGGAGACTGGATTTGATCAGGAAGGGCTGTGTGCAGGTGTGAAATATCCCACAGGACCCCACTGATACGTATAATTAATACTTGATGATAAAAAATAAGCAATCCTCCAGAAACAAATGAATTGTCATGAAAATCTTTCCTGGAATTTCAATCAGGGGTGAACGACATGCCTCAGAGAAGAGACTACTTTTTTTTTTTTTTTTTTTTTTTTTAATTTGCAGTGTGGGGGATCAAACCCAGGGCTTCCTGTGCTAAGCACAAATACCACAATTACCATGGAGCTATACCCCCAGCCTGAGGCTGGAGCATTATATCTGGCCCAGACGGGTTATTACCTACTTGTTCCTCTGTCAATGATCATTCATTCTTCCTAAGGTTGCCTACAAATTCCCCTCTCCTCTCTTCTATAGACAGGATAGATACATGTTTAGATTTGGGGTATTCACTTTTCTGTCCTCTGATACCCCCAGGAATGATGGTATGCTATATGTCATGGTCAACTATGGAACCAGCAGACGAGGGAGAGGAAGCTCCATGCACAGGACAGGGATCAGGAAAAGGCGAGTCCACATAAATCGGGGGACTGTGAGCCCAACCCAGCTGGGCAGGCCTGTTGGCTGGGTCCACTGGTAGCTGCAGCCAATGCCATGAAATGAGGTGCTTTCACATCAAAAGCCTGGTTTCTCCCTTGGAAAATCAAGAGGCTCTGGTCTCCCTGGGCCATGACCTCGGGGCACTGAAGCAGGGATGGGTTTTGCCTGCTTCCTGCCTGTCACTCATCAGCTAGACCCGACTGAGTTGCTGACAATGCCTCCAAGAGATCACTAGGAAGTGGCTTATGTGGAGGGAAGGACAGTGGAGCAGCAGCCAGCTCTCCCTGGACTCAGGAAGTGGGAATGCTGAGCCCATGAAGGCTGCCAGCTCACTGTATTGCCACCCTCCTCCCAGGAAGCCTGAGGACTCACAGCAGGCTGCCCCCAGACACATGCAGCAGAAGTCCTCCTACTGAGAGTAGGACCTACAGGGGCAAAAGAAGAGGTCCCTCACATTGTCCAGTAAATACAATGTGATGACATAAAAATAAAAACGGTGGTGGAGTGGTCCAAATGGGGGGCAAAACTCCTTTTCTGAACCTTAGAGATTGACTGCAAGGAGTTTAACTGCCATACAGACATGTTAGGAATGGAATCCAACAGAGGGAACAATTTTCCAGAATCTAAAAACAACTTGCAAAGTTTGAGAAATAATGGAGTGACCGGGTTTTGCCCCCCTGAACCAGACACTGCAGTAGGCTTGCAAAATTTGCAAATTTACAGCTACACTGATTTGCGTCAGTTTCTAACCACTGGATTTGCCTTAATCCTGCACATCTCTTCCAGAGATTCCTAAACTGCATGTATCTGCTTCTCTCTGCTAAAAAGTTCAAATGCACTTTCCCTAATAGAACCTGCATTTCATGATTTGCAAACCTAGTCTGCACCCAGATGAAGGGTCTTTGCTTTTAACCTTAACCTCATTTATGAGATCTTGGCTTATAGTAGCTACACAATGTAACTGCTGAGAAGTGCTGCTTGGACCAGAGATTGGAAACAGGTGTGTCCCTACCAGCAGGACTGTCCGCCTAGGGCACTGTCACCACCAGAAGTCCCAGCCTGCCCCTGGCCCTCAGGTACTCCTTTCCTGCTCTGGTTTTGTGTTAGCTTCTATAGAGATGCCACTTACCAACAGCTTTTAGTAACAACAAAATGATACACGGTCTCCAAATTAATGGTGCTTGGACATTGCAGTCTGTTAACTTTACAGTGGTGCAAAAAGCTGTACAACATAAAAACAGACTTTGAATGTTGCCCTTTTCCTGGGCTGACAGTATGCAGTATGATGATCTGGGGTGACGCTGAGCAGCAGCAGTGAGCTGCAGCTCCCAGACATGTAGTGTAAGCACTCGGGAAACAAACCGCACTCCTCGTTGTGCCGTTTTGCTAAGCTACGATGGTCAGCTAAGATGGTCAGTGGGCTTACGGGCTTATAGGAACGTGACCCCATCGTAAATTGAAGGGCATCTGTATTAGAGCAACAAGCTCTGGTGCTGCTGTAATTAGGTCTCTGAGCCCCTCCCTGAGCGAAGGGTGCTCTGGCCTGGGTTTCTTGGGTCAAATTGGCACACCCCTTCCCACAGGGAATCCCAAAAGTGGTACCGTCTTGATACTGAGTCTTTCCACGAAATGGTCTACCCAGCACAGAGATGTCTATTTCAGTGTTTTGGTTCATAGCACTACATTTTCTGGTAGGAGATGGGTCAGGGTACTGGGGTTTGAGGGTGGGGGTTCTGGCATGGTCCTTGTGGGGCTTGTGTTTCTCAACTAAGAGGCGGAAGCTCAAAGAGGTTGGATTATCTGCCCAAATTCACACAGTGGGTAGGCAGGTAGAGGCAGAGCCTCAGTCCCAGCTGTTGGGGGCCAGAAGGTACTTGACTCCTGACCAGAGGCACCCTAATTCCTGGAGGGTTGAGGGCGGGAATGGGAAGCTGAAAACACGGTCAACTTCCAGGATGTTTTTATTTGGTTTCTGAATCAGTTTCATTTGAGTCTCACACACAGGCCTAGTGATTTGCTGTAAGAATAGGAAGGAAAAGAATAGAGTTGAGTCTCACCTACTCCCCTCCAATGTTGGGGTGGAGCTAGATGTTAGGACTTGCCTAATCAGGGTGCAGGGGATGGAGGAGGAGGTGACCTTGAGGAGGTGGGGACCTGGGGGTGGTGGTGGAGGAAACTCTCGAGGTGCAGCAGGGCCCTGTGGGCACCCAGCATAGCTCCAGAGCTCCAGGGGGCAAGGTGCGGTGGGGGAGAGGGACCAGAACCCTTAGCTGGGTTCCCCCAGGTATTATATTCCTAAGCTCCCTACGGCTCCCAGGAAGTGGGAAATGATCCCCAGAGGGGTGAGGAAAGAAAAAGAGAACGTTAGGACTGGGGTGATGCCCAAGGTAGAGAAGCCCAGTACAGTCACAGGGTCTGCAAGTGCTCAAACCAAACTCACCCCCACCTCCCCCCTGCCTCCCAGGCCAGCGGGCCCCAGGAGCCAGAGAGTCAGGAAGCAGAGGGTAGGGCGGGGAGGAGTCCTCTCCAGTGCAGACCTGGGGAGGTGGGGGTCTGCCTGACAGATGCCTTGGCACCAGAAAACCTGATAGGAGCTGGGGCCTCTGGTGTGTGCCTCTGTGCTCAGAGCTGTTTGCCTCGGTGCAGAGGTGATCAGATTTGAGATGTGGCAGAATTTGCTGGTAGATTCTTTTTTTTTTTTTTTTTTAAGAGAGAGATTGAATTTTTTAATATTTATTTTTCAGTTTTCGGTAGACACAACGTCTTTATTTTATGTGGTGCTGAGGATCGAACCCAGCACCCCGCGCATGCCAGGCGAGCGCGTTACCGCTTGAGCCACATCCCCAGCCCAAGTTGGCAGATTCTTTGACACACAGATTTGGGGCAGAGCCCCAACTTCCTACACCCCTCCCCCCCTTGTTGGACTGGAATTTGCATTTCTAAGGTTTGGACATTTTTCTGGTTCTGCTGCTGCTGCTGGTGGTCTGGGGACCATACTTTGAGAACCACTCCTATAGGAACCAGCCCTTCCCACCAACTGGTCCTGTTCTCTCTGCAGTGCCACCTGATTGGAATTCTATTAGGTTGGCTCTGCCTTCTCTGTAGGCAGGAAACCCAGGAAAAGTTGCTCAAGGAGTCGGTGAGGGGGGCGGGTGACTCCCTCCAGCTGGCTTGTTTCCCCGCGATGGGCCACGCTCCCTTCCTGTCTCTGGGGAAAGCTGGGCTCTGGCTTGGCCTCCACCACCTGCAGGCCAGGACTCTGTGTGTGCTGTCCGTTACCTCACCCTCTCCAGACTCCCTCAGTCCCGAGCTGGGGGTGAGCCTCAGTGGTAGGGTGCATGCTCTGAATGTGGGTGGCCCTGGGGTCAATCCACAACATTGGAAAAATAAAGAGACTCATTTTCTGGGGGCTGGACTGGAGAGCTCTCCTCTCAGCTGTCCGTTGGGCCCCAGATCTTTCTGTGGAAACCTGAGCCTCAGCCTGGAGGCAGAACATGGCTTTTCCCCTAAGGTCTGGGTGTGGGCAGCGGGCCTCAAAGCCCTCTATGGCAGTTTCTTCTGGAAGGATCTGTTGGTGTCCTTACCAGCCTCTGTCACTCATCAGGGCCAGGACTGAGGTCTGGGTGGGTGCTTCCTGGCACACATTGCCCCCAGGCCCAGCTGGTATGGTTGGCAGAAGCTGCCAGCGGTTCATATATTAGAGCCGTGAATTAATTACAGGCCTGGTTGGCAGGAGGCAGCAGAACACCCTCATCCAGGTATCAACCGTGTAAGGTATTGGTGGGTTCCACCCACCAGCCATATGACCCTGGGCAACCCACCAGCCATATGACCCTCAGTTTTCTCACATGCACAATGGAGAGCATTACAGAACCTACCTCATGTAATTCCATGAGGACAAAAGGAGAATCCAGTGAGTGTCCAATAAACTTAATAAATGTTATTTTAAAAATAAACCAAGAAGAAAAACTCACATATGTTTATAGTTGTATCACTAACAATAGCTCCAAATAGAAACAACCTAAATGTCCATCCACTGATGAATGAATAAACAAAATGTAGTCTATCCATACAGTGGAATATTACTCATCCACAAAAAGGATAATGAAGTAATAGTATGCTATAATTTGGGTGATTGGAAACATGCTAAGTGAATGAAGCCAGTCACAAAGGCCTCATGTTGTATAATTACTTTTATATGAAATGTCCAGAATAGGTAAATTCTTAGAGACAGAAGACACATTAGTGGGGAAAATAGGAGAATGGGGAGTGACTGCCTAATGGATATGAGGTTTCCATTTGGGGTGATGAAAATGTTCTGGAATTAAATAGAGGTGTTGGTTGCTGTGAATAAACTGTATACTGTGAATAAACTGTATACAGTTCTGAACTGCATACATTAAAGTGATAAATTTTATATTATGCATATTTTGTCACAATAAAATATAAGCCAAGAGTGTCATCTGTATGAACGATTGCAGTCCTCAAAGGTGTTAGCTTGGGACCTCCTGGTGAGGTTGGAAACGGGACATCCTTAAATGGCTTTTGAGAGCTTCTGGAAAAACAAAGGGGGTGGTTTAGAGCACTTGGTGTTAGTCACCTTTCTGTCACTGTGACAAAATACCTAAGATGATCAACTTAAACAGACGACAGGATTATTTTGGCTCATGATTTCAGAATCTCCATGGTCAGTTGGCCTATGGCTTTGGGCCTGTGATGAGGCAGTAAGTACAACATGGTGGGAGCATGTGGCCGAGCAAAACCGCTCACCTCATGGTGGCTGGGAAGCAAGTGAGCGAGACAAGACTGGGGTCCCCATACCTCCAGTGACCTCACTTCCAGGGAACACCACCAGTGACCTCACTTCCTCTACCGGGTCCCACCACCTCAAGGCTCCACCACCTCCCAACGGCCCCCAGCTGGGGACTGAGCCTTTAACACGTGGGGGGACGTCCCGGATCAAACTCTAGCACACACACCCCTGTGAGGTCTCCTTCCCATGGCCCCATGCTGCAAACAGCAAAAGCAAACCTTTATAAGAGAGAAATGGAAGAGAAAAAAGATTGAGGCAAAAATAGTATCAGAAAAAGGTTAGTGATAAATGGATAGGAAGTTAAGGGAATTAGAAAATCAGGTTGACGAGGAGCTAAAGACCTGTTATCCAGACCAGATTGTGTGAGGAGAGGAGCTGGGACTTTGTTGGGCGACTCAGTGTAACTCCTGGCTGCCCCTGTTACCACGGGTGGTCACCCAGCAGACCTTTACCTCTCTGCCCTGATCCCCCCTTTCTCTAAAAGAGAATGATCCCAAAAGGAGCTGACTAGGGAGAAGACACAGAGGCAGGGTCAGGGGAAAGCATTTTTTAGAAAGAACAATTGTTCTTAAAGTGATGGCAGTGTCTGCCCGGACAGGACGCACACACCGAGCTGCGGGGGGCAGGTGCGCAGAGACTTGACCAGCTACACCTGTCTTCCACACCCCGATCCAACCTCAGACTCCCAGCTGCGTCACAGCCCCCACCTGGACCGGCTGTTTTCTCATAAACCAGTTTTCATGAGGTGTTGGTTTCTCAGTCTTGACATGAAACGAAGCCTCAGGAAATCCTGGAGATGTTCAATCAGGTCATAAACATGGCCACAGCTTTTCAAAGGCAGGCTTCTCTTCCCTACTCCCCTGAGACTTTGCACTATGGAGACCACAAGAACAGCTCTGAGCAAAGTTTGTCACACCAGGGAAACAGGTTGTCACAGCAGCAATCCCTCCACTGGCCACTGAGCAGAGCTAATGTGCTCTTATCTCTCCTGAGCTGATTCTGCACTCACCTCCAAGGACAGGGTTTGAAAATGAGGAAACCAAAGCTCAGGGGAGGCAGGGCAGGGATTCATACTCAGATCTATGTCTAGAGCCCACTGAATCACAAAATAGGGTGCTCGTGGGGGTGTCAGTGGGACCCACTTTGTGCCTGACAGTTGTCGATACCCATGTACCACAGTGGGAACATCTCAGACTGCTGGAAGCTTAGAATACTCTCAGAGAGAAATATCTGTGCCCTACCCTACAGTTTAAAAAGACCCCCAACAGAAAAGTTGGCAAAAGAGAATGGCTAGACAGTGTATTAGTCAGTTTTCTATCACTATAATGAAATACCTGAAGTTGGCTGCTTTATAAAGAAAACAGTTTGCTATAGCTTAAATCTGGAAGCCGAAAGGCTGAACAGCATGGTGCTGGCTCTGGTGAGGATTTCCCTGGCTGTGCCGTCTTAGGGTGGATGACATGGTGAAGGGAGTGAGTGTAAGAGGGAGACATCACATAGGAAGCCAGAGAGAAACTGGGGGGTCCCATGAAAACTTCATCAATCTCTTCTAAGGACATGCCCCCAATGACCTAAACACCTCCTACCAGGCCTCACCTCTTATAGGTCCCACCACTTTTTGCCACACTGGGGGGACAAAGCTTCTGACATGTGAATCTTTGGGGGACAGAGTTAAAACATTTCAAAACCACAGCAGGTGGACACAGAGGCTTCTGTCCCTTTGGTGTGTCCAACCTCATCTGTTTGCCCTGATCTGAGTCAGACCAACTGGGCTGCCCATCCCGCCCCCTACTGCGCCCACCCCAGGCTAGTGGCTGTGTCTCTGAGAAGGTTCTGACAAGGTGGGAACTCTGTGGCAACTTCCCTGTCAGGGGCATGGGTGCATCCCTCCACACATGCCCACGCATCTTCATGCCAACTGCTGGAAGCAAATGTCCAAAAATTGAAATACTTGTGCTAGGTCCTGACTCAGTTTCCTCGTCCCTCACTTCTCCCAGGACAGGAGCCCAGCTTAGCCCCAGACAACGCAAGGCTCCTTGCTCACCTCCTCCCTGCAGGTGGATGGGCACGGAGCCCAGATGGCCACTTTTCTCCCTGTTACTTTGGTCATGTTCACATTAGGAAGTTACTTGTGTCCTTCCCCTGGAACTTTCCAGAAATGGGTGATTTGCTGTCTGTGAACTCTAAGTAAATAATCTGTCACCACATCTTGGATGGATGTTGACTCACACCTGGGTTCAGAGAGCGAATTGACGGAGGGAAAACTAGATCCAATAGAGCCACTCCCTGGAGGCCAGAGTTGGGTATGCCCACATGCACCTTCGAAGGTGATAAAACCAGGACCTCTGGGACCAGAAATCTCCTGAGTCAGCTGCCAGGATTTTCAAGAGACATATTTATTTTAGCCTGAATTGTGTCCAATATTTTACCAATTTTTCCTACACTCAGAACCAGCGTGACATTTCTTGAGAAATGAAAATCATGTGTCCTGACTATCTCGTATCAAAGCAGAAGAAAGCAGGGTGTTGGGAATTTATAAGTTCATAGCTGCATTAATTGGCAGCTGGAAAAATGAAAGCTCGAGTTGCAGGGCATAGTACACCACTTGTGCCCAACCAGGGCTCTGTGTGTGTGGGTGTGTTTTTTCAGTATCATTATTTAAAAAGGCAATACACCATTCCAGGAAATCTTAAGAATAAGACACCCACCACCTAACACAAATATTTCCATTTTTGGACATTTGCTTCCAGCCTGTTGACATGAAAACGAATGGGTATATGTGGAGGGATGATGTCTGATGAAGTGGGGATCTGCTTTCCTCCTTAGACTCTCCATCCACACAGTTCCCAGGACCTGCAGGAGGGACATGTTAACAGTACTCCAACCCTGCACAGTCAGTGGAAGGATTTGCAGGGGCATGTGGGCTCTAAGAGCAGAAAGGGCCATGCTTGGTCCTGGGCTGTGGGAATGCCCAGGAGATGGCCAGATACACACTCCTTATGGCTGTGGGCCAGACAGCCTTGCTTTGCCATTATTATTATTATTATTATTATTATTATTATTATTATTATTATTTTTGACCGGAGATTGAACACAAGGGTGCTTAACCCCAGAGCCATATCCCCAGTCCTTTCTATTTTGTATTTTGAGACACGGTCTAAGTTGCTGAGGTTGACCTTGAACTTGATCCTCCTGCTTCAGCTCCTGGAATTGCTGAGATTACAGGCAGGCACCACCATGCTCAGCACCATTATGTTTAATGACTCCATCCCGTCACTACGTTGATGTCTGATAATTTCCTTGGCTATTCCCCCTTATCATCAGACATTTGTGCAGCTTCTGTTATTTACTATTAAAGGTGCAATAAATACCCACCTTTACTGTCCTCCACGGCACTTCTGGCCTTCCCCTCTTGCTGTCTGACTTCCTTATACTCTGGCCCCTCCCCTTGCTTCTGTCACCTCGGCAGCTTTTTCTAACCCTCTCTGAGACCCACATCAGCCCCCAGCCCCTCTTTTTCTCTTCCTTTCTGTGTATCTTAGTGTTGACAGCTCACAATGTCCTGAGACACTTCCATGGCTCCTCACATACAGCCTCCCAGAGAAGAGCCATACTCTTTAGTCTGATGATAAAGACCCTGGTTCCTTGGACCTGGACCCTCCCACCCCCTGCCTCCACTTCTCTGCTTCATCTCCTTCCATGAGCTCTTCAAACGCCAAGGTCTGAGTCGGTGCACAACCGTAGTCTGAGGTCAAGGATCGCCTTGAGCCCAGGAGTTCAGGGCCAGCCCGGGCAACAGAGTGAGACCCATTTCTTAAAACCAAAATGATAAATTTCAATTTCTGGTTCCAAGACTCAGTGCTAAGACAAGCCTTCATGCATTTGCACATGCAGATGCCAGCATCTCGGGCACTCTTCCCAAAACCTGCCCCCTGGGTGTTCATATCCCTGTCTGTCTACTGCCCATGACCTCCTTAGACTGGGTCAGGAACAGTCTGCTTCATCTCAGTGCCCGATGGACAGAGCTCTTCCATGTTACTCTTCCCAGTGGATAGTCCTTGAGAGTTTACCTATCAGCCTCTATCCTGGACCCATACTCCTGGAGGCCTGAGATCATTTATCTTTTATCCCCAACATGAATACAAAGAAAAGGTCAAAGAACATGAGAGAAAAATAGACAATGAATCAGTGAATAAATGAACAAATGAGTGAATCTGAGTTTGCCCCACCAATGGTGTGGGACTGTCCCAGCTCTGCTCCATCTCTGGGCCAGTTCAGCAGTTTTCCATTCCTGTCTTTCCCTGTGCTTGTATCCTGGGAGGAAGAGGGTCTTTGAAAGCCCTTGGCTGTCTTGCAGGAAATGCTGGCTGGCACAAGACTCAGTGGCAGAGCACTTGCCTAGTATGTTCCAGGTCCCTGATTCAACCTCCAGCTCTTAAAAAAAAAGGGGGGGTGGGGGCTAGAAAATGAGGAGCTGAAAACAATCTACCTGCAAGCCTTCTCCTAAGACTTCACAGTTAGAGAAGTGTCACCAGCATCACCAATAGTAAGAGCAGGAACATGGCCAAGTGGAACACAGCCACCCACCCACACCAACCCTCCACTCTGTTCATCTCTGCAGTGCGAACCTTAAGTTATGGACAGAAAGTTCCCTGCCTCTGAGTCCCAGCTGCTCTCTGGCCTGAAACCTTTTAGAGATAATTTCAAAGACTCTCCCGAATGAATCATGTAAGCCTTCTGCCAACAAGCAGGCCAGGTTAAATTTCAAGAAACACCAGAAGACAAGACAAGCTGGTTGTTCTGAGCGCAGCAGGGGAGCACAGTTCACAATTTATTATGGATTTTATTAGGAACTTGAAGAGCGGAGTTCAAAGGTTCCCAACACAGGGAAATGAGAAATGTTTAAGGAGATAGAAGTGCTAATCATCCTGATCTAATCACTACGCATGATAAACATGGCTTGAAGTATCCTACTGTACCCCACACCAAATCGGTACCAGTGTTATGTGTCATTTAAAAAATTTTAAAAATGGGCTAAACATGGAGCTCAGTGGTAGAGTGTGGGCTTAGCATGTGTGAAACCCTGGGTTCGATCCCTGGCCATGCCTAAAATAAAATAAAATAAATCTTAAAAGTTAAGATGGTAAATTTATGTTACGAATATTTTTACCATAATTAAAAAACAAAAAGTCCTTCAAGACCCTAAAAAAATTGAGGAAGTGTTCTTAGTGCCAACTCTCACAATTCCATGGGAGATCCAGGTTTCTGTTCTGCTTAAGAACCGAGGGGCTGGAATTGAGGTGAGGAGGGGCGTCCTCTGGGGCCCCCAGGGGAACAGTTCAGGACAGAGGACTTGTGCTTGCTGAACACAAGCACGAGCTGCCAGCGAGAAGCCCTTTGGCTGCTCTTTCCAGGTCCTGGAAGAACCCAGGGGACCCAGCTGCTGACAGCTAGGCGGCTCAGGTTGCAGCCTCAGCACAGCCGATATAGGCAGCCACTGTCTTCTCCCTGTCCCTGTCTCTGTGGTCAAATCCTTCCTCCTCTGGTGGTTATGCTAAGGCGTCACAGGCACGCAGCTAGCCGCTGAGATGGATCCTCTGATTTAGTCAGTGACCACTTCACCCAATGGTCTCTTCCCCCTAGCAAGGGCCAGCCATCCCACCCCCTGTCACTGGCATCTGACCCTGTTACTCCCTTGCTCTAAAGCCTCCTGTGGCTCCCTGTTGCCTAAGCTGTGCTTCTCTCACAACACATAGGCTATAGGATTGTTTAAGGAACGCCCTGAGTAATCTAGAGTCAAAGGAGCATGTAGGTATAAACTCAGTACAATGTACGTATATTTATACACACACACTATATATCTGTGTGTGTGTGTGTGTGTGTGTATCCCCCCACAGATCTTTACAACTATGTGTCAATTAAAAATAAAAATAAAAAAAAAAACTAGAAAAAAAGGGCATTTATTGCAGGACTTCACAGGGCCTCTAATATGTGAACACTCCTTACAACTCTCCAGGGTTGGGGCTGGGGAGACATGCAAATGAGGTTTCCCAAATTTTGGTGACTATGGAACCCTTTTTCCCAGGTATCTCATGAATCAGGTGCTCTAGTGACACTGCTTTGGGGATCTAAAGGCTAAAATTCACTTTTCTTACCAAAGCAATCCAAGCCTTCCTACTCTGGCTTTGACTCATTCCCCAAGCCTAGTGGCCAAGCTCCCAGGGCCCCACTGCATTGTTTTATGAAGTTTCTTCTGTTTGGAAACCCTTGCTCCCTTTCTCTAGCCAGCAAAGTCCCACCTTCCTTCCAACACAGCCTCCTGGACACCACCTCCAGGAAGCCCTCTCTTGTTCCCTTTCTCTGAGTGGGGTGGGGGTGGATTTTGCCATACTCTCTTCCTTCCAGGTGACAGCTACACAAAGAGTCAGGGCAAAGAGCAACACTTCCATGTAGTCACTAGGATTCTTCAGTTTGGATTTCTGTATGAAAACTGCAGATCTGGCTCAGGGGGTCAGATGTTCACATGGGGTGTGCTGTGATGTAATGTCTTCCATGTTCATTTTAAATTAATGTGGAGATTTGGTTGCCCCTACTTAATACCAAATGATATGACTAAATTTGAATATGACTAAATTTCCTATGTTGATGGGGCTTGGAGGTGGGACCTTTGGGAAATATTTAGAATTAGATGAGGTCATGAGGGTGGGGTCCCTATGATGATTAGTGGCTTTTTAAGAAGAGAAGTGGCCTGAGCTAGCACACTTGTTCTCCCCATGTGATGCCCTCTGCCATGTTATGATGCGGCAAGAAGGCCCTCACCAGAGGCTGGCACCATACTCTTGGATTTCCCAGTCTCCAGTACTCTGAGTTACACAAACCTTTCTTCTTTATAAATTACCTAGTCTATGATATTCGCTCATAGCAACAGAAAACAGACCAAGAGAGGAGATGTGAATCAATAAAGCCAATCACATTCTCAAATTAGGGGATGGGTATGCATGGGTGGCATGGTAAGGGTAGCCACATCCAGCTCTCCTAGCCCTTTCTGAAGTGGAACCAGGCTGGCCCTCCAGGGCACTGGTAAACTCTTTTTTAACTGCTAATCTCAGAGGCTTAGAAGAAGGCTTATCAGCTGCAAGGGGACCAGTGACCCAGTCAGCAGCAGCTGTGTGTCCTGCCAGCCGCCATGCTCATGATTTTGGGATCCAAACTGCACCTGCTGAGAACTCTGTTGTGAAACTTCAATTGTCCTTATTAATGCTCCTGAAGGACACAAAAGGTGGCCTTGGATATTCAGGGTACATGTTTTGGGGTCCACGGACCTTCTCACTGTATAGGGTGATCATATAACTGGTCATCCGGGGCGTTTTCAAAGAACAAGAGGTAGGCTAATAAGTATGTAGGAAGAACAGGCGTACATCGGGACTGTCTCGATGATGTGAGGCATGGGGTCAGTTTAGTTGTGACCATCTTGAGGGAGGCAGTGAGGAGCAGTGAGGTAGGTGGCACACAACAGGTCCTCGCTTGTGCCCTCCAGGCTCAGTGCAGCACATAGGGGTGGCCAGCAAAGGAAACGTGGATGTTGTCCACACTGACCGACTGCCCTCCCAAAGCCTTCACCAGAGACCCCTCATCCCATTCCCACCTCAGAGTGCACAGGACAACATGGGACAGAGAAAGCTCAACAGAAGGACTTTCCAAGCCTCCTAATACTGTGAGCACCTTGGCTACCTGAGGGCCGTATCATGGTAGGTGCTGTCCTGCACCCGAGAAGGTTCTTAAAACCTGTCTGTTCCAATGAGGGCACCAAGTTAATTCACTGGGAGGAAAACAGCCTTTTACAAATGGTGCAGGAACGACTGGATATTCCCATACAGAAGAATGAAGCTGGACTCCTACCTCACACATATGGTTTCATACGTAGAAACCAACTCAAAATGGAGAAAAGCAAAAAAAAAAAAAAATATAGAAAAAAATGGAACAAAGATCTCAAGAGTTAGAATGATGTAGCTCAGTGGTAGAGTACTTTTCTAGCATGCACAAGGCCTTGGTTTCAATCCCCAGTACTGCAAAGAAAAGAAAAGGTTAAAACGATAAAACTCTTCATAGAAGACAGTTGCAAATCTTCATCATTCTTGGATTAAGCAATCGTTTCTCAGCTATGACACCCAAATACAAGCAAGCAAAGAAAGAACAGATAAACTGGAATTCACATAACGAACAAATAAAAAACGGTGCTTTAAATGATACTATTAGGAAAAATTGAAGGGTAAGCCACAGAATGGAAAAAAATATTTGCACATCACATATCTGATAGGGGACTTGCATTTGAAATATATAGGGAGTTCTTACAACTCAATATTAAAAAGACAAATAATTCAATTAAAAAACAGGCCGAGGATCTGAATAGACATTTCCCAGAGAAGATAAACTTAGAGCAAATTAACACATGAGAAGACTTCCAGCACATTAGCCATCAGGAAGCACAACTACAACCTTAACAAGGCACCAATTTCACAACTACAAGGATGGCTAGAGCCCAAGTGACAGACAATAAAGAATGCTGGGGAGGCTGGGGAGCCACTAGAACTCTTACGCATTGCCAATGGCACTGAAGCTTTGGAAGCCAGTCTGGCAGTTCCTCAAGTATTTAAATCTAGACTGCTATCTGACCCCGTAATTCCACTGCTAGGTATTGACTCAAGAAAAGTGAATCACATATTCGCACAAAAACTTGCACTCAGATCGTCACAGCAAGGTATTCATAAAATCTCCCAAATGAAAATAGCCCAATGTCTACTACCTGATGAATGGATAAATAAAATATGATAGATCCATATAATGGAATATTTGCAAAAACAAAAGTCTTTTATGATGATTAGAAAAAGCCCAACACTAAAGAACATGTTAGTATGGTTCCACTTGTAGGAAAGGACCAGAAAAGGAAAATCTATAGATACAGAAAGCAGATCTGGGGATGCCCAGGACTGGTGTTTTGAAGGGAAATAAAGGGTGACTATTAGTGGTTGTAGGTTTTTTTTTTTTTGATTGAGGAATTGTTTTAAATTGGCTGTAGTGAGGTTGCACAACTCCATGAACATACTAAAAGCCATAGAAGTGTATGTACACTTGAAATGCATGAATTGTATAGTAAGTGAATTATGTTATAATTAGACTGTTGCAGAACAAAACCAATCCGAATGGCTGAGCTAGCATTTATTAGCATCCTGTTCAGCCCCTCAGGATTCTCAGAGCACACTTACCATCTATCTTTCTAAACACATGGGCACTGCATTTCCATCTTTTCTTTTAAAATATGAAAGAAACTGTATCTGTAGGACACATCTTCCAAAATAAAAAGTACTCATCCAAACAGGACTGCACACAAGCCCACACCACCAGTAGAAATGCCCAGTGATTGTCAGGACATGAACAATATTTTTATTCAGGCAGAAGCACTAATGAATAGGAACTGTCAGTCTGCCTTCTTACTGTGACATACGTCATAGGATGCCAGAGCACCAGGGTGACACCTTAGAGGATGCTCATTTAGACAAGCAGTTCAGGATGGCTCCCCAAATACATGAGGAAAAACCACCCACCCAGCTTGGGACCCCTGTCCTGATCCTCATGCATCTAATGGGCACATCACCTCCCCTTCCACCTGTCTTGGCACAAGATCACTCATCCAATAAGACAACAAATGCCAAGATGTGGCACTGGAGCGACTGTTCCCAGGGAGGGGTAGCTGGTCCAAGGAGATGTCTGGGCACAAGACACTTGCGTGGGGATCAGGAATTGGGCACCTGGGCTTGGTCACTTGGTTTCTCTATTTATTCAAGAAGGCCACCCTGAACCTTAATTTTTATGTTTCCTGTCCCAAATGAGCAAGTTTTTGGAAAAACAAAATAAATAAACCAAAAACATTATGGAAGTCTCAAAGAACTAATGTAATACAGGTTGTACATCCTTAATCTGAAAATCCCAAATCTGAAATGCTCCAAAATCTGAAACTTTTTGAGCACTGACATGATGTTCCTGTTGGAAAATTCCACACCTGACTTCATGTGATGGTTCAAACATCAAAATGTAGGTGCACTAAAACATTATATAAAATTACCTTCAGTTATGTGGATAAGGTGTATATGAAACCTTGAATTTTGTGTTTAGATTTGATTTACATCCCCAAGATATCTCATTTATATATGTGTATATACACACATATATATGTATGTATATATGTATATGCATATATTTTAAAAATCTGAATAATATTCCAAAATCTTTAACACTTCTTGTCCTGAAAATTTTAGATAAAGGATATTCAATCTGTATTAATTGAGCACACTGAAGCCCAGCCCAGTCCAAAGCATTGTGGCCTTGGTCTGCGTAAAGGCATCCAAATCAGAAGTCAAGATGCTACCAAATGGTAATTAGTAAGGCTTATAATCAGCTGCATAGAGGAGCTGTCAATCAATATGCCAGGCCAGGTTGAGAGAGTAAATGGGCACAGCCCACCCAGGAGCATACCTGGAAGGCTACTCTAGCCAAAGCCTCTCCCTATGTACGCTCAGTGGTGCAGGTGTCCCAGCATAGGATGACAGTGTGGCAGAGGCCCTCAGCCCCGACTCTCCTCCCACCTGCTGCCCCTTTAGTCTAAAATCAACCTCTAAGATGTGTCACTTTCATACCAGAAGCCAGCTTGGCTTCTTACCACTTGCAAATTTATTAATGAGACCCTTCCCATAAAAAGCCACATTGTTACCTGAAGGTTGTTGGTTCAGTAGAAAATGCCATTAGAAGAGAATACCCCAGGGAGAGCAAGAACCAGAGTTGTGTCCATGTGAAAAAAAGAAAAGGAAAAAAAAAAAAGAATCACATTAAGACTGTTAGCAATGTCTGGGAACAAGACAAGACACTTCTGAGGAATCTGAGAGCAATACCCTATTATTGTAATTCCTCTCACTGCAGAGAATGTTCTCCACTTTTTTACCCTCTTTCATCTCATTGGATGCTCATTAGGACCTGTGGAGGTATCTACATTTTGCAGAAAGGCTCAGAGAGAACAAAATCCTCAGCAGCTATGGGCAGAAAAGCAGTTCAAACTTAGATCTTCAAACTCCAAACTGTATATTGTTGTTTGGTTAAATGACTCCTTGAATGTGCATAAAAGTATTTGGCTTGGGCTGGGGATGAAGCTCAGTAGTAGAGCATATTTTCCTGGCATGCACAAGACCCTGGGTTCCATCCCCAGCACCACAAGAAACAAAACAGAACATTTGACTTGAGAGATGGCCCAGGCATGGGGTATGATTCAGCCTTATCAAGAAAGGACATTCTTAGTAAAATGTGTGGTGGTGCACACCTGTAATCCCAGAGAGTCAGGAGGCTGAAGCAGGAGGATTGCAAGTTCAAAGCCAGCCTTAGCAACTTAGTATAAGGCCCTAAGCAACTTGGAGAGACCCTGTCTCAAAGTAAGAAATAAAAGAGCTGAGGATGTGGCTCAGTGGTTAAGCTCCCCTGGGCTCAATCCCTGGTACCAAAAGCAAAAAGGACATTCTGACACACACATGTAGTAATATGGATGGGCCTTGAGGACAGTATGCTAAACGGAATAAGCAAGTCATAGATGGACAACTGTTGAAAAATGGTGACTAAGTTCACTTACATGAGGAATCTAGAGTCGTCAAAATCAGAGACAGAAAGTAGAATAGTGACTTCCAGAGCCTGAGAGGTAAAAAAGGACGGGAAGTTCATGTTTAATGAGTAGAGAGTCTCCAATTTAGGAAGAGGAAAATGTTCTGGAGATGGTTGGCAGTGATGGCTGCCTAAATGCGAATACCCTCAACACCACTGAACTGTACACTTAAAAGTGATGAAAACTGTAATAAAATTTTATCAGGTTAATGAAAAAATGCCCTCATGCTAATCAGATGACATGAGAAGGGCTCAAATGCACAGGGAAAAAAAACCCATCCATCAAGACTCTCTTTCCTCTTTTCAACAAAGATACCAGGGTGCCAGGGAGGGGAGAGGACCATCATCACCCTGCCCAACACAGTTGGCCCTAAAAGGAAGGACAGAACATCACGCCTTTGTCCCATCAGGTGCTGAATGTGACCTCCGACTGCCAACAACCAGACAAGACCTGGGAGGGCGGGAGGAACAGGAAGCTCCAGGAAGGAGGAGGAGGAGTGGGGGTAAACTCTTTGGAGGATGCTATGGTTGGAATGATTGTCTCCACCATGTTGAAATTTAATCCTCAGGTTCGTATGTTAATGGCATTTGGAGGTGGGGCCTCTGGAAGGTAACGCAGTTAGGATTGGATGAAGTAAAGAGGGTGGGGCCCCTGTGATGGCATTAGTGGCTTTATAAGGAAAGAGACTTGAGCATGGTCTTGCCATGTGATGCCCTTTGTCACGTTATCCCACAGCAAGAAGGGCTGCACCCGAGGTACCCAAGCAGTTGCCAGCCATGCTCTGGACTTCCCAGCCTCTAGAGCTGTGAGCCAAGAAAGCTCTATTCTTCAAGTTACCCAGTCTTGGGTATTTTGTGATATCAACAGAGAACAGAGCAAGACAAAGGATAATAATATCTCACAGACTGGGACAGACAGGGGAAGCCCAAGGCTTTGACATGGAACATGGTGCCTCTGTCTGGCTGCATTGTGAGGCCTGGAGCTTCCTGAGGTCAAGCCCGGTTTAGAGGCCTGAATGACCCCATGGCTGGATGCTCAGCCCAGAGATTGGCACAGAACGATGCCTGTTTCATGCCTGGTGAATTGACCACGAGTTCTCAGCTTGGAGCCACTCTGAGCTGGAGGGAACTTACTATGCTTCAAGGTGGATCTGTTCCCCCAACCCAGGAGTGCCGAAGAGAGCCATGTGGCTTGAGGGTTCCTATCCCTGGACACACAGCAAATGAACTAGTGTTTCTTTCCCCAAGTCCAGATGCCTGCTTCCTGTGGCCCTCCTGACATGGAGAGGGATTGCTGTCTTATTAGCCCCTCTAGCTACAAACAGGGAAACTGAGACCCAGAGACACAAAGTGACTCCCAAGGTTATAAGCGGGTCAGAGCAGGGTCAGAATGACAAGGCTGAGGGGAATTAGTTAGCTGAAGTCATGTTAAGCGACTCTCTAAATGTCCATGTTCTGTGACATGTTCCTGTCACTGGCCAGCACTCTGGGCTCTGGCCCAAGACTATTTTGGCATGAACTTCAAAGGAGCACGACAGCTGAGCATCTGGGGCTTCCCTGGTGTTCATTGAGCCAACGTCAAAGACTCGGCACCAAGGGGCCACCTGTCGCACAGGCAGAGGCCTTCTGGGATGCAGCCTGCCTGGAGCTCACAGGCTGCTGGGCTGCCCTGTTTTGCACTAGGTCGTGCATGTCGTCCCCAGGAAGGGGTGAGCAGAGCCTCCACAAATCATAGCCAGGCTGGCAGGGCCACCCACAGGCCTGGAGTGTGGCAGACTCAAGTTCAAGCCCCAGCTTGGCCATTCCTAAGCCATGAACCAGGAATGTCTCTGTGGCTCAGTTTTCTCATCTGTAAAATGGGACTAACGTATGGACCCTTCAGAACTGTTTGTAGGAATTAAATATGATGACACACTAAATGGAATAAAGGAGGGCCCAATAAATGTCACTCCCTTCCTCCCCTCTATGCCTATGCACACAGGGCACTCACCCCTTTTGCCTGTTAGTGTGGTTGCAGGGCATTGGCTTGCTGATGAAGCAGGTCGGGGCTGCAGCTATGCTGGGGGCTCTGATGGCACGGGACAAGTGAGTGTCCCCCCCTACCACCATCTTTGTTTCCTTGACTATGAAGGGGGTTTAACTGTCTGCCCAATCTAATTGTAGGATGATCAATATGGTAGGCAGAATAATGATCCCCAAAGGTTTCCGTGTCCTGAAGCTTGGGACCTGTGACGATGTTACCTTCTATGGCATCCTGAGTTCCATGGCATCATCCAAAATTCCCATCCACCCGGAAGCTCAGAATGTGACTTAACTTGGAAATAGGGCCTTTGTGGGTATAATTAGTTAAGATGAGATCATAGTGCATCGGGGTGGGCACTAAATGCAAGAGGACTGGTGCCCTTATTTAAAAAAAAAAAAAAAAAAAAGGAGAGGATGCAAGACGTACACAGAGGGAAGAGGGCAGAACCGGAAGTAATGCACCTGCAAACCAAGGCACACCAAGGACTGCTGAACAAGGTGAGGAAGGAGTCTCCTCTAGAGGCTTTGGAGGGAGCCTGTGTGCCCAGGCCAACACACTGATTGTGGACTTTTGATTTACAGAACTGAGAGATTTCTGTTGTTTAAGTCACCCCAGTTTGTGGTATTGGCTCGTTGCCACATAATAAATTTTAGTCAATGACAGACCACATAGATGACGGTTGTCCCATAAGATTATATCACCTACTGGGGAGGCTGAGGCAGGAGGATTCAAGTTTGAGGCCAGTATGGGCAACTTAGTGAGACTCAAAATAAAAAATAAAAAGGGTTGGGGATGTGACTCAGTGGTGAAGTGCGCCTGGGTTCAGTTTCCATACCTGCTAAAAGAAAAAGATATTGCCCTGTTGACATTATAGCCTTCCCAGTTTGTCAGTACACCCTATGATGTTCTTGAGATGATGACATCATCTAATGACACATTTCTGGAACGAAATCCTGGCAGTAAGCTGTGCCTGGCCACACTGTTGTAGCCACAGGAAACTAACACATATAGCAAAAGGAATCTTGCTGATGTGATTAAATTAAGGACCTTGAGACGGCGAGATGACCCTGCTCATCCAGGTGGGTCCAGTGTAATGGGTCCTTTTTGTGGAGTGGAGTGGGTCCTTTTGAACAAGGACAGTAGGTCAGTGAAGACTGCGGGGAGTCTGAAGTGACCTGTCTGCAAGCCAAGGAATGCGCCAGCCTCTACAAGCTGGGAAAGTCCAGAAGGAACCAGCCCTGAAGCCACTTAGACACTAGTCCCCCACTCCTTCCCTTGTAAGACCCATTTTGGACTTCTGACCTCCAGAACAGTAAGGAAATGACTCTGTTGTTTTCAGTCACCAAGTGTGTGGTGATTTGTTAGAGTAGCCACTGGAAATGAACATTAAATGAAGTCGTGTGACCATGTTGGTGTACACGGAGTCCTCAGGCTCTGGGGCCACACCAGGTCAGGCAGCCACCATGACCAGGGGCAGCTTAGGAAGTGCTGATTCCTGAGTCCCATCCCGGGACCTGCTGAAGGAGACTCCCCAGGAGTGAAGTTCAGGAACCTGGATTCGGAGCATCTTCTGAGGCCCACAGGGATTGGGACACTTTGAGCTTGGTCCCATAATACCCCATGGGGACAAAGGGGACCCACTGATGATCACTACTCTGGCTGCTGGGAGCTTAGGGGACAGTTTTAGGCTCAAAGTCATAGCTCTTGAGACCAAAACGTTCCCTGGACTGAAAATGTGAGTATTTTTTCTTCTTGGGTCTTTCTTTCCCTTTTTCTCTTTCTCCCCGCTGTCCCTTCCTCTTTGCTAGAGATCAAACCCAGAACTTCAAACATTCTAGGCAAGCATTCTACACTAAAATACACTCCCAGCCTTCTGTCTTCAGTTTAATTGAATAAATGCTTTTGATTTGGTCCTGCAGATAAAATCAGGAACTGTGGGCGGAGGCAGATGTGGTCAAGTGTGCTGTAGTGGGTGAGATACAAGCAAGAAGTGGCTGAGATCAAGTCTCCAGGGTTTTTTAGAACGGAGGGACCTGGCCCCACCAGGTGGGCAGGGAGGATTTCACAGAGGAAGAGGCCCTGGAACAATTCAATAGTTTGTGTCTCTGCCTATCTATTCTAAAACACACTAAAATAGAAATTTGGAGCATCACATTAGTTGCCAGGGAAACTATTCTAATATATGTAGGGAAAGGAAACATCTTATTCGTTAACAGAAAATTGTACTGATTGGTATACGCAGTCAAAGGCAATTGAAAACATTCTTTTCAAATTGATAGTGTCACATAAATTTGATTAAATATGAGCCAACACGATGTGCTGAATTCCTTGTAGGCTTGTGCTTTGCTCACATTTGTTCCAATGTGTCTTGATGGACGCCATATGCACACTGGCATCACTATGGTCAGGCTGAGCAGGTTGGGAACCACACAGAGGCTGACTGTTATTAGATACAGCCCACGAATGGTGGGACAAGGCAGAGCTGCGTGTTGCAAAATAGGCAGTAAATTTTGAAGTGTCAACAATCCTAGGCTGCAGGGTTTCTTGAAATAAACATCTGTCCACAGGGAGAGGTGAACTGCAAACATTCTTAAAAATAGAACCACTAAAGAAAGAAAATTCAAATTTGACCTGCAGGGGTTGATCACAACAGATTTTTAATAAATTTTAGTATAGCTCTACGAGGACAGATCCCACAGTTGAAGAATTTGACCCGCAGGGAAAGATTGTTGAATTGATCTGAGACCCCTGGGTGGGGTCTGGAAGGAGGAGATGGTTATCAGGAAGTTCATGAAGAAGGGCATTTCAGGAGGAGGGCAAGGCCTGGACAAAGCCACTGGCCAGAGCCTGCACGGTCCAAGCAGGTATACACAAGTAAGAGATAGGACTGTGTTTGGAGCTTGGACTTCAGCCCAGGGGCTGTCACTGAAGGGGTCTTGAAGGTTTGAAGTTGCACAGGGATTTAAGGATTTAAGGCTGCAATAAATCAGACTTATGTAGCAGGAGCTAAAACATAATCTTAAGTGCAGTGACAATTCAGTACCTGTGAGAAGCCAAAGTTATCACAACACAGAAACAGTGGCATAATCAGATACATCCACCTCTGACGCTATGGTCTGTCCACGCTCATCAGGCCACTGTCCTTGTTGGGCAATGTTGGGATGATCATTATAAATGACAAATGTAAACAACAGGAGGCAAATTGATGTGGGTAGTATAAGTGTCGCCCAAAGGCCCAAGTGTTAAAGACTTTGTCCTCAGGGTGGCGCCACTGGGAGGTGGTAGAACCCTCAAGAAGTGAGGAGGACCTTAGGTCCCTGGAGGCATTATCATGGAGGGGACTGTGGGACTCTAGTCTCTTCTTCTTCCTGTTTCTTCTGCTTTGCTTTCTGATTAGGAGGTGAGCCGCTTTGTTCTACCGCTCACTCCTTACCGTGATGGGCCACCCTAGGGTCACAGGATTCCACTGATCATGGATTAGAACTGCCAGAACCATAAGCCAAAATAAACCTTTTCTCTTTGTAAGTCAGTTATCTTGGGTATTGCATTACAGCCATGAAGAGCTGATGAACACAGAAGTGAAAATGCAGATCTTGTAAAAAGATGTGGAACTTCGTGGAGTTGGGAAAAGCAAGGTTGGAGAACTGCTTGGATCAGACAAGACAGCAACAGAAGGTTCTAATCTGGCAGAGTGAGCTTAGTTAACAACTAAAGAAGAGTCCAGCCAGGAATAAGGACACAATGCCGGCTTCAAAAGAGAAGGTGAGAAAGATCAAAAAACCTGATGAGAAGATTATGAAACTCTTGGATATTTTTGCAATGACTCTCTTTTGTTAACATGTTGTGACATTCAAATGTGAACTACCATATTGTGGTTTCGTGTATGCTGTTGGTAAGATACCACCAAAATATTAAAAAAAAATTACTTTGTTTCATTCTAAAAATTTTCCCAGGTTGCAATTATAACATAAACATTGTTAAATATGGATGAACTTAATTTTTATAATTTTGCATTTTATTTTATTTATTTATTTATTTTTTTAAAGAGAGAGAGAGGTAGAGAGAGAGAGAGAATTTTTTTTAATATTTATGTTTTAGTTATCGGCGGGCACAATATCTTTGTTTGTATGTGGTGCTGAGGCTCAAACCCGGGCCGCACGCATGCCAGGCGAGCGCGCTACCGCTTGAGCCACATCCCCAGCCCCTAATTTTGCATTTTATATATCAAGATTTAGTTTCTATGAAACTTTTGTTCACTATTTCCTATGAAATTAAAAAATGCTCTCAGGGCCCTATTGTTCCCATTTATTTATTTAAGTATTAGGGATTGAACCCAGGGGAGCATAATCACTGAGCCTTTTTAAATACTTTATTTAGTATAAAAAGTATTTATATAATTTATATTTATTTATACTAAAATATAAATTAGGATCTTGTTGAGTTGCTAAGGGCCCACCTAAGATGCTGAGGCTGGCTTGGAACTTGTGACTCTCCTGAGCTGCTGGGATTACAGGTGTGTGCCACCACGCCCGGCTATTGTTCTTATTTAAAAGGGATCACCTAAACTTGTCCTTTGCAAATCTCTCTCTTTAGATCACGCCTCCTAAGGACAGGTGTTAATGCTTCTGTCTTTGGATTCCTGACATCCAGACAACCTAGTAGGAGTGGACTCTCTGCCAGTCTTTACACAGACAATGAAGAGCAACTGTATTTGGGTCACTCACTGGGACGCCTGCTCATTCATGATCTGATGGACTGTCCCTGCCAAGAAATAGGGGGCTCCTTGGCTTGGGGATTTCACGACTGCAGCTGGGACAGAAAGTGGCCTTGTCTTGTGTCATGCACAGGGATGATGGCATCTAAATAAAACCTTGTCATATTGCTTTTCACAAGAAAAATAACGAGAGTAAAATGACTGACATAGAGTGTGGTGTTTCTAAGCAGAAGGTCAGTGTTGCTAGGCTCTGGAGTCTGTTGCCTTATCTCTCACATCCAGAGGAGCTGCAGCTGTGAGTGGTGGGCACAGAGGAGGAAGGTTCAGGTGTCCAAGGGGTAGCCAGGACTTCAGAAGGGAGAGGGAGAGAAAGAGACAGAGGATCCTGATAAAGCTAATTAGCCACGTGATCAGCCATATCTGAAGCTAACCCAGCCCAAGAATTTCAAGTATATGGGTCAACGTTTTCCCTATTTTATTTTTTTATTTAAAGCCAAACTTTTTTTTTTTTTTTTTAATGATGGAACCATCTCTTTTAGCTCATTCACTGGGAATATGGGAGGAAACAGCTGACAGCAGGTTGAATACTGGGGCCTGGGGGGATGAGACCCTCCATGGGGGTCTCCCCCAGCCCCTGCTCTGGGGGAGGCAAAGGAAATTCACTAAAAGCCCCCCAAATGTGAGCTGCTTTCTTTGTTTTAAAACATCCCCCCCCTCAAGGCATAGAGGCAGGGTCACAAAGCAAACCGGCAAAACAAAACCAAAAACAAAACTAAGGATGTTAAAACAAAACAAAACAAAACAAAAAACCCAAAAAACAGAGCATCAAAGGGACACAGACCCAAGGAGGCAGGGGTGAGGGACTGCTGTGCAAACATATTTAATATTTAACTAAAAAATCATTTGACAAGATATTAAAGCATCCAGAGCCACCAGATTTCAGAGATAGTCTCCAAGGGAAAACTTACTGACATGATTTTTATCTCAATTATAACTATGGCCACACGGTTCTCATTTCCTCCAGCTCATCTGTCTCGAGATCCACCCCATGTCTATCCCTAGGGTTCTGGGGACTCGGTTCCTGGCGCTGTGCCTGGCACACAGGTGGAATTAATAAATATTTGTTGGCTAAATGAATGAACCAGCAAATATAGTCAGAGCCCAGCTGGAGCATCTCTATCTTTTTACAAAATCATTTTTAAATTTGTACAGAGGAAAATTCATTCTTTTTGGTATACGGTTCTTTGCATTTGGATAAAAGAATAGTCATGTGATCATTATGACAATCAAGATACAGAAGAGTTCCATCACCCCTCCTCTGCCCAAATTCCCTCATTCTACTTTATCCTAAGTCCCTGACAATCTGTTCTCTGTTTTTATAGTTTAAAACAAATTGTGATAAAATACACACAACATAAAATTTACCATTTAACCCTTTTTAAGGATACAATTCAATGACATTAAAGACATTCTCAATGTTGTGCCACCAGCATTGCTATTCATTTCCAGAACTTTTTCATCATCCAACAGAAACTCTGTACCCATTAAACTATAATGCCCCTCCCCCAAGACCCCGAGAACCTCTGTTCTCCTTTCTGTCTCCATGAATTGACCTCTTCTAGATAGTGCACATATGAATTACCCAACATCTGTTCTTTCGTGTCTGGTTTGTTTCACTTAGCATAATATTTTCAAGGTTCATCCATGCTATAGCGTGTGCCAGAATTCCCTTCCTTTTAAAGGCTGCATAATATATATGCATATATGTGCATATGCTGCATTTTGCTTTCCCATTCAGCAGTTGATGGACATGTGGATGGTTTTCTTTCTTTGGTTACTGTGAATAATGCTTCTATGAACATCGGCGTACAAGTATCTGTTGGGGTGCCTGCTTTTAACTACCTCTCTCATAGTTTTGCCTTTTATGAATGTTGTCTAATGGAAGCATAAGTGTGTAGTGTGATTTACTTTTTGAGTCTGCATATAAGTTTTTGTGTGAATATAAGCTTTAGGTTCTCTTTGGTAAATACTTACATGCGGGAGTGTGGAGTCATATGAGAAGTGGATGTTCAACTTTAGAAGATACCACCAAACTGTTTCCCAAAGTGACTGGGCCATTTCACATTCCCACCAGCAGTGCACAAGAGTTCTAGTTGCTCTATGATCTCCTCAACCTGTGGTATAGTCGGTTGCCTCTGTTTTTTTTTTTTCTTGTTGTTGTTTTTTGTTTTTTAAACTTACAAAGTATCCATTAGTTGCCAGATCTAAATAATAGGATAATGATAGTGGTAAGAAGTGAATGAATCTTCAGTGTCCCCACAAAGGCCCTTGTTTTAAAGGCTTGGTCACCTGCCTGTGGCACTGTTGGGAGGTGGTTGAACCTTTAAGAGGTGGGGACAAGTTGGAGGAAGTTAGGTTGTTGGGGGCGTGACCTTGGAGGGGATCTTGAGACCCAGCCCCTTCCTTTCTCTCTCTGCTTTCTGATCACAGTGAAGGGAGCTGCTTTTCTGCCACATGCTCCCTGCCAGGATGCTCTGCCTCATTACGGGTCCCAAAGCAATGCGGCCATGTGAGCATGGAAGGAAACTTCTGAAAATTCTGAAACAAAATAAATGTTTCCTCCTTATAAGTTGTTGATTTCTCGGCTATTTTTCTCACAGTGATGGAAAGGTGACTAACACAACTATCATTTACTGAAATTGTTTACAAGTGAGACACATCTCAAACTGTTACTGCATATCAGACATGGAACTTACAGCTCTTTATGTTTTATCCCACTGAATCCTTACATCATCCACAACTTCATGGGAGAAGACTTACACACACAGGAGAAATAACCTGCTCAAGGTTGTGCAGCTAGTAACGGCTGAGCCAGACTTGAACCCGGATATTCTGATCCACGGTGCCTTGTACCTCCCTTGCATCTGAATGGGTGCAAGTGCAGTCAGCCCTCTGTATCCTTGGCCTCCACCAACCTCAGATATTTGAAAAAATCTCTTGCATTTGTACTGAACATGTACAGATTTTCCCTTCTTCTTCTCCCTAAACAGTGTAGTATAATAATTACTTATATAACAATTATATTGCACCAGATATTATAAGTACTACAGGGAAGATTGAAATAACACAGGAGGGTGTGCAGGTTACATGCAAATACTACAAAATTTCATATAAGGAACACGAGCATCTGCATATTTGGTGTCTGTAGTGGTGCCTGGAACCAATCTCCTAAGGATGTTGAAGGGTGACTGTAAAAGCTAAGTCCCTTTCCCCCTTGGAGAGTTTCAAATGCATTAGCCAATTGTTGCAACACCCACTTGAAGGTAGCATTGTTATTCCCATTTTGTAGGTGATGCTTACTTAGACAATGAGCAGTGGAGGCCCTGGGGCCTGGGTCCACTGGCCTGCTGAGTCCCAGAGCTCCACCAGACACCAGGAAGTCATAGTGTAGAACGGCTACTTCCAGGCAAAAGACATGAACATTAGGTCTGTTCACCAGAATCAAAGGCCAAGACCCTCGGGTGTCTGAAAACCTAGAGCCCCAAGGGGTCCTGCAACTTCCTGGCTGGGAAGCCTCACAGATGCGCAGTCACGTTTGAAGCTGCGTCCCTCTGCTCTGACTGTGCCCAACATCTGCAACGCTTTCCAAGAAAGACAATGTGAAGCCAGGGGAAAGAAAACACAAATGCTTCTGTGAAAAAAAACCACTGATCTGAAGGCGCCTGCAAGCCTTTTGGGGCAACCCAGGAAGGGGCAGACGTGGGGGGCCACCAGCACGGCCGGGAAACCACAGGCTCTGCCTACTTCTCACAGTGAGAGCCTCAAAGAAAAAGGGTTCTTTCTTTCTTTCTTTTTTTTTTTTTCCTAAATGGAAGTTCAAAGGGTTTATTCTTGCCTTTGGTGGAGTTTCTGGGAACAGAAAGGCAAAGGAGGATCAGCTTGGGGTGTCCTGCACCCCATGTCTCCCTGTGGCTCTCTGCTCAGCCTGCCTCTGTTCATGGAGTGAACTGTCTGAACCAGAGAGGCTGCAGTCACCCCTGGATAATCTGCTGTGTGGCAGGCAGATGTGTGACCCCATACTGGGGTGCCTTCCTCGAGTCCCCTAACATAAGGGGAGGCTGCTATGCTGGGTGGTGGAAACTCAGTAATGCACTTGGTCATGATAATCGCCACCATTGTTCATTCACTTAACAATGAAGGTCCACACTCCAGCAAGGGACACTGATGTGGACACAGGGTGGCCAGTAGGTAGAGGTTTGTGGTGACACCAGGAGGGTGGAATGGACTCTCCTGGGCTGGATGTGCTTCATGGAAGAAAAGATACTTGAATTGTGTCATTGGTGGAGAAGTTTGCTAGGAGGAAAGGGGCATTCCAGGCAAGGAGCAACATATTCAACGGCCCCAAGGTGTGAAATAACATGAAACATTAGGGGAAGTACAGGTAATTCCTTATGGAGGATGAATGGGGTGAGGGAGGAGCGTGAGATGAACACCCCAAGTTCCTCCATTGGTTCCTGGGACTCTGATCCCCACAGCATACAGCAGGCACACAATAAATCCATGCTGCTAGCCAGAAACCAGTCGTCCTACAAGGGGCACAAAGATGGCTAATAACCAGAACCCTCATTTTGTCTGTCCCCTTAGGGAGGGATCAGATAATCACATGACATCACAGATGAGGAGGAGACACAGAAGGTTGCACTGAGACATGGACCCTTACTTTCCAGCATCCTCTGTGGGACACCAACTATGACTCTGTCCCTTTTATGAAAACACTCCAGGACCTCAATATGGGAATAGTTACTATGCGGCTAAACTCGATTTTGCATTAACTTATAAAAGAAAAAAAATCATCATAACCCTGGTTCTTTTTCTATTATTGATAATAAGTAATCAACAGCATCCCCACTCCAGGTGCCTATGTCGAGGTGGCCTCTGCCCAAGCCTGGCCAGGTGACCCTCTGAGCATCCCTTAGAGCCCTACCACAAGCTCTGGCACCTGAGGGCTGGATGAGCTGCTATTCCCACCAGCAGTGTCTGAGGCTTCGGTAGCTCTGTAATGTCACTGACACGTGATGGGTCAGCTGCTTCTCTGCCCGCAGGGTGTCTGGTTCTGGGTTTGCTTTGGGAATGGATGATGAATCAGCTGTGCCCTGCTCGGTGGCCGCCTCCACCCTGGTATTTCTGATACTTGGATCTGTGAGTCAATAAATTCTCCCGTTTGCTTACTATGGTGTAAGTTGTTCTATGTTCCAAGACTTTGGATGAAGACAGCTCTGCTCTTGTGTAGATTGTTCTCTTTATGGTTTGTCCCCCAAAAGACTCCTGTGTCAAAGGCACAGGTGGGGCTTTTAGACAATGATTGGATCACAAGGCTCTGACCTTATCAGTGGATTGATCCATTTGATGAATCAATAGTTTGAATGGAGTTGTGAAGAGGTGGTGAAAACTGTGGGCAGGTGGGATGTGGCTGGAGGAAGTAGGCCCCTGAGGGCACAGCTTGGGGTCCCCTCCCCTTGCCCCCTGCTTCCCAGCTGCCACAGGCTACACAGCTTCCCTCCACCACGCCCCTCTGCCATGATGTTTCTGCCTTGGCATCAGCTGACCATCGACTGAAATCTCTGAAACCAAGAGCCAAAATCAACTTCCTCCTCTAAGTTGTTCTTGTCTGGTATTTTGGTCACAGTGATGCAAAGCTGATGCACACGTTCTCTAAACACACTCTGATTCATTTTTCAATTTTCTTTTTGTTCCAAGAGCTATTTAGGAGATATTTTGTAAATCTGCAGATGGGAAGGTTTAGTGTTTAAACACTTTTGCCATTTTAAATACATATATTCTTAATTGACACATAATTGTACATATTTATGGGGTACAGTGTGACATTTAAATATATTTATACAATGCGTAATGATCAGATCAGGGTAACTGGCTCATCTATCACTTCAGATACTTTCTTTCTGTTCAAAGCTTTCAAAATCCTACTATTTTGAAATATTATAGTAATTGTTGTCAACCAAAATTATCCAACGCTTCTGCTATTAATGTTTCATTTATTACTCTGTGATAAAAGGGACAGCAGATATAGGTGAGTCTTTTACTCTTCATTATTCCTTAGTTTTATTGAGGTGAGGTCTTGCTGTGTTGCCTAGGCTGTTCTCACTCTTCTAAGTTTAAGAAATTCTCTTTTCTCAGCCTCCCAAGTAGCTGGAATTACAGGTGTTCACCACCATGCCCACAGTCCCCTGCATTATTATTATTTTTTTAAAGTATTACAAACCAAAATCTTAAAGGTAATCATATCTCCTTTTTTTGGGGGGGGCGGGTGTCAGGGATTGAGCTCAGGGGTGCTTAATCACTGAGCCACATCCCCAGCACTTTAAAAAAATATATTTTATTTAGAGACAGGGTCTCACTGAGTTGCTTAGCGCCTTGTTTTTGCTGAGGCTGGCTTTGAACTAGCAGTTCTCCTGCCTCAGCCTCCCAAGTCGCTGAGATTGCAGGCATGTGTCACCAGGTGCACTACATCTACTTTGAACACACTAAAAGCACCTCCTTAAAGTCAGGAGTGAGATAAGAAGGCACTGTCTCTACTATTAGTGAACAGGGCTCTAAGGCCAAGAGAAAGGATGGAAAAAGGACAAAAAATATAATTATTTCCATATGGTGTTATTTGATACTTTAAATCCATGAGAACAAACTAAAAATCACTAATGGTGCTGAGAGAAGCTGGTACAGAGAGTAGATGAAAACAAGGCCTTCTAACACAAAGATAAATGCCACTTAGAAGGTACAAAGAAAAAGTGTCCCTTAAAATAGCTACAAGAAAAGAGTGAAAAAATCCAGGAGTAAACTGAGCAAGGATTTATACAAAGAAAACTTAAAATACTGCTAACTCTACTGAGGGATACTTAGAAGACAAACCTACTAGCAGACATTTGTTTTGTTTTTTTGATATTAGGATCGAACCCAGTGGTGCTTAACCACTGAGCCACATCCACAGCCCTTTTTATATTTTATTTAGAGACAGGATCTCACTGAGTTACTTAAGGCCTCACTAAGTTGCTGAGGCTGGCTTTGAACTTGCAATCCTCCTGCCTCAGCCTCCCAAGCTGCTGGGATTACAGGCGTGTGCCACCATGTCTGGCTGCTTTGTTTTTAATCCATAAACTTAAGAGCTCCTCATGGCCACACCTACATTCATTATTCTAAACATTAAAAAATGTTGAGGTTCACCTAGAGAATACTTGTAACTTTGATAATCCTAAAAGAGAAGTGTAATGGGTAAAGACTTAAGACTAGCCCACCTAGAAATTTAAAGCATGTTACAAGGTTATAATAATTAAAGCTGGTAGAAAGATTAAGTAGGCATACTTTCTCCTATTTCTCTTGTTAAGTTTGGCTAAAACTCCTGGGCACTTTGGCTGTCCCTTGGTGTTCGAGCTTCCAGGCTCTGCTCTGGTACCAAAATCTATGTGGTATAATATTTGCATATAACCTATGCATATCATCCTGTACACTTCATCTATTTTAAAAAAAATCATTCTTTTATTGCTAAGGATTAACCCCAGGATTTTATATAGGCTAAGCATACACCCCAGCTTATAATCATTACTTAAATGATTATAAGTAATCATTTCTAGATTACTTATAATACCCAATACAGTATAAATACTATGGAAATTATTATTGTATGTATTATTGAGGGATTAATGAAAAATAGTTCATACATGTTCTGTACAAATGCAAATTTTTTTTTCCTGAATATTTTCAATCCACAGTTGATTGGATCTATGGGTGCAGAACCTGCAGGTATGGAGGGCCAACTCTCTATATACATATGAAAAAGACTCTGGAGGGTGGAGAGAAGACCTCGACCAGCTAGGGACCTAGGGGCTTAAGAAAAAACAAAGAGGTGAAAAACAAAGAAAAAACAAAGAGCTTTTTCCCCCCTTTCTCTCTTATGTCTAGAACAGGATGCTAGAGGAACCAGCAACTCAAAAGCATCCCACGGTGTCAGTAGAAGTCACATGGAGAGCAGTAATAAGGCACTCTTGTCCTTCCCAGCCATGTTGGTGGAAAAGAAGGCCCAGTAGGGAGCTGGAATTCCCACTCCTTTCCAGTAGTAACAAGGAGCCCCTCTCCACTTGGGGTCAGTGGAGGCAGAGTTGAAAACCTAGATTCCTACCCCTGACCTGGAAGTCATGAGGTAGTGCCCCTCCATATCCATCAGTATGGTATGTGTCTGGAGGCCAGCTGAAGCCCAAGATTTAAATAACATCCAGATTATCATAGGACAATACACAAAATGCGCAAGATTCCATAAAAAAGACCACTCATCATATCACAAACCAGGAAAGCTTCAACTCGAGATCAAGACAATTGATAGACATGGAAACCAATATGACAAATGTTAGGATTATCTGACAAAGATTTAAAAACAGTTACCATAAAAGTGCTTCAAGGAGTGGGCTGGGGATGTAGCTCAGTGATAGAGCACTGCCTAATAGGCAGGAGGCCATGGGCTCCATCCCAGCATCATGCACACAAACTCTTCAGTGAGAAATTAACACACTTGAAACAACTAAAAATATGGCAAATCTCGATTAAAAAATAGTAGATACAAAGAAGAACAAAATAGAAATCCTGGAACTAAAAAACCTAGGAACCGAAATAAAAATGTCAATGAATGGGCTGAACAGGAGAATGGAGAGGTCAGAGGAAAGAATCAATGAGCCAGAAGGTAAAATCAACATAAATCATCCAATGTGAACAACAGGGAGAAAATAAACTAGGAAAAAATGAATAAACAAAAAAACTAACCTTGTGTCATCAAGAATCCCAGAAGGAGAGGAGAAATAGAATGAGACTAAGAAAAGATTCAAAGAAATAATGGTCAGAAAATTTCCAAATGTGCCAAAAGGTAGAAATCTACTGATTTAAGATGCTAAGTGAACCCTAAACAGGAAAAAACAAAAAACAAAACTAAATACATTACATTCACAACAAGAAATACAGTAAAACTTCTGAAAACAGAAGGCTAAATAAATAAATAAATAAATAAATAAATAAACTTTTTCTAGAGAGAAATGACCCCCTACCTATTGGAGAAAAACAATTAAAATATAGGGGATTTTTTTTTATCAGACTCTAAAGAGGTCAAAGGAAGTGGTAAACTTTTTTTATTTTTATTTTTTTTTTGAGTTCAAAGAAATCTACAATTCTATGTAATGGAAGGCAAAAACAATTTGTTTGCGGCAGATGAATTCTGTAAACTAAAAGGAAATAATAAAAGCAGCAATATTGGAATGTCGGAGAGGAAGAAAGAACACAGTAAGCAAAAATATGAATGAATTTAATAGGTCTTCCTTCTACTGAGTTTTAAAAATTATGTTTGAGGATTGAAGCAAAAACTCTAACATGTTTTTCAATGTATGTAGAAAAATTATATTATAAATTCTGGGATACAGAGACATTTAAGGGGAGTTGAGATTTCTGTACTTCATTTGATCTGGTATAGTCACTCTGGAAAACAGTTTACTTGTTTCTAAAGGAGCAACTAAATATACACTTTACCATATGACCAACAATTGCACTCCTGGGCATTTATCTCAGAGAAATGAAATTTTATATCCACATAAAATCCTGTAGAGAAATTTTATTTGTAATAGCCCCCAAATGGAAACAGCTAAATGTTCAACAATAGGTAAATGACTAAACCAACTGTGCTACATCCATATCACAAAATACTACTCAGCAATAAAAATGGATGAACCATTGATACATGCAAAAACTTGGATGGCTCTCAAGGGCGTCATGCTGAAAGAGAAAGGCCAAGCTCAAAATGTCACTCACTGCATGATTCCAGTCATGGAACATTCTGAAAATGACACATTTACAGACATGGAAAATGGATTAGTGGTTGTCAGAGGATAGGAACGGTGAGAGGTCAGGAGTGGTTGAGAACACTGTGATGACATAAGAAAAGTTTTGTGCATTGATAGTTGTGGTGCTTACTTCAACCTATACATGTGATAAAATGGCACAGAAATGTACGCACTGTACCAACACACATATCCTGGTTTGGATATTGTATTATAGCTACAGAATATAAATCCATTGTTAGGCACTGGGTGATACATGGGGCTTCTCTGTACTCCTTTTGAAACTGTAAATATATAGTTATTTCAAAAATAAAAGTAAAATGTAAAAACCCAGTTTGGTGCCAGGCATGGCAGAGCATGCCTATAATCCTAGCAACTTGGAGGACTGAGACTGGAGGATCTCAGTCGTTTGAGACCAGACCCAGGAAGTTAATGAGAACCTGTCTCAAAATAAAAAAAAAAAAATAAAAGAAAAGGCTGGGGATGTAGCTCAGTGGCAAAGTGCCTCTGGGTTCAATCCCCAGTACTGCAAACACCGGGGGTGGGGGTGGGGGATATATTAATATAAATAAATAAAATCGATTTAGCAGTGGAGAAGAAAGTGATAAGACAATGCAGAGGTATATAAAAGTCAGAAATGTATCCAAATACAGATGAGAAATCAGAATATCAAAAAGATGGCATTTTGATCAATACTTAAAAGATGGATTATTTAGCAAAGTTTTTTTGGACAACTGGCTAACTACAGGGAAAATCATTCAATTGGAAGATTTTCTTACTCATTATATCAAAATTCTCAAGGTCAAGAACAAAATACAGTTGGTTCTTTCTACCCATAATTTCTTCATCCATGAATTCAACCAACTAAAAATTAAAAACATTTGAAAAAAATTTTAGAAAGTTCCAAAAAGCTAAAATTTGCCATGCCATGTACTATGCTGAACCCATGTGAATGAAGTGACGTGTAGGAGTTGTATATTAGAGAGTATAAGTAGTCTAAAGATAATTTAAAGTGTATGGAAGATGTGCATAGGTTATATGCAAATAATACATCATTTTATATAAGGCACTTGAATTTCAGAGGATTTTAGTATCCTCGGGAGATCCTGAAGTCAGTTCCCTGTGGATACTCAGGGACAACTACACATTGTAATGTTTGCTTCATACTAGGTGATTCTGGAATTCTACCTTTTCTTTTCCTACTCCTCCCTTAATTTTCCAGTCCTTGTTAATTTAATCTGAGATTACATGTGTCAAGTTATCATATAGTTCATTTTATTTTTAGTGGAGTGTGATGCATATCAAAGTGCACATATCACAACCGATATATAATTTGGGGCACTTTACTTTTTCTGAAAAATTCTTTTTGGATTTTGTATTCAGTTTTGTGATTATAATTTTAAATTATCTTCAGTGTCTCAGTATATTTCATTGATTTTGGTGCTCAGACAACTTTGCCTCTTTAGATCCTGATTTTGGTTCCTTTCTTCTTCCATTGCTATATATGCCAGGGTAGCTTTCTCAAGTTATGCATATTGTCAGGAAATGTTTATTTTTATCCTTGACCCAAGAATGACAACACAGCTGAAAAAGAAATTCTTTTTGGGGGCGGGTGGGTCCTGGGGATTAAACTCAGGGGCACTTGACCATTGAGCCATAACTCCAGCCCTATTTTGTATTTTATTTACAAACAGTGTCTCACTAAGTGGCTTAGCACCTCACCATTGCTGAGGCTGGCTTTGAACTTGAGATCCTCCTGTCTCAGACTCCCAAGCGGCTGGGATTACAGGCATGTGCCAGTGCACCAGGCAAGAACTTCTTGAGTATAACCTTTTCTGTGCAAATTCTGTAGCTCACTTTGATGGTTTTCTGATGCTCAGAACCATGGGGAGATTTGCTATTTTGCTTTTGAATATTTTATGGCTGTTATTCATGTGGACCCTGTTTATGGTAGGTTTTTTCCTTCTTGAATTTTTATGAAATATTCTTCATTTATTTATTTTTTGATTCTTTAAATTAAAATGCTTTGCCATATGAAATCCATATGAAGTTTTTCAGTTTATCTTGAGTTCAATGAGTGTTTTAATAGAAAAAATTCAAGATTTTCTTAAGTAGAGAAAGCGTTTCTTATCCTGTGTATTCACTAGAATTCCTACTGATTTGGGTTGTTTCCCATTTATGTATCTTCAAGTGCTGGGCATTGGGCCAGGCTGAGAAGACTGGAGGAAGTAAGACCCAGACTGGTCTCTGGTGTCACCAAAATTTAATTCAATGGGAAAGCAGACAACTGATCAACTAATGATAACAAACAGTGATAATGGTTCCAAGGGGTGGGGGGGGGGAGTGACAAAGGTCCCAGCCTATGTGGGGATGGGCCAGGGGGTAGCAGAGGGTTCCAGGCAGGGAAAATAGCATTTATCACAGGGTCAGGAGTGCCTGGGGTAGAGGAAGTGCAGTAGTATCGCAAACTCTGGGTTCTTGGTTTATTTGGGGAGGTTAGTGTTAGTTTCCTTTTAGTGTATCTACTCTTGTTTTCCCTTGGCAATTAGGGTAGGATCCTGGGATCTTTTTGGGGTCCCATCAAAATCCACTTGCCTTTCTGAGAACCTTTTTTTTTTTTTTTTTTGTTACCAGGGATTGAATCCAGAGGTGCTTAACCACTGATCCACATCCTCAGCCCTTTTTTTATATTTTATTTTGAGATTGTGTCTCACTGAGTTGCCTAGAGCCTTGTTAAATTGCTAAGGCTGGCTTCAAACTTGCAATCCTGTCTCAGCCTCCAGAGCTGCTGGGATTATAGGCGTGAGACACCTCATCCAGCTCTGAGAGCTTTTTCACATCTGCCCTAAATGTGAAGTTCAAGCTGATGTCCCCAGCCTGCAGGTGGAGTTGGGAAAGCAAGAGACTCTTCAGCTCATGCTGGTCCTGGATCCTGTAGGGCGAAGATCCCTAGCTGTACAGAGGAGCTGCCTGAAAAGGGGTCTTGGGCCTTCTGTGATCACACTGGCTATCCCACTGCTCCCTTCGTTGATCTCATGGTAATCAGCCCTGCCTTGGGAGAGTGACTTCATTATCCCCAGAGCAACAGCACTGCTGGCAAATGAACATCTATCTTGGGGGGGGGTGGTGATTTATCTATTAGGGTGTAAGCTCTTTGAGGGCAGGAAATGTTTGCGCACTATGTCACCCAATCCTAGTGGGCCTGGTAGAGTGTGTTGACTCTGGCATTTTATATATATATATATATATATATATATATATATATATATATATATATATATATATATATAGAGAGAGAGAGAGAGAGAGAGAGAGAGAGAAGTAGAGGTGGGAAGGGGGGGGCACTCAGGTAAATATCTGTGTAGAAAAGGGAACCAAGATAGTGAGTACTCCTTGGCTTCAGCTAAGCCAGTCACAACCCACAGCTCTGCTTAAAGGCAAAGCAAGATCACCCAGCCCACCTAGGAGGTGGAGGCCGTGGTGGAGGTGGTGGTGATGATGGTGGTGTTGGTGTGTGTATGTGTGTGAAAGTGGGGTGGGGAGGGGTGAGGTGCAGTGTGGTAAGAGGGACAGGTTTCTAGCACCCGAAATGCAGCCGCTACCAACCTGCCTCTTTGCTCCCAAGAAAAGATGAAGGCAAATTATGGAGCAATCTGCTCTCAGTTTCCTGGTGAGAAATCTGGACCGGGTGAGCACGGCTGGCTCCCTCAGCAAGCCGGGCTGCCATTATTTAGCCTCTGGCCCTCCCAGGTGGGAGTTCAAATCCAAACAATGATCCTGACACCTGCTTGGCACAATTGCATACTCTGTTCCCGATTGGTGTCCTCATCGAGCAGATTAAGTGGCTTGTGGGGATGAACCTGCCCTGACGGGTAGGTGGGAGGCTGTGGACACTGAGCCCACCATGCTGAGCAAGCCCATAGGGCTCCAAATTAGTTGCATATCTAAAAACAGTTGTGGTCTCCTCACACCCTCAGGGGACAGGCTGAGGCTCTGGGAGGGCCGGCCTCGATGGAGCACCACCAGCCCTGGTCTGCCTGCTCGGTTCTCTACTTAGATCTCACCTCCATCAACATTTATGCTCTCTCCTGAAAGATCCATAGTCGGGAGGATACTGTAGACATCGCTCACTTAGACTTTGAATGGATGGTATTTCCACTCTGACCTTGCTCTCCTGTGTCCATCATGGGTAAGGGGATCATTTGACCCATTGGTGAGGTGGTCAGTCAACAGACAGTGCCTGATGACAGACCTGTGCCAGGCCAGGATCTTTGTTAGGTACAGGGTCACTGGAGACAGAACCCGCATCTGAAGTCCACAACGTGCCTCAGTCTTAGAGGAGAGATAAAAAAGCAAACTGTGCACTCCTCCAGGACACAACCAAGCCCTGTCACTGTCAACTTGCAGGAAAGGAGGGACAAAGGAGGGAGTGGACAGTACCTGAGAGCTTGTGGGGAGTGGTGAAGTCAGGGGTGGGCAAGGTCAAGATGTTCAGCCAGAGGGAGGACAGGAGTGGGCGGGGCTGGAGAGAGCTGGGGAGGGAGGGCAGAGGAAGCAGGACACACACCAGAGTTCCTTTTTGATAGCCAAGGCACCGAGGTCTTGGCAATTCACTCAGCCATAAAATTCTCAAAAATCATATCTCTGGTGCCATTCTCAGTCCAGATCCTCCCATTCATTCATTCATTCATTCACCAGTTGCAAATGTATTGACATCTATTTGCCAGGCATCAGTACAGAGAAAAGAATGAACATCTTTACCATTGACAGGTTTATAATCTGAGAGATGAGCAATGAAACAGATCTCGCATGGCAGGCCTGCCTCATTCAGGAGGCTCCCTGAGCCTCCATAGATGGCTGACTACTGACATCAGCACCCATCTCCTCCTTGGTTCCTGGATCAGCCCTGCCTTAGGGTGTTAGGGTGACCAGGCTGGAGGGGATGGAACTGGAGGGGTGGGGCTCAGGGAGGAGGTGTTGCCTGGACCAAGACAATATAGAAGTCAATTCCACATAGATTTAGAAGATAGAATTAATCATATCTATACTTATTTTAAAGCACACATATGTGCTGAGTTCATTATGAGCATTATCTAAGGTTTTAACACTGGTGGTAGTATTGTTCCCACTTTACAGATAAGGAAACTGAAGTTCAAAGAGTTAAATAACTTGTCCAAGGTCCCAAAGCTAAGTGGGTAATTGATGGGATGTGGAGTGCAGATTGCTAAAGATGCTCCTGGTATCTAGTTTAATCCCCAGGAGGGTGGGGTGGCAGTTGATTACTGAGATGAGAGGAGGGAAGGTGAGAGGAGACTGCCCACATACCGGATGTAGTTAAAATTCCTTGTCCAGGCCCCATCAAAATCTGACTGATAGCTGGAAGTCTGGCCTCTTCTCACCTCCCAGGCTTGCTCAAGGTATGAATTTTTGGAGTGAAAGACCTCCTGTGGCTCAGCACCAGCATGGGGCCTGCTGCCAGATAATGCTGTTTGAATCAATCAAGACCAATAAAAACAATGTCATTAGCATTGGCTTTTGAAGTGAGACTAGTGCTACTAGAAGGCTGGGGAGCACTCCTTCTCCCAGATGGATGGCTCTTCTGGTAACACATGCACCACACACAAGAGACTAGCATGCACACATGCCACATAGAAACACATGCATACACACGTGCACCTGCAGAAGAATGCAAACAGATTCATGTGTACACAAAGTGCATATGGACATGTGTGCACACACATGAATCCAGTTTTGAAGGCTTGTTCCTGCTGTTACCTTCAGATTAATGCCAGAGAACTTTCTGGTTTCCTTGCAATGTGTACTGTGCCAATATTTTTACAGATAAAGAATTTGACCTCTTTCCAGTAGCAGAACTCTCTGCTCAATGAAGGAAATCAGGCATGCAGCATTCTGAATTCTCCTGCCTGTGAAAAACCCCAGCACTGCCTCCATATTCCCCAGTGAGATATTTTATACGATCTAAAACCATGGCATCTGTATCAGAGGGAAACCTAGCCCTTGACGATAAAGAGACACTTGAAAGAGTGCTCAGGAATAGCAGTATCTGATTTTTATGGTGATGGTTAATTTCTGTAGGTGGTTACACCCCTCAGTCCTGGCTGGTCTCCTTTATCCAGGCCAAGAGAGAGACCAGGTTCATGAGCAAAACAGATGTGGCCTTGTTGTACCATGAGGATAAATATCACCTAGTACCCAAAGAAATGAGGACATTCTGAACCTAGGCTGCAGTAACAGCCTCTGACTTGAACCCAAGGAAAATTGCATTTTTTTCTCCTTCAAATTCCATTAACAAATATTTATTCAGAGTCTATTATTTATTCGGCATCATGTTTCAGTTCTGGGCTTCTCTGTCAAGGCTTTTCCCTAATCCCTGGTTCAACTCTGAGGAAGTAGTCTCAGACTGCTACTGGGAGGGGCTGCTGAAAGTCAGTCCCATCTGGAAGACCCAGGGTCTGAAGGACTTTATGTGTGCTCACTGAGTTCCAATCCCAAGGGCTGTGCTGTTTAATAGCTGTGCTACCTTGGGAAAGCTACATAAACTCTTTGTGTCTGAGTTTCATAATTTGTACAAGGTGGATAATGATAGTACCTACCTCATATACAAAAAGTATGAGATGATTATGTACTCAGCAAGAGCTGCTATGATTACTACTAACATCAGGATAATTACTATCAGGTTAGCTTAGCCCTCTTGCCTTGGGCTCCAGTCTCAGTTTTCTTGCTGTATTACATACAGACTGCATTCACTGGGGCCCTTCCCTAAATTTCAGTCCTTCTGGGCCAGATCCTGACCCTGCTGCACCCACAACAAGACACTGGAACCAATCCCTGTGCACCCTTCTCAACCATGTGTCTTGTGGTCTGGAGGTCTGACCCCAGACTGAGTGCGGCTTGCTTCTGGCTGCCTGGCTCAGCCTGCTTCCCTCAGCCCCTACTCAAGCCTTCTGAAGCTTGGCTACCAGCAGCTGGCCAGTCCTCAGACCAGTCTCCCAGCCTGACAGTGACCCAGGCTGCCAAGCTTAAGCTCAAGCCACACCCTGCCCATTGGAGAAAGTCAGAGATCTGCAAATAGGCCTCTGGTCCCTGAATCACCCTCTGCTTGTCAGAGTTGGGGGGTAACCTGCACTTGCCCTAAGCCGTTGGTCAGACCCCAGTGTGTAGGACTGCAGAGATCCAAGTATGGTGCAAGAAAGAGGCTGTGATCAGAGTGGGTATCTGCCTCCAGCTCTGAAATGGGAACCCCAGAGAGCAAGGGCTCAGCCTGTCTTACTTATCCTGAGTGCTTGGAACTTAGTGCTGTCTGACCCATGGTAGATGCTCAGGAAACGCTTGTAGCGTGAATGAAGCAAACACCCCTATCTTGTAGCTCATCTGGCTTGTGTCCTGCCGCCTTGCATACAGGCGCTTGATTTTCAGGTGAGGGGCCTCACCCCCTGTGTTCAACTTGACCATGTCCCTGTAAAGGAGTCAGTGACTTGGGACGGGGGGAGCCAAGGTTGAGCCTCCAACTTTCTCCCTAGGGCAGAAATGAAGTCACTGATAAATGGCCATGAAACATTTCCTGAAAATCTGCTCTCTGCCTGGCCCTGGCCTAGGCACCATCACCCGGTGCTCTTCAGTCTGCCCAGCCCCACACTGGAGAAGAATGGTCACCACCCCACTGTGTGGCCGAGGTAGGAAGCACCCTGCTCCCTGGTTCCGTCCTCTCCTCCCATGCTGGCCCAGTCCCTCATGTTGCTGGGGGAGCTTCTCAGCCTTCCCTCCCAGCCCTGTTTTCAGTCTCCGGGAGAAGCTAAATGAAGAACCCCAGGCCCATCCCTGACCAGCCCCATGGCCTTAGGGAAATTATGCCACACTCCTCAGTGTCCTTCTCTATAAAATGGGGATGGCTGAGGCACGTCTGGGGGGCTGCTGAGCACAGGCATCAAGAGCAGTGATCTACAGGGCTCAGGGTAGGGCTTCGTATAGAGTAGGTGCTCAATAAAGGCTCCCTTCCTTCCACCCCATTTTGAGATGTTCCATCCCTTTTGGCAACTATAGATATACTACGCTAAGAGGAATGTGGGCTTTGGGCCTTGAAAGGGCAAAGAATCTCCAAACAATGGGAAACACCAGCTCTGCAGTCCAGAGCTGCTTCAGGGTGGTCACCATGCGGCCCTGGGAGGAGGGCTGACCTCACCCGGCCTTTGTTGGTTTCATCTTATTTGTAGAACCTCAAGCAGAGCTCTATTCCTGAAGAAAACCCCCCTGGAAGCAAAAGTACAAACAGAACATCTCCCTCCCTGGAAGGAGGTCAGAGTCCCAACCCCAGGGAGTCACAGATCCCCAACCCAGGACAGGATAACCAAGTGTTCTTTGTTTACCAGGAAGCTCAAACACTATCTGCTCCCTTGTTTCCATTTTCTTCTACTAAATAGATTCCACTGGGGGAAAAATGTTCTGCAGTTGTCAAAAGCTCCCATGGTATAACCTGAACTGTTTCTGAAGGGTATGGTCAATCAACAGTCACGATCTTAATTTTGGAGATACATTGAACTGATGATCAGGATAATTACTATCAGGTTAGCTCAATCCTTTTGCCTTGAACTGATGATCAGTTCAATGTAAGACAAACACATTTTCTATTAGAAAAGATCAAACGTTTAGTATTACTGAACAGACACTGGAGCTAGAAGGACCTGGATTTCCAACCAGATTCTGTTCTTACAAGCTCTGTGATTTTGCTCAAATCGTCCAACCTCTCTGGGCTTCGTTTTCTTTTCCCTTAGAGTGGGAGTAATCACAGTTACGCACTGCCTAAGGGATTTGTCAACGACAGGCTGCACAAACAATGGCAGTCCCACAAGATTATAATGGAGCTAAAAAAAATGCCCATGGCCTGGTGATATTTTAGCCATCATAACATCATAGTGCAACCCATTTCCACATGTTTGTGGTCATGCTGGTATAAATAAACCTGTGCCTCATGAAAAGACAGCACGTTCAATTGTGCTCAGTGCATAAACTTGATAATGATCATAAACGACTGGGTTTCTGGTTTCGGTATTGACTATGTCATACTTTTTATCATTAGGTTAGTCTTCTACTTATAAAAAGTGGTTTATAATGAAGCAGCATGCCGGGTTACGCAGCCAGTCGCTTGGCACCCAGAGGTCCCCGACGGGGTTGACCTATAGCATCTAGGTTTGTGTAAACGCACACTATTGTGTTTATATAACCACAGAATTACTTAAGGATGCATGTGACATGCTTCTCATGGTGTCTCCATCACCAAGTGGCACTGACTGTATATCTGTGTCTGGCGGCTAAGCTTGATAATGGACTAAAGTTTCAGCACAGGATAGATGAGACAGAGAGCTCCCAAACTTCCTCACGCTGAGAAGAAAAACTACCCATCGGCCCTGCCAAGGAGGCTGAAACTGATTTAGCACAGCCTCGCTAAATCTGCACATGCATGTCACCTGGCTTTCGTTTCTATGAACCCTTCTGTAGGACCTGCAGAGAAACCATCTAGCTGCTTCTCCCCAGCTTGATCAAACTGCATAACATTCATTTTTCCTTTTTTACATTGTTTGCTTATTTCTCATGTGGGTTAGCGGCCGAATCTGGCCAGCTGGGATCCAGGCAGGTTCCCTGGGCTTGGCTGCCAGTAACATAAACATATCCCCACCCCCCAAAGCCTGCCTTCTCCTCTCCTGTCAAATATTTTTTCTCCTGCCATTTGCCAGCAGAATTAGATTCACTGAGTTAACACTGCAGATAGGAGGCAGAGACTGCAGGGAGCAGAGAGAACACCATGGGGCAAGGGTCTGCCCAGGGGCTGGTCCCAGCTCTGACAGCTCCTTGATGGGGAAACCTTGGACTTGCCCTTGCCTCTGGGCCTCAGTTTCTCTTTTTGTAAACTGAGGGCTTTATCTCCTGGCCCTCCAAGCTTGCAAGTGTTAAGACCATAAAAACTTAGCTCAGCCTGGTGCTCCTCTCTCCGAGCACAGTTTTAAAGAGCATGTAGTGTTTCAATAACCTGAGAAGGGCTCCAGGAGGGGACAGCCCTCAGCTCTGTGCTGGGAGGAATCACCCAGCACTCCCTGGACACCTTCCAGACGCAGGGACCCCTGATGGACCCTCTGTGCTGAAGGACTCACCCAGCACTCCCTGGACACCTTCCAGACGCAGGGACCCCTGATGGATGTTCTTGCTGCAATTCCTACACTTCCCACAGGCCGAGGCATTTGTCCAAAGTCATTCCAGCCCCAACAGATTCTTCTGATTAACATTAGACAAAAATTCAACCTTGACAGAAACAGTTCCTGAGCAACTGGGAGCAAAATCCAAGTTGTGCGGGCAGGGGGTTTGTAGCTCGGTGGTAGAGCGCTCGCCCAGCGTGTGCGAGGTCCTGTGTTCCATCCCTGGCACCGTAAACTTTTTAAAATGTAAATCCGAGAAGACATTTGCCTCTTGGAGGTGATGACAGACAGCCTCATGAGTGGCTCAGAGGCAGGCAGTGCCCTAGCATGACCTATTCAGGAGATACATCTTTGAACACTGTCAATAATCTCCTGGAATCACAGCTCCCAGCAGGCCAGGAGCTGGTAGAGTGGGACCTGTCACCTACCCACCTGCTCATCAATCCCCTACCTGCTCAGCCATCTATCAGCCTTCTGATGGTTGCTGAAGATTCAGGGAGTTTAAACACTCTGCACGGCCATGTGATGCTAGGGACTGTCACTCAAGACTTTAGTCACATAGTCGGAATAAATTACAAAGGTGCCTGAATGAGTCATTGAAATTGTATGAAATAGTGCTTGCAATATTTATAACTAAATTATGATCATATACAGATGAAACTCACATACAAAGCCCTCTTCTCATTTGATCCCCATTGTAGTCCCTGAAGGTACACTTATCCTCATGTGTTGGTCCACTTTCTTCTTCTATAACAAAATACCTGAGACCGGGCCATTTATAAAGAACAGAAATTTGCTTCTTAAGTCTGGAGAACTTAACATCAAAAGGCTGTCATCTGGTAAGGGCTTTCATGCTGCATCATCCCATGGCCGAAGGTGGAAGGGCGAGAGAGTAAGAGCACAAGAGGGACAGAACCTGCTTTTACAACAACCTACTTTTGCTAAAGATGAACCCGCTCCCACAATGAGGACATCAATCCACCCAAGAGGGCAGAGCCTTTGTGACCCAATCACCTCCTATTCGGCTCACTTCCCAACAATGTTTCATTGGGGATTAAATTTCCGACACGTGAACTTTGAGGGAAGCACTTAAAGTTCATGGAGCCCAGGAGGAAACTGAGGTTGGTGAAGGCTGCTGCACACTGGACACTGCTAAGACTGCTGCTGGGATCCCCAGCCAGCTGCTCGTGATACTTTGCCTCCCAGAAGGCTCATCTTTAATGTCAGGATGCTTCGTGCATTAAAGACAGAGCTGTCTGATCATTCAGAGACTGAGGTGGGAGACAGGGAGGTATGTAACCGTGGCTCTTCACACTGCTGATCTAGCAAATGATTCAGGAGGGCCGAAGACCTAGAGGTATGAGAAACCCATTTTACAGATGAGGAAACTGACATTTGGCAGAGTTAAGTGATCTCTTACTGTCACATAACAATTAAATATCAGACCTCTTCTTCCCTATCAAGGGTCCCTTTTCAGTAGCCAGGCCTTGAGGAAAGTCTGTGTTCACTTGCTGCCCCAAGACAGTGGACAGGAACCACCGAGCAGTTTCCTGTGCACGCCCGCAGATATTCACCCATACGGTGTGTAGGCACTCTTTCCTTCACATACTTGCCCTGCATTAAGTGCCAAAGCAGCCTGCGATCCTCCATGACACAGGCTACTGGCTACAAAAACGATTGTTAAAACAGCTTCGCTGCATTGGGCATGGAATGTCATGTGGATCTAAAATCTGACCTCCCTGCCCAGAATTCTAGGGCAAGGGCTTGGCTCCACGGGACATGGACGTGGAATGACCAGACTTCGGAGAAAACCCTTTGATCCCGGGCCCAGTCTTGCTCTCTGCTTTGCTCCTGCCCTGGGAGAGGCAGTAAAAATGTGCACATCAGCCAGAAAGAGAACATTTAATGCTTTTCTCTGGAGCTGAATAAAGAAGGGGGCTATGCTGGGGCCAGGACAAGCGAACCCCACAACGCTCAGAATTAAAATACATTGGCAGTTGTAGTCATTTGGTGCCCTTAAAATAAAAATTCCTCAACTAAACCTAAACTAGCACAGATAAGACTCAGGTCTGATGCTGCTAGATGGACCACCCTGAGGAGTCATTTTCCCTCTGAGATTTAGACTCTGCATCCATAAAATGCAGCTCACAACCTCTCCCTCCAACTCTCCCAGGCCATAGTGAGGGTTCCATGATATCATGCTTGCAAAAAGACAAAAACTGTAGGATGCGATAAGCAACTGAGGACACCCTTCTCATTCTAGGAAACTTAAAAGGGGTCTGGCCTTGCCTCCTCAGGAGATGTTGTCGACCAAGGAAGTGCCAAGACAGGAATCTAGTTTGGGAGGTCTGAATCCATCTGCTTTTACTACTCTAATGCATTGGGGCATATAATTTCCTCCTCTGTAAAATGGAGATAATGAATAACTGGCAGGACTATTGAGAACCCCAGGAGAAGAAAATGTGAAGCTTAAAGTCTAGAGTGCTGGGTAGAGCATTGTTATTTCTTGGTCTCGTCTCTGTCTCTGTTTCCTCATCTGCCGAGGGAAATGTCAATATTGACACACAGCCCTGAAATCAAATGAGATATCAGTTGTGGAAATAGATGGCATGCAGGGGTGCTTAACTGATGTAGAGTTTGGGTTTTTGAGCCGCTGAGGAGGGGGCTGGATGAATGGTGGGCCATCTGAGGTTTCAAAAGAGGCTGCAGCACACCATTGGCATCTGCCTCCAATTACTACTCATTTGTTATCTGGTCTCAGCTTTTATTTGGAAAGATGCTTTGATAATCAGCTAACTGGGAAAGCATGTCACTTCTACGTTCCCAAAGCACGGTGGCAGTGGTATCTTCTGTTGCAGCCAGTGCACAAGTAACGGAGGGCAGGAGCCAACCACAATGGACTTCTCACTTCTCTGAACACACTCTAAGAAAGAGTCCATCAGTGGGGTCCCTCGTTCAGTTCCAAGAGAAGAGGGCATCTTCTACCCTGGGCCACCAAGTGGCGCATATCCCTAGCCTTCCCTCACTGCTGGTGAGGAACTCCTGGCTTAGTGTGGATTGGCAGGATTGGCAGCAGAAACATAAGGAACCAGGGCTGGGGATGTAGTTCAGTGACAGAGCGCTTGTCCAGCAGGCACTAGGCCCTGAGTTAGATCCCAGAACCACAAAAACAAAAAAAGAAACCCTTGATTAATCAGCTGTTTTGTAAATGGTTGTCTTTATACATAAGAACTTTATTTACCCTTTAGAAAGTGGAAAAGAAAAATCCACACTCAAGCCCGTCAATCCAACAGAACTCTGGCTCTCTGGTGTCTGGCCTTGGGGAAAGGAACTCCCCGAGTTTTAATCTGAACTTTTGCCTTTTTGTGTCTTGAGTTTCCCCATCTCCTGATTCAGTGATTCATGTTTTTCCACTGAATTTTTGTCCTCACATAGACCAATTCTGTCCCATTAGGAATGCCTGGGTCATCGTGTTCTCAGGTGCACCCCCACTGCTGCTCTTGCACCCCGCTTCTATCTGCTTATACTCTTAGTGCCGAAATCACAGCCAAGATCTCACTCTGACTGAGACTTGTCCCCTGGAGGTAACTGTCAGAAGTGGTGAAAGCCACAGAGCAACCCCTTGCAGTGTGTGACTCCACCAGTTCCCCACTGGGGAGGAATCAGCCATTTAAAACCAGACTGTCAGACAAGTCACAGACCAGAAGAAAAGGTCTTCAGAAGGCACATCTGATAAAGTACTACTTTCCAAAATACACAAAGAACTCTTAAAACTCAACAATAAGAAAACAAACAACCCAATTAAAAAACGAGCCAAAGATCTTCACACCAAAGAAGACATGAAGATGGAAAATAAACATAAGATGCCCTGCATCATATGCCCCCAGGGAAGTGAAAATTAAAACAACAGGAAGATACCAGGGCATGCCTGTCAGAGTGGCCCAGATTCAGAACACTGACCACACCAAGGCCTGGCAAGGATGTGGAGCTGCAGGAAATCTCATTCATCGCAGATGGGAGTGCACCATGGAACCGCCACTTCGGAAGACTTAGTTGGTTAGTGTCTTACAAAATCAAACCTGCTCTTAACCTCATGACCCAGGAATCACACTCCTTGGCACTTACCCTCAAGAGTTGAAAATTGACGTGTATACAGAAAACCTGCACGGGGATGTTGGTAGGAGCTTTCTTCCTGATTGCCAACACTTAGATGCATCCAAGAGGTCCTTCAGGAGATGAATGGATAAACTGGTACATCCAGAAAATGGAATAGTATTGACAACTAAAGAGAAATGAATGAGCCCACAAGCCATGAGAAGACAGGGAGGAAACTTCAATGCAAACTACTAAGTCAGGGAAGCCAATCTGGAAAAGTTACATACTGCATGATTCCATCTAGAGGACATTCTAGAGAAGGTGAGACTATGGTGACAGTAAAATGATCCGTGGTTGCCAGGGGTTGGGAGGGATGGCTAGGCACAGTCTGAAGGAAACCACTCTGCATGGTATAATGGTGGACACATGTCATTGTAAATTTGTCCAAACTCATACACCAAGGGTGAACCTAAATGTCAAGTGTGGACTTTGGATGACGGTGGGTGAGTGTAGCTTCATTTACTGTAACAAATGCACTGCTCTGGAGGGAGATGTTGCTGTTGGAGGACGCTGTGCGTGGTGGAGACTCTCTGTACCTTCTCCTAGTTTTGCTATGAACCTAAACTACTCTGAAAAACAGGAACTTGGAGCTGACCAACTTCGGTCTCGACTCTGTCACCTACTGACCAGCTGTGTGACACCAGCTAGAACTACTCCTCGGTCCTCTTGTCCTGCTTTGGAACTCTGGGGAGGAACTCTGCATTCACAAAAGAGGGACCTGTGTTAACACCTTCTGGACCGGGTGGGTTCACTGCAGGCGCTGTGATGGAGGTCAGAATGACTCAAAGGCGGCTCCCACATGGGAGAGCAGACCAGACCCCGTAGCCAACACCACACGCATCACTGAAACGGTGACTCTTGTCTCAAGCTGGGAGGTGATATCCCAAGGCTCCTACTTTTTCATGAGGGCAGTCATTTCCTGAATGCCACCTGGTATGCCTGCCCTTGCTCACAGTGATTTATATTTTTTCATTTAAGTTTCAGAACAAGCATGCCAAGTGGGTACAGTTATCCCCCTTCATACATAAGGAAACTGAAGTTCAGAGGGGTTAAGTAACTTGCCTGAGGTTCAACAGATATAAAATAATGCATACATTCAGGTAGTCAAATGTCAAAGCTTTATTTTGTGATAAATGTACAATATTGCCTTTCTGCTTCTTCTCCTTCCTATTGTGAACCATATACATGATTGATTATATCTAAGTGGATCTTAGAAACGTCAAGTTTTTAGTCTTGCCAAGCTCCTACTCAGTTGTCAACGTTCATCTACTTATTCAACAAGTGTCTCAGTCCATTTCCTGTTGCTATAACAGAATACATGAGACTGGGTGATTTTTGAAGAAAAGAGGTTTCTTTTGGCTTACTGTACTGTTGAGAGTCCAAGATCAGGTGGCCACATCTGGTGAAGGCTAGTACTACTTCAACTTACTGTGGAAAATGGAAGGGAAGCAAATATGTGCAGAAGAGACAAAATGCAAGGAACCAAGGAACCAAGTTGCAGGAACGCACCCACTCCCATAAATTGGCCTTAATCTGTTCATGAAAAATCCACCCCATGGCTCCCACCTCCCTAATCTACTGCATGGAAGGATTAAATCTCAATATGAGTTTTGGTGCAGACCAACTGGACTCAAGCCATAGCAGCAGGAATCCTGAGCAGCAGTGAAGTACGGGGCCAAGCAGAGAGTCCCTTCTCTCCTTCCCTCTTTATCTGCCTTAGATGATGACAAGTTTTTGAAAGAAACTGTCTGCCATCTCCTAGCCTCTGCTGGTCCCTCCCTACAGCAGAGGCCAGTGATTTCTGCAGAGTTTGGCCAGTGTGGTCTGTGTCTCCCCATCGGGGGGCCCCTGTGTTCTCATTTTCAGGCCCTCTGGGAGACACGGGAGGGTGGGCATCTGGGTGTCTACTCTGGGGACACCGCAGGCTTGACAGGGAAGGGAGGAGTATTGGGAAGACCATTTGGTTCATGGCCAGGCCTTTGCCTCCAACCCAGCGTTTCCTGCCGTGAAGCAGCCATTCAGATCTGTCCGGAGCCTGTTTCTATTCTCATTGGCTCATAGATAGAGGGATCAGAAACCCTCAGCAACACTGTCCGGGAGGCTTGGGAGAGAGGCCTCTGGCTTCCCCAAATGACTTCTCTCTAGCCATGAAGGTGCCCTCTGGGAAACCTGAGGAGCCCTGGGCCAGGCCTTCTGCATAAAGAAACCATCCTGGACCAAAGTGGTCCAGATAACAGGGATCAAGGACAGCCTCTGGCTCTCTGCTTCTACCTACTCATCAGACTCATGGAGCTGAGGACAGACCGAATATCCTGGAGGCCCTGTCCAGCCTGGCCTGGCCTCCGGATCCAGGAGCCGGTACGGGGTGCCACAGCATGGTCTCTGGACAGCTTCTCATAGCCAGCAGCCTCTGCCTAGAGTCCAGACCTTTTTGGCCCCTGTACCAGGCTGGCGGCCATTTCTTCTGACCTCATATGTCAGTGCTCTGGCTGGGCTGGGCTGGGCTGAGCTGGGGACAGGATGTTTCTTGCTCCTTCAGGACATATCACCCTCTTGGCCTATGGCCACTTATTCCAGAGCTTCATTTTGTTCCTGAACTGATGGGCTCAGGGTTAGGATGGATTTTAACCCCCTGGTCTGCCCAGATTCGGGACTGCAGAATCAGATGCTGCCAGCCCTCTAGTATTAGGTTTCAGATGCTCTCAGCGTGGGGAAGGGCCTGCTACTGTGTCCCTTTTGTTGTCCAGCTAGCTCCCTTCCCACACTTGGAGTTCTGAGAATCAGCTCTCAGAAAGGAATGGGTCCCTCTGTGGGCTTCCCGAGACTCCCCTGCACCCAGCCCAGCCTAGCACCTGGGGCTGTGGGGTGCTCTCCTTCGTCCTTGAGTCTGGGAGAGGAACACAACTTGCTCCCTAGACCAGTGCAGGAAGGAGCAGGAAAGTATCAGGGTGCTGGGTCCCACACTGGGCACCACGGGCATTTCCTTGGCCCTACTCTCCTAGGAGCCTTGAGAGGCAGGTATTATGCTCCTCTACAGAGGCTAAGAGGGGCCCTAAGAGGGGCAGTGACTCGTCCAGTCAGGCCCTAGCTATGCCCTGTGTTACCCCGGCATCAAGCCCAGTGCTACCGCATCACAATGCCTTCCCTCTCCTTTCCACAGAGAAAGATGCTCTGCTTCCTTGACCTGAGCCACATGGCAATTAATCCAGGCCCATGGGGCATCCTTGCTGGGACATCTGCAGAGTTCCAGGCAAATCTCCAGCCCTTCCGTGGTTTCTTACCTGGACACTGCAAAGCTACGTCCTACCGTCCACAGCAAGTCTGATGTCAGAGGGATCTTCGGAGCCTGCGGCCCTGACCGGGCCCTCCTTCCGTGCACCATCCTCCATAGCTCCCCGGGGCTTACTGGTACCGTGAAGTGTCACAGCCTTTCCTCAGAGGGTCTCACAAGGGAGCTCCAATTTTTCTTCCTCTTCACTCCTCCCCAATCATTGATAAAACTCTGGGACAGTTCTGTCCCCACGACTGTGCTGATTCCTCTGCTGGGCTTGCACTCCCACACTCCTCTTCCAGGCAGGCTTTGAAACCAGCTTTCATACCTGTCCCCACAGGTATGTCCAGCCAGAGAGCTTAACCGCCATTCCCTCCCCTGAGGTACGCTTAAGACAAGTGTGCATCAATCTGTCGCTGTGCTGAATTTTAAGAGCATTAGATATTTGTGGGTGGAACTGCCACTCAGAGACCTTAGCTTGAATGCAGGTACTTAATTAATCCAGAACATACTGCAGCATCATGATTGAACATTCATTTCCTGTTTCCTGAGCGCTGGTGAGTTAACGTCCCCCTGCTGGAAGTAAGTGATCACAGGCCAGGAGGAATTTCTTCTGGGAAAGCAATAACAAAGACTCACAGGTGACCTTGTCAGGGCCCCAGGTTCTTGGGGCCTCTGCATACGGGAATTCTGCCACTCCTTGTCAAGTATTCTAGAAACGGGTTCCGATTTCCCAAGGATATAAATGTCACTGGTTGTATGATTCAATCCTGGGGGCTCAAGTCCCCTGAAAAGGACATATGAAGCTGGGAAGAAAAGGGACAAAGAGTAGGCAGTGTTCTTAAGAGGTGAGTGTGACCTATTCACATGCAGTCAGTGCCCTGGCTCTTCCCCCGTGTGGGCAAGGTCTATGCATGCATGCACATGCAACATGCAAGGAACACAGGGGCTCACTCCTGCTCTCCAGGCAGGAGGTTGAAAAAGGAAACCAAGTTCCATGATTCCTTTCAATGGCAATTTGGGAAATAAGGTCTTCTGGTGAAATGGGAACAAAATCATCTTCTCAAATCCACAGTAGTCACATTTCCTGTCTGCTGTGTCCAGGCCTTGAGGTCCAGGTCTGTGAATACTCACTGCACTCATGCTTTCATGGAGCCCTGCAGTTCCTGGGCATGGTGGGTGCAGAGTGAGCAGCGCATCTCCACCTGAACAGTCAAGCAGCACCCAACAAGTCTGAGGCTGCAAGTATGTTAATTCAGAGGTGCAGACACAAGCAGCATGCCGCTAGTGTACAGAACAGGGAGATGTCAGAAAAGGTGACGTTGGACATGGGCTGCGTCCTCTACACAGAGGCGGGAGACAGGAATCCCAGGCAGCAGCTCTAGTTACTGACATGGAGGCTGAACAGTCAGTTTTATGGAGTGGTAAGTGGGTGAGCTGAGGATGCTGAGGAAGCCCAGAAAGGTCAGTGGGCCTGGATGGCTGGATGAAAAGTGGAACTTGGGCCTGCAAAGCTCAGGAGCAAATCTCATGTTAAATGCAGAGTGTATTCCTGGCTGGAGATGCTTTCGGAAAGCTTGCTCTGGGGGGCAGAAACCTACTCACACCAAGGAAGTTCTAGAATGTAGCTGTCATGATGAAGTTTCAAAAAATAATCTAGTAGGCAAATAGCGGCTCCCAGAGATGCTTTAATTCCCAGAACCTGTGAATGGCACCTTATATAGAAAAAGAAACTGAAAATGGATTCAAGGATCCCTTGAGATGAAGGAGATTATTCCAGATTATCTGGTTGGATCTAAATGTCATCACAAGTGGCCCTACAAAAGGAGGCAGAGTGTAGTGGTCCTGTAATCCTAACAACTCAGGTGGCTGAGGCACTAACACAGACACTCTTGAATTGTCACACATTGTCAGCCACCTCAATCTGAGAAGGATTATATCACGGTTCTTGATTACTTCTGCTAAGTAGACTAAATATAGGATAGGGAGAAAAATCTTCTTCCAAGTTCTATAGGTACAGCATAAAATCGATCAGAAACCCATGACAAATGATTGACCAATTCTGATTAGAAATGTAAAAAGTTAGAAGCCAAAAGAGAAGTGGGCTTTTGCAACATAGTTTTAAGGTCTTGGAATAAAGAAATGACCTTTCTCTGAGTGTTTGGGAACTGTGGCTGCAATAAATCATTACCATGCTCTTCAAAGCCAAGTCCTTTCTGTTTACTTTAAAGGCTTCAGAAAAAAAGTATTTCCTATTCACATAGACGAAATCTCACCAAGGAAAGAGAAACCCACTACAAAAACTTAACATCAGCGGGAATTTCACCAGGCGCTCGTTTCAAAGGTGCTGGAGGAGTTGAAAAGTGGAATAGAGGCCGTTGACAATAACCTGATACAATGAAACTAAATGCATTCAGCTGTGATGTATAACTCATTAGGAAAAAAATTGCCAAAAAACGGAAAAATAACCCAAAGGTTAGCAGTAGCAGGAAGCTACTGCAGTCCCTAGACTGGAGCGACAAATGACAGGGAGCAGTGTTATGGCGCCCAGGAACTGGGTAACTACAAAAGCTGGAGCTGTGGCTGTCGAGCGGTGGGAGAAATGCCCAGGTCTCTCTTTGTCCCGCTTTCTAAACTGCCTCCTGTGCTTCCATTGGCTGAATCCAGCGGGCCCTAGGCGGGAGGGAAACCACAGAGACTGCATCAGGGCAGAAAAGAAGGGGTGCTGGGCAGAAGGGCAAAAAGAATGCGGGCAAGGGCAAAACCTCTGAACCAATGTCCTGTGGTCAGTGAGAGCCCTTAGCTGAGTGAAGCATGTGTCCTGCCCACAACCCACTGGACCTAGGAGACCTGGGAGCCTCCCTCCTGCCTTGCCAACATCCCTCAGGGTGTAACCTCCCATTTCATTTATCCTGCTGGCCCTGCTCTCTGCATGGGGTCCATTATGCCCTTAGCTGTGGTTGCTAGTGCCCCCCCAAGCTCCTTTCTTCCACTAGCCAACTCTGTGAGCTCACCTCCGGACCATCCCACCTTCAAGATGAATGACTAGGGTTTTCACTGAGAGGTTTTTTCCCTCCTGACAAATAGGTGGTAAGTCCAACTCTCCTACACCAACTGGTGATCTTACAATTCAGTTCAATCCTGACACTGAGTCCCAAGAATTAGCACAGACACTGTAGGTTTAAGGGTTTAGTCCCACAAGACTGCCCTCCTTTAGAAACCAGCCATTAAGTCCTAGGCCACCCCTACTTCTGATCAACTGGCAATAAATCCAGGGGTCCCATGGCCTCACCTCTGGTTGGATAATTTGTTAGATTGGCTTACAAAACTCAGGAAAACATTTTATTTGCATCTCCCAGTTTATTGTAAAGGATACAAATGAACAGCCAGGTGAAGAAGAGTCCCAAGCACAGGAACTTCTGAACCTATGGAGTTGGGGTACACCATCCTCCCAATTCATGGATGCCATAATTGATCTGGAAGCTTCTAGAACCCCCATCTAGGCAGTTTATTGAGACTTCAAGACACACAGGCAGATGGATTTAATCACTGGCCAAGGGTGATGGCTCAATCTCCAGCCCCTCTTCTTCTCAGAAGTGGAGGGTGGGGCTGAAAGTTCCAACCCTCTAATCATGCCTTGGTCTTTCTGGTGACTAGCCCCATTCTGAAGCCACCTAGGACCCCGAGATACCAGACATCTCATTAGCATACAAAGTACACACTTATCACTCCCAGATTCCAAGGATTTTAAAAGCTGGGTGTGAGAAACTGATAAAGAGCAAATATTTGATTTTATTACACCACACTCTGCCTCATTTAACCCTCAGTCAGGGCTGATTGTGCATCCCCCTCCCCCTGCCAAGTTCATATGTTAATGCCCTAACCCCAAGTCCTTCAGATGTGACTGTATTTGGAGATAAGATCTTTAAAGAGGTAACTAAGTAAAGTTACTGGGCTGGGCCATAATCCAACATGACTGGTGTCTTCAAAAGAGATCAGAACAGAGACACACATAGAGGCAGAGGGAGAAGACAAAGAGAGAAGATGGCTATCTATAAGCCAAGGAGAGAGGCCTGCAAAGAGACCAACCCTGCTCTCTCCTTCATCTCAGATTTCTAGCCTCCAGAACTAGAAGAAAATAAATTTGTGTTGCTTATGACACCCTGACAGTGGTACCTGGTAGTAATATAGTCCTCCTAGCACCCCCAGGAGCGGGTACTGTTATCATCTCCACCTTATAGCAGAGAAATCATGACTTAGGTTCAATACTGTGCCCAAGGTCCCACACTGATGCCTGCTTGAGGTCACACTGCAGGCAAGTGGTAGGCCTTGCCTTTTCCTGCTGGTCTCTGCAGCCTCCTAGGGTACCTCCTCATTATGCACTCACTGGCCCTGAAACTCTCCTCTCCGGGACAGGGACTGTGGCCACACGTAAGCCCAGCAGGGCAGTGGAGTAGGGTGAAATGAAAGTCCAGTAGGACCTGGGCTTGGATGCTGGTTCTGCCATTTGGCAGCTCTGGGACTGTCAGGTGTCTAAATCTCGTTCCCCTCCTGTAACATGGTGAGGTAGGATGAAGAACAAAGGGTGCTGAGGTTGGAGCAAGGGGCCTTCCCAGTTCTCCTTGGGTGGGACCCCAGCCTAGAGTCTGGGCTTTGGTGGGCAATTTGGGGGCAGGGAGGAGGACGCTTATCATGGAAGGGAAGGAGGACAGTAGGGAACCATCTGCCACTAACTGTCTCACCCGCATCTCCCCTTCACAGCTGAGGAAGCAGGCCTGGGATGGTGGTGGGCAAGAAGGTATCATTTTCTCAGGGACCCAGAGTCAGAACTTAGCAAAGCTGGGAATCAAACTCAGGTCTAATTTCAGAGCTTCTGCCTCTTTCAGCAAGGCAAGGAGTGATTTGCTCTGAACTGCCTGTCCCAGAGCTCACCTTGTCGATCTCCCAGGGCACCCAGCACTGACCCTGTGCTGGCTGCTGGCTGACTTCATGTTTCCCAAGAGCCTCTGCTGCAAGGGAGGAGGGAGTCGGCACCAATCCAGAGCAGCTCCCTGGGCTCGAACCAGCACCGGATACAGACACTGTTTGCCCAGCAGGGTAAGCAATAATCTTTTCATCTATTCCTGGCTCCTGGAGATTTGCCTCTCTCTGGGGAAATTACTTTGGGGTCACAGTGAAATCTCTGTGACAGTTAATAAAGAAACTTTTCTGTTTTCTGGAACCAGGTCCTGGAGCCCTGGATGCCTGGAGGGGGCTGTGTGTGTGTGTGTGTGTGTGTGTGTGTGCGCGCGCGCACCCCTGCCCTTTTAACCACCAGATGAGGTAAAAATAGGTGAACAGTGGGCTCACTCTGAGCTCAATGATCTCTTTGGACAAAGTTCCCTCTGACTTTGTCATTTGCACACACAGAGTCCTAGGAAAGAGGGTTTCTCCGAGGAGGTCTGAAATGATATTTAAAATATGTGGGGGGATTCAGGAATCTTGACTTCAACCTTCCACTCTGCAAACTGAGTGGGGTACATAGCCTGAGGATGGACACACAGAAAGGCCATGGGGTTCAGCTGCCATGTTGGGGGTTCTAGTCCTGGCTCTGCCACATGCCCTTAGGGAGTTACTTCACTTCTCTAAGACTCAATTTCCTCATCTGTAAAATTGAATAATAACAGGACCCATGTCCTAGTCTTCCTTGGCAATTCCAAAATTTCTGATTAGGAAAAAAAATAGGGGATGGAAGTCATCTTGTTTCAGGGCAGCAAGGGGGGAGGTGGATTTGAAGCCACAGTTGCACTGTATAGTAAGGCCATGTTTCTACTTAGATGGTCTGTTCTGGAGGTGGCCCTGGAAAAGCCCAGAATCTCCTGGCCCTGCCACTGAACAACAAATCTGATCATACAGAGAATCACCTAGCACCATGCTGGCCAAGTTAATTAGCACAGAATATACTTACTGCCATTATTGTATTACTGTGACTAGCAGGATATGATAGTTGTCCCCCATGTTTACAGAACTCTGAGGAAGGAAGCCTCAAGCTGGTCATCATAAGCAGCATCAAAGGGTGCCAGGTTTCATGGGGAGGCTCAGCAACCCTGTTTAATTCTGCCTGGACTTTGCAGAGTGGGTGACATTTGTACTGTGGCCCTAAGGGTGCACCTGAGCCCACCAGGTGTTGGGGCAGGGAAGGGAGGGGTCAGCATGAGTGAAAAGGGAGTGTGGACAAGAACTGCCCAGTGAAGGTCTGAGTGCCAGTCAACAGCAGAAGGCGGGGTGAGAGAGCTGGGAACACCATCTGTTCCCTTCTGAGTCCCCAACTCAGATGCCTGGTGCTTAGCTGTTTGGCAGGGAGACCTAGGAGGCTGTTAGGAGGCTGTCCCATTCCAGGTGGAGGAGATGGCAGGGAAAGTGAGGGGACAGAGAGTGTGGAGAGTGAGTGAGCCCCACGAGACCCATGTGAGACTGCATGGGCCATCAAAGTGGCTGGTGAGGTCCCGGTAGAGGTGACAGTGGTGGGAAGGGCAGGAAGAGCAAGGGTGGAAGGCTGGGGTAGGTGGCAGTGCTGTTAGGGAGAGAATGCAGGAAACACCAACCATGGTGCGACCCAACTGAAAACACCCCGTTTGTTCCGAAATGGACCATAATCAAGGATTCACCAGGGCTGACTCCAAACAAAAGCATCAGAATGGTGGCTGAGCAGCTGCTTCTCTTATGGGGTCATAGTACAATCTCTGGTGGCTGGCTAATCCCTCCTTTGGAGCAAAGAGGGCAGGAACCCAAATGTGGGCTCCGCTCATTCCCCAACCACCTGTCTAGATCACTGAACTAATAGCTAACATTTATCAGGTGCTTACTGCATAGAGAAACCGTGCCAAGCTTCTGGCAGGTTTCAATCCACCCAATCCTGGTAATAAAAAACCCAGAGGAGTATTTTTTTTTTTTTTTTTTGAGAGAGAGAGAGAGAGAGAGAGAGAGAGAGAGAGAGGGTGGGGGGAGGGAGGGAGGGAGAGAGAGGGAGAGAGAGAGGGAAAGAGAATTTTTTAATATTTATTTTTTAGTTTTCAGTGGACACAACATCTTTATTTTATTTTTATGTGCTGCTGAGGATCAAACCCAGCGCCCCTCAAATGCCAGGCGAGCCACATCCCCAGCCCCCCAGAGGAGTTTTATAGCCATTATGCAAAAGAGGAGACTTAGGGTCAGAGAGATTTTGCCCCTGAGTCAAGGCTGCACAGCAGTAGCAGTGGAGCCAGGGTTGGTCTGACCTGGTTGGTTAAAAGATTGCTTTCAGAACCTCATTTCCTTGTGATTTCCCTGTTCTGTGATTCTTTCCCTCCCTAAGATTGCAAGAAGGTTAAATGGTAGAATAGGAAACTGAACCTGGGACTGTCTATCTCCAAGTCCAACACCTTTACTACCCTGCCCTCTCCCTCAGTGATCTTTCATTCAATTTCTGGTGGGAAGGAGGGGTATTGCCTGATTATAAAGTTAGAGAGAGAATGCAGAAAACACCAACTACCAGCTACCCGACTGAAAACACCCCGTTTGTTCCAAAATGGACCATAATCATGGGAGATTAGCTCCAAGACTCCCATGAATGCCAGGATCTGAGGATACTCAAGCCCCTTATATAAAATGACATAACATTTGTGTGGAACCTGCACACTCCCTCCTGGCTACTTTAAATCATCTCTAGATTACTTATAATAAAGAACACAATGAGAATGCTATGTGAATGTTTGTTGTACTGTATGTATTGTTTACGAAACAGTGACAAGACAGAAAGTCTACATGTTTGGTACAGTTGCAGATTCTTTTTTTTCCCCCCGCCAAATACTTCCAATCTGCAGTTGGTTGTGGAACCTGCAGATTCAGAGGGCCACCTGCAAGCAACTTCTGGCTCTTAATGATCTAGCTGGGATGAGGTGTCAGGTGAAGAACTAAGCCCAGAGCCTGGGGAACAGGAGGTCACCCAGGGTCTAGCTCACTTTCACGGCATTCTGGGGTCCAGCACCAGCCTGGCCCTTGGTAGTTCCCAGTGGATGACTGGATGTGTGTTGGGGGAGAGGGCCCATAGCCCCAATGATAGCCAGATCCCGGCCTCTGCCTCAATGTCCCTGGTGAGGTTGTATGTAGCTGGGCACTGGCTGCTACCTGCTCAGCATGACACAGGAACTGCCCAGGGGTCAATCCAGCCTCTGACCCCAAAGTCTGCAGGCCCTGGGCCCAATATCCTCTCTGGATCTCTCTGCTCCTCCACTCCTCATCTGGCCCCTCTATGGCCAGCCTATGTCCCCATGAGCCCCACCCCCAACTAGCTCTTTCTTAATTTCATCAGCCAAGATACAAAAGTTAGGAAGCTGAACCAGTCCTGGGGGCACCTGGAGACTGAATCCAGGGTCACAGCCAATAGGGCCCTAGCAGGAGGTGTGACGGTGAGGTGAGCTCAGATGAGCTGAGCTGCTTATGCCTGGGAGGCCTGGTGTAAGTGCCCACGATGGGCTCAGAGGTTCCGGATTGCCACAGTGAATATTGAAGATAGAGGAGAGTTGGAGGTGTGGGCAGGGCTGCTGATTTGACCTCAAAAAAATCTCTGCCAATGTGTCTTAATCCCCTGAAAGAGGACCGGGGCCAAAGACATGTAGGGGCAAGGCTCCTCTGTGACACCTGTCTCAATTCTGAGACCTTTTGCTGTGGTCCAAACCAAAGAATTAAGGGATTAAGTGAGTAGAAAATAGTATCTAGAGAATTTCAGATGCAAGAGCACTTGGCAAAACAGTCCCACTTTACTTTAAAAATAAAGCATAATGCATAGCTCTTGGTCTCTCTCAAGTTACTGCTTCAAGAGTTAAAAGATGCTTGAGTTTCATGGGCAGACACGAACAAATAAATGCCACACACCTGGAGGGTGAATAAGGAACAAGCCATTATTTTGTTTATTTAATTTAACTATCCGAAAATACTTGGGCAAGAAAAATATGCATCAATGAGTTTTTCCAGTAGAATCTGGGGGTCCTAGTGAAATAATTTGTTTTCCCTATAGGTACGCAGTCCATCATATGTATCTGATCCATGTTTATGTATACATGTGGTACGGAGACCACAGAGGAGGCAACATACAACTAATAGGCTGGTTCCTTACCCACAAATATCTTCAAATTCCTTCTGTATCCGTATTTGTAAATATTTTATGTAAACCAGATGGATTTGCAGAACATGTGCACTGGAATCTGGTTTTATTTTTTAACAACATGTACTATAAAATGCTTCAGAAAAATGATCTGTGCATTTGAAAGGAAGAGGAAAAAAATAAAAAGATTTCTGGGACTACTTCTGAAACAGCAAGAGAATCCAGAACACTTTCTTGGGAAATGCTGGTATTGGGAGCATCTGCTCAGAATTGGTCCAAACCAGTTCCCTTGGAGCAGTGGTTCCCAATGTGGCACATTCTAAGCACCTGGGGTGATTTTACAACTTCTGGTGGTTGCGTCTCTCCCTTTACCAATTAAAAGCTCTAAGTGAGACTTGGGCACCTCAGGAGTTTGCACAATTTCCCAGGTGTTGCTACTATCCAGGATTGCAGCTTCCAGTATCCCCAGCTGGAGGACTTAGAGCAGTGGTTCTCTGCCCAGTCCTGCCCAGGTGTACATTAGAACTAACTGGGAGCTCTAAATGTCTCTGTGCCTGAGCTGTGCCCCAGATCAGTGACATCAGGACCCAGTCAGCAGGAAATCTTAAAGTTTTCCAGGTGATTAAAACCTGCAGCCAGAACTTGGAAGCACTATCCTCAACGGATTTGGGAACGATCCTAAGGGATGTGACTGCTGAACTACCTGTGCTTGATGGGGCCCTATCATGGGCCAGATGCTTCATCTCATTTGGGGCTTGAGTCTTGCTCCAATTCTCCTCTATCTTCTAATTTTGTGATGCTGAGCCAGCTCTTGAAGTGCTCTGTGGCTTTTGCCCCTAGACTCCAGGCCTCATCAGTATCTTTAGATTCTGGCTCCTTCTCTTCATCTGCCCATGGGCACAGCTTTATCCTAGGGCCTAGACTTCCCCCCCTCCCCCTTCCCCCCCTCTCCCCACTCAGTCACCCCACCCCACCTGCAGCTGGAGGCATCTTCTGAAAAGCAAATCTCATTACTTTTCACCTTTGCTCAAATCCTTCGGCAAATACGGAGACACTGAACTCTCATAAGCCACCAGTAGGAAAGTGAAATGGGGCTGCCACTATGGAGGTGTCAGTATGGAAGTTTATTTTTATTTTTTATTTTTAGTTGTAGATGGAGACATCTATTTTGTTTATTTGTTTATTTATTTATTTATCTTTAATGTGGTGTGGGATCAAACCCAGTGCCTCATGCACGCTAGGCAAGCGCTCCACCACTGAGCCACAACCCCAGCCCCAGCATGGCAGTTTCTTAAGAGGGAAACACATATTTATCATACAGTGCAGCAACTCCATTCTAGATCTCCCCGTGAGAAATACAAACATTTATCCACACAGACTCACATGCAAATGCTCGTAGAGTCAGTATTAATTGTAGCCCCAATCTGGAAAGAATCTAAATGTCTATCAATTGGTAAATGGATGAAACGTGGCATAACTAATAGATGGAATTGCCACTTGGTGCTTCAACATAATGGAACCTCAGAAACACAATGTTGACTGAGAGAAGGCAGACAAAAGAGACCAAGTACTGTCTGTGTCCATGTGTATGACATTTCTAGAGAGACGAATCTATAGAGACAGAAAGCAGATCAGAGTTGGGAGACAGGATTGAGGATTGACTGAGCTTTTGCGGGGTGATGGGAATGTTTTAAAACTGGATTGTAGTTGTACAGCCATATGCATTTACTGAAAAATGTGGAACTATGCACTTACAATGGGTGAATTTTATAGCATATAAATTATACTTCTAATAAAGCTCTTTTTTTAAAAAAAAACAACTAAATTTTCATGTCAAGTAGGGAATTGAACAAACTTCTTTCCTGACTTGTGATGCTCTCCTCTGCAGGCTGACCTGTATTTTCAAAATCATCTCTCCAACATCCAAACCCTCCATGGCCACAACTCACCTTCCCCCGCTGCCAACTATGCCATGGCAAACTCCCTCTCACTCTCAACACTCCAAGCAAATCCACCATATTTCTTCTTCCCATTTTTTTTTCTTGCAGTACTGGGGATCTTACTCAGGGCCTTGCACATGCTAGGCAAGTGCTCTACTACTGAGCTAGACCCCAGCCCTGCACTACCCTTCTTAATTCTATGATTCTATAATTCTCATTATTTACTTACACATTTATCTCTCCCATGAAAGCAGTGATTTAAAAACTCAGGCAAAGAGAAATTGTGTGGTACAACCGATTAAAAAGGGAAATAAAATAGACTAGAAAATAGAAATTACTTCATGAAAATTATTGATTTTATTTTTGTATGTGCACATACCAACTGTCCCTGCCTTATAATGGTTTGACTTAATTTTTTTTACTTTCCAATGGTGTAAAGCAACATACATTCTGTAGAAATTATACCCTGGGGCTGGGGCCGTAGTTCAGTGGCAGAGTGCTGGCTTAGTATATGTGAGGCACTGGGTTTGATCCTCAGCACTGCATAAAAATAAACAAATAAAATAAAGGCTGCTGACTACACACAGCTACAAAAAAAAAAAAAAAAAAAAAAAGGAAGTTATACTTTGAATTTTGAATTTGGATCTTTCCCTGGGCTAGAAATGTGTAGTCTGATCTTCTCTCTTGATGCTGGGCAGTGGCAGCAAGTGGCAGGTCCCAGTCAGCCCCATGATCATGAGAGAAAACTACTATATGGTACAGTGTGCCATGTTGCTAAGCCACAATGCTCCATGGGCTAGGTGCATTACATGCATTTTGGACTTACAATATTTCAACTTACAATGAGTTTATACAGATGTAAACCCAATGTGAGTTGAGGGGTGCCTGTATTTGCGTGTATTGCAGGGCTGCATATTTCATTATGGCTTCAAGTTTAAAAAGTGTGAAGAACATTTCATTAGATGAAGCACTCCTTGAGGGCAGGAACTGTGCTGTATTTCTGCCTCTCCATGGTCAGGGTGGGTCTTGGAACCCAGAAGTCACCCAGTCTGCTCAGTGGAAGAGTACCTTTGCAGGCACGTGAAACTCCCCCTGCAACTTGACGATAAGCACTTTTGTGTCTTATATTTTCCACCTCCCACAAAATGCACAGGATTAAGAAAAAAAAAAAGTTGTTTGTTGACTGACAGACCACACCCTCCTATAGTCAGACTGGCCATAAACCCCAATAAGAAGTTCAAATGATTGCTCTAAATCTTTATTGGACAATTAAATATACAAATACATTTTTAAAAAAAGAATTGGGCTGGGGGTATAACTCAGTGGTAGAGCTTGCCTAGTATTTGCAAGGCCCTAGGTACAGCAAGCAAAAAACCCCCCAAAAACAAACAAACAACAAAAAAAAAATGTTTTACCACATCCGTTTAGATTTCCAACTTCAGGAAAATAAGGGCACCTCTCTGCAGTCCCCTTTGGCTTCAGGATCTAACTGTTCTCTACCTTACGTAAAAATAATAATATGTAATAACAAGAAGTCCAATCTAAAACTCCAGATGAGACTGGTGACACGATTTGTGGGATTCATTGTGAAATAAAATATGTGAGGACCCTTGTTTGAAATATATTAAGGATTTTAAGATGGTGAGAGCAGAGCACCATGCCCCATTCAGCGTCCTCTCAATGCAGGAACACCAGGCACTTGCCCAAAGCCAACTCTGACCCTGATCCACAAAGACAGAGATGTGGGGTGTAAAGGATGAGGCTAGAGTTTAAAAGTGTTACCACAGTAGGTCTTAATGGATGGGATACAGAAAAGTCCATTTCACCAAATGTTTAGAGAAACAGGGATTTAAATATGCTTTTGAAATGAATAAAATAGGCTCCTGACCGGGTACAGTGGTGCACACCTATAATCCCAGGTACTCAGGAGGCTGAGGCAGGAGGATCACAAGTTCTGGTCCAGCCTGGGCAATTTAGTAAGACCCTGTCTCAAAATAAAAATATAAAGGCTGGGGTTGTAGCTCAGTGGTAGGGCACTTGCCTAGCATGCACGAGGTTCTGGGTTCAATCCTCAACCAGCCAATCAACAAACAAAAAACCCCCAAACAACGACAGAAAAACAAGCCAAAGTACCTCTAGCTGCCAGTACAGGGCTGACAGATTCGATATTTGGTTCAGCCACAAACTCTGTGCACTTGTCCTTTAGGTTAACATTGTCCATCAACTGTGACAGTGGTGAAGGAAACTATGGACTGTCTGACAGGGGCCCAAATCAACAAGAACACAAGAGACAGGCTTCAGAGAACCATGTGCTTCAGGGCGGAAGAGTGACTGAGCACAGGCCCTCAGTTTCCCTGCCCTGCATGCCCATTTGTTTGGCCAGGGCCTTTGACTTTCACCCACTAGCCTGGTCCTCTGGGAGAGCACAACATCACAACATAGGCCAAGTTTGCAGCCTGGTCGATTCCCCAAGCTTGGATCCTGTGTTCTCCTCTTCCCCTTGGCCGAGACCCCAAAACGGCGAGAAAAGAGTCCAAACTCCTTTCTCTCTTTGTCTTATAAAACCTGGATGGGAGGATTGTCAGGAAAAGGGAGAGAGAGGAAAGGTTTCAGGTGCAAAACCATACCGAAAGGGTCTATTTGCTGGTCATTCCTCGAAGAAAATTGCCTTTGACTTGTTTGTACAAACAGGTCTTTCAAACTGAGATGGGAACATTTTTTAAAGGTTGCCCTTCTTTCCACACAATTTCAAATGTCATCATTGAAATGATTTGGAGCTTCTTTGGAACAACATTTTACTCCTAACCGTGTCAAAAGCAATTTCCCAGAGTGAAGCCTTCCTGAATCTTTAAAATGTGGGGTCTGAGCCATCTCCCTCGGGGCCAGCTGGGGTCAGGGTCTGCTGGGTCAGGGTCTGCCCCTGGGGAGCATTAGCTTGCTTCTTGCTGACATGGGGAATCAGAGGGCTCCAGAGGAAACTTCCATAACATCTTTCTTTTAACGCAGCAGAAACCATTCTTTAAATAGAAGGCATCTTGTAGAGAGGCCCAACCTATAAAAGACTCAGTGGTAAACAGCTCTAGCTCACAGGCAGGCAGGAACCGCGGCTGGACATCACCCTCACCCCCTGCTGAGGAAGGGCCTCTGTCACCTTTAGTACTCAACACAGCCCAGTCTGACACCCCCTGGTCTATTCTGCTCCACCCAGGGGCCTCCCACAGGCATGCCTAACCTTCCCCTGTCTCTAGGCTGGTGGGTGACGTGGCCACCACCCCGGGCTGCCTCTGTTTCCTTTTAGCTGTCGGGAATTGAAGGGCCCTGAAAGATTTGAAGCAGCTTGTGCATTTGTGTGGTCTCAGCGGAGTCTGCTCTACTGCATTCACTCAGGCCTGTGTGGCCTGGAGCCCTCAGTGGGAGGAAGTTCGTGTACACGTCCTCACCCTGACCCACCTACAGCGTTTCCTGAAACCCATTAGAGCCACAGAAGCAGTGCCCATGTGAAATCATTTACCATGTGCCATTTTGGCTCAAGACAGCAAATGAACCCCACATTCAAAATGAGTTGAAACTGGAGCGCCTTGGGCACTCTACCAAACCAGATCCAAAGCACCCCTACTTTGCAAGGTGATTCAAGACCCAGACACACACAGGCCAAATGCCAGGTATCCATTGCCTCCTCTTTGTTCCGATTCTGGCCAGAATTTTAGAAATTTTAATACAATGATTTCCCTTCTCCTCATCCCCCTCTCACTCCCTTTTTCTCCTTTGATAAGTTTTAAAAGATGCATAGATTCTTGTAATTCCCCTTACTTACAATCAAAGTATGTTATTTGCATATATGAATATGCTACAATGAAGCACATTATTCTGTATAATTAAAATGCACTAATTAAAAAAGGATAAAGGCAATTCCAACACCCACCTCCAAGTTCCCTCCTGTAATCCATTTGATTCTTACCCCAAATTCTAAAGGGACTAAATATCTGTTCTTTATGACTATAGTCAAGTCTCTTCCATGATGTTATATATGTGGAATCATAGGGTGTACAGCATTGAGAAACTGATTTCTTTCACTTCTCATCAGACATTTAAGCTTCATCCGAGATATTTCATGCATTAGTGCACTCTTTTTTGGTAATGGGGACTGAACCCAGGGCCTTGCGCATGCTATGCACTCTACCACGGAACTATATCCCCAGCCCTGTGTTCATTAATAGTTAATTCCTTTTTGTTTCTGAATAGTATTCTACCACATGGATGTACAACGGTGGTTTATCCATTCACTCATGGAGAGGCATTTTGTATTTGTTTCTGGTGACTTTCAATAATGCAGCTGAGTGCATTCAGGTATAGGTTTTTGTATGAACATAAGTTTTTACTACACTGAGATAAATGCCCAGGAGTGGAATTTCTGAACCATTTTCTAAGTGTCTTTACCTTTTTAATAAACCACCAAACTGTTTCCAGAGTGATTCTGCATTCTCACTAGTGATCCATGAGAGTTCCAGTTGCTCCACAACCTTTCTGACCTTTGACATTGTTAGTATTTTTTTAACCCATTCTAATAGGTGTGTACCAGTAGCTCATTTTGGGTTTAATTTTCATTTTTCTGATGACTAATTATGTTAAGCATCATTTCATTATTTGACATTCATATATCTTCTTTGATGAAGAAGATATATGCCCATTTTTAAAAACTGGATTGTTTTCTTATTGTTGAACTTGAGACTTTCTTGTATATTCTGGGTATAAGTCCTTTGTTGAATATGTGATTTATAAATATTTTTCCTAGTGCACAGCTTGTCTCTTTACCCTAATTAGAACAAATTATTCATGAAGTTCAACTAAAGGTCGATTTTTTTTTTTTAAATGGATCATGCTTCGGGGCTACTGTGTCTAAGAATTCTTTGCCTAACCAAGATCATGAAGAATTTATATTTGATATTTCTATCTCTGATCCATTTGGAGCTTATTTATTTATTTATTTCCTCTCTCCCTCCTTCCCCCTCTTCCTTGGATATCCCTATTGTTTTATCATCATTTGTTGAAACCAATGTCCTTTCTCCAGTGCATTACTATTGTTCCTTGTCAAAAACCAGTTGACTGTATTTTCATGGGTCTATCTCTGGGCTCTCCATTCTGTTCCTTTGATGTAGATGACTTTGCTTTTGCAAAGTCTTGATTTGTCTTGATTTGTGTGTGTAGCACAAGTCCTCCCAAATTTGTTCTTTTTTTTTTTTTCCTCCAAAAAATTTAGTTTTTGCTATTCTGGTTCTTTTGCCCTTCCAAATAAATTTTATAATAGGCTTATTGATATCTACAAAGAATCCTGCTTGGACTTTGACTGGGATAGCCTTAAATCTATACATTTATTTGGGGGGAGAATTGATATCTTGACTATATTGAATCTTCCCATCTGTGAATCAGGTTTGGCTTTCCATCTGTTTAGATTTTTAAAATTTCTTTTTTTTTAAACAATTTTTTTAAAGAGAGAGAGAGAGAGAGAGAGAGAGAGAGAGAGAGAGAGAGAGAGAATTTTAATATTTATTTTTTAGTTTTCGGCGGACACAACATCTTTGTTTGTATGTGGTGCTAAGGATCGAACCCGGGCCGTGCACATGCCGGGCGAGCACACTACCACTTGAGCCACATCCCTAGCTCCTAAAATTTCTTTCCATCAGCATTTTATAGATTTCAAAACACACACACCCTTGTCCTCCCACCAATAAATGGTTCATTTAGGAGCAGTATAAATGAGACTTCCCATTATTCTTTTCTACTATATAGAAATATGGTGGATTTTTTTCCTGTTGACTTTTTTTAAAATATTTTTTTTAGTTGTCAATGGACCTTTATTGATTGATTGATTGATTGATATATGGTGCTGAGAACTAAACCCAGTGCTTCACACATGCTAGGCAAGCTCTACCACTGAGCTACAACCCCAGCCCTCCTGTTGACTTTTTAATGGTTTGGATATGGAATGTCCTCCAAAAGCTTGTGTTGAAGGCTTGGTCTCCCATACCGCAAGGTTCAGAGGTGGGGTTTTGGGGCAATGAATTGATCATTAGGGCTCTTCTCTGTTTCATTGGATAATCCATTGAAAGCTGAATGGACTCCTGGGAGGTGATGGAAACTGTAGCAGGTGGGGCCTGGTGGGAAGGAGTGGGCCACTGGGGACCTGCCCTGGAGGGGTTTCTTGTCCCAGCCCCTCCGCCCTCCCTTTGCCCCTAGGCTGCCATGAGGAGAACTCCTTTCCTCTGCCAGCCCTTGTGCCGTGCTGTTCTGCTTCACCCCAGGCCCAAAGCAATGGACCCAGGTGACCATGGACTCAAACCTCTGAAACTGAACCCAAGTAAATCTTTCATTCTCTAAGTTGTTTTTCCTCGGGTATTCGTCATAGCCGTGAAAAGCTGACATCACTTTTCAATCCTATGACTTGATAAACTTATTTATTACTTCGAATAGCTTTTTAGAAATATTCCTTTATTTGGGTGCTGTGGTGCATGCCTGCGATCCCAGCCACTTGGGAGGTTGAGGCAGGAGGATCACAAGTTTAAGGACCCTTGGGCAACTTAGCAAGACTGTGTCTGAACATAAAAAATAAAAAAGGGATAGAGATGTAGCCCAGCGAGTTTTTATACTACTGGAGATTGAACCCTGAACCCCTGGGTTCAATAACCATTACTGACAAATATATACATATATATATATATTTTTTTTCTTATATACATATATTCTTCATATTTTCCATGCAATCATATCATCTCTGAAGAGGGATAGTTTTATTTCTTCCTTTTCAGTTTGGATGCCTATAATTTCTTTTTCTGGCTTTATGACATTTACTAGGACTTCTAGTGCAATACTGAAGAAGAATGCTTTCCCTGGTTATAAGGGGAGAGTATATAATGGAAATATGTTATAGTAGGATTTTTGAAGATACTTTTTAATCAGTCATACCATCACCCCATCACTAACTCCTCAAGCCATTGGTACATTAGTACACTTTCAATTTTTCCAGAATGTCATATAAATGTTATCTTATAATTTGAGACTGGTTTCAGGTTAAGGAAGCCCCCCTCTACTGTTTTCTGAGAATTTTTATTGTGAATTGGTGTTGGATTTTGTTAGATGCTGTTTTTGCATCCATTGATATGATTATGTGCTTTATTTAGTTGTTACTATGGTGAATTCCATGGATTGATTCTAAAATGTTAAATCAGATGTACATGACAAAAAATGTTTTGAGCATGGCGTTTCTCACTTGTTACCAAATTTTAAAGCCATTTAAATGTGTGTTATTTCCCCCAATGGACTATATTTTAGTCAATTAACTCCATTTATCTCACTTGCCACCAAGCACCTGATTCTACTCATGGTAATTTCATACATAATCTTATTTAATTTTCATGACACCACTAGGAAGTAGATATTATTATACCAAGTAGCCCCCAGGAGTTCTGGATCCCAGATGAATAGAACACTTGCTCTGAACTTGGAGGCACAAATACCAGCCAAGTGATGCTGATCTTGTTCCTGATCTTAGGTGAGGAAGGTCTTTTACCATTGAGTAGGATGTTAGCTCTGGGTTTTTTCACAGATGCTCTTTATCATGTGAAATTCTTGTTTATTGAGTTTTGTTTTTTTTAATCACGAGAAGGTGACCAATTTTGTCATATGCTTTAAATTTTTTTGTTTTAATTAGTTATACATGACAGTAGAATGCACTTTGAAACATCATCTATAATGGAGTATAATTTCTCATTTTCTGGTTATGCATGATATAGAATCCATTGGTCATCTAGTTATGTATGTACATAGGGTAATAATGTCTGATTAACATCATATGCTATTTTTTCAATCAGTGAGATGATAATGTGACCTTTTTACTTCGTTCTATTCATATTGTGCGTTACACAGATTTATTTTTTTGTGTTGAACTACCCCTCCATTCCTGGGATGCCACTTGGTCATGAAGTATAATACTTCTACTATGCTGTTGGGTTTGGGTTGGTATTTTTATAGAGATTTTTGCATCTATATTCATAGAGATTATTGGCCTATAATTTTCTTTCTATGTCTTAATCGTCTTTGGTGTCAGAATGATACTGGTTTCATAGAATGAAGTTAGGATTCCCTCCTCTTCTATATCTTGGAAGAGAAGTTTGAGAAGAATTGGTGTTACACAGTGACCTTTTAGAAATAATGAGATGACCAATGATTTAAGGATTAAGGTCCCGATTTCTTATCAGAATTCTTTATATTACCTACTAGATTGTAAATGTGGAAGCTCCTCATTTCCTGTTCTACTCCAGCCATTCTTGCCTAACCCAGGGCTTTAAAACAGTTTCCACGTTAGTTATTTTCAGCCAGGGGCGAACTGAAATCCTTTCAGTGCACACTGTCTGTGAAGCTCTCCTTGACTCACCAAGCTCTTTCCTGCCCTAGAACTTTTGCACATCCTCTTCCTTCTGCCTGGAGCTCTCTTCTTACATCATTTCACCTAGCTAAGTGTGTCTCAACTCCTGGGAAACCTTGTTTAAATCACCAACCTACACATTGCAGTTTCCCTTTACCCACAGTTTTGCTTTCTGAGGTTTTTATTACCTATGGGCAACCATGATCTGAAAGGATCAACTGGAATATTCCATAAATACATAAGTTTAGATGGTGTGCTATACTGAGTAATAAAATCTTGCACTTTCCTGCTCAGTCCCACCGGGGATATGTCTTATCCCTTTGTCCAATATATCCACACTGTGGTATGCTACCTGCGCATTAGTGACTTAGTAGCCATCTTGGTGTGGTGACATCCATGTTCTCAGAAATCCAATGGGTGTCTTGGAATAGATCTCCTGGGGATAAGGTGGGAACTGCTGTATAGTAGTTTAGTTTCCCTCAATTTTTTTTTTTTTCATAGTACTTTGACCTTCCCCTTTATAGCAGTGACGGCCATTGTAACTAGGGATCACCAGCTGTGCTGAGGTCTCTGGGAGCATTGTAACTAATTATCCATGTGACCGTGAGTTCCTGCTTGTCTCCTCCATAGAGCTCCAGGTGCTGTGATGACAGGTCTTATGCTTGTCTTATCACTGTAAAGCCGGGGCCTGAGTGTCTTTCGTAAAGGAAACACTTGATAAATATTTACCCAAAGAATGAAGAATGACAGTAGGTAAATGGGATTGGGATGCTTTCTGTATTTTTAAGGTGTGAAAAAATTTAAAGTAATTAAAAATTACCTGTTGCTTAAAGGCTCAAACAACATGCTTTGAAACACTATAACTAGTCGTATTTAATAATTCATGTTTTTCTTCAAATATTGTTTTTGAGTTGTCTGTGATATTTTCTCCCAGACTCCTTCTTATCCCTATTGATAAATATGGTGTTTTTGCTCTGTTTTTGATTGGGCTTGCCAAAAATATGTATTTACTTCCCTGAAATTGCAGCTTTTATTATCTTTCATCTCCAAGAGGTGTATTTTAATAAGGATCTTTTTTTTTAACCACTAAGCTTCTTTTTTTTTACATCTGAGCTTTTATTATTTATTTCTATTTGGATAACCAATGGCAGATAATGGAAACTATGCAGTTTTTGATTTTTTTTTAATATTTATTTCTTAGTTATCAGCGGACACAACATCTTTTGTTTGTACGTGGTGCTGAGGATCGAACCCGGGCCGCACGCATGCCAGGCGAGCGCGCTACTGCTTGAGCCACATTCCCACCCCAGTTTTTGATTTCCAAGCTATATTGTGGCCTACTACATAGCCATTTATAAAAATATATCATGATATAGAAAATGTCAGTAAATTCCATCAACATCTAGGGAGGTTGCTTTCTTAATCTTATCAGGTACTCAGTGAGAACTTTTGATCTTAAGACTCAGCAAACTCTTGATTTTTTTCTTTCGTAGTTGCTTCCTCCATTTTCTCCTCCTGAAATTTCTACCTCAAATATATGTGGCTGTGTGACTATTTTTCCTGTGTCTCCTTTTTTTTTTTTTTCCAAAAATGAAAAGCAAATGATTTGAGATGGTAAGACAATTTAGTGGCAAGACATAGGGAAAGTATTTCTGCCCTTCAGTTCCGAATGTAAAAGGTAACACAGCACCTCACGTTAGGGTTTAAAGGACATAATGCAGACACAAAGTTTGTGGCACATGATATACATTCACTGTTACTTGCTATTTATTTCTGAGAGTGAACATAACTTGGCTGGTGTTGGTGCCTAACATCCTAAAGGAAACACTAGCAAATTCAATTTAAATATCATATACATGATGTCTATGTGGAATTTATTACAGAATTATAAGAACGGAACTTAATATTATGAAATTAGTTGATATAACATCAATGATTCAAGTTCATCCTTAATTTTCCTGCTGATTTGAAACAGTTCACCACAATGATATGCTGTACTACCATTACTAATACAATAATAATAATAGTTATTATTATTGTTGCATATGAACCTAGGTTTTTGTGCATGTTAAATGACTTTTTCTTCTTGGGTTTGTTTCAGAAATTTCTGTTGTTTTCTTGATTTGTTTGTTCCTGTACCAGTAATATGCTGTTTTCATTTTCATTACTACAGCTTTATAATTTAATATCTGATACCCTAAGTCCATCCTCTTTGAACTTTTCCCCTTCTAAACTTTTCTTAGCTGTTCTTATATGATAATTTTCCTAGATGAAATTTAGAATCGTTTGGCCAAATTCCCAAAACATCCCATCAAGATTTTGATGGAAATCATACTAATTGAATATGTCAGTTTGACAAGAGTTGACATCTAGAGTAGCCAACGAGCCATCTGTATGACATGTGGAACATCTATGACATTTTGGCTACGTGCCCACCTATTCAGAGAGGAAAAGTAGATTCAAATCTACATGGACCAGGTAAAAAAGTGAAGTACAGAGAAATTAAACATTTAAGTGTAAAAAACTGACTCTTAGAACACGAGAAGAAAGTATTAAAGATACTGTCAGTGCAAAATAACTTTTCTAGTGTAGGATACCAGAGACAGGTGCCACAAAGTAAAAAAATGTAGAATAAAAACGAAAAGATGATTAAGTAAAATTGAAAGCAACTGGCAAATTGAAACATATTTTGTAGTATATGTGAAAGACAGAAGATTGATATCTTAAATGCTTAAAAATCTCTTCCTTATTAATAGGAAAGGGCTGAAATATCCAAAGGAAAAGAAAAAAAAAGTTACACATTTAGCAAAGGAAGATATACAGCATATAAATTCTTCTATCTCCTTAATTATATTACTTCAAATTAAGCAAGATAGTCTTTTACCAAGAACTTTCCAATATGTATCTTTTAAATGTAATGTATCCTTTAAAACATTACATCCTGTGCAGGGAGTGTCATGACATACAGTTGTCTTTTTTTTTCTAAATATTTTTATTAGTTATTGATGGACCTTTATTTATTTATTTGCTTATATGTGGTGCTGAGAATCGAACCCAGTGCCTCACACATGCTAGGCAAGCACTCTACCACTTAGACACAACCTAAAATGTGCAAAGACCTCTACAATGAAACTACAGAATGCTAAAGAAAGAAATTAAAGAAGACTTTAGAAGATGGAAAGAATCTACCGTGTATAGGCAGAATTGATATTATCAAAATGACTATACTACCAAAAGCACTATACAGATTTAATGCAATTCCAATCAGAATCCCAATGACATTCCTCATAGAAATAGAAAAAGAAGTCATGACATTCATCTGGAAAAATAAGAGACCCAGAATAGCTAAAGCAATCCTTAGTAAGAAGAATGAAGTAGGTGGCATCACTATACTTAAACTATATTTATATAGTATACTAAAACTATACTACAGAGCAATAGTAACAAAAACAGCATGCTATTGGCACCACAATAGATTTGTAGACCAATGTATAGAATAGAGACAAACCCACATAACTACAGTTATATTAGACAAAGGCACCAAAAACATACGTTGGAGAAAAAGATAGCCTCTTCAACTAATGGTGCTAAGAGAACTGGAAATCCATATGCAACAAAATGAAATTAAACCCCTATCTCTTACCATGCACAAAACTCAACTCAAAGTGGATCAAGGACCTAGGAATTAAGCCAGAGATACTGTGCCTATTAGAAGAAAAAGTAGGCCCAAATCTCCATCAGGTTAATTAGGCCCTGACTTCCTTAATAAGACTCCTATAGCGCAAGAATTAAAATCAAGAGTCAATAAATGGGATGCATTCAAACTAAAAAGTTTCTTCTCAGCAAAAGAAACAATCAGTGAGGTGAATAGAGAGCCTACATTTTGGGAGCAAATTTTTACCACACACACATCAGATAGAGCACTAATCTCCAGGATATATAAAGAACTCAAAAATCTTAACACACACACACACAAAAAACAAATAACCCAATCAATAAATGGGACAAGAAACTGAACAGACACTTCTCAGAAGATGATATACTATCAATCTAACAAATATATGAAAAAATATTCAACATCTCTAGCTATTAGAGAAATGCAAATCAAAACTACTCTAAGATTTCATCTCACTCCAATCAGAATGGCAGCTATTATGAAGGCAAACAACAATAAGTGTTGGTGAGGATGTGGGGAAAAAGGTACACTCCTACATTGCTGGTGGGACTGCAGATTGGTGCAGCCAATATGGAAAGCAGTGTGGAGATTCCTTGGAAAGCTGGGAATGGAACCACCATTGACCCAGCTCTCCCTCTCCTCGGTCCATACCCCTCTGACTTAAAAACAGCATACTACAAGGACACAGCCACATCAATGTTTACAGCAGCACAATTCACTATAGCTAAACTGTGGAACCAACCTAGTCGCTCTTCAGTTGATGAATGGATAAAGAAAATGTGGTATATGTACACAGTGGAATGCTATTCAGTATTAAGAGAGAATAAAACCATGGCATTTGCAGGTAAATGGATGGAGTTGGCTAAGTCAAGTTAGCCAATCCCAAAAAACCCAAATGCCCAATGTTTTCTTTGATATAAGGATGCTGATTCATAATGAGGTTGGGTGGGGAGCATGGGTGGACTAGACAAACTGTAGATAGAGCAAAGGAGAGGGAGAGGAAGGGAGGGGGCATGGGGGTAGGAAAGATGGTGGGATGAGATGGGCATCATTACCCTAAGTACATGTATGAAGACACAAATGGTGTGACTCTAATTTGTGTACAACCAGAGACATGAAAAATTGTGCTCTGTGTGTATGAGTTATAATGCATTCTGCTGTCATATATAACAAATTAGAATAAAAAATTAAAAAAATGTGCAAAGATTTGGTTATAAACATAGACAATATTATTTAAGATTGAAAAAACAAAAATTATTGAAATTTCTTTGTGTGGGTAATTCTGTGAAAATAATATTTAATCTTTTAAAACGATGTTTACATAGTATAAAGTTTGTGTTAAAGAATAGTTTTATTCAGAAAAAGAAGTCATACATATCTATGTTTAAAAATTCAGATAGTATATAGATCACAGACTATTTACAGTGTTTATCATGTGCTGAAGGCAAGATTATAGTCGATATTAATTTTCTTTTGGTTTCTCTAAATTTTATATGAGCATATGCTACTTTTTTTCCAATGAGGAGAAAAAAATTTCCCATGTTTTATTTTAACCTTTTCAAAACAAGAAAAATTTTAGAAAAATTAAAATACCCACTGCTGTCATAGGTACTGTGAAACTGGCATTTTAAAACATTACCAGTGGCATTACAAATTGACATAGAACATTTGAACACAAATTTTGCAATATCAAGTATTATTTTCTTTCATTTTGCAAATCTGTCCTCCAAAATAGTTCAAAAACACTTGAAAAAGTCATACATATGAAAAGGTTCATTGTAATGCTACTTATAATAAGGTAAAAATTAGAAGCCAACCATAGTAAAAGAAATTCTGCCAGAGGGAGTGGTGCATGCTGGTAATCCCTGCTATTCAGGAAGATGAGGAGGACTACAAGTTTGAGACTAGCCTCAGTTAAATTGTGAAGCTCTAAGCAACTTAGCTAGATCTTGTCTCAAAAACAAAACAAAACAAAACAAAAACCCCAAAACAAAACAAACAAAAAAAAACCTGGAGATTATATATATATATATAAAGAGACATGGGGAGGGAGATAGGGAGAGGGCTAACAATGTAACTTGGCAGTAAAGTGATTGCCTAGCATTTGCAAGGCCCTATGTTTAACACCCTGTAATGCAAACCAAAAGAAAAATGTATTGTTTATAAATTATCTAGTCTAAGGTATTTTTTAAATATTGTTTTAGTTGTTGATGGACCTTTATTTTATTTATTTATTTGCAGTGCTGAGAATTGAACCCAGTGCCTCATAGATTCTAGGCAGGTGCTCTACCACTGAGTTACAACCACAGCTTCAGTCTAAGGTATTTTTGTTACAGCAGCCTTGAGTAGACTGAGATACTGCCTAAGGAAATGTCAGGCTCTCAGGAGGCTGATCCTACATGTCCTATTCCTGGTTCTATTTCCCCATGTCTACAGATGGAGAATGGTCATGGGAAGAGGGCAATGGGGCCAGCCTGCATACTCTGATTCCCAGATAGTAACTTGCCATTTGTTTTCTGGTTAAGACTCCAACATGAGGTTTCTGGCTCAGAGCCACTGTCCTTTAAGCTTATGAATAAAGCCACTTTATATGCTGAGATGCAAAAAGCACTTTTTCCCCTCTCCCTTACATGAAAGCCTTAAAAATAATGCTCATTAAAGTAAACTCAGACAGGATAATTAAAGGCAGAACTATCCTGGCCTAAACACAGCTTTCAAACTCAAAAGATGCCGCACCACCCCCACCCCACTGCACCCCACCTTTTTACTTACTATTTTTCCTAATTAGAGAAGTGGCCTGAGAGACAGGGGAGGTTTTGTTGTCTAGCCTCCCTAAGTTTCTAAGAAGATTGCACATAAAACATCCTCTTTACAGCTCTGGATATGAAAGTACTGGCAAGTGGTCATCTCCAGCGCAATGATCCTTTCACCCTCCTTAGTCTAGTAGCCATCAACTAACATTTATGGGCACCTACTGTTTACTGGCATAATGATCAAGGCCTGACCTCTATGAGTAGTATCTGTCATGCTTCAGCAAATATCAGATATGATTCCAGGTTAGATCTCATTAACCATAAGAATGCACTTACAGGAAATGGAAGGTGTCCAAAGCCAGCCTCAGAGAAGGAGCTAGGTTGATCTAGATATGGCCATTACCTCATCCTCCTGGTCCTATAGTAGAGTGAGACATAAGGCCAGACCCTGTGCCCTTCTGCTCCAGCAACCCCGGCACTCCATCATGGTGACCCACAGGCCCAGGTGTGTGGCCCTCTGGGGGTACATGGGATGCATCATTTTCATATTCGGTCACTTGTCACTTAAAGAGGGAACATAGTCTGAGAACTGTGTGCTCAGGCGATTTCACTGCTATGCAAACATCACAACATGCACTCACACAAAGCTGAATGGTCTATCAGTCACTGTGCGAGGAGTGGGAGGCGGCTGCTGTCCTAACAGCACACTGTTCCATAGGAAGCTCATAAATACAAAGTTAAGTACACTCTAAAATAATGATTAAAAAGTATAGTACAGCAAATACATAAACCAATAACCTGGTCATTTCTTACCATTATCAACATCGTGTACCACCCAGAATTGCACATATGCCTGTTGTGCCTTGGCAGAACTGTGGGTCTGTTTGCAGCAAGACCACTGCATCTGCATGGGCAGCATGGCATACGATGATACAACAGCTACCATGTCACCAGGAATAGGAGTTTTTCACCCCAGTGTCATCTTATGGAAGGCACTATTGTACATGTGGTCTGTCGTCGGCCGAAGTGTCACAACTCAGGATAGCTCTGAGAGCTGGTTGTCCCCAGTGCTCTTTCTCCCTTCTTCCCTAGCAAGTAAATTTTCAGGAGGACATAAACCCTACAGTTTCCAGATCCCCTGCAGCTGGGCACGGTCATGTGACTGGTCTGGCCAAGAGGCACAAGTAGAAGCAAGGGGAGCAGTTTCTCAGACCTGCACTTGGAGAGAGACGGCACCACCCTCCCCTTCCCTTTCTTGCTTCTGTCAGTCTGAGCGATGATGCCAACATCAGAGCAGCCAATCTGTATCCTGGCACACCAAGCTTAAATTAATAGATGTATTAATAACACTAGCTAGCATTTGTTGAATATCATGCATGCACCATGCAGTGGGCTAGTGTGCTCTACATATGTTATCTCACTTGACTCCTCACAACAACCCTGATAGGTAGTTATTGTTTGCCCTGTTTTACACCTGAGGAAACTGAGACCCAAAGAGGTGGGCAACATTGCAATGAACTGGAGATACAGCCAGGACTCCGATTCTTGGTTTAGGGTGCCTGGCATTAGTCTGTGCTGTGTACGGCTTTCAGTTCGGTGATTTTTCTTTCTACCTATAATTATTTGTGAGAGCATACTATTTCTAAGTCAAAGTTAATTCTGAGCACAGAAAGCATAAGGAATTATATTCTGTTTCATTGAAACTGCATTTCACCTTCAGAGCTCAATTTTCAACTTCTGTTAAACTGACTTTGCTTTGGTATTTTCAAGACTTAATCCCCAGCTGGGAGTGGTGGCACACACCTGTAATCCCAGAGACTGGGGAGGCTGAAGCAGGAGGTTCACAAGTTCAAAACCAGACTCGGCAATTTAGCAAGGCCCTAAATAACTTAGGGAGACCCTCTCTCAAAATTTAAAAAATAAATAAATTTTAAAAATTGGGCTGAGGCGGTAGCTTAGTGGAAAAGCACCTCTGGGTTCAATCCCCAAAACAAAAACCAAAAAATCAAAAGACACAACCCCCAACAAAGGAGAAACAAAATCACCCAATTCCCACTTTTCTTGTTAATCAGTAAAATTATTGACCTTTACTACCTGTGTTTTATTTCACAAAACTCAGAACCTTATATATAATTGTTTCCTAGAAATCTCAAGAGAACCATAATCATTAAAAGAATCCAGTAATACAGTGAAATAAAATATTAATATAACATGAAAGAATGAAACTCTGTTATTTGCAGCAATATGAAATTGATCTGAAGAACGTTTTGTTCAGTGAAATAAGCCAGATGCAGAAGGACAAGTACCGCATGATTTCACCCCTATGGAATCTAATTTCAGTTAGATGCTCTCTAACTTTCTATGATTTCATAGAAGTGAAGAGTGGAAAAGTGGCCACTTGAGTCTGGGGAGGAAGGGATGGGACAAGGTTGGTCAATGGTACTGAGTTGAAAGAACCTAGTTCTGGTGCTCCTTCTAGTACAGCAGGGTGAGTATAGAGAATGATAATGTACTGTCTATTCCAGAAAAGCCAAAAGAAGGATTTCTAATGTTTTTACCACAAAGAAATGATAAATGTTTGAGTAGACAATATACTTACTGAAATGTTTTTTTTGTTTTTTTTTTTTTTTGTACCAGGGATTGAACCCAGGGTTGCTTAACTACTGAGCCATATATCCCCAGCCCTTTTTATATTTTATTTAGAGATAGGATCTTGCTAAGTTACTTAGGGCCTCACTAAGTTGTTGAGGCTGATTTTGAACTTGTGATCCTCCTGCCTCAGCCACCCAAGCCTCTGAGATTACAGGCATGTGCCACTGTACCTGGCAATACTTACACTGATTTGAATGTTGCACAAAGGATACATATAACAAAACATCACATGGTGCTCCCTAAATATGCTTGGTTTGGTATGTCATTTAAAAAAATGACACCAGAAAAAATTAATATAGAAATCAATAACTTTCTAGCCCAATACCTGTATTCCCAGTGACTCTAGAGGCTGAGGCAGGAAGATTGTAAGTTCAAGGCCAACCTGGGCAACTTAGTGAGATTCTCTCTCAAAATAAAATAAAAAAGAGCTAGGGATGTAGCTCAGTAGTAAAGCACCCCTGAGTTCCATCCCTAGTACCAATAAACAAAATAAAGAAAGAAATAAATAAAAGCAATATCTTTCTTATTACTTACTATAACAATAACCAGTTATGAGATATAATCTAAGAAAAAATCCTATTTCCTTTCTATTCTTGTCTAAAATACAAGATACTTAGAAATAAATTTAACAATGGTTGGGATATATAGCACAGGGGTAGAGCATTTGCCTGATGTAAGTAAGGCCCTAGGAAACTTATTCTAAAGATCATATGGAAAGCCAAAAAGTCAAGGCTTACCAGGCAAATTATAAAAAAATTCGTCTTCTGAATTCTAAAAGAAGTAACCAGGCAGGGTGAACTCCATCAGATGTTAAGATGTGGTATAAAGTCTGGGTAATTAAAAATACAGCATTGACACATGAATAGACAAATCAAAGGAACAAAATTAAAAGTCCCAAAGGAGGCAGAACTATATATAAGAGTTCAATTTATGAGAAAGATGATGCTTCAAAGTAATGAAATATTCAGTGAATGATTGAAGTAACTTAGGCAGCCCCACCTGGGAAAATGAAGCTGGCGTCACATCTCAGACTTTTTACACAGGCAAATTCCAACTAGATCAAAGATTGAAAGGTAAACATGAGACCGTAAAGTGGAAAGCAATGGAAAATGCTTTTGGAAACTCAAAGTGGTGAGGCTCTTTCGAACCTGTCATCCATAAAAGAAAGGATTGATAAAATGGACTAGATAAAAATTAAAAACATCTGTGCCTCTAAAAACTACCATAAGTGAAATGAAAAGACTAATGACGCACGTGGAAGAAATATCTTCCACTCATTTCATAGACAGATCTTATTTCCCGAACACACAAAGAACTCCTACGAACGGTTAAGAAAAAAACCCAACTATATAACAGACACAAAAGCTAGGATCAGATAATATACACAGAAAGAAAAGATGCTCAACAGCATGTATAGAGCACTGCCAATTAAAACTTCCCTGAGATACTTATTTAACTCAAGAGAACGGCCCAGGCCACGGAGGTCGAAGTGTGGTGAACCAGGAGCTTGATAAAAGGAAGTTTACTAACACCATCCACAAGAGCAATGCTAATTGGTCCAGGATCCAGATGGATGTACTTATATGTGCAGGAAATGATAGATATAGTAGTTCCCCTTATCTGTGTGTAGGGAATCATCCCCTGTGTTTGCCTGAAACCGTGAATAGTACAAAACCCTGTCTAAACCATGTTTTCCCCTATACATCCCTATAATAAATTTGAATTTTTAAATTAGGCATGGTAATAATGATAATAATATAATGACTACTAATAATAAACTAGCTAATAGTGAAATAAAATAATTACAACCACATATTATAATGAAAGTTATTTAAAACTTATTAATTATTTATGGAATTTAATTTTACTTAATATTTTTGGACCGTGGTTAATTGCAGATAACGGGGGCCATAGAAGGTGAAATTGAAGATCAGGGGGATTACTGTATATAAATTTACACCATGGCATTGCTTGTAATGGCAAAAGAGCAGGGTAATGTAAAATATCCACAAGCAAGGTTCTGTTTAAAGAAACCAGGGCACACCCATGCAGCAGAATACCATACAGCTGTAAAAATGAATGGGAAAGTTCCTTATCTACTAACAGGTCAAAATTTCCAAGATGTATTACAAAGCTAAGGAAACAAGGTATAGAGCAGTATGTACTGTATACTGTTTATGTTGTGAAATATTGGGAAAAGAGACATATGCCCAAATATATGCTAGAGAGAGAGTAGGTTAAACACTGAAGCATAGGCTATCTGTGGGGGAGAGTACTAGGTGTGTGGAAAACAGTATACCCCACACACTTACACATTTTTCAACCATGTGAATTACATATGAAACTTTTTCAACCATTAAAAAAATCCTAGCTGGAATGGTGGCACATGCCTGTAATCCCAACAATTTGGAAGGCTGAGGTAGGAGGATTTCAAGTTCAAAGCCAGCCTCAGCAATTTGGTGAGATCCTAAGAAACTTAGTGAGACACTGTCTCAAAATACAAATTTACAAAAGGGCTAAGGATGTGGTTCAGTATTCAATCCCCAGTACAAAACCAACCAACCAATCAACCAAACAAACAAACAAACAAACAAAAAAACACCAAACATGTTGGAGTGCCTTTTCTAATCTCACTGAAGCCTCACTTTCTGGGTAATTCTTACGTACACGGTGCTTTTGTAAGTGATATAGAGGGGACTGGTGATGGGGAGTTCAAATTCTAATTCTTATTCTTAAGCACCCAAACTTCAGTTGACCATGCAGGCTGCCCCTTCATTAAAAAGTTTTGGCTTTCACAGAATTCTAGAGCATGAGCTAAAAGACTGGTCCACAGTGTACTGACCTGGGGCCAGTTGGTCCAGACAATTCATCGTGATAAAGACAACGGTGAAGAAGATGATGTTGATGGATATTGTCCCATTTTATAGGTGATAAAACAGAGGCATGTCAAGATCACGTGACTTGCCCAAGGTCACACACTTTTTTAGTGCTAGTCATAGAGTAGGGATCAAATCCAGCCAGTCTGTCTCATTTCTCACTATTCCATACTGCCCTCAGAATCCTCTACACCATGTCGTGCTGGACTGGGGATAGTAAAATTAAAAATTTTTTAAGTCCCTAATTTTCAGGAGTTTCAGTTTAGGAAAAAGGTATAGATATGGTAGCTAGGGGAAATAATTCAAATGCCATACTCTAAAAGAGGTGTTTGTCTTTGAAAACCCTCTTTCCCTCTTCATACAGTGGAGCACAATAATGAGTACCTACAAATACAACATCATTTAAACTATTAAAAGCCCTGAAAAGTAGTCACAGATAAAGTGGAAAGGACTTTTTTTTTTTTTTTTAACATATGCTTTCCTTTCCCATCCTGTCAAGGTCCAGATGTTTGAGAATTATTGACATGAAATAAAAAAGCTCATTATAGAACTTCATGCAAACCATTTTCTACGTTGAAAAGCCTATAAAAAGCAACTCAGATCAAATAATGAACAGATGACCACTTTCTGTATGGATACTAGCTGTGCTAATAATAAGTCTTGGAGCAAAGCCTTTAATGTCTGTCAGCCTCAGCTTCCTTGCCTGGAAAATGGGGATAACAGTACCCCTTTTTTGCAAAATTGAGCAGTTCAGATGAGCTAACTGGCTAAGTATCAAGAATGGGGCCTGGATCCTTGCAGGGAATCAGCATCCAAAATTCTCTCTTTTCCAACTCACAGTATAACCACAGGCCCCTGGAGATACACATTCTCCTTCCTATTGAAGAAAGAAGACCTACCAGAGTGTGTGAAATGTCTGAATTTCACACTGTTTTATAGAATCATTCACTGATCCTTTATGTATCAGTTTCCTGCAGCTGCTGTAACAAAAGTCCCACCATAAACTAGGTGGCTTAAAACAACAGAAATTCATTCTCTCACAGCTCTGGAGGTCAAAAGTCTGAAACCCAGTGTCTTCAGGTCTCTGCTCCCTGGGAGATTGGCTAGGAACCCTCTTTCCTTGCGTCTTCCCAGCTTGAGGTGGTGACTGACAATCCTTGGCTTTCCTTAGCTCACAGTAGAGCTCTCTTCTCTGTTATCACACAACCTACCTTTCCTTCCTTCTTGTTAATAAGGACCCCAGTCATACCAGATTAAGGGCCTGCTCTACCTTATTGCATCTGCAATGACTTATTTCCAAATAAGGTCACATTCTGGTACTGGGTGTTAGGACTTCAACATGTTTTTTGGGGGGACACGATTCAACCTATAACACTGAACAATCACTGAGTCCACCAATGTCAGGTGACAAAGGAGAACAAGGCCCACATAAGACCTTCTCTGATCCCTATTTGGGAGAACAGACACTGACATGGAATGACGGTGAGAGGGACCAAGCAATAGACACCATGTGTGGGAGAACCAGCCCTGGCTTTCACAGCACAACAGAGTGGATATCCCAGGGAGGCCATATGCTAGCCATGTGACCAGGGCAAGTCACTCAATGACAGGGATCTCAGTCCCTTCTATGTTAAGAGGATAAGAATAACACATGGCCACCTGGATAAACGCTAGTATGTTCTCAAGTACCTTCTGTGACTTGGAGAACACAGGTACCTTAGACCCATTGGTCCTTCCTAGGTGGAAAGCCCCACCCCCCTATCCAGTTAACCAAACAGGATACCAAGGAGTTGCTCTAAATTCCCTCCTTCTTCAGCCTCCATATCCCAGCATGATGTCATTCTTCTCTTTACTGTGTCTTTAATGTGTTTCCTCCATGCTATTCCATTCCGACTCCAACATGAAGCTGATATATTTATTCTGTTTTCCATCACTATAACAAAACACCTGAGGCTGGATAATTTGTAATGAAAAAAATATTCTGGAGGTCCAAGAGCACAGTATTGGCTTTCTGCTCATCTCTGGGGAAGATGCCATGGCAGACAGCATTACAGTAGTAGTTGTGTGTGCAGAAGCGGTCACATGGCGAGTCAGAAAAGCAGATACAGACAGAGCGGTTGGGCTTGCTTTTTTTTTTTTTTTTTTTTTTTTTTAATAACTCACTCAAGGGAGCAAACCAGGATCCCAAGAGAACTGTATTAACCCTTTCCAAGGATGACACACCCAATGATCTAATCACCTCCTTCTCGATATAGTCACCTTGAGGACCAAGGCCCCAACACATGAACCTGCGGGAGACACACTCAAGCCATATCTAAACCACAGAACCTGGGTAGCTGCAGCATCTCCCACCCATGCCCCTCAGATCCGAGGAGCCAGCTCCTCATCCGAAACTCGCCTCTGCTCAGCCAGTCCTCCCATCAGAAGGAAACCCAAACTCCATTTAAAGCCATTCCCATAAAAGATCACCACGATGGTTTAACTTGACAAAATAATGCTCAAGTGTATTCAGAAGAACAAACAGACAAAAATAGCCAAGACATTTTTGAAAGGGAAAAATAACAAGAAATCGACTTGAGTTGTAAAGGAAAATTGCAAAACCACACAAATGGAGACACAGGGGCACTGGGCCAGATTTTGAAGGAAGGGAAAAAAAAAAAAAAAAAGATTCCTGTACCAAACAATCTCATATGTACTACAGGAGAAAAACAGACTGTTCAGCAAATGGTGCTGGGAGGACTAGTTATTTGGAAGATAAGTCCCAGCCTTTCCTTAGCCTTTATGCTATAATAAATTACAGATATATATATATAAAAAAAAAGAGTTATAGGGCTTGGGGTACAGCTTAGCACTCAGGCACTTGCCTAACATGTGCTAAACCCTGCCGTGACCCCCAGCATCACTAACAAAGAAAAGAAGTAGTTAATGTAAAAATAAATGAAGCCTTTTATATATTTCCTAAACTTTTATAACTCTACAGCAAACATGTATCACTTATGTAATTTGTAAGGGAAAAAACAATAAAAGTGGGAAAAATAATAAAGTAGAAAAAGTAAATAAATCCTAATATAAACTAGAAGGAAATGTAGGTAAATATGTAACAGATATCAGATGGGACTGGACTTTCTAAGCACAAAAGTAATGAAAGAAATCGATCAACAAACTCGATTAGTTTAAATTTTCCAAATTTTATATGTATATATAAACCATTAAAATTGAAAGGCAAATAACAAAATGAAAAAAAATATGTAACAAATACAACAGAAAATTGTTGTCCTTCAGATATTAAAAATATCTTGCAAATCACACTGGGTGCAACTGTCCTTGTACTAGGGAGGCTGAGGTGGGAGAATCATTGGAGCTCTCGAGTTCAAGACCAGCCTGGCAATGGAGTGAGACCCTCTCTTAAAAAACAACAACCCAAATCTTGCAAGGCACGAAGAAAAACTCATAAGAATCCCTGACATCCCATTAAACAAGGTACCTTTTCTTGAGTGTTTGGTAGCATTGAACCATTAATTATTATTAATGATAATGAAAATATTGATCAGGGTGCAGAGATACAGGCCTTTTGCTTTGCTCTGGAAAAGACACTGGGCCCTATGTATCAGGCTTAGACACCTGTTTGCTCATTTCACTTCTAAAAGTCTGGCCTAAAGAACTAAAAGTCAAGAGTTACCAGGTATGGTGCCATGTGACTATAATCTCCACTACTCAGGAGGCTGAGGCAGGAGAATCTTGGGTAACTTAGCGACACTCTGTCTCAAAATAAAATAAAATAAAATAAAGGGCTAGGGATAGAGCTCAGTGGTAGAGCATTTACTTAGCCAGAGCGCGCACACACACATGTCAAGGGCAAGAATGTTAACCACAGCATTTTTTCTAATACCAAACATTTGAATGCAACCTTAATGTCCAAAGGTCAAGAAAATTTTATATCCAATAGGGAATATCACACCCCCATTAGAAGAAAAAGATTTCCAATACACAATAATCATAGTAGTAAAAACAGCAACAGCAAAAACAAAAGCAAAATTTGTGTTCGGTGTGGCTCAGTGATAGAGCACTTGCCTAGAACGTGCAAGGCTCTGGGTTCGATCCTCAGCACCACATAAAAATAAATAAGTAAAATAAAGGTATTGTGTCCAACTACAACTAAAAAAAAAATTTAAAAAAATTTAAAAAATTGTGTTTGGTAACCATATGTTGAAGGTGGTGTTGCTATTTTCATTCTGACAGTTTCAGGTGTGTTGTGGGATAAGGCAAGCAAATTAGGTTGGCGTTGTTGAGAGGCAAGATTTTCAGCCAGGGTAAAAAAATCATGTTAAGGAAAAACGTGATAGCCTAGAATTCAAATTGAAAATAGCAGCATGCATTCAGGAGGTATTTTATCTTAAAAACAGATGAACAATTTCTAGTTCTGTCCACAGCTAGTCCTACAAGAAAAGTGACTAGTTGTGGTGAGCCGCTTCTGTAGATTATGGTCGCCATTGCAGGATGGCGCTGGCTCCACTGTGGTCTGTAACAAACAACTCCTTGTTTGTGAGAGTTGGTGCATGGTTTTTCAGCACCCTGTGAGAAAGTTCCACGTGGCAGCTTCGCATTGGGACTTGGGATGCTTTATTAAGGCTGGGAGGGGCATCCGACGAAAAAGGAATTAGAAGAAATATCAAGGGCCTGAATAAACTGCTGAAAGAAGATTCCTGAGTTGCGTCTTCCTTGCGGGCAAGGGGTCGCGACAAGTGGTGCTGAAAACCCGGGAACCAGAACTTTCAGCAGTCAGGGGTGGTGCACCGGTTAGTCCCAGGTAAGTGGGATCCGCTATCAAAGCGGGAATTAGTCCCAGGTAAGTGGGACCCGCGATCAAAGCGGCAGCTCCTCTGTAAAGCCAGAGAGAGCATTACATCTTATTGCAGCTGCACTGTGTACTTTCGCTCTTACTTTCACTTTTGTTTTTTGTGTGTCTTTTGTTGTGTCATGGGTGCCGTATCTTCAAGTCCGCTTCTCCTGGCCCTAGATGACCTGTTACGTTCCAAGGGCCTAGAAGTGAAACGTAGTACTTTACAGAGATTTTTACAGAAGACAGATATTGCTGCACCGTGGTTTGCGTTCTCGGGCAGCCGTACTATACCTAGCTGGGATAAGTTAGGCACAGATCTTGACTTTGCTTCTGAGCAGGGCATATTAGAGGGTGGGGTGATACCACTTTGGAAGTTAGTTAGAGGATGTATAGTAGATAGTAAATGCCAGGAAGCTGTGAGTGAGGGTCAAGCTGTTCTTGAGCAACTACATGAGGAAAAGTCTGAAGGATCACATAGTGAAGTGGCAGAGAACATTGGGAGTAAGAGTAGTGAGAAGGCAAAAGAGCCTGAAACTAAAAATAGGAGAAGGCTCTACCCAGACTTGGCTGAATTAAAAACGCCTGAGAACACAAGCGGCTCACCACAACTAGTCAGTATCACTGGGGACCCATTGCACCCAGATTGTGGTCTCTAGATATTTCTCCCTTAAAGGAATACATGAGCTTTTACATTATTTCAATGTGTCCACCCAAAGTTCATGTGCTGGGAACTTGATCCCCAAAGTCTCGGGTTAATGGTACTTGGAGGTGGGACCTTTGTGAGGTATTTATGATTTAGATGAAATCATGAAGGTGGGGTCCCCACGATGGCATTAGAGGCCTTAGAAGAGGAGGAAGAGAGATGCTTGTTCTGTCTTATCATGTGATGTCCTCTGCCACGTTATTTTTGCAGCAGGAAGGGCCTCACTCGATATTGAGCAGATGCTGGCACCATGATATTGGACTTACAAGCCTCCAGTACCATGAGCCAAATCAACTTCTATTCTTTATACATTATCCATTTCAGGTAATGTAATGTGTTATGGCAACAGAAAATGGACTAAAACAAGCCCAGATAATCTTGTCATAGTGGAAGTAAAGAAATTATCAGAGATTGCTAGAATCACGTCAAAACGACTCACAAGGCACTCTGAAGTTCTCTTTGGCTGAAGAAGGGACCTCTTAGGCATTGTAAAATAACTGAATGATTTAAATTCACCAAATATGTTTAAATGCATGAAATTCTAATAGCAGAATGTAGTGGTCCCCTTTGGTGGATGCTTGGGAACAAACTCGTTATTTTGAAAACTAGTAAATAAGGACGGGGGGGGGGCGAAATAAAGCATTGCTATCCCTAAGTGGATTCTATCACAGGGTTACTGAACAGTCTGAGGAGAACATTCTCTTTATAGAAATGTTCCACCTAGTAAGCAAAGGCAAGCAACAGAATTCTCAATATTATCATTTTACAAATCCCTAATAAAATAATGAATAAGTAGATCGATGGCTGTCAACCTCACAAAAAGAAACACTCATTCTGTGCCTCCTGGTGGGAGGATACTCCACCACTGAAAAGTATTCTTACCCGACCCCCCAAAAAACCTGAGTCTCGTCAGGCATTTAGATCTACCCACCAATTACAGAAAATGCAGGGGCAGAGGAACATAGTAAATGACACCACAGGAATGCAGTAATCAGAATACAGATGGTGAGAAACTGTGGGAGAGATGACCAGGTTTCTCCTCAGTGGTATAGCACTGCCTAGGATGCACAAGGCCCTGGGTTTTAGTATCGCAGAAAACTAAAATAATGAGTGAATAAATAAATTGCAAGGAAAAATAAAGGAAAAGGAAGTAGACTTTAGAAGACTAAGTGAAACATCACAGACATACCAGCCAATCATGACACACAAGCTTTATTTGGATCCTGACTCAAAGGATTAAAAGTTAGAAAACAATTGGGGGAAGCTGTATACCAATTGGAACATTAATGGATATGAAGTGCTAGCTAATTTTTAAATTTTAGATGTGATTTTTGTTTTAAAAATGCCTGTGGCTTTTAGATATTTATACTGAAATACTTGTCCCCAAATTAAAATGATATGATGTTTGTAACTTGCTTTCAAATAATCCAGGGGGTAAATAGGTGGAAAATAAGATATTTGTAGAAAAACGAGATTGTTAATGACTTGGTAATTTTTTGAAACCAGATGATTGGTACATGAGTTTCTTATTCCATTCTACTTTTGTATAATGTTTAAATTTTTTCTGTAATAAAAAAGGTAAAAAATCATTTCAAATGATAATTTATTTATTTTACAGTTTAACGACATGGAAAAATGCTCATGAAATGGCAAGGCTATAAAAAGAAACTATAAAACTAACACACAAGAAACCATTTTGAGGACCAAAGAAAAAAATTCAACACAATAACTTTTACTTCTTTACCGTGGTATTATGTGTGGCTTTTTTTTTTTTAATCTCCCTCTTTGTGTTTTTTTTTTTTTGTTTTGTTTTCTACGGTGAGTAGGCCACTCCAGAAATATATTTTTAAAAGTGCTTAACTTGGAATTTGTCAGGACAAGCTCAGTTGTTATGTTCATAGTGTGTTTATTTCTGCTTTGGCTAATCGCTTCCAACAGTCTCCTCCACGGCCATGAACCCTGAGGCTTTCACTGCACAGAGAATCCCCAGATTGGATCATATAAACAACGTACAGTGGACCTAATACAGAAGCACCTTTCTCAGGCCAAAACAGATTGACAGAGCCTACAGTTGTTTACCTCCAGGGGAAAATAATGGAGCAGAAAAAAAAATCCTTTGCAAAGATGAGCCTGGAATTGCCCATCTGGGTAAAGGAGAGCTGGATGGGGACTGTCCAGCTACCGGGATAGAGCCATGACCATGGCCATGATGAATGTAGGTTTTGTGCCAATGCATACAAAATCCACAAGAAACCCTGTGTCACGTGGAAAAACTAATCCTCAGAAAATTAGTTTGTGCTATAAAATATCATTTAGGCTACCAGAGAGTGCGATCCTTGGGTGTGGACCCTCTCCTTCCAAACAAGCAAAGCAGCTTTAAGATTTACACAACTGAGCTCAATGGAAGAGTGCAGGTCTAGCATGTATGAGGCTCTGGGATGGATCCCCTGCACCACCAAAATATAAGTAAAAAAAAAAAAAATAAAATAAAATAAAAATCACACTACTGAGAAGCTTTAGTTTCCAAAATGCTTTGTCAGCTAACCTGAAAAGCATCTCCCCCGACCTAGCTACCTTTTGTTCCCAGTGAAAACAGACCCACAGAATCCATTTCCCTTCTCTTCTTGCCTTATACCTGCCCCCCCACCCCTCCGGCCACAAATGCATGGACTGTTTTTCCCTGTCCTACACATTTTATATAAGTTCTTACCAACTACATGTTGCTAGGATATGTGAAGAGGAAAAATTATTCTGCGATCTCTCTAATCTGAGGTTTGAAGTACAGTGAAGAAGGAAAGACAGACACCCAGGATCTTCCTGATACCCTCCCCCCATTTTTTGACATTTACTCTTGGAGGGGGCGGGGCGTGTAAATGTGACGTCATCGTTCATGCCAGCATTTTCTTAAACTTAAGGCAATAAATACTAGAAGTTCCCATGGGAAAGTCTGATGGCAACACCTTTAAGAGAGTTGCTCTCTAATGCAGGCTAGTGAACGAAAACAAGCCACTTCACGGTTTTGGCAGCAGGACCAGGGGCCTTCCGTGAGATTTTGCAGAGATGGGAACTGGCCACAGCCCAGGAGCTGAATTCCTCGTGCTGCCTCACCCCTCGACAGTGGGTTACTTCCCCTGACCTGATGCCCGAAAGGTCTGTCCACAGGGGCTGCTGTGTGGGGGTCCAGACTGGACGTTATTGAAGGTCAGACTTAGCCCATCTCCTGGTCACCTCTCCTGACTGTAATTTCTGTTTCCACCACAAGAGGCAGCAGCGGCAAAGGCAAGTCCGTCACCCACAGGCTGAGGCCAGGGGCTGGGTAGAGAGGAGCCAGGAACCTGCTATTCCTACCACTCCTGCATCCCTCCTGTTTCCCAGCCTGGGCTAAATCAAACAGGTGCTGGGACTGCTTAGCTACAGCTGATTCCACCCAGGGAATGGCTACTTGGTGTTCTGGTGAACAGATACTGCTCTCAGAAAATACCCAAGCAATTTTTAAGAGCGTGATCAACTGTGGGAATGCTTTAGGGGTATTAGAAGCAATTCCTCCACTTTGGGGAGAACAGGGAAGCAATATGCCATAGTTCTTACAAAAGTGCCTGATCTGGAAGTTCCTTCTAGCTGCAGCCTTGGGAAATTTGCCTCACTTCTCTGGGCCTCGGTTTCCTCATCAGTAACATGAAGATGATAACTCTGTTGACCTACCAGGATGTTGATGAGAAGACCAAATGATGTCATGGGTGTGGAACAATCTTGGTAAGCACGTCATGTGTGCTTAATGATACTAAGGACATTGGTGGTGCTTTATTTTTCCTGTTCAAATGATGGGTACAAATTCGAGAATGTACACAGTGAATTCTAAATAAGTTCAAAAAAGAACTGAAGGCAAAGGTTAGGAGAAGGTATAAAACAAGTTCTGATATCTGAAGGAGCTGACCCCAACGTTCCAAGCAGTCAGACACTGTGCTGCAAATTTGGTGTTGAATCAGCAAGTTTGTGAGCCTTATACTCTTGGCATCTAGTACAGTTTGTGGCACATAGTGGGAGCCTATTAAATATTTTGGAAGGAAGAGAGGAGGGAATTATGATAAAAGCAGCCATATACTCAAAACTTGCTGTGCACCATGCATGCCACTGATGGCTGACATTTTTACATAATTTAACTCTTGTTTTATTACTGCCACTTCATAGATGACATCGAGTCTCCAAAAGGTTAAGTTAGTGTTTTTTTTTTTTTTTTCCTAGCAAACAGATCCAATCCCCAACTCAGCTTTTAAACAAAAACAGCTGAGGCATTTACTCTGGTCAGTAATGAAAATTCAACATTCTTCTGCCATTGATATAACTTATAGGGTGCTTTTCATATTGATTCCTTTTATCTTTGCATTGGAGGCTAAGATAAACCTGTATGCATTTAACTTATTTCAGTCATTTAAAGAAATAAAGAACAAAAGACAAGAATCTGTGTTAAATCAGGCACAATAAGAGGAAACATTTTTAACAAAATATTATGGTAAGAGCTTCAGGTTTCTATAAATCACCCCCATTGAGTTCTGAAATCCTGAAATTACTATTGTTGTGCTATTTAATATTCTCCATCCATAATAGCTGATGAAAATGCAGAACCAAGCCAAATACAGAGTTGGAAATATTTTTAACTTAATTTGGACTCTGCATTTCTAAAAGAGAAAAAAAAATCAAAACATTCTGGGATTTAACAAATTTAACTACAAATTACAAACCAGGTCCTTTCAACAATTAGATGCCTATATAAAAAGACCGTCTCCCAAATCAAATTTCCCAGATTTTTCACTAACAAATGTCCCTGTGCTTCTTTCTTCAGAACTAGAGCCAAAATGGAAATTGGTGTGAAAATTAGCGAACATTTATGAAGAGCAGACGACAGCAGAGAAAGGGAGGAGAGAAACAGGAAGGCAACATTTGCTATTTATTTGGAATAATTAGCAAAGCAGAACCAGCTGAAGCCTGGCACCACGTACCTTGCCCAAGTGCTGCAGAGGGCTGAGTATTCAAAGGGCCAGCTAAGTGGATGGTTAGGTACAATTTCACGCCTCACTGCACAGCGAAATAAAGGGAAATATTTTTTTTCAAGTATAATTGAACTTTTGCAGCACCGATGGGCTTTCTTGTTTTGGCCCAGGGAGATTCCAGTTATTTTGAGAGCTGCACACCTTTAAGTTACAACAAGGGCTTTTTACAGACTAGGTAACATGCACGTTATATAAAGATTTTTTTCTATTATCACCAGGGAATTCACAAACGTTTCTGCATTTTAAATGTTTGCACAAATCCTGCTTTTCATCAGATGTGTGGAAATGAGTTTATTTTCTCAGAAAGCCCAAGACGACTTGGGTTGGGTTTCTCCTGCCCACTGCCCCCGCCCCCATCCCTGAGCTGATGCTATGAGGTTGGGTCTGGAAAGGAAAACTAGGAGCAATAGGGGGGAAAAGGGCAGGAAGAGAAGCAGGAATAATTATGATGATCCACATGGATTGAGCACTTACTGCATGCCCTGTATGATTCTGATTACTGTAGAGACATTCACTGGTTCATGACACTACAGGTAGAAGTTGTTAGTATCTCTGCTATGAGATTGAGGAAAATGAGGAAGGAGAAGTTAATGAACCCACTGACAGTCACACATTAAGAGGCGAGCTGGTGAGCATCATGGAGTGACTCCCCCAGACATGCTTTCCAAATGTGCACTGGCTGTGCTGGCCACCCCAGCCCCTGCCACAGTGTAAACACAGGGGGTCTGGATGGGAGCAGACGTCTGGTTTATAAACAAGCAAGAGCTCAAACATCTGGCCGTGCTTTGCAGCTGCAGACACCGTGCAGGTATGGGCCCTCTGGCCTGCCTGGTCCACATAGCATAAATATCAGGAGGCTTGCTCCTCCTTAGTCACCAGCCTGGGATGGCTGAGACCTCAGGAGAGGAACAAACCTCTCTGTGGGCTTCCTGACAGCTGGTGTGGGCAAGGATGCCAGATAGGGAGAGAAATATGACACCCACACTTCCCCCAAGTCTTTAGGAACTGCTTAGTAAATCATGGGCACCTACCACCCCCCACTGAATTTTGGTAACACATACATGAAATGTATTACTGTTGCCATTTTTAAGTATACCATTCTGTGGTATTATACACAAGCACACTGTTGTGCAACCATCACCAACATCCATCTCTGGAACTTTCTCATCATTCCCAAATGAAACTGTGTCCCAGTTAAACACCAACTTCGTACCCCTCATCCCCCAGCCCCTGGCAACCACCATTGTTCTACTTTCTGGCTCTATGAATTTGCCCAGTTTCAGTACTTCCTATAGAAGTAGAGTCACACAGCATCTTTTGTGAGTGGCTTATTTCCTTAGCACAATGACCTCAAGGTTCATGCAGGTCATAGCATGTGTCCATATTTCCTTCTTTGTTAGGGCTCACTAATATACCATTGTCCACCTTTTGTTTATGCATTCATCTGGTAATGATCACTTGGGTTGCTTTTATTGCGTTTAGACACAATAAATATCTTTCCCCTAGCGTAATACACAATTACAGTCACATTGTATTTATATGGCAGTCCCTTAGGGGTTACCTATGAAGGCTATGGCTGTCACTCTGCCCTGACTGCTGGAAAGTAGGGATGCTGGTTCTGAGATATGCTAGAGCACCTCACTTTAACCTCAAGAACATGGAAACTGGATTTTTAAGGGTCAGCGCCTAAATTTTTAAATTGATGATAATCCAAATGCTTTACCACACTGGTCCAGAAGCTGATTTTGACCCTAAAATCCTCAGTGTTATATCAGTCTTACAATAATTCCTTGCAGTAGTGTTTTTTAAACAAGGAAGCAGAGTTCAGAGAATTTAAGTGAGTTGCCCACGGTCACGAAACAGTGCCTTGAATGGAAAATTTCAGCTCTAAGCTCAGTCTCTTTCCCAAATCCATCACGGCTTATGTGCAAATGCTTTGTAAATGACAACATGGGCTATGTGATTGTTAACACGAGTGAAGAGGTGGCTTTGAGCAGAACCCTAAAAAAGAGTTCCTTAGACTTAAAAGGCACATCCAAAGTCCAGCTAAGTGGGGGACATGGGTCTTATTAAGCACTCCTGACCTCCCAGTGGCAAAAGTAGAGCAGCACTTCCACCTCCGAACCCTGTACAGTGTGTACATTGAACCTATCAAAAAATGAGGGTTGGCTTTCCAGTTGTTAATCAGGGAGATGACTTCCAAGAGGGATCCCGTGGTAAGCTCTGAGGCTTACAGTTTTCAGGCTCTGGTGTTCTGGGAACAGCAGGCTGTCATTAACCCTTAGGGTGCAAAGGCCAGACATTCCTTAGCTTGACCCTGCTCCCTAAAACCCGAGATGCTGGGCTCCTCCAGGGGCAGGAAGGGGATAAATGGTGCATCTGTTTTCTCTCTCAGGAGGTCAGGAGCTCAGGCATGGGTTTAAAAGCATTCTTTACACAGCGGCAGATAACCCCTCTGACACAGGCCCTCACGTAAGCCCGTTGTGCAGGTCCTGGGGCCCTCCTGAGGAGGCAGACCCTTGGCACCCACAGAAAGGTAGGACCACTGCCAGGATTTGCAAAAGAAGAAGGCTCTCTATGACATTGGTATGGTTTCTGGTCCCCTCTAGATTATTCTAGAATGTTCTGAGCCCTTTGTAGATCCCTGCCCCTGTGGGGATTGGGATGGGGCAATATGATAGCTCTGAATACTGAAAACAGTAGATTATCTAGTCTGTTAGAAGGAGGGATCGGACTGTCGGAAGCAGGGAGATTTGGGATAGTAAATTTTAAGCAGTGACTGACAGGAGAGCACGGTGATGACCAGCTGTCTTCCTGTGCAGCTTCCTGTTCAACTCCCGAGCTCGGGTCTGAGCCTCTGCAGAGCACACTTGGGAGAACAATGCACAGCAAAGCCTTTGCCCTTCCGGGAGGTGCCTCCACTTCCGAGTCATTTTGTTTATATGACCCCATTCCTTCAGCGTCCTCTCTGCCTCCTCTCATTCCTGAATGACATTTTGGTGAATGACCCCCATGAATCCCAATTTGAGAGACCCTGGACTCCTTCCTAAGCTATGGATCTCAGAGCATCTTAATCCAGAGTCACCCACCATCATCAACAGTCCCAAGAGCCTTCCAACCTCCTCCCTCTGCTTGGCCTCTGTTTTAGATAATTTTTGTGTTGCAGCAATCAAAAGAACTGACAAGAAAACTTAAGGGGAGGAATATTTATTTTGGCTCATGGTTTTAGAGGTTTAGTCCACTGTCAGCTGACTCCATAACTCTGGGCCCCAGGTGAGGCAGAACATCATGGCGGAAGGTTATGGCAGAGGAAAGTCGCTCAGGACATGGCAATTATAGAAAGCAGAAAGAGTTCCATTTACCAAGGACAAATTATAAAGCATAATTCACACCCCCAGTGACCTACTTCCTCCAACCATACCCTCCCTGCCTATAGCTACTGCCCAGCTAATACATACTAGTGGATTTAGCCACCGATTAGTTTATACCTCTGAAAATTTTTGACTTATCCCACATAGAGTTTTTGGGGGACACCTCATTTCTAAGCCATAGCATTTGTTTCTGAATCTTTAAAATGGGAACATTAATAGCACTCATAGGGTTGTATATTAGTTGGTTTCCTGCTGCTACAATGAAATACCTGAGGCTGGATACTTTATAAAGAAAAGATCCTTATTTAACCCACAAGTTCTGGAGGTCCAAGAGCATGGAGCCATCATCAGTTCAGGTCTGGTGAGGACCTTATGGTAATGGTATCATAAAGGTGAATGGAGTGTAACAATGGCAAGAGAAGAGGTAATAATGTAGAGAGACAGGGAGCCATAGAGTGGGGAGGGGCTCTTTTATAACTGCTCACTCTTGAGAGATCTAACTTAAAGTCCCAGGAGAATTTTAATCCCTTCCAAGGAGAGTACTTCCAATGACCTAACCACCTCCCCCATAGGCCCACCTTTTAAAGGTACCCTACTACCTTTCAGCACTGCCACATTCAGGACTGAGTTGCCAACACAGGTATCCTTGAAGAACACACTCAAACCTTTCCAAACACAGCAGGCTATAAGAATTAGATGAGCTGATATGTCTGCAGTGCTTAGGACGGGACTTGTCAGCCACTGATCATAGTGGGACTAGCACTTGACATCGTAGCTTGTTTTTCAAAGCTTAACTTGGTTTTATTTTTTCCTTGAGCTGTCATAAAAGAGAGAGCCAACCTTTCTTCATTGATCATTCTAAGTTTTCTAAGCTAGTGCTTTCAAACATAGCTGCAGAAAATTGAGGCTTGGGCACCCCTATCTTAGTACCTTCTGGTAGACAGAGGGTGCAGGATGACTCAGAATCCTAAACCCCAGCCCTGGGCATCAGAAGCCCCATATTCTGGGTCTCACCAGTCCTTGGGCCAAGTGTAAGGTTGTTTCCTGGGTCGCTGCTACAGGAGGTGATGGCCCTACACCTTTGCCCTTTGGCCACACTGAAAAGCATCCAAGCCATGGTCAGAGTCCATGTGGAGTTGAGCGTATGTCTTTATGGGATCCATAACATTTCCTGTTCAACTGAGAGGGGCTGTCAGAGCAGTTCTTACCCAACCAGGCTGGGCCGGACAGAGGGACAGCCATGTGTGAGGGTCAACTTGTTACATGGAAGGCTGAGTAGATAGAATAGATAGAGGAATCAGAAGATGTCAGATTGTGTCCCTAATCTATCTGTGTGACTGTCCGACAAAGTAGAGCCTCAGTTTCACCACATGTAAACGGGGATAACAGTCCCTAGTTTTGGAGATTTGTTTTGATAAATAAGTAAAATAATATATACATAGTATGTTAGTCAGATTTCCATCACTGTGACAAAATACGTGAGATAAACAATTTACAAGGAGGAAAGGTTTATTTGGACTCCAGGTTTCATTCCATAGTCATGTCAGCCAGCTCCACTGTTTTGGGGCCTGTCGCAAGGCAGAACATCATGGCGGGACGCGCAGGGTGGAGCAAAGCTGATCACCTCTTGGTGGCTAGAATGCAAAAAGAGAAAAAGGGGCCAGGACTCCCAATCCCTTTCAAAGGCACACAGCCAGTGCCTCAACTTCTTTCTAGTAGGCCCCACTTGCTAAAGGTTTTACCACCTCCCAAGAACACCACAGACTGGGGACAAAGCCCTTAACACATGGGATCAAATTTATAACAGACAGGATTTATTTTGAAGAATAAGTAAAATTACATGTATGCATAAATGTATTGTGAAGTGTCAGATGATGGTAAATGTGAGAACATATATATATGCACGTGTGTGTGTGTGTGTGTGTGTGTGTGAGACATAAAATGCAAAGGCAGCAGGCACTACTGTTACTACTGTTGTTACAAGTTTAGGTTGCATGAACCCATAAAACAGTTGTGTTGAGACATGTGGCCTAAATTCATCCTGTGTTGGAGTTCCGTATTTTGTACCACCTCACCTTCAGAGGGAGCTTGCCCATTGATCCTTTTCTGAATCCACATTTTCAGAGGCACAAATAGAAACTTTTGCTGCTTGGACCAAGGAGGTCTGAGGAGAGAGAGACCTCTGATGCCTAGACAAGTTGGCCTGGTCTTTTAGAAGTGCGTGGGCCTTGCCATTCCCTGCCCTTGAGGCGACCCTTCTGCCCCTCTGAGCCAGCAACCTCCATGTTTCAAACACTCCCAGATGTCTGCTCTGGGCTTACTCTTGGCTGAGGGTTGGGGACCCAGGGTGCCCGCCCCCCCAACCCCCATTGCCTGCCTTAGGGAATGTTCTTTAGAAATACAAAGAGGCAATTTCCATAAAGGGTGACACCTGATGTGCACTTTGGTGCTATTTGGTTGTCCAGTTGGAGGAGTAGGGTATCAGAGAGGAGCTCAAATTTGCCAAGGGAGTGAAAAATGCACAGGAATTCTCTAGGTCTATCAAACGCTACACCCCACTGAGCCCCTCCTTTGTGGTTCCTGCCAGAGCCACACACCTCTTCTCTTATTATTGACTTAATATTATTCTTTAAATTGACCCATGTTTTTTTACTTAAAGTCATTTTTAAAAGTAAACGTTACATACTCTGGTAAATAGAAAACCAGTTTCACTTACCCAAAATAGAAAGAAACTCTAAAAATAAATACAAGGAAGGGAAGTTATTAAATTATAACCAGATACTGCAGCGTGTTGGAGGCTTGGAGTCTGAGGCTGGCTCTCTCTCTGTGTGTTAAAAAAGGGTGGGGGGAGGGGATGAGCAGGCGCTAGAGACAATTACGGACACACTAGCATCAGCACGAGATCTTCTCTTCCACATCATTGCAGAAGAACTGGAAGGGGGTCAACTTCATTTCATGTCCCAGCTGTGCATCATGTATGAACTTTCCCTGGGGGGCACGCCCCTCATTTGGGAGAAGTTGCCAGAGCTGGAAAGATTCCCAGTGCCAGAGAGAGATCAAGGGCTTTGAGGTGTGATTGTGGGTTCGTGGAGGAGGTGGAAGGTAATGAACTGAGCTCCAGGTGTGAAGAGGAACAGGGATGATGGTGAATGAAAGAATATCAACCATAACTTCAGCCCACACTTCCTGAAGGGTCTTCCCCAGGTCCAGGCACCACCTGCAGGAACATTGTTTAATTTTCACTGTGTCTCAAGAGGGAGCTGCCTCTTGAGACTACCCCCAAAACACAGTATTTGCACACAATCCTAAATCAGCCCACACCTTGCTCAAACCTAGGCTTCCCTGCCCCTTAACTCTGGAGCCTGGACCACAGGAGTGTGGGCCTGGGATGTGCCTGCAGGCAGCCAGGCACAGAGCCTGTTCATCCTCCCAGATCTTCCCAGCATCCTGGGGGCTAGGCAGACACAGGACCCTGGGCTTGTGAGGTGGCTCAGAGACAAGAGTTCTATCTGAGGTCCTGAAGTCTGTGGTTCCTCTCCATTGTGTGTCCTATGTTTAATTTATAAATTCCAAACTTCTTAAAATTAAAAAATTATTATGGTAAATTATACATGATATTGATCATCTTAGTCATTTTTAGTTTTTGCAGTGCTACGGATAGACCCCAGAGCCTCATGCATGCTAGGCAAAGTGTTCAAACACTGAGCTACTCCCCCAACCCCATCTTAATGATTTTTAATCTGCTTATTCAATGGTATTAAGTACATTCACACTGTGTGTCACCGTCACCAGGTCCCACTTCCAGAACTGTTTCAACTTCCCAAGCTGGTACTGTCCCCATTAAACACTAACTCCTACAGACCCTGGAAACCATCATTCCTTCTGTCCCAATTTGACTATTCTGGGCACTTCATATAAATAGAACCATATAGTATTTGTCATTTTGTGACTGGTTTGTTTACTTAGTAAAATGTCCTCAAGGTTCATCCATGTAATAGCATATGTCAGAATTTCTTTCCTTATTTTTTCCCCTCTTTGAGATGGGATCTCATTATGTTGCTCAGGCTGGCTTCAAACCTCTGGGGTTAAGTGATTCTCCTACCTCAGCTTCCTAAGTAGCTGGGCCCATAGCCCCATGCCATTGTGTGACCTTCTGAATAATATTTTGCTTGCATGCATAGACCATAATTAGTTTATGCATTCATCTGTTGATGGACACTTGAGTGGCTTCCAACTTTTGGCTCTTGTGAATAATGCTGCTATGAATATGTACAAAAATCGATTTGAGGGGCTGGGAATGTGGCTCAAGCGGTAGCGCACTTGCCTGGCATGTGTGCGGCCCGGGTTCAATCCTCAGCACCACATACAAACAAAGATGTTGTGTCCGCTGAAAACTAAAAAATAAATATTAAAAATTCTCTCTCTCTCTCTCTCTCTCTCTCTTTCTCTCTCTCTCTCTCAAAAAAAAAAAATCAATTTGAGTTTTTACTTTCAATTCTTTTGGCATATGCCTAGGGGTGGATAAGTTCCCAACTTTAAACATAATTAGAAGGACCTCATTACCTGTGGGACACTGCCCAATGAATAAGCTCCCTCTGTTCATCTCCTACCCATCCCTCCTTGGTTCCAGCCTAGTTTGCCTGAACAGCATTCTTATCTTCACCCTGAGATACAGTTGTCCCTTGCCATCTGTGGGATTGATTCCAGGACCCCCCTCAGAGACCAAAATCTAAGAATGCTCAAATCCTTTATGTAAAATGGCCTAGTATTTGCGTATAACCTACACATACCCTCCTGTATATGTTAGATAATCTCTGTATTAGTTATAATACCTAATACAATGTAAGTGCTATGTGAATGGATGTTACACTGTATTGTCTTTGTGAAAAATGCCAAGAAAAAAAGTCTGTACATGTTTCATATGGATGCAATTTTTTCTCTAAATATTTTCAATCTGTGGTTGGTTGAACCTGCACATTAGGACCCTGCAGATATGAACAGCCAACTGTGTTGTTTTTATAAGCCCTACCACATTGTACAAAGGACTATAATACATATGTGTTCAACCCAAATTCTGAAAGTGTATCAGTTCCAGGAATAAGTGTGAGATGAAAAGGAGGAGACGGGCATCTCACCCGTGGCCCTAGGGAAAGTCCCCAGCCACGCACCGTTGGGTGAGCCCAGTGCAAGGCAGGCAGCTGAGACCTGGCCTTATATCTGTCAGTATTACTGACAGAGCCTAGGGTAGTTCTGCCATCTGCTCCTTTCTTCAGAAAGCCCCTGCCCTGTCAGCAGAACCATCAAACTGACCATCTCCCAGGCAAGCTGCTTGCAGCTGTTGATAACCAGAATCAGTCTTGGGAAGGAGATGGGGCGCTCCTCCCTGAGAGTCCTAATGGCCACGCAGGGATGGGCTGCAGAAACATCTCCAGTGATTCAGCTAAGCAGCCCACTGTGCAGAGGCCTAAAGGGAAATTTCATCACGCTAACATGGTTTTATTTTTATTTTTCTTAGGCATCTCTTCTCACTCGTCTTTTATTCTCATCATCATAATATGGTCCATTCGTTTTTAAACGTTTCCACCCCATTTATCTAACAGTGCAAGTGATCACTACAGCCAACTAAATCAGTCCATTTAAATTCCAAGTACTTCATTCTCTCCACATCCAGGGCATGCAGACATCTGCCAGACAAACACAGAGCAGCTGTAGATCAAACTCATAAGTTAATGGAAAGTCCTGGTTGATCAACATCTGGTTCAGCCCTTCCTCAAGGGTCCTCCTTAGGCCTGTAGCTTGCTTTGAGCTGACCATCCAGGGTTTGCACCTTCCTCCTCTGGTGAGGTTACCATGAGGTCTTCATTTCATCTGGCTTCACATTCCCTGACCCTGTGTCCTATTAGCCAGGAGCTAGTATCTTCAAGCAAACACAGTACCTATCAACTGAGCAGCCTGGGCTCCTATGATTACAGACCCCTGCAAGCCCAGGCCACAAATTAGAACTGTCTTCCTTGCTCTAAGGACTGCCTAGAATGGTCCAAAATTCTGTGAAGCAGGTAGTATGCCAAGGTTGTAAAGATGTCCAATTCCCCACCCAAAGCTGAAGTCCACCTTCAATCCAGAAGCCACAGCAAACAGCCAATACTGAGCAGCAGATCAGGATACAAAGATGCAGAAGGTACAAATCTGAGCTCCTTAACAGGCCAAAGGGAGAGACAGAAAACAGACAGAATGTGAGACAGAAAAGTGGATGGAAACCAGAATGTGAATCAAAGGTAAGGCCATTGGGGGAAATGCCTGGCTTTTGGTACCCAAGCATCTTGCTTGACTGGAAACCCAGAAATAAATCCAGGGTTCCTGGAGAGCTGCTTGCCCAGAAGCATCTGGACTCACACGGAAAACAGTGGCTTTCTACATTTGGATTTGGATGCCTCTGTCCCATGTAGCCAGCCTCCGGGGCCCCACTCTGAAAATCATACTGGGAAAAGCCTGTCTGAAGTCTGCAGTGATTGCTGGGAGCCTTCAGAAGCCCCAGAGTTGAGCTGTCACCTATTCAACACCTTGGGCCTTGGTGGCCAGGGAGAGATTGTGGTCCTAGGTCTGGCTGATTTCTAAAGGCAGCAAATGGCTTGCCTTCAAACATGCCTTTTGTATGCAACCCAACCAATCCAAATCCCACACTCCAAATCAATAGTTCTCCTGCCCTAAATCACTACAAAGATAGGCACCAAACAACTAGGGACCAATCTGTAGCCCAAAACCTGCAAGAATTACTTAACTCTGCAATCCTAAACTTGCTCAGCTTGCCTTCCCTGCCCTGCCCCTTCCTTCCCCGGAAAACCACCAGGAAAAAACTCTGGCCCTTGCTCTCTGCCATGTCTTCCTCTCTTGACCCCCCTGGTGCTTCCACATGTGGCCCGGCTTTTCTTTCGAGGTGGTTTTCTCCACATCTGTCATCCTTTTTTTTTTCCCCCAGTTGAATATTTTATTTCAAAATTCAGCCTCTGATGTCATAATTACGAAATATTTAAAATCAACATTTTATAAGGATACTGCCACATTAAAAAAAAAAACTTGTTGGTTTCTACAGATTTATAGATACCATGTTTGTTTTATATGGACTTTGAGAATGGAATGAATTGAAATGAATTGAAATTTCTTTCTTAGTTCATATCTTTTTATCTTCCTACTATCTGTCTTTGGCAGCTCTTGAATAAATTCTACCTTTTTGGGATATTTGTAAGGTTCTATAGTTTGTTTCTTTTTTTTTTTTTTTTTTTTTTACATGCTCCATAATCTCATTTTTCAGTTGTTCTTGATCATGTGACTTGTAATCAGGGTTCAAAACAATAATAGTCTTTACTACATCAGGGCTGCTGACAACAGCTGACTCTGAAAGGAAGGGTGCTCCATCAAGGCACTTTCTACCTCAAATGGCCCAATCCAGTAAACAGAGGATAATATAATGTCATCTGATCTTGCAACAAACCAGAAATAGCCATCTTTCTCCCTACACCCTCTGTCACCTGTGACATAGAAGTTGCCTTGTAGAGTTGAAGCTATTTTTGAGGAATTATCTACATAATGAGTAAAGGCAAAATGGTCAGTTAGGTAGAAGAACTTGGATTCCAATATCTCCTTGTTCCGGAGGCAGAATATTGCTATTTTCATCTAAAATCTTAACATCAAAAGCAGGAGAAGGTTTTCCCACTGAGCCAGGCTTATTTTTTCATTCTCTTAAATTTCCACAGATTAGCATTGTTTCTGTCTGTATCCCTTCATAGACATCCAGGCTGGTCCTATTTCTCCATTGTTTTATCATTTCTGGAATGACTAGCGCCCTAGCACTCATGCACTGCTTTAAGCTTTGAATTTATAGCTGCATGTATCATTCTGTATAAGCATTTGGTATTCAGTTGGTGCTGAACAGAAAATAGTGATGGGAAACTTGGAGAGTGTTTGTAAGATGGACATTGACCCAAAATGGGCAAATGGTGTGCAGATATGCATGTTCCTTGGATCCTTGGAAAAGCGAAACTATTCCATGCAGATTTTACCCAGCTTGTGTCTAAGGTATACTACATCATATCCAAGGGTGTCAAATCCAGGCAGAATCTTCCATTTATAGATAATCCTAAACCAAAACTGCTGTGGGTGTGTGTGATCAATTTAGGAGGTCCAGTTCTTGCACTGGTAAAGTAAATGGCCATCATCTCAGGATGTTCTGTCTTCACACAGGTGTGGCTGTCACTGGCGTGTTTCATCATCTCCTTGAGGTGTTCCCAACCCTCTCTGGAGTTTAGAGACACAATTAGTTTGGAGTGGACATTTTCACATTTAGATACCATCCATTGCTGGGCCACCGTGTCATTGGTAATAATGCACTTTGCTTTTGAGACTGTAGTGTGTAGAGGAGGTCTTTCTGAGTCAGCTGAGTGGTTCCTGGGATAAGAACTGTCCCAGCAGGAGTTGGGATCAGGTTCATGTTCCTCCAAGTCAAAGAATGAACACCATGAATGCTGCTGAGGTAAGCAAGTGAGCAGGAATTTTATTAAAAAGGAAAGTGAGAGAAAGATTCAGAATCCTGGCACAGTGTGCCTGGGAGGGGCAAGAGTGCTCCACATCTGTCATTTTACCATACCTGATTAAAATAAAATACTGGGTGCATTTAAAAATAATCTCAAAGACAAAGGGAGGGCTGGTGGAGGGAAGAGTTCTCTGTCCCTGGAGAGAGAGAGAGAAAGCTGCATGCAGAAGCTATGTGAAAGGAGCTTGAGGGACATCATTTTGCATGAGGGACGTGGCTAATCCACTGTGATCTTCAGGAAGGTCAAATGAGACCCAACCATGATAAGTCTCCAGGGACCCAGATCAGGGTGGACAAGGGAGCAAGGTGGGTCTGAAGCTTCAAACTGCAGACGCCAGGCACACTTGGGCCCTATTCCAAGAAAGTGTGATTCAGTAGGTCTTGGGTGGAGCCTGGGAATTTGTCTTCACTGCTTCTCAGATATATCTGATGCATAGCCAGATATGGGTTATACATTACAAAATGTAAGGCATTGTCAATTTTAATAATATTAACAATGGCAGCAGCAATAATAGCTACCATTCACGGAGTGCTTCTGTGCCAAATGCTCGTTATGCATTATTCCTAATTCCCACAACACTGCCAGCTATGGCTTGAACATGTGCGCAACCCAAAATTCATGTGTTGGAAACTTAATCCTGAATACAATGGTGTTGAGAGGTAGGACCTTTAAGTGGTGAGTAGGTCAGGAGGGCTGTGCCCCATAAATGGATTAATTCTGTTATCACAGGATTAGTTACTGCAGAAGTGGGTTCCTTATTAAAAGGACGTGGTCAGCCTGATTTTCCTCTTTGCCATGTGTGCTGGCCCTTCCAGTATAATGTGATACGTCATGAAATGGCCTCTTCACATACTGTCACTATGCTCTTGAACTTCCTTGTCTCTAGAATCACAAGCCAAATACAACTTCTATTGCTTATCATTTACCCAGTCTGTGGTATTCTGTTGTAGAAGCAGAAAACAGATCAAGATATCCTTTAAAGGGATTATTATTTCCATTTTATAGTCAGAAAAACTGAGGCTTAGGCTGGTTATGCAATGTGCCCAAGGTCACCCAGGTTGTCAGTGAGAGAGGTGGGAAGTCCAGTCTGATCCCAAAGCCAGTACCATTACTCTTCTTATGTCAGTCATCTCTGATCAGTCTATGGGCTAATTAATGATACCTGGTATTCCATGAAAACTCATTGAGCAGGACTCTTAGGGCTCTTACACAGACCTCCAGCATCCTCTGGGGTTTGTTTATGGTTGCTTAAAAACAAGCAATTTGCCGACTGTAGTGGTGCAAACCTGTATTCCCAGCAATTCAGGAGGTTAAGGCAGGAGAATCATGAGTTTAAAGCCAGCCTCAGCAACTTAGTGAGACCCTGTCTCAAAATTAAAAATTGAAAAATAGGGGGCAGGAATGTGGCTCAGTGGTTATGCACCCCCTGGGCTCAAAGCTGAGTACCCAAAACAAACAAACAAAAAACCAAGCACTTTGAGAACCTTGGGATAAAGATGCTGAGCAATCATATCAGATTATTAGTTTTGCATTCAAATGAGTTTATTTCTCTTAATAAGATCTAACTATTTTTATTCCCTGCAACCTCATGAAACAGTGTTCAGCACTAGTGTCTACACACAGCCCCCATCTTACCCCCTGCAAAAGGAAAGCAGAGTTCAGTAAGAGGCTTGAGGTCATTCTCAGTCAGGAAAATGAACTTACTTTGAAAAAATTCTTTAGAACAAGAGCTCTTAACCTGGCTACAGGAAATTCTCAAAACACATGAGATTTTACATGAATAGGCACTTCTGTCTGTGCCCTGAGCTTTAATCAGGGTCTCAAAGGAGCCCCAGAGAGCCAGAATCTTGACTCAATTTCTTTCATAATTAACTTTAAGGGTTCCCCTGCCTAATTCTTCTTTCCTTGTTTTCAGTGAAACTAGAACTTGTTCCCAAAACAGGCATCCAGTAAAATGGAGTTCACAAATATGTTATGGTAATACAATAGTAGGCTACATAATATAAATCTAAATGTTCCATTCCTTTATCATATTCATAACTAAATAATTATTTTATTGAAGTTCAATGCTTCCCTCCTTCCTGAAATCTTGGCATCTTCTGAGATGTAAAAATAAAAAATTTAGGGATGGGGTTGTAGCTCAGTGGTAGATTGCTTGACAAGCAAGCATCAAACCCTGAGTTTGACCATCAGCACTGCAGAAAATAAAATAAAGAAAAAATAAAAATTCATATTGAAATAGTCAACCTGTTCTACTTCTTTCTTAATCCTTCTAACTGCAGGGGAATGTGGCTTACTGCAGAGTAATTATATTATGGACATGATTTTACTAAATAAATATTAATCAAGGTTGGGGATATAGTTCAGTGGTAGAGTGTTTGTCTAGCTGGATTCCATCCTAGTACCACATGCACCAATTGATAAATAAGTAAATATTTATCAATTCACATATCACATTTTTAGTAAGTCCGGTTCCCAGCACTGATTTAGGTACAGGAGATTCCAGTGCAAACAAACCAATAAAGAAGCCAGTTGTTCTCAAGAAACTTGCATTTCAATGGGGGAATATAGATTATAAACCATAAATCATGAATTAGAGAATGAGAGAGAGAGAGAGAGAGAGAGAGAGAGAGATGGGGGGGGGGGAGGTAGTAATAAACATGTATTAGTTCCCTGTGGCTGCTATAACAAAACCCCACGAATCTGGTGGCTTAAAACAGCAGAAGTTTATTTCACTATTCTAGAGGCCAAACGACTAACATCAAGGCATTGGCAGGGCTACGTTCCCTCTAAAAGCACTAAAGGAGGATTCTTGCTCACCTCTCTCTTAGCTTCTGGTGGTTGCCAGCAATCCTTGACTTGTAGACTCACCAATTTCATTTCTTCCTGAGTCATCACATGGCATTTTCCCTGGGTCTGCCTCTGTGTCTAAATTCCCTCATCTTATGTGAACACCAATCACTGGGTTAGGATCCACCCTAATCCAGTGAGAATTTTCTTAATTGATTATATCTAGAAAGACTCTATTTCCAATAAGAACACCTTTCTATGCAGCAGGAAGTTAAGGCTTCCCATATGTATTTTGTGGGGGACACAACATAACCCTAACAAGTAAAGAAATTTAAGTAGCTACAAGGGAGACAGAGTGACAAATGCTAGCATGACCAGCCAGTTTCCTTGGAGGAGATGCCACTGGAGCAGAAACCTAAATGAAGAGAAGGAATAAGCCATGAGGACATCTAGGTGAAGGAATTTGAGGCAGAGACATCCAATTAAGCCCTGCCTGCATGTTTGACTCTCAGAAACCACAAAATGATAAATGTTGTTTGAACCATTAGTTCTGGGATAATTTGTTGGGAGCTGTCAATAACACACAGTTACCCTGTATTGACCATGTCTTTGTATTTGATTACTACTGATGTATAACAAATTACCTCTAATTTGGCAGCTTAAAACTTCTTTCCTTCCTTCCTTCCTTCCTTCCTTCCTTCCTTCCTTCCTTCCTTCTTTCTTTCTTTCTTTCTTTCTTTCTTTCTTTCTTTTTTCTGTATTTGTTTATTTATTTATTTAGTGATCCTGGGGATGGAAACCAGGGCCTTGCACACACTAGGCAAGTGCTCTACCCCTGGGTTTCATCCCAGTCCCAGCAGCTTAAAACTTTAGGTCAAAACTCTGCATCTTCTGTTCAGGGTCTCACAAGGTTGTATCATGGTGGTGGCACGATGTGTTCCTTTTAGGGACTCAGGGGGGGCTTTTACAAGCTCACATAGCTGTTGGCAGAATTTAAGTCCTTGCAGTTGAAAGAAAGAGGCCTTCCTGTTCTTATTAGTGAATGGCCAGGAACTCCTCTTAGCTCCTGGAGGCTGTCCATAGTTCCTGGCCACGTGGCCCCCTGTAAAGGCTCTCACTCTGTAAATCTCTCTGATTTCATCTCTTTCTCATTCTAGATTCATGTTGATAGGACCCATGAGATTAGGTCAGGCACACCTGGGTAATCTCCCTTTTCAATACTGACAATCATATTTTATTATAGAAGATACACATGGACAGCCAGATGAAGAGGCACATAAGGATCTTCAGTAGAGGAACCTGTCCCCATGGAGTTAAACTCATCACCCTCCCACCCTCCCTGAGGATTTAGCAGTAGGTCACCCAAACCTCATCATTTACAGTTTTTGCTGAGGTTTCATTGTATAGGCATGATTGATACGATGACTGGCCACTGGTGACTAAATTTTATCTCCAGCACCTCTCCATCCCGAGAAGCCAGGGGCTGAAGCAGAGCGTTCTAACCCTCATGATAAATTCTCTTTGGATAAATTTAAAGGCATCTGTTTGAGTAACATTAATTATACTGGCAAAATCCTTTTTCCGTGGACACAATCGTGACAATACCCCATCATACATATTCCTAGAGGTTGCTTCTGATTCCGCCGTGCTCGCTTTTCAGACTCATGACTGGAACCATGGGCTGCGCGAGCGCGGTGCGCGCCAGTCAGCAATGCGAGGCAGGGCTGCTTTGGTGTGAATAGAGGCAGAAGTTCTTGACCCCTCTGTTCCATGCTGGTCACCACCCTGGAGATTCACGTCCCATTCCATCTCATCTTCCCTTCCATGCAGGCGTTTCAAACTCCTCTGTTATATAGATGAGAAAACTAAGGCTCAAAGGACTTTGTTGACTTCTCTAAGCTCCCAAAAGTAAAGTGAGAACCAGGATTGGAGTCCAGGGTGTCAGAAAGTAAGGACTCCAGTTCCAGTGTGATTACTTTCTGCCTGTGTCACTCCACCCCGCCTCAGCCTCACTCTGCCCATCCTTAGGGTGGGGTGGACAGAATATTCATTCTACCTCCCTCACAGGGTTGTTGTTTGGGTTCTAGAAGCCACAGTGGCTGGAACTGCATCTTCTTAACAGCAAAGAGCCATAAAAGGCTGAGGGAGCGTGGCTGTTGACATTACTTTTAAGTCTTTTTGTTTTCATTTCCTGGAAGAAATTGTTTTGTAGGCATCCTGAGGATTTAGAAAACAACCAAGCCATTAGCTCTCAAATCCCTGAGCAGGAGTTATAGCATGTTATGTTGTGGGGGGAAAGGCATCAATTCATTCTACAACAGAGGCAGAGTGGCAGGGTGGGCATAGGTTTTCCCTTTCTCAAACCAGGGATGCCTGTGAGCAGAATCTTCTGGTTTTGCCCCTATTTATGCAGGGTACTGAGTCACTGAAGTAACCCAGCAATCCATTTTGCATAAAAACAAATGACTTGTTTAAATGAAAAGCAGACAACATTAAGTAGAATTGTCCCCCAAAGAGTGTCTTTCATGCCTCCTTATTAGGCGCCAGTAGGTCTTCTAGACAGTTTGGCCCCAAAGGAGAAGTGGCTAATTGCTGCGCATGTTGCCTAATCAGGAAGCAAAGACCTTGCAAGACATTTGAAGGTTCATCTTAGAAATGCAAACCAGCTTGAACTCTCTTCAAGTGACAACACATATGTTTACAACAGTGTCCCTCCTGCCCTCCCTCCCTTTCTTCTCAAGAAAAGTCTCAGAATGAGAAAAAAAAAAAAAAAAAACGTTTTGAAGTGTAGCACACAGTCATTTGTTATGCAGGCTGGAATTAGTTTGGATGTTGATTCTAATAGGTGCAGTGTGCTACTCAGATGCTTGTGAAGGTCCTTCGAGGTAGAAATGATCCTGTCCATTTCACAGAGGAGAACATCAAGACTGAGGGGGAACTAAAGACCAGAAGGCAGGTGCCAGTTATTCCAAGTTTAGACTCCCAGGCTTCTCATTTCTGCTGAGGGAGGTCTCAGGGGCCTGGACAGAGCTGGGCATACAGATGGAGTTGGTGTGGGGAGGACATGAGATGCCAACCCATGAGGGAAGCAGGCTTGGGAAGAGGCCAGGGCTGGGGATCTTGCTTGATCATGCCTGGGGCCATCCTGATAGACTCCTTTGAACCCATTCGGGCATTAGAGGTGAAAGTTCTTTCCGAGTCCTGTTTAGAAGGTTGATATGTGAGATGGGAAGATATCAGGATTTGGCCAGAAGAACCAATGAGTTGCCAAGATGCCTGGGGAGGTCAGGAGAACTCAGTGAGGGTTTGGAACTCTAAAGAAACACCAGGATTGTTCTGGACAGACTAGAACTTGTAGCCCTGTTCCCCTGGATTACAAGTGTGCTGCAGAAGGACTGACCTTCAGGCTCAATACAATAGTGTTTTTCTTACACCGCCTACTTGTCATTTCTTTATTACCCAAGTGCTGTGGATTTTCTCACCTCTGGTGTCATTTGCTTGGAAATTGCTCCTTCCTTTAGCATTCCTCATACCAGCATGGGGGAATATCTGGGTGAGCTCCCCTAAAATGTTTCCCATTTGGGTAGCAGACTATTCTAGTGCCAACCAATCCCCTCCCTTTCTGTGTCCCTAGAGAAATCAAAATAATGATTTCAATTAATATTTGGGAATAACACCTTTGGCCTGTTATTTTTATCATGGCCTGTTATTTTTATCAAACCCAAGTCATATACTTGGGTTTGAACAGAATTGGCTGGGAAAGAAGCTGACAGGGCCCTTTGAAGGAACTCTTTGGTGCCTTCCCTTATCCGCAATGACATTGTAAAAAGGTATCCCCCATAAGGACATAGAGGTCCCAGGGTTTTGCAAGGCACAGAGAGTGCCAGAATTTCTGGGTTTGGGCATCACACTTGGCATCAAAACAACCTTGGTATTCTAAGAGGGACCACTTTCCATATGATTGGGTTTCCTTGTAATCTAGGTTTCCCCAGGCCATGCCAGGCCCAGGGGACAGCCAGGAGATAAGGCACTCAGGACCTTCATCAGGATAACAATCACCACCTCAGTATGATTATGATGATGAATGACCATGTTGATGACACTGAGTACTTAACAATAAGGTAGCGCATTTAGGAGCAGGGTTTAATGTGAAGTGGGTACTCTTATATATCCTTAGTTTATGGCTGAAGAAATGGAGGCTCATGGAGTCTGCCCAAACTTGCACAACCACTGAGGCCCAGAGCCAGGACCTGCAGAGGGCTATCCTACTTCAAAGTCTGTGCTCCTGACCACGGCACTGCATGAAACCTTGACTACTGCTCCTCTCCCCTCCCGGCTCCTCCCTGATGCAGCTTCACCTGATGCCGGCCACTGGGTATATCAGCTCACCCCATGTCCCATGGTGGCAGGGGGAGGCCACTCTCCCATTATAGGTGCTTATAGCTATTATACCCCAGAAGGAATCATGGGCCCCTCAGACTAGAGGACATGGGACAGTTTTCAGGACATGACCAGAGGGTGTCTGGGTAATGTTATGTTGAGACGATGTATTTGGGGGACATATGAAGAAATCTGACTTTGGACAGAAATTATATTCATATTCATCTTAGCTGTGACAATGACACTACAGTTATGCAGGAGGAAAAACTTGTAATCGGTGAGAGATACAGAATAAAATATTTGCAAGTGACATGTCAGGTCTCCAGATGCTACAGTTTGGGTCTGGAATGTTCTCAAAGTCCCAGGAGTTGAAACTTGATCTCCAGCTTAGTGTTGGGAAGTGCTGGGAACTTTTAAGAGTTGGGACACAGTGGGAGGGTTTAGATCATTGAGGGCATGCCCTTGAAAGAGATCAGGGAATGTTGGTCTCTTTCTCTTTTTGCTTTCTGAGGTGCTGCCTTGCCATAGATCCAAAAGCAACAGGGTCAACTGACTGTTGACTAAAACTTCCAAAACGGAGCCAAAATAAACCTTTTGTTTTTTTAAAATTGCTTTTCCTGGGTATTTTGTTACAGAAATTAAAAGCTGAATGACAGACATTCTGGGATACTCTTCCAGATATTCTTGGAATACTCTGGACAAAAAAAAAAAGAAAAAGAAAAAAGGAAAGAAAAGATGAGAGTTAGATGAACCCACATCAGTACATTGATAATTGCTGAAACTGGAGGATGGGTTCATGGGGATTGGCTATTAGCTTGATCTGCAAAGCAAGCTAAAGTAAGTAAGCCTACCTCAGACAGGCCAGGTTCCAGACTGTCCTCGGTCCCTCAGCCACCTGAGTCCCCACTGCTATTTCTCCAGAAGGCTGAGGGAATTCTTAACCAGTGAAACCATTATAAACTTCAACCAATTATTTTGTTTTGGCTCGGGGCGGGGGGGAGGGGGCGGTACCAGGGATTGAACTCAGGGGCACTGGACCACTGACCCACATCCCCAGCCCTATTTTGTATTTTATTTAGAGACAAGGTCTCACTGAGTAGCTTAGCGCCTTGCTTCTACTGAGGCTGGCTTTGAACTCACCACGCTCTTGCCTCAGTCTCCTGAGCCGCTGGGATTAAAGGCACGTGCCATGGTGCCTGGACAACCAGACAATTTTTTAAAACACTTGAGAAGTCATGGATAGCTAGTACCAAACTGCTGGTTTCTGATCCCTGGCTCCTGTCACCTTCATCTGGGTCTGGTTGTCTAGACAAGGTCCCAAGGACACAGGCTCCCATGACTTTGGCCTCTAATCCATTCCTTGCACTATTGTCCAGCTTCAGGTCTCAGATACCTGAGTCTGAGAAGGTATAGTTACCTCATGACTCACCTTCTCTCTTGAAATCTCTTCCTTGAAACCCAAGAACAAGTTAGCTTTCAAAACAGTACATCTGTGTAGATTGGTTTCCTCCTAAAATATCACCTCCATGGCTATATGATGGGTATGTTTATCAAACTCACAGAACCAACCATAAGGAGGTACCACTTCATAAACGTTAGGATGGCTGGGATCAAAAAACAAAGTGACAAGTGATGGCCAGGATATGGAGAAACCAGAATGTTGGTGGGAATGCATAACAATGTAGCCATTTTGGAAAACAGTATGGATGGAGCAGCCTCATAAAGTTAACCGTGACTTTGTCATGTGACTCAGCAATTCCAATCCTTGGAATATATATACATCCCAAGCAAATGAAAGCAGGAACTTGCACATTAAAGTTCATAAAACATTATTCACAATAGCCAAAAAGAGGTGGAAACAATCCAAATCTCCATTCACGGATGAATGGATAACAAATTATGTTCTATTCATAAAATGGAATGTTGTTCAGCCTCAAAAAGGAAGGGAATTCTGACATGTGCTACAACACAGGGGAACCAAAGACAATGTGCTGAGTGACATGCCACACACAGAAAGGACAAATCGTGTATTATTCTACTTATATGAGGTACTGCAGGAGGGTGGTGGTGATGGTTTTACAACATTGTGAGTGTATTTAATACCACCGCACTGTACATTTAAATATCATTTGGATGGTAAACTTTATGCGGTGTGTATTTTACTACAATTTTTAAAATGTACATAAAAGTTTATAGAATGGGACAGCTAAGAAGAATGAGTTTTACTGTATATAAATTGTACTTCAAGGAGCTTAACTTTAAAAAGAAATCACCACCTATCGCCCTTTTGGGAAAAGTTATTTAGATAGCTCATTCTCTTCCTCTCTTTTGCTGGTGAGATGGCCTGGTAGAAGGGAGAGGGAGATACCCAGAAGAATAGGACACCAAGAGGGAGCCAGTAGGGGTGGGGGTGGGGAGGTCATGAATAGACACAGGGCGTTTTGCACTTCTTCCTGGCTTTCTTCTCTCCTTTTACCCAATCACACAGTTCAAGCTGGTCCATCCCGGGAATCAACTGCTATTTCTCCAGAAGGCTGAGGTCACATCCCAGGTGTATGAAATATCCAGAGTAGGGTACCTATTCTCTCAGAGACCCCATCTTCCTTCAGGAGCTCTCGAGAGGTCTTTGACTTGGAGGTTAATGAAAAATACAGACCCTGGAGCCAGGCTATCTGCAAGAAAATCCCAGCTCCGACATTTATCATCCTGCGACCTTGGTGAAGTCACTAAACTTCTCTTTGCTCCTGTTTCCTCATCTGTTAAATGGGGATAATAATAGTGCTTACCTCACTGTGGAAAGGATTAAATTGCACTTAATAAGCTTCTCATTTGTTTATTTGGTTAACCTTTTACTGTTGGTGCATGTATAGGTCTCTACCCTTGAAATAGAAATTCTTTCAGAGTGAGACTCTGTCTTACTGGGGATCCCTGTCTTCTGGGCACCGCACAGGGTCAGGTACCAAATGAAAGCTCTAATCCTCATTGTGAGAGAAGATACTCTCCAGAGGCCCTTACTTCATAACTCCTGTGGATCTGTGAACCCAAGAGATTCAGAAATACCTTCCCCGTGCCATAAACCATTCCTTACCGGTCCATAGTTGCAGTCCAAATTAAATCATACCTCCTAGCCTGAGAAGGGAGGAAATTTGCCAGCCTTCTAACTTTGCTCGCTAAGGAACAAATACTTTGTAGAAGATTCAAGGCAATTTCTAATTAGGAAAATCAGATCAGATCAAAAAAGCCATCAGCACGTACGAATTCCTACCTACAGTGCTGCATGCTCCCTGTCTGCATGGGCCACCCGGCTTCGTAGAGTTTCCTTAGCTAGTCACTGGCCCCATCCTGTAGACCACCCTTACAATAACATTAATGTATCTTTTCTTTTCCTTTTTTTGTTCATGTATAGGTGCTAGGGATGGAACCCAGAGCCTTCTGTGTGCTAGGCAAAGGCTCTACCACTAAGCCACATCCCCGACCCAACACATCTTTACATGAGTAATTTCCAGAGCCCAGCCCTTTGGGCAGACTCTACACTTCTAGGGTTCCAAAGAGGAGAATTCAAGAAAGAACTTTCTCATTGGCCCATCCAGACCTAGGCAGGCCAGAAGTGGCAGGTGGATCTGACATTGGTAGCCAAAGTGGCTGCATTTGAAAAATCACAGGTCTTTCCAAAGCGCAGCCGCCTGACTCTGAGAGAACATCTTCCCCTGGCTGGTAGACTGGGCACCACTGATACTCTTTGGCGGGGTCTGCTTTAGAGGAAATCAACCCCAACAGCAAAAGGCAACACATGTAATCACACCAGGCCACGAGTCACTGCCAACCCCAAACCTATTTCTTTCACAAATCCCAGAAGGAATTTTTTATTGGGTAAGAGCCCCTAGTGTGAATGTAGCTGCCAGTACTTAAGGAAGTCCAACTTAAATCCCTCTTTCCTGCATATGGAACATGAGGGTTTATTTTGGCGATTCAGTCTGTTTCCAATCCAACTATTAGAGAAACCACAGAGGGGAAAGGGTAAAAGGTATATGAGAGTGCAGATCAGTTCTAGTCTTGAAATACCCCAGGGTGTCTCAATTATATACGGGGGGAGGCTATGAAAATCTTAAAACATTCTTCAATAAAATTAACTTTCAGTAGCCTAGAAGGACACATTCGGCTTTGATTCAGTAGATATGCATGGAGGGCTGACCAAGTCAGACACCATATAGTCTTTCCTGGTAGAGGTGAAAATGTGCAATGGTTTGGATATGGTTTGAATGTGTCCCCCAGGGGTTTGTGTGTTGGAGCCTGGTCCCCAGTGTGGTAGTATTATGAGATGGTGGGACCTTTGAGCAGTGGGGCTTAATGCAAAGTGATTAGGTCATCGGGTCACTGCCCTCTGAAAGGAATTTAGTTTTCTGGGACCCTGGTTAGTTCTCAAAGAAGTTTTTATAAAAAAGAAATACTGGCCCCTCTGTAGCTTCTTGTCTTAGCATGTGATCTCTCTCTCTCATACATACTCCCACCAGAGCCAGAGCCATGCTGTTTAAATGCTCAGCCAAACTGTGAGCTCACTAAACCTCTCCTCTTTTTTGTACTGGGGATTGAACCCAGGGGTGCTTAACCACTGAGCCACATCTCCAGCCATTTTTTAAAATATTTTATTTAGAGATGGGGTCTCACTGAGTTGCTTTGGGCCTTGCAAGTTGCTAAGTGTTGCTCTGAACACAGGATTCTCCTGCCTTAGCTTCCTGAGCTGCTGGGATTATAGGCATGTACCATTGTACCTACCTTAAACCGCTTTTCTTTATAAGTTACCCAGCCTCAGATATGTTGCTACAACAATGGAAAAGAGATTAATACAGGAGGTATGCAAGGTGCTGGCTCAGCAGTAGTAAGTTACATGCCATGAAAGTGACATGATGGGAGAATAGTGTGTCTCCACTCCAAAGAGGGCAAGGTACCAGGCCTTGGTGGCAAAATTCAGTTCACCTTCTCATCAAAGGCTTAGGGTGAGAGGCACAATCACTGCACATGGTGATTGGATGTGCCGTAGTTCTTTGAACAAGAGTGCTCTCCTCCCTGGTACATGCTTAATGCCTTTCCATGTATCCAGTACACAGAACTTCTCTGTCAGTCACTGTTTCCTATCTGAGCAGGGCTTTGGAAGATCCTCAACATCAAGCTGGACCATGAGTAACAAAGTTTTCCTTCACCTATTCACTCACATGCACCTTTGTCTCTGGGTCCCAGTAAAACTGGAGATAGTTGGTGAGGATACTGAGCCTTCAGTGATATGCCCACAATCAGTGTTCAGTTTCACAAATATGAAGTCACCAGAGATACTCCCAGTATCCTGAGAGTCTCTTCCTGGCTCTCCCATCTGTGTTCTGAAAATTTCCCAGGAACCCAGCAATTAGACATGAGGCTATTTCTTGGGTTATAGGCTCTCTAGGCCCCATCCATTATCAGGTGTCTTAGTCTATTTTTTGCTGCTATAACAAAATGCATGAGACTAGGTAATTTATAAAGAATAGGAGCTTGGCTCATGGTTTCGGAGGCTGGGGAATCCAAGAACACGGGGCGGGGTGTGTGTGTGTGTGGCATCTGGTGAAGGTCTTCTTGCTGCACCATAATATGGTGCAGGGTCTCACATGGTGAGACAGAGCAAATGTGGTAGCTCCAGTCTCTCTCTTCTTATAGAACCAATGCCCTCATGGGGCCCCCACTGCTCATAACTTCATCTAACACTAATTACCTACCAAAGCCCCACCTCATTAACATATAGATTTTTTTTATACCAGGGATTGAACCCAGGGGCAATTAACCACTGAACCACATCTTGGCCATTCTAAAAAAAAGAATTTTTTTTTTTTTTTTTTTTTTTTAAATAGGGTCTTGCTAAGTTGCCCAGGCTGGCCTTGGAATTGCAATCTTCCCACCTCAGCCTCTCTAGTAGATGAGATTGTGGGAGTGCACCACCACATCTGGCTGGAATCGTCAGATTATGAGGGAGAATGGGGTGAATGAAGCTGATCAAGAAAACTGGGAAGGAAAAGGAGGACGAGAGAGGTCAAGAGAGCAGCAGGCTGCCAAAAAGGACCACAGATGTTGAGTAGAAGATGAAAGGGTCCCCGTAATGTGACAATCGTGAGGTTCCAAAAGTCACGTGTCCACTGTAACCCCTACAGCAATAGTAAGAATTATATTAAAAAAAATTTTTTAAGAAGTAATAATAATGGCCAACATTGATGAATCCTTTCTATATATTCTAAGCATTTTCCCATATTTAATATTTTAGTCCTTGTAACAACTGTGGGTGGTAGATACTACTACTTTTTGTGCTTTACAGATGAGAAAGCTGAGACAGAGTGGTTAAATACTTTGCTGAAGGTCACACAGTAGTTAAGCATACAGTGGTTCCGAGGTAAAGAGAACCAGGAAGTCTAGCTCCAACGCCTGTGTTTTTAAGCACCTGATTTCACTCTTTTGCTCAAGGGCAGTAATCAATAACCAGGAATGGATGAGAAAGGCCAGAAGGCAGAACTCACTGAATGAGTTTATCAAGGGCACCTCAGTGCTGCCATCTGTAACCTGGGAATGAAAATGACCACTTTTCCTTTTCTCCAGCTCGGAACAGAATGTTGTTAGGACTCTGGCAACTGTCTGGGGGAAATGTTTCAGTATATCTGAGGTTAGATCTTAAACAGGGTAAAGCCCTGACATAATTCACTCTGCCCCCAGACTAACGAGGAAGGCAGAAGGAGGTACGTGGAGAATCCCAGTTCACAACAGTTGTGAGACAGCTGCCCACAAGAGGGGCGGACAGAGGCAGAAGTGCCTTCCTGTTCTTCTGGAAGTTGCCCTCGCTTAGTCATGCCTTGGGCATGAAGTTTCAAAGTTGTAGCCAGATAAATTTGCATAAGTATTTCAGATTACTCCTTCGGATATTTTAAGAAAACAAGGGAAGGAAATATCAATGAAAAATACATGTAAGATTTAACTTAATTTATTTATAATTTGCCTCTTTCCATTAAAGAGATGTAAAGGTAGATATGCTATTAATCTATACATACAAAGTAGAAATCATGACATATTGTATATAGCAGTGGAGGAAGCCAATCCTAAAGACTAAAAGTGTTGGTAAGATTTGGCATCTGTTTTGACCCAATGCTTCCTGGCAGTTTGGGCAAAAAGGGAAATAAGATGTATTATAATGCTCTTGCCATAATCAGAGGAAGCTGGCCAATCCCTCTGGCAAAGACAAAGCTCTTCCTGGCACTAAATTCTCAAAGAAATTCCTCATGTAGAATCTTGAGAGAGAGAAAACAGTGACTAATGATTTTCTGGAACACTGGAGCCTGAGATCTAATTTTCAAGGCCCCGGGCTGCTTCAAGAGGATCCCTGTTCTATTGAAACACATAGCCCTAAGCTCCTAGAATTCCTTTTGGTTTCCTGGGTGAGGAGTTAAAAATACCATCTCAGAACTCTGCTTCGGGCATGATGGCCGTCTGGACAGGTAGTACTCTTTGGGGCAGTACTGCTGTTAAAAGAAGTAAATGCTCTAAGGGTCCCACCTGCTAAGTAAAAATGAAATCACGGGCTACTCTTAGCTCATGTACGTACGTATACACTGTGAGCAGTGAAGAGCCAGAGGAGCCAAGTTGTCCTAAGAGCCAGTAGCAATAGAAGTCGGCTATCAGGGCACACTGTTGGGTCACTGGCAAAGAAAACGTTGGGCAAGACTTTCCAGATTCATTGGGTCTAGATCCTCAGGAAAGGAGGATGTAGTTCCAGGACAGTGGCTCCCCATGGGCATCAGCTGAAGGAAAAGCAAATCTGACCCGGAGGAAGAGTTCTCCCATTTTGGTTCATGGACTGTTTCAGATATACCATCCTAATGCATGATGCTAATAACTGGGACAATGGGGCAATGGGATGCTAATAACAGGGACAACAGCAGGCATATGGGAACTCTCTTGTACTATCTTTATAACTTTTGTTTAAATCAAAATATGCTCTAGATTGAAAACATAATCTTAAAAAAAACTCTTTAAAATTAAAAACAATAGCAGAAGCGAACGATAAAAGGATCAGAAAATAACAGTTAAGGTGACGTTCCAGAAAATAGAAAAAAATAGATCGAAAATATAACAATAAATATGAGTAAATGTGAGAAAACCAGAGGACAGTTTCACATTCAGATGGTATGAGTTATAGGAAGAGAGAACAGAGAAAAGGGGAGGAGGAAGTAAACCTCAAAATAATTTGAGAAAACTTCCCAGAACTGAAAGACATGAGTTTTCAAACTAAAACAATCCGCCATGCATAATAGATCCCTCTAGAATGCTGGATAGAAAGGAGAAGACAATAAAAATTTTAAACCTCTCAACAGCATTGGAAGCCAAGAGGACAATGGAGTGATGCATTCAAAAATCCGAAGAAATATGCTTTCTAACCTAGAACTCTATACCCAGCCAAATTATCAATGAAATGTTTGAGTTAAATGATATTTTCAGACATGAGAGATGTTGAAAATTCTACTTCCTTTTTATTAAGGTTGTTTTCCATCAAAAGGAAAGAGCAGGCTGAAAAAGAAAAAGACATGGGATCCAGAACACAGGAAATGTAACACACAGCAAAAGATAAGGAACTCTCCAACGTAAAGATGAAATATGCCAGGATAATAACACAGAGTATAAAGGGAAACCAGTCCAGGTTAGAACAGTGCTACTAACAGGTCAGGTATGCTATGCTATGTTACAGCCATGCCCTTCACCACCATACCTCTATTTAACTTGAGAAAACTGCTGGAGGATATGGAGGAAGCATGATACTCACACATGTCTTGTGAGTACGACAAAAAGAGAATGTCATGGGATGACAGTGTGGGAAGAATTAGCAAATGGATGTATATACACAGACAAATGAAGCAAATACAAATCCAAAGCAAATATTAACTTTATGCAAACCAAAAGAAGTTGAAACATATTCTGAACTTTGAATATATTTCCATACTTATTACAACAGTTATGTTATTAAGTAAACCTCACAATAATTCAAGAAAACTTCCCAGATCTGAAAGACACAAGTTTTCAAACTAAAACAATCCACAATGCATAATAGGCCCCTTTAAAATGCTGGATTAAAAAAGAGAGGATCATAAAAGTAAATACTGACTTTGAGCAAAAATTATAATTATAATAAACACATTAAAAAGATGCTCAATATCATTTGTCATGAGGGAAGTGAAACTAAACTCACGACGAGATGCTTGTTAGAATGGCTAATATTAAAAAGGCTGACCATACCAAGTGTTGGCAAAGAAGTGAAGCAAGTTCTGGCAGAAGAGTGATACTCTAGAAAATGATTTGACAGTTCCTTAAAAAGTTAATAAATACCTATCACATGATCAATCATTACACCCCACAATATTTACACCTAATGGAAATAAAGGCTTATACAAAGATTTACATAAAGGTTTCTACGAAGGTTTCTACAAAGACTGGTACATGAATGCTCATAGCAGCTCAATTGTAATACTCTCAAATTAGAGGCAACCCAAATGTCCATCAACCAGTGAGTGGATAAAGAAATCGTGTTAGTGACAAATAGTGGAATATTACTCAGCAATAAAAAGAACAAATTATGGAAACATGCTACAACATAAATGAAACTCAAATCAAGCATGCTGAATGACATAAAGTAGACCAAGGCGAAAATATCATGTGCTGTGTGATTAGAGTTATACAAAAATCTAGGAAACCCATAATAATGTCCAGTAACAGAAAGCTAATCAGTGGTGGCCCATGGATAGAGGAAGGGCAGAAAGGTACACTGAGGAAAAATTACAGAGGGATGGGGGAAATTTGGGGGGTGATGCATATATTTATTTTCTGTTATGGTTATGATTGCAAAGGTATATACATGTATGTGAAAAAATTTATTAAATTATGCACTTTAAAAATATCAATAATTCTTCAGTGAGGCTACTTAAAACTATGAAATTGGAACCTTGACCTATAACATACACCAAAATCAATTCCAGGTGGATTAAGAATTTAAATGGCCAGGTGCTGTGGTACACACCTGTATCCCAGTGGCTAGGGAGGCTGAGGTAGGAGGATTGCATGTTCAAAGCCAGCCTCAGCAACAGTGAGGTGCTAAGCAACTCAGTGAGACTCTGTATCTAAATAAAACACAAAACAGGGCTGAGGATATGGCTCAGTGGTTGGGTGCCCCTGGTACCAAAAAAAAAAAAAAAAAAAAAAGAAAAGAAAAAAAAGAATTTAAATGCAAGAAGGAAAAACATTACATTTGTTATAAGAAATTATGGAGATTATCTTTCTAAATTTGTAAAGAAAGGATTATTTCTTAATAAACAAAAAGCACTAGCCTTAAAAATGAATAAAAAAAGAAAGAAAATATGGATAAGTGGAAACTACATTAAAATCAATAAAATATGTCAAAAATATCATTAAAAGTGTTTTTAATGAGCCAGGTACAGGGGCACATACCTGTAGTCCTAGCAACTAGGGAGGTCAAGGCAGGAGGATTAAAAGTTTGAGGCCAGTTTTAGCAATTTAGTGAGGCCCCCAGGCAACTCAGTGAGACCCTGTCTCAAGATTTAAAAAATAAATAAATAAAAGGGCTGATGATGTGGCTCAGTAGTTAAGCACCTCTGGGTTCAAGGAGCTACCAACTGGGAAATACTGTTTTTAATAGATTTAGCATGTCTTTTTGACTAAAAATTAGTATTCAGAATACATAAAGAACTCTAAAGTCAACAAGGATTCTGCTTTTAGACACAAGGAGTAAATATACTTTTCCCTATTTCTCTCTCTAAGCACAAGTGAGAACCCTGGGCATTATATATAAAATAATCATATATACAATCACCCTCGACTTACTATGGGGTTGCATCCTGATAAAGTTATCATTTGTAAGTTTAAAATATAATAAGCACAAATGCATTCAATACACTTAACTTACCAAACATGCCTACCTTAAACATGCTCAGGGAAGAGGTGGAATGGTTGTTTCCTTGCTGCTGGGTAGAATTGGAAGTCCAGTGACTAACCCTAACCCTAACCCTAACCCAAAATCTTCTAGCACAAAGATTATTTTATACTAAAATGTTGAATATCTCATACACACACACAGATAGGCCTTTTGTAGACCTGATGGCGTGTGAAAACACACTAGTAAAAAAGAAAACACTACCACCACAGTACACTGTAGATAGAGCATTCGTTATTTCCCTGTGATAAATCACATGACTGACGGAGCTGCAGTCCACTGCTGCTGTTGGTGTCAAGTGAGGACACAGTGTCCCACATATGACTAGCCTGGGTAAAGAAAAAAAAGTATTGTTTCCATTGAATGCATATCACTTTTGCACCACTGCAAAGTCAAAAAGTTATAAGTTGAACCATCGTAAGTTGGAAGCATCAATAAAACATTCAAAGGCTGTTATAGTGGAGGGAAGAAGGCAGACCAGATAGGGACCTCACAGTGGTAAGTCCTCTGGGTTTTCTTTTTACTTGGAGCTGAGAAAACCAGCAGCCTGGAAATATCAATGGGACAAATAAACAAATAATAAAGCCCCAACGTAAGCCTGTTGCTCTAGCCAAAGGACAGGGACAGGCATCCTGGCACAAAAGAAGACAGTTAGGCAATAATGACTCTACTCCAGCCAAAAATCATAGGGAAAAAAATATGATGATCTCACTCTCAATGTCCAACATCAAAGGCAGAGAGTCTAGACTTCTGCCTTAGGTGGCCACACCAATGTCCCCAACACGCCCTGCTTGGGGTGGCATCAGAGAAGGTCAAGTAGGGAGATGACATGTTCATCCAAGCAGGCCAGTTATTAAGGCCCACCTGGGGCACTGTTGGAGACCAGTCAGGAAGCCAGAACTCCCACCCAGGCAGCACTAACATGAAGCCCTGCTCAGATGTTAGTGGAAGTCACTGGACTTCCAATTCTACCCAGCAGCAAGGAAACAACCATTCCACCTCTTCTCTTGTGTAAGAGCTTGGGGCAGGAGGCAGTTAAAATAGAAAAATTTTAAATAAGTCAACAAGAAAAAGTCAGAGAGATGAAAAATGCAGAAAGAGTAGAGAAGATAATAATTGCACTATCTCCGAAAGCTGTTCTTATGATTAAAGGATGTATTGCTTAAACTAGTTTCTCGCTGTAAGTAGTAAACATGAGGCAGTATTATCATCATTATTATCACTATTGTTTCACAGGATACGATTCACATATGCTCTAAACACATAAAAAAATGCTCAATGTCACTAATAATCAGAGAAATGCTAATTTAAACCATAACAAGACAATGATTCACATATTACTTACTCACTAGATTGTCCACAAAAGAAGGGCTGGGGCTGTAAGTCAGTGGTAGAGAGCATGCTTAGCATGTGCAGAGGCCCTGGGTTCAATCCCCAGCACCCAAAGAGAAGAACAAAACAACACAAAAGCTCATCAATACTAAGTGCTGGTGAGGATGTGGAGGAGCAGGAAGTCTTATTCATTGCCAGTGGGACTTTAAATTTAGTGCTTCACTTTGGAAAACATTTGGAATCATCTTGAAATGTCGAACATTCATGTAGTTAAAACCTAGCAATGTCTCTTCTGGGAATAAACCCTGAAGAAACTTTGCACATGCACCAACAGACATGTACAGAAATGTTCCCAGCAGCACTGTTTACAGTAACAAAAAGCTGTGAATATCCCATGTCAAGCAACATGAATGCATCCCCCAAAGTTCGAGGGCCGGAAAGCCGACCCCCAAATTCATATATTGGAGGTGGAGCCTTTGGGTGGTAATCAGCGTTTGATGAGGTCACGATGGTGGGGTGCCCATAGGATCTCAGTGTTCTTATAAGCCAAGGAAGAGACCTAAGTTAGCGAGCATGCTTCCTCTTGTTCTCACCATCTCTTGCCATGTGATGTCTTTTGTCATGTTATACACAGAAAGAAGGCCTTGGTCTGGGATTTCTAGGCCTCCAGACTATAAGAAATAATTTTTTTTCCCTTAAAAATTGCCTAGTCAGTGATATTGTGTTATAGCAAAACAACACAGACAAAGACAACATGCTAATGTGCAACAAATCACAGAGCTCAGGCACATAGCAGGTAGAAGAGATACCAATGGGACAAATAAACAAATAAGAATAAGATCCAACACTGAGTGAATTACCACTACATGCTACGTGGATGAGCATCCCAAACATGACTCTCAGTCACAGGAGGGCACATTCAGAAACTCAGAAAAGGAGTTTTTATTTTGAGACAGACAGAGAGAAAGAGAGAGAGAGAGAGAGAGAGAGAGAGAGAGAGAGAGAGAGAGAGATTGAGATTGATTGATTGATTTTAAATGTCAATATTGTAAAAGGCAAAGTAAATCTTTGGAAATGCTCCAGACTGAACGATGCTAAGGAAACATCAGTGAATCCTACGGAAAAATAGGCTACAAACAACACTGTTGAACCAATTTATTGAAGTCAATAGCAGCATGTGGCTGTGTCAGGGAATATTTCTAGTGTTTTGCTGAAGCGATTAGGGGTGAGAGGCTGCACACAAAATGATAGCCTCAAATTATTCTCATAAAATTATGTGTTTATGTGAATAAGAACATGTGGGCATGGGTCTGTGTGCCTGTGTAGGTGAGCAGAGGAAGAAGGGACAGGGAGAGGGAGAGGGAGAGAGAGAGAGAAGAGAATGAGATCAAAAGATCCAAATAATAGGACAAAGTGTTAACGATAGATGAGTCCAGGTAAAGGGTACGTGGGTTTTCTCTGTACTGTTTTATTTTTGCAACCTATCTATTAATTTGAAATTATTCCCTAATAAAAAGTTCAAAAGAATGGGGGATTGAAGAGAGGTTACTATAGTTTGAATTTAGAATGTCCCCCACAGGTCCATGGGGTCAAGGATCTGGATCTTATTAGGAGATGGTGAAAGATTTAAGTAACTGTAAGTAAAGACCTAGTAGGCGGTCTTCAAGGCTTCCCCTGAAGCGGGTAGTGGGACACCAGCCCATCCTTCTTCCTCACTCTCTTTCACTTCCTGACCATGAGGTGGTCAGTTTTGCTCTGCCTTGTGTTCCCTACCAAGGGAGCCAACCAACCATGCACTGAAACCTCCAAACCTGTGAGCCAAAATAAACCTTTTCTATTTCTATGTTGATTGTTTCAGGTATTTGTTACAGTAACAGAAAACGAATACAAGGTAAAATTTAGGATAATGATTCCCTAAGGTGGGGCAGGTAGAAGAATGGGCTAAGTCAAGGGAGAGAGAAGCAAGCTTTCATTTGTGCTCCAGTTCTTATTTTGGGAAATGGATCTTTAGGTGTCCATTATGATAATATGCTTTGTAACTTAGACACTATCTTTTGTATGGATACTGCCAAGTAGCATATTGAAAAAAGATAAAAAATAAAAACATCTTGCCTTAGGAAACACATTCTAGGCTGGTACCAAGTGGAGCTCTGAATAAAACAAAATGCAGGCACACTAAAAATATTGTATAAAATTACCTTCAGGGCATTTGTATAAGGTGTATATGATGGGACCACCATTTGACCCAGCTATCTCTCTCTCCTTGGTCTATACTCAAAGGACTTAAAAACAGCATATTACAGGGACACAGCCACATCAATGTTTATAGCAGCACAATTCACAATAGCTAAACTGCAGAACCAACATAGATGCCCTTCAGTGGATGAATGGATAAAAAAAAATGTGGCATATATACACAAAATGGAATATTACTCAGCAATAAAAGAGAATAAAATCATGGCATTTGCAGGTAAATGAATGGAGTTGGAGAAGACAATGCTAAGTGAAGTTAGCCCATCCCCCCAAATCGAATGTGAATGTTTTCTCTGATATAAGGAGGCTGATTCATAGTGGGGTAGGAAGGGGGAGCATGGGAGGAATAGATGAACTCTAGATAGGGAAGAGGGGAGGGAGGGGAAGGGAGGAGGCAGGGGATTAGCAAGGATGGTGGAATGTGATGAACATCATTATTCAAAGTACATTATTCAAAGTACATGAAGACTCAAATTGGTGTGAACATACTTTATATACAACCAGAGATATGAAAAAATGTGCTGTATATGTGTAATAAGAATTGTAATGCAAAAATAAATAAAACAAATTTTGCATATGGACCTGGGTCCCAAGATATCTCATTACATGTATGCAGATATTCCAAAATCTGGAAAAAAAAATCTGAAGACAAGGTATACTCAACTTGTACGCAGCTCCCATCTCTTTACCTGAAGGCTAAAACAACTTGCACATCTTCTTTGTTTTTCATCCCCTATGATTTCTCATATTCCTTGTCTCCACCCTTCAAATATTTTGGGGTTGGGGGCAGGAAAAGATAACATGTAAGAGAAACTATTAGTTTGAACACAAAGACCACTGCACTGTTCTGAGTTTTAAATTGATTATTATTATTATTTTAAATCTACTCTCTTTTGATAAAAGGGTCAACTGGAACTGGTCTGGAACCCAGGAGGCAGTGGGATTTAATTGTTGGGTCTGTTGGCCTGGAGGTCAATAGACTGCCCACTTCAGTTGGCCTGGCTGTCCTGGGAGCAGGAAGAAGATGGGACCCAGGGAACATGAGGACAGGCACTGGCTGGTACCAGCAAGGTTCAGCAAGGAGAGGGGCTGCCTTCCAGGCAGAAAGCAAGCAGGACACAGGGTCCAGGGGCCCAGATACAGGCGACCTGTAGGAATCTCAGTGAGTCTTAGTGACAGATGGGGTGGGGATGCAGAGTAGAGGAGGAGGGGCAGTCCCAGTCCTGGAGGTACTAGAGCAACGAGGAGAAACTCAAAAGCCTTCTGGGGCCAGGCAGGGCCCCCACTCTGAGAGAAACAGATGCATCTGTGGGAGTATGCTTGGCTCTTTTGTATACAGTAGTTCCCCTCATTTGTGGTTTTACTTTCTGAAGTTTTAGTTACCAAGGTCAGCGGCAATCCAAAAATATTAAATGAGAAATTTCAAAAATAAACAATTCATAAGTTTTAAATTGCACAGTGTTCTGAGTAGCATGATGAAATCTCGTGCTGCCCTGTTTCCTCCCACCCAGCACATAAATCATCCTTTGCCCGGCTCATCCATGTGTTAGGGTTTAGATCTGGAGTGTCCCACAAAGGCTCATGTGGTGAAGACTTGGTCTCCAAGGCAGCAATGTTCAGAGGTGGAGCTTTTAGGAAATGATGGGATCTTGAGGGCACTAACTTCGTCAGTATTCAATCCACTGATGGAGTCATAATTTGAATGTGTTATTGGGAAGTGATGGAAAATATAGGAGGTGGGACCTAGTTGGAGGGGAGGTCCTTGGGGGTGTGCCCTTGGGAACTGTAATTTGTCCTGAATCCTTCCATCCCTCCCCCTCCCCCTCCTCCTCCCCTTCCCCTCCTCCACCCCTCCCCCTCCCCTCCCCCTCCCCCTCTTCTCCCCCTCTCGCTTCCTCTCCCGAACCTGCTGTGAGCTGCGCAGCTTTCCGCCATGATGTTCTGCCTCACCTCAGGCCCAAAGCAATGGAGCCACCTGACCATAAACTGAAATCTCCGCAACCACGAGCCAAAATGAATCTTTCCTCTTCTAAGTTGTTTTTCTCAGGTATTTTGGCACAACTACGAGAATCTAACACACCACGTTAGGTGCCCACAGTCATGTAGTAACCATCTAGGTTATCAGGTCGACTGCTGCAGGATCATAGTGTTTGTCCAAGTTTCCCTTATTTTACTTAATAGTGGCCCCAAAGTGCAAGAGTAATGATGCTGGAAATTGGACGATGCCAAAGAGAAGCCATACAGAAATCACATCCTGAAGTTGCTAAGAAACATGGTGAAAATGAAACAAAGCATATGTAGGGTTTGGTTCTATCTGCAGTTTCAGGCACTTACTGGGGGTTTTAGGCCATCTCCCCTGTGGATAAGGGGCAAAACTGTTTGTGCCTTGACATACACTGAGGTTAGTGATAGGATCAATGACAGACAGAGGGGCGGCTAGTACTCTCTGGTGGCCATTACTTTTATATAGTCCCCTGTGATCAAGCAGGAATGGCTGTAGCTTGGCAGATCTCCTGATTTTTCAAGAGAAACTAAAAATCTGAGTTTTACATGAGCTCTACATACATCTTAAAGTGTCAAGTCAAATAATCTTTAAACAAGAGGCAAGCCTGACAATTATGGGATGGTCCCACTTGGCAACCTCCTTGTTAAGCATGTTCAAGTCCTGGGGCTGCCATAACAAAGAGTCACAAGCTGGGATGAGTTGGACAACAGAAATGCATTGTCACGCAGTTCTGGAGTTTAAGACCAATGCGTCAGCAGGGATGCTTCCTCCCAAGGGCTGAGGGAAGAATGTATTCTATGTCTCTCTTCTATTGTTTTAGGCTACTTTGTGCTGCTGTTACAAAATACCCAAGACTGGGGAATTTATAAAGAGCAAAAATTTATTTCCTCACAGTTATGGAGGCTGGGATATCCAAGATCGAGGCACAGGTAAGCTGGTCCCACAAGCCTGTAGCTATTGGGGCCTTCAGACCTGGAATGAGGTTTCTGATGAGATGTACCCATCCAGCCCTGTCTCCAGAGCTTGCAAACCACATGGAAGGCCACGTCTGCTGAGGGACTGGAGAAGGTGAATTGAACAAATAAACAGAGGGGAAAAAAAAAAAAAAGAAGAAGCAAAGTCCTGCTTCTTGACTAGGAACAAATTATCATGCCATTTCCCAGGACTTAGACAGTCCTGCCAGTCAGGGCTCAGCCTGGCGGGTATTTTCCAGTCCTAGATGAGAATCATTTCCAGGTTGGCTGAACGCCTGGCACTTCCTTGAGGCCTCAGGCTTCCTGGGTGTCACATGTGGCCTGCACACATGAGCAGCACCTGGTGCCCACTCGCACTTTGGGGGACTCGGACAGGAAAACCAGGGGTCCTCAGGGCACGTCCTCCAGACAGACTTAGGGAGCCAGAGAAACCAGGGAAATAGCCTATTCATCCTCACTCATCCAGCGAATGTCCCCTGTGGGCAATCGTGGCAAAGATGAATGCCCTGAGCCCAGGGGGACTCGGTGGGAGGTGGGAAGGAGGGCCTGACCCCAGGCAGGGGACCCACGTGGGGCTGCGGTTGCTCCTAATGACATTAACGCAATTACTTATGGAATAAAGCAAGTACTTCATATGGCTGTTTCCAATTCCCATTAATGATGACAAGCTTTACTAAATTCCCAAGATTTTATATTTGCACCTCTTTCCTTACAGTGAAAACCTGGGTATTTAAAGACAGGATCATAATTACTAACGGTTAAATGTGTGTGTGTGTGTGTGTGTGTGTGTGTTTAATAGTTTGGAAATAACAATACCATTTTATTACTAACAATAAGACTACTGAATGCAGCTTAGGTTTTATTTGTGGTTCTTTTTTGTTTCTTTGTTTTACTTGGAATGCACAAATTACTGTGTTTCAAAGTCACTTGAAGTAATTCTCTGTGAGGTTAAGCCATCAATTTTGTATACACGACTGTTTGTTTTCAATGTTAAGAGACGGTTTTTCTTCTTTTTTGGGTTTAATTTTGTTTTTTAGTTATGCAAAATGTTTACAAGGTTCCAAAACCAACTTATAAAAACAAGGTACATTATTTGGTTTGTAAGCCTGTGGTTTAGTTTGTTCTTCCATTGTTTCTTTTTTAAAAATAAAAGCAAATATGTGTACACATTCCTCCCTCCCCCCATTTTTTTCTAATATAAAAGGCAGTGCTGTGTACACAGGTCATGCCTGGCTTTCTTTAGGCAGATTAGATAGATAGATAGATAGATAGAGAGAGAGATAGATAGATATAGAGTTTTATTGTCAGAGACCTTCCTCATTCCCACTCACTGCTCCATGCAATACCACTGTGACTGTGCCGTCTTTTGCTCAATCTGGCTCCTTTGTGTGGATATTTGGGAGATTTCTGATCTTGAACTTTAAAAATAATGCTGCAAATGACCTTACTTCATATGTAATTTTATGTTTTTGAGAAGAAAGCTTTTTGAATTCTCACTCTCTGACTGGTCAAAGGCTTGGCTTGCTTAACCTGAGGCTCTTGCCTGTAAAATGCAATAGTATCTGACTCACAGTTCAGAATGAGTGGGTGTTCTTTAAAATACACAGTACAGGGTGGGGCAGGGTGGTGCATGCCTGTAATCACTTCTTCTCTGGAGGCTGAGGCAGGAGGATCGCAAGTTGGCCAACCTGGGCAACTTAGGGAGATCCAGTCTCAAAACAAAACAACAAAAACAAAAACAAACAAACAAAACAAACAAACAAAAAACCAGCTGGGGAGGTAGCTCAGTGGAAGTACTTTCCTACATGTGTAAGGCCCTGGGCTCAATCCTCAACTTCCATGCCCAGTACTGTACACCCACAGGGTCTGGTACATAAGCAGAAATACATAGCAGATAATGAATAAATGTTTGCTGGGGTATTTTCCCATTTTGTTTTCATTGTTCATAGTCTAATACTTTAAAAGTTCATCATCTGGAAGGAGATGTGTGACTTTTTAGGTCTCTGATGGCATGTTAAGTGCTGTCCCAAGTATAGATAATAAATGCTGTTGTCCTGGGGTATTAGGGAGGCTGTAGAAGATATCCCCTAATTTTACCTACCCAACAGAGACTTCTCCTTATGGAAATTACTGCTTAATTTTTCATTCCCAATACATGGAGCTTCCCAGGGTAGACACATGATCCAGGCCTGGATTCTTGGGGTCTCAATAATTGGCTGAGGCATGGGCAGCACATGACCCAAGGCAATCAATGAGAGCCAGCCCTGAAGCTCACAGAGAAACTCTTAGAAAAGAGGCTCTGTTATTTCCCAGGATACGAATCTCCGCAGACATAAGCCTGAAGCTGCCAGGGACCACCACACAGCATGGGAAGAGCATGAGGAAGTCAGGGCTCATAGAAAAAGGCCCATTCCCAACACTGGCACTTGGACACCAGAAATAACAGTTGGGTGAACAGGAAAAAAATTCCTTTTCTGACCCCTACCAGTTTGAATTGGGTTCTCCTTTGCATGGAGAGTAAGTGAAGACAGACAGGAGGGTCCTGAGGTCTGAGGTTGAATTTATAAGAGGAAAAAGAAAAGACATTCCAGTGGAGGGGAAAGCATGTGGGAGGATCTTGAGGAAATGTGTCACTCAGCCTCTTTAGTAGATTTAATGAAAGCAAGACCCATGAGACAGATGCCCATCACCTAGACCCAAACCCTGTTTTTGAATCTAAGAGGTTGATGTCTGGATTCTGAGGAAGAGCAAGGAGGAGTCCTCGCCTGGACATCACCAGCCAGGTGATGTCAGAGTCAAATGAGTGGGGGAGGTGTTAGAAGCTCAGCCTCCAGGAGCACTCTGGGACAGTGTGCACATATATTTTCCTGCATACATTTTCTCCCGAATGTTAGAAATCATCTCTAGATGCCTTTTAAAACCTAATACAATACAAATGCTATGCAAATAATTGCTATACTGTATTCTTTAGGGAGTGGTGTCCAGGAAAGAAGTCTGTACATATTTTGTACGCACACAAGTTTTTTTTTTTTTTTCCTAAATATTTTTCATCTGCAGTGGATTGAAGCCCAACGTATTTAACATGTGGATACAGAGGGTCAACTAATCAGATGGCACTGGATTGGTGGGATTCCTGGGGCGAAAAGGCACAGGTGTTCAACTGGAATGACCTCAAAGAGAAACTAGGTTGACCTTGGGTGACTGTGTTAGCTATCAGAAGCTCAGTTTTCCCTCTGGGAAATAAAAACCAAACTACTTATCTTGTAGGGGTATCATGAGGATTAAGTGAGATCAAACATGTGAAGTGCCTGGCACTGAGACTGCACACCATAAATAATGACTTTTCTCAAACAGTCCCAACCTTACAGCCTAATATTTTCTAAATAAGTCTTGAGTTGTAGCTCAAACTGTTTATAATCTTGCTGCAGCTGCTGCCAAGCTCCCTGACATTGGATAAGTCCCCTTCCCTCTCTGGGACCCTGTTTCCCCATCTTTAAAAGGAGAGGATTGGTCTAGATTCCCGCTTCTCCATGGTTGGTTTACATTAGCCTCTGGGGATGGTTTATATTAGCTTGTAGAAATGCAGAATCTCAGGCACCACACTTGACCTACTGAATGAGAATCTGCAATTAGCAAGACCCCAGCTGATTTCTGAGGCTGAAGTTGGAGAAACAAAGCTTAGGTGACCACTAAGCCCACTTTCTGCACTGGCCTTACCTATTTTAGGCTTCCCATCTTCATATCACTGCTGAAATGCTCTGATCTTTCTACTCTGGCTACATAGTCCTAACAGACATCTAAAGCACAGCACAATGACACCCCACCCCAAGCACAAAGTTTGATCCTCCAGACTTTTTAAACACCTGTTCTCTGAACCATTAGCATATTAGTCAGCTTCTCATGACTATAATGAAACAACTGAGGCAAGTACATTATAAAGAAAAAAAGTTTGTTTAGTTTCCAATTTTGGATCAAAGTCCAAACGCTACAGAGTCAGTGAAGGCTTCCCCTTGTCTACATTTTCTTATGAAGCATGGCAGATGGCAATGGTGGAAGCACATATGGCAGCCAGTAATTAGATCTGGAATCAGGATCTGAAAGAACTAGGTGGGGCCAAATGCAGGATTCCACAACTCTCTCAAGAGAAGTAACTTCTTTGGGCCCCAAAGACCTAAGGACCTTCTACTGGGCCGCACCTACCACAGATTCCTCAGCACTTCCCAATGCTGCCACCCTGTTCCCCAAGCTTTCAATCACAATGGCCTCAGGGGGACATAATCAAATAACTAAACTGCCCCCCAAGCCATAGTGATTAGTGAGTTGATTTAATCACGTGCTGTCTAATGATAGCTTGTCTCTCGTGCCACAGTTTAAACCACAGTTACCTAGCACTTAGTGAGGATCTGTTCTAAGAAATGCATTGTTAGGCAATTGCATTGCTTTACAAAAACTAAGTCAGCTGTGACTGACCAGGTGATATTCTCTTAAGAGACCACCATCACAGGATCAAAGCGCATGGCGCCTGACTGTATCAAGCATTATTATTACGTTTTTATGCCAGGTATGGTGGTGCATGACTGTAGACCCAGCTACTGGGGAAGCTGAGGGAGAAAGATCACTTGGGCCCAGAAATTCAAGACCAAGCCCAGGCAACAAATTTGACACCTTCTCTGAAAACAAGGATGTAGATAACTTCCGTAAAGCTCAGGGGAGCGCAGACCAAGGCTTCTGTTCTTGGTGGTCACCATCTGGTTCTCTTTGTGCAGGAGATACTCCTAAATGATTAAATACTTAATCATTTGCACCAAGAAAGTGTTCTAAGCACAGCTTCTTTTTGTCCTTACAGATAGAAATAAGAAAAAAATACTATGATTATCAATTTTCAAAAGGAATCTAAGGAAATCTGAATTTTCTGTTCCCTTTAAAATTTTTCATTTTCATGATAATACACAATGGTGTTGAAACTGGCACCCACACACCTCGCTGTAAATGGACACAACCCGTTAGAAAACACATGCAATGTATTGTATGGAAGAAAAAGATATTTCCAGAAAACACACACCTGGGACTTTATTATGTTTGTTTGTTTGTTTGCAGTGCTAGAGATTAAACCCAGGGCCTTGTGCCTGCTAGGTGAGTGCTCTACCACTGAGCTACCACCTCTGCCCCTCTAGTTCATCTTAATTAAACACAGCAAAAGTTCATTCATACAAAGAATCCTATATGTACTGGCAAAAACTGGGACATAATCTACATGCCAAGGAGCAAACTGTGACAACCATTTGAGGGACGACCATGGAGCCATTTAAAACAATTTGGAAAACTGTATTCAAACCTAGAAAAATATCTATTTAATATTAGGTAAGAAAATAAGAATATTAAATAACACATATGCTATGATTATAACGTGTAAACAAGCAATCAAAAGGAAGAAAAATCCTGGAATTTATATTTCTAAGCAGTGAAATTGGATTTAATTTCCTGTCCTCATTCCCTCCACCCAAGTTTTCATTTTGCCAACTTAGTTACTAAGTTTTAAAAACTGTTTCTAGTGACAACCTAAAGTAGATTCAGAGATCACCTTGGAAGGATTCACTTAGGAGCACATCAAAGCCATTGACTTTGTAGGTCTTTGTCATGTGGGATCTGACAGTTCTGTGACATGTGACTCAGGAAGGGAGGGCAAAGGAGGGCTTGAGGCTGAAAGAAAAGACCTTAATTTTTCACCCATAGCTTTGAGTTGTCACTCATTCTTCTCCCAAGCCCTACAAAAATAAGATTCTGTTTGCAGATTGCCGGTGGGTTGTGTGCTTGTGAAAAGAATGAAAAGCTTTCAAATGTCCTTATTTAAGGTATCAACTTTTCCCCAAGGACTTTGTTCCTAGGAAACCCCAGTTTGCTGCCTTCCAGGAGTCGAAGCTGGGGCCATCCTGGGAAGAGTCCTGGAGAAGGTCAAAGTCTGGTCCCAGACTCACACTCGCTGGTGACCTGTGGATCTCTAGATCTGCAGTGACTGAGAGCCAACCCTCCCACCAAGCCTCATGTCCCGGAGCAGCTTAAAAGCCCCTTCCCTGGGCTGGGATTGTGGCTCAGGGGGTAGAGTGCTTGCAGAACACGTGTGAGACACTGGGCTCAATCCCTAGCACCACATGAAAAACTAAATAAACAAAATACAGGTGTTGTGTCCATCTACAACTAAAAATATATATATTTTTAAAAAGAGTTCCTTCCCTGAGACAGTTCATCCATCCATAAAAATGGGGACATTGAGGCTTTTCTCACTTGTAGAAACTAAAAGAGGAAGCAATTTCCAGCATTCTTGGAACATCATAATAATTAATATATGTTAGCATTTTACATATTGTGTATTAATGGCCCCCCAAAATCTTTTGAATTGGTACCACAGATCGCTGGATGGGGATGAACAATCCTGTACATGCCCAGTGAGACTTTATATTGATAATGACCCTTCCAGAGGGTGATTTGGAAATATTACATGTAACCAAAGCTTTGGGGACTCATGTGTGACTTGACCCAGAAAGCCTGCTTCTGGGAATTTGTCATAAGAAAATTAGACATACAGTCATGTGTTGCTTAACAATGGGGTCACATCCTGAGAAATGCATCATTAGATGATTCTGTGGTTGTGCAAATGTCACAAATTGTACTTACACACACTAAGATGACTACCACATCAGTAGGCAGAATGACCCCACAGGACCATGGTCAGACTGTGGTCTGCTGTTAACTGAAACACACGGTGTATGACTGTCTGATGTGTGAATGGCTTTTTCTGGACCAGGTATATCCTGGGTCTCCACCCCATGGAAGGTGTGGGTGATGAATTAACGGGGTCCCTGTCCCACAGAGGAGTACAGGGAGGAAGGGAACAACAGAGAGGCCCCCAGGACTGGGGGACAGCTGCTAGGTACCAGGGCATCATTAGCCTGCCCACTACAAAGAACTGTGGGAATGGATGGGTGTCACCTCCCACCTTGTCTCAGCCCAGCAAGAATGCCAGGGCCCGGAACTTTGCTTGAGGCTGGAGGGGAGCAGAGAGGCCTGACTTATGGTTCTGTTGGAACCTGCAAACCCCAAGGGCAGATGGAGGTGTGCTAGGCCCACCACTTAAGCTAACATAGCTCCCAGAGGCTTTGGGGCTTCCACAAGGGCAGCTGAACCCTCACTGAGGACCTGTGACCTGATTGGTCACCTGCATCTCAGCCACACTTCCCCCTTCCCAGAAAACAGAAGCTGGTAGGAGATGGAGGTGGGATGTAAACCTGGAAGTTCGTAATCCATGATCCCACACCACACCGGCCATCGTTTATGCGTAGTGGCAAAGAGGGACAGAGAGAAGACTGTTCCAGAAGCTCAGGCTACAGAGAAGAGCGTAGCCCATTGGGTATGACCGAGAGGATCAAGATAAGATGTCACTGAGTATTAACAGTCTCAGTCCAGACGGAAGGAGGGCCTGGGATGAGAGGGGCTTCAGCTGGACCCGGGAGGACGACTCGTCCTTGTTAGGACCTAGGAGGGCATGACAGTGTTGAGATGGTAATGATAAGAGCTAATGCACAGCAGGCATTTACTAACGCCCGGCACCATACTAAACCTTACTAAGTCATTTAAACTCCGTCCATCACTTGTGAGGTGTGTATGCTTAGGTACTCCAACTACTAATGAAAAACCAAGGCACAGAGCTTAAGGAACCAGCCCAAGGCCACCCAGCTGGAGAGGGACGGAAACAGAATTTGAACCTGGTGTGCGTGTGTGTGTGCGTGTGTGTGTGTGTGTGTGTGAACAACACCAATGAGTTATCTAGAGTTCTGTCGGACAGAATTTTCACCAGGCTAAAATCAAGATAGGAGCAGGCAGTGTTCCTTTCTGGAGGCCATGGGGAAGAATCTGCTTCCTGCTCCTCTGGGTGGCCAGCACAACTCAGTTTCTGGAGCTGTGAGACCCAGGCCTCATTCTTCTTGCTGGTTGTAAATGAGGGTGGATCCTGGCTTCCCCGGCCACTGCCTTCCCTGGCTCATGGCACCTCCTCTGCCTTAACAGCTGGCAGGTGAGTCCTTGGGGCACATCTACTAACTTTTCCCACTGTCTACCAGTTTTTAAAAATTATTATTATTTTTAAAATGATAGCTACATGTTTTAGTCAGCTTTTTCGCTGCTGTGAATAAAAGACCCACTAAAACAATCATAGGGGAGGAAAAGTTTATTTGGGGACCCAGGGTTTCAGAGGTCTCAGTCCATAGAGAGCCGACGCCATTTCTCAGGGCTGGAAGTAAAGCAGAACATCATGGTGGAAGATTATTGTGGAGAGAAGCGGCTCACATGATGATCAAAAAGGGTGGGGGGGGGAGAGAGATTGAGAGTGAAGGGGGGGGAGAGGGAGAGAGAGAGAGATCCATCTGTACATGCCCCAAGGACCCACGCCTCTAGCCACACCTGCCTGCCTCCAGTTACCACCCAGTTAATCCCATCAGGAGATTAATTAGCTGATTGGGTTAAGGCTCTCCTAACCCACATTCCTTACATGTGAGCCTCCCCCGCCACATTCAAACCATAATACTACATGTATATAACCGCACACCATTTTAAGAGTATAGTTCAGTGGCGTTAACTACGTTCACATTGCTGTATACCATTATCCATCTCCAGAAATTTCTTATCTTGCAAAACTTGAACTCTGTACCCATTAATTACAAATTCCCATCCTCTCCTCTCCCATCCCCCAGAAACCATCATTTTGCTTTCCATCTCTGAGTCTGCCTACTCTAGGAACCCTCTATGAGTAGAATCACATAGTATTTATCCTTTTTCGACTGTTGATTTCACACTAGCATGTGTCCTCAAGGTTCATCCATATTGTAGCATGTGCCACAATGTCTTTCCTTTTGAAGGCTAAATAATACTCCAGTGTATGGATCTACCACGTGCTGCTTATTCATTCATCTGTTGTTGGACACTTGGGTGACTCCATGTTTGAGCTAGTATAAAAGGGCTGTTATGAACATGTCTGTTCAAGTCCTTGCCTTTAATTCTTTTGGATATATACTTAGAAGTGGAATGACTGGATCATATGGTACTTCTAGTTTAAATTTTTTGAGCAGCCCTCATGCTATTTTCCATAGTGGATTGCACCATTTTGCATTCTGAACCCAGGCAGTCCTGGTCCACAGCTGTCCTTGCTCTGGCTACAAGAACCCAGGGACAGTGGTGCAGAAGCAGGATGAGCAGGTGTGTTGGGAAGGCAAGGAGGAGCCAATCCTGTCAGGGAGGTGTAGGCAGTGAGAGCCTAGGGTTGTGCCTGGCAGAGACATTTAGACAATGTTGAGGGTAATAGGGAGCCACTGAAGGTTCTAAGGAAAGGGAGATTAGGTGACAGGGTTGTATTTGGTAGACTGTTCTGGAGACAGTGGATTGGATTGAGGGGATGACAGTTGCCAGCTCACCTTGGAGCTCATGGTGCTATGGAAGGAACCCTGAAATTCTCTGTACATTTATTGGTTCATTCACCAACAAAGTGCTTCACAATTCATCCGCACAATCAGTACTCGGTAACACGTCCTGGGCCACAGAGGTTAGGGCCACAAAAATGAATGAACCTGGGGCTCAGAGCCCAGTCAGGGAGCTGACACAGCAGCCCACTGCCCCCAACAATGTACAAAGAGGCTGCTTTGGGGATTTTAAGGAACGTGGGCCAGCATAGAAAAACCTTTATTTGAAACTGACATGCATGGGAGGGAAAATACCACATTCCAGGATCTGGTCACATTTTCTGAGCTTCAAAATCCCAATTCTTCTTAAGGCACAGGTTCCTCTTATCCACAAGTGCAGACTGCTTGGCTGGAGATTCAAATTAGTACTCAGCATTCTCGGCTTAGAAATGCATAACGAGGCTGAGCTGAGACCAAGTCCCCTTTGTGTTTTCCGTCAAGGTTCTAACTTTTATTTAGAGCTGTTCCCCACCCCCAGTGCAATGAAAATAAAATCACTCTCTTTGAAGCAAAACTTTTCCATGCTGAGGAAAGTTGCTGCTTGCTCTAACACACACCACCCAAGGGCCATGTGCAAACAGAGGCAGCTGAGCGGCAGATGCTGGGAAGGGCGCAGTGCCAGGCTCAGATCCCATCCCCAGCCCTCCTGGGGACATCTGCTACAGGGGACTTTTCCTCTGCAAACCACATTTCCAGGGGCCCTTTCTGCTCATCCTCAGTCTCCCCCCAACCTCCCTCCCTCCACCCTACATGCTCTGCAGAATGCCCACCCTGGTGGGGACATCATTAAATGTCGCAGGACATCCAGGAAGGTATAAACCTGTTCTTGCACTGGGCAGAGTCTGCCCCGGAGCAGCACTGGTACATAATTGGTGCAGGGCTTTTGATGGGGTGGAAGCCACTGACCAGCCAGAGAGAGATGGAGCTGGTGAGGGAAAGATGGACGGAGTTCATGAATCTCCTGCAGCCCTGGCTGCCTGAAATCCTTCTGTTCATGTCCCCTCAGCCTTAGTCTCTTTAAACCATGTACCCACCTGTTGATTCTGAGTTCTCAGCACCCCCGACCCCTTTCCCCAGGAAACAAATCATCTGGGCAAATTTCACAGCCTCCAACCTTTCCTTGCTCCGCTCAGACCTCACCTCCTCCTGCTTCTTTGCCCCCTGGTTTATTTCCCAGGCTGCACTGGCCACCGACCACACTTCATGCTCCTTCCCTCTTAAGCATGCTACCTGTCCCTGTGCCCCTTCTAGATGCTGCCCCTCCCTCCTCTCCCCCTTCTCTCCCCCTCCTCTCTCCTCCCCTTCCCCTTCACTTCTATCTCCAGTGCCTCCACCCTGCTCCCCTGCTGAATCCAGTGGGCATGTTTTAGTGCTTGGCATTGTCCTGACGCAGCCTGGCTCTCCAGACCCTGCACACATCACCGCCTCCTCTACAAGCTCTTCCTTTCCTTTAAAGGGCGTCCCATTGTTTTTTTTTTGTGGATTGCTCCGGCTCAGGACCAAGCCCTCCTCTCCTTTCTCTCTGCAGAGCCCTCTTGAGAGGTCTCACCTGCCCGGCTTCTGTCTCAGTCTCTCCTGAGCATCAGAACCAACACCAAGCAGCATCCCGGGCCTCTCTGCCTCAGGCTGCACCTTGATCACCCCCTCTTCTACCCACCTGCTTCTCATGGCCACCCAGAACAGCTCCTTCCTGCTCGGCCCTCTCCTCCGGAATGAAGCCCAACCCCTACAAGCAAGGCTACTCTGATGAACCCGTGAGCAAAGCATTCTTCACCAGCCTCTTGCTCCGTCCCCAGATGACTGAGCAGCCTCCTACCGTGTCATGCCATGGATAGGTCTGGCCTCCCCAGATCCCTCCACCACCCAACTAAAAATAATGTGCTCAAAGGCTCTCCATTCCCCATCAGACCTTCCTGGCTTTAGGATAAATTCAGCTCCCCCACCATGGTATACAAGGACCAGTGATCTAAATGACAACCCTCTTGCTGTGGCTCAGGTCTGGAATGTCCCCCAAAAGGCTTGGTCACCAGCCTGTGGCACTATTGGGAGGGGGTGGAACTTAGGAGGTAGGGCCTAGTGGAGAGACATTATTAGCTCCTTGGAGGCGTGCCCTTGAAGGGGATTTGGGGATCCAGCACTTTCCTCTCTCTCCTTTGCTTCCTGGCCACCATGAAGTAAACAACTTTGCTCCACCACATGCCCCTGCCATGATTTTCTGCCTCACCATAGACCCCAAATCGAAACAAAACAACACAACAATAATAACAACAAAAAGCCAGAACCAAATACCATGGGCATGGGCATACTTCTGAAAACATGAGCCAAAAATAAACCTTTCCTCCTTATAAGTTGATTGGCTTGGAGTATTTTGTTACAGTACTGGAGAACCAACTAACACCTCTGTCTTCAGCAGCATTCTTTGCATGCTGTCTCTGCTCCTGCCTGCCTTTTCTCACCTCTCTACATCACACTCATGTGTAAAAAAATCTACTTGCTTACCACATTGAATTATTTTTTCCTCAGCTGCTCTGGGCTCTCACTTTCCACATACTATTTTGTCTGACTAGAAAAAACTCTTATCTTCTTCCCATTTCCTACTTACCCTTTTTAATTAAGGTATCACCTCCATTTGGAAGTATTCTATCTCCTTAGGCCTGGAAAGGGTATTTTTTTCTAGTTTCTCCCAGGTTTCCAAACACTATAAGGGAGTATTTGGTATTCCTGCAGCTCACACTTGTGCTGATACTAAATAATTAGCAGTTAAAATGAGGGCGTGCTCTGTGGCACGTGCACCCGCAGGAACTGTGAAGTGGGTCTTCCTGTAGGCAAAGCTGAACCATCTGTGGCTGTGTGCATGGAAAGTGTCTGTTACTGAGGGGGTAGGCTTCTTGTCAGCACCCTGGGGCCAGGATCCAGCTGAGACTGAGTTTCCAGACCCCGAAGAGTTACAGCCATGACACCCAACCTCCTGTCTATCCATCCGTCCGCTCACAACCAAGAAACACTTTTCCAAGAGCGCCCACTCAGGTGTGATGAGACATACAGTTATAAATTCCTGGGGAAACTTAGTAACTCTCAGTCGTATTCCTCCCCTACAGTCTCTGCTTATTCTTGCTGTAGACTTCAGCAACTTCAGCATAGTGGGTTTTTTCCTTTTCTTTTCTTTTTTTAAGTCAAGAACTTTTAACTTTTTACTTAAAGGAAGCACTTCATGGCTCTTCTTTGGCATATTCAAATTGCCAGCATCACTATTCTTGTACATTGGGTCTGTAAAATCAAACAATGGTTATTTGAGCACAAGTATTGGGATACCACAACAGTTGATTTTTGTAACCAAGATGGCTACTAAGTGACTAGTGGGAGGGAGGCATATACAGCATGGATACTTGGCACAAAGGGATGAATCATATCCTAGGCGGGTGAAAAGGAGATTTCATCATTCTACTCAGAACAGTGTGCAATTTTAAATTTATGAATTGTTTATTTCTGGAGTTTTCTATTGAATATTTTTTGACCCTGGCTGACCCTGTATAACTGAAGCTGTAGAAAGTGAAATCACAGATAAAGGGGGACTACTATATATTATTTCCAAAGTCTAGAACAGTGCCTGGCAAGCAGATGCTGAGATTTATTGTAGGGATAAATGAGTGATAAAAGCATACCTGCACTCCAAACATGTAGGTGACGAATCCAAAATGCACAGCAGCCCAGCACCAATGACAAAGTGGGAGGAGTCAGAAGGCTACTTTGAGAGATGAAACAGGCCCACATCTCTACCTCTAACAGTGCTAAGCAGCGTGCAGGAGAGTGTTAAACCCAACTCTTTCTCTCTAACACTTCTTAGTAGTTCAGGCTCTTGGTGACAGCAGCCTCTTTTGTTGAACAGTATGGTGCATTCTGTAGATCTGTTTTTACCTCCTTTCCCATCTTTCCCCAGATTTCTAACCCATATTTTTGAAGATGAGGAAACTTCAAGCTCAGGGGCAGAACATTTCAAGACAAAACCTCAGTCTACAGAGACAGTGTCCCATCCGCCTTCATAAATCACAGAGTCAGCTGCGGTGGGGGGGGGGTGCTCCCTCAAAGGCCTTCTGGAGCCAGGTATGCAACATACATGTGTTAAGTGGTCCAGGTACAAGACCACCCGCAGGGAGTGGTGGGGCTGTGGGGAACTGGGGTGTTCAACACTACACAGCTCTGGTGGGAACTGAAAACTGAACTCTGTGCTTCCTGGTCTCCCACTTTTTCCAAGCCAAAAAAAAAAAAAAAATCAAGACTTTGAAATAAAGTTTCCCGATTTTTAACACATTATGCTAGCTGGATCCATCCCACAAGGGTCAGTTTGCAAATCCTGGTCTCCTGCCTCTGTTGAAGAATGTTTATCTTACTGCCTTCCACTGTATTTAAGAGACTGACATAGGACCCAGCAAGCAGCAAACATATGATGAATATTGTGTGGATGAAGTAATGGATGGCAGGGTGGATGATATCCGATGGTCAGGTGGGTGGATGGACACAGATGTGCATGGATTATGGATGGCTAGACGGATGGATGTCAGATGGCCAGATGGTTAAGGAGGGATGATGGGTAGTCTGGAGGGACGTAGGAGGGAAAGGAAGGAATGAATGTATAATCATACGGTCAGATGGTCCTTGACTTTGCTGTCATGGCAAAGGCTCAGTGGAGGTATCTGGTCATTGATTCCCCAGCAGCTGTGCAGACAGATCTGTCAGTTATCAGCCCTTCTGAATCCCCCCTGATAACTGCCACAGAGCAGGCTCATGCAAGACTCCTACATACTCTCCTCCATCACTGAAGAGTTGACATGGGGTAGGCCAAAGGATAAGAACCTGGGTCAGTATAGGCCAGGGTTCAAGGCTCTGTCAATGAATTTGGGAAAAAGGCATCTGTGAAACATCCGTAAATGTAACAAAGCTTCATGAATCAACTTGTCTCCATGATGAATGAGAGAGAGAGAGAGAGAGCAAGCAGACAGAGGGGAGAACATGAATTCAGGAGTTAGGTGGTCAGCATTCAAATCTCAGCCAGTCACATACTAGGTAATTGACCTTGAGCGTGTCTCTTATCCTCTTGGAACATCAGGGTTTCCCTCTGTAAGAGAGGGTGATGATCAACCTCACACCATGTGAATATTAAAGGAGATAATGCTACGTACATGCCCCCAGCCCAGAGGTTTGTAGTTAAAAAAAAAAAAATCAATAAATGTTAGTTCAATCATATTCCATTTATTTGTCCAAATAATATAAAATTAAGACCGTCTAGGAATAAAATGTTAAATATCATATTTACTCCTTAAAACTATTCAAAACCAATATTTAAGTTCAAATGTCCACAAATTGATGAATGGATCAATAAAATGTAGTATATGGATACTGTGTGAGGAAGGCATTCTGTCACTACAACAAAGCACCTGAGATAAGGAACTTACCAAGAGGAAAGTTTTACTTTGGCTTACTTTTTTAGAAGTTCCAGTCCTTGATCTAATGTCTCTCTTTCTTTGGGGCTTATGATGAGGCAGAAAACCCTGGTGGCAAAACCACTCACCTGATGAGCAAGAAGCAAAGAGGAAAAGAGGAAGGGGCCGGGGTTCCAGAATTCCCACCAAGGACATGTTCCTCATAAGGACCTAAGGACCTCCTACTACACCCCTCCTCCTAAGACTTCACCACCACTCAATAGCACAACCCCAGGGACCAAGCTTTTAACAGGTGGGTCTTCAGAAGACATTCAAGACCAAACTACAGCACATACAATAGGATATTATTCCGTTATTAAAAAGAGTAGAGAGAGTAGAGGAGAGAAATGAATTACAGTAGATGGGGTAGAGGGAGAAGATGGGAGGGGAGGGGAGGGGGATAGTAGAGGATAGGAAAGGTAGCAGAATACAACAGTTACTAATAGGGCATTATGTAAAAACGTGGATGTGTAACCGATGTGATTCTGCAATCTGTATTTGGGGTAAAAATGGGAGTTCATAACCCACTTGAATCTAATGTATGAAATATGATATGTCAAGAGCTTTGTAATGTTTTGAACAACCAATAAAAAAAAAAGAGTAGAGAATTGACTTACAATGCAGCATGGATGAACCTTGGAACATTTTGCTAAGTGAAATATGCCAGACACAAAAGCCCATAAATTGTATAATTCCATTTATATAAAACATCTAGACTCGGCAGATTGATAGACAAAAAGTAGATTAGAGGTGACCAAGGACTGGGGAAGGGAATAGTTGTCATTTACTGGTTAGAGTTTCCCTTTGGGGTGATGTAGCAGGTTGGAAATAGTGGCCTTGGTAGCCCAGCATATTGTGAATATAAATAATGGTGAGCACAGTCGTTCTATGTTATATATTTTCACTGCAATAAAACATGTTTTAAAAAGAAGAAGAAGAAGAAAGAGGAGGAGGAGGAGGTTCTAGCAAAGCACAATTCTTGGAGTTTGTCTGAAAAAGGAAAGCACTACATGACTTCATGCTGTATAAACACTGAAAACATTCAGAGCTAACTAGATGAAGGTGTCTTTGGCCCTGAGAGACCTAAAATGTGTTTTCAGTTTATAAAATGAAATTTGGAAACATGACCTGGATGTTTTGCTTTCTGTAATTTGGGGGCAGGAGCAGGGAAGAAGAGAAAAGCTAACCAGGCAAGTTACTGCCTTTGGAAAACAACCAACCATGGAATAGGTTTTTTCCCCTCTCAAATTAAGACATTGATTTAGGCCACATGAATCTCAGCCCAAACACACTGTAACAGGAACAGTTTTGTCTCGGTGTCTACCATACACCTGGACTGGGAAAGGCTTTTCCCCTTTCTTCCCATAGATCCATCAGATCAGTTTCTTGGCTTTTGGCTTTTGGTTTTCTTGCAATGCTGGGAGTCAAACCCAGGGTCTTGTGCACGCTAGCAAGTGCTCTGCCACTGAGCTGTGTCCCATTCCGAGTTTGTTTAAAAGCTGCAGTACTGCAGCAAGGAACACTGAGGCCACTCAGAGCTGTGCACTGTCTGTGATCCTTAGAGACTCCAATGACATGCCTGACGCCGAAAGTCATGATCCACACAGGCACCAAGCATCCATGAGGGTCCTTCCCAGGAACAACATCAGCTTATGGGGACAGACGATTAATTCTGCCAAAGGGCATCCTTCCTCCTAACACTTCCTCTCCGTCTTTAACACAGGTTGACCATTCTTTATCCAAAATGCTTGGGACCAGAATGGCCTCAGGTATTAGGGTTGGGGGTTTTGGGTTTTTTTTTTTTTTCTTTTCAGATTTTGAATATATGTTTGCACACACATTCTATCTTAGGGACGAGACCCAAGTCATTGGTATGAACCATAAACATGTAGCCTGAAGGTAATTTTACATAATTGTTGGTGCACCTGTCTGTTGACTGTGATCCATCACATGAGGTCAAGTATGGGATCTTCCAGGCATGTGGGAACTCAAAAAGTTATGGATTTTGGAGCACTTTGGATTCTTAATTCTTGGATTAGGTATGTTCGACCTATAATAAGAAGGTTCATCTAGACCCTTTGAAAAATCAAAGGATTGTGTCCAATCCTTGAACCCAAAGGTGGTTTTATAGTACAACTTGAGCCCAGAGATAGTTTCAACTGCAAGCTATGAGCCCAAATAAACGTCTTCTCTTATTAAGTTGATTAACTCAAATATTTATTATAATAATAGGCTGATGTGGGCACGTTCTCAGTAATATATAGGCAACAGAATTGAAGATGTATCATTGGGAACTGGCTCTAAAGCTCTGTTTAAGCCATGGATTGAAATCTTCATGTTCTGTGTCCGTGGAAATACCAGGACAGGTGATTTTGTATCTTTTTCATTTACTGCCATGCTTTATCAATGCACGCGTAATTATTTCCATTACCAAACCAATTGCATGTGTAAAATAGGAACCAACATCCCCAGGCAAAAATTCCCTGAGACCTTGAATGGTGAACAATTGTAAGGAAACTGCTAAATGTGGTTAACACACATCCTGGATCTTGGCCCTGTTCTCCCAAGAATCACCCCTGGGATGGATCTCTTTCTGAAGGGAAGGGAAGCTCTGTCCCTGGGTTCTGAACATGGCTTTCACTCATTTCAATAGGTATTTCTGGGGATTTCACCTGCTCATGGTAGTTCATCCATGTGATTTTTGACAGGGACTTTGAAAATGCAAACTTCAATGAGAATGAGTAGCAATAGGGATATCTGTTCTGTAGGGTTAGGCTCTCTGGAGAATAATTGCTTTCAGAAGGGCTTTTATCTTCAAAGTGCAGAACCGAGTCAAAATTAGCTTAAAAATGAAGAGAATACTTGGCCTGTCTTGACTGAAAAATCTTTGAAGGTTCAGGTATGGCTGGATCCAGGTGCTGTAATAATAATTATCAGAATTCTCTCCTCCCCCATATCTTGGTTCTATTTTCTCCATGTTGGCTTAATTCTCAGGAGACCCCTCTTCATACTGTGGCCCCAGCAGCTCTTAATACCACATCTTGCCAGCTAAACAACCACAAAGGAAAGAGATCCTCTATATTGAAAAAGTTCTAGAAGAAATTTTGGAATCTGTTTCTTTGTGGGATGACTGGGCCTAGTGCTTATCACTAGACCCAAGGCATGACACCCCAAGCCACAGAGTGTGGTAATGGGGAAGAAGGGTTACCCAAAGGAAAGAAGGGTGTCAGGCCAGCCACAAAAGACTTTAACTGCCAAAATGTGGATTCAAACTTGGGGCTGCAGGTCCAGGGTTCCCTCAGCCTCGTTCCTCTGGTGCAGAGAGTGGGCTCCATACTTGGCAGGTTTGATGCTGTCGTCCTCCTTGGGGTCCTGTTTATTATATTAAGACCACATAAAATTGTTACTATCCTTGCTTATCCTCAAACAATGGTCTTTTAGAAAGAGACCTCCTCTGCCCTAGGTCCTCAGGAGGCAGTGGTGGGTCAGAGATCACACAGGCCATTGAGAGTCAGATCTGGGATGAGGACCGAGTGCAGAGGCTAAGCACATCCTGCAGGGCATCTGGTGCCGGAGGGGGTCAAAAGCCAAGTTGGAAAAAGCGGGGTCTCAGCTGTGCAGCCCAGGCAGGGCCCGTGGAGAACAGAGGGGAGGCTGAAGAAGAGAGGCTCACGCGGCGACCACAGGGCACCCCAGGAGGCTGGGCAGGGAAAGATCAAGGGACTCCAGGCTGGGGTGACTTGACTTTTGGTCACCCTGAGAGCTTTTCCTTCTGTCTTGGGGTAAAGAAGCAGGAGGAGCATGCTTTAGTGGGAAGGCTGAGCCAGACAGCTGTCTAAATGTTTTCGGAACGCAACCCCTCCAGCCTCTACTTCCATTATGAAAAGCCTAGGCTGTCTGTCCCAAGGGCCCGACCCTGGCTTCTCTCTCCCCTGGGCCTCTGCCAGCATCAGCAGGGCCCTGGGGCACTCTTCTGCCTCCAAGGCATTATCTCCTGCTCAGGTTCTATTTCCAGGTGACGCCTGGTCTGATAGCTAGCGTGTCACAAGCTTGCACTGGGCACATCACCACGTACAAACTGTCCTCATGACTCAGTAATCAACAGGATGGGGATGCCTGCTCTCTTCAAAGAGCTGGAGACAACTGTGTACCCCCAGTGGAATATAAGAATACAACCATGCTGACTGCTTAGGGCTTCCCATGGGGTCTGCCCGGGGGGACCTTGCCACTTCTGACTACAAGCTGCCACCTTTGGAGCAGCCTACACACTGGACACCTGGCTGATGGAGGCATGGTCCTGGCCAAACTCAGCTTCTCCTTCCTCAGTTAAACAGTCCGAAGTGGAAAATGCCCAGATGAAATATTTTCAGGATTCTTGGATATGAAACAGCTCCCCACACACCCACACGCCACCCCCCTCCCAATGGTGACTTAAGTGTCAATGAATCAGAAACACCTGGACATTTTTCTTAAAATAGAATTGGATTCTAAATTCAAGGGTTAGAGCTGAAACACATTTGGAATTCTGGCAAACACAACGGCTTTCGGTTAAGACATCTGTCTGTCTCTGAATGCAACGCCTGATCCCTTCCGCACCCTTTCTTCACAGTCTCGCCCAAGGGGTGCTAATTCTGCCTCTGGATCTTCTCCTATCTACTGTTCTACCCCTCAGCTTGCATGCCCTCTAGAAACCCTTGTCTCTTACTTGTGAAAAAATCCTGGCTTAAATATTCACTCTTTCCAAAGTTCCTCTTCAACTAGGCCACTCAGGATTGTTCATTCCCTCTTCATCCACTTACTGCCCTTCCCAACAGTGGATGTATTTATTAGTCCATTTTCTGTTGCTAATAACAGAATACCACAAACTGGGTATGTTGTAAAGAAAAGAGGTTTCTTTGGCTCAGGTTTTGGAGGACTAAGGTCAAAGGGATGTATCTGGTATGGCCTTCTTGCTGGCAGAATCCCATGGTGGCACAGGGCATGACATGTCAAGAGACAGGGAGCATGAGCCCATGTGGCTCTGTCTGGTCTCCTCCTCTTATAAAGGATTCACCACGAGGGCTCTACCCTGATGTTACCCAATCCTTATCACCTCCCAGAGGCCCAGCCTCTAAACACCGAGTTAGATTAAATTTCCACTCTGTTAAGACTTCACAATGGGGATTAAACACCAACATGAATTTTTTTAAAAAAAAAAGAGAGAGAGAGAGAGAGAATTTTTAATATTTATTTTTTAGTTTTCGGCGGTCACAACATCTTTGTTTGTATGTGGTGCTGAGGATCGAACCCGGGCCACACGCGTGCCAGGTGAGTGCGCTACCGCTTGAGCTACATCCCCAGCCCCAACAACATGAATTTTGGAGCACACATATTCATACAGCAGAGGGTAAGTCTTGCCTGCCCCCTTCTCCGGTAACAACAGCCTTGTTTTCCTCCCTCCCCTACCATGTGTTGGGTAAGGCTGATCCAACTCCTCACTAGCCACAAGAATGGGCACATATTTCTGGCCTGAACATCTTCCCCTGGACACAATGATTGGTTTCAAGAAGATCAAAGGATTTGTATTAGTTAAATAAGAGCCAATCCTTCAATCTCTTGATTTTTTTTTTCCTGAAACTAATAGAAAAGAAGTGCTTAATGTCCACTTGGATTTCTGAGACCACTGTTGTTGCCGTCTTGTCCCTACTTAGAGAAGGGGTATTAGTATCTTTTGCCATGTAACAACATAACCTAAAATGTAGTGGCCTAAAACATCAATATATTATTTCTTATGATTGTGCAAATGAACTGCATAGTTCTGCTCACATGGTCATGGAAAGTCACTCACATGGTTGTATTCAATTAGAAGCTTGTAGAAGACGGCCTCACAATCCAAGGCCTCTCTTTTAAGCCTCCTCTTATTATTATTCAGTAGTCTAGCTCAAGCATCTTTATAGTTGGGTAGCTGGGTTTCAAAAAGGCTCATTTTAAGAAGACAAGACAATGCCCAAGAAGCTTCTCAAGCTTCTAATTGTGTCACATTTGCTAACATGCAATTGGCCAAAGAAAACCACACAGCTAGGCTCAGGGGCCCTATGGGAGGGATGTGTGCATGGCATGAGTGTCAGAGCACTGGGGGGCCACCCTGGTAGGGACCTAACTTAGAGGCACAGCAGGGACGGGAAGGCTTTTAAGCTATTGTCCTGGGACCCAGCTACTTCTGAAGTCAAAGATCTGCCCTTGGACTTTCCAGTTACATAAACCAAAAGCAAACAAAATCCCTCCCCCACCCTGCTTTGGTTAATTAAGTCATTCTGAGTTAGGTTTTTGTCATTGACTAACACAAAACCCAATGCTGCCTCACCCAGAATGGGTCCTGGGGACACAGACTGACACAGGCAAGGGAGTTGCCAGTTGTCCGTCTCTCCCCTCAAATTACAAATTTCCAGTGAATGGGGCCAGACCGCATATATGCCTTGCACAACGCTAGACACCTAAGAAATGGTTAGTAAAAACTTACTGTTGAAGTATTTTAATCCATTTTGTTACTGTAATAAAATGCCTGAGATTGGGTAATTGCAAAGAAAAGAGATTTGTTTAGCTGAATGTCTAAACAGCATGGTGCCAACTCTGGTGAGGGCCCCCCTGGTATGTCACATCAGGGCAGATGGAATCATTGGTGGGAGCATGTGGGAGAGAAAAATGATATGGAGGGACAAGAAGCCATTTAGGGATCAGGCTCAGTCTTTTATAACAGCCTTCTCTTGAGAACTAACCAGGCTGTCACATCAATTCTTTCCCATGGCAGCACCCTTGATGAGCTCCCACTAGACCTCATATACCACCTCTTAACACTACAACGTTGGGGACCAAGCTCCAACACATGAATTCTTAGAGGATATACTCGAACCATATCCAAACAATAGCATGAACTTATGTACATGTAATTTTAAACATTGCTCATGCATTCTGAAGTCTTATGTTGTCACATAGCAACTCTCAAAATTAACTAGGTGTTGTTTACTTTTTAGACTAAGGAAAGTCCCACTCCACCAATCAGCCTGAGGCTTTCCAAATAAGTTCATACCTGCTCAAACCTTTTCTATCATCTATAGTTCCGCTCCAAGAAGTCTAGCCTCTCTTGAAATCGAGAATAATGAGGGCAAGCAGGAAAGAAGAGGAACAGGAACTTGAAACCTACGGATAAATAATGGGTTTTCAGCATGTTCACAAATTCTTTGGCAGTCATCCCATCAAAAGGTAGAATCTAAGCCAGGTGCAATGTTGTGTATTTATAGTACCAGCTACCTAGGTGCCTGAGGCAGGAGGGTGACTTGAACTCATGAGTTCGAGACCAGCTTGGGCAACACAAAGAAACACCATCTCAAAAAAAAAGAAAGAAAGAAAAAGAAAAAAAATCTCAAAAAAAAAAATAAATAAATAAATAAAAAGAAAAAGAAAGAAAGAAAAAGAAAAAAAAAAGGCAAAGTCTAACTTCTGTCTCCTTGAATGTGAGCCAGTCTTAATTACTCACTTCTGGTGAAAAGAATGTGGCAGGAACCATGTCACATAATGTCCCAGGCCAGTTAAAAAGGATGACTGACACAGCCTCCTCCTGAATCTCTCTTAGGACCCTCACCTTGGAACCCAATGACTATGTTGTGAGGAAGCCAAGCCAGGCAGCCTTGTGAAAAGCCCCAGTGTAGAAGATCTGTCCATAGCTCTTAGCTGAGGTCCCAGCCAACATCCATTCTGCATCACTTGCCAGACAGGTAAGTGAGGGAGCCTTCTGATGTCCCTAGCCAGTCAGAAGCCAGCGGACCTTTCCAAGACCTACTAAAATTTCAGACCCGTATGCAAAATAAACTGTGTGTATGCACGCACACACAGTACTGGGGTTTGAACCCAGGGCCTGGTACATGCTAGGCAAGTGCTCTACCCCTGAACTATAGCCCCAGTCCCAAAATAAACATTTTAGAGCTATAAAGTTTTAGGCTCATTTGAAATAAAGCGGGAGATAACTGAAACAAGATGGAAGAGACTTTGGAGGAAATAGAGAGTTCAACTCACCCATTTTGCAAGTGGGAAAATGTCCAGGAGATGGAAGGGAGTTGGCCCAAGGTAACCCAGAATGGGACATGAATCCAGGTCTCTTGATTGCCAAGTTCAGTGCTCTTTGTACTTCTCCCTGACCTTTCTCTGCAAGGACGGAGGTCTGCCCATTAAGGATAGAGGGATGGATAGGTAAAAGACTCTGGGATTTTGAAAACTCCCTGAGCAGCTGTCCCAACCCTGGATTGCCCACTTCCAGAATTATCATCATACAAGGAAAATAAATCCTGGTGGTATTAAGTCAGAGGTTCTGTTATCTGCTGCCAAATGTGGGTCAAAGAGATGCACTGGTCTTCCTACTGTACTGGATCCAAAGTTCCTACTATAATCTTTTAACTTAATTTTGTTACTGTTGCTGAAAACCATGTAACTGAGCAATAGCTACCAGGGACCAAGTTAGAACTTCCCAGTGCCCTGCTAGCTGCTCAAACTCTCTGTCTATCAACAGCAAGTGTATTCTCTATGCTCAGCCTTTGGAGCTGTCCCAGTATCCTGCCTGCTTCCTTTGGCCACTGAAGGATGCAGGTGCCCGGGGCTTCTCTTAGCCTTGCAGCCCGTAAACTACAACACCAGGCTCAATGTGGACCACTAAAGCCCCCAGGAGGGTGAGGTGTGATGGATCACACAGCCCCCAACAACAAAAGGAGGCTCCCAATGAGAGAGAGCAATAATGGTCTATGCATATATGTGAAAATGCAGGTGTCTGAGATCCCCTTTTCAAGTCCTGCCCCAGCCAAGGTCTGAGTGACTTCTGCAGAATTCGAAATCCCTCCAACTGAAGGGTTTACACCAGGCCCCTTTCCCCTTCTGAGTCTGTTTACCAGGTCATGATTTAATATTATTCCTTTAAAAATAATCAGGTTATTAAGAGGAATTTCTACTAACCAGGTTTGAGCAAGGCCCCTGGTAGATGGCTCACTGTTGTGGCTGCCCTAATCGAAAAAACATGGTGGTGGAAATGGCCTTTTTAGGAGCAGTTATGCAGATAGGGGACATTAAAGTGCCCATCCACTTAAGGCTGCATGCATTCAACTAAAGGGCCCCCAAGACACCCCCACCCCTCAGGAAGCTAGGCAGAAAGCCTCAGAGAAACAATCTCAGGCTGATCCCTGACAGGTCTAAGCTCTGCTCCCCCCTTAGTTCACTCAAGTCACATCATAATCCCATAAAAGTGTGTGTGTGTGTGGGGGGGGCTATTGTCCCCATTTACAGATGAGGAAACTGAATCTAGAGGCACTGAGGGGTTTGCTCCAGGCAACATACGAGAGAATGTGTGCTATGGAGTGAGCAATGGGGCACCCAAGATGGAATGAGTGTCCTTATAAGAACAGGGAGAGTCTTGAGCCCCTCCTCTCTCTACCGTATGAGGACACAGCAAGAAGGATCTGTCTGCAAACCAGGAAGAGGGCCTTCACCAGAGTTCTACCACACTGGCACTCTGATTTCAGAATTCTAAGACTCCAGAACTGTAAGAAATAAATATCTTATTGAAGCCACTCAGCCTAGGATAATTTGTTATAACAGCCTCGACTGACTAAGACAGCGGGGTACATGATTGGAAGCCCCTCAGCCTGCATGCATCAGTGAAGCAAGTCACTTAACCCTCTATCCCCCAAGTTAAATTTCCCTGGGTCTAAGACCTTCCAGGGTGTTTGTGAGGATAAGGGAGATTGCAACTACCACCATGATCTGAGAAACAGGCATACCAGAGTTTATAAAATTAAACATATTTTTTTTTTATTGCAGTAAAACAGATGCAACATAAAATTCACCATTTCACCATTATGCAGTGTACAGCTCTGTGACATTAAGTACACTCACATGGTTGTCCAACGATCACTACAATCCATCTGTAGAATTTTTTCATCTTCCGAAGCTGAAACTGTGAACCCATTATATGATAACTTCCTGTTCTCATCACCCTGACTCCCTGGCAACAACCATTCTATTTTCTGTCTCTATAAACTTGACTATCCCAGGGAACTTGTAGAAGTGGAACCATACAGGGTTGGTCCTTTTGTGACCAACTGATTTCACTTAGCTTAGTGTCCTCAACGCCTTAGTGTTCCGTGTTGAAGCATGTTCCAGAATTTCTTTCCTATTTATTTATTTGGGGGTGGGTACTGGGGATTTAACCAGGGGCAATTTACCACTGAGCCACATTCCCAACCCTTTTTATTTTTTTATTTTGAGACAGGGTCTCACTCAATTGCTTAGGGCCTTGCTAAGTTGCTGAGGCTGGCCTCAAACTTGCAATCCTCCTGCCTCAGCCTGCTGGGATTACAGGCCTGAACCACTGGGCCCAGCAGAACTTGCTCCTTTTTTAGGCCGAAAGCACATTGTGTCTTTGTACTACATTGTACTTACCCATTCATCCGTATGACAATTTAGCATCATTATGAGCTCAGAGGAACTGAAGGTGAGCTGCCCACTCTCCTTCTCACAACTAATCCCAAAGGGTTTTTTACACTCTTCACCTCTCTTCTTCAGCTTCAGTCTACCAACTTTGCTTTATGAATGATTTCCTCAGAAACACAGGAACAAGGAGAGGTGCTAGAGGCCATGTTTGTCTGCCTATCTGTGGTGAAGGCCCTTTGTCTTGTTTTTAGTTTTCTTCTCATTTCTGATTTGTCAGAGACCCATTCTTACGTAAAGTACACTAAAACAATATAGAAGAATAAGAATTAAAAAGCCAGAAAACACAAAACTACTTGCTCTTTTTTTAAGCAATTAGATTCAGCAGACATAAAATTACTGCGTAAATTGCTATAAAAATTTCCAAACATTCCCAATTTCTATTTTAATCTTATTATAAACCTGTAACAAACAGTTCAAGGACTGGCACTCATTTGCAAACCACACTTATTTATTTATTTATTTATTTACTCTTGTGGTGCTGGAGATCAAACCCAGGGCCTTGTGCATGCTAGGCAAGTGCTCTTCCACTGAGCTGCACCCATCCCGCAAACCACATTTTGAGTAGCACTGCCTGCAGCATTGTTTTGCAGCAAAAAATGAAACAACGAAATGACCATCAATAAGGTAGTTGCTAAACACACTTTAGTATATCCACATTATGGTTTGGCAATAAAAAATAATGAAGCGTATGAGTCAGCAATTCCACTCCTAGGTATCTGCCCAAGAAAAATGAAACCGTATGTTACTATAAAAACTTTTCCAAGAATGTTCACTGTAGCTTTATTCTTAATAGCTAAACAGTGAAAACCCAAATGTCTATCAACTGATGAATAGGTAAACAAACTGTGGCACATCCATACAATATGATATCATTCAGCCAGGAAAAGGAACAGAGTACTGGTACACACTCCAACATGGATGAATGTTGACAATGTTACCCTAAGTAAAAGAAAACAGAGACAAAAGGTCATATAATTGTACAACTAATTTCATATGAAATGTCCAGGATAGATACATATATAGACATAAGAGGTAGATTTGTGGTTCCCAGGGACTGGGAGTGATAAGGGAACTTGGAAGACCATAGCTAAGGAGAGTTTCCTCTGTGGAACAATGGAAATGTTCCAAAATGATTTTGGTGATGGTTGCATAACTCTGTGTGTACACTAAAAAATACTGGTAAAGAGCTTACCCAGCATGCACAAGGCCCTGGGTTTGATGCAGGGACACACACACGCACACACACAAATATTGAACTACATGCTTTAAGTAGATAAATTGCATGGTGTGTGGATTATATCTTAATGAATCTATTATAAGAAATGAAGCAGAGTCCTATAGCTATTAAACAACTGAATTATTTGAAACCCAATTAAAATCCCAAACCTGGGTGTTTTTACCAGTGGAATCTTCCAGACATTTAAGAAAAAAAGCAACACTCAATCTTAACAGAAATTTTCCCAGAGAACAAAAACAGGGCTACCAATTTCCAGCTTGTTTTATAAGAGTAATATAGCCTTGATACCAAAACCTGACAATAAAATAAAGGATGTTAGCCCATCTCTCCATGAACACAGATGCAAAATCTCTAAACAAAACATTAACACAACAACAAAAAATAATATATACCATCCAATTGGGGTTTCTTCCAGGAATTCAAGGCCAAACTATCATTCTAACATCATTCTATGTAATTCACTGTTTTGACAGGGAAAAAAGGAGAAGAAGCTTATGATCATGTTATAAATGCAGAAACATCATTTAACAAATTAAAACTTAAAAAAAAAAAAACTTCTTAATGTTTCCTTGGAGTTCAGTTATGAAACCAGGATGCCTGCTATTGCCAATTCCATTCAGCACGATGGAGTTTTCTGCCAACACAATGAGCCAAGTGAAAGAAACAAAAGGCTTATATGGATTGGAAAGGACAAATAAAATTCTATTTATAGATTGTATGAGAGAAAATACATGGAAAATCTAAATGACTATTAGACTATTAGAATTAACAAGTGAACTTGGCCAGGTCATTTGATACAAGGCAATATATAAATCATCGGCAACACACAGAATGCAAAATCTAAAAATATAATAGTTTAAAACACACTAAAAAATTAATTCCTATGAATAAAGCTAATAGAACGTGAACAAAATCTCTATACTCAAGACTATAAAGCATCATCAAGCAAAGAAGACTCATATACATAGTAACATATCACATTTATGAATTGGAGGTTTTAATATTGTAAAGATGTTACTTCTCCTTTACTGTCATATATCACTAAAAAAGAACAAATAAAAATGTCACTTCTCTCTAAATGAATCTATATTCAATGAAATTGATCTTAAATGTCATCAGGACTTTTTGTTGTTGTAGTTGTTCTTGTCATTGGTTTTGTTGTTGATTATAAAACTTATCAAATGCCCAAGAAAAGTCAAGGCAATCCTGCAGAACAAAATACTATTTGATATCAACATTTAGTCTATAGCTTTTTTAATTAAAATAATATGGTATTGGTCCATGGATAGAAAAGAATCCAGAAAAAGACCTGCAAAGTCACAAAACTGACTAAAAGAAAAAAAAGACAGAAAATGCCAAATGTTAGTGAGGATGCAGAGCACTGGGATTCTTGTGCATGCTTGATGAGACCATAACCCTCCTTGGAAAACAATTTGATGCTATTTACTAAAGTTCAACATATGCATGCCTTATGCCCAGCAATTTCCTCTGCAAGGTATAAACACAACAGGAATGCATATATGTGTTCCCTAAAAGACTTATATAAGACTGTTCTTAGCTGTACTATCCATAATAACCCAAAACTGGATACAACCCAAATGTCCAACAACATCACAAAAAACAAATGAACCATCATAACTGTCATGGCAACATGGATAGATCTCCCAAGCAGAATGTTTAACTCAAGACATACAACAATCCATTCCACATGAAGTCTAGAATAGGCAAAACCAGTTTACTATGTGAGATATCAGAACGGTGGTTACCCATGGGGGTACTTGGGCAACTCTGGGGGGGCTGGTCCTATGCTGTTTCTTGACCTGGACCAAGTGTGTCCTGTTGGTGGAGATTCATCAAGATGCAAACTTATGATAAGTGTTCTTTTCGGGGGAGAGAGGTACCAAGGATTGAACTCAGATATTCTCAACCACTGAGCCACATCCCCAGCTCTATTTTGTATTTTATTTAGAGACAGGGTCTCACTGAGTGGCTTAGCACCTCGCTAAATTGCCGAAGCTGGTTTTGAACTTACTATCCTCCTGCCTCCACCTCCCAAGCCACTGGGATTACAGGCCTGCGCCACCGCATGATAAGTGTTCTTGTCTGAAGTAAGTTACATTTTGGTAAAAAGCTTTAAAAACTAATAAGGCAGGCTAGGTGCAGTGGCACATGCCTGTGGTCTTGGATACTTGAGAAGCTGGGACAAGAGGATAGCTTGAGCTGAAGAGTTTGAGACCACCAATCTCAGGAACACAGTGAGACCCCATCTCAAAAATGATAACAATAGTAATAATAATGAGGCAGAGAGAGAGGTACCGATATGTTGATACTATAGACTCGTAGACTATTACTGGCTTTATCCCACTTCCTAAGGAAGAGCTTGAGCTTACCAGCTGGTCACTGTGACCTTCCATTAGGCTGACCAGGAGAAAGAACAGGGAGACCAGAGTCAGCAGGAACTGGAAACACACCAGGAGGCTTTTATATGGGAAAGACTGAAAACTATTGGTGTGGAAGAAAATGTGGAAAACATCCAGGAAAGGAAAAGGGCCAGAGTTCTGGAGGGGAAAATGGGGCAGGGTAGAGAGGAAGGGGGAGAGGAGGGCTGGGAGCTTTGGAGAGACACCCACCGCCTCCCCCCCAATGACCCTGCTGATTACATTTTGGTGTAAATTTGAATATGCTTCCATGGAAGAATGGTTCAGGGGCCTCCAGAGTCCATTCAGGTTGGACAGTCAATGAACAGTAGCCCTATGCAACCACCCCCCTGTATCCATGGATTCTGCATCTGCAGATTCAAGTAATCATGGAAAATACTCAGAAAACAAATTATGTCTGTACTGAATATATGCAGACTTTGTATTCTTATTACTGTTCCTAAACAATGAAATATAGTAACTGTATACCTGGCATTTATGCTGTAGTGGGTATTATAGTAATCTAGAGATGATTTAATATATAGGAGGGTTGTGTAGGTTCTATGCAAATACTACAACAATTCATGAGGGGTTTGAGCATTGGAGAATTTTGAGTATTGTGAAATCAAAGCTATTTTTTTAAGTACATTAGATCAAACCTTAAAATAATTTTCTATAAAAAAATGTGTTTAAGAATAGAAAAAATAAAGTCTGACAATGTAAACAAAACTGATAGAATATTTACATCCCAAGGGAAGAGATTGGATAGGGTGGTATAATGCAGGTATGAAGGAGATTTTTTTTTTTAAACATTGAGCTATGCTTTTTAGAGGGGGTGGAGAGCAGGATTATTTTTAGAAGCATAATGACACCTTTTAACAACAAAAGGACAGGCCTGGGGTTGTGGCTCAGTGGTAGAGCACTTGCCTCGCATACATGAGGCACTGGGTTTGATACTCAGCACCACATAAAAATAAACAAAGATACTGTATTCATCTACGATTAAAAAAAATATTTTTTTTTTTTAAAAAGGACAGCTTGCTAAGACTGGGAAGAGGGATTCTGAGGGATAGTAGGGGACCCCAAGGAAAAGAAAATGGCCTGTTCTAGTTAGAAAATGAACCACCTTGAGAGTTCTGAGAGGCGCTAGATACCAACTGAATGAGCCCTAGGGGGATTCTGGCCAGAAGGAGCCTGACCCTTCCCACAGAGAGTGGAAGTCTAAGCCACTGCTTCAGTGGGAGTGGGCAGACATTAATAGACCTGGGTCCCTGCATCTCTCACCCACCCCTCTATCACCTCCACCTGTCTTAGTTCACTCAGGCTGCTATAACAGAATACTGCAGACTAGCCAAAATCTGGTTCTCACAGTTCCAGAGGCTGGCAAGCCCAAGGTCAAGGTGCTGGCAGATTCTGTGTCTGAGAGGGCTTGTTTCCTGGTTCACAGAGGAATCTTTTCACCGTGTCCTCACATGGTGGGACTGGTGGAGAACTCCCTAGGGTCTCTTTGCAAAGCACACTAATCCCACTGAGGAACTTCCATCTTCAACCTCCCCTCTTCCCAATACCATCACCTTGAAGGTTAGGGTTTCAACACAGGAAGGAAGGGGCACAAACATCCAGCCGCCTCCCCTCCCTCCTACAAACCCTCTCCCACCTGTACTTGTCCCTGTACACCCCTCGGTGCATTCCTCTCCCCAGCATAGACTCCTCCCCTTCCCACTTCCCCCACCCCCACTACCAGGAGCCAGGTAGGAGAACTCGACCTTACAGACCCCTCCACCCTCAGGCCCCAAATGGGGAGAATCAAGACAAGGGAATGTATCAACCAGGCATCAAGGGGGCCTGAGAAGCACCCCTTTGTCCTCTTAGGAATTAAGGCCAAATCCTGCCTTGTGGGGGCAGGGGACTCTCATTTCAGGGGCTACTCCCAGTCTATCTCAGGAAGTGTCCCTGAGAACCCTCTCTGAGCACTGTGAAGTCCACATTCACAACTGGTAACTATATCACTCCTGGGCACAGCTGGCCTTTTTAGAAAGCACCTCAGTTAATACCATCTGAATTTAACCCCACCTTTGTAATAGGTGAAACTCAGGAGTGGTCACTGTCCAGACCTGTTAGTGGCAAAGCTCAGAGGCATTAAGGTGTAACCCTAATCAGCCTCCAGGTCACCTGATGCCTCACCGCACCAGGGGTACATATGATCTCATCTGTACATTATCAAAGTACATTCTCAATCCCTAGCACCACAAATAATAATAATAATAATAATAATAATAATAATAATAATAATACAAAATATATGTACATATGTAAATAAATTAAATAAGACATTTTACATTCTTTAGTAAGCAGCACTGAGGTAGGTGGGCATTTGAGATTCTAATGGCAGACAGAGGTCCAGCCCTTCCTCCTCGCTGGCTATTAGGTGTCCTTTGTTTGCCAGACTGTTCCATCCTGATGAGCCCCTGGTTCCCTCACAGCCTGCATGCCTGGAACTTCTTTCTGTGCCAGTCTGTGTGTGAGTGGGCTCCAGGATCTACAGGGGGCTACTTCCAATGGCCACTTCAAGGCCATTAGTGTCAAGAAGCTCATGACCTCATGGGGCAGGAAGCTCTGTTGGCATTCAGACCTTTTTCTAAAGACAAGGCTAAAAACAATTTAGAAGAACAGTGGGGGCTGGGGCTGGGGAGGGGAAGAGCTTTTGGTGGGTCTTGAAAACTCCAGGGTGACAGGCAAGAAAAGGCTCCTGCAGATAATCTACCAGCAGAAGAAAGCTCAAGTTCAAGGGCTCCCAGAGGAGCCCAGAGTTACTCTCCTTCCGCCTTTGAGTAGAATGTTTGCTGAAGGATCTGGCACAATATGAATCAAGAGTCTAAGCAGAAATGACATTCTTATCCTTGGGGGAGACCAGGACAGGAAAGAGCACCCTCTCAAACTCCCCTCTCTAAGCTATGCTTGCTCCCTGATATCACCCCCACTGGAACAATTATGGGTACCTGGCCACCCATCCCCTTGGGGACCACCTCTCTTTACCTAGGAAATGAGTAGACAGTATTAGGTGCATATGGTGTGCCATGCATTTCTACAGACATTTTTCCCCCCACTTTATCCTTAAGACAAACTTGTGAAGCACTTCATATTGTCCCAAGTTACATACAAGGAGATGGAATGAAAACTTGCGAAACTCACCTCAGCTCCCGGAGCCCTCAGGTGGTACAGCTGGCATTCACAGCCCAGTCCACCTGCACTCAAACCAAGGCTCTGTTCCCCCACCCCACATGGCATCCTGGATGCAGAGCAGGAGGGCCATTGCTCAGCCCATGGGAGCCCTGGAATGGGGGGTAGACCCAGGACCCAGGTGTGGCCTGCAGGACTCTCATGGACTCTCCAGCACAGCGACACACCATAGGCACCACTGGGTGTGGGTACATCCAGGAGGCTTCTGCTCTCTGGGGGCGCTGCCCTTTGGCTCCTGATGCCTGGGTCCCCAGGACTGCCCTGAGTTGTGTGCATCCCCGAGCTTCATTCCTCATGCATTTTGCTTCTGTGAGCTCTAGAAATTCTTTCAATACTTCTCTTTTTGACTAAAACTGCTAAAGCTGGTTTCTGTTGCTAATGACCAAAGAACACTAAATTTGTTCACCATCCACTGCAACTTCAGGTCCTCCTCTGGTGGAGCACCTGGCTCCTCCTTCATGCCCCTTCTCCTTTTTACTTCCTGGGATAACACACAGACCCTGCCAACTCAAAACTCTACTCAAAATGGATCAAGGTCCTAGGAATTAAATCAAAGACCCTGCATCTACTAGAAGAAAGTGTAGACCCAACTTTCCATTGAGTCGGCTTAGGAACAGATTCCTCATTAAGACTCCTAAAGCACAAGAAGATCAAGAATCAATAAATGGGATGGTATCAAACTAAAAAAGCTTCTTCAGAGCAAAGGAAACAATCAAGAATGTGAACAGAGAGCCTACAGAATGGGAGAAAACCTTTGCTACCTGCACCTCAGATATAGCATTAATCTCCAAGATACATAAAGAACTCAAAAAGCTTAATGCAAATTAAAAAAAATAACTGGATCAATAACAGGCAAAGGAACTGAACAGACTCTTCACAGAAGAAGAAATACAAAATGGTCAACAAATATATGGGAAAAAAAGTTCAACCTCTCTAGCAATTAGAGAAATGCAGATCAAAACTATGCTGAGATTTCTTCTCACTGCAGTCTGTATAATCATCAATACAAGTAACAACAAATGGTGGTGAGGATGTGGGGGGAAAGGTACACTCATATATTTCTGATGGAACTGCAAATTGGTGCAACCACTACAGAAAGCAGTATGGAGATTCCTCAAAAAACTAGGAACGGAACCACTTGACCCACTTATACCACTCCTAAGTATATATATCCAAGGGAGTTAAAAATCAGCATATTACAGTGATGCATCCACATCAATGTTTATAGCAGCAGAATTCATAATAGCTAAGTTATGGAACCAACCTAGGTACTCTTCAGCAGATGAATGGATAAAGAAAATATGGCATATATACCCAATGAAATATTACTCAGCCATAGAAGAATGACTTTATGACATTTGTCAGTAAATGGATGGATCTGGAGACTATCATGCTAAGTGAAATAAGCCAATCCCAAGAATCCAAAGGCCAAATGTGCTCTCCCACAACAAGGGCTGGAGGGCTAGGGACAGAAGTTCAGTGGATTAGACAAAGGGGAATGAAAGAAAGGGATGGGGACAGGAATAAAGTAGAATGAATCTAACACAACTTTTCTATGTACATATAGGAATACACCACAGTGAATCTCTACAGCATCTACATTCACAAGACTGGGATCCTAATTAGAATAAGACATACTTCATGTTTGTATAAATTTGTCAAAATATGGTCTACTGTCATGTATACAAAACCCCAAATTTTAAAAAAAGTATTAAGGGTTCACGAGGGCAGAAGAGGCTGGGACAGAGAGAGCCCAATTAAAATTAAGAGATTAAAGGAAAAATTGGAACGTTCTATATGTTTCTGCCACAACTCATGCTGTTTGAACAACTTAGCAAGGGCCACTGTGTCTGTCCGTGATGCCTGCTGCAATCAGCCCAAGGACAGAAGGCAGGCGAAGGCACTTCCTGGCCAAGGATGAGGGCACTGCTCCCCCACGGTGGGCATGCTGGCACCCCCTTTGTAAGACCTGGGGGACACGTGGAACCTGGCGAGGACCCTGGAGGAAAAGAGGAGAGGCTCAGGGCTTAAGGGACAGAGAAGACACAAAGGAAAATGCTCATGTGCAGAGGTGGCCTCCCACTTTGGTAAGGCATCTATCTGGGAGCACTCAGGTTTAAACAACTCCCAAATTCTGTTCAATTTAGGCCAGTTGGGGACTGGAACAGAATGTACAGACAATATGAGTTGCAAAGGGTAGAGAAAGCACTTCAGAAAAGATGTTGCTGAACTATTCCCTGCAGGGAACACATTTCTCATGACAAGGAGTGACAAGTGTCCCTACCAGACCCTACTGGATCTGATTCACAGGCAAGGGACCTAGCACAGCAAATGCAAGTGACTTTCAATCATCAGCCTCTTGGGCAAACTCAGAACTCAGCAGAGCTGTGCTGTGGCCTGGGTGACATCTAAGACCAGCAAGGAGAAAATATAAAAGGTCATATGGTGAAATCATGAGAAGGAACTGAGAGAGGCAGGATGACATCTGAACACAGAGAGGGGGTCGGCAGCATGACAGGATTCCCTGCAGGAGTTGAGAAGCTACTGGATGCAGGCGAGCTGGATTTCTTGAGAGCAAAGGAGCTCAAGATGGACAATGTCAGCCACCACAGATTTGTTTATAGATTTTATTACTCCTTCTTTGCAACAGTCCTCTATCAGACTTGTCACTGTCACTTCACAAATCACGCAAAAACACAGTTATAAAATGAGCTGAAGTCCATGTGCTTCTTTTTAAGGGTGGAACACCCTGTTTCCAACTTCCCGCCTTCAAGAGTGTGGATCACTGGAGGTGGTGATAGGCAAGTGCTGACAAACCAACTATAAGACAGAGTCACAGAGGCTAAAGTTGAGGGGCCCCCAAAGTGTGAGGGATTACAGAGGACGGGACAATTAAGTCTGCCTGATAAATGGGGAAGATTTCTTGAAGAGGCAAGAATTAAGCTGGCCCGTTTTTTTTTTTTTTTTTTTTTTTTTGTTGTTTTGTTTTGTTTTTTGTGAGGTGTGGGGGTCTTGCTAGCCTGGAACTCCTGGGCTCAAGTGATGCTCTTGCCTCAGTCTCCCAAGTAGCCACCAGCCTAGGACGGTCTCCAACTTATGATGGTTTGATGTTTTTTCAACTCAATGATGGTACAATTGAATATTATTCAGCAAAAACCATATATCGAGTTTTGAGTTTCTTTTCCTGCCCTGGTGATATGGAAAGTCCAATCTGCCCTTGGTGCTGGGCAGTGGCAGGGAGCCTCAGTTCCCAGTGAGTCCGGTGACTGCAAGGGAAAATATCCAAAAACTTTGCAGTACACTGTGTTGCTAAGCTACGATGCTCTGTAGGTTAGCGGCATCTAACACATTTTCAACTCACAGTATTTTCAGTTTATGATGTGTTCATAGGGATGTAAACCATTATAAGTTGAGGATTATCTGTCTGTCTGTCTGTCTGCCTATCTATCCACCCACCCACCCGACCACACATCAACCTTGCTACACTTCCTATTGGTTTGTTTCTCTAAAGAGCCCTGTTCTTTTGTAAGGAACAAAGAGGCCCACCAGCCTCCAGGCTAAGGAAGGAAGCAAACCCCAGCTTTTGCCATCTCCATGACCCCTGCCACCAATACCTTATGCATTCGGAATCAGCACGCGGTGAAGAACTGTGGGCCAGCCCTTAGCCATTGTCTCCACTTTTGTGTGCCATTTAATCCAAGGGCTGACTGCATATCTCCTCTTGGATGTTCCATATCATGTCAAAATGAGCAAATTCAAGCCTCCCTCTCCTGTCCTTCCCCCATGATAGCAAATGGTGCCATCCAGTTACCCAAGTCAAAATTCTGATTGGTGCCAAAACTCTAAATCACCCTGTCTTCTCTGTCCCTCATCCCTCCTTACTCAGTCTACCTCTGTGGTCATGCTAATGTGGTCTCTAAAACACATGTTGAATCCATCTGTGCCTCCCTATTCCTCCAGCATCAGGCCCTCAGTCCAAGCCCCCATTACACCCACCTGAGCAACTGCAATCACCTCCCACCACAACCAGTTTCCTACTTACTCTTCTGCCCGACTCTGCTCTCAGGCATTCCTCCAAGGCCATTTTCCATCCTGCATCCATCTGAGCTTTTTCACACCTAAACTGGGCAATGATGTTTCTCTGTTTGCAACCCAGAAATATTTCCACTGTTCCTTATATAACACACACACTTCTCTGTGTCCCTGAGGGCCATGGCCCACCTCTCCCTCATCATCCAGCTCTTCCCATGTCCTCCCTGCTTGCTTCAGTTCCCTCCTAGAGGACAGCCCAGCCTCCTGGCTGCCTAAGAACCTATTGTTCTTGGGGTCTTGGAACTTCTTGGATGGCTGGCTTCTCGTGATGCAGATCTTGATCTCAAAGGCCATCCTTGCCTTCCCTTTCCAAAGCAGATTCCAACCCTAGCACCTGCATTTGCCCTCTACCAAACCACCCTATTTGTGTCCTCATGGTGCTCCGCATAATTTATAATTATCTCATTTGTTTGCTGGCTTACCTATTTCACTTTGACTCCTCTGTTCTACCCCTGACAACCTGGAATGTCAATTTGATGAAAGCACAAACTGTCTTGTTCACCCCTTTGTCCTCCAAAATCCAACATCATAAATAGCATTGAATAAAAAATAAATAACAAATAGCTGTCTTCTAAACTTGAAATTATCTTGCCATTATTAAATTGGTATTCATTAACTAATACTCAGGAAGGTTAAATAACATGTCCAGAGTTGCTCAGCTCTAACTGGCAGATGTGGGATGCAAATGTAGGTCTGTCTTAAGGCCAGAAAATGTGCTTCCCATCACTCCCCACAAGCTGTCTACAGACTACATATTCACAAATATCTACAGTGCATTTTCCTCTTAAAAGATCTTTAAGAAACACATTTTTAAATTAAATGCAAATATATTTGGAGCACCTGTGATGTGTCAGATTTCATGCTTTGTGAAGAGTGGTCCTTAAGTCAGTCAGGGACTGTCTTCCCAGGAGACCAGCACAATAGCCCTGTGAGGTCAAAAAAACAGGCAAGCTATCTGGAAACACACTCAGAACCCTACCTTTTATTTCTTTGGTTGGATATTTTTTAGCTGTTCTGCTTTCTGTTCCTGATTTTACTGTTAATAAATGCTCAATATAAACAAACAAAAAAAAATGCAAAAGGCGGGAGGACTGTGTCAGTCAGCATCATATCACTGTAAGAACTTCCTGAGATAATCAATGTATAAAGGGGAAAGGTTTATTCTGGCTCGAGGCTGCAGGGGTTTCAGTGCATGGTCACTTGGCCCCACTGTATTTGGACCAGTGGCAGCACGCACATCACACAGGAGTGAGTGGGTGGAGGAGTCTTGGGTATGGAAAAAGGAGAAGAAAGAGACTGGCACCACTTTAAGAACACACTCCCATGATGTACTTCTTCTCACTAGGCCCCACCCACCTCTTAAAGATTCTATCCCCTCCCAATCATGCCAAGCTAAGGACCAAATCTCTTAACACTTAGGTCTCTGGGGAACATTCCAGATTCAAATTATAGCATGTACTAATAATCTAATCACCCAAAGATAATCACTGTTCGCAGTGTGATATTATTTTGTCTTATAGTCAGTTTTCTACCTACTTTTGAAATAGTGTGATATTTTTCCACTGTAAATAACTATGGGTATTGTTTCCAGTGTTTACGCTACTAAAATGATGCTCTGATAAATATCCTGGTGGGGTCACCTTTGCATAGTGTCAAATTATATTCTGAACCTACGGGTGGAAATGCTAGGAGATAAAAATTTATACTTTTAAAATTTTATTTATGGGCCACACTGCCCATCAGAAAGATTGAAATAATGATATTTTATCAATATGAGAGTTAATAACTGATCTCATTTTATGATGTATTTTCTCCATTATTTGCAAAGTGGGCCAGTTTTCAAGTGCCCAGACCAGTGGCTAGCACAGAATGAATGCTTTGTAAATATGTTCATTGAAGGAAAGTACATCATTCCTATTTTTCCTATGGGGGCTCCCCAAACCCTTTTTCGTCCCTTTTCTAGACTATTTCTTATTCTTCTGTAAGAGCATTTTACATTTCATGAATATTAATCATATGCTTCTTATATGTTTGTTATTTGTCTTTTTTTGTTGTTTTGGGAATCAAACCTGGGGACTTGAGCCTGCTAGGCAATCACTAAACATTTGTTAAGGTGACATTTTTCTTTCTCTACAGAAATTTAATCTTTGAAATTTAAAATGTTAAAAAAAAATTGTTTATTTGTTTTTGTGGCACCAGGAATTGAACCCAGGGCCTCATCTATGCTAAATGAGTGCTCTGTTACTGAGTTATACCTCCAGCTCAAGAAAACGTTTCTCTCTGTGACATGGTCACTACCTCAGCACTACTAGAAATTTGGGCTGGATAATTCTCTGTGGTGGGGGCTCCTTTGCCTTAGCTTACAAGATACCAGTAGCCTTCCCCAAACTATCACCCCAAAATGTCCCTGGACATTGCCCAATGGTGCCCTAGGGGAAAATCTTCCCTGGTTGAGGAGAACTTCTGCTTACAAAGTCCAATCTAACTCAGAATTCTAGAAAGTGACCCTACTGGATTTGTGTCCATGTTTTTAGTTTTACACACTGAAATCTTCAATCCACATGGAATATACTTTGGCAGAAGAAGTCAAGTGAAAAACCAGATATCATGATGATACCAAACTTAGCCCCTGGAAAAGGCAATTCCGCTCCCAGTAAGCTCCTGATATGTGCAACACTTCATAATCCCATTGTACAAAGTTATACGACACCTCACAGAGAGGAAAGTTGCACCTGTCACCAAATAGTTGGCACAGAGTTCACCAAGCAGACGTCAAGATGTTTCTGGCCTTATTTTCCCACAGTTAAAGGGATTCTCTGCTCCAAGTAAAGCAGATGGTACTCAATAATGCTGGACAAGTAAGGCAATGTATTCCTAGGAATGTGTTTTCTAGGGGATATTTTACCCATCACATAATCATCGTCATCCAGAAACTGTCAGCAAACCACAAGATTCTGGAATCATCTGGAAATTTCTAAGTCGTCTTTCATTTTAGCCTAGGGGAAAAAATTACCAGACTGAGTGGTTGACTTTGTGAATAAATGCCTTTGACTTGAACTTTTGTGTGCTTTCTAATAATTTTTAAATATAAATATTAATTATCCTTTTGAATTCCTGTTATATTTCTATAGAATTTAATAAACATATTAGGGCTCCCTCTGGTGGTCAAAAGTAAATCTCTAATTCCCAATGGTGAGAACACAGCTAAGTTTGAAAATCTTTATTTATAAGACACGAGACGTTTGATAATTAATAGATTCAGAGTGGCTAGACTATGCTTGAAGAGAAGACTTCTAATTATTTTTTTCCATTCATCAGTGGTTCTACAAGTTGGTTTGTAAGGCCACTGACCAAAACCCTGCCTACCCTGTTCCCTTCCAAAACACTTCCTTTTTGGGGATTTCCTGTTTCTGGCCAAAGTATCACTCTTCCCCCAGGCTTGCAGCTTCAGTCATCTCTGTCCCCTCCCATGCCTATTCATCCTGTTTGTGAGTTTTGTCTACCACATGGCCTGGGCCTGTCACAGCTGTTCCCTGCTATCAATTCTCGGGGCCGTCATTCAGGTTCTTCTCCAGGCTGGCCATTGAGCAGATATTTAACAACCCTCATTCCATGTGCCTGGCACCATTCTGGGCTCAGGGGATGCAATGGTGAACAAGTCAAGACCCCGTATGCAGTGAGCACACCCCTCTGTGAGCCTGCTGGAGCCATAGCTGTAATCCAGTCAGTCTCCATCCTCCCTACTATTTCTAGAGTCCTCCTCTAAAGCTGAACTCTACTCAGCCACCTGCAACTGTGTCCTGTGCATACAGCCCCAATGCCTCTGAGACCTGCCCTCACCTTCACACAGCTGCCATCTTCCAGCCACACAGAGGCCTGGCTGCTCCTTGGAGCTCCCCTTTGCCCCTGCTCAGGATGGCAGGCCTTGTGGAGAGGTATCCCTATCCCGGCTGGCTAACATGTCAACCAGTCTTGAAAACCCTGTCAACTATCACCCTTTCAGAGAAGGACCCTCCTCTCCCCTCTTCCAGATCCTTCTGACCTGGAGCAATCTCCCCTCCTTTTAATTTTATTGGACATTTGATCTTAGGACTTGTTCCATCCTTAGCTATCGTGATTTTCATATCTGTACCAGTGGATTTGGAATTGTCTCTAACCACCTTCATTAGGGACATGTGAGTTGACATCCTGAACAAAGAGGGGCTCTAAAGGAAGGTCCAGGCTGTGTGGCTAGAGGATGGCAGGGGAGGTGAAGGTGAGGGCAGGGCTTGGAGGGATGGGGGTTGTGGTCCCTGGGACATATGGAATGTCTCCCATAGAAAGACTATCACAAAATAAGGTATGTTGAGATGAATGAATGTGCAAATGAACAAATATCTATGTATAGTGGAGTGGGGAAACTGAGATCATCCTCCAGAAGATTCTGGAGAAGCAAGCAAACAAAACAATCAGATATAAATTATCTCCTTCAACTTGGTACATAATTAAATACCTGCCTTGTAGACCATTGATTTGCCATAAGCTCAAGTCAAATGGGATTTTTAACCCTTGTTTTTGAAAAGTATCATTTAAAAAAATTCTCCATATAAACAATTCAAAAAAGGATAGTTTCTTGCTTCAAAATACTAAGAGAGCCTGTTGTCCCCTTCCCCAAGCTCATTCTTAACAGTAACAAATACAGTAAAGAGGCTGGATACCAGTAATCTGTGTTACTTCTGTTCCACTCTGTAACATTTTCCATAAACTATCAACGAAACGTATCAGGTTGTATATCATTTCCACATCGAGCTGTATGTTCTGTGAAGTCGAGTCTACTCCGCCGCTCAAACGTCCAAATGTTTTCACAGAGCAGGGAATTCCTAACTCTGATGAATCTGTTTATTCGTTTCTGGAAAATCACCCTGTCCTGCAAGCGCAGTGCACATCACTTGGAAGCTTCACATGTCTCTGGAATATTATGCAAGGATACAAAAAGGAAATGAGTACTACCACTTTTCTGGAAAGTTCCCAATAATGTCCAGGGAAGATTGACCAGATTAGAAACAAGAATGAAGGGGCAGAGGCCTGGGGGCTGTGCTGCTGTTGTGGTCTGACAAGAGTCTATGGGCTACACAATTTCTTTTCTTCAGTTTCTCTCACTCTGGTGCCACCGCATTTTCTCACCCATCTCCCAGCAGAACATGCCAATAAAGTCGGCCAAGCCTTTGTTCTTTCCCAATAGACTATTCCCAGCCAACCTCTAACTCTGTACCTCCTCCTCTCCTTCCTCTCTGGCAGCCCCTGGCTGATGACAATGGAGCTGAGTTAATGGGAACCACAACACACTGGTTCTCAGGAGGCAGTGCAGAGCTGGCCTAAGCTGCCTACATGGCTTCACTCATTCCATCCATGCGAAAGTCCTATGAGGTAGGTACTATTAGGAAGCCCATTTTACAGGTGAAAAACTGAGGCCTGGAGTTGGTTAAGTGGCAGAACTTAAGCCAGGCAGGCTGAATCTAGCTTCCGTGTACTTGTCATAACTGCCTTAGGGACAATTTGACAGAGGGCTAAGACAGCTTTAGTATGCTTAGAGGAAAGTCTCTGGTCAAAACCAGAATCTGTCTACCATGCCCAGTAAGGACATAATGGCCAGCTGTCCCTGCAGCAGAACTAAAGTGATCATCTACTATTTGTATTTGCCTAGCTGAATCTGTTTCCTACTCTTTTGGGGATAGCACCCCTATTTTCCTTGGGGTAGCTACCATTCCCATACCACATGGTTCTGGTAGTCCCAACCATCTCCCATACTGCCTCCCCCAGCTCCAAGAATGGTCACATGACCCAGACCTTGCCAATCAATGCATCACATCCTCCAGGCTATGGAGATTATTCAGAGGTAGGCACCTTCCCCAAGCCAGGCTCATCAGGGCCAATTCTGGGATTTTTTTTAAAAATTCTGGTAAAATACATATAACACAAAACTTTTAACTATTTCAAAGTACAGACAGTTCATGACTTATAATGGTTCAATTTGTTGTTCGAAGTTACAAGGATGTGAAAGCATGTGAAAGAATCCCTACTTTGAATATTGAGTTGGGATCTTCTGGGAGAGTGATCTGAGGTGCAGCCTCTCCCATGACCCTGGGCAGCAGCAGCGAGCATGTCTCCCACTCAGCCAGGTAGCCATCAGCAGCAACGGCTGAGTCTCCATGTGCTGTGTGGCTAGTGAGGGTGTTCTGTAGATGCAGTTTATTAAATGCACTTCTGACTTACGATATTCTCCACTTACAATGTGACCCTGTTGTACATCAAGGAGCATCTGAACACAATTCCATAGCATTTAGGATATTTACTCTATTATGAAAACATGGCAGATCCATTTCTAGAACTTTTTCATCTTTCCTACTAGAAACTCATTCACCTTTAAATATCTCTCAGCACTTGTATGCTAGAGCTGCCACAACAAATGACTAGGTGAGCTAAATAACAGAAATGTATTTTCTCAATTCTGGAGGCTTGAAACTGAAGGTCAAGTTTTCCAGGTTGGTTTCTTTGAAGGCCTCTCTCCTTGGCTTGTAGATGGTCATTTTCTCTATATCTCCACATGGCCCTCCCTCTGTGTGTGTGTATTTCTCTGTGTCCAAATCTCTTCTTCTTGTGCAGATACCCTACTGGCCTCATTCTACCTTAGTTACTGTCTCCAAATACAGATGCATTCTGAAGTACAGGGGTTTTTTAGGACTTTTTAGGACTCCAAAAGATGTATTTTGGGGGGACACAGCTCAACCCAAAATACCCTCAACTCTCCAATTTTGGTAAGAAAGAAGAGTGCTTTATCTTCTGGGGATGCTGAGCAGGTGTGACATACCTGGAGCTACTCGTGGCCACCTTCCCAAGGAAAGATGATCTTGAAGTGATGCAAAGAATTGGGAGATGGAGAAAGTCCCTGAGCCTAGACATACCTGAAGTTGGTTCTACCTCTGATCTTCCCATTTCCCATTGTATGACCCGATAAATTTTCTTTTTTACTTTCTTCATATAGGACAGTCAGAGCATTAATTACTATTCTGATGCTTGTAGTTTAAAGAGTGAGTGAATACAAGGATATTTTATATCAAAGTTGGTTATATCTCCAGGACATGCAACATGGGACCACATAATGGCTGCTTAAGTGGAAGAGTCAAGATTCAAATCCAGGCCTCTTGGGCTCCAAGGTGCTGACCTTGAGCTGCCTCTTGGAAGGAACGCTCCCATGCACAGCAGTGGTGCAGCCTGCTCCCATGGTGTGGACTTCAGGATCAACCTGGTTGGCTTCCTCCTCAAACTGAGGACTCCTATTCTAGTCCAGACCTCCTCCCAGATCCCACAGCAGAGCCTGGCTTATGATGGGCTTCAGAGAAAAGCAGGATGAAGTCAGACAACAAGAGGACATGGCAGGCCATCCTTCCCTCCATTGCAGGTTGGATGCAGGATAAGAACCCAAGATAGGCCAGGCTCAGTAGCACATGCCTGTAATTTCTGTAATTCTGAAGCAGGAGGGTTGCAAGTTCAAAGCCAGTCTCAGAAACTTATTGAGGCCCTAAGTAACTCAGTGAGACTCTATCTCTAAATGAAATACAAAAAAGGGCTGGGGATGTGGCTTAGTGGTTAAGTGCCCCTGAATTCATTCCACAGTGCCAAAAAAAAAAAAAAAAAAGAACCCAGGATGGCAAAGAACCCAACTGTCCTTGGGGGGTGGAATTGGGCAAGTTACATCTCAGGATATCCCAACAGCATGACAGGATCCCATGAACCAAATCAGACAGCCCCTGCTGTCTATCATACAGACCATCTCAAGGAGAAATTGCAAACTGAAAGAAAGCACCATGCTAACAACAATTCATGAGTAATTGTGCACAAAAAGGTGAGGACTGACTTGCTAATATACAGATGATCCCTGACTTCTGATGACTTGACTTACCTTTTTCTTTTCTTTCTTTTTTAATTTTTTAACTGCATGGTAATGCAGAACCATTCTGTTTTTCACTTTCAGCACAATATCTAAAAAATGACTTGAGATATTCCTCAATTTATTATAAAATAGGTTTTGTGTTCAATTATTTTGCCCAACCCCAAGCTTATGTATGTATTCTGAGCATGTTTAAGGTAGGCAAGGTCAACTTATGATATTCAGAAGTTAAAGTAAATTAAACGTACTTCCAACATTATATTTTTAACTTATATTGGTTTATTGTGATGTGACCCCAATGTAAGTCAATGAAAATTTTTATACATAAACTATTGCTGACACTGGGCTGTCCAATATCATAGCTACCAGCCATATATATCAATTTAAACTGTTAAAAAGAAATAAAATTTTAAAATCCAGGTTTTTCTTGGTCACACACGCCATATCTCAAGGGCTCAATAGTTGTTATCAGCTACAGTGTTGCACAATGCAGGTGCAGAACATCATCACAGGTTGTTCTACTGGGCAGTGCTGCTCTGGGAGGACATATGAGTAACTGATAAATGGTCTCCGAAAGGGGAGTTGGAAAGCTGGGGAGGAGCATGGGTGGAGAATATGTTTTTTAAGTATAAAATTTTGTAGTACTTTAATTTTCTGGTCACATATTTTGCTTCATATTTACAAAGAAAAAAATTAAATTTTAAACATGTTTTAAACACGTAAATGATAAACCCAAGGGACACAGGTCAATCCCAGGTATCTCTAGCCTGGGAGTCACCTGCTGAAGGATGGGTGTGGCCCTCTTTCTGGGCAGGAGCATATAAAAGAACAGTGACAGGTACCGCCCCACATCTGACTCACACTCCCCAGTGCTGGAAGCTCCTTCTGTCCCCCACATTTCCATCCCCTCAACAATCTTATGAGGCCCTCAGGGTGATTATTATTCCCATTTGTTTTCATTTCCTAGGGCTGCTGCAGCAACACATTACCACATATTAGATACCCAAAAAACACAGAAATTTTTCTCTCATGATTCTGGAGGCCAGAAGTTCAGGGTGTTGACAGAGTTGGTTCCTTCTGGAGGCTCCAGGAGAAAAATGTCTTCCATACCTGTCTCATTACTGGTGGCTCCTGGCAATCCCATGTCCCGTGGCTTGTAGGACATAGTTACATGGCTTCTACTGTGTGGCTCTGTGTCTCAAATCTCCCTCTCTCTTCTCTCCTGAGGGCACCAGTCATTGGATTCAAGGCCCACCCTAAATCCTGAATGATCTCAAGATCATTCAGGTGGGCCCTGAATTACAGTTGTCTCCCTTATCCACAATTTCACTTTTAGATTTCAGCTGCCTACCACCAACTGAGGCCCAAAGACATTAAATGAAAAAAAAAAACTCCAGAAGTAAACAATTCATAAGTTTAAAATTGCACACCACTCTGAGTTGGATGATGAAGTCTCCTGCCACCTGCTCCTTCCCAAATGGATATGAATCGCCCCTTACCCAGCATAGCCAGGCTGTATATGCTACCTGTCCTTTGGTCACTAAGTGGCTGTCCAGGTTATTACATCAACTTCGTGAACTTGAAGTTAAAGTGTTTGTGTTCAAGTAACCCTTATTCTATTAATAATGGCCCTAAAGCACAAGAATAGAAATGTTGGAAATTCAGATCTGCTCAAAAAAAAAAAAAAAAAGCTAAAAAGTGTTTCCTTTAAATAAAAGATAAAAGAAAATAAGATATTCTGAGAGACCACATACACATAACTTCTATTGTAGTATATTGTTATACTGTGAATTTTATTATTAGTTATTGTTAATCTCTCACTGTGCCTAATTTATAAATTAAACTTTATCATAGCTATATATGTATAGGAAAAAACATAGTATATTGAGGGCTCAGTACTACCCCTGGTTTTGGGCATCTTGATTCCCATCTTGGGAATCTTGAAGTGGATCCTCCATGGATAAGGTGGGACTACTGTACATCTGCAAAGATCCTATTTCCAAATAAGTTCACATTCACATGTATTGGGGGCTAGGATTTGGATATATCATTTAGGTGGAAATGATTCAACCCACCATTTTACAGACAAAGAGTGCAAGGCTCAAGGGGCCCTTCACTGAACTGAGGTCATAGAGCTGGTTCAGGGCAGAGGCCTGCCAATCCTTCCATCATGGACTTGGGCAAGAGGGATGCACATCTTCCTGCTTGAAGCCCGCCACTCCCTCAGCCTTTTACAGCTGGCTTCACAATGGGCGACATACACAAAGGAACTGGCCTCTTCTCTGGCCTCCTTATCTGCCTGCCGCCTGCTAGGATCTAACAAAAGATTACACTGTCTCCTTGGACCGTGGGAAGGAACTCGGCCAGGGGATCTGTGGGTATTTCAGATGAGACAGGGATCCGAACTACAGAGGGTGGTCTGCATCTCCAGGCTCCGAAGACTATGGGGCTTTTTGATCAAAGCCAGAAAGAAAGGGCGAGAGTTCAGAATTCTGGTGTTACAGAGAAAGGCCTCTGTCCTTTTTCTGACCAGGGGAGCCTGTGGCAGCCTCCTGGGGTTTGTGTTGATGAAGAACTCTGGTCCCCAAGCCAGAGGTGGCAGGAGAGACAGAATGCACACGGGAAGATGAGGACCCTGCTGAGATCACTGTGCTGCATATCCAGGGCCACCCTGACCACACAGGCCAGGACAGCTGAATTGCAGCCAGGAGACCCTGAGACAATGACAGCACAAGCTTACCACGGGTAGGGCCTCCCTGGAAGGCAGGGAGAACATGAGTCCCACTCTTTGCTGGCCTAGAGGTTTTGCCCTAGTGCCGATCATAATCCCCAAAGATACAACCCTGGAATGCCTTCGTTCCAAATGTTGAAATTCTCAAAGATCAAAATCCTAAAAGTCTAAAAATCCCTAAAGATCAAAATCCCTGAAGATCATAATCCCGAAAGATTGAAATCCCAAATGTTGAAATCCTAGAAGCCACAATTCTGAAAACCACAATTTCCAGGGATGGGCGTAGGGGCTCTATGAAGAGTAAAAAGCCAAATTTAGTAGAAGGAATTAGTGGTTTTGGGTTGTATGCAGGTTAGCGGCCAAAGTTTTCATTCATGTCTTACTTCTGCCCCTTCACATACAGTGCCATACTGTATGCCCTCCGTGGGAGAATATAAACAATTTGACAAACTCAGTCACTTTCTGATATAGTCCCTCCAGTGTTAGAAAACACATTAAATGGCGAACTTCTCTTGGTTAGGAATCTGACTATACAAGAAGAAAGTCTTGGGGCTGTGGTTGTGGCTCAGCACTTGCCTAGCATTTGTGAGATCCTGGGTTTGATTCTCAGCACCACATATAAGCAAATAAATAAATAAATGTCCATCAAAAACTAATAAAAATATTTTTAAAGAAAGTCTTCTCCTATTTACCACTAAATCCATAAAGTATTCTCCTATTTACCACTAAAACCATAGAAGAATTAATGCATGTTTCACTTTGGCTAGTGGATGGTGCTTTCAAAACTGTTCAAACATCTCACTAGTTCTTCACCCCCATGAACTTCCCATTTTATATATTTTGCAGACTACCCAAAACTTCATTTGTGGATTTGAATTTGTTTCCTCATTTAATTGTGATTTGTGACTTCTTAATGTTCTAATGTGTCTTTGTGATGTCTTTTTTCCCCCTCCTATTAAAATCTCAGATTCCCCAGTCACTGAGCTGCCACTGGGGACTCAGTAGCTTCTCCCTTCTAGAACCTCCAATCTTTGACCCCTTTGCTGATGCATGTAAGGGTGATGAATGGCTTCCTGCTGACTCTGAGGATTACATCCATATAAGAATTCAATAGAGAAATGGCAGGAAGACCCTTACTACTGCCCAAGGAATTCCTGATGATTATGATAAAAAAAAAAAAAACAACTAGTGAAGCCTTTAAAAAAAATTTATAGCTGTAGATGGACAGAATTTTTTTTTTTTTTTTTTTGGTATGTGGTGCTAAGAATTGAACCCAGTGCCTCGCACATGCTAGGCAAGTGCTGTGCCACTGAGCTACAGCTACAGCCCACTAGTGAAGCCTTTTAAGAAGAAATTTGCCACATGGAACAGTAATTGAGCACCTAGACTATGGAGAAGTAATTCAGCTGCCTGGTGACCAGAGCTAGAACATATGCCAGTTCCTGGTAGAGACTGGACTGGTTAAGGATAATTAGTGGGAAATTCATGGGTTTTAAGTGCTTGTGGCTCACTAAAGCTTAAGTGAGGATTTCCTTGCAGTGAATAGAATTTCTCTTCTGTCCCTTGTCACAAGTTTAAAAGCCTCACAGCTTTTCACTTGGACTAATGTTAACTCCTTCATGCAATAAGTTGAAAAGAGCCAAAAAAAAATATTTTTTTTCAGAGGTCCTAGGGTAGCTTTGGTTTAATCATAAAATCTCTCACTGGGCCCTCAGAGACTGAATTTTCCCACCATGAGATTCATCTTTGCAGAGGGGCCTCCCAACCTTGAGTTATTAGTTATCAGTTTGGTTTGAGTTTGGTTTCTGGAGCAGCTAAAGTAGAGTAGAAAATGCTGGACGACTTTGCTAGTAGGAGTGACAGTGACAGTGAGGACAAGCCTGAGATACATTACAAGGTTCCACTCTTTCCCAGGTATTATATATCCTCCTGTGCAAGGATTATTCTAACCCTGAAAACACCAGGGTTAGAGACTACACACCAAAATTCTCCATCATGATCTGTACAAATCTCCCCTGAAGACCACCCAGGCCTGATGGTAGGAATCTGAATTTGAGCTATGTGGATTGAGAATCAGCAAATCTGGCTTTATTCACGGCCCTCCTGATCTACAACAGCAAAACCGAAGACTGACATGATAATTTGAATAACCCAGGCAAAGCTTCCTGTTCCCCTCCTCTGCCTCCACCAAAAGAAATAAAAACAAAAATTCTGTTTTCATGAGATTATTTACTCCTCACTTCTGAAACAGAGCTCTGGCCACAGGGTTAATACCAAGTGGATGGTGTCTCCCATTGGTTCATTTCTGTTTCTCCATCTTTAAAATGGGACTTTTGACCATCTATGCCTTTATTCTAAGTTATCTCTAACACTTTCTTAGTTTCTCTGCCAATGCCTCTAATCAAACCAAGTCAGCTCATCTTGCTGGAATTGTTGACCAATGAACCTGACAGAGAAGACACAGGAAGGAAGATCCCAGGATCATCCACAGGGTACAACATCCCCAAACTCCAGATGACCCTCTTGGCCATGGATGTCTTGAGCAGTTACGACCAGGGAGATGAGATCAGGGTCAGACTTACAGAAGCCGGGAACTGGCGAGGAGTGAATGTCCACTTACCTGGGGGGCAGATGCACTCAGATGGAGCCTCCCGCACAGTCCGGAGCTTGACAAGTCCATCCAACTTCTGAACCAAGAAGGAAAGGGGAGAAAAAATAAGGATGAGTTTCAGAACAGAGACAGATAAAAGAGGAAAAATTATCAAAAGAAAAGTATCCAGATGATCTATAGTGGCCATGGCATTTTCCAGAGCATTTCTTGAAAGGTCATTAAATTCTAAACACAATTTTCAAATGAGAAGAAAAGCAAAAACAAACATTGAACAATTACTGAGTCCTTGAAAAGAAGGTTTCTGCTTTGTTACAAGTTCAAATACAATACCAAGAGCTAAAAGCAATAGAAATGGCTTCTCCAAAGTCAAGGAAAGTCAAGGTGACTGTCAGTCACACTAAGAAGGGAGAGAGGAACAGAGAGAGGCTTGGGTGGGTAAATCAACACTGGCCCTTGTAGCGGCTCTCTGGATGCCCAAGATCACCCCATCCTCCCAGGAAGCCCCCAGGCCCCCAGCTGCAGCCCCTCTCAGTCCACAGCCGTGACCTTGATGGCCCTCGTCTAATTTACCCTGAAGTTCCTTTCTTCTTTCCACTGGGGATCCTTGGCCTGAATAATTTGGCTCAGTACAACTCAACAAAAGTCTCTGCACATGCCCGGCCCTGTGCTAGACATGAGGAAGAAGGAAAGAATTACCACATAAGAGTCAAAGGCCACAGCTATGCTACAATATCACACAGGGACAGCTCCAGCATATTCAAGGTCTGACTTGACCCTGAGGGTGACTTTTCAGACCAAAATTAATAGTCCCTGCCTCATAAGGAGGGGATGCAAACTGAAAAAGAGGAATTTATCCCAAATCCCCAAATCTAGGTTTAGAGGAATGAAATGATTGGCCTGTCATCCTAAAACTAGGTGGGATCTGAGTTCTGACAAGGATACACCAAGTATTAACCTTTTTTCCTAGGAGGGAATATAAAACCCTAAAAGTGAAACAAAGTAACAAGTCTGTTCTTTTGAGTGTACAGTGTCCTTACTATTATCAGGATCTGTACTTCCGGTTAAACATACAGAAACATTTTTTCTTTTCCTTTTTACAGTGCTAGGAATCAAACCCAGGGCCTTATGCATTCTAAGAGCACGCTGTACCACTGAGCAACATCCCAGCCCCAAGAAGTAGTCAGGCTCCTGAAGCTTCCCCTAGGCTCATCTGTTTGCATGTTCTTGTAAAATCCAATTTTAGCAAAGAACCCTGCTAAGTCAGTTTGGCAAGAATCTCTTACCCTTGATATCTTATCACCTTGCGTACCTGATGAGGCTAATCACCCTCCGCCATCCTCCAGGTGATATCTGGTCATCCTGGCCTGTTTTCAGCAAGGATCCTATTAGGTCAGTTTAACTAGCATCTCCCTTATCCCTGAGATTTCCCCTTAAGTAACATTCTATCCACTGATTCCACCTTGCTCCTTAGCTAGAAATTCCCATTTGCCCATGCCATATTTAGAATTGAGCTTAATCTCTTTCCCACTGCAAAATTCCATTGCCATGGTCCCTGTACCTATTGCAATGGTCTTTGAATAAAAGTCTGCCTTACTGTGCTTTAAGTGGGATCATGAAATCATTTCTCCTTTTAACGTCATGCCTTGAATTCTCATAGAAGACAGGATTCCAGTCAATTCCCAGGTGCCTGTGGCTAGAACAGCCCAGGACCAGGAGTCTGAGGCTAAAAATGCAGGTAGTTCCAAATGCCTGAGCAAAGCACTTTGGAGATCCACACCCAGCACAACCCTCTAGCCTCCCTCTCATTGTACAAAGGTGGACAGGGCTGAGCTGAAACAGGAGGTTAAGGCTGACAAGCAGTAAAGGAACGCTGGTTATTGACACTGCACGGCAGTCAGAAGATGCAACTGTAGCACACTGTCACTGTGCTAACTTCATCCTTGCTACACTCCCTGGCCCTCCAAAACCCCAACTTGCCCAGTAATTGGATCCTCACTAGGCCTCCAGACACCAGCCTCTCATCTCCCACCTGGAACCTCCACTTACCACTCACTCCTGCTCCTACCTGGAGCCACCACTTAGCCCAGAGTGACCCTGTGAGCAGCTGGGGCTGGCTCTCGACCTCCAGAGGTCCTCCACAGTTATCATGACTCCCCTGGGACAGGTCACCTGTTCCACCACAGGGAGCAGCAGACATTCCTGGTTCCTCTCTCCACCAGGCTCAAAGCCCTGTGGGGGGCTGAGGTTTATGAATGAGGGTCTGGAAGCAGGATGGCCATTCCTGCCCTTGGAAGCCTCTGCAGAAACGGCAGGCTTGAGCAGGACCTTGGAACTCACTCTCCATCACATTTGCGGATGCTATAGCAGATTCCAAAATGTACTTAGGAGAAGAAACCAGCCCTCTAGTTCAAACTAGACAATTTGTTCAAGAAGTTCTCATCTGTCTCTAGCAATGCTAGACAGAAATGACTGCCTCCTTAATTTCCTGTTTCTAACAAAAGCACTTAATACTAAAAGCAATTAGCTTTAAACAAATGCTATCACAAGTGGGCCTCTCTCCTAAAGGGTAGGGGCTTAGTCACATACTGATAAGAAACACATGACTTTAGATTTACTTTCATCTTAAAATAAGGTGAGATGTGGAACCATAGATGGGAGAAGAAAAAATTACTGTGGAACTACTAGGTGGGACCAGAAATGGCTGGGATTGAGTTTTTGTTTTGTCATTTTTCTAAACTCTGCTAATACGTTTCTTTTCTAGATCAAAAGATGAAACTGCAAAGTTTTTTTTTTCTTCTAGTCTCCTCCCTTCCCCCACCTCCAGGCCCCTCCCTTTCTGTGGTTTGAAATGTTGCTACTATGAACTCAAGTGAAATGTTTGAATTAGAAACCCAAGCCCACAATCTTTACTTCATGCTCTTTTCTTTTTAATTCTAAGAAAATACTCTTGTGTGTCCAGGTTTGTAAAAATGATTTAAAAGCCTCAACTTTTTACATTCAATTATCTGGCAGCACCTCTAGCATCTGCAAACAATATGGTCCTGTTTTTACATATGCAAACAAGTCCTTCCTCTCAAAGTAAATAAAGGATGAGTTTCTGAGAAAAGACTTGAGAGGCACCACTTCCAGAAGCCCTGAGAAGGAGAACTGGAAGTTCAGGAGGAAGGGGCGGTAGACATTCAAAAAACTGAATCAAGGGAAAATCATGGTTTTCAAAACATGATCAGATGATAAATTTACTAATGATCTGCTGGGCCATTAAACTGGGATACTTTGCCACGTTTGATCCAATGGTTTTGACTGGGTGAAATACAGACTGACAGTGAAAAAAATAAGGGTTGAGCTGGAGGTGGTGGTATGGATCTATAGTATTAGCCACTAAAAACCTAGTGCTTGAGTCCAGGAAGCCCCGGAAGCCCCGGGCCATTCTGGGCAACATAGTGAGACGGGTTCAAAAACAAACAATGCTGGGCATGGTGGTGCACCCCTGTAATCCCAGCAGCTTGAGAGGCTGAGGAAGGAGGATCACGAATTCAAAGACAGCCTCAGCAACTTAGTGAGGCCCTAAGCAGCTTAGCAAAATCCTGTCTTTAAATGAAATATAAAAAATAATTGGGGGGGGGGTGCCTGGGGATGTGGCTCAAGCGGTAGCGTGCTTGCCTAGAATGGGTTTGACCCTCAGCACCACATACAAACAAAATAAAGATGTTGTGTCCACCAAAAGCTGAAAAATAAATTTAAATTCTCTCTCTCTCTTAAAAAAAAGAATTGGGGACGTGGCTTAGTGGTTGAGTGCCTCAGGTTCAATTCCTGGTACCAACCCCCACCCCAAAACAAAACAACAAAGGATGAACTGATTTATTTCTGTAAAATGCTGCAAATAAAGCTATAGGACATTCTTATTTTTTGGCTCAAAATTCCTACTCTGGGGGGCTGGGGTTGTGGCTCAGTGGTAGAGTGCTAACCTAGCATGTGTGCGGCACTGGGTTCGATTCTCAGCACTGTATATAAATAAATAAATAAGTTTTATCAACAACTAAAAAAATTTTTAAAAATTCCTACTCTGGGGAATATATTTCAAGGAAATAAAGCAAAAAGCAAAAAATGATATTTATGAAGAAATTGCACACAAAACAAATGGTCTAGAGAAGGTCAGGGAATCTGCTTGATGGAACTGTCATAAAATAGCATTATAAAGACTATGTAAAAAACATGTTTGTGATATGGTAAATAACACATCTACATCTATGGAAAAAGTCAGGCATTAAGGAGACAGCAATTACCAAAATGAAACCCAGTTGGATGTGCAATCATGGTGATATTCTTCTTTAAAAAGTTTATTCTAGCTGGGTGGGGTGCCCATGCCTTCAATCCCAGTGGCTCAGGGAGGCTGGGGCAGAAGAATTCCAAGTTCAAAGCCAGCCTCAGCAACTTAGTGAGGCCCAAAGCAACTTAGTAAGACTCTGTCTCAAAATAAAAAATATAAAAAGGGCTGAAGGTGTGGCTCGGTGGTTAAGTGTCCCTGGGTTCAATCACCAGTACCCACCCTCACCCAAAAAAGTTCATTGTAAAAAAAATTTTTTTTAAATCTTGGAAACACAGGGGTTGGGGTTGTGTCTCAGTGGTAGAAGCCTGCCTCACATGTGTGGGGCATTGGGTTCGATCCTCAGCACCACATAAAAAAATAAATAAATAAAATAAAGGTATGTGTCCATCTATAACTAAAAGATATATTAAAAAAAAAATCGTAGAAACACAGAACTGCCAAGTTGAATTGTTGAAATCTCCTGGTCAAGGGCAATATTTGAAATGGAGACAGACGATTCTGTCTCCTAAGGGACAGTCAGTGCCAGTATTGATCCTTTTAATACATACATGTCACAAATACCAGAGGAAAAATCAAACCCAAAGTTACATGTCCTCTACCCTCTTTCCACCCCTAAGGAAAGACTCATACATGCATCCTCACTGCTACCAGAAACCTAAGAGGGCAAGATTTCCTGACCTCTTTAAACATTCTTTTTTTATACCCCACCATGATAACAACAATAATGGTGAAAATAATAATAACAAGTATAACCAAAGCTGTATTATTAAGATTATTACTTATTATGTGGCAGTGGCATGTACCACACCAACAGCTGTTATCTCTTCTAAAATCATTCTCATAAAATTGGAACTATTATTATACCTATTTACACATGGGAAAATTGAGGTGTAGGGAAGTGTCAGGGCTGGACTTAATCCTGCTATTGATTGATTCCAATCACAAAGCAAGACAACTAGTTTGCTTACAAACAATTTTCATGTCTGCAAAGAACGTTTTAAAAGTTGACATCAAAAGCCAGGCTATCAAAGTTGTACAAGCAGAAATAAGGTTGGTGTTTTCAAAAAGTTAGGAGAGAGGAATTAAGTATAAGGGGTCACATGGAGGAGATTTGAGGGTGCTGGATCTGTTATTTGTGGTGTTGGGTGGTGGGTACAGAAGTATGCATCGTCAAAACCCACAGGCTGCACATGGTAAAGCATGAATGTCAATGGATTCCAGATAAAAACAAAAGTCAATCAGGATGCTGAAGAATCCCAAGATGGAATACAAGCTATGACAAATGACTCTAACTCTGATAAATTGTTCAGTAGTTCCACTTATCTGCCAGGGAAATGTGCCAAGATCCTCAGTGGATGCCTGAAACTGCAGATAGCATTGAACCTTTTATGTAGACTATGTTCATCCTACATATACATACGTATGGCAAAGTTTAATTTATAACTTAGGTGTAGGAAGCATGAAATTGACCAATTTATGTTATGTGCATCTATGACTATGTGCAATGAATCTCATTTTTATGTATAATGATGTACCAAAAACAAAAATTAGGCACAGAAGGAGATTAATAACCAATAATAAAACAGAAAAATTCTTGGGGCTGGGATTGTGGCTCAGCGGTAGAGCGCTCGCCTAGCATGGGCAGGACCCAGGTTCAATCCTCAGCACCACATAAAAATAAAGGCATCGTGTTGTGTCCATCTACACCTAAAAAATAAATATTAAAAAAAGAAAAATTCTAACAACATACTGTAATAAAACATATGCTAATGTGATCATTTTTGCTCTCAAAATATCTAGTTGCATTGTACATATCCTTCTTGTGATATGAGATGATATGGTTGGTGTCTATGTGGTAGGATAAAGAAAAGAGTTGTAAGCCTTGTAACATTGCATTAGGCTACTACTGACCTTTTGATAATACTTCATAAAGAGGATCATCTGCTTCAGATGATACTGGATCATTGAGTCATGATAATGTCAAGTGAGTAGTGTATAAAGTGTAGATACACCAATGTCTGACAAAGGGATGATTCACATCTCAGGACAGTCTAAAAGGGTGATGTGAGATTTTGTCACACTGCTCACAACAGTGTGCAATTTAAAACCAGATCATGGTTGGCCACAGATATCTCAAACCATAGTGAGAGAAAAAACTTCAGATAAGGGGAAACTATTTTTGTGATATAACCTCATTAAAGGTTATATGGGAGAAATGCAGTTGACCTAAAGTAAAGTTGCAAATCTTGGGGTTCTTTTGGGGGCAATACTGGGGATTGAACTCAGAGGCACTCGGCCATTGAGCCACATCCCCAGCCCTATTTTGTATTTTATTTGGAGACAGGGTCTCACTGGGTTGCTAAGCACCTCACTTTTGCTGAGGCTAGTTTTGAACTCAGCGATCCTCCTGCCTCAGCCTCCCTGAGCCACTGGAATTACAGGCATGCACCACAGCACCCGGCACAAATTATGGCTTGATTGAAAGCTTTAAGGCTGGAGACAAAAGGAATCATACATAAACACTACACTAGTAGGCACAGTTGTTTCTTATAAGTATACAGCTTAGCAATTTTGAGGGCATTTGGCATACACATTAGGGTTGAACAAGTAAGAAATAAACTAGGAATAGTAAAATCCAAGTTTATCACTGTCCAAGAAGGATGTTATAAATAAGAAAAGAAAGAAAGCAAAAATGTACCCTGAAGTGCTGAATCAGAGCCAGAGACTTCACCATTAGATCATGTGTATGTAAGGTGCACAGAAATATACAGAAGTGATTACAGCTATGTGCTTACAGAGGAGTTAATGCAAATGCATATCTACCCTACTGTGCCTGCAGAGGGTTTGTGAATAGAGACACCCTGGTAGTAATGACATACCCTACATCCAGATCTTGGTTTCTAAGTACTCTTCTCCAATAAATGGGATCAGGGCTTCTTAGAGAAAAGCCTTATTCTAGGGCCAGTGCAGGAGAAATACAAGATGAGCCTGGAGTATCTTACAGTGCCAGGAAATATGGAAGTGCTTTGTTAAAAAATAACAAAATTTAAAAATTTTTAAAAAGGAGGGCAGTATGTTAAAGAAATACAAGTACCAACCTGAAAGAGCTCAGAGTGGCGAGCACTGGAAAAACAAACAAAAATAAATAAATAATATAGTGCTGGATTATAACCCAAAGAACAAATTAAATATCCATGATTCTACACTGATATAAATGATTAAATAAGTGAGGAGAAGAGACAAAGCTTCTTACAGAAGCCCTCCAAATAACATAAGTAGATGCTTCCCCCTGTAGGGAGATGCAGTTAGATTCTCCCCTCTTTGAATACAGGCTGGATTTAAAATGTGACTCATTTCCAGAGTGTAGAGAAAGGAAAATAATTAATGTATAATGGAGAAATCTGGCGGTACTATGTGCTATGGTTTGGATTTGGAATGTCTCCCAAAGGCCCATGTGGTAAGGGGGATTGGTTGCCAGCTTGTATCGCTTTTGAGAAGTGGTGGAACCTTTGAGAGGTGGGCCCCCCCCCCCACCGTGGGAAGAAATTAGGTCATTGAGCTGGATGTTAAGGCGCATTCCTACCATCCCAGCAGCTCAGGAGGCTGAGGCAGGAGGATGGAAAGATCAAGTTATCCTCAGCAACTTAGCAAGGCCTTAAGCGATTTAGCAAAACACTGTCTCAAAATAAAACATAAAAAAGTGCCCCTGGGCTCAATCCCTGGTACCAAAACAAAAAAGAAAAAAAAAAAAAGGGGGGGAAGAGAGCAAAGAAATTAAGTCACTAGGGCATGCCATTGAAGGGGATTGGGGGCCCCTGGTTTCTTCTTCTCTCTTTGCCTCCCTGTGGCCATGAGGTGAGCAGCTTCCTCTGCCACATACTCCTGCCATGATATGCTGACTCCTTACAGGCCCAAAAGCAAAAGTGTGGGCCAGCATAAACCTTTCTTCTTATTAAGTTGATTATTTTGTTACAGTCACAGAAAAAGCTACCACACTACCTTAACCAAGTGATCAAGGTCATCAGGGATATGTTGACATCGATATGATGTCATACAAATGACAATCCACCTTGGTGATGTTCTTCCCCAATACTTACAACACAGTCTGTCTAATCATAAGAACACAAGACAACCCACATGGAGGGACATTCTACAAAATACCTGACCAATATGTCTCAGAACTGTCAATGTCATGAGAAACAGGGAAACACTGAGAAAAATGTCGTAGATTGGACAACGTTCAGGGGACATGACAACCAAACACTACATGGGATCCTGGATGGAATCCTGGAATAAAAAAAAGAGCATTAGAGGAAAGAATTGGTGAAATCTGATTAAAGTCTGTTAAAAAATGTTAGCAGAACCCTAGTCACCTCAACTATGACACAACTTTGTTGTTTTTTAGTTTAGTTTACTCTTTTTTTTTCTTACTGACATGACATTCATAAAATTAATCACCTTAAAGGGAATAATTCAGTACCATTAAACAGACTCATATTCATACGCAACCCCCCATTTTGAGTTCCCTCTAACTACTTCCAGAACAGTGTCATTACCCTAAAAGGAAGTCCTTCACCTGGATAGTACTCCTCTCAGCAATCATCAATCTGTTTGCTTTCTCTATGGATTTATCTATTCTGGGTAGGTCACATAAAAGAATCACACAATTTGTTCTATTTTTTTGTCTGGCTTCTTCCACTCAGCAAAATGTTTTTGAGATTCACCCACATCATAGCATGTGTCCTTTGTATGTGTGAATAATATTCGTGTCTATACCCCCATTTGCTATCCCTTCATCCATCGATCAATATTTGGGCTCTTTCTACCTTTTGGTTATTGTGAATATAGCTGCTAGGAACACGAGGATACTTTTGTTTGAGTACCTGTTTTCAATTCTTCTGAGTATAAAACTAGGAGTAGAATTGCTATGTCATGTGGTAATTTCATATTTAATTTTTGATGGCCTGCCAACTTGGCTGACCCACTCTTCCTACTAGCAATAAATGGAAGTTCTAATTCTGCCACATCCTTGACAAGACATTCTGGAGGTTGTGAAGTATTGTGAAGTCACACTGTGGTTCTGATTTGCATTGCCCTGAAGACTGATGGTGTGGAGCATCTTTTCATGTGTTTGCTGGCCATTTGTTTATCCTATTTGGAGAAACATCTGTTCGAGTCCTTTGCCCATTTTAAAATTGTGTTGTGTATCATTTTTTTGTGTGTAAAGTTGTAGGTGTTCTTCATGGATTCTGCATAATAGACTCTCCTCAGATATGTGATTTGCAAATATCTTCTCATATATTCCCCCACTCATCCTGAATATCATAGGGCATCATTCCTATGACTGACATGGCTTGTCCTAGGCAAGCACTCTACCACTGCATTATACTCCAGGCCTTAGATCTTTTTGATCAGAATTCTATCCAACCAAGGTACAATATGAATGTGTAAAAACCATCTTGGAAATTGGTGGAAGTAATCTCATGGCTTCATGCTGATCCTCACATTAGTCTTTATGGAGATCATTTTGGATAAATACTTGTATATTGTTACTGATTAATTTGATCAAGTCCTCTTTAGTACCTGTATTAGTTTTCTATATAACAAATGGCCAGAAAGCACCTTAAAAACAACACACAAAGGCTGGGGTTGAGGCTCAGTGGTAGAGCGCTTGCCTAGCACATGAGAGGCCCTGGGTTTGATCCTTAGCACCACATAGAAATAAATAAATAGGGGCTGGGGTTGTGGCGCAGAGGTAGAGTGCTCGCCTAGTACACATGAGGCATTGGGTTCGATCCTCAGCACCACATAAAGAAATAAAATGAGGATATGTGTCCACCTATAACTAATAAATAAATAAATAAATAAAGGTATTGAGTTCAATTACAAATAAAAAAATAAATAACAACACACACTTTCTCTCTTACAGTTTCTATGGTCAGAGATAGCTGAGCTTGGTCTCTGCTTGGGGTCTCCAAGGCTAAAATCCATGGGTCACTAGGGGTTTCTTTCTAGAGCTCTGGAGTCCTCTTTCTTGCTCATGAGGTTCCTTATGGTTGCAGAACAGAGACCCCAGTTTTTTTGTTGCTGGCCAGTAGCTGTTCTTTGCTCCCACAGGCAGCTCACAGTTCTGGGCCACCGGCTCCCTCTACACACCCTTTCATACTTCGAGTCTGTCTAACATCAGAGAGGCCCCTGTCCTTTTTTAAGGACTCAATTGATTAAGTCAGGACCACTGTATAATCTCTTTTTTTTTATTAATGCAACTGACTAGTAACTCAGACTTAGGAATGATGCCGCATGATATTCAGATTTTGCCTAGAGGGGACTCTGAAGTGTGTACCTGAGAGGGTGAGACTCTTGGTAGGGGAGGATATTTTAGAATTTGGCCTATCACAGTCATGTATCACAGTTAATTCCTCACCTTTGACAAAGGTACTGGGTTTATGTCCATATGTATATACGTTCATTTTTCCTTAAATCAAAAATGACTCTGAAAATGTAGAATGGCCACATCATGAATTTCCACTTCTAGGCAAAATGAGGTGACAATGACAGATTTATTATCTTGTCTAAAACAATATTGGAGCTCCCCACAAGCAAGAAAACTCACAAGCAACATATAGGAAACTATATTTTTGAAGACACTAGCACCAAGCATGGAAGGACAGTGGTCTCCCAAATACGGACAACAATTGCTCTGGTATCCTGCCTGGGGAGTGTCCAGGTTGTGGGCACAGAGAGGACACTGGAGCCTCACAAATGGAAGAGTGGGCCTGAGATTAATCCAGGGCTGCTGAGGCAGTTAGAGTTTGCAGGACTAAAGAGATGAGAGCGGCGCAGAGATCTTCAGAGAGTTCCCCTCAGGTATTAAGTGAAAGCCCTGAACAGCAGGATGGTTAGGAAACTATGCCAGGCTAAGGAAAGAACCACCCAGAAGGATCAGAGGGAAACATGGCCAGCGCTCTACAGGATGGGAAGAACGCTGCCTGTTCCCACCAGACCCATAGTACTGAGAGCCACAGTAGGAATGACGCAAGGCATTTTTGGTTGAAAGGTGATGCCAGAAAGCCATTGAGATGATAATGGTTATGTAAAGATGTGTATTCAATTGGATATTAGACCCCTGCTGTCGTGGGGTTTCCCGGAGAGTTCCCATTGGTTGGGGAAGTGCGGTAGGAGGGATTTCCGGAGGAGGGATGTCCGGTTGGTGTGGTGTGTCCCGGGAGAAGGCCGCGTGTGTGGCGTTGGCAGGAGTTTTGGAAATAAAGTTTGTTCCTGCTTGAGTGGCTCGTGATATTGTGCCCAGCCAGACTGCGGCACCGTAGATCCTATAATGCGCTCTCATAAAATGCTGAGTGGAGTCCCTTTGAGGGTTCAGCCTCAGTGGTGAGGAGTAATCACACCTAGACTAAGCACTGTTCTGAACCCTCCCAACAGATCTTGAATACAAGACCCCAAAGGATCAAATCATAGTTGAGCACCCCATGGCGTTTTGGTCAACCATGGTCCACATATACCATGGCAGTCACATAAGATTATAACAGCTGGAAAGTCCTCCCACCTAAGGACGCCATCACCAGTGCAACAACACAGAATAACACTTCACTCACACGTTTGGGGTGGTGCTGGTGTGACTAAACCTACACTGTCGGTTGTATAAAATCACATACATACACTTACACACACACCGTGTATACACTGTGCGTTTATAACTAGGTATCACCCATAATACTCCATAATACATGATTATTACTGGTTTATGTATCTACCACATGATACTTTTATCACTACTATACAGTATATCCCTTCTACTTAGAAAAAGTTGAGTGTAACAGAATATGTTGTGTTATGCCTGCCACAGACTCATCCATCTCATGCTCACTTGTCCTCATGATCCTGTGGAGGGGCCACAGCAACGGACTGACCTAGACCATCCTAGGCTTGTGCAAGTTCATGCTACAACGTTCACACAATGACAAATTTCACCTAATGACTCGTTTCTTGGACCATAATCCCGACCATATTTCTAAGTAACTTGACCTGTGACATAAAAAAGCTCATGAATATTTATAGAGATAAAAAACATCCATCACCTGATACAAATTATCAGTAGGGAAATAAGACCCACAGCCTAATGTGGTGGTTGTAATCCCAACAACTCAGGAGGCTGAAGCAGGAGGATCACAAGTTTGAAGCCAGCCTTGGCAACTTAATGAGACCCTGTCTCATAAAAAAAAAATAAAGTTAAAAAGTGGGTCGGGGATGTAGAGAACTTCTGAGTTCAGTATCCAGTACCACACACAGGAACACACACAAAATAGGCCCCATAATGGGCAGAAAAATCAATTGATTGAAAAACATCACTGCTAACAACGTTAGAATTAGCACTTGGAGACCTTAAAACAATGATAACTGCACTAAATATGTTGAAGAGTTAAGTAGAGATGCCAAAGATATTACAAAGATCTAAACTGAAATTCAAGAGGTGAAAAGTATCACTTCTGATATGAAAAAATATGGTAGAGGGGATTAATGGTCAATTAATTGCCAAAGAAAGATTAATTAACTTGAAGACACAATTCAAAGTATCCAAAGTGGCTATTTTTTTAAAAAAAATTTATTTGTTTTAATTAGTTATACATAACAGTAGAATGCATTTATGTACTTTGATATACATAGATGGGATATAATTTCTCATTTTTCTGAGTGTACATGTTGCAGAATCATATTGGTCATGTAGTCACATATATACATACAGTAATAATGTCTGTTCATTCTACTATCTTTCCTATCCCCACTTCCCCTCCCCTCCCCTCCCATCACTTCCCTCTACCTAATCTAAGGTAATGTTATTCTTCCCTAGTGTTCCCCATCTTATTGTGAATTGGCATCTGCATATTAGAGAAAACATTTGGCTTTTGGTTTTGTGGGATTGGCTTATTTTTCTTAGCATGATATTCTCCAACTCCAACCATTTACTGGCAAATGCCATAATTTCACTTTTCTTTAAAGCTGAATAATATTCCACTGAGTTTCTTTATCCATTCATCTATTGAGGGACCCCTAGGTTGGTGCCATAGTCTAGTTATTATGAATTGAGCTGCTATAAACATTGATGTGGCTGCATAAGTATAATATGCTGTTTTTAAGTCCTTTGGATATAAACCAAGGAGTGGGATAGCTGGGTCAAATGGTGGTTCCATTCCAAGTTTTCTGAGGAATCTCCACACCGCTTTCCATAGTGGTTGCATTAATTTGCAGTCCCACCACCAATGTATGATTGTGCCTTTTTCACCACATCCTCGCCAACATATATTGTTGCTTGTATTCTTGATGATTGCCATTCTGATAGGAGTGAGATGAAATTTTAGAGTAGTTTTGATTTGCATTTCTCTAATTGCTAGAGATGTTGAACACTTTTTCATATATTTGTTGATCAGTTGGATTTCTTCTTCTGTGAAGTGTCTGTTCAGTTCCTTAGCCCATTTATTGATTTGGGTTATTATTTTTTTTTTTGGTGTTAACTTTTTTGAGTTCTTTATATATCCTAGAGATTAATGCTTTATCAGAAGTGAATAAGTGGTAAAGATTTTCTCCCAATCTGTAGGCTCTCTTCTGACATTATTGTTTCCTTTGCTGAGAAGAAGCTTTTAATTTGAATCCATCCCATTATTGATTCTTGATTTTACTTCTTGCACTTTAGGAGTCTTGTGAAGGATGTCAGATCCTATGCTGACACGGTGAAGATTTGGACCTATTTTTTCTTCTATTAAGTTCAGGGTCTCTGTTCTAGTGCCTAAGTGTTTGATCCACTTTGAGTTGATTTTTGTTCAGGGTGAGGGATAGAGGTTTAATTTCATTTTGCTACATATGAATTTCCAGTTTTGCCAGCATCATTTGTTGAATAGGCTATCTTTTCTCCAGTGAATGTTTTTGGCACCCTTGTCTGATATGAGGTAACTGCATTTATGTGGGTTTGTTTCTGTGTCCTCTATTTTGTATCATTGATTTATAAGTCTTTCTGTGTCCTCTATTTTGTACCATTGGTCTACAAGTCTATTTTGGTGCCAATACCATGTCATTTTTGTTACTATAGCTCTGTAGTATAGTTTAAGGTCTGGTATTGTGATGCCTCCTGCTTCACTTTTCTTGCTAAGGATTGCTTTAGCTATTCTGGGTCTCTTATTTTTCCAAATAAATATCATGATTGCTTTTTCTATTTCTATGAAGAATGTCATTGGGATTTTAATTGGAATTGCATTAAATCTGTATAACGCTTTTGGTAGTATGACCATTTTGACAATATTAATTCTGCCTATCCAGAAACATGGGAGATCTTTACATTTTCTGAGGTTTTCTTCAATTTCTTTCTTTAGTGTTCTGTAGTTTTCATCATAGAGGTATTTTACCTCTTTTGTCAGATTGATTCCCAGGTATCTTATTTTATTTTTTTAGGCTATTTTGAATGGAGTAATTTGCCTAATTTATCTTTCAGTGGATTCATCGCTGATGTATAGAAATGCATTTGATTTATGGGTGTTGATTTTATATCCTGCTACTTTGCTGAATTCAGTTATTAGTTCTAGAAGTTTTCTTGTTATTAATTCTAGAATCGTGTCATCAGCAAATAGTGATAGTTTGAGTTCTTCTTTATCGATTGTATCCCTTTAATTTCTTTCTTTTGTCTAATTGCTCTGGCTAGAGTTTCAAGGATGATGTTGAATAAAAGTGGTGAAAGAGGACATCCTTGTCTTGTTCCAGTTTTTAGCAGGAATGCTTTCAATATTTCTCCATTTAGAATGATGTTGGCCTTGGGTTTAGCACATATAGCTTTTACAATGTTGAGGTTCCTACTATTCCTAGTTTTTCTACTGTTTAAAAGAGAGAAGAAAATCAGTGAACTGTGGGGCATCACTAAAAGTAATTGGAGTCACAAGTAATTGGAGAATAGAAAAAAAAATATTTGACAAAATAGAATAGAAAAAATATTTGAAGAAGTAATGGTCAAAATGTTTTCAGATTTGATGAAAACTATAAATCCACAGGTCCAAGAAAACCCAAGCAAAATAAGCAATAAGGAAACTACACCAAGACATAATCATATTGCTTAAAACTAAGATCAAGAAAAGCTCTTTAAAGCAGCTAGAGAAAGGAGACAGTATATGGATGATTGGGATGCTGATATACTGCTGGTGAGAATGTAAAATGATTTGATGACTTCAAACAAAAATTTAGCAGTTTCTTAAAAGTTAATCATGCAAAAAAGTTAAACATGAAACTATTAAATGATCAACTGAATGGTATTTATCCCCAAGAGAAATGAAAGCATATGTCCATATAAAAACTGGCATATAAATGTTCATAGTTGCTTCATTTGTAATAACCACAAACTGGAAATAATCCGCATGTCCATCAGCAGGTGAATGGGTAAACAAATGATGGTATATTCATTCATATAATGACATACTAGTGGGTAATAAAAATAGTGAATTGAATACTGTGTAGAATTAGTTGTTTGCATAACTATTAAAGCAAAAATATTTTTAAAACTCTCAATAATTATATTGATTGAAAAAAAAAGAAAGGAAAAAGGAAAGGAAAGAAAGTACATAATTCCATTTGTATAAAAATCCTGAATGATAAAAATGGATCAGCAGTAACAGAAATTGGTGGTACCTGTCAGGTACCCCAGGGAGGGATGGAAGAAAGAGAATTCAAAGAAACAGAAAGAAACTTCAAGGGTGGTAAGTATGTTCACTCTCTTGGCTTTGCAAAAGGTTTCATGTATGTGCACATCCATCTTTGTCAAAATTTATCAAGTTATATGATTAAGGTAGTTAATTATACCTAAAAATAAGTAAATAAATAATTAGAAACTTCCAGGCTAGGGATGGTGCAGTAGGTGTCCTGGGGTCAGAAGCCATCACACTGAGCTTTGGATGCCTCCTCAATGCCAGGTAAAATCTCCCCCACAGAGTGGTGGCCAAGACAAAGTATGAGAGCACCGGGCCAGCCCAGGCGTTTGGCAGGAGCTGCAGAACTTTTCTCAAAGGAATGTGGATTTAATCAGTGACTCCCATCGGCACGCTGAGTGACTCTCTTCCAAACCACATCAGCAAACATATTTCCTGAAGGTTCCCTGCTCAGTCTCGAAATACATGAGCATGTTTTGAAAGGGCTGGTCTACAAACAAAACACAATTCTTCAGTAATCCTTCGTTCATGTTCCTATTCATTATTTTTCAAAGGCGCACATTGCTTCTCGTCAGAACCCGCCTTCAGGGGCTCACCACATCAGGCTGACAGAAAGAAATCCCATCAACAGACCTACTGGGGGGCAATAGACAGTTTCCATGCTAGCTTTTGGCACGTTAAGGGGAGCCCTCAGGCTGCTCAAGATACGGGCACCAAACCTCCTTCACGTCACAGCCAGCACCTTCTGAAATGGCATCCCCCACCAAATTTGTAAATTGAAGTCCCAACCTGACTACCTCAGGATGTGACTGGATTCGGAGACGAGAGCATTAAAGAGATAATAAAGGTAAAATGAGGTCATGAAAGTACACCTTAATCCAATAGGCCTGGTGTCCCAAGAAGGGAAGATTGGGACACAGTCACACATGGAGGGAAGATGACGGGCAAATACAGCAAGAAGGCAGCCATCTGAAAGCCAAGGGGCCTCAGGAGGAACCAACCCTGTCAACACCTTGATGTCAGACTTCCAGCCTCCAGAACTATGGGAAAATAAATTTCTGTCACTTAAGCCACCCAGACTGTGATATTTTCCTATGGCAGCCCTAGCACACTAATGCAGATGGGGTCTTGCAGGCAATCTCACTGCCACTCCATTTGCCTTCCTCAGATTACTCACCAGACGCTATGGAGACTGAAGTGAAGGGGACAGAGAGGAGGCTGCAAGGACGTTGGGAGCCTGGCTGACTTCCTCAGCTCATGGGTGTTGGAGGCATTAATGGTTGAGTTAGTCAGCTTTACATCACTGTGACAAAACACCTGAGGAAAATCAACTGTAAAGGAGGAAAGATTTGTTTTAGCTCATGATTTCAGAGGTTTCTGTCCAAGATTGGCTGACTCCATTGCTTTGGGCCTGAGGCAAAGCAGAATAATATCATGGCCGTGGGAAAATGTAGTGGAGAAGACTGCTCACCCCATGGATTCTAGGAAGCAGGGGCCGGGGGAGGGAGAGGAAGGGCCTGGGGACAAGAGATGCCCTTCCAGGGCAGAACCCAGTGACCTATTTCCTCCAACTATGCCATACCTTCTGCAGTTTCCAACACCATTTGATTATGAACCCGCCAATGGATGGATCCATTGATGAGATCAGAGTCTTCATGGTCCAATCACTTCCCCAAAGCCCCACTTCTGAAAATTGCTACACTGGGGACCAAGCCTTAACACATGAGCTTTGGGAGAACCTTCAAGATCCAAATGGTAACAATGGTTGATGAGGCAGACACCACAGAGAAATATGTAGGAAAATGAGCAAGGCAGCAATGGCCAGACTGGCCTGGCTGTGAAATGGCAGGACTGAGAGAAGCAGATCTGTAACTACAGTCAGCCCTCTGGATCAATGGGTTCCACATCTGTGGATTCAACCAACAGTGTATGAAGAATATATTTTTCTAATTGAGTCTGTATTGAACACATACAGATTCTTTCTTGCCATTCCTTAAGCAATACAGTATAACAACTATTTACTCAGCATTAATATTGTATCAGGGACTCTAAATCATCTAGAGGTAATCTAAAGCATAGAGAGGACATGCATAGGTTCAGTGCATTTCTTTGCCTTTTATATAAGGGACTTGAGCAACTGCAGATTTTGCTGTCGACAGGGGTTCCTAGAACTGATCCTCCATGAATACCAAGGGATGACTGTATTTTAAGAAGTTAATGGGATTGAAAAGAAGGGAACAGAATAAAGTCCAGTGAAGAAATCATCTGCAGGATTTCCTTAGCTGGTACCTCCCATAGATTCGGTACCTCTTCCCAGCCCACATCACTAAAAGCCAAGCCTGAGTTTGGAGCCTCAGAACAGGAATGGGAAGGACTTGGAGGATCTTCCCCGAGACGTTCCCTCTGCACTGGATGTTAACAGTCCTGGAAGCCACCCAGCTGCCAGGATTAGCAGGGCAAGGAATGGTAGGTGGGAGACTGATGGCTCTGCTATGCCCTGCCAGGGCTGTCCTGGGGAGGGTGCACCACTTCATCTTCACACAAACAGAGTGAAGCAGATACTGACACCCTTGGGAAAGCCAAGGAATTTGTCCCAGAACATTTGTGGGTTCAGAGGCAGCCCCAGACTCAAATCCCAGGTGCCCCCACTCTAAAGCCCACAGCAGGAGCCATGCAGCCAATGAAGGGGGATGTGGGCGGAAAGACTTCTACGGAGAGACAGTAAGGTCAGGTTGGTCCCATCTAGGAATCCCACAAAGTCTCTCACCCATGTGAATGCCCAATATGCACGCAGACTCTCATATGCACTAATGTACACCCACACATTCGCACACACATACACACACTCGCCCTCTTATACTAGCTCACACTCACCTTCTCTAGTCCCAGTGCCATCATGGGAACTTGTCCTTCGTTTGGCCACTCCACAGCATGGGTCTGAAGACAAGATGCCGTGGATGATAACCGCCCAAACGTCACACAAAAAGGCACAGTTTAAATAAACGAACAGACCCCGCTTTCTTTGTATGATGTGACTTACTGAAGGATGCAAGTTGAACTGCCTTTTTAAAAATGCCAGAATGCATTCTAATTGCTTTATGATTTGTTTCACAACTCAAATTTGGAAGCACATTCTACTTTAGAAGCTCGCTTTACCCATTTGAAAGCACACACATTCCTCCTACCCCCCGACCTGGCATCCTCCAATTTCATGGCTACATCAGGAAAATAAATGTTCCACTTGCCAATGTGAATTGAAGCAGATGTGTGAAGCCTCTAATTCACCAGGTTAATCACGAGTATTTAGGGGTGTTTGTGCCTTATTGCATAATCACAAAACCAGACTATCCTGTAATTTAAGCAAATTGATTAGGTGTTGGTGTGCCCTTTCACAATGGCAAATTCATATAATTATTTTCATGAACAATATGACTTATTTGTCATAAATATAAAAATTTTAATGGGAAATCTTATTGTTCTCAAAAGAGGCTAAAAATCAAAATATGGGGACTATGAAGCCAATTCAGTGTTTGCCTTCCTTCAACAACCAGGTCACATTCTTCTGTCCGTTGACTCAGACTGGATGTGTGTTAATATTTTTTTTTTTTTTTTGCATCTGTACAGCTTTAATAGGATGGCAGTACCCCAGTGTTAGGGGAGCTTAAGGTCAGCCCTCTAACCAGGGGACCTCCTCTTCAAATAGCCCACAGAATAGACATTCCTTCTAGATTCCGGAAAGAATGTTCTGAAAAGTACAGCCATGTTCAGAGTATGCATGGTGCACTGAGTGCTTTGCACAGGGCACCTTATTAAGTCCTATGGAAACCTTGTGAGGCACGGACTATATAATCCCTTGATCAGAGGATCAAACTGAGGTTCAGAAAAACTCAGTGTTCTGAAGTCATACAGCTGGGAAATGGTGGAGCTGGGATGTGAACCTGGGTCTGCTTAAAGCTGATGTCTCTCTTGCCACCCTACACGTCCATCATTTACAGATGTCGTCAAGGACGTCCACATTTGTAAGGAAAAAAAAACAAAAACAAAAAAACTGCTGCTTCTGACACTCAAAGCTAAATTTGCTCCTTCTAGTGGGTCTGCCATGAGGACGTGGAAAGAATTCGAGATTAGGAGTTGGGATACCTGATTATCCAAATTTATATGTATACGGTCACCAGGAGCCTGTGGCTGCCCTTCTCAGAAAAGCACTTAGGGCTGGGGGTATAGCTCAATGGTAGAGCATTTGCCTAGCATGTGTGAGGACCTGGGTCCCATCCCCAGCACCACACAAAAGAAAATCTCTCAATTGTTTTCCCCTATAGCCTCCAGGAGTATAGTGACATGACTTTCTTTAAAGCTCCATCTGCAGACCTAATTTTTTCTCCCAATGGTTCATGCCATTGGTACATGAAATATGTTTCTGAACACCATGAAGGGATGTTTTCTGGGTGTTTGTGTCAACAATTGAAGATTAATCCTGATTCTACACATGGAGAAAATCGAAGGGGCAAGAGCCGCAGGTCGTGTGTGGCCTCTGGAGAACTTTCTCAAATTGATTTACATTTGTTCACATAATTAGAAGTCACAGTGCAGACCAGGCCTGGTGGCTTACACTGCTAAATGCTATTCAGCAAAGATCTGTGCACCAAACCGACAAAGGAGCCTGATTCTGAGATGAGATCTTCAGACTGACTTTTCCCATGTGTTATGGTAAAGCTTTCTTTTTTGCTTTCAACAATGACAAATTCAGCTTACAAGACAGACTGAATCCACTTTGCCCATCATAAAACTCGAAACAAGATTTCAGAATGGTGCCATAGCTTCAGAATATCACAACAGGGAAAAATGTTCTGCAAAGGCAACACAGACACTCTCAAATTGAAACAAAAAAACAAAGCCCTAAGGACATTCTTCTTTATCCAGTTATTCTACATCCCAAAGAAAACCAAAGTAAGAAATTTTCCTCATGAAGCCACGGATGGCACCACATTTTGGGCTAATAAATATTTAGAGGAGGCCTAAATGATATGTTGATAGTTGGATACACATTTCCTGGATGGAATAATATGCAGTCATTAAACATGACCAGAAAGATCATGTATCACCTTGAAAAAGTTTTGTGAGGTAATGTTTAAAAACACATGCAAGATGCAAATGGTATGTACTCTGTGGTTAAAACTGGCTGAGTGCAAATCTGTCCATGAACTAGGATTGGGAGGGATTATGCAAAAAGTTAAATAGCCATTTTTTTAGCTGGTAGGATTATCAGTGCAAAAAGTTAAATAGCCATTTTTTTAGCTGGTAGGATTATCAGTAACACTGATTCTGTGAAATCAAGATACATTTTGGTTATTCTACCAAAAGAAAAAAGAGGGATGGAAGATAGCCAAGCTGGCATGCTATTTCCTGAGATAGTCAACCCTTCACATCTGATGCGCTGATTTAACTAGCCATGGTTCAAAAGTATTTGCCGGGATGGAATATAACTCAGTGGTAGAGTGCTTGCCTCACATGCATGAAGCCCTGGGTTTAATTCCCAGTTCCAAATCAGGAAAAAAAAAAAAAGACAAAAGTATTTGGGGAAGAAGAGGTGTATCTGTGCTGAAAACCTAAAGGCTTTTCCTCTTGTCATTATCCCCTAAACAATAAAATATATCAATTATTTTCACACCATTTACATTGTATAAGGTATTACAAGTCATCTACAAATGATTTGAAGGATGTGTGAAAGTTCTATGCAAATTCTGTGCCATTCTATATAAGGGTCTTGAGCATCCGTGGGTTGTGGTATCCAGGGGGGGCGGTCCTGAAACTAATCCCCCCAGTGGATACTGAGGGGCAACTGCTGCCCAACAAAGAGCAAATTTGATAGAACCCAACCTCTCACCAACAACCTGTTAGTGCCTCACAGAGAGGGTTAGAGTTATTGAGCAACAAGGGAAAGACACGTAAGACATCTGTGTTGAGGGAGAGGCTTCTCTGAAGGTGTGGGATTATACCAATGCTCTGTGAGGCTCTGCAAGCAAAGTATACTGGAATCCACTGCTCAAAGCTGATAAAGATTCCTGCTCCACTAAACAGTGGTTAGGTTCATGATCCTTCTTTTAGGCCCATCATGCCCATCCCTCTAAAATCCAGTTTTAGCAAAGAACCTTGCCAGGTCAATTTAGCAAGAAAGACCCATCTTTGATTTCATATCAGGTTCCTCATCCACCACTATGTTAGCTTTCTGTTGCTGTGACAAATACCTGAGATAATCAACTTTATAAGGAAGAAAGGTTTATTTTGGCTCATGGTTTTGGAAGTTTCAGTCGATGGTCACTTGACCCTATTGCTTTTGGGCCCGTGGCAGTAGAGTATGTCATGGTGGGGACACATAGTGGAGGTCTATTAACCTTGTGGCAGCCAAGAAGCAAAGAGAAAGAGACAAGAAGGGGCTGGGGGCCCATATCCCCTTCAAGGGCATGCCCCCAATGACCTAACTTCCTTCCACTAGGCCCCACCTCCTAAAGGTTCTACCACCTTCCAATAGCACTGCAGACTGGCAACCAAGGTCTCAACACATGGGCCTTTGGGGGACACTCAAGATCCAAACTAAAACACCCCTCACACCCAGCTGAGGTCCACCCTGATCTGTCTTTAGCAAGAATCCTGTTAGCAGGCAGGGTAGTGACTCAGTGGTAGAGCCTTTTGTCTAGTGTGCATGAGGCCCTGGGTTCCATTCCCAGCATCACACGCATGCACATATGCGCATGCACACGTGCACACACACAGCCTGTTAGGTCGGTTTAACCAGAATCCCCCTGATCCCTGAGGTTCCTCTTAGTCATTCTCCATCTATTAAGCTACCCCCTGCTCTTTTGCTTTAAATCCCCACTGCCCATGCTGGATTTGGAGTTGTGCCCAGTCTCTCTCCCACTGCAAAACCCCACTACCTATTAGGCTGGCCCTAAATAAAGCTGGCCTTGCTGAGCTTTAACTGGTATCATTAAATCATTCTTTTCTGTTTAACAAGTGTCATGGAGTCATTTCTTTTTTTGCAACAGAGCTCATCCTCCGCTGCAGTGACTATTTCCACTAAGCCCTCTCTTTTTTACTCTGTATCTCAGCTTCTCTGGATGAGTCTGAGTATAAGCCCTTCCTCCCAACCAGAGAACTGCGGGATGGGACTACCTGCCTGGGCCACACAGCCCATGGGCAGTGTGGCCTCTGTCTCCTCACCCTGAACTTTCCTCCTCCACCCTGAAGCATTTTCCTATTCCAAACTCAGGTCCCCAAAAGTCACGAAAGCAGATGGTGCCAGGCAAGGCTGTGGCGGCCTCCCAGCCACATGCATCTCATTCTTCCCTGGGATTTGAGATGCCCCCCAAGATTCCTCAATTAGCCAGAGGACTAGAGTCTGCTCCTCTGCAGAATACTGCCTGAGAGGCCAATGGCAATGGGTCAAGGAATAGGGATCTCCAGAGCAGGTGGCCCTGATGTGAGCCCAGGCACACTGTCCTAGGCTGGACACAGAACTCACACAAAGGGACAGTGGATGCAAATATCCTTCTTATGCTCTCTTGCAAGGCACCCTGCAAGCCCCAAGGGAGCCCAGGCCTGGTCCTGTGTGCCCTGAACGTCCACCTCTGTGACATTTCTGTGAAACAGCCATAACCGGTCTTGTCTCATAAGGTTGTTGCAGGCAATTTTTAAGATTTTTGAATGATCCTGTAACATGGAAAGCTCACATTTTGTAAGCTCATTAATCCAGAGGGAAGTACAGATTTCAGTATTGCCACAGATAAACCCAAATTTACCCACACACATGAACCTTTATGGAACAAGAGCCCTATTGCATATCCTAGTAGATAAAAAGTCCTTTTGCTGGATTTTGAGCCACGGAGGTGGGTTTTTCCAGAGCATGGTTCTAACCTCTCTCTTATTATTTCTTGGATGGTTACCTATTGGTTTTTCTGGCCTCATGTCCTCTCTCCCTTCTTCTAATAACAGCACTTGGAATTGTCCTTTGGGGGCTGGGATGGAGCTCCGTGAGAGAGCACTTGCATAACACGTGTGAGTCCTGGGTTTGGTCCTCAGCAATGCACAAAACAAAACTGAATTGTCCTTTGGGCACATCCTCTACTTCTCAGTCCCTTCAGTGCACACACACACACACACACACACACACACACACACACCCCTGAACCTGGCTGGTCAGAGAGGCTGTCTGGCTGGTCTTAGTGATGCACACAGGTAATTCATATTGGACCAACAGAGAGAATCAGGTGACTTCTGTCAGGACTGTTGGAAAAGAGAAACTCTAAAGCTATGAATATGACTTTGGAGACTCTGGGAGCTTCTCAGGCACCTCATGGGAAGAACGAGGACATCCTTGAGAAATATGGAGCCAATACAAAGAAACCCCAAACAAGATGCCTCTTCTAGGTCCAGAAGACATTCACCTGGGCTTCCTGGTTACTCAAGCCATCAATTCCCTTTGAAATCCAAGGCCCTCGGAGGGGTGGGCCTGCCACATTGTTGTATGAAGGTACCAGGGCCCAAAGGCATCTAGAAAGGCTGAACCCAATGAGAAGGACATCCTCCTGCTCTGGGGACCATGATCTTCACTGCACACGCTCTGGAAGGGGATTTGAAGTCTGCAGTGACATCAGCTACAGAGACAGCCAAGGAGACCCATGACTGGGAGGGGCAGGGCTGAGGGGGAAGCAGTGCTGCCCAGGCACAGGGGCTCCCTCCATGAGCTCTGGGTCAACTGATCTCCTTGGTGCTTGGAGGGGCTGCGTCAGTTTCCTCCATCTGAGTAGCCTCTTCTACTTCCGGCAGAGTGATGTGAAATATTATCATTCCCTGCATATGCCAGAAAAAAAGTCAGCCTTCAGAGCCCTGGAGTGCCACTCTCAGTGTGGGGCCACTCTAGCCAGTCACTTTGAGGTCAGAACGGCATCCACCCAAGGGTTAAAGGTCATATGACTCAGATGTAGTTTGTCCCCCAAGTGTTGGAAGCTTGGTCTGTGCTAACATTAGGAGGAGACAGGATCTTTAAAGGGTGGAATCTGGTGGGAAGTCTTTAAGTTATTGGAGGCGGTAAACCTAGGAGGAATTAAGAGTATTTCATGGGACCCCTGAGTTGGTTCTTATGTCAAGAACCCCTGCCTGCTCTGACTTCTGGTCTCATTAAATAATCTCGCCCACTTGTATGCATTCTTAACTTTGTAATGCCATCCATCATTATGTGACATAGTCAGGAGGGTCCTCACCAGAGCCTGCACCATGCTGTTTGGACCTTACCTCTAAAAACTGTGAGTTAACTAAACCTCTTTTCTTGATAAATGGCCCAGCCCCAAGTATCTCATTATAGTAACAGAGAATGGACAAATACAACTATAAAGACTAGGATTGTGCCAGAGAGAATCTCAACCTTCAACTATGTCTGGAGGCAGAGCTGGATGTGGAGAGCAGAATCTTGAAAGAGACATCAATTTTGTGGTTGGAGAGTGTTCCCAAAGTGTGGAGTTTGGGAAACACCAAAGTGAAAGGAAAACATACTTGTTAAAGTTGACAGGACAAAAAATGACTGCCTCCCCATCATTGACTCGTTTCTCCTTGGAGGACATCTTGTCCTCCCCTGGAGTGACAGTAGTGACAGCATTCTGTAGGACCTGGCTGACACTCTTGGTTGCTCCCCAATAGCCATTCCCAGTCTTCTTTCCTAACAAAGTCTCAATTCTATTCCAGTGGCAATGTGCCCAGCCTCAGGCGATGAATCAAGATTGGCCAAAGCCTCTTTATTGGCAACCCCATTACCCTTGCCAGTGAAAGGGTGGTGACCATGTGACCTAGTTTGGGCTGATGGCTATAAGAGTATTCTACAGAAAGATAATGGGAAAGTTTTTCCCCCTGATTTAAATAAAAGAAAAAGTTTCACAAAAAGCTTTTTCCTTTTTCCCTTCCCAACCTTGGCTATTCTGGTTTAAAGACACATGTGTGGAGCTACAGCAGCCATCTTGCATTCATGAGGAAAGGACAAGAGAATGGCAGATGCAATCTGGCACCCGGGTGTGACCAAGTCATTGAACTAACCCAAGATATCTTGACTTTCTTCCAGGCTTTTCTTATACAATTCAGTGACTGTCATGTTTAAGCAACCACACTCAGATATTCTATTACTTGCCATCAAAAGTATATACATTGATTGTACTAGTTCATTTCCCATTACTATAATGAAATACCAGTGACTACTGGTAACCACCATATAGAGGAGGAAGCTGAGGCTCAGGAAGCTGAAGAGGCTGGATGACAGCTCTAACTAGTGGGACAGATCTGAAAACTCTCCCCAGCTGATGAGAAGCTGCATCTGCTCTGCCCTGCTCTGCCTCCTGGTTAGGAATTCACTCAGCTCACGGTGTCCCCCGGTTCAGGAGCTGTGCCTTGAATCTTCAGAGCCATTATGGAAACATCCAACTCAAAAATTCCAAAAACTGACTTTGAAAAGAACACACCAACAGTTGGCCTGTTCTAAACATGCTGCTATTATTATAAAGCTCTTCCAAACTGTGGCCTTTAAAATAAATTTTTTTTTAGGCAAGAAAAGAATGGAGAGAGAAAGTAAGCATGCCAGAAAGTAATTGGAAGGAAACTTTTTTTTTTCTCTTTTGGTTTGGGAGCCAAGAAATGCCAAAGAAACAAAAGTAGTTATGATTTATACTCTATCTCTAGTTGTGCAGGGATTAAAAAATAGGCATCTTTATTAGAATGGACACCACAGAGCTGTCCTGACAAGTAGATACACTCTACAAAGTCTGGAAAAGCTACAGCTGATTTTGAGTTTGATAGAAACTTCACTAATATACATAGTTGATGGTAGGGAAGAAAGCCCTTTAATTTTATTCCCAGTCTCTGGGCTTTTCTTGTTTTCAAACTGATTGGTCTGGACAATGGAAGGCCAACAGCCAACAATAAATCCATTGTAAGCTGGAAATGGTCTCCTCTGAATACAACTAAATATTTCTTTAATCCTTGCATTAAATTTTTTACTGTAATATAAAAGCTATGCACTTTAAAGCCTAAGCTTTTGTAACACTTTTTGTGTTAGTTTTGTAACACAATAACCAGAAGACTGATTAATTAGGCAACCTACTTAACAGCACTTTCATAGTGAAATATCAAATGTTTGTTTTGTATCAATATTTTCAAATTACACTGGAGACGCTATCATGAATGGGTCTTGCTCAGAAATTTTGTGTTTATATCCTAAAAACCATTTATTCCCTTTTGTTCCATGGGAAGGGTCTTTAATAATCAAGCAATAACAAGAATATTCCTTTTCTGTAGCTTCTGTATCTACATTATCAGGCACATCAGCCAGTCCCAGAAAAATTTATGTCACAGTTCTGTTCCCAAGGGAACAAGGAGAGTGGGTCTCCTCCTAACAGTGGCTTTTGTTGGCTTTCTTTTCTTTTTCCTGACATTAAAGTTGTGTGTGGTTGGCAAGGATTTTTTAAAATTTGGGCAGGATTTCTGCCTTTGGTACTCTGAAAATGAGTTTGTTGGTAAAAAACAAGCCACAGGCACCTTCACACATAATCGCTTCAGCACTGGCTTAGAAGAGGCTCCACTGAGAACAAATCTGAGCTTAGAAAAAAAAAAAAAAAGTTCAAGTACAAACATTCTTCCCTTACAGATTTTTAGTTTGATATTTAGTTATCCTTTGTATCTAGCGGTTCAAAGAAGTAACTACACATCTATTTAAAGCCAATTACTGGTTCCCCATAATGGGCCTCTCACTGTACCCTCATCTCAGCCAGGGAACTCACTGTCACAAAGCTGTGTACATTTCCCATCCAGCGACATTTACAAGAAGCACAGCTAGTAGCAAGAATTGATTGATGTCCAGAAAGAGAGATGCCCACTCACGGGGGACACCTCAACAACCAGAAGCTCAATACCAACTGGTATCCACATGGAGCCATCTCTGACTCTCCACTGGCAGGGCAAGGTGGGCAAGCACAACACAAGTACCCCAGATACTGAACTCTGCATAGTTAGTAGTATGATGTGTCCAAGGGTATAGCAAAATCTTGAGTAGGAATCTCAGGATTCTAAAATTTCCCTTTGCCTTTCTAATCAAGAGTGGTAGAGAGAGGTGGGGGGGAAAGAAAGAAAGGAAGAAAGGGAGGAGAGAAGGGGAGGGGTTAGTAGGTGGAGAAAGAAGGAGGAGGGAGAGGAGGAGGAGAAGGAGGAGAGGGCAGCTGAGCTCTGTCCACTAAACCATCTCTGTCCTCTAAATCATTATTCAATCACTACAGTCCACCCAAGTAACATTCTGGCAGAAGTGTGATGAAGTAGTCTTTCCCCACTGAAGTTCAGGACTAAAGAATCAACATTTCTGAGCAGAGGCTACTTTCCCAAGACCCCCCATCCCTATTAGTACAGACATAATTTGTTAAGTTCCTTGTTAAGAGGTTTTACCAGGCCTTCTGATTTACTCAATAAGGGCTTGTGGTTTATTTTTACTAAGTCCGCAGGGCCTCATGATAGAAAGAACAGCTGCAGTTATAGCATTCACAGGTAGAAACTTTACGGGCCCTCCATAAATCAATTCAACACCCTGGTCTCTAGGGATTTGCCAAAAGATAATAGACAACAATTATAAAACTATTGCCAGGAGTTGCCAGCAGGGTTCGGGGAAATTTTTGAAGTCTGTATGCACTTTCAAGGGGGAAAAGAGGAAATCATTTTAGGAAACAGCAATTTTGCCCAGAATCAAGTAAAATAGATGTAAAACTGGCTTAAAATGACTAAGAAATAGGTGTGATGAACAAGGAGGTATGATATGTGTTCTTCCATTCTCCCTAAGATGCCAGATTAACTTGACAATGGATACAGAGTGCAATATATGTTTGGTGGCGTGGATGGAACCCAGGGCCTGGCTCATGCTAAAGAAGCACTCTACCACCGAGCTACACCTCCAGCTCTACACAGTGTGACATATTAGTAAGGATGACAGTAGGCTATGGTTTAGGGAATTGGTGGTAACAGGCCTGCCCTCCCTGTCCTCTACCATGAAACACTTGCCTCATTTCCTACAGCACTTGAGGATGTCCTTTGGGATCTTGGGTAGCCACCCTTCCCAAGAGGAAGAGTCCACTCAGGCAGGGGAGATGGCAAGGCCAAAAGCAGCTCTGGCCAGGGCATTGGTGCCTGTTCCTATTCTATGGGGAGAACTAATGCACCAAACTCGGAAACTAAAACCAACTTTGAGGTCCCAAATGTGGCTCCTGCTCTGAAGACAGCAATCCTAACTCTTTAGACGAAAGAGACTCACAGGACATTACCAACCTGGGGTTGGGGGATGGATCAAATTCGCATTACAGGTGTGACAACTCAGGATGTGATGCGTCCCCACTGCTCAGGTGGCATCACTGGAAACCAGAATGCAGATGTCGGGCCTTGTTTTTACTTCCGCTCAACCTACCCAGCTAATGTGGACACCGCACTCAGTCACGGCAGCCTGGGGGCACAGCATATCCAGGATGGAGCTGCTTCCAAACTTTAGTTTCCAAACTTTAGTTAGCACCTAGGACTAATGCGACCCCTCCAAGACCCTGAAGCTTGTCTGAAGTTTCCCTCTACTGTGGCCACCAGCTGCTTCAGGTAGACCAGTGATGGGAACTAGAGTCTGCGGACACTTCCAGCGTGAGCCTTGTCATCATCTGGGGCTCTCCACCGCAGGCGGGAAGTCCTGTGTCCGAGTGCACACAACTGAGAAGACCAGCTCCCAGGACAGTTACTCCAAGTCTGTGGTCTTAATTTTCCCTTCCCCTGCTGTTCCCCTAAATGGTTCTTTTGGCTTTCTTTCCCCCTATCCGCAAACCCTGGCAGAAGATTCTGAGGAGGGAGCAAAGACAGCAGGACCACTCTGGGTCGGCAGCCCCAGTCTCCATCCCGGTGTGGGCCTCCTAGATGTCCTCTACAGCGCCCAGCCCCAGGGCGACCCCTCCTCAGGGCAACAGACACGCCGCCCCTGGCTCTCGGAGCATTGACCTTCCCCCAGCTCCCCCGTCCCCGGATACCGGTGGGACCACCCCTGCCCCGCTCCCGAGCGCCTTACCTCGCGCAGCAGGCGCTCCAGGTGCGGCTCGGCCCAGGCGTCCAGGGTGCCCGGCGGCCCCGAGCGCCGCAGGAGCTCCCGCTCTTCCTCGAGCGCCGACACCCGGCCCTGCAGCGCGGCTGCCTGGGCGCCCAGCAGCAGGCAGGCGGCCGCCGAGCCCACGGAGAGCAGCAGGCACAACGCGCTCACCGCCCGCGACCCGGCGGTCGTCGCGGGGCGCCCTCCGCCTCCGCTCCCAGCGGGGCTGCTCTTCTGCGCGTCGTCGCCGCTGCCGCCAACACCGGCGCGCTCGCCTAGGCTCATGGCGCGCTTGTCGCACGAGGGCTCTCCGAGGGTACCGCGCAGAACTGGGGCAGCAGACTGAGCGCACAGGAGAGCCCGAGGCTCGAGGACGGCCCAGCGCGGGGCTTGGCCTTCGGGTAGTAGCGGATCGCGGCGCACGCCCCCTTCTCCTCGCCAGCTCCTCCACAGCGGCCACTTTGGACAGTTTCCTCTATGCAAATAGACCCTGCCAGAAAAGGAGCCGGGACCCACCCAGGGGAGGAGCGGCCTGGTCGTTCTCCCTCGGCGAGGGGCGGGGGCCAGAAGGGAGTCAGCTCTTGAGAGCCATTCGGGTGAGCCAGACTGACCCAGTGCGCAGCGCGCCCTCAGCCCTCACCTGGCCCGGGCGCCGGGCTACATCCATCCCGGCGTGAGCGCCTTTGTGACTTCCCGGCCATGGTCTCCACAGCGATCCCCAAAAGTACGACATGCGTCCAGAGAGTCAGTGCGTCTTCTGCAGCCCACTCATGCTGGAGCGCCAATTGTGCCTTGGGAGCATTCACCTAAACTTTTGTGATTTAACCTTTCGGACACTTTTAAATAAAAGTTCAAACTCCAAATCCTGAGGAAAACAGTGGCTCGGTCCTAGATGGTCTCTTAGCGCCGCTTGGCGGCCAAAAGAGACGTCTGCAGATTGGCATTTAGAGACGCAGTCAGAATCCAGATTGAGACAAAGAGAAAGATGCCTGTTAGAATCTTAATTCTCTCACCATGTATTATAGTCAGGTATGGTGCTAGAAACAAGATGAGAAGACTTTGTTTCTGACCCAAGGGGAGAAGTTAGTTGAGAACAGACTATAACAAATGGGAAAAGATGTGGAAAGGAACTCCAGCTTCTGAACTCGATGACTTAATTTTGCGGTAGAAACATAACTCAGCCAAAAATAATCATCTAGTATGTGTCATATTTAACCTGAACTGCCATCGTGCTGCATATTTACAGGCAGAAAAGCTCTGGCTACAGTTGTGTCCAGAGAAGAGAATAAAACTTACTTGCAGAAGTGGCCCAGTCTTGGCAGGAGAGGAGAGGAAGGCTTTCTGCTTGCTGGCAGTCCTATCAGGCATATTTATAGCCCAAAATGGGTCCCGAGCAACTCCTCTGGTATCCAATTAGCCAACACTAGCTTTATTAGATCTTTGTAATTTGGACAACTCTGAGATTGTCTTTTAGAAAAAGATGTCTCTCTCTTCTTTCTCATTTTCTGGATATCTTATTATTTTTTTTTTGCAGATAGATTACTTCTCTCTTAAAACTGTTGAAGCCTACAGCTAACAGGTTCCTCCTGCTTCCTTGAGGGCAAAGGTACCCTAGAAATTGCTTGATAAGAAGCAGAAGGTGGTTGGCATCTCACATCTGCAACTTTGTAGCTGTGGCCTTGCATAAATTGGGGTTATGGTTGGACGGTTATACAGTCTTGGCCTTGTGCTAAAATTGAGTGTATGGTCAATAAATAATATGTGAAGTACCTGTTAAGCAAACTTGATCATCTACTCTTTAAAGGGACTAACATCATATTACAAGTTAGTACTCATTCTTACTATAAACACATGTAAATTGTCCTACTTATATATTAAAAAAAAAAAAAAACCTGTGTTAATGTTAGTGCCTGTACTGTTCACTGTATTCCAGAGGCTTCTGTGTATTGAACAAACCAAGCTCATTGGACCCTTGGGCCTTTGCTCTTCCCTGCTACCTCGCCTTCTGGATTATCCTCCTCCCTAATCTTTGAATAGCAAGTTCCTCCTTATCCTTCAGGTCAAGGTCTCCAGGTCTTCAGCCTCTTGTCTGAAAGGCCTTCCTTCCCAAACTGCCTAATTGAAGGTGCTTCTATCTTTAGTCCTCTGCAGAAGGACTGATTAAGGAATGGGGGCATTTATCACTGAAGTTACCTTTTAACCACATATTCTTTATTCACCACTGTCTTCTCAAAGAACAGAACACTATCTGGCACATAGTTGAAGCATTTATCATTGAAGTTACCTTTTAACCATATCCCCTTGTCATTCACCATTGTCTTCTCAAAGAACAGAACACTATCTGGCACAGAGTCAGTGCTCAATAAATGCATTAAGATGAAAAATGCCTACTGCCCCCAACTCATTTTAAAAGGCAAGAAAGAAATCACTCTTACATGTGCAAGTTGTGATCCTAGAAGGAAAAGATACAATTTACATGGGATGAAGGGAAGCCAGCCAGATACTGAAGCACTCTGATGCTATCTACAGTGGGAAGCCATTATTACCACCCCGTGTGGCTGAAGAGTGAGGGAAAAAAATATTTCCAGAACCCTGTGAAAGCTTAGAGCTGTGAGAGGAGCTGTGACCCTTGGTAAAATTCACAGCTTCTGCCAAACTGTATCCTGGAAAGGAGGGAACTGGAGGAATATCACTCAACTTTTCCCTGCTGGGGTCTCCCATTATCCAAACCTTCAAAGAAGGTTAGCCCTAAAGGGCAGAGTCAGAGTGTAGAGGGCAGATGGGGCAGAGTATGCACCTACCCTATACAGCATGTACCAAGTTAATCTAGCTACTGCTGCCTTTGAATAGCTAATCTGTCAGCAAATGCTAACACCCTGGCATGGTGTTTCTCAGTGACTGTCTACCTGGACTACTTTGGACTCACTCCATTCAGAACAGGGGTAGCTATTCCAGATACAAGCTTATCTTTTCTATCCACGAAGCCTCATCCAGCACCACCATCCTTATAGAATGGCCAGCCCATAGGTAGGGAATCCTGTATACCACAACCAACCAAGGGATACACTTCACAGGAAAGGTGGTAGGCGTAAGTCTAAGGCCAGGGAATTCACTGGTTATTACTGCATCCTGAAATAGCCAGCCAGCCAGCCTCACAGAATACTGGAATTGCCTTTGAAGACACAGATGAAGCACCAACTCAGAGGCAATCCTCTGTAGTAATGCAGTGCCATCTTTCAGGACGGAGTAAATGTATTACACCAGAAACTTCTCTATGATGTTGTTCTCCAAGTAAGAAAACATGGGTCCAGGAAGTAAGGAAGAGAAACAAGAGTGTCCCTAGGACTCTGTGCTTTCTATCCTCACAACTCAGCTCTGCAGGGTTAGAGATCCTAGTTCTCAAAGGGGTAACTCTTGCCGAAAGCGAGACAGAGATCCATAAAGAAAAAGCTATGGGGGCCAGTCACTTTGGATTGCAGTTACAAACACCATTCTGGCAATAGTAACTGACCCTGACCAACAGGAAGCGGTAGGGCTGCTTTTATACAATGAGGGAGGGGAAGAATATGCTAGGCAATTTCTGATACATGTTTGCCTTACAGCAGCTGAGGGAAAAAAATGAAGCTGGCCTGATGATTGAGAAGGACTCAGAATCTTCAATATAAGAGTATTAAAGAATATTTTACAAAATAGGAATTTGGGTGAGATAGGATTAATAACCATGGCAGAATACCATAAATAAAGTCAATAATGACAAAGTTTAAATATGTTCAATATGCTGTTCAAGAAGGCAGGGATATGTAGTCTGTAAGTATTTCCAGCAAAAAAAAAAATAAATAAATAAATAAAAATAAATTAAACTATAAGGTTTTAAGGGATAAACTAATTACATGAGGGAAATTGTTACATAGGGAAAATCACCAGCTCTTCACTTGGTGCCTTAATTTCAGCCCTGGCTCCACTAGCAGCTCCGTGTATTCATCGGAAGCAAATTAACTACCTTCTGACCCTCTGTGTTCAGTTTTAAAATTCAGATATTGACAGGAACCAGCCAAATTTACCCTCCTGTCTGAAACAAACAGAAAACTAACTGTATAAAATGGCAGTTTTTGAGACACTGGCTATCAAGCAACAATAAAGACAGTGATCCTTGGGAGATGGGAAACAAAGTGAACCCAAGGATGCTCTTATCAGGCTACAGCACAGGGAAGGGTCCCAAGCAGCTGACCTAAAGCGGAGAGAAAGCTGTGAGTTTACGAAGGCCAAAGTCATTAGTAGGTGCAGAGCAGACAACTGGAGGACAGCCACTATGGAGTTAGAAACCACCCCAAAGTAGGACTGTAATCCTGAGTGGAAACAAACCCACAACTAACAAAAGGCCAGTGTGAAAAATCTGATAATTCAGAGGGTATCAGGTGGAGTACTCAAAAGTTTCTGACTAAGTAGTAGAGGGAAAAACTAGCCCTACACTAAATAAACATTGCCTAACAAAGCTTAAAACCAAAGCCTGAAAAAATCAAACTGATTGAAATAACTTAACCATGTTCATAATAGAAATAAAGTTTACAAGGATACAAAATAGAGTAAAACAAGATGCAAAATTACCAGGGATGTAAGAAAATGCAAGAAAATATGACCCAGAAGAGAAGAGCAACTGGTCAAAACCAATCTAGAAATGACAGAGAATTAGACAAAGGTATTAAATTATAACTATATTCATATGTTCAAAGAACTAGAGGAAAGATTGAAAATGTCAAGTAGAGACATGAAAGATTTTTTTAAAAAAAAAAACCAATAAAATTCTAGAGAATGTTTGATATGAAAAATACACTGGATGGAATTAAAGGCAGACTAGACACTATAGAAAGGTTAATAAACCTGAAAATACAGCAAAAGAATCAAAATGAAAGAGGGGAAAATAATGCAAAACATAAAAAACATAAACAGCATCAGTGAGTTTACAATAATTTCAAAGGGACTAATAAACACATAACTCAAGTGCCTAGAGGGTATAAAAATTCTGAATGGCTGAAAATTAACTTTCCAAATATGATAATAAACTTATGAATTCAAGAAGTTTAAGGAACGGAGGCACAAGAAACATGAAGACAACTATACAATGCAGGCACATTATAAATTGCTTGAAATGAGTGGTTAAATAAAGACTAAAAAAAAAAAAACTTAAAGCAACTACAGAAAAAAACATACAGAAAAAAAGAAAATAGCAATTTCTTATTGGAAACAATGCAACCCAGAATATAGGAAAGCAACAACTTTTGTCAAACTAGAATTCTATATCTAGCAAATATATCTTTCAAGAAACAAAGGCTTCTAGACTCTCAAACATGCAAAAAAGGATGGAAGAATTCATCATCACTGGACCCCCACAAAAAAAGTAGTTAATGGAAGCAATTCACACAGAAGGAACACCATATTAGAGGAAAATATGAGTTTATACAAAGGACTGAAAAGCACCAAAATTTCTCACTGAAAGATAATCAGTGGCTTAAAGCAAAAATAACAAATGTTTTGTGGGTCTTTAATATATAGCTAAGTAAAATATAAGACAATAGTATCAGGAAAGAAGAAATGGTAGTTTACTATTGTGCGATTCTTATATGTGAAATTGTTTAATGTCACTTAAAAGTGTACTGTGATAAGGTTGTGTACTACACTCTAAAGTGATTGCTGAACACACAAATAGTTACAGCTAATAAATCACCAAAAGTGATAAAATGGGAATCTTGAAAAAAATAAGATAGAAAAAGAGGGAAACGAAACAAAGAATAGGACAAACGGGAAATAGCAAAATAGTGAATCTAGAGCCACCTAGATCAATAATCACATTAAATATAGTCTAAACCCAGTTAAGATAGAAAAGACATACTATGCTAACATTAAAATAATGATGATCTCTTATTTGCAGTCATTTATAATTGTTCCTATAGGGCTAACAGGAAAATATCTTTTAAACTATAGAATACTGCAAAGAATATAGTGGGGGGCTGCAGTTGTAGCTCAGTGGTAGAGCACTTGCCTATCATGTGGCGAGGCACTGGGTTTGATCCTCAGTACCACATAAATATAAACATACAAAATTAAAGTATTGTGTCCATCTATAGCTAAAAAAAAAAAAAAATACTAAAGGAGGAACAAGTCAAGAAATGGTGAAAAATAATTACCATCAGCACTTCATGTAAATTATTTCATTTGCTCCTCACAACTACTTTCAGAAAGTTAAGTATTATTTCTCCAATTCATAGATGAGGATACTAGAGAGAATACAATACTTAATAAAATACACATGGTACCAAGGTCTGAATTCAACTGATTCTATAGGCAAGCAAACCACACTGTTCTCAGGTATGTGGTTGTTGATACTTGTTTCTGAAGTGCTCTGAAAAGCATAAGGTAAAAATATCAAGATTTTAAAAAAATTAATTTCCCTATCAATGAGATCACATAAGCCATTTATCCTCAGAACTGTACTTGCCCATGCTGTCTTTTAATTACATGCAAGCACTTTTAAAAATTTAACACTGGTTTTCAAATTTAAAACTATATATATAATAGAAAAAATTTAAGTCACCTGGGTGGAGGGAAGGCATCCTCCCAACCCCAAATCTTCAGTCTTTACTTAATCTCATTGTACTGACCACCATTAACAGTATCTGAAAGAACTATCCATATGGGGTTCCAGCCCCAAGATATTTAGGGTGGCTTAGTGTTGTTTTTTGAGAGAGAGAATGAACTTTTAATATTTATTTTTTAGTTTTCGGCAGACACAATATCTTTATTTTTATGTGGTGCTGAGGATTGAACCCAGCAACCCGCGCATGCCAGGCGAGCACGCTACCGCTTGAGCCACATCCCCAGCCCCTGGCTTAGTCTTCTTAATTAATCTTTCTTTAGGCCTAAAACCAAACTAAGGAATGAATGTTGGAAAATGCATCAACAGTATACACTTTTGTTAAAAACAAATTTCTTTGAAAAATTCTAAACCCCTACCAGTTTCAGTGAAACACCACAACTATAATGAGCTGGACACACACCAGTGCATGCCTATAATCTCTTGTTTCTCACAAAGCTGGGGCAGGAGGATCACAAGTTTGAGGTTGGCATGTGCAATTTAGCAAGATCCTGTCTCAAAATAAAATTTAAAAAGGAACCATAGTTCATTTTTAATGGTAGAACACAAGGCACTGGGTTCAATCCCCAGAAAAAGAAAAAATGTTTAATGATAATGTTGAGAGATAAAAAATGGAATTCTTGATAATAACAGTAATTCCTGACATAATAAAGAGAATGATTAACATTATGAGGAAAATTAAAAAAAACTAAAAAGTTGTCTGAGTTAAAGCATTTATAGAGAACAGTAACTAGTCAGGCATGATGGCACGTATCTGCAATCACAGCAAATTGGCTGAGGCAGGAGGATTTCAAGTTTGAGCACAGCCTCAGTAACCTAATGAGTGAGACCCTGTCTCAAAATTTAAAAAATAAAAAGGGCTGTGAAGTGGCTCAGTGGTACAGTACTTCTGGGTTTCATCCCCAGTACCTAAAACCACTTAATAACAATAATAAAAAGAAATCATAACAAAAAAGTAACTGCTATTAATAGGACTATCAAACATCAGATAATCTGCTAGATGGTTTTAATCACATTATAAACAGATATTACCTCTAAGTAATCCAAAGTAAATAAGCTGAAGTACTCAACCACTTATTCCCAAGGACAGAAAACACCTTCGACTAGTTTGAACCGTGGTGGAAAAAAATCTGATCTCTTTCAATATCCAATGTGCTACCCGAAAGAATTAGCTGAAAGGTAAGAAATGAAGGCAGGCTTGATGACAGCCTGCTCCTTCCATGAAGTACTTCAACAATTTTTCTCCTAACAGTTTCAGCATTCATTGATGAAGGTGCCAGTTTACAGGATAAATGGGGATTAGATGAATGCATGTCACTATGACAAAATAATTGAATATGGTTAATTCTCTAAGACAAATGCCCCAGTTTTATAAGCAATAAAATAGAATGGGGAGGAAAAGGTACAAAGTGATTAAGAGAACTGAGACATAGAAAAATGTTTTTAATTTCTGAAGCTGGGAAATATAGTTTCATTGTACTACTTTTGTGTATTTTGAAAAATCACTTGTTATAGAACTAGCCAACTTCCCCAAATGACTTATATTAAAATCTATTCATATCAGGGAGATTTTTACTTTTAATCACACTGCAAAAGGCTGGATTGACAGTTATAAAACTAAACTTGACTTTTGAGCATTATATTACCTTTCCTAAAAATCTCATAAAACAAGACCGATCAACTACCCAAATAAAACCTACATTAAGAATTATTGGAAATTAGCTGGAGACAGCAACTTCAAATAATCAAAAATCTTTTTTTTAGAAGTTGTTTCCATTAGTTTGTAAACATACAATCTACTAAACCTACAGTGGTTGGCTACTATTGGTCATAATAAATTCTAAAATTTACTATCTGAAAACATAGCTTGTTAACCAAATACTGGCTGTGTAACTTAAAAATATTTGCATCATATTTTGTAAAATCAATATTTTCAAATTGGAAGAGAGTTAAAAACTCAGGCTACTTGATGGCCAGTATTTTTTTTTCATTCAAGGATGTTGATGTAAGACATTGGTATTCACCTACCTACCTACCTAAAACAGAATGACATGCTTTCAAAAACAGCCATATCATCTAAATCATTTTGCTAGAAGTCTATCAACTTGTAAAGAAAAATGTGAATGAATGAAATCAAAATAAAAAAGCTATTAACCATTACTTTTCATTTCATTCCAAGTCATTTCACAGAACTATGACTAAATAAAACTGATCAAGTTATTGACTCATCAATTTGGTATATTACTACCAAGCACAATGCTAAATCTTGCAAGTATGAGTTTATATGTCACAATTCAGTCATAATTATTGGGAGACTTTGCCCTGTCATTTCCAATTTCTCTAGCATCTAGCTCTTCCAACTACCTGGAATAATTTCAGTTTTATGAAAAACCACAAAACTTCAGAGTGGTAGTTGTCTCCTACTGTCAGTTTACTAACAAGATTCAATTTAATTAATCCACTCTGAAAATACTCCATGAATGTATGGAGGAATAAAAACCTCAGGCAGCAATGGAAACCACATATTCATCTGAGAAAACCACACTAGACGAGGTTCCATCAAACAGATATTAAATTACTAAGAAAAATACCTAAATTATAAATGATCCATATTTATACACTGACCACTCTAAACCTTTTCACTTTTAGTGGTGAATTCCAAGCACTATAAAATAAATAAAAAATCCTGGAGCTTTTAGAAAACCTAGTCCAAAAGTACAAGGAAAAAGGCAATTAAGAGCAGAAATCTGATCCCAAAGAACATGAAGCATGGGCTGGGAGAAGGCTTTGACAGGACAGTAGCAATGGAGAAGGGCTGTAGAAAGGATGGCAAACATCTTAATCTATACAGCAACACTGTTAGCCTCAGGACAAATACTTTTTAAAGAAAAAAATGCTAATTCTAAATGCTCCTTTTAAAAAACATTTTCACAACACACATGCATGTCCCTGGGTCTCTTGCCATATGATGCTCTGTACCTTCTTAGGATTTTGCCAGCAAGAAGGGCATGACCAGATGCAGATACTTGACCTTGAGCTAGACCATGAGTCAAAACACACACACAAAACAGAAACCCACCAAAAACCAAGAAATCAACCAACCACTTTTCTACATGATTACCCAGTGTTTGGTATTGGGTTATTAGCAACAGAAAATAGACTAAGACACTCAAGTGATCTAATCTAATCTACCTATGCCTATTTACTCATCTGGTCTTTCCAGACAAGACTAATTTGGGATGTTATGTGAATGTATAATCATGTTTTAATGAACCTCACGTTATGTATAATTATAATGTACCAATTAAAAGTTAAATTAAAAAAAGAAAAAAACAGTAACAAAATAAAGCTCAACTATTCTGAAGAGTATGTCACTGTATGTGATTCCATCAGAAGTCTAAATATTATTTAAATGACTCTACAACTTATCTAAAAATTTCTAGTCAACTTTCAGAACACATTACACTGGTAAATGCTAACTGTAGGGGAATCTAGCCTGGTTTTATTATTTATCAGGCAAGAAAATTCCAGGCATTTTCTGTTTAAAATATACAGATGTAATTCAAATCTGTCTGTAATGCACTTATGAAATGAGGATACTTTCAACAAAACAACCAGTACCATAATAACCAATTATGAATTCTATAATGATAAATATTTCAACCTGACAGATTGAACAAAAAGCCTTTTTTCGTTTACTACATTAACATTTAGTTTTTATGTGAAAACAGGCACAGTAAGAAAAATACCTATAAGCAAAAACTCCATTAAACAATTAAGTTCTGTAGAGCTCTCTTCCCCAAGTTTTTTCTAATAAAACCCTTTTTTGTTTTTCTCAGTAAGGATTAACACACAAGCACACACTGCTTAAAATAGCCTTAATTCTTGTAGGCTTAGGTTTAGGTATTTACTTAATTTGATAAGGAAACATAATAATTTCAAGACTCCTCCAGGACTTAGCATTAAAAACTAAAACCTCGCTTGCCTAGCAATGCATGAAGCCCAGGGTTCCATCCTCAGCATCATCAAAAATATCCCTCAAAATGAAAAATCTCAGGCATCAGAAGTCCTATATTTATGTCTGTGACTCACCAAAGAGTTATTGGAAAAGTATGATTTTCCAAGCTGACTTTCCAATTAGAGTTTAATTTTCAATGAAGTATGTACTTGGTGTTTTATTAAACAACCTGTCACAATGGACAAATTGAATGACTTTCCATGAATGCCTACTTGCCCCCACTGACCCAATAAAATGATACAAAACCTACAACTTAATAAAACTAATAGTAAATATTTTCTATGAGTTTTGGTTTCCAATATTTAGGCCTACCTAAGTTAGTAATAATGATTACCTGTACAATTATTCCAGGAAAAAACTGAAAACTTTTAAATTTGAGGTATATAAATAATATTCACTTAAGAATAAAGTAATCAAGATTTCCTTTTACTTAAAAAAAAAAAAAAATCACTTCAGAGTCAAACTTCATGTACAAAAGACAAGACCAATCACTTTATCACTGGACACAAAGGTAATTCCAAAGGCCTTTAAAAATGGTAATTAATCTCAAAAAGGAAAATTAATTTCAACTTTTATATTTCATTCATTATCAAGACCATACTGCTTAACAAGGTAAATTTGCTATAGATACAAAACATACAGTATATACACTTAACTGTACAAAATAATTTAATGTTTACAAAAATATTAGAATGTTTAGTTGACTGACACAGTCTTAAAGTAATCTCTTCTAGAGAAGTATATAGTAAGACCACTGATTTCCATTTCATTTCTTTTTTAATAAGTCAAAGAAAGGATGCTGCAATGCTTCGTCCAAGGTGATTCTTTTAGTTGGATCATATTCTAACATTCTTCGAACAAGGTCAAAAAGCTTCTCATGTTCTTCATCATGACTGAGCATAAATTCCTGGAGGGAAAAATTTTTGTTAAAAAAGATACTAATAATAGTGAAAATTTATTTTTCTTTTAATCCTTTTTTCTTTCACCTTTAATGGTTTGCAGCGTCTCCTAACATATCTACCAGCAGAACTATGTTCATCCCAATCTAGCTGGTTATGGTGAAAATATTTTCGTTTCCTAGAAGGAAAAAGAAATGTGGATTAATAAAATACTAAAAGATCTACATTTTTACCTTGCCCCCAGAAGGGGCTGGGGGGACAGATTAAAGAATGACCTTTTTTCTTTAAATATATAAACACCTATATACAATTAAAAAAAATCTCAGTGACAAATGTGCATGACACTTTATATTTTCCTTTTTCCGCCCCCATCCTGTGGGGTTTTAATATTTCAACTAAATTTTTTCCCAAATATAATGGAACAATGCCAGCTTTAAAAATAGACACTGTTGGATCCATTCCTGTCAATTCTGCTTTCACTAGATCTGGAATAGGGCTGTAAATCTTGTAAATAACTCCCTAGATGACTTCTGTGGTGAAGTATGTTTGCAAACCACTATAGTGTTAATCAAACTTAGGAATGTTATTCTCAAACTTAGACTGATATGAGTATAAAAAACAAGCTTTCCCACCTCTATTTTTATTTTTACATCAGCTTAGGAAAACATGTATGTAAAGGTTAAGTTTAAAAAAATCAAAACAAAAACCCTCCATCTTTTAAAAGAACATAACATAAATACCGTTTTTTTGTTTTGTTGTTGATTTTGGGTTTGTTTGTTTTTTTTGGTGGTACTGGAACTGAACCCAGGGTCTTGAATGTGATGGGCAGTTACTCTACTCACTGAACTACAGCCCCATCCCTGAATTATTTTTTTTAAAATGGGTTAAAAGACGTAATTCTAAGTAATCACTAACATAGAATTTTTTTTTTTTTCCCAAAACCCACAGTCCTTGAAATAAGCATGTTAAGTTATCTGTGTTGCAATAGAGGCCATTGCATGCATCCAATGAAGAGCTTTAATCTTTAAACATACCTTGTTTTCTGAATCATGTGTGCTGGTATGGGTCCTAATATTCGTTCCATCATGGCCAGATGCTCTTTACTATCATGAGTCTAAAAAATGTGGAAAAAGAAAGTTTAGCACTCTTATTTCCCCACATGTACACTAAAAAAGGACATAAGAATATGATGCTTACATAAAAGAACTAGACAGCTATACAATTTACACGGCATAGTTCTCCAAAGATGAAACAATACTGAACAAGCTAGTCTTGGAGATGGAATAACAAGGTCTGCATACTGAGCAACATGTAACTTGTTTAATGTAAAACAGAACAATTTCCTTCACTATTTGTATTTTTTACACTGTTTAACTCAAGAACTGGGGAAGATTACCAGAAATCCTGTTACCTCTTCATTTATTTTTATTTATTTATTAATCTATTTTATTTTTTTTAAAATTTTTATTATTGGTTGTTCAAAACATTACAAAGCTCTTGACATATCATATTTCATACATACATTTGATTCAAGTGGGTTATGAACTCCCATTTTTACCCCGTATACAGATTGCAGAATCACATCGGTTACACATCCACTTACCTCTTCATTTAATCAGCTGCTTAAACAAAAGTTAACCTCCATTATCAAACAAATAGCCAGCCTACTTACTAACACTAATCTCAGGTGTTGAAAATACCCAATAATTCTCACAACAATCCTCAGCTGTATATGTGGGAACATGAGTTCAAAGAGGTTAAGATACTACCTTAAAGTCACATGGCTTATAAATGATGAAGGATGAGCCATAAACAATACAAAGCTCATATTCTTTCCACTGATATAGCTTTGGCTTTATAAAGTAGAATATGGCAATTTTTTTTCTTTAAAGGCCACATAATAAACATTTTAGGCTTGGCTGCTCACAAATAGTCCCTTATTTAATCATCTTAAAAAAAAAAAAAACACAAAAAAAACATCAGGCACAATTCACCATGGTCATTGTTTGCCACCCCTCGTTTAGGGAGCAGGGTTGTGTGTGATTGCTTTTTAAATCTACCAACTATAGTGTCAAGCACACTGCCTTCAAAACGTTATTAATTCATGACAGGAATAAATATTATTAGTTCCCCATTTAAAATTAATGTTAATAATATACATTTCACTTAAGGCCTTATAAGTGCTTTACAATTATAAAATCACTTGAAGCACCTACTTAACTAAATTAGTGGGAAGAAAGAATGCATTCAACCTTACTTTTTCTTGACTCTACAACTTACTACAAAAAAAAACAGACACCAATTCCTACAATAGATTGATAACTCATCTACCAACTAGAGTACTTTTTGACTGATTTTCTACAAATCAGACAGGAACAGAAGCCTGGTGAGGTGCCCCACAAGCAGTGAACTCGTATGTGTGTGATAATGACCACCTCCATGACTCAACTGTTCATAGCTTCACTTGCCTCTGTACTGCTTAACTTCAAAAGTCAACCTCAACAGTTCTGAACTACATCTTCACAATCCCTGAACAAAGCAAAGTTGAACAATGGAGCATCCTGATCATACCACAACTCTACTTATTCTCCAATGGTTGCATTATCTAAAGCTTTCAAGACTTTTCGACTCCAGATGTACTTAAAAATTTTATAAGAAAAAAAATGGAAACCAAAACAGAGTTTCCTACTTTTTATTTTACCAAATAAGGACTTCTAACTTTAAAAATTCAACTACTGAAGCCAGGCATGATAGTGCACAGTTGTAATCCCAGCATCTCAGGAGGCTGAGGTAGGAGGATCGTGAATTCAAAGCCAGCCTCAGCAACCTGGCAAGGCCCTAAGTATAAGTCACTCAGTGAAACTGTCTCTATATAAAATACAAAAAAGGCTGGAGGTGTGGTTCAGTGGTTAGGCACCCCTGGATTCAATCCCTAGTGAGAAAGAAAGGAAAGAAAGGAAAGAAAGGAAAGGAAAGGAAAGGAAAGAAAGGAAGGAAGGAAAGGAAGGAAAGAAAGGAAAGAAAGAAAGATTCAACTACTGAAAAGGAAAAAAAAAAAGCTAAAATAATAAAAGTTAACTACCTGCAAAAACTATCATCATTTCATAAAAGGGAGATTTTAATATGAAAAAAAGAGGTATAACATCTACTAAAAGGATAGAATGGCAATTCTATAAAATCATTTTCACTTTGGACCAGCCCATATTTGGAAACCACTGACTTCAAGGATAAAACAAATACCCTTCTCAAAGGTATATGCCCTTTCTGTCAGTTCTTGTCTGTCTTCATTTTCCCATTTACAGGAAATACTCCAATAAATACTTTCCTTCCCTAACTAGAACATAATCTATTTCTCCTTCCTTATAGGCCCCGTCACATTCTTGTTTTCTGACTAGCTAGCTCCTATTCTTCCTTCTAGCATTAGCCAGAACTCCCCACCTCTCAATGATTCCTTCTCTAATCCAGGGAACTCTCCCTGAAGCCTCCCTACATTTTCTACATAGTTCCATTGTAGCAAACACCACATTACATTAGAATGATTTTTCAATGACTTCCCTGAAGACTTAGAAATGCCTAAGACATCATGGAAGCCGTATTTTTAGTGTAAAATACACTTGTTACTGAATTCTTTTATAAATAAAGAAGTGACTTGTTCATGGTCATATGATAGTCAACATAATCAGAGCTGAATTAAAACTAGCCATGTCAACACTAATGCAAATTTATGAAAGAGCTCTATAATTTAAAAAATGGGAACATGAAGCAAGATGAACCAACCATACATAAACCATGTGTTAAAGACACATCAATCACATTTAAATGAGTTATGCTATTCACTAACAGTATTTAATTCAATTGGGTTCTAAAGGATAATAATTTGCATATGCAAGTTTTAATAAAGAATAGTGATCTATGGCAACTTTCCAATAAGTAAATTAAAACTAACATTTAAAATTAATTGTAAATTATTAAATAAAATTTACTAGATACATACCTGAAAGACTGTGAACCCAAGGTAATATTCAATAAGAATGCAACCTATACTCCAAACATCACAAGGCTGAGACCAACCTAAAGCTATAAAACATAAGAATGTTATTATGCAATAATTTTTAATCTTCTATAAGTCCTTCCCTATATGGGTGAACTCTTTTGAATAGTCTATTTGGGAAAATACAAGAACAAATTCAGAGTTTACACTTTTAAGTTTTGTATCAAACATTATCCAGTATGATCTCATTGGGAGGGGACATTTTAGTAAAATAAAAGGGGACTAGCTAACATTTTCCAAATGTAACTACCAATTCCATATTCTTTGAACTGCTTACACAGGGGAGAACTATACACTATATACTCAGTTCATGGATGGCTCAGGAATTTTTACCTTTTATTAGTGCAAATACAGGTTTATAATTATCCTCAGAGAATATAATTACTTGTCCCCTATGTATTATCATAAGTTTGATACATGAGTTTACATCTTCTATTAAAAGAAATATTTGACAAATTATGTAAAAATTCTAATAGGAATAAAAGCAGTTTCACCTATAAGGAGAAATACTTAAGTTCACACAAAGAAGGAGAAATACATGTATTTCAGGCTGGCTGTACATGATACTTTCTCCTTTTTTCCAATGGCAATACTATTCTGGAAAGAATAAAAACACCTATCCTTCTTAGACCTAGACTCAACTGGAAAGGAGAATAATAAACCATACAGGATATTTTAATCTTTTAAAGACCAAACATTTAGTAAAAGAATGCATAAATAAAGCTACTATAAAAACATTTCAATTATGACACTCAAAGACACAGGAAAAAAACAATATATTCAAAGGCCTTGAGGAATATGATTTAGTCATTTCTGTTCATTCTCATAATGCTTATCATTTGAATCTAATCTGACAATTTCCAGATCCTTTGCCTCAAGGGCAATGACTCCAATTCTAACTTATAGTTAACATATCCAGAATCTGTAAATGCTATAACCTGGACTGCAAATAATAGTTTTTTTCTTTAACTACTCTTATCTCCAATCTAGGTTTTTTCCCAGATGATTGTAACTTTCTGCAGCATATCATCTCATTTTTGGGTGAGTAACCTCTAATATTCTGGAATTCTACATCACTCACTTTTCCCACCCTTCCCCAGCCTTACCTGTTTACTATCAACAACCAAGACACCATCCCTCTATTGTAGCATCAGATTACGTCTTCCTTTCAACCTGCACCACACCAGCTTCTACCCTCAGGAACGCTCCACAGATATGCCAAAAGATCCTTCTAATCACCCAATCTCCAGATTTCTTTGAGGCCAATGAATCCAATTTTAGACTTATATCAACTCTCCCTTACCTGGAACTTTCTCAATAGCAAGTCCCCAACCCCATCTTTCACTTTAAAAATTTTCCTTTTTATTTCAAACTCTGCACTTAACTCATTTTCTTTTCCAGCCTTTCTCCTATCAGTGGTCATCAAGAAACTCTCCACTTGGAGAGTTTCTTTCTTTTCCTCTTGACCTTTATCTACCCTAAGTCTAGAGTCTGCCAGATAAAACCATTAGCATTTTTACCAGAGCCATAATTTTGTGAAGGCATAAAAATGGGTACCTATAAAATTTCAAAATTACAATGCTATGATGAACTTAGCTAATGGAAACTGCTCTCTTATGTTAATAAATCCATTAAGAAATAATCACCCTTTGGAATGTTTCACAAGTGGTATCACATTCATATTATTCAGAAAATAATATTTATAGTAATGTTCACACGTTTTTAATGAAAAACAAAATTGTTTTCTGTATATTGCTAAAGTTACCACTTTAGCCATGAACCCCATCCACATAAATCAAAGCTATTAAGAACAAAACTCTTTTCTTTAATTACAGTATAATGAAGTCTGATGTCTACTGACCCAAAATGACCTCTGGAGCTCTGTAGTGCCGTGTGGACACCAAAGTACTGTGATGTTCATCATCATATGTTGCACTTCCAAAGTCAACAACTTTAATATCTGTGTTTTTTAGTGTGCGTTCATCACGTTTCTACAAAATTGAGAAAACATAAAACTAATAAAGACATTTTATAACACTACTCAAAATACTGAACAAAAATAATCTTTCTTTCTTTTTTTCTGCTGGGTGCTGGGGATCAAGCTTAAAGCCTAGAAGGGGCTATGCTAATGTTCTACCACTGAACTACATTTGAGACCTACTCTTTTGCGATTAAGAACTGAACATAATGGGCTCAGAAGTAAAATTCCTCATGCAAAGATCACCAAACTAAGCTAAATTTTAAAGATAATCACTTAAAGCAAGTCTTTTACTTACCATTTTAGAATTATATTTGACTACATAGTCAGACTTCACAAATAAAATATTTTCAGGTTTCAGATCTGTATGTGTTAATTTATTATGATGCAAAACTACAAAGAGAACAAAAAGACATTATTAGTTTTACCTAGAAATTGAATTGGTAAATGGGAGGGATGAAGGAGAATTAGCAGTAGATATGGTGATCAAGAAGGGTTTCATCTTTACCTGTGGTATGTATTATACTTTGGTGACAATTTTTAATGTTTTTTATAAAATAAAAATCTTAAATTTCCTAATTTTAAAAATTTATCAAATATACTTACAATTTATTGATTGGCAGATCTGATAGGCCATCTGCCTGATGTGATCAATCTGAAATGGCAGAAAGCTGTTTTCTTTAATGAAATCATAGGTACTAAGTCCCAGCAGTTCAAACACAATACAAACATGACCATGATGATCAAACCATTCTAGCATCTGGACACATCGGCTAAAATAAATCAAAATAGCAAGTTAGTTCATAGAATTGTGATTATTTTATGTAATAAAATGGCCCAAAGTTCAACTTATACTTACAAGACACTATTAGGATCTGTACTATTTAAATGCTCCAATACTTGGATTTCTGAACGAGCTGCTTCACGGTAACGGCCTACATTTTTTACGATTTTCACTGCTACATGTAAGCCATCCCTTAAAAACAAAATTAAGAGGAATACACTAAATATATGGCAGTGGGCTGAAGCCATTTATCCTTTAAAGTATAATTTTAATTATTAATCCTCTATGCTATTTTTCTAAAGCAATCTTTTAGATTACTCCAAATTCTATACAACATCTTTTCCATACAATCAAACAAAATATACTTTATATGAAGCAGTAATTCCCTTAATACTTATGAATTTAATGTTTATTCCTAAAAGTTTACATTTACGTAGATTTTATACAAAAAAAGTAAATAAATATATATAAGAACACAAACCAAAAACATATGCTACAGTTGAAAACATTCACTCATTCACCAGGCTAGACCTATTCTATGCCAGACAGTACACAGGTTTTAGGGACAAAAAAATTGCACTTGTTCCTACACGCCTCACACAGTCTAATGGAGTTTCTTCACAGAACAGGTGAAGCCCCAACAAAGACAAATAAAAAAAAACTTATTTATACAATAAAAAAGTATAGAGTCCTAAAAGACAGCTTTGATTATCAAATTGGAAGAGAAATGAAATATTTGGGCAATGACACCACCCTAAAGTCAAGAAGCCAAGACGATGTTTCTTAGCTTAGCATATTTATGATGCAAATATGCAGAAACAGCAAGAGCATAGGGTTCAGGGATTTACACAAAGGCACTTGTATACAGCGATGAATATTTCGACATCTTCAACTTCCTCTTGCCTCTGGTTCTACACCCGATCTACTTGAAGATGAGCTAGTACTCAAGCCTTTTTCACTAGGTGCCTCTACTTTACAAAAGAAAACAAAATCTCCTCCTCTTGTAAGATATCTTTGGGGTTAACAAATGATTTCTACTGGCTGGATAGCAAATCTTTTTCCATGTTTGCTAGTTTCCAAATCACTGCTTTCATCAAGGTCTCAATAAAGTTGTAGCATGATAAGCCATTTAAATGTTTTTTGATAATATTCTCCTTAAGATGTTTAGCATGTATCTCCAGATTTACCAAAAATTGTTACAAAACAGCTGTTGGGGCTGAGGATGTAGCTAGCTCAGTGGTAGAGCACTACTCGCCTAGCATGTACAAAGCCTGGGTAGTTAAATCACCAGCACCCTCAGAAAAGAAAGGGGGGAAAAAAAAAACTGGCAAAACTCCTATTCATATATTTAATTATATGATCAATAATCTTTCTTTCTCAGTGTTTATATCTATAAAAACAAAAAAAGAGAATGCCAAACAGTACTCATTTTTTTAGAAGCCAACAATCCCAATACAAGACACGCTTCAATAAACTTTTTATGTCTAATGAATAAAAAAATATGTAATGTTAGTACTTGGATCAATTAGAATACCTTGATTAAATAATCAAGAGAATCTCAGGAAATTATTTAAAAGGCCATTAATGAACAATTGGTGAAATCTGAATAAGATTAGCTGGCAAAATCTGGAAATATATGTATATGTAGATAATAAAGGAAATATTGTCAAATGTTCACTCTGGAGAATCTGGGTGAAGGACATATGGGAATTCTTTGAACTATTTTAGCAACTGTTCTGTGAGTCTATAAATATTTCAAAGTATAAAATTCAACTTATGTTCACATTTTTGTTGCAGAGAAGTAAGATGGAGTGATAATAAAAGATAATTTAGTATAATTTTCTTTATGGACAATGGAACGGAAATTACTTCAAGGATGAAAAATTTGTGTTGCTGAGGACTGAACCCAGGGCCTTGCACAAGTACTTGATTGCTGAGCTACTCCCCCAGTCCTAAGTATGCATTCAAGAAAGTTTGTTCATGAATGATAGTACACTATCAAGTGGCTATGATATTAAGATTGCCTCCAATATATTTAAAGATTTATTTTTTAAATACTCATATTTAAAATAAGCTGAAAATTACATCCTTTCCAACTATCATAATTTATGACAAAAAACTTTAGATGTCAATTTAGAATATGCAGTTCTACTAAATGTGCTTTAAAAGATTTAGTTACAAAGACATAGGCAAAACACAGAATAGAGGTACTGAAAGAATATGGTAAAATGAGGCAGAGTGGGTCATCAAATCACAAACGGGTAGGTAGGCCTCATTAAAAAAATTGGACTTTATTCTGTAGGTCTCAAGTAGGATAGTTTCTTTGCAGACTAGGAAGTTAACTCTATTATGAAAATTTAGATATACTTTTGTCTCTGCAATCCAAAAGTAGCTGAATCTCTCCTAATAGAGGACCAACAATCTAAGCTCTGGGAAACTCCTTCACTTGAACATACACTTTAACTTCAATAAACTCAATCTGATGGAATTTGTCAGCGTTCTTCATAAAATCTACATACTTGGTAAATAAATTATATCTAGGTTAAAGAAATGTTGAATATCTATCAGAAAAACTTGTAGCTACTACTACTTTACAAACATATTTCATTTAAATTATGGGTGATTTCCCATAAAAAATATCAGAATGTTCAAAGATATAAAAATAAACTTACATGCCATGATCAATGCATTCTACAACTTTGCCAAAGGCCCCTTCACCCAAAGTGTCCACGATTTCATCTAAAGTGAGGGAGAGAAAAAGAGGTATAAGTAACTAAGTATAAATTAACTAGTTATTCAAACAATGAATGCTTAAGTGTGGAATATTTTCAAATGATCTCTAACAAGCATAACTAATGTTTCAGCACTCAAATTATTTTATTTTTCATCTGCTACAAAAACAATTAGATAGAGCTATCTCTCTTGCTCTAATCTCAAATTCCACTGATTATTTTGGAACTTTAGAGTAGAAATATTTAAATTCTACAGAAAAGAAGAAATACAAAAGAACAAACAAACCCACAAAAAACAAAACAAAAAAGCAATGAAGAGTTCTTTAGCCCCCCGCTGACAAACTATTCTTAAAAAGATTATTCTGTCTGCAAAGTTTAAAAAGTGTTGAAAAATATTCTATACATCTTGCTCTTAGAACGTCTCCACTTTGACAGATCAGGTGACCCTCCTCATCATCCTCTATACTCCTGGATCTTTTCCTTCGGTGGCTCTTCTGGAACGGCAAGTGGGCAGCACCAAGATCGTCCAGCCAATCAATATATCAGAGTGAATTCAGGGCAGAATACGCAATTCATTCAGCGGGGAGATATTCAGGCATTCAGATAAGCACCAGGCCACGAACAGTTGGCAGGAGCAATTTCAAATTCAGTCCCCAGAAATTCACAGGGCACAGTTTATGTTACAGAAGAAAAACATGGCAAGGAACAGATTTTCAGATAAGATACTTAAAGTGGCAATAGAAAAACAACACAATTGTCTCTTTAAAATACTGATTTAATTGAAGTCTGAAATTTAAAGAATGCAATGTCATGAATTACTAATCTCTTGTTATAACTAGCATATGCTGTGAGTTGAGATGTCTAGTTTGTCAGAAAAATGTTTTAAAATGTCAAGATTGCTGTAATTGTCTTATTTAGCAATATTCTGAAATATACATGATTAAAATCAAAGGGGAAAACAAAGGCTAGTTAATTTTAATGTTCAATCCAATAACAGCTAATTCTATCAAAGAAAGGTTGGGGAGAAAAACTGCAATTCAGTTTACAGATTAAAACAATGAAGATGTCTGTTTTAAAAAAAAACTGGCTTTTTAAAAATATGTTTCCCATTCAGCACCCATATTCACAATTTTAATAGATGTAGTTAGACAATGATGCACTGTATTAGGGATTATGCTATATACAGGTTAACAACATTTAGGTATCAGTGCAACTTTCCATATTTGTTTTTAAGTATTAGGAAAGAGGTTTCTTTCAAAGTAAAATAATATTTCAATTGAAAGAACAAATAGGTGCATCATTTTTCATAAGATTATATTATACAAACACAAAAATGAAATAATTTCTATAATTAAAATCAACAAACTCATGATCTGGTCTGTAGAATGAGTAAATGTGGGCAAGTGAGAGCTAGCTAATAAATATACAGATCAGCTATGAGAATGTGGACGTTTCCTTTAAGGATTCAATATAATATAATAATTATATCCAAATAGCATTACATATATAAAGAAACTTTTAGAAACCTATCAGCTCCTTAAGAGCTTTTACACACAATTAAGAATCCACTCAAAATAAAAACAAAATCAATCATACCGAACGTGACTGATGACTTGAACAGTGTCTATTACGCTTCCTTTTAGGACTGCTTCTCCTGCTTCGGACTGAGGATTTACTGCAGTGGATTCGATAAGCGCTTTCAATGTCTCTGTGATAATGTCTAGGAATATATCCTTCACAGTAGTCATTTCTGTATTCATCAACGTATCTCCGGTCCCGATAATCTCTCTCATTCAAGGACCTTGCTTCTAAATAATGACTGCAAACACATTAAAGGATTTCAAATCATTCTCTTCATTTTGGAATAAATGGTTCAAATAAAACACACAAGAATTCCTGATTTAAATAATGAAAGAAAAAAACTCACAAGTTAAAATTTATATTATACTTATCTCACAAACTTAAGAAATAACTTTACCCAACAAGCAAATGGGTCCATGTTTCTCCATTATAAAAATTGCTGTCAAGCACTTCATAGCAAGGAACAACAACAACAAAAAGCTTAAGTCAAATTATGTTTAGAGTTTACCTAAGTGCTCCTTTACCTTCTGGACAAAATTAAAATAAAAAATTCACAAAACTACTCTCCTGGAACTCGTCAGTCTTATATGCATCTGAAACTAAGCTTCCTTTTCTCTCTCAGTCACACACAATCAGAGGCAGGCAAAATAGGATTCCTTTCTCTTTTAATATTAAGTGCATTTTAGACATCCTAGCAGAAAATTCTTCCATGAAAGGTGTATTAGAGATACAAGGAGCCCTGAATGTATTCTTGCCCTCTCATTTTAATGACGACTAAATTAAAAATCCCTAAATAATATGCACATTAGTGACAAAAACTGAGACATTTTCAAACTACTATTTTACATCACTTATTCTGTCTTTTCTTTGCATTTCTAGCCTTGTTATTCCTGCTTGAGAAACAGACAACTTTCAGTACTGCCTACTCTGCTGAAGACATCTGCAAGATATGTTCCACAAATGAGAAAGGGATCCTGTGATTGCTTGCCTAGGATTACATAAGTCCCTCCACCCTACTTCCCTTTGCATTTCTAACTTCTCATCATTCCTGCTTGAGAAACACACAAGAAACACATGATAGAAAACATCATTATCTAGTGCCACAGTACTTGGATCTACAGATCCCTTTGAGAATATGATGAAAGTTGTGGACCCTCTTCCCTAAGAAACACACAAATGCATAAACAAAACTTGGCAAATAGTTTCATAGAGGTCATGGACCTCAGGAAGTCAATGGATCCCAGTTAAGTAGCCTTGATCTGATGGAAAGAAAAGGACATAGAGATTCAATTGGCCCAGTTTCCCGTCCCCCTCTCTACCTGGGATGAGTGTCCTCTTCAACAGAGTGCGAAGCTTCAAGAGGGATGCACATGGAGCACTGAGGGAGAGAGGGGACACCTGCCCAGTCAGACAAATTAGCTAAAATAATCCTGACAAGCAATGGAGTGACAGATGTTGCCTAAAATGCCCTCACCAACCCCTTTAGGTTCCCCAGAATATGTTGTCATTTTTTTCCCAGAGTTCTGGTTTAGGCAGAAATAAAGGAGAGAAATACCCTTAAAACCACTACCCCAAAACAAGGCTGGCATCTAGTACTACCCAATTCAGGCGGGAGATGCAGGACCCATTCTTATTCCCTAGAGTCAGTCTAAGTTCTAGCCACTGGAGAAACAACTCAGGATTTTAGGGAAAGATTGTGGGGTCTAGGTTAGCTGTTTTGAAAGTGTCAGGGAGAACTCTCCACAACAAGCTAGGAAGTACACACTCATTAAGCATATCCTGTCTAGTTCTATAAGGCATCCTTCCCACAAAAATCCCAAAATCTTGCTATCAGAAAAAACACAAACAATCATTAGTTGGAATACTACATGAAATCAGAGCTGCTGATAATCCAAAAACAATATATAGAAAAACAAAACGGCATGATGCAATACCATGAGGAAAAACTAAAAAGACTGGAACCTTTTCAATCTATAATGACCAATGACCAAGGCTGAGAGATTATATAAACAAAAACTATAGAATCATACAGGCTATGGACAGGGTAAACAAAATGAACAGACTGATTAAATTTTTACAAATATTCACTGAATGCCAGTGAATATTTCACTGTAGCCTTTCAAAATAGTCAAAACTAATGAGGATAGGGGCATTCATTTTTATTTCCACACAGGTCCTGTGGGAAATAAAAAAAAAAAAATTATATAAGGCAAAGTCCCTGCCAACAAATAATGAACAATTTGAGACCATCACATAAAAATAATATAAAACCCAACAATGAAGGAAATACTGAAAGGTTGGATGTGAGTGCTTAAGAGTCAGAGAAAGGAAAAAACTCAAATCTGCTTAAAATGGTCAGGGAAGAATTCATGAAAAAGATGGGAACAGAGTTTCACCATAAAGGGAAGCCAGGATATGGACAAAGGGGAAAGTAGAAGAAATTCCAAGGGAGAAAAATGGCATATTATCACTTTACATTTATAATACTTTTAGCCACAATGGCTTAGAAATGGATTTGTCTATGTGTTACTCAGGTAATAGTAAGTAGACAATTCCAGCAAGAGCAATGTTCACCCTGAGAAATATAGCAATTCTCTGGCTGAAAATATATCATTAAAAGCTCAGGCTAAGGAGTGTATCTCAAATAGTTTGTCTATTAAATAAAAACTTAGAATAAGGAGTTCTTACTAAAAATGAGATTCCTGGGCTTCAGGGTCATACTTATTGAATCAAATCTGCATTTGAAACACACCTCCAAGGTGATTCCTATTCACACTAAACTGGTTTAAGACCTGATACCTTGTTATAGAAAGACATTTAAGGATATAAAAGTGGTATTTTACAGTCACATCATCTTCTCAATAAGTGTGCAGAATGGATTAAGCCTGTAGGAAGAGAGACCAACTCACAGGCTACTGCTATAAGATGAATCACAAAGAAAAGACACTTTGCAATATATGTGAGAAAGGGTTAAAATAATGGGAACATGAAGAAGCATTTTGTAGAAGTACAATTTGGTATGAACCTTCTAAGAAAAGGAAAATATTTAAGAATCACCTTTTAAAAGTTCATACCCTTTAGCCTCTTGGAATATATATTCAAGAAATAATCAGAGGCAAAGATTTGTAAAACCTTTTTAAACAAATAATAATTTACATCTAAATAGTGGGCCACTATAACATCCTACTAAGGTTACCTTCTTCATATTTTTCTGGATTTAAATTTTTTTCTATAGTTTTATAAAAACTACTCATAAAGTTTTTAACCTTCAAAAGGAATTTTCTGGATTATGATCAACAATTACCACCAAATATGTCTGAGGCTAATGTCAAAGAAGTAAGTACTGGTCTGGTGGTTAATTAGATTGACTGGGTATTATGTTTACATAGTTAACTATAAACATGAATCAATCAAATCACTTCCTTTGTACATACACAATATATAATAACTTATGAATAATCATTACTATGATGTTAACCTTACTTTGTATACTTATCAATATAATGGGATAGATATGATTTTTATATTATACTATACATTAATTTGCTCTAGTCACTGAAATCCTACATTCAACCTCCCCCCACATTCCCTTATGTAACAGTGTTTAAAAAAGCATGATTAGTCTACACTGACTACAAATAAGCTCACTGTTTAGCAGAACAAGTCTATTTAGCATGGAGGAGGAAAAAAATTACATACTGTTTTTTAAAGTAACCCCAGCTGGCTAATTTAGAAAGCAATCTGGTAAACAGTCCCAATGGAACATCTGCACAAACAAGGAGAAAACATAAAACCAACACAAAACAAATGAGAAAGGGAAATTAATGGAAGAGAGTGTGCAAGAAACTATATTCATCTAGCCTTTAATATTTAGAACTTTAGGATTCCTTTAATTCTATATAAATGTATTACCTCCAAATTTTACACCAGTAAAAATACAAAAAAAAAAAAAAAAAGACTCAACACTATCGTAAATTTTTGAAACCCTTTCCTAAATTACTAGCTACTGCCTGAATATAAATAAAACAGTTCTTAGAATACAAGTAAACTTCTAAAATACCAAACCTATTCATTGGCCTTAATTCTGTAAATATAACCTGTAGAATATAAGCGACTAATCCCCAATGCACTTTAACTTATCCACGTTACTTTTCTTATCTGGATTAAACTCTGTCCCACCCCTTCCATCACCTCACTTTTGAAACACTTAATGAGCACCCTAATTTATGTACCACCCTCCTACACACAGGTTAAAAACACTCAATGGACATTCTTTCATCACCTTTACTGAACTTTATGTGTGTCTCAACTCCCCAACTATGTTACTGGCAGCTAGAAATCAACATGCTACTGACTATATTTTTCTGCCTGCTTGCTTACTTTTTCCTGTGGTAGTGGGGATCAAACTCACACATGCTAGGCAAGTCTTCTACCAATGATCTACATCCCCACCCCCTGAATATATTTCTTATTCACTTGCAGATCAACTGTCTTTCAATACCCCCAGACAGACACAGATATATGATAGAAACTGTTTTATTGCAGCTACAGCCTTTGCAACTACAGAAGCCAGCCTATAACAGTAATGGATAAGAGTTTTTTGAATGAATAAATGTTGACTGCATTCTACAATCACTTGATACAACTATATAAACAAATAAGAAATAATTAAAACTATTAGGACTAAAATGTTACTAAGTAGAGAGTAATTTACCAATCAGATTCTTTAAACTGGTGATGCGGTTTACAATGCCTGTTCTCTTGTGTACTACTGTGAGATCTCCTCTTCCGTTTGTGACTTCCACTGTAGCTTTCATGACCCCAGCTTTCTCTGCTATCCCAATCAGGGCAGTGTGTTCGTTTGGAATGTCGCATCTGTTAACCAAAAAAAGAAAAAGTGAGTTGTGGAGGTTAGAGAGAGCTGTGGAGATGGATTTGTTTAATAAATGAAACATTATTAATAGAAACATTATACATTAATATTATTTAAATATGGCATATAGGGTCATAAAGGCTGTAGAATATTTTTAGGTATGTTTCCCAAGGCATAGAGTACTCTACCACTGGTATATCTGACAACTACTGAGTGGCATAGATCTAGTACTAAATAATGGATAACACAGTGACACCTTTAATACACCATCTTTCAATTCTTCTGAATATAACCAGGACAAATTCTCAGCTTGGTTGTCTTCAAAAAAAAAAAAAAAATGAAAGAAAAAAATTTTGTGGGGCAGTGGGGAGGCAGTACTAGGAATTGAACATGGGGGCACTCTTACCACTGAGCTACATTCCTAGTCTTTTTTTTCTTGTTTTTATTTTGAGACAGGATCTAAGTTGCCCAGACTGCCTTGAACTTGGGATCCTCCTGCTTCAGCCTCCGGAGTAGCTGCTATCATAGGCATGTACCACCCTACCAGGCAAAAATTTTTAATCTTCAAATTTTTGAAAGGTTCAGGCTTAAGGCTTCAGTAGACAACAGTATTTTGCTTGAAATCAATGATTTTTTTTGTCTTAATTTACTGCCACTTTAAAAATGTTAACATTAAAACATGAGCTGATTTAACATTAAATAAAATCACAAGTTTCATGCAGCTTGGTTAACGTATAATACAAATAATCAATGTAAGAAACGGATATTAAATATTGGAGGTAACTTCTATCTATTTAAAGGTAAAGAGCTTTTCATTAAGCTTTTTTCTCAAACTTCTTTTTCTAAATTTTAGAATGACTCCAAGGTTTGAAAATAACAAAGGAGGGGCTGGGGTGTAGGTCAGTGTGTGCCTAGCATTATCAAGGCCCTAGGTTTGATCCCCAGCACCCCCCTGCACACACACAGAAAGAGAAAATAGAAGTGAAAGAACACAATATTCAACAGAGAAACTGAAAAACCAAAAGGTGGTTAGTATAAATCCATTTTCTCTAGTAAGAAGTTTATTTGCAAATCATTTGTAGTTTTCCTTAAAATTAAAATATATTTGTTATAAATCTGGAGTAACCCTGAAAAAGAAACCAACCTTTGGGGATACACAATGAGGCATGGTTATAGTAACATCAGACTACGAGGGTAACACAATTCCCAGACTCAATCTACACTTCCAATATACAGCAGGATTTTGAACCTATGCTCAATTTAACCAATCTGCCTCTTCCCAACTTAATTCTTTTTCAAAGCGTAAAATTTTTAACGGTAAGGTCCAAACTCTGCTAAAAAGGGCAAGTTTAAATGGCAAAAAGAAATTCACAACTCAACAAAGGAGCCGGCAAAAATCTAAATTGGAGCAAATAATTTAGTTAACCTTATTCAGCTTGCCTAAATGAGAAATAAGCAAATAAATCAAAAAGTAAAAATTTAAAATATTTCAAATTGATTAATGGCTTTGAAATGAGGCAGCTTCAATTCTCCTGGGAGGTCTTCCCTGTTATGCATCATGCCTTCAGAGCCTGATGCTACCAAACATGTTTTTTTTTTTTTTTAAAGCAATGCTGAGATCAACCAAGGGCCTCCAAATTGCTAGGTAAGTACTCTATCACCTTCAGCCCAAACATTAGGATATTTTAATTTGATGCTGATTCTAATTCTATACATCTTTTGGTTCATGAGGCTTCTTTTAAAGCTTACTTAGCAGGAGGCTGAGCAGGAGGATAACAAATTCCAGGCCAGTCTCAGCAACTTAGTGAAGTACTAAGCAACTGAGCAAGACCTGTCTCAAAAATAAAAAATGAAACAGGCTAGAGATATAGCTCACTGGTAAAATGCCCCTGGGTTCAATTCCCAGAACTAAACAAACAAGCAAACAGATAAGATATTGATCAAGTCAAATAAAAAATCCTAAAATTATTGTTGGCTTCTCACTGGAAGTTAGTAAATCTTCAGAATTATATATATAAAAAAAAAATTTAAAGCTGGCACAGTGGCACAAGACTGTAATCCCAGAAGCTCCAGCAACTTAGTTAGATCCTATCTCAAAATAAAAAATAAAAAAGGGCTCAGGATGTAGCTCAGTGGTAAATTGCCTCTGGGTTAAATCTCCAGTGCTAATAAATAAACTTTATTTTTTTTCCCTAATTCTAGAAGAATTCTCCTAACTTGTTCCTTCAATTGCCAAAAATGTATTTTAACCACATTCACAACTCAGCTTGGCTAAACATTTTTCTCTCCCCCACTCTCATGCTAGTGATTGAATCCAGGACCTGGGCCTTTCCAAGCACCTCTAACCCCTGAGTTAGGACACAAGACACTAAAAGAGGCAGAAAACAGGCATGCAGAACACCACAAAGTGGCCATGATTAAAGTCCACTTTGACATGGATTAAAAATTCAGGTTTAAAGGTCACAAAGAACACCATTACAACCATTATTAGACCTTATCCACATGTACAAAATGAAGTACTGTGTTCACAAAGCAAAACACACCAAAAACAAAGAAAGAAAATACCCCCACACACACTTTGAGTATTGATCAACATATCTGTAAATGACCAACATCCTAGGAATGATCAACATGTTCGGTTACAAACACAAAGGCGAACTGAAAACAACCTCTTAGTTCATGTCCCTGTACTACTGATCTTACATGTATAAATATGTCTAGATAAGGTGGAACTAGCAATATCCTCTCTTCAACACCCACACTCCACCCTGTGAACTTCTTTCTTTCACCCAATAAATTCAATCATGTGCCTCACTTTGGAACATAAATTCCTTTTTGAGAGCATACATCAAAGGACCCTCACAGCCAGAATTGAAGTTCACCTCCTTTCTAAGGGACCTCTTTGGATCCTCATCCTGGTGACAACCCCCCTAAGCATTCTTAAAATAATAGCAAGCAAAATTTCAGCTTCTGATGACTAAGGGTAATTATCATGACCATCCATTATGAAGGTTTTGCAACACATCTGTGTTTGCTTTAGTTTGTTTTTTCCCTACCTACCATGAGTCTGCTAAATCATCTCCTCTAAAAAACAAAGGTATCAAATTATCAAACTTATTAATATGTAATATTAAGAATGAGTTCCTTGTCAAACCCAATATTTTTCTAGTCGGGTTCACTATTTTAAATTTAATTCAGCTGTTGGTCCCAGCCCATAAACACCCACTTTGGTCCCCAGCAAATTTTAGAAATATTTTCTCAAGAGGCAAAGAGAAGCTTCTTGGACCTACCCCTTCTGTAAGGTTCCTTCACATATAGAGAAAAGCAAAGCTACCTAAAATTACCATGCTGCCTCTAATTAGTTAAAAAAAGAAAAAATCCTACGTGCTAGAATCATCAGGTGACTGAGGTTTCAATAAAAACACCCGACACAAAGGATATATCACCAGTATTAGAAATCTGATTCTCCATCACCTTTTTAAAAGATCTTAAAAAATACTTGACAACTTTATGGTATGAACACAATTTAAAACATTAAAAAGGGGGGGGGTTACAAGTTATGATTCGAAGGCATTTTCAAATAGGCAAAAAAAAAAAAAAAAGAAAAGAAAAGAAAAGAAAAGCCTGGAGGTGCCTGTTTGGAGAACCATCTATACAGGTGATTGGCCGGTAGTCTGGAGGTTGGCTACTTCACCAGAGATAACACGCTGCAGAACTACCAGAAAGGCTCATTCTCTCCACAATGGTATGCTCCACCTTGGGGGGGGGGGCGGCAGTATTGCACAAAGGACGAATCTCCCCACGTTTCAACCTCTTACCTGCACTAGGTGAATCCCACCACTGGATTCGCCCAATCCCCACCCACCTCTCCGCCCTGGGCACTTAGCCAGAGGCTTTGGCGTACAAACAGGGGCAAACCCTGGACTAGGGGAAAGCCCCCCAACGCTACAAACGGTGGAGGTCAGGCAGCTGGGGGCAGGGGAATCGATCGCCGACAACACAAACACCAGCGACAGGCCCCTCGCAGGGTCTCCGGACACGACCTCGCACTCGCGGACCGACCTAGCACTCGCGGCCCTGGCAGTGTCTATAATAGAGTCCGAGCTCTTCGGTCAACACCGTGGGGCTAATTTAGAGCCTCTGGCAGGACCGCGGCGCCAAAGCACCTTCAGGTTTTTAAGGCCAACGGAGCTGCACCCTGCAGGAACCGCCAACCCAGTCCCCAAAGGCCAAGGCCAGGAACCGGTCGTTTCACGAACACCTGGCTCCGAGACCTAAAATAAGATTCGACAGTAGCCTAGCCCAGCACATCACACCGAAACCTCACCTCTGCGAAAGCAAAAGGCCCTCTGGCCGAAAAATGTCGCCAAACCGCCGTCGTTCCTCTCCAGCCGCTGCGACAAACACCCTACAAAATGGCGGCAGCGCCGTCACCCTACAACCCCCTAGGCGGCCTCTAGCACCACCTACACCGCGCGAACGCGACTGCGTGACAGAGCTAGGCGCGTTCCCGCAGCTCCCGTAAGGGGCGTGGCTTCTGTGTCGTAAGAAGCGCGGCTAGCATACTGCGGCTGCGCGGGCCCGCTCATTACATCACAAAAGCCCCGCCCTTTGGACCGGGAGTGTGCTCGGGTTGTTTTCCTCCTCAGAACCCAGGGAAAAGGCAAGGTGAAAACCCTTAAGCTCGTGGCGCGCGTCCGCTCTTCAAAGTGTAGTTTTCCTGGGTGCGGGATCTCTCGGCGCAGCCGGCCGTGACCCGTTTCCTTCCTCTCACCCTCTAGTGGGACGCCCCGTCGCATTTTGCACTCTTCTCGCCCTCCCCCAGCCTTCCCCAACCCACACAGCTAACGTGCCGCCCGGGGCGGGTGCTGAGGGCGGCTCGGTGAACCGGGTCGCTGTAGTCCAGCACACTTGGGAGCTTCCCGTCGAAAATGGATTCGGATAAACATTGAAGTCTCAGAAAACAAGCTCAGGAGGTGCTTTTCAAGGCAAGTGCTCCTAAATCAGAACAAAACAAAAAAATTGGAAAGTTAAGACTCCTGACAAGGTTCTTCCTGTTACTTCCTACCTCAGGGCAAATAAAGTACCTGGAAGTTTTCCTAAGAAAGTTCTCTCCGTTATTTGTACCTGTGAGTTGATATCATTCATCCAAGGCCGAGTACTGTCGCAAAGCTACTGAGTGTCCATTAGGGGCATGCTTACCTCAAATAAGGTATTTGGCTGTCCTAAGAATCCTAGGAAGCTTTGCAGTGTGAATGTGATGGGGTCAGAAGGCTTGAGGGCCAAAGTTCGTGCCCTGGAGAACACTTTCAAAGAACAGAGGCGAAGCATCCAGAAAAGGAATGATCAGAGGGAGGAGAAGCAAGAATATGGTGTCAAAACAAGGGAAGTTTACAGCTTGGTATGGTTTGTCCCCCAAAGTTTGATGGGTGGGAAGCTAGGTCCCCAGTGTGACAACGCTGAGGTGATAGGACTTTTAAGAGGTGGGTCCTTATGGGAGGTAATTGGTTATAAGGGTTCCATTCTGATATGGATCAGTGCTCGTCTTGCAGTATGGTTGAGTCTCACAGGAGTTATCACCATAGCATATTTTTATATAGAGGAGCCAACACATACCTTAGCCCCTTCTGCATGAGGCTATTTCTCTTTACAAATATCCACCACGTTGTGACACAGACAAGGGGGCCCTCACCAGGATGCTGGCATACTGCTGTTTGGACCCTCCATCCACCAGATCATGAGACAAATAAATCATAAAGTACCCAGCCTCAGATATTTTGTTTAAGCAACATGAAAACAACTTACACAGGAGAAAAAAATAACAGCCAAATACTGAGAAAGATTTAGGTGTGGTTAGTACTGAAAAGTGTCAAGAAATTCCATATTCTGACTAGGATTCTCTTGATATAAGGAAAAGCCAGATATCGTCATTAGAAGAATAGGGTTAAATTATTGTGGGCCCAATAGCAGGTGGGAGTCCTAAACTATTGTACCTTAAATAGATAAAAGAAGGGTGCCTTCATATCCTTAGTGATCTAACATCATAGAAACTCAGCCTGCTACTCTAGATAAATAGGATGCATTTGGATAAATTTCATGAAGATTGTACTCCACTTCAAAAAATGAAGTAAAGGCTGGGTGTGGTGGCTTGGGAGGCTGAGGCAGGAGGATCAAGAGTTCAAAGCCAGCCTCAGCAATAGCAAGGCACAGAGTAACTCAGTAAGACCCTGTCTCTAAATAAAACAAAATAGGGCTGGGGATGTGACAGTGGCCAAGTGCCTCTGAGTTCAATCCAGGTGCCAAAAAAAAAAAAAAAAAAAAAATGAAGTAAAGAAATAAAGTTGAAAAGACCCTTGGAAAATTTTAAGAGAACACTCTTTATGCTATAGAATGAAATAATCACCTGGAATAGCTCTCATCATTGCAGCTACAAGTTTAGATCTTAGCTGCCCCAGGAAGGACCATCTCCTTTAAGACAGTGCCCCTGACCACATCAATTTCCATCCAGTTCCCTACTCTAACTACTTCAGTGATGGAAGAAGTCCTCAAATAGACCAGGATACACTGGTGTACCTGGAGTCACTCAGGTATGCCAACCAGTTTGCCCAAAGAATGAAATGTATACATTCTAGGACTGATTGCACATTGTTTCAGGGACATCTATCAAATGGAATACTGTTGAATAACATGTGGTCTTGCAAAGTAAGGTAAAGCTCAAATTGCAGACATAAGGGTATAGATTCAAGCTAGAGCCAGAGAAAGTTCTGTTTGCTGGAGTATGAGCAGTCTTTGCTCATGAGCAGGGTCAGGATGCTGCTTAAACAGCAGCACAGGTTAAAAGGCAGCCATGTGGCCAGGCACAGTGGCACATGCCTGTAATCCCAGTGGTTTAGGAGGCTGAGAGGGAGGATCTCGAGTTCAAAGCCAGCCTCAGCAACTTAGCAAGTCCTTAAACAACTCAGGGAGACCCTATCTCTAAACAGTTACAACAAAAGGGCTGGGGATGTGTCTCAGGGGTCAAGTGCCCCTGGGTTTATCCCCGGTATAAACAAACCAACTGGCCATGTGGAAAGGCCACCTTCAGAAGTTTTTATAAATAACACACACTCTTGTTAACAACCAAGAATGACAGTAGTGGCTCTGCTTTATAATTGCCACTATCTTGTTTTGGAGTAATCTTGAGTATTTTAATCTTGAGTAATCAAGTAATCTTGAGTGCCACCCATAGGTGTATTCTTTAGAAGCATGTAGTGATCAGAAGAAAGTTGAGATTTTCCTATGACTAGTGTCTATATAACACATAATATAGTAGTACCATAGTACTCTAGAATATTCTCTGTAGCCTTCACTAGAAGCAAGGATTTGGTTTATATTATCTTTGGTATCTCAGTGCTTAGAAGCCACTAAATATTGGTAGGTTGTCTGCATAAGCAGCATTTGCCATTTTGCTTAGTTGGTTTAATTAACTCAAGGGTAGATAATTACTCCTGGATCTCTGTACCAAGTATCATACTACTTATATGGCAACCCTTTCTATTAAGATAGTTATTTGACAAATAGACAACCTTGATCAGAAGACTTAATGAGATGATCTATTTATTTATATTTCCGAGAATCCACTATCAACACCATAAACACTGCCTAATCCAGTAGCTTCATCTCTACACAAGAACAAATATGTCCAAGAAAATATTAAATCATGTGTTAGAAACAACTATATAAAGAAAATCTTTGTTGTGAAGAGTAATCAAAGAATATTCTTATGTATTCTAGAACATATGTTCTACATGCTTAACTTCAGACATTGAAAGTATTCACCTGTAAAAGCATAATACCAGACTCTATTGTGTAAATTAATTTAACAAAAGTTGATCATTTTCAGAGTGACCTTTACAAAGATGTAAATGAACCCTTAACACTTAAAACCTCTTTTATAAGATGCTAATTCTGATAATTGCCAATCTGTATTCAATTAGATTTTTTGGTTGCCTTAAACTGTCAATTAAACATTCATTATATGCCAATCACTTTATAGACATGATCTAATTTAATAATATAAACAACTTTATGAGGCAATCAATAGTTACTTGTCCTAGATCAAGTAACTATCAAGTGCTGGAACCAGGATTCAAACACACACCTTCCTTGCTCCAAAGCTGTTAAGCTTAACCTGTTGGACTGTTTCAACTCATTCAACAAAGAATATAGCAACTTACTTTACTTAATCACTAGAGGAAAACATGTTGAGTCCATCTTTTGGCAAGACCAAAGAGTTTGTCTTAAAACACTGCTCAAGATGATGTATCATTGAAGGCTCATGATGAAACAATGAGTTTATTTCTAGCACATCAAGATATTTAAAGGTTTCAGTGCCTTGGTCACTGTTCAACAGTGAGTCGAAGTGGGGTTCCCAGGCATCCCACACTACCCAATATAGATAATATCCAAGGTTTCTTCAGTGTTCCCTGACCCTGGTTGTAAGGATAGTCACATAGCATACCATCAAGCAAGATTTAGTTAAATTAAATCCTAGAAAGATCCCAAGATATGGGCTGGGGTTGTAGCTCATTAAAGTGCTTGCCTTGCATGTGTGAGGCACTGGGTTCAATCCTTAGCACCACATAAAAATAAATAAAGATATTGTGTATCATTCTACAACTAAATAAATATTAAAAAAAAAAAAAAGATCCAAAGATTCACAATGCACTTTGCAATGTACATGTGAGATGGGAGCAGGAGGGTGCATTAGGGTGGTCTTTCCTATTGCTGTGTCAGTTTCTGCTACACCAATGAAAAGGTCTCAGAGCCAGTTTGCAGTTGAATGTATCTTTTTGATATGCCTTCAGGATTCTTCTGATGTTGATCCTGGAAACTGCAGTAGATCAGCAGTTTGCCAAAAACAACTCACATATCATGTCCAAAAAGCCTAAGGAAAATGAAATACAATGGCTCTTGTAATGAATTCTTAGATTCTCGGTTGCTATAGATTAGCCACATCATTCTAAAGTACAGGAAATCAGGAATTGAACAAAGAAAACTTCAAGTGTCAGAAACTTCCAGTATCAATTCAGTATGGATCCCCTGAGTTTTAAAGCAGTCCCTAAAGTATTTTATTAATTTCTTAATGTCTGTCACATATTACTGTACAGGTCACTATGTACCGACGCTGATTTGATTAAAGTCATATTTTAAAAATTTACCCAGTCCATGTATTTTCTCTGAAAAATCTACTCTGAATTTTTCTCAGCATTTAAAAATGAAAACTATCTGGGTGAACTATTTATCATTGTAGATCAGACATCAAACTAAAATTGGACTCTGATTATCTTGGGCAACCTATTGGTCTGTTTTGGATAGGCTTTTATATACAAAAATGGCCATACGTACTAAAGAAGTAATTTCTCATTCATGTTAGAAAATGAGAGTTTCTTAATATCCTTACTTCCCACATTATCAACTGTCAACCAACCAAGGAAACCATGGAAGGAAACATGGAAGGGAAATTTAGGATTTACCTAAATCCTAAATTTTTAATGACCATTGTAGGAGCCTAAATGAAGGTATAAGAATATGTAACATGTTTGTCTTAGTCTAAATCTCTTGAGTTTACTGTTTATTTTCATGTATGAATATCAAGTTCTTATTTCATGTAATTATAGGAAGTACTGCAGCCTTCAGAGTATACATATGATTTCTGGAGAAGTCGTTAATTTTTATGGTAGTTTCCAGTCATATCTTACTCCAAATTCCTATTCCCGGTGCTACCACTCAGTTCTGTCCTTTATATCGTGTCATGCCAACTAGGGACAGAGACCTTGTCTCCTTTATTCTCCAAAGCCGCCTAACACATAGCTTTTAAGTAGAAGAGACTTAAAAATGCAAGAACTCAGGAGGATAGGTACAGCACAGAAATGGAAGCAACTTAAAATTTAGTATCAGAACTCACTTTTAAGGTTCCAGGTCTGTATATATGGAAGAAATATCTGTACAAATGGAAGAGTGTTTGTGTTTTAATACAGGCCATTTCTTACGGGCCTTTTTTTTCTTTTTAGGTCTCAATCAGTCAAGTTCCTTAGGATTGTCTTCGAATTTCCTTTCAAGAGTTTTCTCCTTTTTTCTATTTATTCTTCCTTTCTTGTTTTTCTCCCTTCATAAAAAGCCCCATGGCTTTTTATGAAGCCCTAAGTGACAACCTAAGTGACAACCTGTCCTATGTGTTGCAGATATGAAAGTATACAAGACAAAGTACCTGCATCACTAGAGCTTAGGTCCTAGTGGGAGAGAGAGATAAAATGGAAATAAAATACTTTTTACTATGTGCTATGAAAGAAATCAGGGAGAGGGAATAAAAGAATAACTGTTGAGGTCTTGCTTTGGGTGAGATGGTCAGTAAAGGGCTCTTGGCAGATGTGACATTTTGAAAGAGAAAGGAAAAAGAAACTGGCCACATAAATAATGGGACAAAACCCATTTAATTCCATAAGGAAGTCTAATTTAATTACCTAAGGAAACAGGAGTGAAGATACTCTTCAAAGTTTTATAATAGGAAAAATATTGGAGATAATATAGATGTTTGTGTTAGCTTTATGTCACTGTGACCCAAATGCCTGACAAGACCCACTTAAAGGAGGAGAAGTATCTTTGGCCTCATAGTTTCAGAGGTTCAATTCATGGTCAGCCAACTACATCACTTTGGGCTTAAGACAAGCTGGAGCATCATGGCTGAATCATGGCTGAAGAGCCCATCAGAGGAAAGTTACTCAGCTGGAGGTGGCCGGGAAACAAAGAGAAGGGAAGGGACTGCAGGAAAGATATACCCTTCTAGGGCATTCCCCCAGTGACTCACCACCTATAGTCATGCCCCATCTGCTTACAGTTACCACCTCAGTCCACTCAAACTAGGATGAGGTTACAGCTCTCAATCTAATTATTTCACCTCTAAATATTCCTGCATTAACACAGGAGCTTTGGAGGGACACCTCATGCCCAAACCATAACAATGATCATCTTAAGGGGTAAAGATAAGCAAAAAATAAACCTGTCTTAATCTATTTCTGCTACTATAACAAAGTTTCTGAGGCAGGATACTTTATACAGAAAAAAAAGGTTTATTTAGCTTATAGTCATAGAAATTGAAGTACATGGCACCAGCATTTACTTGCTTTGGGTGAGGGTCTAGTGGCAGATGGCATCACAATGATGGGTGCATGTGTAAGACTGGCAAGCAGCACATGCAAAAGAGGCATTCACAGGAGGTAGCAGGCTCCCTTATAATAACATTCTTTCTGGAACTAATCAAGATTTCCAAGTTGAATTGACATTGTTTTGTTCTCTTTTTCCTGATCATTGAAGCCAACTTTTCCAGAATTTGTATTGATTGATGATATCTGTACAAATGGAAGAAAAATATTTTCTGTGTTTCAAAGTTTTAAGCAAATAATCTGAGAAGTATTTTTCAGAAATGTTTGATATTGTCTTCATAGTGCTGCCTATAATGAAATCTCAAAGGCACACACACACATATAAAGTAACTTTATGAGTAATGGGTGCATTAATTAGCTTAATTGTGGTAATATAAAAGCATATATAAAAGTATCAAGTTAAATATTAAATATATGCACTTTTGTCAATTGTATTTCACTAAAGCTTAAAAATGAAAGATTTTTCAGTCAACATTGTGAATGCTGGTAAAAACAGACAAAACAAAAACTACTTTGGATATGTGTACGTGTGTGTGAGTGTGTGTGTGTGTGTGTGTATAAATTCTGGAATATAAAATTGGGCATTGAAAACCAATGGAGCTAAACTAGATTTCTAAAATTGAGGAAGTGCTTTATTTTATTTTATTTGCTCCTTTTAGTTATACATGACAATAATGTGTATTTTGACATATTTATACAAACCTGAAGTATGTCTTATTCTAATTGGGATGCAAGTCTTGTGACTGTATGAGCTGTAGAGATTCACAGTGGTATATACATATCTGTACGTAGGAAATTTATGTTAGATTTAGGCCACTGTCTTTCCTATTCCTATCCCCATCCTGTCCCTTCATTCTCCTTTGTCTAATCCATTTTTTTTCCCTCTGTCTCTTTGTTGTGTGTTAGCATCCAGATATCAGAGAGAACATTTGACCATTGGTTTTTGGGGATTGTCTTATTTCATTTAGCATGATAGTCTCCAGATTCATTCATTTACCAGACAAAGTCATAAAGTCATTCTTTTTTTATGGCAGAGTGATATTCCATTGTGTACATATACCACATTTTCTTTATCCGTTTTATCCGTTCTTCTGTTGAAGGATAACTAGGATGGTTCTGTAGCTTAGCTATTGTGAATTGAGCAGCTATAAACATTGAAGTGGATGTGTCACAATAGTATGCTGATTTTAACTCTGTTTGATATATACCTAGGAGTGGTATAACAAGGTCAAATGGTGTTTCCATTCTGTTGGGGCAGGCCCAAAATGGCTGTAGTTAGGTTCCCTTACTGCAGCTAAGCTATATTTTCAGCGTGTGGCCAGAGCTAGGATCCTGCTATGTTATGATTAGTTAAGGCCAGAAACACTTTGAACATTAACTTGTGAGACACCCGCCCCCCCTTATGTAATCTGTTGGCAGTGTTAAAAGGGCATATAAAAAGGGAAAATAATTGGGGTGAAATGGGCTAATGGGGGGACTAATGGAGACAAAATGGGGGGAAAATGAGAATTAAAATGGACCTGGCTGGGAGCTGGAGCTGAAGCTGGGGGCTGGCTAATAGCTATGGCTGCCCCTGAATAAAGGATGACCAGTATTCCCACTGTGCCTCACATCTTCTTTCAATTGCTCAATCTTTGAGCTTTGTTTCCTGGGTCAGAGCCTCTGCACAACACATTCCTAGTTTCCTCTGCATAATACATTCCTAGTTTTTTGAGGGATCTTCATACTGCTTTCCAGAGTGATTACACCAATTTGCAGTCCTACCAGAAACGTACAAGTGTACCTTTTCCCCACATCCTCACCAACATTTGTTGTTGCTTGTGTTCTTGATAATTGCCATTCTGACTGGAGTGAGATGAAATGTCAGTGTAGTTTTAATTTGCATTTCTCTAATTGCTAGAAATATTGAACATTTTTTTGTTTATTTGTTGACCATTTGTATTCTTCTGTGAAGTGTCTGTTCAGTTTGCTTGCCAATTTATTGATTGAGTTATTTGGGTTTTTGGTATTAAATTTTTTGAGTTCTTCATATATTCTGGAGATTATCCATGTGAGATACTAGTAGCAAAGATTTTCTCCTACACTGTAGGCTCTCTCTTCCCATTCTTGATTGTTTTCTTTGCTGTGAAGAAGCGTTTTAGATTAATACCATCCCATTTATCGATTCTTGATTTTACTTCTTATACTTTATGAGTCTTATTGAGGAAGTTGATTCCTAAGCCAACACAGTGGAAAGTTTGGCCTTTTTTTCTTCTAGTAGGTGCAGTGTCTCTGGTCTAATTCCTAGGGTTTTGATCCACTTTGAATTGATTTTTGTGCGAGGTGAGAGATAGGGGTTCAATTTCATTCTCTATATATGCATTTCCAGTTTTCCCAGCACCATTTGTTGAAAAGCCTTTCTTTTCTCTGAAGTATGTTTGTGGAGCCTTTGTCTAGTATGAGATAACTGTATTTGTATGAGTTTGTCTCTGTGTCTTCTATTCTGTTCCATTGGTCTTCATGTCGATTTTTGTGCCAGTACCTTTCCGTTTTTGTTGCTCTAGCTCTGTAATATAGTTTAAGGTCTGATATTGCTTCACTTTTCTCACAAGGATTGCTTTGGCTATTTGGGCCTCTGTTTAATTAATGTAGTGGTGCACATCTGTAATCCCAATGACTCAGGAGACTGAAGTAGGATCTCAGGTTCAAGGCCAGCCTGGGCAATTTAGTAAGACCCTGTTCCAAACTAAAAGAAATAAAAAAGGACTGAGAGTGTTGTTCAGTGGTATCCATATCAGGAAAAACAAAAGAGAGAGACATCTACCCTTGAAGTAAATTCAGGTATAAAATACAATAACATTAACTATAGTGACCATGCTGTATATTAGATCTCCAGAACTTATTAATCTTGAATAAGTGAGACTTTGTACTCTTTGGTCAACATATTCCCATTTATCCCTTCAATCCCCCATAAGGGATTGAACCCAAGGGTGCTTAACCATTGATCCATATTCCCAGCCAGCCCTGCTTTCTTTCCCTCATATTTTTTAATTTGAGACCAGGTCCCACTAAGTTACTCAGGGCCTCACTAAGTTGCTGAAGCCTTGAACTTGTGATCCTCCTGCCTCAGCCTCCTGAGCTGCTGGGATTATAGGAATGAATGTACCATTCTGCCTGGCCCATTTGAGTTTTAATTTTTTGACAATTCTATTGTGTTTTTATTAATGTGTTATTGTGATACATAATATTGAGTTCACTTTGACATAATCATACATGCATAGAATATAATTTGCTTCACTTCAGTTCCTAGAACTTCCTCTTTCCCTCCTGTCTCCCTCTCTCTGTCCCTCTTCCTCTACTCTCCTGGTCTTCTTTCTATTTATTTTTAGTTTATTTTTTAAATTGGTGCTTCATAGAATATATAAAGGTGAAATCCACTGTGGTACAGACACATATATACATAGCACTTGGTCAATTTCTTTCCACTTTTCCTACCTTTGCCTCCCAGTCCCCCTCTCCCTCCCCCTCTATCGTCTTCCTCTACTCCACTGATACCTCTTCTATTTTCATGGGATTTCACCACTCCACCTTTTTCCCCTTATTTTGGTTGGGTCTAGCAGCCACATAATGACACAAAGCATTCGACTATTGAGTTTCTGGGTCTGGTTTAATATATATAGCAGTGCAATTCACAATAGCCAAGTTTTGAACCAACTGTGTGCCCATAAACAGATGAATGGTTAAAGAAGACATGGTATATATACACAATGGAATTTTACTCACTCATAAAGAATAATAAAATTATAGTACTACAGTAAAATGTATGAAAATTGAGAACACTGTGCTAAGCGAAATAACCCTTTTTATTTTTTAATTCTAGATAGGATCTCACTAGGTTGCTCAAGACTGGCCTTGAACTTGCAATTTTCCTGCTTCAGCCTCCCAAGTCACTGGGAGAAACACAGTATCTAGCTAGCTATGAGTTTCTTATATGGGTATTAATTATTTATCATATATATGATTTAGAAATTTTTCCTTCTCCAGTTGCCTTTTCATTTTGCTTCTGTGCAGTACCTTTTTTAGTTTCAAGTTGCCCCACTTGTTTATTTTTGCTTTTGTTCCCTTATCTATTAAGCATTTAAGGAAGAATTAAAATCAGTTCTGGTGTATGGATGAATACTGCATTATGAATCCCATTATTACATATAATGCACCATAAGAAACCCAAAATCTATAGAACATCTTCCATAAAATAGAGAAGGGAATACTTGACAATTCATTTTATGAAGCATTACCCTAATACCAAAACCAGACAAAGACAATACAACAAAAGAAAATAGCAAAACAGCAATATGTAAAAAAGAATTATATGATGAACAACTAGTATGCTTCAGGAACAAAAGTCTGGTTCAACATTTGAAAATCCAATCAAAGAAGAATGACATGGAAAAATTAGTTTACAGTATTTCAGAACTTATTACATAGCTATAGTAGTGAGGTGTGTGTGGTATTGACCCAGTGGTCAATATGGAGATCAATGAAATAGTACGTAGAATTTGTGAGTAGACTCATACAAATATGCCTGACTTGTTGCAAAAGTGCCAAAGAAATGCAATGGAGAAATGATAGCCTATTTTAAAAAAATGGTACTGTAGCAACTGGACATCCATAGACAGACAGACAGACACACACACACACACACACACACACACACACACACCTGCTGCGCGAACAGCACGCTAGCTTCATACTAGAGGTTCTAAACATAGAAGTTAACTAATGAGATCAAAATAAAGACACATAAACTCAATTTACCTTTTTCTTGCCCAGCTAAGAGACGGCCCTTCCCGGCTCCTGCTTCGAGCCACCTGATGTGGTAGCGAGGTTTACACAAGAGACCAGCAGGAGAGAGGGGAGAGCACGCCAAAGAGTGGGCTTTTATTGGGGAACAAAAAATTCAGGGGAAAATTCCATCCAATGAAGGTCGAGGGGGATAGCATTCCAAGGTCAGGGTCACTGATTGGTTTCAGGGTCAATGGTCAGTCACACCCCCACACGGACAGGCTCTCGCACCTGAAAAGGGTGGGGATAAAGCTCTGACACAGCTGGCCTGAGTGCCTCACACGCAGTCAGGGTGATACCCAATCATGTGTGAGAATGGCTTCACACACACACATACACACACACAAATGATCCTTGACCTAAACGTCAAGATTTATCTCAAATATTTCCGGGACTTAAATGCAATATCTAAAACTATAACAATTTTAGAAAAACAGCAGAAAGTCTTCAGAATATAGGACAAAGTGTTCTTCAATTTATACTGAATGCTGTACCGATTAAAAATGGATAAATTTGATCTTTTAAAAACGTGAAAGTTCATGTGAAGAGGATGAAAGACAAGGTACAAGCAGGGAGAAAATATTTGAATAGCCTACATTTCACAAAAGACTAGTATCTAGGCTGGGTGTGGTGGCACGTTCCTGTAATCTCAGCGGCTCAGGAGGCTGAGGCAGGAGGACTGCAAGTTCAAGACCAGCCTCAGCAATTTAGCAAGGTCCTAAGCAACTTAGAGAAACCCTGTCTCAAAAATAAAAAAATAAAAAGGGCTGGGGTAAGGCAAGTATGAGGGGAGGTTGGGCACTGAATTTTTAGGCCAAAGACTGATATTACAAACTATTTGCTAACTATAGAACCTTGGGCACATCAGTTAACTGCTCTTAGATTCACTTTCTTCATCTGTTAATTGAGAAGAATGTCTGTGCTGCCTACCTCACAGGGTTGTTGTGAGGGTCAAATGAGAATGTATGTGAAAGATTTGTAAATTAAAATTTTAAAAAAGGGCTGGGGATGTGGCTTGGTGTTTAGTACCCCTTGGTTCAATCCTTGTTACTAACAAAACAACAAAAAACTTATATCTAGAATATATGAAGAATCCTCAAGTCATAACAGTAAAAGCAAAGAATCCCCTAAGAAAATGGCCAAAAAACATGATGAGACGGAGGACTGAAAAATGGAAACCATTATTAGATATTACTACTCTGGAATGCTGTGGGGAGGGAACCTAGCCAGAGGCCAGCATTGCAAGCTCTTATCAGGGAACTCTGGAATGGGCTGGACCAGCTGATGCCATTCACTATTAGAATGGTTAAAATTCAAAATAAGGGACTGGGTTTGTGGTTTGGTGGGTTTATCCTTGCTTGGGTTTGATTCTCAGAACCACATATAAATAAATAAATAAAATAAAGGTCCATTGACAACTAAAAAAAAAATTATAATAGGGACAACGCCAGACACTGATGTAGATACAGAAAACCTGGATTCACTCATATGCAGCTGGTGGGAATGTAAAATATGTAAAATGATATAGCCATCCAGTAAACAGTTTGGCAGTTTCCTAAAAAAAAAAAAAAAAAAAATTAAACATGTGGTAGTCATGGCAGCACATACCAGTAATCCTAGTGAGTCGGGAAGTTGAAGCAGAAGGATTTCAATTTCAAGGCCAGGTTAGGGAGACTCTATCTCAAAAAAAAATGGGATATAACTTGGGGTAGAGCACCCCCAGGTTCAATCCTCAATTCCCCTTCCCCCTAAATTAAACACACCCCCAGAAATTTCACTCTTGGGCACTTATCCCAGTGGATGTTCTGTAATAACAGAAAAACCTGTGCCTAAATGTTTATAGCAGCTGTAATCATAATATCCCTAAACTGGAACCAATCCAGAGGTCCTTCAGTGAGTGAATGATTAGACAAATTGTGGTACAGTCAGACCTTTGAACACTACTCTGCAATAAAAATGCGCACAACCCTGATACACAGCTGGATAAACTGCCAGAGAATTATGGCAAGTGAGAAAAAGATAAAGCGAATCCAAAAGGCTACATATAATATGATCCATTTAATTAATATTCTTGAAATGACAAACATATAAAAGGGGAGAATGATTCAGTGGGTGTCAGGAGTTAAGGAGGGGAAGAGGGTGAAAGGGTTGTGTGTAGCTGTTAGAAGGGAATGAGATGGCTCATGGATTCTTGGGTGATTGTGTTGATTATACCAATGTCAATATCCTGGTTATGGTAATATACTTCAGTTTTCCAAGATTTTACCACTGGGAGATCCTGGTTGGATGGTTTACGTCTTTAATGTCCGCTAAAAAATTGGAAGCTTGTGCCCAGCCCATGGTGCTATTAGAAAGTGGTGTAACCCTTAGGAGGTGGGGTCTTGTGAAAAGTTAGGTCTGGGGGATGTGCTCTTGTAGGGGATTTTGGGACCCCATACTTCCTCTTCCTCTATCTTTGCTTCCTGGCTGCCAAGAGATGATCAGCTTCCTCTGCTACTGCCTTGCCACAGGCCCCAAAGCAATGGGGCCAACCAACCACCAACTAAAGTCTTCCAAATTGTAAGCCAAAATAAACCTTTCTTCTTTTTTTCTTGGGTGTTTTGTTATAGTACTGCAAAACTGGCTAACACACTGGATAAAGAATATTTCTTTGGGATTTCTTTTGCTGTGACTACATGTGAAATGCTAAAAATCTCAAAATAAAAAGTTTCCTTAAAAAACAGACCACGAAGGAGGATGACTGTGGGGGTGAGGTAAGAGATTATGTACTGGCAAAGGAAAAGGGTTCAGGAGGGAGGGCAGGTAGGGGGATGCAGAGCTATTGGCCTGCTGGGCACCAGGGGTTGATAAACAGCTGCCAAGGGTGCCCAAGCACCACTGGGCTGGTGTGCAGATATTGCTCTACTAGCATTCACTGTTCACCTCCTAGCCATGCCTTCACCTTGGGATGAACACCTGCATCTGGATCTGAAGGCGAGGCTGTTTAGGGGCTCGGCCTTAGTCTAGTGCCGCTGGGCTTCACAGTACCTGGAAGCAACTACAGTAACCACAGGCACCCTCCTATCCCCTCCACTGAAGGCAGTTCCCTGGAGAAGGTGTCAGTGCTCATGGGCTTGGTGATTGCAGAGGAAAGGCAGGAGCCCATATTCTTGGAATTCACAAGCCCCATAGTGTGATGTGTGGTAGTGGGCATTGCCTACATTAGCGATTATCACCACCAAGGTTTTTTTCTGTTTTCTTTTGGCACTGGGGATTGAACCCAGGGGTGCTCTACCACTGAGATACATCAGACCCAGCCTTTTTTGTTTTTATTTAGAGATAGGGTCTCACTAAGTTGCTTAGGGCCTCTCTAAGTTGCTAAGACTGGCCTTGAATTTGAGATCCTTCTGCCTCAGCCTCCTAAATCACTGAGGTTACAGGTGTGCAGCATACCAGGCCCACCACTGTACCTTCAAAAGAAAGAATTCCTTGATGGATGAAAATTTGAAACAACAGCAGGAGTTTTCAAGCCTAGGTTGTTCCAGCTACTCACCAGAGTTTGCAAATAGTCATGACAAAGATGATCAGGCTCTAAATTGTCATTAGGTAGTGAAAGTACTGTCCCCATATGGAAGAGCAGATATTGTGAGAGCTGCTTAGGACTTTTGCCCATTTAAATAGTTTCCCTGATCCTGGTTTAGTATTGAAGCTTGGTCCTGTGGACTAAACATTATACTTTGTTCCCAAGTGAATCAGATTGACTAAGATTGTCTTTGTCTTCCTATTTAGACACCAGTATTGAGGACTTTGTCTCTGCCCTTCCTCAATATGTATCCCATGAACAGTATCTGGGTAACTAGTGATCCTAAACAGTCCTAAAATTCATTTGGAAGAATAAAAGATCCAGAATAGTCAAAAAATTCTAAGCCAAAAAAATAAAAAATAAAAAAATAAAAATGAAGCTATGCTGGAGGCATCACAATATCTTGATTCAAATTATATTACAGAGCTATAGTAACAAAATTGCACAGTACTGGCATAAAAACAGATACATAAACCAATGGTACATAATAGAAGACACAAATAAATCCACACATCTGCAATCTTCTGATCTTTGACAAAGGTGCCAAAAACATACATTGAAGAAAGCCTTTTTACCAAATGGGGCTGGGATAACTGGTTGTTATATATAGAAGGATGAAACTAGACCCTTATTTCACTCTGAATAAAAGTCATCTCAAAATGGATCAAAGAACTCAGAATTAGAACAGAAACTATGTAACTCCTAGAAGAAAACAGGGCCATTGCTCCAACTTTTAGAAACAGGAAATGATTTTCTAAATAGCCCCTTAAACAGAAAATTATGTCAAGAGTTAATAAATGTACATTACAGAACATGAAAGAAAAAAGTAAAGGAAGGCTTTGGAAGATGGAAAGATCTATCATTTTCTTGGATTGACAGAATTAATATTGTCAAAATGGCTATACTGGGCTGGAGTTGTGGCTCAGTGGGTGGAGTGCTTGCCTAGCATACATGAGCCACTGGGTTTGATCCCCAGTACCACAATAAAAAAACAACTAAATAAAAATATTGTGTTCATCTACTACTAAAAAAATTAATAATGGCCATACTATCAAAAGTGATATACAGATCTAATGCAATTCCTATTAAAATTCCAATGATGTTCTTCATAGAAATAAAAAAATCAATCATGAAATTTATTTGAAAAACAAGAGGCCCAGAATAGCCAAAGCAATACTAGCAAGAAATTGAAGCAGGAGGCATCACTACAGAACTATAGTAACAAAATAGCATGGTATTGTCATAAAAACAGACATTAAGACCAATGGAACAGAATAGAAGACACAGTCATACCCACATAAATACAGTAATCTCATATTAGACAAAGTTACCATAAACATACATCAGAGAAAAGCTAACCTCTTCAACAAATGTTGCCAGGAAAACTGGAAATGCATATGTAGTAGGATGAAATTGAACCTCTCTTTCTCACCCTGCACAAAACTCAAAGTGGATCAAGGACATAACCTTTTGGTGGAGTGTTTGGATCTTCCAAGTCTAAGATCATATCATCTGCAAACAGTGATAATTTGACTTCTTCCTTTCCTATATTTGTCCTTTTTATATCCTTCTCTTGCGTAACTGCTCAAGCAGACTATTTTTGAGGGAAAAAGTTGTCCTGGTAACTTCTCATATGCTTATATAAAAACAGTTAATGGAAAAATTTTAACCAACTTTGAAGCATACTACATAGTATACTACTCTTTGCACAAAATAAGAATCAAAACTTATTTTTCTTTTCTAGGAAAATATCCACCTTTACTATTGGGATTACAACTTTTGTTCAGTTTTTGACTGCCTAATTCAATATCTAAGTTTTTTTTTTTATATTCTGTATTTCAGTACAGTTAGAATTCTTTTTCAAATGTTCTTCACAACCCAGAACACAGATACCAAAGCAACATTCTCAAGTCACCTTGTTTAACTATAAAGAAGTAAGAAATGAAAATGGATGGGTTTCTGAAGATGAGTACTCTCTCTGCTCTGAAGATGAGCAAGCTTTCAACATTTAAGCAGAATAGAACTCCACTCCTGAAGTTCCTTCAAACTGAAAATACTTCCACCTAATAAGTCAATCAATATATTGTTCCTAAAAATGAAAGTTTGATTACTAGGAAAAACTGAACAAAAAATATTTTCCTCACCCCAAACAACCACCCAAATGGCTCTCATCACCCCCTCTGAACCCACAAAGAGGGAAGCAGTAGGGTCTAAAGGCTTTAAATCAGAAATCTTGGCTTCTAAAACCCTGGTGCTATTTATTCAGAGTGGTAGGTCTATGTACTGTGGGAGGCCAACCTTACACGTGACTGGGTTACACTCCCCGGCTGGGTGCTGAGGCACTCAGTTGCAGAAATGTGGCACAGCTTTCCCCACCCTTCTTGGATTGGAGGGTCAGTGTCTCGTGCATGGGTGTATCTTGCTACAGCCCCATGGGTGAAGCTACGCTCACCTGTTCCTTTGTAATATAACCCCTTGCCCTGTTTAGGATAGAATCTTCCATGGAAGTGCCTTGTGTGTGTCCCCTTCTCTTACTGTGCCCTTGGGTGTGGCCTACCCAGGTGTCAGTCAACCTGCTGACAGTGGACATCATGAAGATAGAATCAGCCCCCTGAAACCTGACCCCTTGCCTCATTTGAATAGCTTCCCTCAATAAAAGGGGTCAGCGCGTGCTCTCGCTCTCTCTTTCTGCAGACCCTTAAGGTCAGAGGAGCCGTCACAGCAACCCCAAATAAAAAGATATTTGTGTCTCTTGTGTGGTTATTTCGTGCAGCCCAGTAAGCCCAGTTCAACTGGAGTGACCCCTGAGCCTTTTAGTCTTGAGAACAGAAACCCGGCAATGTACTATGTTCTCTAATACTTCCCTCATTATTTTATTTTATTTTTTGTATATAAGAGAGATTTTAATTTGCCTAAATTGTTTAGAATATTAAGTGAAATTCAATCAAAATCACAGAATTTTTTTATAAAATAATAGTAACTAAGACCATACAACCTGAAAAAAAAGATTAATGGTAGAGAAAACTATAGCAGAACTAAAGACACTTAGAAATAATTATGATAAAGCCAGAACACTTCAAATTTCTAATGAAAATATGACTACTTAGTAAATACTGATGATAGAATGATTTATGAACAAAAATATTTGTATAACTGCATTACAATATATAAAATCAATTACAATGCATTAATGACCTAATTATAAATGCAGTTAATATCTTAAAAAATATGAGCAATTAATGTCAGGCCTCAAAATAAGATTTTTAAGTAAAAACATGCTAAAATAAGATTTTTAAAGTAAAAATATTTTTAAGTATTCTCAACATCCTAAAATATTCATTTGATGATTATTCTTTTTTTAATTAATTTTTTATTTATATATGACAGCAGAATGCATTAAATTCTTACTACACATATAGAGCACAACTTTTCATATCTCTGGTTGTATACAAAATATATTCACACCAATTCGTGTCTTCATACATGTATTAGATAATAATGATCATCACATTCCACCATCATTTCTAACCCCTGCCCCCCCATTCCCCTCCAACTCCTCTGCCCTATCTATAGTTTGTCCATTCCTTCCATGCTCCCTCTCCCTACCCCACTATGAATCAGCCTCCTTACATCAGAGAAAACATTTGGCATTTGTTTTTTGGGGGGATTGGCTAACTTCCCTTAGCATTATCTTCTCTAATTCCTTAGAAAAGTTGGGATGGAACCACCATTTGACCCTGTGATCCCACTTCTCGGTCTATACACAAAGGACTTAAAATCAGCATACTACAGTGATGCATCCATTTCAATGTTTATAGCACCTCAATTCACAAGAACCAACCTAGGTGCCCTACCACAGATGAATGAATAAAGAAAATGTGGTATATATAAACAATGGAATATTACTCAGCCATAAAGAATGAAATTATGGCATTTGCTGGTAAATGGATGGAACTGGAGAATATCATGCTAAGTGAAATAAGCCAGTTCCCCAAAACCAAAGACAGGATGTTCTATCTGATATGATAACTCATATGATGCTAACTCACAATAAGGGAGGGGAAGATTCGTTGTTCATTGAACTAGACATAGGGGAAGAGAGGGAAATGGGAAATGGAAAGAATGATTCATACAGATATTTTCTATCCACATCTATGAATATATGATGAATGTAATTCAGCATCATGTACAACAACAATTATGGGAGACTAACTAGAATAAGTCATACTTATTTGTATATATATAAAATCTCAAAATATACTCTACTATCATGCAAAAAAAGTTTTAAAAACAGAATGGGAGAAAATCTTTGCTAGATACTCTTCTGACAGATATTTATATCTAGAATATATAAAGAACTAAAAAATCTTTACACCAAAAAAAAAAAAATTACCCAATTGATAAATGGGCAAGAGAGCTAAACAGACAATTTTCAGAAGAAATACAAATGGACAACAAATATATGAAAAAATGTTCAGCATCTTTAGCAATTAGGGAAATGCAAACTAAAGCCACACTGAAATTTTATTTCATCCCACTTAGTATGGCAGTCTAAGTGGGATGAAATAAAATAAAATAGAATACAAATAATGAATACTAGAGAAGGTTTAGAGTAAAATGAACACTTTTAGACTGTTGGTGGGATTGCAAATTCGTTCAACCATTATGGAAGTCAGTATGAAGTTTCCTCAAAAGATCGAATGAAATTACTCTTACTAATGGCTGTTGTGAGACAATAAATGAAGATTGAGAAGGTTTTTTGAAAAAATGAACCTGTTCCTCTTTGAAATAACATCTGAGATTTTTATTCAGTAAATCCAGTGATGACTTTGTACAGAACATTAAGTAAGATTGAGGCCTCTATGGGGAATACCTCCAAAGTCTACAAAAAATAATTGAAATAATCTTACATCCTCTCTTTTATGAAAGAACAGTGTTATTACTATTATTTTTAAAATGAACAAATGATACCGGAATATGCCTGTAATTCCAGTGCCTCTGCTGCAGGAGAACTGCAGGTTCAAGGCTAGCCTCAGCAATTTGGTGAGGTCTGTTTCAAAATAAAAAAAAAATAAAATAAAAAGGGCGGGGATGTGGCTCAGTGGTTAAGTGCCCTGGGTTCAATCCCTGGAACCAAACAATAATTTTTAAAGAAACTAAAAATGGTCCAGGGATATAGATCAGTGGTAAAGTGCCCCTGGATTTAATTATGAGTACTATAATCCATCAGTCAAATAAATGATCTTTTGACAGGTGTTTGAAAAAATAGACCACCAAGGAATATGGAAAATGAATAACATGCAGGATGAATATACCACCTATGTATGTTTTTATCCTAAAAACTTATTCTTTACCTAAATAAGAAAGACCATCTTCGAGGCTTTGTTTTGTTTTCTCTGCAGTGCTGGAGCTCCAACTCAGGGTCTTGTGCATGTTAGGCAAGCACCCCACTGAGCTCCACCCCAGCCTCCATCATTTTCAATTGTAATAGGAGAAACTTGAGACTCGGAAACACTAAGTTCTGTGATCACAGTTAGAGGATGAAGACAGGATGGAACACAGTTGTCTCTGAAGGTAGAAGTTGCCTCTGTGGAAAAGGAGTCTTTTCCATGTAGGAAGCATTATGGGAGAAAGAAGGAGGGTAGGACTCAAGTCACCCTAGTGGAGTGGCTGAACACCTGCCCTGCCCCCTGGCTTCTCTATAGTTATGGGTTCCATCTGAGCCACAAGCACAATGCAGAAAGGGATGAGGCTGTGGTCATTCAATTAATTACATATTTTATTCTCACTCAATTGGATGGGGAAAGGAAAGAATCACAAGTTACAGAGTTGGATTGTTCTGTTGCAGGGTGGGGTACCCTGGAAGGTTCACGTTCCAGAGTTCCCATCTGGGTGCCTGAGGATTTTCCATGAAGATCACAGGTAGAGGGACCCACAGCAGCTCCTCAAAGGAAACAGAGGCACCGCAGTCCTCGGGCTGGTGTTCAAGAGGTAGCAAGTCAGCAGCAACATCTGTACAGAGAAGACCTGAGAGAGGGCGCACAGAGAGCTCAGGACATGTCACCCACCTGAATCCTTGCCTATGACATTGCCTGGCCCTGGGTTTGTGTCCATTCTCAAAAAGTCTATGAGCAAAGTCCCTCAGGTCACTCTTTGGGGATTTAACTAATAGAAGAAATAGGAGAAAGAGGGACAGTTGGACCAAAAGAGGCCTGTCCTATACTGTATATAGAGGGACCCTGTGGGCAGGATCCTGTCCTATCATTCCCTGCCCTGAGGATTAGGCCAGCTGATACAATTCACAAAAGGACCTTGAAGCTGAGTACAGAAAGAGACAAACCTGAGAGGTCATGGTCTTCCTGTCTGTACCCCAGGATTCTGTGCAGGGCTTCTCCATAAGGACAAGGCAGCGGTTCACTTCTTGGTCTCTTGTTGGCCTCACAGATAGTCCAGTACAGATCCTGCAAACTTGTCAGCATGTGGGAACATTTTTTCCAGCTCTTCTTTATGCCTCTCTGATTAAGACGCTGGGAAATTGCTTTTGATATTACATGATTATTCTTCACTCATGTTCAAGAAATTCCCATTCTTGCAGGAAACTCTGGATTTCTTGGTTGTTCCACGGTTTAACTGAGTGCACTGCAAGGAATAGAAGAATGTGGGTGTACTTTGGCATCACTCACGTGCACGTATTAGGGGGTCTCAGAGGCCCTTTCTCTATAGTGGCAGGCCCAAACATGGCTTTATTTCAATTAGTAGAATATGATAAAAATCTTTAATGATGAGAAGTCCTGGATGCAGCATCTGCTTTAGTCCCCATGTCCAAAATATATAGTCATTGAGACAAGTCGGGAAAACATGGGAAAGTATGTATGTTCAAGTTTCATAAAATAAATTTCAGAGAGTAGAATAGATAGGGCCTTGATGGTACATTTGCTGCTGGTAAAGATTCCCCTGATGTGGGACTACTCTCTCCCACCCCACAAGTGGAACCTTTCACCACTTCCAGGTGTCCAGGGCTGTGGGCAAAGATAAAGATCCCAGAATGCTGAGGACAGTCCTGTCATCCCCAGAGCTATCCCCTCCTAGGGGACTAGGCTGAGCACAGACTCAGAAAGATGAAGGTGGGATAGAACATTTTTTTTCTACCCAAATATGACACAGAACATTATACCTGAGAGCTTTCCTGGTTTCTTGTTTTCTTTTCCCTTCTTTAGCACCTGGGTATTTCTGGAAATTTTATCCTATAGCATGATTTTCTAATTAAAAGAATGAAAAGATCAAAGTTTTATTTTTATAATAGGAATGTCTTAATGACTTACCTGAATCAGCCAATCAGAGCACTGGAAATAGTTTTCTCTTAAGAATAATCTGGAAACACATGTATATCTTAAAATAATGGAGGACCTCAGTTACAAACACAAATCCGCGTAATTCCCAGGCTGGAGAGCAAAGAGAAAAAAACTCCAGTGTTGCTGGTGTTTGGAGATGAGAACATGGGAGAGTGAAGTGTTCTAGATATCACAGGGACAAGTACAGTACAAAGAAGCAGCATTGGGGTAAGGGTGGGGAGAAGGAAAGAGAAAGAGCTTTGTAGATATTCAGAAAAATCCCCTGGCCAAGTAGAGGCCAGTGCATGAATGAGGGGAACTGGCCCTGGGATTGTGTCCATTCTCAACAAGTCTATGAGCAAAGACTTTCTATGGTAAGAACCAGCAGAAAGGAACAGTCTGGAATATTCCTTGTGTCACTCAGGCCCTAGAAGAATATGTCACCAGCTGCCAGAGTGAAAAAAAAAAAAAAACAACACCATAATCCAAAGGGCTTTGAAGATAGTGCAAAAGGATATTGCCTAAGGGGTTGGTTCAAATTATGCATACTAAAGTTTGTTCCGATGTCAATTAACAAAGATTCAGCACAATTTTCCAAAGCATCAATTCATTTCCAAGTAAAAACACATCACAAAATACTGCAAAATCCAACAGTAGTCAAGTGAACACAAAATACCAAGCCCCTGATAATGTAAAATGCCCAATATGGACCTCCTAAGTAAAATTATTAGGCACGAAACAAAAAAATATAATTCACTGTTGTAAAATCAATTAAGAAACCCAAGAAAAGACACAGATGATGGGATTTTAGAAAGACTTTAAAGTAGCTGTTGTATATTTCCCATGGCCAAACATGTAGAGGAAGCAGAAGCAAAAGAGGTTACAAATAGGAAGACAAAGAACCTAAGTAGAACTTTTGAGGATGAACTATCAAACAGACACACAATCCCATTAAAACCAGAAATTTGCCAGGAGAGGTGGTGGCGTGGGGCTGTAATCCCAGCTGCATGGAAGGGTGAAGCAAGAAGATCACAAGTCTGAAGTCAGCCTTAGGAACTTCATGAGACCCTGTCTCAAAATAAAAAATAAAATCCCAGATACTCCTGGGGCGGAGGCAGAAGGATTTCAAGTTCCAGGCTGACCTGGGCAACTTCTCGAGACCCTGTATCAATATAAAAATAAAAAAGGACTGGGCAGGCAGCTTAGTGGCAGAGCACATAACTGGATTTAGTCTCCAGCACCACAATAAATAAAGTCAATAAGGTAAAAATCAAACCGAGAATTTGTGAAGGAATAAACTGTAAAGAAGGCAGCATAGAATAGCTGTTAAGGTCATAAACTCAATAGGCAGCATGTAAGGTTTTCCCAGCTCTGAAAATTGCAGGCATGGGTCCTTCAGACAAGGTAGTTAGTCAGGTCTGTGCCTCAGTTTCCGTTGCTGTAAAACGAGTATAGTAATAACACCTTCCATCAGGTTCACTAGGAGGATCCAGTGAGTTAATGTTTGTAGAGAGGTACACAGGGTACACATGTTAGTGGTTGGAAAAGTTCTTGTGAGATAAAAAAGTACAATCCAGCCGTCCTCCCATAAAACACAGGAACTAGGTTCCCTCCAACTTACCTCCATTTTTATTCCTCCTGGGATTCTTTTCATTGTAGTCGCTGAGCCTGTTGAGAGGTCTGCAGAGAACTTGCACTTACTCTGCCCTAATGGAAACCAGGTGAGTCAGGAGGTGCTTGAGTGTAGTATTCACTCCTCTCTGTTTCTGTACTCAGTACAGATATGGCCACATTTATATGTCTTGGATGTGATTGAGCCGGACCCATCCTACAGAGTCTCTAAGGACTAATTAAAGGCAAACCAATTTTCATCTGCAAAATCCCTTCACCTGAAGTAAAATTTGATGGAATAATTGTTTTTTTTCAATCCTTTGCTTTGCACTTTAAAAATATTTTCTTTTCGTTTTAGTTAACACAATAATTGCACATATTTATGAGGTACACTGTCATATTTCAATATATGTATACAATATGAAATGGTGAAATCAACGTAATTAGCATTTCCATCTCCTTATAATTTCTTAATGTTTGGAGACTTTGAGCTCCTCTTTTCTAGTTCTATAGTTCTATAAAATATAAAACTATATTGAACTATAGTTTCTATTGCCACTACATTGGTATCTCTATCCAACTTTCCTCTATCTCACCTCTCGCCACTCCCCTTCTTACCTTCCAATAATTACTATTCTACTCTCTTCTACTTTGAGATCAATTGTTTTAGCTCCCACATATGAGAGGGAAGATATGGTATCTGTTTCTGGCTTATTTCACTGACCATAATCAGAGACCAACATGGTAGCAGTGATTCTGAGGATCTTTGAGCTCTATGTTCCAAAATGTAAAGGGAGGTTGATACATTTCTACAGATGAACCCTCCTCCTATTCTCATGAGATAGAGTTAAAGGACCAGCAACGCCGTGTGAATTTGGCATCAGAATTGGGGAGGGTTGTTTGCATGGAGAGTCAGGGAAGAGACCAGGCTTTCGCTGGCTGAGGTGCTCATGGATGGCTGTAATGGCTCTGCAAGAGACTTAATTTGACAGTAGTGTTAAGAGATGAGAGAGGAAAAGGAGACCAGAACCTTTCTCCTAACAAGAGGATAAACTTGAGCTATGCATACGTCAAAGGAGGAAGTGGAGTGGGAAATTTGAGTTAACTTGCAAGAAGTGATGGTGGGGGTATTGTAGGGACAAATGAGGCAAGGCACCGAAGACAGCAGGAAACAGTTTTATTTGGCTGCAGCCAGGTTCAGAGGGTACAGCCTTTGCTGTAATCAATTAATCCCCTGAACCCTGAGTTCAGGGAGTTTCAGAGTTTTCTACCAAGCATGTAAGGGGAGGGGCTCAGAAGTTCACAGTCTGCAGAAGTTCACATAAAAGCAGCTTTTTCTTTCACTGTTCTGGGCAAATTAACCCTTCAAGGACAACACCTGAGAAGGGGAGAGCTTCTTCTCCCGTTTCTATTCTCCCCCTGCCAGCTGTTACCATGGAGCCCATTTGTAACTTATCTTAAAAATGTAGACATCTCTGTGAAGCCCAGCTCAAGGCCAGAGGCCTTGTTTGCACATTTCTTCAAAGTACTATACGGATACGTTTGTGAAAAACTAGTAAGGGGGTATCCAGCACCTGGAGTGCTGGTATCTTCCTGGCCAGTGGCCAAGTAAACAGGGCGACACAAAAATAGGAAGTTTATCTACAATGGACTCTTTCGCAGAGACTCTTTTGCTGACAGTCCCCAAATCAGCCATGGTGAAGAGGACTTTTCTGTGGAGAAAGGGGGTGCCAACTTCAGGGGCAGAGAAGGGTAGGATTGAGTACCTGGAGTGACCAAACTGTCAAGGACACAATTCATGTATTTTTTCCCTGGTTTTTGGATCTCAGATGTAGTCCAGGATTATGGACACCACTCAGAATAAATCTGCAGTCTTGAGGCCCATTTGTTTCACTCTACCCAATCCTTCAGAATTATGGCCTCTATCTCATGCTGCAGTCTGAGAAGACAGGGAAGGAGACTGTACAATGAGTGGTCGCTTCTTAAGTTAGAACCTACTCAATGTGTTGTGGCTTAGGAGTAATCCTTGGTATCAGTTTCTCTTAATTTCTATAGATATCAGGCCTCCATTTCCTCATGTCCATATGTTTGGGAAAACCTGGAACTATTCTCTGTGCTTTCCATTTTAGGCCTGTATGATACATCTCCACGCTGCCTAAAGGGACCATCTGAGACAAAAATCTGATCAACTTATTACTTCCTCTCCCTCAAGTGCAAATATACACCTAGTCTTCCTCTCCAGGGTAGAGCCCTTTGTTTATTTGCAAATACAAGTTTCAGGACACCCTCCACTGCATATCCAGCAGGAGCCTCGATTCCCAGTCTGCCTCCTTTCTGGGCCTCTGTCTTGGTGTAAATGGCAACCGCACCCAGGATGCCCAGTAACCATTTCTGCTCAAGCAGAAACTGTTGATATCCTGTCTTCTAAACATGTGGCATTAATTGGCTTTTTACTTATGCTGGAATTGAAACGGCCCAAGTGTGGGCCATAGTCACAGAGGCTGGGGATGCAATTTAGTAGTAGAGTGCTTGCCTAGCACGCATTTGGCCCTGAGTTCAATCCCTGGAAGCCAAAAGGGGATGTATGTGGGGGAGGCAACTTCAGCCAAGGATCATTGTCATGGACAGTGATCAAAACATCTAATGAGGGGCACTGTTTATACGGTTTCAGCACGCAGCCATCCTGTACTTGGGACTTTTCAGGGCACTCTTCATTCCCTGTGCACTTAGAACTTCAGATCAAATCAATTTTTCTGTCAACGTCCAGGCTCCACCCATACTTAATGGCTCTCATTGTTAAATACATTAGGCACAGTTTTCCCTTGGGCCTTTTGCTTCTTCTGTTAGTTGCTTTGCTCCCATAACCACCATCAAGCTGGCACATACCACTTACTCAGGTCTTGATCACGCTGTGCCTGCCTGTAGGCCTTCTTACATGGAGACACTCTTCATAAATGCTGCTTTGACATTCTGTCCTCGATCTCTATCAACACTCCACGTCAAAATAACTCCTGGGTCAAGTCTACCTCTCCCACTGATGTATAAGTTCAGGGAAACCCATGGATCCTGTCTGCAGGAGAATACAACAGTGGAACAGTTGTCCAGCCCTGATTCTACAATGGAATCAGCTGGAAGGCTTTTCAAAGGCTAGTCCCAGTGTTGAGAGGGGGCAAAATTGTGAAGTATGCAGTCGAGGGGGAGAAATAAAGAACGTCCATGCACTTCTACCCTTTTCAATGTTTTATTCACTCAAATTACTCCATACATTTTCACTCTATAGGTTCTTAATCAAGAAAATGACAATCTTTAATGCTAGGTACTGCAATAGACATATCAATTAACAGTAAACAATTCTAGATTAATTAGTTCACTGCAAACAATTCCAGATAATTCTAAGCACTGCAAATACACTTAATCATGACAGGCTAATGACAGACATTCCCTCTGTGTGCTAAGTTCAAATGTCTTAAGCCTTAAGCTTTACATCCAGCAGATGCACACTCTGCAGTGATCAGATCCAGAACCAAGGCAGGCTTCTCCTGGTGTGGAGTGGACTGCAGGTTGAAGAGAGGGTCGTATGGAGAAGTTGTGGCCTCACCAGGGTCCAGACAGGGCAGAAGAGTTTGAGAGCGGGGAGGATCACACAGAGGATCAGGAAAAGAATGACAAGTGATGGGATGTCAGTCCAGGTCCTCATCAGGCCCTGCAGCTCGAGTGCATCCTTGTTTCAGCTGGCTGAATTCCTTTTCATTAGTTCTATTATTTACACTGAATTTTGGGACTTTTGACCCCCCTTTCAATCTTATCAGTTACCACTGGATTTCTCCATGACATCATTTATCCTGGGGTCAGAAACAGCTGTGTTGTAGGGTCAGATGAGGCAAGGCACCGAAGATAGCAGGAAACCATTTTATTTGGCTGCATCCAGGTTCAGAGGGCACAGCTTTTGCTGTAATCAATCAATGCCCTGAACCCCAAGTTCAGGTAGGTTCAGAGTTTTATACCCAGCATGTAAGGGGAGGGGCTGATAAGTTCCCAGTCTGCAGAAGTTTACATAAAAGCAGCTTTTTCTTTCACTGTTCTGGATAAGTTAACCCTTCAAGGGCAACACCTGAGAAGGGGAGAGCTGCTTCTCCCCTTTCTTTCTCCCCACCCCTCGCCCCAGCTGTTACCAATGGAGCCCAGTTGGTAACTTCTCTTCTCTTAAAAATGTAGACATCTCTGTGAAGCTCCAGCTCAAGGCCAGAGGCCTTGTTTACACATTTCTACAAACTACTATACTGAAAAACTAGTGAAAAACTAGTAAGGGGTGTCCAGCTCCTGGAGTGCTGATTTCTTCCCAGCCAGTGGCCAAGTAAAACAGGGCAACATGAAAATTGGAAGTTTATCTACATTGAACTCTTTTGTAGAGACTCTTTTGCTGACTGTCCCAAAATTAGCCATGGTGAAGATTTCTGGAGAAGCTCAGTTACAACTTTTCTGTGGAGAAAGGGGATGCCACTACAGCGGGTTGGTCGTCTCCACCCTGATCTTCAGGCCTTTTCCTCTTATCAGGCGAGGTCAGCCTGCCAGAGGCTTCACTTTCTTAGGGTGGGGGAAGTGACTTGTTTATGTCTGAGGCCATACTAGAGGGATCTGTTAGGTGTGCCTACTGAGGCTTCAGGTTTCAAACTGGAGTTTTAAAAATGGAGTTGCTTGGGCTCAGGCCTAAGGCCATCTTTACACCCAGTAATTCAGCTCTAACTAGTCAGGACAGGGGGACTCAGTGGTTAGGTGGTTATGGATGTTTAAAGTTTCTTGGAGGATTTTTTTTGGGGGGGTGCTGAGGATTGAATCCAGGCACTGTACCACTGAGTGATATATTTGTCTGCTTGTCTGATTCTAACATAAGCCTGGGTTGAGATCTCCTGCTTTAGAGGCACATTATGGCAGAGTGCAGAGGTGGTCTTGGTATTTCCCCAGCCTATTATGGCACCAGGATGTGGGGATATAGAGTAGATTAGAATTACCCAGGCTTTGGATTAGAACTATCTGCGGAACACTTCACCATCCTGGGATTACTTTCAGAGATTCTGATGTGATAATCTAGGCTGAGATTCCAGAATCATAAATTCTCTAGGTCCTAGGTAGTTCCAATGTACCATCAGTACATTTCAGCCTTTTTCCCCTCCTGGTGCTGGGGATGGAACCCAGAGGTATTCGGCCACTGAACTATGTCCCTTGTTTTTCATTTTGAGACAGGGTCTCACTAAATTGTGAGACCCTGGCCTAGAACTTGTGATCCTCCTGTCTTAGCCTCCAGAGTAGCTGGAAGTGCATGCCACCATGACTGATGAGGTTCAGTTTTAAGAGATCCAACGACCATGGGTCTTTTTTATTTCTAATAATAGATAAAACTGCATAATTGCTGGAGTCAGGGGCAGAGGATTAGGTCCTGATCTCTAAAGAGTAATGTTTTGAGATTTATTTTGAGGGGGCAAGTGAGTTTAAAGGAAATGTTTTTCACAGTCTTTGTTTTTGGTGTGTGGTGCTGGCTAATAGACCCAGGGCTCCTGCACATGATAACAAAGCCCACTACCACTGAGTCACATTCTCAGAAGTTTTCACATTTTTAAACCTACTTGTCTTTTTGGGGTTGAGAAAAAAAAAATGAGTGTTCTGTTTTAAACCTTTAGAAAAAAATTCTAATTTATGGGAAATTGACTCACTATTTCAGTGTATAGCTGAGATAATAATTTATTTTATAGTTAAAATAGCTAATAGAGTAGATTTTGAATATTCCCAGCACAAAGAAATGATAAATGTTTGAGATGATGGATATGCTGATACTCTGATTTGATCATCACACATTGTATACATGTATTGAATCATCACACTGTGTGCCATTGATATGTATAATTATTGTTAATTAAAAATAAAAAGGTTTGTAAGGTGTGGTGGCACACGCCTATAATCCCAGCAGCTTGGGAGGCTGAGGCAGGAAGATCACAAGTTCAAAGCCAGCCTCAGCATCTGAGCAAGACCCTAAGCAACTCATTGAGACCCTGTCTCTAAATAAAATATTAAAAATGACTGGGGATGTGGCTCAGTGGCTGAGCACCCCTGGTTCAATGCCTGATACAGAAAAATAATAATTAAAAATTAAATTATTATTATATGAGGCTGAATTTTTGAAATGATAAGGGCATTGGTGTAGAATACTGGGGAGAAAAATAGTGGGAGTAATGAAAGTGTAAGGTGATACAGATATTCTCGATGCCAAAGAAGGTCTCTACAGGTTAGAAATAAGTGGGTGAGCCAGAGGTGGTTGCCAATGAAGTATTTTATTTGTAAATAAAAGTGTAGTCTTTTCAGGTTCCCCAGTAACAAAAGAGAGACTAAATGTTATGTAACAAAGGAGATTGGAACAAATAAGAAAGAAATGCTGGAGAGACTCCATGATTGCTCTTACCTAAGTGGTGCCAGGAGAATCTGAAATAGCAGGTAAGAGGCTGGAGAGAATCATCAAGGAGACAAAAGCACACAGCAATTCCCTCCACACAGACAAGGCTGACCCTTACCATGCTGAAGGCGAGGGACAGAGGAGACACATTCCATGAGGACATCATGTTCTGATCTCTGAATTTCGGCCTTATTGGAGAGGCTGTGTCCACTCTGCATAACGCCAGGACAAGGTCCCTCAGGGCCACTACGTTGTCCCTCAGTTATGAGGAGCAAGCAGAGTCATGGGGCACATTCATATGTCACCTTCATTGTGCTGATGTGCAGAGGGAACCTAAGGGCAAGGGTCTGCATAATTTAAAGGGTCAGGCTTTCTAAAGACATCTCCTAACAGCTTTGAACTAGATACTAAAGAGCCTAAGGAGATATGGTTCTACCAGTGATAGCCCAGGGCTCTCCCTCTCTGAAGCGGGGCCAGGTCTGTTGTTTTCAAGCCCAATGGTGCAATATAAGTCTGTAAAGGAGAGTGGATTTCATCATGTTTTAGAGCAGCTAGGAGAGGAAACTTCTTTGTTTGGCCAGGGGGGGACGGTGCTGGGGATTGAACCCAGGGCCTTGTGACTGCTAGGCAAGCACTCTACCACTGAGGTATGCTCCCACCCTTAGAGCAAACTTAAACAGATAGAAAAATCACCATTAAAAAAAAATATTTAATTTATTTTAATTATTTACTTTCTTTTAAACAACATCAAATAATATTCATTAAATCTATGCAACCAAAATTATGAAATTCAAGATCTGGAAGGAATGGAGAGAAAATTAGAGAAAGTAATTGAGGATTAATGGGTCTCACAACCAAAATGCTTGTGTCCTCCCCAAATCTGTTCATTGAAGTCTTACCCACTAATGTGATAGTAGTAGGAGGTAAAGCCTTTGGGAGTAATCAAGACTAGGTAAGAGCTGGGTGCAGTGGCACATGCCTGTAATTCCATCTACTGGGCAGAGGTCAGGTAGGGGTGGTGGTGTTTGTAAGTTCAAGGGCAGCCTCAGCAACTTAGTGAGACCCTATCTCAAAATATAGGCTGCCCCTGGGTTCAGTCCCCACTCCTGAGGGGAAAAAAAGACTACAGAGGTCATTTCAGTCATTTCTAGTTTTGAAGTAATGGGATTAGCATTCTTGTTAAGAGTCCAAACAGCTTGCCCTGGGATCCTGGGTACATCCTTTGTTATCTCTCAGTACTGGTATCATCCCCTGCAAAGGAAGAGAATTTAAATAACACCCACCTGATTGAATCAGACCCACCCTGGACATACACTTGGGTAGTTGATTGACATAAGAATTTGAGACTTTGATTGCTTCTACTGAATCATTTTGGGTAGAAACAAAACCAGTTTTGTTGTTATTTTTTGGAACTGGGATTGAACCCAGGGGTGCTTAATCAATGAGCAACATCCCCAGCCTTTTTTACTTTTAATTTTGAGAGGTCTTGGTAAATTGCTTAGGGCCTACCTAAATTGCTGAGGCTACCCTGGAATTTGCAGTCCTCCTGCCTCAGCCTCAAGAGTCACTGAGGTTACAGGTATGTACCATCACACCCAGCTAAATTAGTGTTGATTGGATATCTGAGATAAGGTGAGTCTGATCTCAACTACAGCAGGCATTCTTTTTTTTTTCTTTTTTTATTTCTTTCATATATACATGACAATAGTGGAGTGCATTACATTCATAATTATCCATTCACAGCACAATTTTTTGTAACCTTGTATATAAAGTATGTTCACACCAAATTATGCCATTATTTATGAGCTCTCTTATTTATTTATTTGTGTACAATTCTTGCAGGCATTCTAAAGGATTCTTTGTCCCATGTGTCCAACAGTGATACTGATAAACCCACCCTAATTCCCTCTTAGATTAGGAGCCATCTCATCCCAAAGGCATGAAAAGTTAATTTCGACTGTACTATAAATTACTGTGATTTCTGAACTTGCTTGGAATGTCTGCCCATGCCTTGAACTCACCCATGCCTGGCTTTCCCTGACCAGATAACAACTCTCTCTGAAACTTTAGTGGTGCCTCATAAATTCTGGCTTTCCCAGGCCAGATAAAGACCTTCTCTGAAACTCCAGTGGCGCCTCATTAATTCTGATGTTGGAATCTAAATTTACTTCCTAATTGCTGGACCACTAACCAACTTCCTGCCTTTGTGTAATGCTTGTCCAAATCCTGTTATCTGTAAGTTTTCAAGACACCTGCCCTTTTTGCAACTTTCTGTGCTATAAAGCTGTGCTCCTAGATAGCTATGGTGCTCTGCTATTCCCATGGGTTTTGGGAGAGACAGCCCTGGCTGGTCGGAATTACAAGCTTGCTTTAATTTGATTTAAATTGGAGTCAGTGGTCTTTCCTTTGCTTCGTGGTTTAACAATACCCCACTACCTCTTAAGAGAAGTGGGGATCAAAGTTCAAATTGTCTTTAAATCCAGGACCTGGTTTAGAGTCAGGAGAAGTCAACTACTGCTGCTTCAGACCCATAGGGAGTGGGGTCAGTAAGAAGGACAGGAAACAAGTGTGGGGATGACTATGGAAGACCCAAGATTCCCAGGACCCCTCCTAGTCTTCAGCATCCTCAATATGGTTCATCTGTGGTAGAGGGTGGAAGGGCCTGGCCTATATGGTGTTGGGAAGTGGGGGCTTCTGGGTGCACAGGGAAGAGACTCATCAGAACTGGGTTAGGTCACCTGGAATCTCTCACTGGGCCAAATTCACCCCAAACAGGGTCAGCAGCTGAGTCCCTCAAGACCATTGATCTGCACGTGACCAGTGGAGAAGCAGTGTTCAGTTCTTTCCATTCTTGTGAAGAAAGGAACCATGGGTCTGTCCCCCAATTTTCTACCCTGTTCAGGGCACAGTGTGCTGGGCAGGGCCAGCTGATGTAGTTACTTAAGGACCATGAAGGTGTTATGCTCGAATTCGGGACCCCCAAAAGACCACCAGAGACCAAGATTGGTGAAAGCAGCAAAGAGGCGTTTATTATAAGCTAACTCAGTCCTCTGCGCACACAGCAACTGGTGACACTGAGAGGCCCAGAGCCCAGGGTTTGCAGCAGTTTTATACACTCTTTGGGGAAGGCAGGGACTTCACATACATCACAGCATCTCTTAGCAAATCATCACACACGGCAGGAAAATCATAAAACAACTCTAAAACATGATTAGCACATTCACCGGTGGGAACAAGTTGGGTAGGGGTGATTGGTCAGTACAAAAGGGGTATTCATTTGAACTGATTGGTTTAAGCCAAGAGGGGTGTACATGCTGAACTACATGGTTTTCCAACACGGTTATCAACCACCATAAACTACTGGGAGGGTCATCTGGCATCCCAGGTATTTCCCTGTCTCATGCTGATTGGTGGCTGCTAGGAGGTTACTATGGATCCCCACCTAGCCTGACTGAGTCAGGGACACCTGGCGCAGCAGATCTCTCCTGTTATTTGTAGATAAACAACTTAGCAGGGTGGGAATGTGCCTAGGAGTGCTCTGTGGGTCTTTCCAAGGACAAAGGTCATGTCCCTTCCTTGGACAGGCTTTGCTTTGAGGTAGAGGCTGGTTTTCAAAGGAAGTCATGGAAGAGACATGCCTGGGAAGACATGTTCCTCCTAGTCCAGGCCAGGATCCACTGCAAAGCTTCTCCAGAAAGACAAGGTCAGGACTAACTCTGGGGCCTCTGGCTGGCCTCATGACTACACCTGTGGAAGTCCTTACAGACTTCTCAGCATCTGGACACCTTGTTGAAGCTCTTTTTATCTTGTTGAAAATTGACCTATTTAGTTATCAAAAAACATACCGCAACATCAATTTTCCTTTCCCCTTTACAGTTCTGTTACATTCAAACATTCTAAAACAAGATAGTTTCCTGCCCAGACTCAAGTAATTATGAGATGCTGAAGACACCCAACAGTAAAAATAGAAGATAAAAGTTCCAACTCTAACCCCAAGACTTCTATTCAAACATAATGCAGTGCTTTTTATTTCTGTTTGTTAAAATATAGTACAGGATGTTCTTTTAAATATTTTCATCGCAACGCTGGGCATGATTATGCATGCTTGTAATCCCAGCTACTCAGGAGGCTAAGGCAGGAGAATTGCAAGTTTGAGGCCAGCCTCAGCAACTTAGTGAGACCCTGTCTCAAATTAAAAAGGGCTGGGGATATAGCTCAGTGGTAGAGGGCCCCTGGGTTCAATTTCCAGTACTGGGGGGAAAAAGTTTCATCCCAAATACCAGATTTCTTCAATTACATACAACTCCAACTGATAGAAATAGAAAGCAATTTCTGTCTTTTGGTGATGACATAGAGAAATAAAACTATCCATTAGATTCCTTTAGTAATGAACGAGGGAAAAGAGAGGAAAGAAAAGAACTGGGCTGTGCTGGGTGGTTGGTTTCTATTTGTTTTTCTGAGGATATGACTTCAAGAGTTAAGACACACTTTTGTGCCACTACCATAATTAGTATGGGCCATCTTTAATTTTAGGTGATAAAATGAGATACACTCAATGAACATAAAAATGGTCAATTTTTTCCTTGCAGGTTGATTCTCACCACCAAAAAATGACAAATACAAATTGAACATAGAATTGGGATGGTGACTCTGCTGGACATTCCATTTTGGTAGCTGCTTGTTTCCCATAGAAGTAAGAGGAACAGGCACTAGGTTTTCTTAGGAATGTAACAAAATAACCAGCAGACTTCATGGCAGCTTATCTGTGGTACTGATCCTTGGAATACACACAGGAAAGACTGGCTGTTGTTCTCTGACTGCCCATATTTGCACATTCGATGACAATGGAAAATACCCAGACAAGAAAGCAAGAAAGAAACATGTTTCTTCCAAGATTCAGCTGCTGGAATTTTTTTTTTTTTGGTAGTAGAGATTGAACCCAGGGGCACTTTGCCATTGAGCCACATCCCCATCCCTTTATAATTTTTAGTTTGAGACAGAGGTTCATTTAGTTACTTAGGGCCTTGCCAAATTGCTGAGGCTGGCCTTGAACTGGCAATCCTCCTGCTAAGACACGGGATTCTAGACATGTACCACCATGCTTGCCTCAGCTATTGGGTTCTCAGGGACCCTTTCTTCCACAGAACCCCAGGGTGGTGATACTGTGCTGCTGTGTCTTTTGAGCTTCCATTCTCAGTTTGTCCTGAGAAAGACAGTGGATTGGTCCTGGAGCCCTCATGGAAGGAGAGGGTGCTCTCACTGGGAGGAACATGGTGACCCACACACTGGGAGTGGCAGTGAGGTAATGGTCACTACAGCTGGGGGACTACATGGAAAGAGTTAGTAGTTTCCAGAGGCCACTGCTGCCGCTGCTGCAGGAGGAGAAGGAATACACCTTGTCAGTCCTAGAACAGGCTCTAGCTTGATCCCCAAGACTATGATTCCATCCTTCTATTTTTTTTCCTCTTTCCCATTTTGTTGACCATTGACAATCAACTTATTAAAGATTTTTTTTTTTTCCTGCAGCTGGGCCCGGGCCAAACTGGATGAAAGTGACTGCTACCTGTGTACAGTAGGGATCATCCAGATCTCTCCAAATGACTTCTTAGATCTGTCCCAATGATGGTATTACCCAGCACCAATATCCAGTATGGTGATGATCTTGTCCACTGAAGGGTCCAGGTAAAGTCTGGTTGCAGCCCACTTGAGAAGTTTATATGCTCCAGAGTCATTGATTCCATATTGGTCTTTAATAGTATGACTAGCCTAGGAAGTGGCTATCTGGATCTGTAGCTGCTCATGTCTATATGGAATGCTCCTTTTCTCTCCTCCTTTACACTCTTCTTTCACCCAGAAGGAGCAAATGTGGGGCCAATCCCTTTTGAAGTAAGGATGGTTGGGGCAGCATGTCACTGATGGATGTGGCTTTCCCCAGCATGCTGACTGGCTGTGTTCCATCAGTTAGAAATCTCTTTTGCACTTAGTGCTTGACATCTGACTTTGGTGTGTCATCCCTCAAGTCTCTCATCATGTACCTGGATGGATAGGGCATACTGTAGATCTGAGAGGCAGGTCTACTAGGCATCCTTCAGTTCACTTCAGGTTTGGCTTACTTCAGTTTTCTTAAAACACATCTGGACCCTGAAACATACCAATAAAACACTGTGAATTACTTGGCACAAACTTCAAATTCCTTCCCTTGTTTTTTTTTTTCTGGTCATTGGTATATATGGGTTTTCTCCAAGACACATCTGGCACAGAATGGGGGGAAGTCTACATTCCCTCCTAGTTTGGCCTGAAGCAGGTGTTGGAACCAGTCAGGGAGCCATCTGGAGAGCTTCTGGAGGCAGCAGTAGCATCAGAACTGGGAACTGGACTCTCCTACTTCCAGTGTTCTGTCACTGAAGGAGGTTGGAGGTGTTCCAAGAGAGTGGGACCTCAACTCTGGACAAGTGGGGTCCTTGACAAGCATCACAGAAAGGAATTTAAGGACTCATCAGAGGCAGAGGCAGATTTATTTAGAAAGGCAGAGACACATTAAGGGAGGATGTGGGAAGAGTGAGAAGTACTCTTGGTCTGGATGTTAATATTTGTAGAAGGGATAGTAGCCCAGGGGGGCTCTGCTAGAAGTGGATTCAGGGCAAAGTGATGAACTTTGGGGCCAATTTCCCTAGTGCTTACATCATGTGACTTTTTGCCAGCAAGGACACAGCTGAGGTTGCTGGTTGAATTGCCTATTCTGCATTCCAACAATTCATGGCTAAAATTTTCTGCATTCTGATGGTTCATGAGCACTTTTCTTTTGAGACTCAGTATATCTTTTCTTTCTGTAATTTCAAATTCCTATCTCAGTTCAATTCTGAATGTTATCTTTATTATGTAGGTTTTAGGGAAGGGGTCATCTGTGCAAAGAACTGTGATAAAGCCTTGTCTTTTCAATGGAATCAGGATCAGGGTTCTGAGAATCTTTATCTCCAAGTGACCCCCTGCCCCAGAGCCTGGCAGAGCCCTATCCATGGGCTTGAATTTCAAACATGAACTCTGAGGGTACCAACCCCCTCAAAGATTGTTTTTCCTTAGTGGGTGCTGGTAAATGGGGTCCCTAATGGGAGAGTCAGGAAATTAGATTCTCACAGAGCTCATCATCTCTCTGGGAAAACAATATTGGGGAAAGGACTGAAATCCTCATTATTTTGACTTTTCTTAGACCTTGTTAGAAAAGTGAAAAATAAGGTGATAGGTGTGTCTACGTAACTGACAATACAAATTGTGCAAGAGGGAATCTTATGAAAATAGAATCTGCACAGAGAAATTCATTGCTACTGAAAAATATCTTCTTGGAAATGTACAGTTACATAAGAGAGACAGAGACTCTGCCATGTATTTGTGTTATTATGATCAAAGAGACTGAAAGTAGAAGCTTCCACTGAAATGTTGTCAACCAAAAAGGGAGGCCCAGCAATGTTAAAAAAAAAAAAAAAAAGGACCACTAGTTAAAAAAGGTGAAGGCAGGATTCAAAGGTCAGCTGTCATCCTTGAGTCTAAAAGGTGTCCCATGATAGTCAATGAGCCTCCAAGCACTATGAATGAAGAAGGGAGCAGGGAGAAAAGAACTGCAGACCAGGAAGGTGAGCACCCTTCCTGCCTTCTATTGTTTAAATGTGTTTTCCCAAAAGCCTGTGTTGGAAACTTAATTCCTAATACAGGAGTGTTGGGAGGTGGGACCTAATGAAGGAAACAGACCTCTTTGGCAATGGGCCTTCTGGACATTCTGCCATAGTTTCTTGCTCAAGAAATGCTGTTCCACCAAAAATGCATTTGCCAACTCTGTTCCTCTGACAGACAGAGCCCCAGATTGTCACTCACTCCCAGTGGGTCTTCCTGACTTGGCTTTGTCACCTGGGAACAATCCAACAATCTTAGCTGGATTTTGGAGGCAGGTGGGGTTAGAGATGTTGTTCACTTTGTGGTCATCATAGGGATATGCACCATGGTGTTCCATTCAGACTCTTGGTGTGCTGTACAGAGTTGTCCCTAGTGTCTTGTGGCAGATGGAGAACTGGAAATGTTTGATGGTTTGTGCATGAGGTTCCATTCTGGATACCCCTGGTGAATGGATAGGAACTCCACTGGGACTGTGCCTCAAGTCCCTGGTGTGCCTAGAGCACTGGGCTGTTCTTCAGAATATAGCTTAGGAAGGCTTGGGAACATTTGGGTACCTAGAGCCCTGATCTCTGTCAGACATAGACTCAAGAGAAAAAGGGTCACTTGAGGTGGGGATCTGGAAATACAGAGAAAAAAAAATAGACTGAATCTCAAAAGAGAAGCGCCCATGAATCACTAGAAGGCAAAACAATCAACCTGTAAGCAAATAAGCATTTGTCCTTGTCCACAAAGAGTACTAGGATGTGAAGACAACGTGCAAGTGCAGGAAAAGCTGGCACGAGATTATCTAACTTCACCCTGACTTCACCTCTAGCCCACCTCCTAATTACTGTCCCTTTATAAATACGAACACCCCAGACTAAGGAGATACTGCTCACCCTCAAGACAGCCCACGTCCTCCCTTGAATGTGTCTCTTCCTTCCTAAATAAATTTTTGTCTTTTCCTCTAGCTGACATGTCCTTAAATTCCTTTCTGTGAGGTTTGACAAGGACCCCACTCATCCTGAGGTGAGGAAGCCCTCTCTGGGAACACCTTGGATCTTTTCTAGTGACACACTAGGCCTGAAACTTGAGTCACAAAATAGTAACTTCCTTGTTTCTAAAAAAATCCTCAAAATTTATAGGATACAGGCACAGAACCCTAGGACCTGAACTAAAATGACCTTGAGGACCTGGCAAAGTTCCTGATTAGTTGAACCTGAGAAAAAAGAACAGGGCCTGTGGACTTAGAGGTAAGAGGTGCCATCCACAGTTGTAGGATGGACCAGAATCATCCATCAGTTCTACCTGGACCCACCTGCTGGGTCCACCAAGACTCCTGGTAATGACCAATCAGCTCCCTAGTTCCCCTTACCTGGGGCTATTGGTTGATCAGGAATAAGGATTTGGATGTTCTTACTGTTATCCTTCAATGACGCTCTTCTTTCAAGAACCAGTGTTAACAGTGTTGACTTCTTTGTGCATTGGGCAGCAAGCCCTTGCTTGGTAGCAGGCCTATGTGAGTACTCAAATCATGGCCAAATACACCCCAGCTCATGCCTTCATATGACTGATCTGTCTTCAGAAGGTCCTTACCCACCTTGTGCTGCTTGGAATTTCATGCACAAACTTGGTCTCCTCCATAATTCTTTTTTTTTTTTTTTTTTTTTTTGGTGCTGAGGATTGAACCTATCTCTACATGTGGTTCCCATCCTTCCTAGTCTCACTTTACCACTGAGCCACATCTCATTCCTTTTATTATTTTGAGACAGGGTCTCATGCAGTTATTTAGGGCCTTGCTAAGTTTCTGAGGCTGGCCTCAAATTTGCAATCCTCCTGCCTCAGCCTCTCCAGTTGCTGGGATTACAGGCATGTGACACCTTGCCTGGCTTTGCCTCTGCCTCTGGAGCTCAGTGATTCCTTCTGAATTCATTTTACAGATAGGCCCTAGTGAATGGGGGCCCTCTAGTGGCCTAGTAGCCAACTATTTCTCACAGAACTCTCAACTCCCTGGAAGAACAAGTCCCATCATTTTGTCATATTTGATTATGCATAAACAGTGAAAAATATATGTTTTATCCTTTTTTATCTTTGGTACCCGAAATTGATCCCAGAGGCACTTTACCACTGAGCCATATCCCCATCCCTTTTTAAAATTTTTATTTTGAGACAGGGTCTCACTAAGTTGTTGAGGCTGGCTTTGAACTTGGGATCCTCCTGCCTCAGCCTCCCAAGCTCCCCAACATCACAGATCACCGGTATGTGCCACTGCACCCAGCAAAAATATGTTTTTAAGTAATAAAAATTTGAGAGAAAGGCTTGTGAAAATGGGTTCTGTGAGAGAAGTCAATTCAATTTCATTTTTTTTTTCTCTGAAAATGTACACAAAGTGTTGTAAGAGACACAGCAGCTGCCATTTGGCTATTTTATTTAGGTAACTTTCAAGAGGAGTTAGGTAGTAGAAATTTCATCATTCACTGTCACTTCACAAGGGATAAATGGAGACTTAGTAATGTTAGATCAAAGCTAGAAGATGCTGAAGGCAGGATTTACAGTCTGTGGTCTCTGAAACTAAAAGTTGCTCCAAGATGGTAAATGATCCCCTGAGAACAAAGAATATATGACAGTGTGGAGAGAAAAGGATGGCAGATGCTATAGTTTGAACATGTCCTCCAAAGTTCATGTGTTGAGAACTTAATTCTTAGTGCAACCATGTTGAGAGGGGGAACTAGATCACACAGAGAGCAGCCCTCGCTCTCTGAGTTAATGCTGTTATCATGGTAGTGAGTTCATTGTTTAGAGAGTAGCTTTATTATAAAGGTGTATTCAGCCCTCCCTTCCTCTTTCTTGTGTGTTTTATTGCCATGTGATTCCTTCAGCCATGCTCTGACATGGCAAGAAGGCCATCTCTGCATGTGGTCCCCATACTTCCTAGTCCCTAGAACTGTCAGAAATACATTTCTTTGTGAACTGTGTAGTCTGTGGTATTCTGTTAAAGCCACATCAAATGAACTAAAACAGTGATCTTAAGTCACCTGGGAAGCTGAACCCCCTCCCTGATTCTTGGCTTCCCTCCATTAGTATCTGGGTCCCTGAAGCTTTACCATCAGAATAGAGAGATGCTGTTCATCTCATTTGATTCTTTTTCATTGTATTTGGTTTGGGAAAGGAAAGGGGTCATGCTGTGCTTAGTACATTAGGTAAATCATTAGGGACTGTGAAGCTCTTATGTTTTGAATAAAATGTGTCTCCCAAAAGCTCTTGTATTAAGGCAGGAATAGCTAGAGGTGAAATGATTAGATTGTGAGAGCTGTAACCTAACCAGTCATTCCTCATTGGAATGGACTAACTGGGTGGGGACTGTAGGCAGGTAGGGCCTGGCTAGAGGAGGTGGTCACTGGGGGTATACCCTGGAAGGTTTCATCTTCCCTGCTTGGCTTTTGCCTTTCTCATTCTGCTTCCTGTCCACCATGAGGTGAGCAACTTTTTTTTTTCCACTGCTGCCCTTCTGCCATGTTGTTCCATCTCATCTTGGGCTTGAAGTGATGGAGTTGGCTGCCCGTGGACTGAACCTATGAAACTGTGAGACCCAAACATACTTTTCCTCCTCTAAGTTGGTTTGTCAGTATTTTGGTCACACAAGGAAAATCTGACTAACACCGAAGCCAATTGATGTGGTGAGAAGGGAACGGGAGACTGCTGCTGCCTGTTTCCCAGCACTGGGAAATTCTGCCTGACTCGAGACATTTGCTTTTGAGGGATTTACTGTTAGAGAAAATCTCTGGGTATAGACCAGGAATTTTTAATACAACTTTCCACAGTGAGGGAAGTGCCTTTTCTATCTGCTTTACTCAAAATGGTAGCCACCGGATATTGAAATTTGAACTGTTACTAGTGCAGGTAAAAAACTGAATTTTTTTATAAATTGCAAATATAAAAACCAAAAATGAAAAATGGCTACTATTATAGATAAGTGCATGTCTAGATAATGTTCCTTTTGAGAGTTCTGCCTGCATGATGCCAAGACATTTTCTTTTTTTTTTAACTGAAAGAGAATTTTCAAATAAGAAACAAAATAGTTATCACCTTTATTATTATTACTTCTATATGTTGAATACCTACTAATTACTGTGCCCTTTTATTATCATTATTTTAGTAAAGTACTGGTGACATAAATTCGCCATTTTAGTAACTTTAAGTTTACAATTCAGTGTCATTTAACACATTTACAATGTGGAAAAACCATTACCACTGTCTAGCTCTAGAACATTTTTATTATCCTCATACACCCTTATGAAATCTCTCCCTGTTCCTCTGTTTCCACAAACCCTCATCTACTGACTCTACAGATTTGCTATTCAGAAGATGGTACATAAATTGAATCAGATAACATGTGGCCTTTTGTGTCTGGTTTCTCTCACTTGACAAAATCTTTACAAGGTTCTGAGTCATAACATGTGTTAGCATTTTATTCCTTTTGATTGTTGAATAATATTCAATTGTATAGCTATTCCACACTTTGTTTATCCACTCATCAAGTGCTGGACATGTGGGTAGTTTACATCTTTTGTGAATAGTGCTGCTGTGGACATTTGTGTACAGGTTTTGTGTGGGCATGTGTTTTCACATGGGTATAGACCTAGGAGCAGAATTGTTGGGTCATTTGATAATTTTATATTAAAATTATTGAGGAACAACCATAATGTATGTGACAGAGACTGCACCATTTTGTTCCATTAGCATGTATAAGAATTCTAATTTCTCCAAATCTTCAGCAACACTTGTTATTTTCTGTTTTTTTTTTTTTTTTAATAATGGACATCCTATAATGGGTATGATGTGGTATCTCATTGTGGCTTTTATTTGCATTTCTTTTATGACTCATAATGTTGAAAATCTGTTCATGTGGTTATTGGTTCTTAGTATATCTTCTTTGGAGAAATGTCCATTGAAGCTCTTTGCTTATTTTTAAATAAACTGTGTTTTTGTTGTAGATTTCTTATATATTTCAGATGGCAGGCACTTAGAAGATATAAAACTTGCAAATATTTGCCATATTCTTTGGGTTGTCTTTTATTCTCAGTGTCTTTTTTTTTTGAAATTTTAATTTTTAATAACTGAAAAGTAATCAAGACATATATGTACAATTTTTAATATTTCATTATTTGGACACTATTTACAATTCATTCCTATTACAGAAATGTATAATGACTACCTTGACATATCAATACTTATAATCTCCATCTCATAATTTCATTTGGATTTATTCTTAGAATTGGAACTACTAGAATTCATTTATGTAATAATTTCTGCAACAAATATGTTTTTGAATGCTTTGTGCCAAGAAAAATTTTGAAGGTTTTTGACACATATTGTTAACAATGCTATCCAGAGTGGTCATGCCAACTTATTGGTGGTCCCGCCATATATACTTTCCTCTTGGTATTTATGTCCTGGCATAGCCCTTTTTGTACCATGTTCATCCGTTGGCTATTACAGAAATGAAGGCTGGTCGTAAAGGAAATTTCTCAGTGTCTTTTAATACACAAAATATTTCAATTTTGATGAAGTCTGATTTATGATATACCTAGGAAATTCATCTAATTCTAGGTCATGCAAATCTTCAGCTATGTTTCCTTTTAAGATTTTTTAGTGTTAGCACTTACATTCAAGTTTTTTTTCACTCAAAGTTAATTTTGATGCAGTAGGGATCCAGATTCATTCTTTGGTGTATTCAGTTGTTTCAGTAAATTAATTGAAGAGATTAAAACAATTGACTCTACATGTGTAGGTTTATTTCAGGGCTCTCTATAAATCTATATATTTAGCTTTATGCTCATATCACAATGCTTTGATTGCTATTTTTTAGAAAGTTTTAACTTGGAAAGTATGAATTCTCTAACTGTTCTTCTTTAGGATTATTTTAGCTATTTGTGACCTCTTAAATTCCCACTAAATTTTAGAGTTTGCTTTTTTATTTTTGCAAAAAGATCACTGGGATCTTGATAGTGATTAATTTGGTGTTGTCATCTTAACAATATTGAATCTTACATTTCATGAATATTGAATGTACTTCTTTAGGTCTTTAATGTCTTTCAGTAATGTTTTGTAGTTTTCAGAGTATAAGTCTTGAACCTCACTGATTAAATTTATTCCTAAATATTTTGTTCTTTTTGATGCTATTGTATATGAAATTGCATTAATTTCCTATTCAGTTTGATTATTACTAGTATATAGAAATAAATTTTTTTTGCATGTTGATCTTGTATCCTACAATATTGCTAAACTCACTTATGAGCTCTATTTGATTCTTATTGAATACTTAGGACTTTCTATATATAAAGTCATATCATCTACAAATATAGTTTTATTTCTTTTTTTCCTAGTTTGGATGGCTTTTCAAATTTCTTTTTCTTGATTAACTGCTCTGGGTAGAACTTCCAGTACAATGTTGAGTAGAAGTGGCAAAAAATGAACACTTGTCATATTCAGGATCTTTGGGGAGAAGTTTTGAGTATGATGTTAGTTGTATATTTTACATAAGTGTCCTCATGTTAAGGAAGTTCCCTTCTGTTCCTAGTTGTTTCAGTTCCTTTATCATGGAAGTCTGTTGGAGTTTGTGAAATGCTTTTTCTTCATTGAGATAAACATGTTTTTCTCCATTCGCTCTGTTACATTGCATAGATTTTCATATGTGGAAAATCAATCAATGATTTGGATTTCTGGGGTAAATTCCCTCGATCACAGTATACAATCCTTCTAATATGCTGCTAGCTCCATGTTAACTAGGCTGAGAATTGGCTAGCCATAGGTGCAAGAGGCTTCAGATTCCTCTGGCATTTTGTTTTTGACTTCACTATAACTTCCTTAAGTACTTTTCCACAAGGAGGGTCTGTGTCTTGTGGCTCTTTCTGTGTAATCTAGTTTTATATGGACTATTTGTATGGGTGCAAATTGTGGAGTGCATTCTACACGTTCCAATTAAGTCTGAGTGTCAGTGTGCCTATGTGTAGTGGCTGGGACTTGCTCAGGTGTCCCTCTGGTGGTACAGCTTTTTGCCTCCTTGCCTTTCTTTCTTGGTTGCAACATCCCCAAATCTGTCCTTGGAGCCCAACTTCTGTTGACTGTTTTCTTCCAGGTAATACAGGAAGGTTAGAGGGAGCAAAATGGAAGAAATGTCCTTCCCCCAGTTAGCCTAAGAATCTGGCAAACTCTCCCCCTGCTGGACTTTAGGTCTCTTCCCCACCCCCTGCCCTATGGTGAAGACTGGGTATATTTCACAGCAGTTACTCACCCACTGCAGATCTGGTATTTCCATGTGAATCTAGTTGGATTCCTGGAACCAACTGGAATTCAATCTAGTTTGCAATGGAAGTATGGTGGAATCCCATAAGACTGTGGGACCCAGCAGGTTCTCACACTTTCAATCTGTTACATACTCAACATCTGGCAATTCATCAAAATTATCATTTAAGTTTTCCCACAAGTTTAAGGCTCCAGTAGTTTCTGCTCCAAACAAATGGATTTCAGCTATTTCTGGGTATGCCTGTATCACCAGATTACAGTGTTGTGACCTCAGTTCTCAGAAACATAGAAGTGATTGGGGACACACGGATGCCAGTGATGGGAACATGAGGATAAGGGAATAATTCTATAAAATGGGCCCACTGTGCTGACCCCCACATGCTTTCTTTTCCAAGAAGCAGTTTACCTGAAGCTCTACCTGGCTTAAGTGGACAGGATATGTCACATTCCTCAGCAAACTATCTGTTATCTGCAGGAGAAATGCAGGCCTGAAATAAAGTCGCAATTTACCTGCGGCCCTTCCTGGATTTAAGAATTTATGGTTAAATGTCCAAGTTAGAACTGTCAGCATGGGCCAAGGTGACCTAGAGTTGTCATGGCAGTGGGGACTTGAAAGTCTGATGTCAATCTGTTGTCAGTCAAAAGTCAAGAGATGGACTTTGGTGGGACTCTTTGGAAACTTCTGTGGAATCACAAATAAAACTGAAGTACAGGAGAGGCACACTGTCCCCCTTTCCCTTGAGGATGTCCCCTTTCCTAGTCCTAATAAACTCACTGCCTGTTACTCTGAGCAACACGTCTAAAATCTTTCTGATTTGATCACAAGAGTCAGTGCTTCAAAGGGGGGATGTCTTCATGTGGCTTCAGTTTTTTAGAAGGTCCCATTCCTTTAACAGAAACAAACTGTCATTGATTTTCAGTTTGACCATTTTTTTCTGTTGTAAGGAGGAGCAATGACTTCCAAGATGTTTACATATCAGGGCTGAAACTCTAAGTTCCAATAAGTTTGGAATCAAGGAATTCTGAATGGCAACATAATAACAAAAATCCTTTTAACTGCTCAGTTTAAATGCTGAAGTAAGGAAACAAATTCCAGATGATTAGTCCAGTGTTAATAGGAGGCTAACAGATGTCATTATGCAGAAATGCAGAATACAGGAAGGACAGCCAACACCTTTCACAGAATCTTTTATACTTTGCTTTAATTTTGAATAAAAATTGTTTGCACTTTTATGCATCTACCTAAATTTGTTCTCAACCAAAGTGGTACAATTTTATTTCACTCAACTCAATTAAATGAGTTTTGAAAAAAATTTTGTATTGTTTCTGAGGTCTCATCTGGAAGGAATAAAATAGCCTCCCAAGCAAGATTTTTCAGGAGTAAAGCATCACTCAGAGGGATTTTTCCTCTTTATTTTTCCCCTCATGGGGCTATTTGTAAAAAAGATGAGGCATTTTAAATCCTTAATAATCTCAATAATAGTAAGAAGAGCTATTACATTTTATTATTGCAGATTTTTTTTTTCTGGCACTTGAAAATTTGTTTGCAGTTTCAAAATCAGAGAATACCTTTGGTATGTTCAGTTGGTCATTTGTCCTGGAAAGATTGAGGAGATGAAATATAGTGTGAAAGGTCATTACAACTTCTGCTGTGATTATTTTATTTTCATCTGAATTTTGTAAATCAGGAAATTTGTTACATTATCCATTTCTACAGGACAAGTTGAGGAAATCATATACCTCTTAGCTTAGCTATTAGTGTATGCTGGAGTATACATCTGACTAGTCATTGTTTTTGATTCTAAATAACCAACTGCATATTGAAGAACTTCAAAGGATTTTCCCTTCATTTAACAAAAACCCAAAGTTTTAAAAATTAATAAAAAATTTGCACTTGAATTTGGGATCCAAATATACACAAATAAAAATAGATAATAGGGTAGATGTCAAGTTAAGTGTTCTTACCAAAAAATATAAAATAGATTATAGCAATCATTGCAAGAATTTAAAATACTGAATTTAACAGTCTCATTCATGAGGCTAACAGTAAATTAACAGTAAGTTGAACTGTTGAAATGGTTGAGACTTGCAAACTCAACTATAAATTAAACTTGATAGGCAGAAAAAGTGAACTTCACTTGTTCCTGCAAGGGAGAGCTGCACTTGCAAGAACAGTCTCCCTGAAGAAAGCCAAAGCTGATCTTATCCAAGGTTCCTGAAGTTCAGTATCCAGGATTGGTGGATTTTTAGAAGCAGGAGCATTTATAAACAGACAGATTTTCAACTGTGTTAATGTGGTCACTAGAATAGGCAATTGACTAGTGTCCTTTCAGGAACATGGTTTCTGAAGTGAGGTCCTTGCTGATTGTTGACCAGAAGCATGAAACTGATGATGGTCTTTCAGAAGCTAGAGGTTGGCATTAACTTCCTTACTTTCAGAAGGAGGTCCACTGGAATGAGGCTGGCCCTGGTTTTGGAGCATGTGTGCTGTTTGGACATCTAATTATAAATAATTATTTGTTTACAACTTGGAACTTTGGCCAAAACTTATCCTTTCTTTAAGATGGAAAATAAGTACTTTCAATTCTCAGTTCTCTTTCATCATATAGGATTGCTCAGATCACTTTGTAGAGGTGATTTCGGCTTGTGTTGCTACTTGGGTGATTTAAATGACAATTACAGAGGCAGAAAAATAGCTCTAACTGCTGATTTTTTACTAATTGGAAGAAAATTTTTGAATACATTGCGCGTGTCCTGACAGTATAGGATTCAAGACGTAATCATTAAATATAGGACATCTGTCTGGCAGCCTTATTTGTGGGCCAGATTAGCTTTCTTGTCACTCAACACCCTCTCCTATTTGCCTGGGAAAACCCTGTTTATTCTAATAAATGATTATTTGTCTCCTATTCTTCATCCATGCAGCACTTGCTTGAATTTGTATTCTCATTCATTTATCACTTGAATCACAATAGTCTAAATTTCTAGGCATCAGTCTATCTAGCTTTCTTTAACCTCCTCCTAAGTTGATCCTCTCTACATTGTTACTGAACAAATTCCCTTGCTTGATATTAATATAATTTTTTAAATTTATTTTTGGTACCGGGATTGAACCCAGAGGGGCTTTACCACTGAGCCACATCTTCATCTCTTTTTAAAAATTTGAGACCAGGTCTTGCTAAGTTGCTTAGAGCCTTTTTAAATTATTGAGGCTGGCTTTGAACTTGTGATCCTCCTGTCTCAGCCTCCAGAGTCACTGGGATTCCAGGCATGCCCCACACATTTGGCTAATATTAATTATAGGATAAAACACAAGTTCCTTACCATGACAAATGAGGCCTTTTGTTATGTGGCCTCTGCCTTCTCCTCAGGCTTTAACATCTTTTATTCTTCTGCTCACTAGCTCTACAAGCAAGTTTCCTAATGTGCCATATTACTCAACTGTAGTCTTGCATATGTAGTTTACTTATTTGAAATGCACTTTCACAAGAGTTTTTATCATTCCAAAATTTGGCTCAGGCCTTTATTGCCTCTACAAAGCTTTCTTTGATATCTCCAGGCCCCCTACATCTCTTTTTTCATCCAGTGCAAAGTTTTACAACATTCTTGCACTGCAACATATTGTCATATTAAACTGTTTTGTCTGTAAAAACAAGCAGTTATATACTGAGAGATATTTCCATATTCCTTTGATAGTCCCTCAACTCCTTTCTCTTCCCCTACTCCATGGCTTCTTGAAAGAAGGTCTGTGTCTTTCTTCTTAAAATTTACAATGTGTAGTACAGTACACATCTCGAAGCAGGGATAAAAAAGCAATACTGAGTTGCGGGATAGAGCTCAGTAGTATAAAATGCTTGCCTAGCATGCAGGAGGCCCTAGGTTTGATCACTAGCATTTGGAGGGAAAAACACCAAGTTTATAAAGTAATTAATGTCAGTCTATTTGGGCTGCTATAACAAAATATCCAAGACTGGGTAACTTTGAACAATAGAAACTTCTCACAATCGAGGCTGGGAAGTCCTGGATTAAGGTGCTAGTGGGTTGTCTGGTGAGGGTCATCTGGTTCAAAGATGGCATCCTCTGATTAAAGGGCTGAGCAAGTTACACCAGGGTTGTATTTTTTGGTACTGTTGATTGAACCCAGGAGTGCTTAACCACTGAGCTACGTACTCAACCTTTTTTCAAAAAACTTTATTTTGAGACAGGTCCTTCTAAGTTACTTAGGGCCTGGCTAAGTTGCTGAAGCTGGCTTTGAACTGGTGATCCTCCGCCTTCAGCCTCCCAAACTGCTGAGATTTCAGATGAGGGCCACCTCACCAGGTCTGGGACTATCTTATTAGGGCACAAATCCCATTCACAAGGACCCCACTATCATGATTTAATCACTTCCCCAAAGGCCCTACTTCTTAATAGAACCTCAGAGGTTAGAATTTCAACATAAGAATATTTTGAGAAACAGCATTCACACCACAGAAACATTTTTCGAGATTTTGAGTTGCTTAGAGCCTTGCTAAATTACTGAGGCTGACTAAATTTTTTTTTTATTTTTTTAGTGAAAAAAACCTCGTAGTAGCTTTAAAATTGAAATAGTTTCCTATTTTGTATTTAATACCCTTAGGTGACAGCTCACAAGATATTAGTGGTATACTTTCATAATAAATGATTTCAAAACAATAATTTTTTTTCTTAAAACAAAAATTAGGTGGAAATTTTCAATTCACAGTAATTACTAGAGACCAGATTTTTCTTTCTCTTCTTTAATAAAATCTTTCTTTAAAATATTTTTTTTTAGTTATACATGGACACAATATCTTTGTTTATTTATTTTTATGTGGTGCTGAGGATCAAACCCAGGGTCTCTCACGTGTGAGGCGAGTGTTCTACCACTACGCCACAATCCCAGCCCCTAAAATCTTTTTTATTTTAAATGAAATCCATGCGCCAATTTTGACATTAAGAAAAGGATAAACCCCAGAGACTGAGAGTTTATTTTAATCTTTTATTTTGGTTCTTTTCATTAAAAATGTATAATTTCTTTGATTCATTCAGTCATATGCTACTAAAATGTTATAAAAAATATCACCAGTGTAGAATTTGGTGTTTTTATGAGAAAACCAGAGAAATCCCTACCCACTTGATGTTTATGATGATCACATGTGATAGCTAGACTACACTGCTGTAGGAAAGAGGAAAATCAAACACCTTTTATTTTACAAATGCCCAAAGTTAGTGTCTCCACTTATGAATTCTCAGGTTATTTTAAAAAGTGACAGGCATGATTGCTTTCCTTTTAGCTATTACATAATCAAGATTTGTCCATGGGATTTGATAGCTAATGGGCACTAAATGATTATAGGCTTTTTCAATATCTATTACATCACTCTTGAAGTATGTATTCTCTGATGAGCTTTGGTTTTAGGCTTTTACACATGCAAATCTACTTTCTAGGGTTCTTCTTCCATATGGATTTTATAGTGATTAGTAAGGGATGACCTGTGGTTGAAAAGTTTCCCACATGTGTTGCACTCATAGGGTTTCTCCCCTGTATGAATTCTCTGGTGTGCAATACGTGAGGAGCTTTGTCTAAAAGTTTTCCCACATGTGTTACATTTAAAGGGTTTCTCTCCTGTATGAATCCTTCGATGTTGAATAAGGGCTGAACTTTGGCCAAATGACATCCCACATTCCCCACATCGATAGGGTTTCTCTCCAGTATGGATTCTCTGATGATTACTAAGGGATGAGTTACACCTGAATGTTTTCCCACACTCATTGCATTTGTAGGGTCTTTCTCCAGTGTGCATTCTCTGATGCTGAATGAGAGCTGAACTCTGCCTGAAGGCTTTCCCACACACTTTACATTTACATGGTTTCTCTCCGGTGTGAATTCTCTCATGAATGATAAGAGTTGAATGGGAACTTAAGGCCTTGCCACATTCATTACAATTATAAAACTTCTCACCAGTATGGATTATTCGATGTCTATTGAGTCGTGAAATAGAAGTGAAGCCTTTTCCACATTCATTACATCGATAGGGCTTTTCTCCAGTGTGAATTCGTTCATGTTGAATAAGTGATGCACTCTGACTAAAGGCTCTCCCACATTCACCACATTTGAAAGGTTTCTCTCCGGTGTGAATTCTCTGATGATAACGAAGGGATGAACTAGATTTAAAGGTGTTGCCACATTCGTTACACAAATAGGACTTCTTTCTGGGATGAACTCTTTGACCAGGAAGGGATGTGTTGCAACCAGATGCTTTCCTACCTGGATTATATTTATAAGGGTTTTCTCCAGCATGGATTTTCTGATGTATAAAAAGCCCTGACCTTCGGCTGAAGGACTTACCACATTCCTTACATCTATAGGATTTCTCCACAGTATGGGTTCTTAGATGCTTATACAGGGATGTACTGAGAGTGAAGGCTTTCCCACATTCTTTACATATGTAAGGTTTCTCTCCGGTATGAGTTATTTGATGTTGAATAAGAGCTGAACTTTGGCTAAAGGCTTTGGAACATTCTTTACATTTAAATAATTTCTCTCCACTATGATTTTTCTCATGTTTACGAAGGGATGAAGTATTAATGAAGGTTTTCTCACACATACTACATTGATAGCGTTTATCTGCTGTCATTTTTGGCTGATTAGGTAAATTTGAATTATGTTTCAAAGTGTTTCCTTTTTTTTCACATTTTGGTGGTGGTTTCTCTCTGGGAACTATCTGTTGCCTAACAACTACTGACTTTGGGTTGAAGTTCTGGCTAAATTCAACATTTTTATGGCTTCTTTCTACAATTAAGGTTTTTTTGTGGGTGACCGAAACTATCTGAAAAATTTCCTTTTTATCCTGTTTTTTCTCTAATTTGCCTTCATATATGCAAGATTTTTCTGATTTCAAGTCCAAGGGTCCAAGTCCATTCCTTCTGGATCCGATCATTATCAATCTCTGAAATGAAGAGTCTTGTGTTTGAGTTGACTTTGTGGTCTTATGATGGCTCTTCCATGCTGGAGGGGGAAAAAAAAAAGAAATTGAAGATGACTCATGTAATATCACAGAAGTTGGCTCTTTGGATCAAATGTGGAACCAATATATATTGATGTTATTAAAGAAGGTCCTGGTATCTGGCAAAAAATATAGGAAGAGAAAAAAATAGGAGAGTTAGGTAGTATAGGAAAAAAATCAATGGAGTAGAAGTACAAGGTATGAAAGAAATGAATAAAATGAACCCATTTAAAGAGAGTGAGACAGAAGATATCAAAAGGGGAACATGAATTAGAAAGTGCAGTCTAGGATCAGAATCCAAAGCGCATGAAGAACTCCTAAAGTATCATCTCAACATTCCTTTTCTTTGTGTAAGTATTCCTGATCTGTAAAGTTTTCTTTCTTTTGTTATGCCCAAATTCCTTTGTATCCTTCAGATTGAGTTCAAAAGCTAACTCTATGAGTCCTTGCTTGACTCTGAACTTTCATATTCTGTTCCCCTTATCCTAGCACTTACTAGAGTGTTTAGACACATACATACCCACATATATATACATATATATACACATACACTATATACACATTGTATGTATATACATACATATTGTATTATGTATCTTTCTATATTTCTCTCCTTATAGATCACTTTACTTTTCTAAGTGTTCTTCATAAGCAGATCAGCACATCCTATCTTCCTATAGATCCTCTTGATAGCAACTCAATTCTACACAAAACTTGTTTTATTAATCTTTCTTAATTATTTACATATTCCTAGTTTATAGAATGTTAGATATTTGTATATGCTAATTTCATATATTATACATTCACATACAAATATTTTAAGCCCCTTGTAGAAACTGCTTTTCAGGACAGCACATGGGTGGTCAGGGAGGGCCAGTTCGCACAGCATTACTGAGTTAATTTAGAGAGGTGCCACAATGTAGGCATGAGGCCAAGGGTTGTGAGCTGGAAAGGCAGCTCGTGCATCAAGCAAGAAAAGCTATGCAGGGAGGGTTGAAAAGAGTCCAAGATCAACAGCAGGCAAGAATATAAAAATGTAAAGCAGGGAGAACATGAAAAATGGCAAAGACCAGAATTTAGTAAATATTTCAATTGGTAAAAATACAATTCAGTAAATATTAAATTTTGTCAGAAAAATGGTTGTGCTTGTAGTTTGTCATTTTTCCCTGGGCTAGACATTGTTTGAAGGGATTCTTGCTGCTGCTTCTCTTTTTTTGGAAGTGGAGGTACCAGGGATTGAACTCAGGGGCACTTAACCACTGAGCCCCAGCCCCAGCCCTATTTTTTGTATTTATTTAGAGAAAGGGTCTCACTGAGTTGCTCAGCACCTTGCTTTTGCTGAGGCTGGCTTTGAACTTGTGATCCTTCTGACTCAGCCTCCCAAGCCACTGGGATTAGAGGCATGTGCTACCATACCTGGCTGATTCTTGCTTCTTACTATGTTTGAGATTCCTATTTGACTTTTGCTTTCTCATCTTTCTCACATTCACACATTTTTTTTCTGCTTAGTGAACATTATATATTTTACTTTTCTCTTTCTCAGTTTTCTTCATGAATAACTCTTCTTCTCTTCCCTCTTTAAAACAGTATTCCTAAAGGTATTGAATTCTTCTCATATAGCACATCCTCCTTGACTGGTTTTATATTCACCCACACCCATACTTTTGGTGCTTATTATAAGGGAAAGAGAATTTTTAAATTCTCTGCTTAATGTTTTCCTAGTTCCTATTGACCTAAGATATACTAAATTAAACAATCAGATTTTACTTCCTTATCTGGGCCTAAAGCATTGGGAACACTTTCCCCTGTGTTTATTGGCATTGTTTATAGGTTTGTACATGTGCTGGGAAGAAAGCAGTAAGATTTTGCACTCTGGATTCTAGCTTAAGGTAACAGCAAAAACTCTGCCTTATGACTTAGCAGGCACTGAAGGGAGACAATGAAATAGTCAGTTGTATAGATTATTTTGGAGAGCTGGGAAATGGTCAGAGCTGAAGATATACATGTAGGATATATCCACATACAGATTTTATTTAAAGATAAAGAATGGAGAGAAATTACTTGATTATTGCAACATTCAGAAGTTAAGAAAAAAATCAGGACAGTATGATGTTCCAGAAGCCAAAGAGAATAAAAAGTACTCCAGGAAGGAGTGAATAATCAATTGCGGCAAATACCTTCAGGACTAAAAACCCTGATTGTGGGCAAGATGGAGGCAGTGTAGAGCTTAGTACAGTGCTTTTAGTGAAATAGTAAGGAACAAGGTCCTACTGGAGTATACAGAGGAAACAATGGCAAGTGAGAAAGCAAAAACAACAAATGGAAAATGTTTTTTTTTTTTTAACCATAAGATTTGTTTTTATTTTTTTTTAGTCATACATGACAGCAGAATGTATTCTGACATATAATACATACATGGAATGTACATACATCAATCATATTGTCTATTCTATTCTGCTGCCCTTCCTATCCTCCCTACTCCTCCCCTTCTCTCCCATCCTTTCTCTCTATCCAATCTAATGTGACACACTTTTTTTTTCTTTTTCTCATCACAACATCATATATGTATTCTGTATAACAATGAGGTTCTCCTTCCATCTTCCGTGCAACTCCCCTTCTCCCTCTTTTTGCCCTCCCACCTCTCTTCCCTATTTAGTGGTAGTCTTCTTCTCAGGCTCTTCCTCCCTATCCCATTTGAGTCAACCCCCTTATATCAGAGAAGACATTCGGCATTTGTTTTTTAGGGATTGGATAACTTCACTTAGCATAATCTGCTCTAATGCCATCCATTTGCCTGCAAATGCCATGATCTTGTTATTTTTTTAGTGCTGAGTAATATTCCATTGTGTATAAATGCCACATTTTTTAATCCATTCATCTATTGAAGGGCATCTAGGTTGGTTCCACATTCTAGCTATTGTGTATTGTGCTGCTATAAACATTGATGTGGCTGTGTCCCTGTAGTTTGCTCTTTTTTAGGTCTTTTGGGTATAGTCCGAGAAGGGGAATAGCTGGGTCAAATGGTGGTTCCATCCCCAGCTTGGAAAATGTTTTTGAAAGTTTGGTTTAGAGGAGAATAAGGAAAATGAGACATGGACATTTTTATTTGTAATGAAAGTAATTATTGCTACAAGAGTCCATATCAATTGTGGTAAACTCATCCTAGCACTAAAGTGCCAATGCCTTAGTCTCATATTTTCCACTGAAACAGATATGAGTCTTAATTGAGGACATCCTAACTTCCTCATGATCCACTCAGAATTTGCTACAGCTCTACAAGTATGTCTCCTAAGGTGCAGTTCAACTTCTGTTCCAAAAATCAAGCACAGGCCTGCGCTAACTCATGAATAAGGTTAAAACTTAGGCTAGAAGTTTAGAACTCAGAATGATCTTGCTAATGACCACCGCCATGATGAGTTCCTGTCACTAGGTCTAGATTATCCTCCCAGGGCTCTTCCCATATTGAGAGTGTCTCTTCAATCTTCTCTCCATCCCCACACCTCCTATGTGAAGGACAACCCTGAATTTTCTCTTTCTAGCCTGCCACTGCCACTGAACTGTTTCTTAACTGTAGTTAAACATGTTAATAGTTTTGAGAAAGTTCAGGTAAATTTCAGGTAGACACAGGACATTTTTGCCTAGTATATACTCCCTTTCCTCAGGGTATGGACATCTTTCTGCCTTGCTGCCACCCAAAGCACACTTCTGTTTGTAAGTCCTTAATAAATTGCACTTGGTGCAATCCTGTGTCAGTCTGGCTTGTTCTTTCATCTTTTGGCACCTTCCATCTTGGCAGCTGGTTCTTGAACATTGGGTTTTACCAAAACAATTCCTTTTCAAAGCTTTTTTCCCCTACGTTTCCCCGTTCAAAATGACATCATAACCGTTTCAATGATTTTTTTCTATAAATTTTGGTTTCATCTTGAAATCTTCTTTCCCCTGCATTTCAAGTCTAGGCAGTCACCAAATTCTCTTAAATCCATTAGGTGAAAGGCCTCCAACAGCCATCACTGATCCACCCAAGATCAGAATTTTCTTAACTCTACAGTGACTATTGCTTCTGACCTTCAGTTTGTTCCTTTGACCCCAGTATCTCACCTTTCTAGTATTATTTCCCACTGGATTTACTTTTTAATACAGAAAGCTCCTCTTGCTATTTCAAAGAGTATTCATTGCTCCTTACTTTATGCATTTATCAAATAGTTAAAAGATACCTAGTATGTGTTAGGCTATAACCTAGGTACTGGTAATCTACAGTATACTACAGATCCTGTAGTAAAAAGAAACCGTTCATTTCTTCAAAGAGTTTATAGTTTGGCATAGAAATGAAAAAATGAATAGACAATTACAACACAATGTGATAATTTCTACAACAAACATGCAAGGTAGAAACGGATGCAAACGTGAGCTTAGACCACCATCAAAACTATCCTTAGATGGTGGTGGGTGCAGGTAGGCAAGGGATGCAGATACTGTTTAGAGTTTTCTGATATCTAAGATGAGACTTTAAAAGACCAGTCATAGGATAGATGGGGGGTGAAGTCATCACTAGTCTTTGAACCCAAGTCAACCTTCCAGATTTATTTCCTGAAGTGTCCTTCCCCACCTTATTCTTCAGCTAGATTCATAAAATGATCCAAGTCATTTCTATAAAAATGTTGCTTGTATTTGCAGTCTCACAAAGTTTCTAGAATTAGAGAATGAGGGAGCTATATGCAGGGAATTATATATATCACCATGATAGAGGGTAGAATGGCACATTTGTAAACATCCTCCAGATGTTTATGTTTCTGGAAAAGAGAAACATTCTAGAAATTGTATGGTTGGTAACTAATTTAAAAAAAATTTAATTGTGGAAATTTTGCAGCAATATAAAAGAGAAAATTGTACAATGAATCTTCAAACAAGTTTCAACCACCATTAATACTGTTCCATCTATATATTATAATGGGTTGATTTGTCACATCCCCCAAATATGTTACAGTCCTAATTTCTAGTACTTGAGAAGGTAACCTTGTTTGGAAATAGGGTCTCTATAGATTTGATCAAATTAAGATGAGGACATTATGGTGGTCCTGAATCCAATATGACTACTGTCCTTGGAAACTGGCAAAATCTGGCCATTTTTCAGAAATTCATGACAGAAAAATGAGGATGCAATGTGAAGGTAGAGGAGTTAGGACTGATGCAGCCAGGAGCCAAGGATTACCAAGGACTGCAGGCAACACTATGAGCTAGGAAGAGGCAAGGAGGGAAAAACCTAGTTTCAGAAGGAGTAGGGTTCTGCCAGTACCTTGACTTTGGGCCTCCAGAACTGTGAGACAATACATTTCTGTTGTTTTAAGCCAATTGGTCTGTGGTAATTTCTACAGCCATAGCACAATAATATAAACCCTTACCTCTCTTCCAATAAATTATGCTACAGGAGACCTCAGACATCAATTGTTTCATGCATAAGTGTGTCAAAGTTACACTTATCGCTGTCACTGAAATGCACACTATTGTTTGTAATTATTTTTGTCCTTAGGATATAAACTACAAATAAATGAAATTGCTGTGATGTAAAGGAATTTGAAATAATTATCTATATTGCTAAACTAACCAACCTGAAACACAATTAGGGTCATTTGTTTCATTTTGCTCTCAACATCTGGGGGATACTTTTTCATTTTTAAATTTTACTTTATAATTTTTTGAAATGTCTTTGTATTTCCAAAGTCAAATTAAGAAAAGATATCTTAAAAAAAAATCTAGATTCTATTCCTAATCCCGTCATCCTCTTATTTCCTTTACCTTATAAAACCATTTTTATTGATCTGCTTTTATCCTTTTTTTCCTGTATCTATCTTTTTTAAAAAATTGTAAGTACATATATAACATACCTACTTTTTTTTTTTTGTACTTCCTCGGCCCCTTCTTAGATGACAGTGGAATTTACAGAGATCATCTTTATTTCTTTATACAGCTGCAGAGAATTTCACTATGTGTATACACCAAAGTTTATTCAACTAGATTACTTTGATGAATCTTTGGGCTAACACTAATTTTAATACATCAAAACTTTACATTGGCACTTGATAAAGGTATAGCTTAAATAATTTCCCACATTGCTAATAACATTGATAAAATCCTAATCTCAAGTGGACCTGCTGGCTATCATTACCCAAAACTGCATGTAATCAAGTCCAGATGTTTTCCCAGTGGAGAAGAAAGCTGGCGTAGAGCCAGCCCAGAATGAGGAAGCTCTCTGTGTAGCGAACAAGAAAAAGTTTTAATATGCACCAAGTGAAAGGGGCAGAATAAGGTGTATTATATACTACTTTTATCTAAATATATTCCTATATGTAGTGTATTCTACATTTATCCATTGCTACCTCTCACTCACCCTTCATCATATCCACTCTGGCTTTCTGCTCCTACCACCTAATGCCACTAAGACCTCCATGTGGCTAGGACAAGACACTTTCTTCGATTCTCACCTAACTTACTTCTAGAAATACCTGACAACAATCCCTTGCTTTCCTTGGGACACTCTCCTCCTAAGCTATGGTGACCCCATACTTTGCTTCATGTTGTGGCTCATTTTTCTTGAGCTACAATCTTCTTTGTACCATCAGTTTTCTCTACCTGCTCTTTTAATTCATAGAGTTCCTTAGGGCTTAGTTTCTGGCCACCAAACTTTTCTCTCTTTGTTTTTTTCCACTGGCTAGCTTCAATTACAAACTTATATTCTAGGCAAGAAGTCTCTACTTGTCATACACACTTCCAGATTATCTACTCAAAACAGCAACTCAGATGCCTTAATGACACCTCAAAGTTAATATGCCTAGAACCAGATTCATGATCACTTCATCCAACCTGTTTAATCCTCTGATTCTATAAATGGCACTATTCTCAATCAAATCCTCAAGAGGCAGCCTCTTGTTCCCATCATCTCATCAACTACCAAGACTTTTTTATTCTACCATATAATATATTCCAAATCTATCCACTTCTTATTTCTACTGCTACCATTCTATTATGCATCTTGCCTTTGGTGGTACCAAACTCTCGCCAATTTACTTCTTCAGTACACCTATACTTGACCTCCCTATGGATTCATTCTTCTCTACCTGACTACTTGAAATGCTTCTGCCCCTACCACCTAACATCACTAAGACTTCAATGTGGCTCACCGTAGCCTCTTTTTTCCTCTTACTGTAACCTGAGCCTTCTCCCTAGGCTATCTTAACCTCACTCACTGTTTTAATTATCCTCTATGGACCAGGTTCTTGCAAATTTACATTTCATACTCAGTCCTGACATCTCCAGTTGGATAACTGGGCCAACTAAAGACAATTCAATTTAATTAATTCCAAACCAAATTCATACCATCTCCCATACTCGATCTCCTTCCAGTGAATGATATTTTGTTCTTTCCAGAACGAGCCACCAACTAAGCAAGTATCCCTAACAATTCCATCTCCTTTATTTTCCTTATCAATTCCATCTCTAAGTCCTATTTTTACTTTCCAGATATCTTTGGAATTGGCTTGCTTCTTTCTATGTCCATCAGAACTAACCTAGTCTTAGTCATTTCTGCATTTACCATAAAGCTGGACGTCTACTCTGGCCAGCCACTATTTTAGACAATAGGAAAGTGGGAATGAATGAAAGAGGCAATTCTTCATAAGGGAGCTAACAATGCAAAGAAAGAGACAGATCATATATAAATATGTACTATTATGCAGTGATAAGCATGCTGAGGGGAAGAAACCTGTGGGACATGAGGAAATGAATCATGCATGCATGCGGTCATCAGGAAAAAGAATGGGTATCAGACAGGAAAAGTATGTGCAAAAAAAGAGATGAGAGCCAGGATGATTAGAGTCCTTGCATAAAGGGCAGAGAAGAAGTAGATGAAGGTCAAGAGGCTAGACCATTATAGGTCTCTAAAGGCCATAATGAAGATTCTTGATTGTACTCCATGGAATGGAATCCTCTAAAGGCTTTGAGCATGCAGCAATTTGACATTATTTACTTTTTAAAAAGATCCTTTTGATAGCTACAAAGGAAAGAGAAGTTGATGGCAGCAGGGGGAGGTAGAGGGCCCATGTATGGGTCTTTGTTGGAGGGCAGGGGGACAGCAACAGCACTAATTCATACATATTAAACAGGGCTGCAGAGTATTGTGACTCCACTGATACTGTATAAGAAGTCACTTTTTAAAACCATTGCATGCCACTTTGGTAGGGCTGCTGCTAATCTGTATAGCAGCTTGTGCAAATCAGGAAAAGATGCCTTTCCTTCAGGCAGATGCTGCCCAGGCAAACCTTACTAGAGCATAGCAGGTAACACTCGAGGTGACCACCCTGCATTTCAGTCCATCTTAGATGGCTTCTTGCTTTGAGAGGACAAAAGAATTGGAAACAATGGGAAGAAAATATTATCTTTCACTGCATGGAATCTAATATTTTTACATTTGGGTGGGAACCAAACTTATGAGCTGTACAAACAAGTTTAACTCCATTATTCTTAGTACAACTATTCTAGAAAAGCACAACCTCAAATGATTATGTTTTTGGTTCATATTCTAAGCAAGAGACCCAAATCAGAGATGCAGACCCTTTGAGCCATATCTTCCTGTCTTTTAACTTAAACTTAGAAAGCCAGGGATGACACAGGTTGTTTTTCTCATAATTTTTTTTTTGTTGTTTTTTTTTGGAGGGGGGCATTGTTCCTATTTATTAACAGTTCTGAATTGAAAAATAACTTTGTAAAAGTGCATTCTGAGGCTATTGGAGGTTCTAGGGAATCCTGCTCTCAGAGCATGAGCTTTTCTGTAACTGGTTTTTCAAGGGTTAGGATTTTGGTTCTGGTTGAAAGTTAATTATAATAGTAGGTACTTCCAAAAACATCTAGGTCCTTCAACTGTGCTCTTGGGGAGTGAGCTTCTTTTGGGAAGGGCTGTTCAGAGGACACCATAATCCAGGGACATGGGTGCCTCACCAGAGGTGTAACACATCCACACCACACATCAGCTCCCCTAGGACTACCACCTCATGTCTACCTTTCACCAAAAAGAGGAAGTCCACCCCATGGGGTAGAGGGTAACAGCACAGAAAATAGTTTTGATGTCCTTCATTGTACTTAGTGATCACTCACAGCTTTCCTTCAAGGCTGTCTTCTGAAGCTGAGAAGGGGTGAGTTGAGAGGTGAGTGCCCAGCCTCTCTCTGAACAGCCCTGAATCTTGGTACTCAGTCTAATCTCACTCACACTTACCTTTCTCATGAAGGAGACTCACTCCTCCTTCAGAAGCTCCCAAGGCAGGTGATTTCTCCTAATCACAGGTTATGATTCTTTCTCCTCTTTCTCTGATCTTTCCCACCAGAGTCAGGCCTCATATAATAGCCAGATTGATGCCTCCTAACTCCAAAGTTTCCCTGCTATCTGAGCTCTCTGTTTATTTTGGGGTGGTTTCTGGCAGTTTCCAAAGAATTCATTTATTTCTCCAAAATGACGGTTAAAAGATAGACAACTTGGGTTTCCATCTCAAAAATTGTCACCTTAATTGAGAAGTCCCCAGCATGGGCACGGTTGTACCAAGGCAGTCTGTCCTGTGCTCTTTCTTCCCTGGGCTGGGACATGGGAGGCTGTCTCTGACCGTCTGACTTGACGTAGCCTCCTATGTGTCTCCTCTCTATGTTCTCAGGCTCCCTAAGTCAGTTGGAAGCTGCTTCTGTGGAGGGTGAACCTGTGCAGCTCCAGGAAACTCACAACTCTTCAGCCCTTCCCAGGCTCTCCAATTCTCAGACCAAATCCTGTTACAGGGCCGGGGCTCAGCAGGATCTGCTGTCTTCTGCAGTTTCTTCTACTCTTCTTGCTTGAACTGACCTTTCTCCAGACCTTCCCTGACACCACTTCCTATGCCTCCACAAACTCAGATCCCCAGCCTTTCTTGGATGACAATCACCTCTTCTGTTTCTTTCTTCTGATAATTTAACCTCAGGTTTGTTCACAAAGTCCTTTCTCTCTTAACCATCTCTCAAATGTTGGTTTCCTAGGATTCTGTTTTCTGCTCTGTTCCTTTACCTGGTCAACTCAAGGTGACAATTACCCCTTTGAACTGAGGGTTCCTTGACCTCTACTTGGAGTGCCAATCAGTCTGTCTCCCTTACACAACTGCCCACCTGTAACCTCTACCCATGTATGTTACTCACATCTCAAATGAAAACCATTCCACACTGAATTCCTCAGACTCCCTTATCAAGCTGGCTCTTCCTCTGTCCCCTGATCCTCACAGCAGGTGCCTCTAGTCCAGGCCCACTGGCTTCCTGCCTGAATTCCCATGAATTCTGTGAGGCTTCCAACTCTAGTTTTGCCTCACTTCAATAATGCCTCCTAAGAGACCATTCTTATTAACTTCTAATTAAGAGAACTTCGTGAACATATTCTCTTTGTGAAAATTAAAACATTACATGGAAACAAAGTCCTCTTTTATTAGATTCATTCCAAGAGTAATTGCTGTTACCAGTTAAGGTGTGTCCTTGTAACTCTGTGTGTTTTCCAAACCTTCCTCTCAGTGCTTATTTGCATATTTCACAAACATCTAATATTCTTTAAATATAAATAGTAACATATGGTGATATTTTGTAACTTGCTTTATTCCTTGATGTGCCTTGCAGCTCCATCCACATTAGGGTGTTCTTTCTTTCTAAACTGTGACAACGTTTGCCAGAGTAAGGACACATCATTGTTTCTTTAGCCATTCCTTTATTAAGGAGCATTTGTTTCTGATTCAGACCAATTTTTCTAAAATATCAGGGGTAAAAAAGTTCTTCTGCTTAAATTCTTTAAATATTTCTGGTCATCCAAGGAACAGTTCAAATCTCTTAGAACCGTACCAAAGCATTTACAGTGTGGCCCTTAGACAGCCTCCCATCTCATTGTCTTCCTTGTCTCTTTCATACCTGCAGCTTCAGCTAGAATGAATTATTTATAATCCCTTAAATTACACTGTTTGTTGAATGAATACATAAAATGCAGCACTTTTCAGAAATAACAGGAAAGAATAAAAAGAGCTCTAGAGAGATTCATTTTGTGAAGTGATTATGAGCAAAGAAGCAGAAGCTCATGTCTAGGGGCCTGGGCTTTCCCTTCCCCATCAACTTCTTGAGGCCTGAGAACCCTAAAGGAAGTTTCCCAATTAACACACTCCAAGCTGCACCTTTCTCTGAACCAGACTGATACCTGCAGCGATTCCTCTCTGTGCTTATTTGCATATTTCACAAACACGTAATATTCTTTAAACATAAATAGTAACATATGGTAATATTTTGTGCTACCCACTCACCAAGAGAGGTGCCTCCAGGGTTTTCTTTCTCTACCTTCCAGGGATCTTCTCCCTTCTGCAACAGGGAGATCACCTTTGGTTTGATAAATGGGAGTCCTCCTAATAGAAAATAATTAAAATTAAAAAAACTCAGAACAACACAAAACGAAGATCAATCTGTTACAGAGATTACATGTGGCCCACAAAGCCTATACTACCTGGTCTTTTATAAAGTTTGCTGACCCCTAGAAAAAACAAATGGGAAAGGCAAGTGGAAGGTCCAGAGGTTGGATGAAGCCTTCTGCCAAGAGTTGCAAACACCACAGAACAATCACAGTGGGAAAATGATACCTGAACTATGAAGAAACTTCTAATGTGTAATTACATAGAAGGAAGGTGATGGTTACCAAGATCACCTCCTCCATTCCTAAACACAGGGCAATTCTATACCTGTAAGAGGAACATGTTCTCAATATTAATTTACAAAGATATGATTTGTATAATCATAAGGCAAACCTCAGCTAAACTTTTTTAATGACCAACAGCTTTTATTCAGGGAAGCAGGTGCTGAAATCTAATTTCTGAACTGTGTCCAGAGGGGGTTTCCTTACCCAGTGAGGCCAGGTTACTATAGTTCTCCAGCATCACCTCCCGGTACAAGCTTCTCTGGGAAGGATCCAGCTTTTTCCACTCATCCCGAGTAAAGAGCACAGCCACATCCTCGAAAGTCACTGATACCTGTAAGAACAAGCCACTCCAGCTCTCCCAGGACCAGCCCTCACACAGCATATAGATGGAGAAAATGGAGAAGGACAGGCTACCATGAAATCCTGTTTATACTATTTAAGGTTCTCGAGGTGCCAGGTCTTTTCTTTAATGAATATTCATCCAGTGACAAAAACACACCCAACAGAAAGAATTATGAATGTAGCTGCTATATCTTAGGATCTTGAGCGACCCCCAAAGGCCCAGGTGTTAAAGGCTTGGTTCCCAGCCCAAGATGCTTTTGGGAGGTGGTGGAAACTTTAAGAGTTGTGGCCTAGTGAAAGGAAGTTAGGCCAATAGGGTGAGCTCTTGTAGGGGATTTGGGACCTTGGCCCCTTCTTATTTCTCTCTCTCCATGTTCCAACAGTCATGATGTGAGCAGCTTCCTCTGCTATGCACTTCTGGTCATGAAGTAATGTTCTACCACAGGCCCAAAATGACAGGCTTAAGTAACCATGGGCTGAACCTCTGAAACCATGAGCCTAAATAAACATTTCCTCCTTACAAGCTTATTACCTTGGTATTTTGTAATATCAATGGAAAGCTGACTAACACACTGGCCTTGTGTTAACCACTACAAAAGATGTGTAAAGGGATTAAGGCCATTAGTGGGAGTGTTAATTAGAACAATCTGACAGATTTGATAATACGTATTACAAAGCCCGGGAATGTTTATATTCTTAATTTAACAATGATTGTATTTGTACTATAATGAACAGTACACAAAATTGCACATACAAGAAAACTTATCATGGTGTTTGCAGTAGCAAAAAATGGAAAAAACCTAAATATTCATTGATGAAGACTAGGTTAAATAACTTAAGACAGGCAATGTCTGCTTATTTGAATTGAAGATAGTAATTACAAAAAGTAAAATAGCTGTCAGTTATTGAATGCTTTCTATGGGCAAAGTACTGCTCTTAAAGCTTTATGTTAATCTTTTATGTATAATCTATTTAATCTTCACCACAACTTAAGAAGGTAATATCATTGTCCCCATTCTACCAAAAAAAAAAAAAAAAAGTATGAAAAGGATAAGAAATCTGTCCTTAAAAAGTCACACAGCTGATCAGTGATAGAAATGGAATTCCAAACCCAGTGGTTGTCCTAGACTCCATTCCTAGTCAATCTGTACATCTGCTTCTCAACGCCTACCTCATAGGGTTAGGAAATATATAAATGAGATAATCTATATAAGAAGCTGAATTTCTTTGAAGAAGCCACATCTATATTTTGAATTAATTTTTATTGGTGCATTATAATTATACATAATAATCAAATTTATTGTGACACAGTTGTATATGCGTATAACATAAATCAGTCAGTTTTATTCCCCAGTGCCATCTATATTAAAGATCAAGCAGACTGACCTCAGCTGAGAACATCCTGATTATGGAGAGATGGCAAGTTGCAGGTTGAGAGTCAAAATTAGCTTGGGCTACATTATGGACTTAGAAAAAGAGTCATTTACTTAAACTTTTGTATCTCACCTAACATTCTCCTAGGTAAACCTCTTAAAATGTATTAACGGCTTAACAGACCTCTAGTCTCCACCAACCCTAAAGCTAAGAAGGCTGCAACAGTCAATACCTATAGGAAAAACTTTCCCTTTCTGCTACAGCTCACCTACCTACTGGCCTCACCAACATATTTCTTAAAAATATTGATTCATGACTTTTGTTCATTGGCTATAAGTTCAGGTAATCTCTTCCACAGCAGAACAAGTCATTCAGGCAACTTGAATCCATGTTTCTGTGCCACTCATACTTGGTTCAGAGTAAGTTATCTTATTTTCTTTAAAGTCAAGTTATTGTTTTATGTTATCATTTACAATGGAGATGGATAGTGATGATGGTTCCTTAACAATGTGAATGTATACACTTAAAATGTCACTGAATTATACACTCAAAAATGATTAAAATTATACAGTATGTACATTTTAGAATAAAAAATTTAAGATAAAATACATATACATATGCACATAGATAAATGGACATAAAAAATGATTTTTATGGTACACACCAAAGGGCTGTCAATGGTTATCTCTAGATGTAGAAGCAAATGACTCTTTACTTTCTTTAAAATGTGATATCATGAAATATACACTTGGTCTTCATTCCATTTCTTGGCATGGAGCTCCTAAAATCCATAGAATCTTCAAAAGTGATGAATGACAAGTGACTTTTTGTATGCTTAGAACTGACAAAAGCTAGGAGCTGATAGTGAAATTGGCCAATGATTTAATATATAGTGCCCGTGTTAATGGAGCCTCCAGAAAAACTCGAAAAGAAAGGATTTGGAGAATTCTTTGAGGGTGGCATACCATACTTCATTTGATGCACCTCTTTATTTGTATCCTTTCTGATAACTTATTTTTTATTGTTTTGGTGATAATTTTTATAATAAGCTGGTACATGTTTCATTAATTTTGTGAACTGCTCTACCAATTTCATAAAGGAGGGGTTGCCAGGGAACACTAATTAATATCTGGTTGGTCATAACTGGCCTAAACTGCTGACTGAATTGGGGAAAGTCTTTCAGAGCTGTTATCCCCAGGAAGACAGTGTCAAAATTAAATTAAATTAGGCTGGAGTGATGGCTCAGTGGTAAAACACTTGCCTCATATGTATGAGGCACTGGGTTCAATTCTCAGCACCACATAAAAATAAATAAATAAAATAAAGGTATTGTTTCCATTTACAACTAAAAATATATATATATAAAATTGAATTAAAGGACACCTAGCAGGGTCTGCTTCTGTAGCATTACTTGCTCTGTGGGTGAGGAATCTCCCTGTCCTGCCAATCCTAGCAATGTTGCGAGAGTATAGTGGGAAAAACTGACTTTTACTATTCATATATATTTTTTTTAATTCTCTGAAATTTATACCATGAACATGCAATATATGACAAGAAAAACAATTTATTGGTATATGGAAGGAATATAAGAAATGATCTTTGCCCTCTAAGAATTTACAATCCATATTGTACACAAAGAAAATGCATTAAATGATTTGAACAATGAAAGACAGCTGTGTAGAGGTTGTGGGTATAGTTCAGTGGTAGAGTGTCTGACACGCAAGAGTCCTGGGTTAGATCTCTAATTCTGCAATACAACAAAACTGGCAGGACAGGTAAGAGCATATGCCATCTTCTACTTCAATCTTCATTTCAGAGACAAGGAAAATCAAGTGCAACCAAGAACTGAGATCATATGCTTTTACTAGTGGCAGCAGAAAGACCATAACTTAAGTATTCCAGTTGTGAATCCAGCACTCACTCTGGTCTTAAAGTTCCTGTCACTGAGTTTTACGTACCACATCCCATACTAACCCATGGGCAGCAGGTGAGGATAGGGAGATGCAGTAAGAGGATTCACCTACACACAGGGATGAAGAAAGTTTTTGGCAGTAGAACAATTTGGCCCTGTCCGAATAGAATGGGAAAGGCTTAAAGAAAACAGAGCAGGTGAACATACAATGGTGGGTCCTGGCCATAGCCTCAGAAAATGAAACTCCACCATGTTTGCGGGTCCCTGGAACAGGTAGCTGGGTCTGTCCATACTCTGAATGACATACCAGAGAAGTGGCTGGTTCAAGCATGGATTGAAGGCCAGATGTACCTGAGAATGAACTTGGGTTACTTGTCTTCTTTGAGCCTCAGTTTTTTCTTGTGTCTATAAAATGGGGAAGTTTTAGTCAGCTTTCAGTTACTCTAGCAAACACCTAAGGTGGTTTATTATGGTTCACAGTTTTGGAAGTTTCAGTCCATCTTTAGTCCTGTTGTTTTGGGGCCTGTGGTGAACATGAAGGAGAGGAAGCCCATTCATCCTATAGCTGGGAAGAAAAAGAAAGAAAGAGGAGGAGGCCAGGGTCCCAGTATTCCCTTCAAGGGCTTCAAGTCAGGTCACACTTCCAGTGACCTAACTTCCTCCTACTAGATCCCACTTCCTAAAAGTTCCTCTGCCTCCTAATAGTACCACAGGTTAAGGGCCATGTCTTAAACATATGGGCATCTAGGGACCATATTATATAGGAGATAACTGATCCAAATTATATAGGGATAACTGCCATGCTGTTGTGAGAATGAGAAACAACAAATGCAAAACCCTCAGAACATTCCCCAGCATGTTGGACACTCAAGAAATACCAACTGTTAGTTAGTGTTAGATGAAGGTAAGTGGGAAGGACTAGTATTTTCTGGGTCCCAGAAACATTGTATAATTAAAAAAATTTTATGATGCTGGGGATAAAACCCAGGGCCTTATAAAAAAGCTAGGCAATCACTCCACCTCCAGTTTTTTACTAATTTCTATCCATGAAATTAATATTATTATAAATATAGTATCATTCAGCTACCACAATAAGCATACACTAAGCAATTATTATGTGCCCAGCCTTGATCCAAACACTTTTTATGTACTAACGCATGTCATCCTCTCATCTATCCAAGGAAGTAGGCATAGCTGTTATTTTGATTTTATAGGTGAGGCACTAATAGGTGGAGTTATTTGCCCAAGGCCCATAAACAGTAACAAAGGAATTGAGTTAAAATGTGGCTGTCTGTTTTGAGGACTCCACTTCCCAACCATAGCATGTGCTGGTTCTGTATCACCAACATCTCACAAGATCCTCATGGAAACCTCCTGCAGCTTCCTGAGGAGTATATTCTTTGCCTTCAGAGAAAAAGACCTCGTCACTGTGTGCCCTGCAACATAGCTATTTTTTGTTCAAAGGTTATGTCACCTGCATGGGGTACCTCCTTTAGTTTCCTGACACAGAGGAGAGAATGGCAGGTCAAGATCAGTTGACCTGAGAGTAAAAACTGGTAACAGGCAAAACACTTGCTCAGAGGTAGGGGGGAAAAAGCATTTTGCGGGCAGGGAAGACAAGAATGAGTGAAGAAGGGAGGGCCAGAAAGGAATTTTATCAGGTTTGCATGTTTGTTCTGTCCCTAGTGCGGCATCTAATCCTATCAAATTAGTAATCACACAATGGATTGAGATTAATGAATAAAAATGTGTTTAACAAGAAAAAAGTGTACACTAGACATGTGTGAGTATGGGCAGTATTCCTTACAGAATCCACCACCTGTGAGGGTGGACCAGCTACCCCAAGATCAAAGGACTTGTGCTCCAAATTCTGGTAAAAGTTATATTGTAAGTGGGAGGGGGAAAATCCACCCACTAAGAACAGAGATGGCAATGAGCTCACCTGGGACCTTGCTTCCCTTTGCTCAGGAGCCATGTCCTTTTTTGGGCTCTTCTCCCCAGGGTGGGTGCAGTTTCCAGAAGGCAGATCTAAGAGAAGAAAAGGAACCACAAGAAAGCCCCCTCTGCTTTCCACTCCTCAGAATCAGGAGCTCTGAAATTCGACCCCCATGTGCCCAGAGAGGAAAGTCAGGAGCTGGGAGTGGACAAAATCAGAGAAAAGGGCTGGGGCCATCCTGGATCAGGGCCCCATCTGTAGCTTTCCAGAAGCAAGACTCAGAAAGACATGGGACTTCATCAGCAGCAGGACTCACTGAGCCTCACCAGGTGCCAGGCACCAACAGGCTTACACTGTTCAATCCCACATAGTCAGCAGGCATTGCTAGCACTCCGTTTCACAGGTCAGAAAAGTGAGGACAGAGTGCACCAGTTCACACAGCCAGTGAGAATGGCGCCAGGAATCAGGTCCTTGAGCATCCGCTCTAACCTCATTGTGCAACTTGCAATTTTTCCTCCAAAATTTCTACCCAAATTCCTCTGTCTCCTTTCAATGAATCAATTCCCAGATTTTAGAGAAAGCTGTTTCTGAAAAGGAAAACAGTGGTTTTCCTATGGGGGGAAGGGGGTCAAGCGCAGAAACCAAAAACTTGGGTACCAGTCTTAATTGTGCCATAGGGGCACCCTGCACCCGTCTCTTCGGTGAGACAGATCACGATGTCTGCCACCGCACAGTGCTGAAGCCATAGGGACGAAGCTTATTTTCTCACGCGTTCCAAAGAGGCCGGCAGGAAACCAAACGCTGGCAGGGCAAGGCAGAGTAGGGCAGGGAACGCGCAGTGGACAGACCTGGGTTAGCAGGAGGTGGGCCTGCCGCAAACGCGGGCCAAGAGCACCACCTGACACGCTTGAGGCGACGTCGCGGGACAGCTTGCGGGGACAGGCGCTGGGGTGTTGCCCGAACCACAAAGGCTTCTCCGCGCACCTCGTGGGCCTGTTCTCCACGCCTGGGCGCCGCATCCTCCCGAGGCCCGGGTCTGCCTCCCGCCGCCCTCTGCCGCTCACCTCCCTAGGCTCGTGGCTTCAGGGATGATGCCTCGCCGGGCGGTGCTCCTCAGGCAGGAAGGTCCGGAACCGCCCCGCCCGCCAGCAGGCTGGCGTCGGGACCCTGCCGGCAGGCTACCTCAGCCCCGGGCGTCACGCATCCACCAGCAAACTCCGCGGCCGCAAAGGTCCAGGCATCCCGGGCTGGTGGAACAGGGTTGGCCGCTAACGCCTCTGGGAAATGAAGTCCACTTGACACTCGAGGATTCTGGGAAGTGTAGTTCTCCGCATTTTTTGAGGCGAGGCGCTGGCTGAACCTATCTGGTTCCCAGACCTCAGTTGAGTGCTCCCTCTAGTGTGCTGGGGTTCGCTGATTCCCTCCAAGAATATTGGATTCCAAGAAGTGAATCTTCATCGAGGGCAGCATCTCGTACTCTTCATGTGTGTGAATGATGGTGTGGCCATCAGACACTGGCCAAGAACCAACCCATTGCAGTTATTCATCGAAAGGATACAGAACGCCTGCTATGAGCCAAGTCTTATTGCGAGCCATTTGAAAAAACATGGGTGAACAAACCTAACATCATTGGTTTGGAGTAACTTTTAGCCGGTAGGGAGCAAACAGTGTCTGTTTTCTGATGCTAAAACAAAATTCTTAATGCTGGATACTTTATAAAGCAAAGATAATTATTTAATTCATGGATTTGGAAGCTGGAGGACCAAGATTTTATTGGCACTATCTGTTTTACCTTTGGTAAAGGGCACCTTGACTTCATCATAGCATGGTAGAGAAATGGGAAGGAAAACAATCATAAGCAGAAAGAGCAGCACATGGGTGGCTTTGCTTTATAATAGTCCACTCTTGGGAGAATAAACTCACTCTCAAGAGCATTAATTGCTTCTGAAAGCAGCACCTCCAATGACGTAATTCTTAGAGATTTCATCAAATCAACACCACCACTGTTGACTAAACTCTAGCACATAAACCACAGGAGGACAAACCACATCCAAACTCTGGTACCCCACATGGACTGGTCAGATATGCTGAAGTGACCACCCCTCTTCCAGAAATATGATTCTGTAGAACTTGTGTCTTTTTTTTTTTTTTTTTGCTCTAAACACACAAATTAGAATTCTTCATAGGAAACCTGCTTTGGAAGTGCCCTGGACCTCATAAAGGCTTTGCTCCATGGGTATTTTATCATAGCAAGAGGAAACAGAATAAAACAGTTAACAAACATACCTAGGCATTTTAAAAGAAAGAAAGCTTAGATGAGAGGTTGGACCTTAAATCTAAGATCAGATAGATATGACTTTTGAGCCATGCTCCTCCTGACCAAGCATTCAGAAATATCTTCTGATCCAACAGCCATCATCCTGCCTGATGTCACACCATTATATTGTGTTACTCATTTTAAAAATACATATAAAGAGTAAAGCATGTCAGGTAGTCTGTATTAGACATTGCCTTTCAATGACAGTAGTTTAAGAAGTGCACACAGCTCTTCCAGCAGCTGTTTTTTCTGATGTTTCAGGTGACAGCTCAGATACAAGGAAGGAAGACTCACACTGACTTTGAAGCCCTAAGCCCCTACCACATCCAATGTCTCTTAACATGGCCTAAGAATACAGTGGTTCAGTTTCTAGTGTCCTTGCTTGGCATTCACCAGTCCAGGTACAATTTACCAACCTGGAGTCATTTTTATCATAAACAATGTAATGCAACTGATGAATCTTTTTTAGCAATTTACCAAGACAATCAGAACCATAAAGAAATTTGCTTCTTGGTAGGTTACCATGGGAATGGAACTAGTAAACTAATCCAAGATCAAATTCTTTTACAAAGAAGAAGAAAGGATTTTGTTAACTCATTACTTGTTATCCACTCCCTTGATCATTGATTAACTTATTTCTTAAACTTTTATTTGGAGATAGTTGTTGATGCACATGCAGTGGTAAGAAATAATCAGAGAAATTTTCTGTATACTTTACCAGGTTCACCAATGGCAACATCTTAAAAAATATAGTACAAAACAACATATTAATAAGTTTTTTTTAATATAGAAAAGAAAATTTATACTGTACTTAGGATTTGTGTTGTAAAATGAGCTGTTAACCCTTCTATTTATTCCTTTAAGAATTAGGTAATTTCCCAGTGTGCTGGCACATGCCAGTAATCCCAGTGTTTTGGGAGGCTGAGGCAAAACAATAGTGAGTTCAAAGCCAGCCTCAGCAACTTAGCAAGGCCTGAGTAACTCAGAGAGACCCTGTCTCTAAATAAAATATTTTAAAAAGGGCTGGGGATGTGGGTCAGTGATTAAGCACTCATGGGTTCAATCTCTGGTACCAAAAAAAAATTAGGTAATTTTTTCAGTCTAAATAATTCATAAGAGACAAGCACAGTTGTGCACACATGTAGTCCCAGCTGCTTGGAAGGCAGAAGCAGGAGGAATCCCTTGAGCCTAGAAGTTCAAGGTCAGCTTAGGTAACACAGGAAGACTCGTATTTATAATTAATAAGTTAAAAATAATACTTTTATAGTATCAATGATATTTTATAGGCAATTTTCTATTAAATACAGTATCACAGTTTTAATACACGAAACTATAGTGTTAATTGACAGAAATAACATATAAAACCAGAGTATAGTATCTCTTCATATTTTTACAAGTATCTGTTTTAGGCATCTCAAACTTAGCATGTTTAAAATTAGATTTTTAGCAAGTGTCTCTTTTGGGCATTTCAAATTTAGCATATTTAAACTTGGATATTTTGTCTTCTGACCTAAGTCAGTTTTGATCACATTTAAATAAAAAAATAACACCTGCATTTTATTTCTTAGAGCAGTTTTAAGTCCACAGTAAAATTGAACAGGAATTAGAGACAGTCCCCAGATCCACCTGCACCCACCCCCCAACATGCATACATACCCTCCCCAATTAATATCCTCCATCAGAGGAATGCATTTATTACAAATGAATAACCTACATTGACATGTCAATATCATCCAAAGTCCTGTTTAAGTTAAGGTTCATTTCTGGTGGTGTTCTTCCTCTCTTTCTTCCTTCCTTCCTTCCTTCCTTCCTTCCTTCCTTCCTTCCTTTTCTCCTCTCTTCCTCTCTTCCTTCCTTTCTCCCTTTCTCCGTTTTTCCCTTTCTTTCTGCATTTTGGGTTAAAACTAGGGCTCTGACCATGCTGAACACATACTTTACCACTGAGCTATTTCCTAGTCCCTATTATTATTATTATTATTATTATTATTATTATTAGAGGGGGCTGTCTCAATTAATGATAATTCCTCCTTACAGAAAAAATTAAAAATTTCCTTAATCTCTCTCTCTTTTATTATACTTCACATTGATCCATTAGTAAAGTTAGGACTTTTCCAAATCTCAAAGCCTGACCTGTCATAAAAGAATAGTTATGGTCCTATCTTTCTCTTAATCTGCAACACCAGTGTTTTTTCTCTAGATGGCAGCACAGATCATTGGTCAAATTCTAGGATTCAGTTCACGAGGAGCCTGCTTGCCTGGGGTGAATTAGTACCACTAGCCATGTATAACAACAAAACACATTCATTAGCAGTGCTTGTTAAATTGCTAATGCAGATGACTTGAATAGGCATGTGAGGGTGCTTCTTACCTATGAAATTTGTCAGGGAAAAGCTATGGGGGAGGAAACAATAATCAAATATGCCCAAAGAGTTCTCTAGGGATCCAAATTAGAGTCAATCTACCCTTCCACCATATTTTCCTGCCCGTTTTTATTGAGTTGCTTATTAAAAATTGTATTTATGAGTTATTTAAAAATCCTTTGTCAGGTGTATGGCTTGGATCTGAAATATCCCAAAGGCCCATGTGCTGAAGATTTAGTCCTCAGACTGTTAGCACTATTGGGACGTAGTGGAATACTTAGGGTTAGTGGGAGGAAGTTAGGCCATTGGTGTCTTGCCCTTGAAGGAGACACTGTGAAGCCAATCTCTTCCTCTTTTTTTCTCTTTGCTTCCTGGATATTAGGAGGTGAGCAGTTTTGTTCCACTACATGCTCCCTGCTATGATTTTTGCCTTATCACAAGCCCAAAACCAATAGTGGAACCATCCATGGACTGAAACCTCTGAAACTGTGAGCCAAAGCAAATCTTTCTTTATAGGTTGGTTTTTCTCAGGTATTTTGTCACAGTAATTGAAGGCTAAGTAAGATCTCCCCTCACACACTTATACACACAATGGCTATGCACTCCTGGTCTGTTTCTTGCCTTTTCATTTCTTAATGTTATCTTTTCTTCTCTCACAAATCTTTGTAGCAGATTTATTCATAATTGTACCCTAGTTACAGAAACAATACTCCATTAGGTAGTTCCCTGTTCTTAAAGGTTTCTATAGCAAACGGAAAAGGACATCTTGCCCCAGTCATGACTCTTCTACTTGGCATGGTTGTTTTACAGGATGAAGTCATAAAACAAAATGGAGTCACATTTGCTCCTACTATCACAATGATGGAACAGGAAGCCACAGACCTTGTTCTGTCCCTCAGAGAGACACCCATTTGACAATCTAGGGTTCAAAGCCTTTATGAGACTCCAGAAACAAGAAGTTACAGCGCTGCAAGGAAGCACAGAGTCAAGAACAGTCACATGGAAACAAGAAAGAAAAACCATTGCATTTCACCAGCAATAGACCTCCCGTCAGGCCAGCACAGCTCAGAACAACTGGGAAAAAGAAAAATAAAAACAAAAAATAAACTAAAACCAAAAAAGGCACCCAACTGGAGGCTGCTCCCTTGGGAGGGAAAGAGATGAGTAGAACATATATTCAACATTTTGAAGAGGCTGCCTAGGCACTAACTTCTGTCTTGTCTGATACAGGGTACTGACCTGGAACTGGCATATTTTACCTGAGGACTGCTGAGAACAAAGAACTCTGGTGTTGTGGCATCTGAGAACCTGCAGTATAGCATATAGACACCAGAGGAGCAAGAAGATTACCAGCTTCTGAAAAAACAAAACAACAACAACAACAGAAAAAAAAAAAACGAGAACTTTTTAAACTGAATTTATACTACAAAAGGCAAGAGTAGATGCATCCCTGGAAATGATGAGGGCAGCTTACAGAATCTCCAGCTGGGAGGAACAGTGAAGGCCTCACCTGTACAAAGCCAGTCTGTATAGACTGGGAGAAGTGGCTGTTTTTCTTCAAATGTCCAAATCCCAGAAAAAATAGCAAGGCATAAGGAGAACCAGAGAAACAGCTCAGTCAAAAGAGCTCAGACACACTGAGAATAAAAGTGGTTACCAAGGGTGGGGGAGGGCAAAAAGATGGGGATCTAGAGAGCTAGTGTTCAGCACTGGGAATATAATTAATAATAATAATAATGTATTGTATTCAGGATTTTTGCTAATAAAGAGAGCAAAAATCAGCCTTTCTTGTTCCAGGTGGAAAAATGGGTAACTATGAGAGATGATGGATATGTTAATTTCTTCCACAACCATATATATTTGGTTGACCCCTTGACCAATGCAGGAGGCACCTCACCCCTTCCCCAGTTGAAAAGTCCAATAAAACTTTTGACTCCCCCAAAACTTAAATGGCTAATAGCCTAGTATTGACTGGAAGCCTAATGTGAACAGTTGGTTAACACATAGTTTGTATGTCATATGTATTACATGTGGTGAAAACTACATCAGAACCAGGAAAGACCCCTTTTTACCGGGATAGGCAATTTGCTGGGCAGTGGAGCTGCTGGCACCCAGGTACCCATGTCCTAGGGCATTTTAAGTGAATATTTGCAAATATTTGAGCTCACTGCCCTTCCAACAGGAGGTAGCCTCGCTATCACAATAGTACAGAGCCTACTACAGCCAATTATATGCCATTATGATTTAATACCGCATCTTTACATTTGTTTACATCTTTTCTACCCTGTGAATGGCATCACATACTGTCTTTGTGGGTAAATTTTGATAAATTTTAACTTTATATAATAGATTTATGAATATTTTATGGGAGTAAGTGATAAAATAAACTATTATCAACATATATTTTATACATTTATGACATGCCTAACTTTTTCCTAAGTTTTTTTTTCCAATATTTAGACTATGGGGTTTATCTGGAAAATTTCAAATTGTTGCAAATCTTTAAACAACACCCCCCCCAACACAATACAACCAACCATATTCAAAACCATGTTGCTCAAGGGTCAGCTCTTCTGTGTGGTCTCACTCATATGTGTAGTCTAAAAAAATTTATAAGAAGAATGGAGTAGAAGAATAGTTACCAGGTTCAGGGATTAGGGTGCAGGGTGAAAGAAATGGAGAGTGGTCAATGGATATAAAGTTATATAGGACAAATAAATTCTAGAAATCTAATTTGCATCTTGAGTACTATAATGAATAACACTTTATTATATACTTGAGATTTGCTCTGAGAATAAGTCTTAAGTGTTCTCACACCCTCACAGAAATGGTCACCATGTGAAAAGGTGATTATGATTGATAATTTAACTGGAGTAATCGCTCTCACACTCACACACACACACATACACACACACACACACACACACACGAGACACGGTATACCTTAAATATATACAATTAAAAATAAGTTAATAACAAGGCCCTAAGCAACTCAGCAAGACCCTGTCTCTAAATAAAATATATAAAAAGGGCTGGGGAGGGGCTGGGGCTATGGTAATACACCCAAAAGAATTGAATGCAGAGATTCAGATGCATGTATACCAATGTTTATAGTAGCATTATTCATCTTAGCCAAAAGGTAGACACAACTCAAGTGTCTATCAATAGATGAATGTCTACTGGCAGAGCACTTGCCTAGCATATATGAGGCACTGTGTTCGATCCTTAGCACCACATACAAAAATAAATGCAATAAAGGCATGCTGTCCATCTACAACTACCAAAAAAAAAAAAAAAAGGCTGGGGATGTGGCTCAGGGGTTAAGCGCATCCCTGGTTTCAATATCTAGTATATACATATATAAAAGCAAAAACAAAACAAAACTATTTCTTTTCCTGTCTGAATGTCATTTCACTATATACATATAAATATATCTCTCTATTTATTTTTCCCCATATTTGTTTAGACATTCATCTATTGATGGAAACTTGAGTTGTTTCTACCTTTTGGCTAAGATGAATAATGCTGCTGTAAACATTGGTATACATGCATCTGAATCTCTGCGTTCAATTCTTTGGGGTGTGTTACTTACCAGTGGAGCTGATGTGTCATATAGTTATCATCATACTCTGGGTCTGCAATGTTTGCCAGAGGCCCAGTGTTAAAGGCTTGGCCCCCAGCATGCCTATATTGGGAACTGGAGGACACTTTAAAAAAGGTAAAGCATAGTGGGAGGTATTTGGGTCACTAGGAACATGTCCCAAAAGGGGATTGTGGATTCTCAGTCTTTCTCATTTTCTTTTGATCCTTGACCATGAGAAGAGAGGCTTTGTGCAATGATTTGCTATCCACTGTCTTGAGCTGCTTTGCGACAGGCTTAAAGGCGGTGGATATGCTCAATCATGGAAACCTCTAAAATTATGAGCTCACATAAACCTTTTCTAAGCTGATCATCTCAAATATTGGTTATAGTGGCAGAAAGCTGGCTAACACAGTAATTCTATACCTAACTTTTTGAGGATCCATCAAAATGTTTTTACACTTTTTGTATTCTCATCAGCAAAGCACAAGGCTCCCAGTTCTTATCTTCATTAATACTTGCTATTTTGTTTTCTTTTGATAACAACCATCCTAGTGGGTATGAAGTGTTATTGTGGTTTTGACCTGCACTTCCCTAATGGCTCAAGATGTGGAGAATCTTTTCATATACTTGTTGACTATTTGAATATCTTTACAGCAATATCTGTTCTTGTACTTTGCCCATTGTGAATTGGATTGTTTTTTGTTGTTGAGTTTGTTGTAGGAGTTGTTTTTATCTTCTAGATCTTAGTTACTTACCAGAAATATGATTTATAAGTATTTTAACCCATTCTTTTGTTATTTTAATACTTTTTTGGGTAGTATTATCTTATGCACAAGTTTTAATTTTGATGAACCATTGTATCTATTTTTTCTTTGTTACCTATGCTTTTGGTGTCATACTTAAGAAACAATTACCCATGCAACATCATGAAGCTTGTCTTTTGTGATTGTTATGGTTTTAGTTCTTAAATTTAGGTTTTGATGTTTTCATAAAGGATACTGGTCCACAGTTTCCTTTTCCAGTTCCTTGAAATTCCTTGTTTGTGGTGTCTTTGGCTCCACTGTTATGGTGATTCATAGAATGAGTTAGGACATATTCTCTCCTTCAGTAATTTCAAGGAGCTTGGGAAGGATTCTTATTAATTCTTCTTTAAGTGTTTTGTAGAAGCATTTATCAGTCAAGCCATCTCTTCAATCTCCTTGTTTGTTATGGGTCAATTCAGTTTTTCAGTTTCTCCTTGAGTCAGTTTTGGCAGTGTCTGTAGTTTTAGGAATTTGTCATCCAATTTGTTGGCATTCAATTTCTTAAAAGATTTTATTTTCATTGTTTATTTCTGTAAAATTGACAGTATTGTCTTCCCTTTCACATCTTATTTTGTTAAGGTCTATAAACAAGTCAGAATGGTGCCTGGCATTTTGCCAGAGGGAGTGGTTTGTGAGGTGGCGCCAGCGAGCCATTAAGTGTGGAGATTCCTTATTGGTAGACTGCTGTATCTAGTTTATGTTAATTAAGATAAGCTGTGTGTAATGTATGTATACCCCTCCTGACCTACAATAAACGGCTCCCACTCCTGCTGTATCAATGTACACAAGTTGCTCGTCTCCCCCCGGTTATTTTGCTGCAGCCGGATTGCGGCATTAATTTAGTAATTTGAGTTCTCTCCTTTTATCTTTATCAATCTAGCTGAAAGTTTGCCGTTTTTGTTGGTCTTCTGAAAGGCCTAACTTTTGGGTTTATGTTCTCTGTTTTTCCAATCTCTTTTTCATCGATCTCACTCTAATCACAATCATTTCCTTCCTTCTTCTAGCTTTGCATTTAACTTGTTGTTCCTTTTTCCAGTTCCTTGAGATTACAATGGTAAGGTTATTGATTTGAGATCAACCTGTCAATTCTGTCTTTTTATATTTCTTTTTTAAAAATGTAGGCATTATGGCTCAGGGTATAGTTCAGTAGTAGAGCATTTGCCCAGCATGCATTAGATTCAATCCCTAGTACCACCGAAGGAAAAAAAATGTAGGTGTCTATAGCTGTAAATTTACCTTTAGCACTGTCTTCAATGCACCCCATACATTTTGGTATGTCCTGTTTTTGTTCTCATTCATCTCAAGATATTTTTAAATATTCTTTTTGATTTCTTCTTTGATCCATTGGCTGTACAAAAGTGTATTTTTAAAATTTCCATGTTTTTAGTTTTTCCCTCTATTTTCCAGTTGATTTCTTTCTGTGAGAATTTGAAAAGATCCCTTTCATGGTTTTTGATATTTTATTCACCTTACTAAAACTTATTTGGTATATCCTGAAGAATGTTCAATGTGCACTTGAGAGTAATGTGTATTCTGCTGCTATTAGGTGGAATGTTCTATATTTGTACACTAGGTCTAATAGTTCTACAGTGTTGTTTAATCCTCTTTCCTTATTAATTTATCTGGTTGTCTTATCCAACATGAAGTATTTATGCTTCCAACTATTTTTGTCTATTTTCCCTTTAAATCCTGTCAATTTTTGTTTCACATGTTTTGAGGTTCTCTTGACTGATTTGTACACATCTATAATTTTATCTTTCCTTGCTGACTTGAACTTTTTTTTAAATTCAATATTTAACATCCTTTTTTTCCTTTTTTTCTTCTTTTTGACTTAAAGTGCATATATATTTTTTCTGACAGCCACCTCATCTCTCTTTTGGTAACTTTTTGTGGAATACCTTTCTCCATCCTCATACTTTTAAATTCTTTGTATCTAAAGAAAGTTTCTTGTACACAGTATATAGATAGGCCATATTTTCTCAACCTGTCAATTCTGTCTTTTTATAGATGAGTTTAATCAATTTTCTTTAGAAGTAATTCTGACAAGGAAGAATTTAATTTTGCCATTTAGTTGTTTTTCTTATGTCTCATATATTTTTCCTTTACTATATCTATTATTGTCTTCTTTTGTCTTAGATATTTTCTAGTGTACTAATTTGATTCCTTTACTGCCCCACCTTTTTTTTGTAGTACTGGGGATTGAACCCACGGCCTTAACCTTGCTAGGCAAGATGCTCTACCACTGATCAAGGTCCATTGTCACTTTTTTTTTTTTTTTTTTAATTTTGAGAAAGGGTCTCACTAAGTTGCTCAGGCTGGTGTTGAATTTGGGATCCTCTTGCCTAAACTGCAACTGACACTCTCACTTTTTTACTGTACATGTTTTAGTTATTTTTAAGTTATTGCTTGGGGATTATAATTAACATCTTAATTTCTAACAAGAGACTCCTATTTAATATCAACTCAGATTCAATAGTGTAAAAGTTTTGCTTCTATATAGTTTCACAGCCACCCCTCCCTTTATGTCGTTGTCACTAATTATATCTTTATATATTGAATGCCCAATCAAGACTTATGTTTTATGCAATCATTTTCTAAATTATGTAGAAAACAAGAGGACTTATAAGCAAAAAACATTTTATTTATATAATATATACACACATATTTAATTGTATATTATGTATGTATTAAATAAACTTTAATTATATACAATACTCAATTGTATATGCATATATTATACATGAATATATAATTATATATAATTGTATGCATATATATAATTATAAATTTCTTTTTTTATTCAAAAAAGAGCCTAATTTTATTTATAACATTAATAACACCTCAAAATCTTCAATGAACATGATCTAACTTTCATGAAATCAATCTAAAATGCTATCTGACAAGCTAAAGTTAGAAGAAAGAATATATATTCTCAATTACATTTGTTTTAAGATGACTTACAACAAAAATCAAATAATACATAAAGCATTCAAGCAAAAAGACCACATGAAAGAGGCATAAATCTGCTCTTGTAGACTATCAAATGACTCATGAAACACAAACATTAAAAAAGTTACTTTCAAATGATAATATTTTAAGTCATATGTTACATAAATACATGCACATAAAATTTATTGCATTTGGTATATAAGCCAGGTAATTAGAATAAATCATTTTTGCTAGAAGAGAAAAATGTTACTTTGTAGCAGTAATCAGTGAAGCTTCTTGAGGAAATAAAGTCAAGAGGGATTTTTAAATAGACATTGTGTTAGTTGGAGCAAATGTGACTCCATTTTGTTTTATGACTTCATCCTGTAAAACAACCATGCCAAGTAGAAGAGTCATGACTGGGGCAAGATGTTCTTTTCCTTTTGCTATGGAAACCTTTAAGAACACAAAACTACCTAACAGGGTATTGTTTCTGTAACTAGGATAACGGGGCTCTGTTTCTGTAACTGGAGTGATTGGGCTAACTGTGATTGGTTAGGCTTCCCTCCGCTTGACTGCACTGTCCCACTTCTGTAACCTGGCTTGCTTGCATGGCTAGACCCCTCCCCTGAACATCCCTTTTGCGGTTTTCAGGCTTATAAGGAGTGCCCTTGCAATTGTTTGGGGCTGATCAGGGGAACGGTTTTATGTCCTGGTCAGCCGCCACTGGTGTGCTTCAGTAAAGGCTTGATTCTATTAAACGTGAATGGTCTGGAAGTCAGTTTATGAAACTCTGGGACGAAGCTTTAACTATAACAATATAACAAATATAAGCATTCAGGTAAGGAGATTAGCTGCAAAGCCTGGGAAATAGAATCTGTATAGAAAAATCAAGAAAGACTGAAGATAAAGCAGATTATGAGGACAATTATTTTTTGCCGCAGTCTGGCTGGGCACAAATCACGAGCCACTCAAGAGGAACAAACTTTATTTCTGAACTCCACCAGCACACTCCACACACGCTCCCCAGGAACTCTCCAGAATGCCATGCAGCTCCTCCAGGAACCACCAACCGGAAATCCTTCCTCCGGAACTTCCCCAACCAATACAAACTCTTCAGGAATCCCCGTGAGAGCTCAACCAGAACTCAAAGGGAACTCCATGAGAACTCAAAAGTCATCATCTTAATGGTTCGCTGTCGTCACCTCTCAACCTCTACTTCTGGCAAAAATGCCATGCGTCATCCTGACTTGGCTGTGGCCCTCAACATCTCCCCCCTTCTGTTTAATTAAACAACAAGCAATGTGGCTTAGGGACTGTACCTGTTAGGCTGTTCAATACTACATATGGTCCTTACCCATCATCGGATGAGCTGACTTCAAGGCGTCAGCCTCCTGTCTTAGGTTGGTACCACTGCAATTGGATCTTACCTGTCACTGACTACCGGTCCAGCATACAGCCATACTTGTGGATAGGCCTATGCACCAGTGTGGGGGTGAGGTTCTTTGCCTCACCTCTGTTGCCCCCCAAATTTGGCCTTTGGACCAGTGGGGGGGGTGAGGTTATTTGCCTCACCTTTGTTGGCCCCCAAAATTTGGCCTTGGGGCCAGTGTGGGGGTGAGGTTCTTTGCCTCACCTCTGTTGGCCCCCAAATTTTAGACCATCACTAGCATAAGGGAGGAGAATACAGAAATGACATGACACCAAGTCAATTGATGGCTCCTTTGGAAAAATTGTACCACCAGTGACACCATCAGCAAAGTTACTCCAGCACTACCACAATTCGCTGCACCAACAGATAGTTCACAATGTATACAAGTGATTCATAGTCCAGGCAAGTTCTGCAAGCAGTTCAAAGCAGAGGAATCTATCAATATGTCCATTTCCTCCCAAAGTAAATCCACTCCTTGATTGAGCATTACTTGTTGAGTTATTATTCATTGATGCATCAGTTTATACAGTTTACTGTGATAGCTATCGAAGAAGCTGTAGTTTGGTTTTATCTTTGTCTTCACTGGCACTGGGATGAAGATAGGAATTCTGGCAATGATGGCTAAAAAAAATTATGTAACATTCCAACAGGTACTAAGAAAACAATTTTCTGAACAATTTACATTATCCTGAACAGAATTATTAAATATAATGAAAAGGAAAGGTGAAAGTAAACAAACAGATCTGTTAACCTCCTTATTTGTTCACATATTAAAACAATCCTCAAAGCTGTTTACCCAATTTAAATTAAACCATTTAAATCACATGAATAAAAATAATATTTGGATCCATTTTGTCATGAGCGCTCCCCATATATGATATATAACATATGCACATACAGACATACAACACAAAACAGAAGTGTGCACACATAGCACAATACATACAACACATAACATAATAGTAAAGGCCTTGTAGCTTTTCACAAATGAAATCTCCATTGCAATGTTTAAAAACTCCACAGTCAAAAAATAGAACTGATCAGAAAAACATTAACCTAGGCCTATATGAGCTCAAAAAACAAAATAAAACTTTATGATGTGGGAAAAGGCAATAATAAAATAGATATTGAAAAAAGACATCCTGGTTACCATCTGGGTTTGACTCTTTTTTGGATATCCCATCCTTTTTCCTGTAACTTGCATAATGGGTCTGAAGGTATTTCCACAAGCAAGCCCCAAGGGTTTTTACATTTGAAATAGGTTTTAATGGTGTTCATTATTCATTAGTCTCCAGGTGTGGGAGAACCACTGTTGCAGATGTAAGAACAGCCAAGCTGGAGCTCTGGATATCAGCTGTTATGGATTTGAGTCAAATCATCTTCTTTTTGGTCTGTAGAAATTGCTTTGATTAGTCTCTCTGGAATCCAAATCGGCTGCTGTTCTCCCTGTGGAAACACACAAACAGAACCCCGACTCCAGAAAATCACTGGGTCAGGACCTTTCCATTGTCCTGTTAGAATATCCTTCAAAAGTACCTTGGGCTTATGTACATTTTTTTGATACATATGCCTTTCCGCAGCACTAAGCCCTGATGAATCCAAATTTAAAAAGTTTAGAGTAAAAAGCATTATTTTAAGTTTATCTTTGGGGGATATATACCCCTTTCCATTTCCCTCTTTTTGCTTTAATAAGTACATTTTAATAGTTTGATGAGCTCTTTCAACTATGCCTTGTCCCTGTGGATGTATGGGATTCCTGTTATATGAGTAATGCCAAATGATGAGCAAAATTGTTTAAAAGAGGTAGAAGTATAACTAGGGGCATTATCTGTTTTTAACTGTTTTGGAACGCCCACAGTGGCAAAATTTTGTAAGCAATGAGCTATAATATCTTTAGTTTTTTTCTCCAGCATGAAGGGAGCTCATCAAAAATCCAGAAGAAGTATCAACTGTAACATGCAAATATTTTAATTTTCCAAATTCTGGCAAGTGTGTGACGTCCATCTGCCAATATGGTTAGGTATCAGTCGTCTAGGATTGACTCCAAGATTAACTTGTGGTAAAAAGGTCACACAATTTTGACATTGCTTCATTATTTGTCTAGCTTGTTCCTTAGTTATTTTAAAATGCTTTTGTAAAGTATTAGCATTGACATGGAACCTTTTATGAAATTATATAGCTTCTTCTCTTGTAGAGAAAATATGTATGTCATGTGTAGTTTTATCTGCTAAATCATTGCCCAAACTAAGGGCTCCAGGCAATCCTGTATGTGCCCTGATATGTCCTATAAAGAATGGATCTTAATGTAAATTCAAATTTAACTGCAAAAAAAAAAAAAAAAAATAAAGAATGGATCTTTTCTGTCCCAGATTAGTCTTTGTATAGTGGAAAACAAAGAGAAAACAGTAGAGGAAGGGGAAATCCTACCAGCATCTTCAAGGGATACTATAGCATTAACTATATACTGACTATCAGAAAATAAATTAAATACAGAATCTTTAAACATCATGAAAGCTTGTAATACCGCATTAAGCTCTACCTTTTGAGCTGATTGTTTGGGTACTAAAAATGTAAAAGTTTGATCAGGGGTAACTACTGCTGCTGTACCATTATTAGACCCATCAGTGAATATATTTGGAGCATTCATGATAGGTGTTTTTCTTGTCATTTTTGGAAAAACTACAGGATGCAATGACCAAAAAGACAATAAAAGATTAGATGGTAAGTGATTATCAAATGAAACATTAGATTTACAGATGATTATTGCCCAAGTATTTAACTCATTAGCTAACTCATCAATTTGATTCATAGTATATGGAGTAATAATTTTATTGGGAGAAATTCCAAACACTCCCTTTGCTGCTTTTATTCCTTTGAGTATTAATTGTCCTACAGCCTCAGGATACCTAGTAAGAATAGTGTTAGGAGAATAAGATAAATGTATCCACAGTAATGGACTTTCTTGCCAAAATACTCCTGTAGGAATATTTTTTGTTGGTATTACAATAAATAATAAAGGCAAACTTCTATCAATTCTATCCAAATGCATATTTTTCATATAGTTTCAATAATTTTAATGCCTTTCTTGCTTCAGGCATTAACATTTGGGGTAAATTTGGATCTGATGGACCTTTTAGGATATCAAATAAAGGTCCCAACTCTCCTGTTGGTATGCCTAGATAAGGCCTTATCCAATTTATGTCTCCTAACAACTTTTGAAAGTTGTTAAGTGATTTGAGTTATCAACTCGTATTTGAATTTTTGGTGGACGGACCATGGTTGAGGATAATAGAACTCCTAAATAATTAATTGGAAAATTTAATTGTACTTTATCTATTGCTATCTCTAGATTATAATTTTTTAATAAGTTTGTAAGTATGGCATAACATTCCAGCAATATGTTTTTATCTTTATGTGCCAATAATACATCATCCATATAGTGAAATATTTGTAGTTCAGGATTTTGATTTCTAAGTGGCTGGATTGCTTTGTTAACATATATTTGACACATAGTTGGACTGTTAGCCATCCCTTGAGGGAGTACTTTCCATTCATATCTCTGATCAGGACCTTCATGACTTAGTGCAGGGATAGTAAATGCAAAACGTGGACTATCCTCAGGATGAATTGGAATTGAAAAAAAAAATCTTTAATATCTATAGCTAAAACATACCAGATTTTTGGCAAAGCAGACAATTGAGGAATCCCTGATTGAGCAGGTCCCATAATAACCATCTCATTATTAATGGCTCTTAAATCTTGCAGTAATCTCCATTTACCAGATTTCTTTTTAATGACAAAAGTGAGAGTATTATGGGGAGATATGGAAAGTTGTATATGTCCCTCCGCTAATTGTTGTTTGATCAGGTCATGTGCTGCTTGTATCTTTTCTTTAGTCAGGGGCCACTGAGGAACCTGTACTGGTCTTTCTGATTTCCAAGTAATCTTTATTGTCTCAGTAACCCCTTCTGAAAACCCAATCCATGTCTATTTATTCCTTGATCTGAATTGGTGCTGCTATACCTTGTTCTTGTTCTCCTAATCTTTTTTCTTTCCTAAAATCTTGTCTAGCCCTAATAGTGGGCACATTTGGATTGATGTTATTTGTTAATGTCAAACCTAATTGATCTAGGACATTTTATCCCCATAAATTTATAGGAAGATGATACAATACATATGGCTGTATAGTTCCTTCACATCCTTCAGGATCCTTCCAATCTAATACCATTGCACTTCTGTGGGGATTAGTTGCCACTCCTAGGCCTCAAAGCGTTTGAGTGGCTTGTTGTAATGGCCAATGTTTCGGCCATTCCTGACGAGATATGATGCTAAGGTCTGCACCTGTATCCAGTAGCCCATTAAATTCATATCCTTGAATATTTAGTTTTAGCATTGGGTGAGAATCTAAATTTAAAGACAGCATAGCCCAATCTACACCTGTGGAGCCTAATCCCCTGGAACCTCTTTCTATAGTACTACTGGAATATTTATCATGCAGGCTGGGTATTATTAATAACTGTGCTATTCTATCTCCTGGTGAAATTACAGATATACCTCTTGGAGAACTAGCTATAATTTTTATTTCACCTCCATAATTGGGATCAATTACCCTAGGACTTATCATAAGTCCTTTTAGAGTAGAAGAACTGCGTCCCAACAATAAGCCTACTGTTCCTTAGGGAAGAGGTCCTTTTACTCCTGTGGGAATGATTTGAACTCCCATCTCTGGAGTTAGTACTGCTCTGGCGGAGGCACAGATGTCCAATCCTGCACTTCCTCTGGTTTGTCTGATGAGAGATCTAATGGAAATGTGTCCTGGGCACTACCCTGATGGTGTTGCTGGGTTCCTCCATGGTGTTTCTGGGTTCCTCCAGTGCCCCATATATTTGTGGTCATGGGCCCCGAAGCATTGGGCCCCCCTGTCTGTTTTTGGCAATGGAGCCCGATGCCTTTCTCCACGATATCGTGGGTAAACACCTGGTCCTTGTCCATTTTTTGATAATGGAGTACCCTCTATGGTGGTTTGAGAACGGCATTCATTAGCCCAATGTCTCCCTCTATGGCATCATGGGCAAATACCCGGTATTCTACTCCTTTGATACCTAGTTTTGTTAAACCCTCCTCCTATGGGGCAATTTCTTTTAAAATGTCCTGTTTGTTCACAATTGTAGCATGTTTTTGGCCTGGCATTTAAAGCCTGTTGTACTACAGCTGCCAAGACTTGCCCTTGTTCATTAATGTTTCTTCATAATATATGTGTTTAAATCTTTATGTTTCCATGGTCTAATGACCTCTCTGCACCATCGATTTGCTTGCTCATAAGCCAGTTGTTTTATTAATGGCATTGCTTGTTCTGTATTCCCAAAAACTCTGGTAGCTGTTTGAATAAGCCTATCTACAAATTCAGCGTAAGGTTCATTAGCTCCCTGTATTACCCTAGATAATTGACCTTGTAAATCTCCATGTCCTTGTAAAGTCTTCCATGCCCTAACTGCATCTGCAGCAATTTGTGAGTATATAGCAGGATGATATCTATTTTGTTGCTGCTGATCCTCATAAGGTCCTTTTCCTAACAACATATCTAGATTTCTCTGAGGATAACCGGCTGCTGCATATCACCTAGCCATCTCCGTGCAAAATTCCTCATTGGCAACCTTCCATAACAAATATTGCCCTCCATTTAGCACAGCTTTACACATACTAGCCCAATCTGCTGGCATCATGTCCAAGTTGGTAATGGATTCGACCATGCTTACAGTGAAGGGTGCTTGGGGACCATAGGTTGTTACAGCCTCCTTTAACTGCTTCATTGTTTTGAAATCTAAAGCACAGTGAATTCATTGCCCTCCTGCCTGCTCAAGTACAGGGCATGCTAATCTTTGAGATCCTGTCTCAGGATCCCATCTATCAACTACAGGGGTTGGGGGCCCCATAGGATATGTTGTCTCTATTGGTGGAGCAGTTGGTTGGACACTTACACCCTCTGGTGATAGAAAGGTGTTAGTAGCAGCCTCCTGTTGTAACTTTTTCCCCTGCTAGTTCTTCCTCCTTTAAATTTTCTTCCTCTGTCTGACTAGCTCTAGAGACCTTCTCTTTTACTTGATCTAAAATGTCTTTCTCCATGGTCTGAACCTCTAACAATTTACTTAACACTCTTTCGGTTTTTTTTTTTTTTTTTTTTTACTAATTTCTAATCTACTATAAAGATAACGCAACCCAACAAGATAACACAAAACAAAACTGAAACAGAATGAAACAAAAACGGAACAAAAAATCGTTGTATCAATTTTCCTATTTTCTTGAAATATATTTTTGTGATCTATTTCTATCTCTTCCTTAGGGCTGAACAACTTCAAACCTTGAGCCAACCATTTTTCCCAGTTTGCCTGAGAAAGTTCTAGGAATAGGCAGCTTGAAATAAAAACAAAACAAATCAAAACAAGAACACATTGTTTTTTGAAATGGTCACCCATTCTCTCGCCTTCCCTCAGGGGCGAGCAATTTCACTTACCTCCGAGATTCAGGCGTTCCCCGCATGGGCCACCATGCCGCAGTCTGGCTGGGCACAAATCACGAGCCACTCAAGAGGAACAAACTTTATTTCTGAACTCCACCAGCAACTCCACACACGCTCCCCAGCAACTCTCCCGAACGCCACGCGGCTACTCCAGGAACCACCAACCAGAAATCCCTCCTCCAGCACTTCCTCAACCAATTCAAACTCCTCAGGAATCCCCGTGAGAGGTCAACCAGAACTCAACAGGAACTCCGCAAGAACTCAAAAGTCATCATCTTAATGGCTCACTGGCATCACCTTTCAACCACTACTTCTGGCAGAAATGCCATGCATCATCCCGACTTGGCTGTGGCCCTCAACAATTTTTTGGAGAATTTTAAAAATTTGTTCTAATTAGTTGTACGTGACAGTGGAATGCATTTTGGTTCATTGTTCACAAATGAGCACAGCTTTTCATTTCTCTGATAGTGTAAGACATAGAGTTGCACCATATGTGTATTTTTTGTATTTCTCCTTGAGTCAGTTTTGGCAGTGTCTGTATTTTTTGGAATTTGTTATCCAATTTATTGGCATTCAATGTGTATACCTAGGGTTACACATGTACCAAGGTCACCTCTTCACTCAACTACACCTTTGAGGAGGATGACTTGTGTGACCTTTATGTAATCCAGGTCTTGTGACCACTGTAGACCAGAGGGAGAGCAAACCAGCCTTCAGAAAACAGACCAGACCAAACTCTGCCCTCTGATGATACTGATGCATTCTAGAAAGCACTTACTAGTCTCACAATAGACATGTTTGAAGTCAGGGAGAAGCCAATAAAATTGAGACATATTGGAAATCCATGAGAAGTCTTACTGGAGCATAGTGCCTGGCTTATGAGGAAAGATATTGTGGAGAGTGTAAAACAATGAAATGTATTTGAAAATGTTTTCTTTTAAAAGTTCATGTTGTATTGTGTGTTGTTTAGTAATCTCAAATGTAAATATCAAATGCTCTTTGTGTTTGAGCAAGACTGTATAGCTTGAGAGGCCCCTCTCTTGTTCTCATTCCAACATCTGCACTCTGATGGTGCCAGGGAAGTTGAGGCCAAGAAAGATCAGGGGAGGTTGATGCTCTAAATCCTGCCCTGGATCATGTTTAGTCTAGAAACAGATTTGATTCTGGAGCAAATTGCCCTTCTCAGTTTCCTGCTGTATCCAACGGGGCTAATGTGGGGAGGAATAGGAAAGAGTATATTTAGAGTGTCTGGCAGTCCTGATAAAATCGAATTCAGGGGTAAATGAAAGTGGTGGGGCTGTTGCACCCTTTATTCTGGATCACATCACATATTCTGCAGAATACTGACAGAATGCAACCTCCAATACCAGACCCTCCTCACATTGAGTAGAGTTTTCACATAGAAGATGATGTGATACCAGGTGTGAGCCTGGTGGGGTTGGTCACCAAGCAACTCTCCCATTCCAGCTTCTCCTGGTCTTTCCTGGCTGCCAGAGCTGATCTTAATTCCTTTCCCTGGATTCTGGCACTGGTGCCTTTATGTGTTCCTTTTGGAAGATGACTAGAATGACTGGATGACTTCTGTGATTGCCCCACCTGGAGCAGAGCTTTGGTGGGTGATGTGGTAGGTGAGATGCCACACATGCAGAACCTTGGCTGGAGCATCTCTGGAAATGATGTTCCTATTGTGTGATCACCATTTAGAGTGTCTGGCAGTCACAAGTTTGGGAAAAGAAATGGTTTCAGGCCCATTGGTAGCCTACCCCACTTTTCTCACTGCTCTCTGGTGTGGGGGCAATACCTGGGGTCCTGTGCAGCACAGTCAGTCTTCTTATCCTCTGGGCTGGAACACTGTTCACACATGTGTAGGGATTTTATGTTCTCCACCACAGGGTGAACCCCCCAAAATCCCTATTACTGGCAATCCACAAGGGAATTTGTTCTGCAGGTCACAAATGAATCAGGTCCCCTAGGAGCTAGAGAAGAAAAAAAAGAGGATGAGTTTTTATGCTGCAGGACAAGAATAGAAGTTTTTCATATTTGGAATTTTTAAAAAATAACAATTATATTTATTTAGTTTTTCAGAAATTAATAACAAATTGGCAAAAATCAAAATAAACCAAAACAAAAAACTGACATGTTAAAAGATAGATCATCTCTAAGCACAACAGCATTTATTAATTATATAAAAATAAATTTTTTCATTTTTATTTCCTTTTCACCCAACTAGGACCACATGGATGTTTTGGGAAGCTTGAGATCCTAAGAAAATCCCACAGTTAAACCAGCTCCTACATTGTGACTGAGTTACAGCACAAGATGACAGCATTACTAATATTCTCCCATAGAGAAATTTTTTCCCAGGGATATTTTTGAATAACTAGGAACTTCAAAAACCAGGTGGTTTTATTAGAATGGGGAACATGAAGAAAATACAGTCATTGTCCACTAAAGCATGATCCAATTTGAGTATGAGTACTCTTCAGATTGTCTAAGTTCTGTGCATGACTTCTAAGACTAGGCCATCATGTTTTCTGGCAGCCCAGCCTGCAGCCACTGCCATCTGCCTAATTTGAAGTCTCCCAAGCTGCACCAAAACTAGGATTAAGAAAACTGAAGTCAAATTTTTTAATCTTTACTCCAAGGAATTAGGGTTTTCTGGGTAGGAAGGTAAGAAGTTTTTTGCATCAAGCTTGCCTTTACACTCAGTTATCGCTGCTAAATCCACCCAGTGCACACATGTTCTGAGCATTGAAAAGTATTGAGTATACTTACCCATCAACATACAGGAAGCTAGACTACATTAGTAAGTCATTCTGGAAGAAGCCCCTTACCTCAAAATTATAAAAGCTATCTATGCTAAGCCTCAGGCTAGCATCATTCTAAATGGAGAATAATTGAAGGCATTCCCTTTAAAATCTGGAACAAGACAGGGGTGCCCTCTCTCACCACTTCTATTCAACATATTTCTTGAAACACAGGCCAGAGAATTAGACGAAAGAAATTAAAGGCATAAAGATAGGAAAAGAAGAACTGAAATTGGCACTATTTGTGGATGACATGATCCTATACCCAGCAGATCCAAAAGGGTCTACAAAGAAACTTCTAGAGCTAGTAAATGAATTTCAGCAAAGTGGCAGGATATAAAATCAACATGCATAAATCAAAGGCATTCCTGTATATCAGCGACAAATCTTCTGAAATGGAAATGAAGATAACCACCCCATTCACAATATCCTCAAAAAAAAAAAAACTTGGGAATCAACCTAATAAAAGAGATGAAAGATTTATACAATGAAAACTACAGAACCCTAAAGAAAGAAATAGAAGAAGATCTTAGAAGATGGAAAAATACACCCTGTTCATGGATAGGCAGAACTAACATCATCAAAATGGCAATATTACAAAAAGTACTCTATTGGTTTAATGCAATATCAATCAAAATCCCAACAGCATTTCTTATAGAAATAGATAAAGCAATCATGAAATTCATCTGGAAAAAATAAAAGACTCAGAATAGCAAAAGCAATTCTAAGCAGGAAGAGTGAAACAGGCGGTATAGCTATTCCAGACTTCAAATTATACTACAGAGCAATAGTAACAAAAACAGCATGGTACTGGTACCAAAACAGGCGGGTGGACCAATGGTACAGAATAGAGGACACAGAGACAAATCCACAAAATTACAACTACCTTATATTTGACAAAGGTGCTAAAAGCATGCAATGAAGAAAGGATAGCATCTTTAACAAATGGTGCTGGGAAAACTGAAAATTCATATGCAACAAAATGAAACTAAATCCCTTTCTCTTACCATGCACAAAAGTTAACTCAAAATGAATCAAGGAGCTTGACATCAAACCAGAAACTCTGTGTCATATAGAAGAAAAAGTTGGCTATAATCTACATCTCGTGGGGTCGGGCTCCAAATTCCTTAATAGGACACCTATAGCACAAGAGTTAAAATCAAGAATCAACAAATGGGACATACTCAAACTAAAAAGTTTTTTTCTCAGCAAGAGGAACCATAAGGGAGGTAAATAGGGAGCCTACATCCTGGGAACAAATTTTTACTCCTTACACTTCAGATAGAGCCCTAATATCCAAAGTATACAAAGAACTCAAAAAATTAAACAATAAGAAAACAAATAACCCAATCAACAAATGGGCCAAGGATCTGAATTGACACTTCTCAGAGAAGAATATACAATTAATCAACAAATACATGAAAAAATGCTCACCATCTCCAGCAGTCAGCGAAATGCAAATGAAAACCACTCTAAGATACTATCTCACTCCAGTAAGAATGGCAGCCATTAGGAAGTCAACCAATAACAAGTGCTGGCGAGGATGTGGGGAAAAGGGTACACTTATACATTGCTAGTGGGACTGCAAATTGGTGCAGCCAATCTAGAAAGCAGTATGGAGATTCCTTGGAAAACTTGGAATGGAACCATCATTCAACCCAGCTATTCCCCTTCTCGGACTATTCCCAAAAGACCTAAAAAGAGTGTACTATAGAAATACAGCTACATCAATGTTCATAGCAGCATGATTCATAATAGCTAGACTGTGGAAAACACAACCTAGATGCCCTTCAATAGATGAATGGATAAAAAAAATGTGGCATTTGTACACAATGGAATATTACTCAGCACTAAAAAAATAACAAAATCATGGCATTTGCAGGGAAATGGATGGCATTAGAGCAGATTATGCTAAGTGAAGCTAGCCTTAAAAACAAATGCCGAATGTCTTCTTTGATATAAGGAGAGCAACTCAAAAGAGAGCAGGGAGGAAGAACATGAGAAGAAGATTACCATTAACAGGGACAAGAGGTGAGAGGGAATGGGAGAGAGAAGGGGAACTGCATGGTAATGAAGGAGATCCGCATTGGTATACAAAATTGCATACAAGAGGATGTGAGGGGAAAGAAGGGAAAAACAATAGAGAGAAATGAATTACAGTAGATTGTTGAGAGCCACAGCCGAAGGGGCCCCAGCAAACTTTCAGACTGCCAGCTGATGAGCTGAAGGGGCCCCAGTAAACTTTCAGACTGCCAGCTGATGATTGGCTCACAGCGGCCCCAGCAACATCTAGCTGATTGGCTCCTCTGCGGTGATGCTCATTGGACTGTTTCCCTGCCCTTTCAGACCACGGAGCTGCTCATTGGGGAACTTTTTTGGCTCCGCCCATGTGACCCAGCCAATCGGCCTCAAGAGCAGGAGGATTGTGGGAGGAAGAGGTTGTTGGGGTGTGTGGCTTGTGGGAAGCCGGTGGTGGCAGTTGGGCTCTGAGGGTTTTTTCCTAATCTTTTTCCTTTCCTAAAACCTTGTCTAGTCATAATAGTGGGTGCATTTTGGTTGATGTTATTTGTTAATGTCAAACCTAATTGATCTAGGACATCTCGTCCCCATAAATTTATAGGAAGATGATCCAATACATATGGCTGTACAGTTCCTTCACATCCTTCAGGATCCTTCCAATCTAATACCATTGCACTTCTATGGGGATTAGTCGCCACTCCTAGGCCTCAAAGCGTTTGAGTGGCTTGTTGTAATGGCCAATGTTTTGGCCATTCTTGACGAGATATGATGCTAAGGTCTGCACCTGTATCCAGTAGCCCATTAAATTCATGTCCTTGAATATTTAGTTTTAGCATGGGGCGAGAATCTAAATTTAAAGACAGCATAGCCCAATCTACACCTGTGGAGCCTAATCCCTTGGAACCTCTTTCTATAGCACAACTGGAAAATTTATCATGTAGGCTGGGTATTATTAGTAACTGTGCTATTCTATCTCCTGGTGAAATTACTGATATACCATTTGGAGAACTGGCTATAATTTTTATTTCACCTTCATAATCGGGATCAATTACCCCAGGACTTATCATAAGTCCTTTTAGAGTAGAAGAGCTGCGTCCCAATAATAAGCCTACTGTTCCTTTGGGAAGAGGTCCTTTCACCCCTGTGGGAATGATTTGAACTCCCATCTCTGGAGTTAGTACTGATCTGGCGGAGGCGCAGATGTCCAACCCTGCGCTCCCTCTGGTTTGTCTGATGAGGGATCTGATGGACAATGTGTCCTGGGCACTACCCTGATGGGGTTGCTGGGTTCCTCCAGTGCTCCGTATATTTGTGGTTTTGGGCCCTGGAGCATTGGGACCCCTGTCCATTTTTTGGCAATGGAGCCCAATGCCTTTCTCCACGATATCGTGGATAAACACTTGGTCCTTGTTCGTTTTTTGATAATGGAGTACCCTCTATGGTGGTTTGAGAACGGCATTCATTAGCCCAATGTCTCCCTCTATGGCATCGTTGGCAAATACCCGGTATTCTACTCCTTTGATACCTAGTTTTGTTAAACCCTCCTCCTATGGGGCAATTCCTTTTAAAATGTCCTGTTTGTTCACAATTGTAGCATGTTCTTGGCCTGGAATCTAAAGCCTGTTTTACTGCAGCTGCCACAATTTTCCCTTGTTCATTAATGTCTCTGGCATCTAAAGCCTGTTTTCCTGCAGCTGCCACAATGTTCCCTTGTTCATTAATGTCTCTGGCATCTAAAGCCTGTTTTACCGCAGCTGCCATGACTTGCTCTTGTTCATTAATGTCTCTACATAATTTAATATATGTGTTTAAATCTTCATGTTTCCATGGTCTAATGATATCTCTGCACCAACGATTCGCTTGGTCATAAGCCAGTTGTTTTATTAATAGCATTGCTTGTTCTGTATTCCCAAAAACTCTGGTAGCTGTTTGAATAAACCTATCTACAAATTCAGCATAAGATTCATTAGTTCCTTGTATTATCTTAGATAATTGACCTTGTAAACCTCCATGTCCTTGTAAAGTCTTCCATGCCTTAACTGCATCTACAGCAATTTGTGCGTATACGCCAGGATCATATGCAATTTGTTGCTGCTGATCCTCATAAGGTCCCTTTCCTAACAACATATCTAGATTTCTCTGAGGATAACCAGCTGCTGCATTTCGCCTAGCCATCTCCTTGCAAAATTCCTCATTGGCAACCTTCCATAACAGGTATTGTCCTCCATTTAGCACAGCTTTACACATATTAGCCCAATCTGCTGGCGTCATGTTCAAGTTGGTAATGGATTCGACCAAGCTTACAGTGAAGGGTGCTTGAGGACCATAGGTTGTTACAGCCTCTTTTAGCTGCTTCACTGTTTTGAAATTTAAAGTATGGTAAATTCGCTGCCCTCCTACCTCAAATACAGGGCATGTTAATACTTGAGATCCTGTCTCAGGATCTGAACTATCCACTGCGGGGGTTGGGGGCCTCTCAGAATATGAAGGTGGCCTTGTCAGTTGGACACTTACGTCCTCTGGTGATAGAAAGGTGTTAGTAGCAGTCTCCTGTAGAGGTGGTGCTGTTGGTTCGACACTTAAGCCCTCTGGTGATGGAAAGGTTTTAGTAGCAGTCTCCTTTTGTAACTTTCCCCCTGATGGCTTTTTCTGCTCTAAACTTTCTTTCTCTGTCTGATTAGCTCGAAAGACCTTCTCTTTTACTTGAATCTTTTCCTCTTTCTGACTAACTTGAGAGACCTCCTCATTTACTTGAATCAATATGTCTTCTCCTTCCTCTACCTTTGTCTGAATTGAAGGTTTTGGACTAAGAAAACCAGATACCAACGCCCACAATGCCAATGTGCCAGCTGGCAGAGTTCCTGGGCTGTTCTTTTCTATTCTTTTTAAATCTTCACCATGATGGTTCCATTGTGATATACTTAACAACTCCTTCTTAAAAAGCCACGGGCTACATTTTTGCATTGTATCAACATATGCCCTGACTGCTCTTGATTTTACTGGGATGCCTTCTTCCTCTAACAATTTACTTAACACTCTTTCAGTTTGTTTTTTACTAGTTTCTGATCCCGTATTTCTACTATAATACAACCCAACAAGATGACGCCAAACAAAACCGAGACAGAATGAAATAAAAATGGAACAACAAAAATTCATTATAGCCTTTCTATCCTCCTTACATGTGCATCCGTCCTTTCTCCCTATCTGTTCCTCAGACGTAAATAGTTTTTCCTCAGAAGTGAGCGGTTTTTCTTCTGTCTCACTCATCTCCAGGGACAGGCAACTTAAAACAAAAATGAAGCAAAACAAAAGAGGAATCTTAAAATGGCTCCCCATCCTCTCACCCTGCCCTCAGGGGCGAGCGGTTTACTTACCCTCAGTCGCTCCCCGTGCGAGCCACCAAATGCCCCAGTCTGGCTGGATTGTGCCCAGCCAGATTGTGGCAGTAGATGGGGTAGAGAGAGAAGAAGGGAGGGCAGGGGTGGGGAGGGGAGGGGGTATAGTAGGGGATAGGAACAGCAGCAGAATACAACAGACACTAGTATGGCAGTATGTATAAACATGGATGAATAACCAATGTGATTCTGCAATCTGTATACGTGGTAAAAATGGGAGTTCATAACCCACTTGAATCAAATGTATGAAATATGATATGTCAAGAGCTTTGTAATGTTTTGAACAATAATTTAAAAAAACTCAAGCAGGTGCCAGGACTAACTTCCTTTAAAAAAAATGCCCAAAGTGCAAGAAATAAAGTCAGAAATCAATAAATGGGCTATCAGTAAATCATAAAGCTTCTTCACAACAAAGGAAATAATTAAAAATGAGAAGTGAGTCAACAGAATGAAAAAAAAACTCTTCATTGGCTAACAACAAATAATCAATCAATAAATGAGCAAAAGAACTAAACAGAAACTTGTCAAAAGAAGAAACTTAATTGACCAAAAAATATATGAAAAAAAGGTTGAACATCTTTTGAAGGCAGGGAAATGCAAGTAAAAACTACATTAAGAATTCTTCTCACTCCATTCAGGAGGATATTGAATACATACATTAACAAATGATGGTGAGGTTTGGGAAAAAGGTACACTTGTACTTTTTTTTTTTGTAAGACTGCATACTAGTACAACCACTCTGAAGAGCAGGAAGGAAATTCCTCAGAAAAACTAAGGATGGAACTACCAAATGACCCAGCTATTCTATTCCTCAGTATTTTTCCAAATGATCTTAAATTGGCATACTAATAATGATAGAGGTATTTCAGTGTTTATAGCAGCAAAATTCAAAATAATAAACTATGGAATTAACCAGGTGCCAGTAAATAGATAAATGGGTTAATATAGACATATATGCATATAGATATAGATAGATAGAGATAATAGATATAGATATAGGTAGATATATTAGAGAGATAGATAGATTAGATAGATTTGATAGATAGATTAGATAGATCGATAGACAGAAAGATAGAGTTCTTCTCAGCCATAACACAGAAAGAAATTATGGCATTTGCTGGTAAATTTTGTGGAAATGGAGAATATTATGCTAAGTGAAGTAAGCCAAACTCAGAATCATAAAGGTCAAATGTTTTCTTTCATATGCAGAAGCTAGAAGAAAATAAAGAAAAAATGGCAGGAATGATAGAATAACGTAAAGATAATGCAAAGATTAGTAATGTAGAAGGAGATCTACAGATTGAGAGAATGAGTAAGCAGAGGCAATGAAAAATGATTTTAAGAAAATTATGTCATGTATTATCCAAATATACCACAGGGAATTTTATATTTATGCAAAAAGGACCAGTGAAATATGAATAGGTGAGTGATAGGAAGTCTAGTGGAGTAGAGGAAGGAGAACGGGGAAGAGAGGAAAGGTAGGAGGGAAAAGAGGTGAATCATAAACTGAAATCAAATTCCATTTATGCATGAGTTTGTTTCAATGAACCCAACAAATATGTATAGGTAGAAAGCTCTAATAAAAATAAAAATGAATTCTAATTGTTATACATTAATTGTGATTACTTTGTTTATATGCTTAGTGCACAGTATGCTCATTCTCTTGGTTTGTGTTTGCTAAGACTTTTTATAAACTAGACATTTATAAAACCCTGATATTCTTCAGTATTAATTATACCTACATTTAATTGTAATTGCCAAAATGTGAGAGAAAATATGCTTTTCTGTAAGTGACTGAATAAACAAACTGTGTGTGTGTAGTACTTGCAGAAAAAAAAAAAGAGTCAGATGTTAAAAAAAATCAGTTAGTGCTGGGGTTGTGGCTCAGTGGTAGAGTGCTTACCTAGCATATGTGAGGCACTGGGTTTGATCCTCAACACCACATAAAAAAAGTAAAAAAAATAAAGTAAAAAATGTTTCTATTAAGAGAATCAATTGTTTTAATCCTAGGATATAATACTGAACACAATCTCATGTAAAATAAAAATAATATGCCATGCTGCAATAAGAAATATATTCTTTTGAAAAATATTAGTGGCACAGTGCTAAAAAAGAATATGATTTTTAAAACATGATTAAAGTTCTTTTGTATGGACCAAGAATAAATACTTTATGTTATTTTGGAAATAAAGATAAGCTATATAAAAATTGTTTTTCATTGCATTAATGCATAAAAATATTTAAAAATTTGTTTTTTTTTAAAATAACTATAATTTAGGTCCACCAAAATAAGACAAACAATTGGTTAGTCTTAATATATAAAGACTTTTTTGTTTGTTTTAGAAACACCTTTCATTCTCAAAATGTTCCTGTTTTGTGGTAATTGTATTGTTGTCAGAGTAATAATTGTTTTAGATTTACTCTATTAGTTCTTTTTATTCACCATCAACTCTTGAGGAATGTTTGGAATTCAAATAATTGGATGTCTAACACTCGTTTGGTGTTGGAGCTTCAGAAAATTTTAGGGCTGAGAAAAATTAAAAATAATGTTACCAGAATTTCACATTTTATTGTTGAGGGTGTTTATTCTAAATGTAAAACCTGAGAGCTACATGTTTAATCCAAAAATATATGGTTCATCATCAGTACAGAGGGATTGGAATTCAGGACCCAATGAGTCAGCTCAGCCTTCTTTTCAGCACACCCACTGCCAGCGTCAGCTGCTGGCAAAACTCAGGTAGTCCCATAAATTATGGCCAGTTCCAGCTAAAGTGATTTATGGTTTCTCTTATGCTCTTTTGTTGGTTTTAATTTATAGATTTATGAGGTCACATTATGTTTCTACCAATTTATTTCTTATGAATTTTCTCATGTATTGACCAATAAAGCATAATTGAGCAAAAATAATCAGGGCATAGTTTGAGTTAAATTTATAAAAATTATCACTTGCATCAAGTAAAGGTTATCATTACCAAAGTACCTTCCCTCATGTTCCATTCTAATTAGTATCTCCTTCATCCTGAAGTAACAACCATTCTGACGTCAGTTGATAATTTATTTTGATGACTTGGCAGCTTTTATGAATGGAGTCATACTCTCTGTATTCTTTTAGTCTGGTTTCATTTCCTTGTCAAATGTAGCTGTAAATTCTTTTCAGTGCTATAGTGTATCTGAATATATCACAAGGTCTTTATCCATTTTACTGTTGATGGACAGCTAACTTATTTCCAGATTATGACTGTTATAAGTAGTGCTACCATGCACACTTGTGCTAAGGGGAAAAAAAATGTAAAAGCTAAGGGTAGCTACTTCTGCTTTGAAACTTCAATATGAGCACAGGAAAAAATATTTCCTAAAAAGATTCTCTTGCCTCTATGTGAATCTGCTGAATGATGCCACCCAGAATGGGATACTTTCTGTCTCTTCAACAGTATACTGTGCTGCGACATTTTACATAATTATGTGGGCACGGGTCACAACATTATCCTATGAAGAAAATGCTTCTCCCAAGTTCTGAACATGAACCTCAATGAGCTTAACACATTTCTACTATGTTAGTGCATCATTTCACCACTAGAGGGCAAAAATGATTTGGTCAGATCTGAAGTCAAATGATTAATAATGGTGAGGCAGAAACAAGAAGCCAGAGAGTAAAATGGAAGAGCATACGGAGCAAAGTCAACATCCATAAACTTCAACTTTCCTGGGTTCAACTTTTTTCCTCTTTCTTTTTCTCTCGCTTCCTAAACTTGGGAGAAGTAAGATTACCTTTCTTCCCACCTTAGGCCAAATTATCTATCCTGAAGCAAACACACACCACAGGAATGAAATAATTCAGACTACAGGGGTGGTTCTAGAAGATCTAAGAAACAGCTATCTCCTCAAGTCTACAAGTGAATTATGACCATTCAAAAGGCACAGCTGGAATGTAGCCTTTAAACCACCTCTTTATTTTTTAAATTAATTTTATTTTTTTAAAATACATGACAGCAGAATGTATTACAATTCTTATTACACATATAGAACACAAGTTTACATATCTTGTATAAAGTATGTTTATGCCAATTCATGTCTTTATACATGTACTTGTTTTTTTGCATTACAATTCTTATTCCACATATATATCACAATTTTCATATCTCTGTTTGTATTATAAAGTAGGTTGATACCCAATTCATATCTTCATACATGTACTTTGGATAATGATGTCCATCACATTCCACCATCCTTGCTAATCCCCTGCTCCTCCTTTACTCTCCCTTCCCTCTTCCCTATCTAGAATTCATCTATTTGTCCCATGTTCCCCCTCCCTACCCCATTATGAGTCAGCCTCCTTGTATCAGAGAAAATATTTTTATTTGGGATTGGCTAACTTCACTTAGCATTATCTTCTCCAACTGCCAGCCATTTACCTGCAAATGCTATGATTTTATTCTCTTTTATTGCTGAGTAAAATTCCATTGTGTATATATGCCACATTTTTTTTTTTTTTTATCCATTCATCCACTGAAGGGCATCTGGGTTGGCTCCACAGTTTAGCTAATGTGAATTGTGCTGCTGTAAACATTGATGTGGCTGTGTCCTTGTAGTGTGATGTCTTTTGGGTATCAATTGAGGAGAGGGATAGCTGGGTCAAATGGTGTTTGTATTCCCAGAGTTCCAAGGAACCTCCAAACCGCTTTCCATATTGGCTGCACCAATTTGCAATTCCATCCGCAATGTATGAGTGTATCTTTTCCCCCACATCCTCGCCAACACTTTTTTTAAAAAAATATTTTTCATAATAGCTGCCATTCTGACTGGAGTGAGATGATATCTTAGAGTAAACCATCTCTTTAAAATCTTCTGTTCGGGAAGAAGAGCATGAGGAAAAGATTAACATTAAACAGAGACGACTGGGGTGGGAGAGAGGGAGAGAGAAGGGAAACTGTATGGAAATGGAAGGAGACCCTCATTGTTACACAAAATTACATATAAGAGTTTGTGAGGGGAAAGGGGGGAAAAAAAACAAGGGAGAGAATTAAACAACAGCAGATGGGGTAGAGAGGGAAGATGAGAGGGAAGGGGAGGAGGGATAGTAGGGGATAGGAAAGGTAGCAGAATACAACAGTCATTAATATGGTATTATGTTAAAATGTGGATGTGTAACCGATGTGATTCTGCAACTTGTATTTGGGGTAAAAAAATGGGAGTTCATAACACACTTGAATCAAATGTATGGAAGATGATATGTCATGAGCTTTGTAATGTTTTGAACCACCAATAAAAAAAAATCTTCTGTTCAATTTGACAGAATTACATCCTGGGATAATAGTCCTGTGTTTCTACTTTGCTAGCAAAGCAATACACCTCCCCCACTTTTCTCCAGAACTTGTCCTTAGATATGAATTGTCATCAGGATTAAAGTCTGAGCTTTGGGTAACACCATGGTGTTTACTGAAATGAAGTCACTGATGGGCAAGGCTATGGGATGTCATAACTCTTTTTTCTTTCCTCCTCTTTTTCTGTCTATGCACCTTCTCCTCTCATAAACTTAACCAAGTTAATAAAATGGAGATTTTTTTTTCCTTCAGGGGAGAAGAAAATTGTGAAACCAAGTTGCATTTATACTGTTTATAATAAATCTCTACTAGAGAAGAATATTTGGCTGTCATGTTTTCCTGCCTAAGTATGACCAAGTCCATTAAGAATTCAAAATAAAAACTAAAAAGCAAAGAAGAGCTTAGTAGGAGCAACCCGTTTTTCACATATCATTCTGCCAAATGACAAATTGGAAAGGAGACTCCTGAGGATATCCTGTGTTCCTTATGTCCTTTTGCTGCTTTTAAGAACTAAGAAGCAACTTGATGGTTAGCTAACTTCAGGGTTAGCCAAGACTCCCTCATGCTTTGGTTTAATCGTCTTTGCATAATTTTAAATACATATTATATCTACAGCACAGCAATTAATGGGTAGCCTAAGTTCTTACCATTTCAAACTAATTTATATATATGAAAAGTTTAAATAAACTAAAAGGAATAAGGGAACTATTTTACCTTTATTTTTATGTGGTGCTAAGGATTAAACACAGTGCTTCACGCATGCTAGGCAAGCACTCTAACACTGGTCTCCAACCCCAGCCCTGGGAAATTTTAAATGATGTGTGGCCAGTGAATTTCTTCTTGCCATCAGCCTGAGAGGAAAGTATACAAAGGCCAATTTCACTGATTTGCCACAGAACATATTTCAAATATCCAGCACTTTTTGGCCCTGGAGTTCTTCTGGGTTTTAAGAAGTGTGCCTCGCTGAATCCCATTACTGGCAAAAAAGAGGTAATTTCTTCAATCCCCACTCCAGCAAATGCAATAGGAAAGTTCAGAAACTTACTGAAGAAAATACTTTTAAATGGAAGAAAGCAGAAACATCTTCAGAAATGATTGAGACCTATGATGTTAGACTATGATGACAACATTTTGAAAATTAGAAGGCAGAATTTTTTGGAACGAAAATGTTATTCATGATAAACTTAAACTAGAGGGGGAAAAGTACCTTTAAAACTTATTTTTTCATAAAATTTTATGTCAAAAGATACGAATGACTTTTTTCCAAGGCACTTGAACTTCTTTTCAGGTGTGAACTCTAATCTACAGACATGGAACTTCTCAGACTCTTTCAGTTCTGGTATTCTGCTTTATTTGGGTAGCCCTACACATTTCAAAATGTGAAAAAATAAGAATCTTTAATTTACAACACATACATTCAAGACCATATTCATGTATGTATAATATTTATTCATCCTATTGGATGTCAAATATTTCTAGAGACTGTTCACAGTTCTTGGACATGTCCGCAAGTGCCTCTAGAACATGCTGCATTGAAAGAACACAGCATTACATGTATGATATTCCTTCTCTAATGGCATAATCTGATTCCACTCATGAGGAAATATCATGTGATTCTAAACTGAAGGAAAATCTACAGAGGTACTGAAGTACACCATTCAAAAACATATGTGCCATAAAGAGCCCAGAAAGACTAAAGAAATATCCCAGATTAAAGGAGGTGAAAGAAACAGGACCAATAACAGATTCTGAAATTTTGAATTTTATTTTGGTTATAAATAACATTGTTGAAATAATTGGCAAATTCTGAATCATATTTGTAGATTATATATTTATAATGAACCATTTTTAAAATTTTGGTCTTTACACTGTATGTAAGATAACTCCTTGCTTTTAGGAATACAAATATTCAGCAATGAAAAACAACATGCCTGCAACTTACAAATGGTTCAGAAAAAAGAAACTTTGTTATATACTTATAATTATATTTACTAGAAAGAGAGAAAGAAAAGAGATAAAGAAGAGAAAGAGAAGAGATAAACAAGAGAAAGAGAAGAGAAACATTTTATCAAAGTTGATAAAATGTTAACATTTGGGTTAACATTTCTCTGTACTTCAATATATTAAATTTTTATTAATCTAAAATTGTCAAAACACAATATTTCTGAGAGAAATATTTTTATAATAATATTAACAAACAACAGTATACTCAATTAAATAAACCATGGATCTGTATAGGTACAAGTAAATGAATAAATTGAAAGTTGGATGAATAATATTTATATAGTCTCCAAGTACTTCCCCACAGAACACTAAATAATTAAAGGGAAAATATGACATAAGATATATGTAGCAGATAAGACCTTTAGTAGTTAATGTTATTATCAGCAATGATGGAGAAATTAAAATATAGGTCTTCATCTTGGGATTTAAAGAGAAAAATCACAGAATCACTTTTGTGATACTCTTGCCCAAAATATGTAACCTTGTCTCAATTATAAAGAAAAATCCATCTTAAGCACATTCTACAATCATTATTCTTGAAAAGATTCAAGGCCATGAAAGTCAAGGAAAGATTAAGGAATGTTTGAATCTAAAGGTGTCTACAAAATACAATATTAAGTTCATTTCATGGATCTGAATGGAATTATTTTGTTATAAAGGACAATGTGAGGCAAGTCGCAAAACATGAAAAAAAATAGATTTCAATTGTAGAAGGCATTTGATAGAATGTATTAGTATTGGCTCTTTCATTATGAAGGTTGCATTGCAGTTATACAGCATGTTCTGACTTTTAGGTAATATTAAAGAAGTCATGAATGATGGCATATGACAGTCATTTACTCTAAAATTATTCCGTGGGAAAAATGTACTTTATGCTAGAAGCTGTAGCTAGACTATTATTTTTTCAAGAAAGAATAAACAAAGAAAAAAGGCAAAATATCTTAAGCAAATGTCTTTCTCATCATGAAAGAATTATGTTAGTGCTTTATACTAAAATCATAAAAATTAAAAATATAAGTTTTTTTCTTGTTTGTAAGGAATATAAGTTTGATGGCACTATAATTAATACATTAAAACATGTGATGTTTAGTTCCACCAAGGTAGTAGTACTGACCACTTTGGGTAATGTTTAAATGCAACAATTTACATAGTTTGGATACACAGAACTCAATAAAAACTGTTATGCACTTGCACTTCAAATTTTGTTATAGATGCAAAGAAATAGTCTCATATTTTGAGAATTTTACACATGAATAATACAAACATATTTTCTTCAATAAAGTTTTTAAAATATTATGGCGATAGTCTGAAATATGCAATACTATCTTTCATATCTGTTTTTCTTTAAAAATCTCTTTGGAATCCTTGTGATTCTTCCACAAATAGATCTTGTCTTGGCTTTTTAGTAAATCTTATGGAAGAAACTCCAATTAGTCTAGATTCAAATTCTGTAGCAAATGGAGAGAAAAAGGATCATATTTTTTTTACCTCAAAGGTTTCATAAGCAACAATCAGTAAACAAAAAGTTGAAAAATTTTCATTGTTCATAAAATGAAATTTTTTTTTTACATGTGTACGACCACAATACAAAGTTACTATGAAACAGTTTGCCCATAGTTTTGTACAGAATTGTCATTGTGAATGAGTATCAGGGTTTCAGATTGTCCATCCCTCTTCGTGAATATAACAATCATGTACTAAGGTACTATGGCAAGCACTGGGATGACAAGATGGAGATGATAAAGGCCACTCCTCAACAATCATAATTTCCATACAGATTAATGGGCACTATGACATGTATAGAACAAGGTACTACTGAACACAGAGAAGGGATTTCTGTTCCAATTTTGTGGCAGTGTTGGAAGTCCTTCCATGAAGGTGCTACATGAGTTGACACCTGAAGGATACAGGGAAAGTATGACAGAGAGGGAAGGGATGCATAGAGACAATGAGATATGAGGAAAAACATTTGTGGAACTGTAAGTGGTCCTGTGTGACTAGAAGCTAGAGCAAAGTGACAGTAGTGTGAGTGGGAAGAGATAAGGTTGAACAACTTGACAAGAAACACTTTGGTTTGGGTATTTTCACTTCTTGCTAAGAAATTTCAAACTTTTCTTGAGAGCAACAGGCAAACCAATGACAAAGTCATAAGCAGGGTGTTTTAAATGCTTGACTAAGTGTTGCTAGATGAGTCTGGGCTAACTATCATAAACTACAGAAAATGGGTGATGCCTTTCTTTTTTCAAGAATACTTTCAGTGTATAGGCTGACAGTTTCAAAGTAGGGCAAAAGAGGCAGTTTCAAACCTAAGATCTTTGATTTGTTCATTTCTCAGATTTGGAAATATATAGCTCTTTCATTTTAATTGATTTTTACTCATAAGGTAGGACCAACATTTTTGAAACATGTAGTTCAATAGTTTATGTACTTGATTAAAAATATGTAGAAATACTTCCAGCTATTTGTTAAGTGTGGCCATCTAGGTGTTTTTGTTTTTTGTATAAAAGCAATTATCTTGCTAATTCTACAAACAGGGTCTAAAGTAGATTAATGAACATAATAAGTACTATTTTGTGATAATAATGACGTGATGTTTAATGACTTTACATTTTTTACATGTGAAGATAAATTCTTTTGATAGATTTCTAGTCTTATCCTTCTTCTTCTCCTTTTTAAAAAATCTATGTAAGCAGCAAAGAGGCATTTATTGAGAGCTACCTCGGGCCTCTGCACACACAGCAACTGGTGACACTGAGGCCATCCTTCTTTGTTAAGTGAAAAGTATTTTAAAATTCTTACTGTCATTTAACTATACACAGAAGTGGTATTATGAACTATTAAAAGATGCACATAAAATAATTTGATCTCTCTTCCTCCCCAGTTCCATTTTCCTCTCCTGCCTTCACCTTTGGAGGCATTCTGCAGTGATTAAGGAGAGGTGCCTCTATCTTGATAGAGGAGTGCTTTGTAAAGTCTCTCATTAAGGTTAGCATGATTTGAAAAATTAATCCTCCACAGGGAAATCTACGGACTACTAGATTGAATTTCAAATAAACTAGCCTAGAAGGAAGTAAATAACAAACATAACTTTCTCTACAAAAAATAGTTGATCCCGCCAAAATCTTCCTTTGCATTGTATCTGCATTTACACACTCATTCATGATTGTCTTGTAAAACAATTACATGATTTTTCTGGTAAGAACTAATGAGAATATCTTGTAATAAATTACAGAAATATTAACTTTCATTCTCTTTTTGTACACAGTCATCCAATTTTATGACTTTGAAGCAATTCAGGCCCATTTCTCTCAATTTTTCCAGAAAAGTATGCATATAATCTAAGAAACAGTTAAAAAATACATAACACCTACCTTTGACCTTTAATTTATGTATTCAATGTTCCCTTTTCAAGTATTCTACTGCAATGGTGTTTTATGTAACTTAGATGTGCTGTTTCTTTATCAGGAGTCCGCTAGTATTACCCTCCTCTAGGCTCTTTTTGATTCTTATAATTTTTTTTAAACTCAAATCCAAATAAAAAGTGAGGTCTCTTTTTAACATAGGAGTTAAGATCATCAAAATACCATTGAAGCTCTAAGACAAGGTGCGATGAAATTGATATTTTAACAACAATGACACATAATGAAAACAAGATGCTATATTTTATTTACATGATTTTCTAACAGATATCTCACTGTTGTAAGAGTCCCCCTAATAAAAAATGGTCAAACATTATAGAAATATCTTAAAATGGGTCCAACATAGTTGAACATTGTTTTCCTTATTAACTCTTAAATAGAGCTCATCATTTGAGGAATAATATTTAAATCTTGCAAAAATATTAGGAAATCACATGGTGGGACTGCAAGGTTCCTGTTATAACTCCAGGAATATGGGATCAGTGCTCAATGTACATAAGATGATCGAAAGATTATAATTGATTCTGTTTTATAGTGGTTGCTTTTCAAAGACTCTTGATATTACTGCCACCTTAGATTGCTTCCAGTCATCAAAATTCTTAGATACATAAAATGGTCTTAATATAGCACTGCTATACTGCCCATTAATCTGTATGAAAATTACCAGTGTATGATTGTTGAGGAATGGCCTTTATCATCCCGATCTTGTCATCCCAGTGCTTGCCATAGTACCTTAGTACATGATTATTGTATTCATAAAGAGGGATGGAAAATCTGAAGCCCTAATACTCATTCACAATGACAGTTCTGTATGAAACTATGGGCTCCTTGTTTTACAAATTTGAATACATGCTTAATTCAACTAGTTTAAATATATTATAATAGCAGTAACAGTGAAGCAATAAACATTTTACAAGAACTATATGATAAAGATTATGTAAGTAAAAACAACTAAGGATATATTTTTATTAAAGAACTGTCAAAACAATTTAGCAAAAGCAGAAATCAAATAATTTTAGTGTTACAAGCTTATTTAATTTATAAAATTATTTAATATTCCTTTACATTATAAACATCCATATTGGTGAAATTTTTGAGTATCAATCATACACTTTTGACTGAGTGGAAACCTTGGGGTTGGTGCTGGATAAACGAAAGTGTTAAAAGCACAGACAAACTAAAATCACACAGAAGCTATATCAATTACTTCAATATCTCTTTTCAATTACGAACAGTGATATTTATTTTAAAAATTAATTTAAGGAAATCTCAAATTATAAGTTCAGTTAAATACAGTTAAGAATACAGTTAAGAAGTAACTGTCTCTTGAAAATGAGACCTCCAGTGATTTCTTTTAAAAAAATGTAAGATATTTTTGTTTTTTTTAATATAGGTTAACATGACCTTTACTTAACATTCATAACTTAACAACTCATATTTCACCAAAGCCAGAACAAGACTACCAGAAATCAAATCTGAAACCCAAAAGAGAAATATAATGTAACTAATCTCAGCAGTTAGTTCTCAATGCTTTGACATGAAGCTACAGTTTTGGTAGGATTCACTACATTTTCTCTTTGAATAAAACTTTTGTGAGGTAACCAATTATATGTAATCCAAGAGTGCATTGGGACAGAACTTGTTCACAGAGGACAATATGCCATTTGGCTCTGCTGTTTCTCCATCAGGAGTCTGTTAGCATTATATTACCCTTCTGTAGGCTCTTTTTGATTCTTTGAGGATTGCACAAGACAATTATTTAGTATTTCAATTTTTTCCTAAATGACATGCATTTTTTAAAAATCTCATTTGTCCTCATACTTTTCCTGCTGTACCTGAATCCTGCCACCCTCATAGTCTAGAAATGGAGATTCAGTTTCAATTCAATGAATCATAGATGAATACAACTATCTTTGTACTGGATGAGTCTATATCCTTTTCATGATAGCAATTGAGTTTTGAAGAATAGTCTGAGCAAGATATCATGGACATAATCAATAAATTACAGATTTAATCAACCGTAGTTTTGCTGCAATTTATCATATTTGTCTCAATTTATGATCATGAAAAGTAGATGCTTTTAAATAGTTGAGAGGTCATGAAGATAAATGAAATCTAGACAGCTATTTTTTGATTTAAATCAATTTGACATGAATACAATTAAATCTACCAACTAGAAATATATAACATTTAGTGAAAGAAATATATCATGAAATACAGCATCTGCATTTCAGTTCGGCTGGGAAATCTGTAATGAAATGTTAATTGCAATTAAGTATAAGCATTTCCTTTTATCTATTTCCTCATGGTCTTAAAGTATGGCAACAGGAAGACATGGGGATGGTGTGTATTCCAGTGGTAGATCATGTGATTATCATGTGCAAAGCTTTGGGGGTTCAATTATCAGCAACAAATATAGATATTGTTTCAACATTATTGAGAATATATTATGAATGTCAGCATATATAGCTACTAAAAATCTATAATTCAACCTCTTAAAACTTTACAATTTTTTACTCAAAATGAAGTATCTATTAGGTCCAAGGTTTTCAATATTTTTTTTCTTAAATTTTAAAATGAGTTCTATGTAACTCTAAGTCTTCTGTGTTTAATTGGCTTATAACTGTACACATTTATGAGGTAGAGTGTTATTTCAAAATGGGCACACACTGTTTATAACAATCAGATCAGGGAAATTGGAAGACTTATCACTTCAATGAGGTCTAAGTTGTATTTGCTGGAAATCAGTTATGTTTCTGTGTTGAGACAGAAAATGTGTTTATAATATTTGAATTTTTACATTCACCTAGATGCAACATTTAGCCATACACAAATATCACTTTGAGTGCTCCTTCAAAGACAATTCAAATAGTTTACTTGCTTGATACTTACCTTCATTTTCTGCTTTCTCTTTTCATACTGCTATCTAAAAGACTATTTTCATGGATTAACCTCGTATTTCTGCTTTCCAGAAAGAGACTCATTCTGAGCTTGCAATTGTCTTATAATGTCATCAAATTGGTTTTGGTTATGAGTGAATGTATTGATTTGATTTTCAACTTTGTTTTTAAGGTCATGAAATTCCTGTTGAAGCTGTGTAATTTCACTTTGGAGTCTACATATTCTACTCTCTCTAATAGATTCCTGCTTTCTGATGTGTTCTTCCATTTCCATTTGTTCATTTTGATATGTATGTCTTTTTTCTTGTTCTGAAACCAAAGTCCTTACTCGGAGAGTATCTCTTTTCTGACCAATCTCATTTTCTAGGTCACTGGTTGTCATTTCCAACTGTGAAAACTGTTTGGAAGGAAGATCAGGATACCAGTTATGATATGAGAATTGCACACATTAATAAATGATAGAACTAGGGTCAGCACTTAGCATATGTATGTTTATCAATAAACATAATTCTGGAAAGCAGGGTGGGGCCAAAAATATAGGCAAGTAGTGAGATTTTTTAAAATACCTTTATCTATCTATTTGTTTACTTAAGTGGTGCTGAGGAGCAAACCTAGGGCCTCACCTGTGCTAGGGGAGCACTCTATTTCTGAGCCACAACCCCAGCCCCAAGTTGTGAGATTTTATTCAAGCCTTCCACCTCTGCTTCTAGTGCGCATCCACCATTCTGTCCTGTGAATGTATAAACATCAGAGAAGGCTGGTGTTACAAGATACTAATGGCAAAAACAATTTCTAAGTTGCTGCTCAGTATTATTTGTTTCTTCTTAGTGAAGTTTGAAACATAATACGTGTGAAATAGAGAAAATAAACTGACCCAATTTATTAGGAACAAATACCAGTAAGTTATTACTGCATACATATCATGGTATATCATTATTTACCAAAGTGTTCTATATAAAATAGGAGATTACTTGATGCAAAGTGTTTCTCTTGTCAAAAGTCAGGAAATGATATCCAAAAAACCACATTTTTCTTTCTTACTTAAAAGTGGTATAGTAAAAAGCACATCTTCACATTAACACACCAAGGGAGAAAAATCACTTCCCCAAACCAGAAGATCTATTGTTAGAAATCAAGGGTTTTGAGATCCTAGAAAAATCATCAAATCCTGTGAAAAATATTAAAAGCCTTTTCTCTGAAACAGGACACTGTGAAAACCACCACTGGAGTGCTGCAGACAAACAGAATTGAATAATAACATTACTTAATCCAGTGGGACAAAAATGCCCACACCCTCACTCCCTAAATATGCACCTGATGGTTATACATTTATGCTTTTCATGATGGATACAGTTACTATTCACACACACACACACACACACACACACTTGAAAACAACAGAGGAAAACAATTGATTTCAGTTTTGGCCATATTTATCAGTTTTTGTTTGCAAAATGTTTTGCTGGAATCCCATCTTGTAAATTCAGGTAAACTGTTCAAGAAAGTTACCTATAGGTGTCATTTTGTTCTGATGAGACCTAGAGATTTTTCAGTAGGTTTTGGCCTTATCTCAGTAGGGAGTAGAAAGTCTAAAAGCTTAATTAATAGTAGTATCTTCAAATTAAATAACCATTCAAAAGAAGTAGATTATTAAAGCACATAAATCTTTATCACACATGAATTACTCAAATTTAAACTGCATAAATGACAGAAAAAATCCTCAAAGAGTAACAATATTTATTAAATATAGGATAAATGCAATTGTGAAAATTTTTTTAAACAAAATATTTAACTAGTTTCAAATCTATTTACTCTATACCTTAACATTTTAAAAATCTTTTTATTATCTTCATTTACTTTTTCTTTTAATTTGTCCTTATTTTGTTCAAAAATCAGAGAATCATTTCTTCTAGTCTCCTCTTTTTAAAAAAAACACTTTATTTTTTTTGTAGTTGTAGATGGAAATAATGCCTTTATTTTTTCTGTTTATTTTTTTGTAGTGCTGAGGATCGAACCCAGTGCCTCACACATGATAGGCAAGCGCTCTGACACTAAGCTATAGCCAAAGCCCCTCCTTTTTAAAGGCACATCTGCAGTAAAATTGATAATCATATCAGTGATTAAACTCAACTCTTTCACTCAGGAAACAAATATGGAGCATCTACTAGATGCCAAGATTTGCAATAATTAATCTTGCAACAAATGTCATCAATTAATTTTAGGGTGAGATAAAATTTTGTTTTAAACCAAAATAATAGTGTGACACTCCACATACCAATGCTTTGTGAGAATATACACTGCATGTACAATGGAGATCCTGGAAGATTATTTATTCTGGTATTGTGGTAGATGTCTGAAGTTTGTGCAAGTACACACTTATGATGATTGTATGTTGGTACAATTGCCAAACAGCATACTTCTCAGATCATATACCCTTCATGAAGTGAAACATGGCTGCATATAGTATGTTAAAGGGATAGTATAAATAAGTTTGCTGAAATAAAATAAAAAATTTAAAAATGTACTGAAAGCTCATTTACCTGATTAAATTCATCTGCTGTAATATTTAATTCTGTATCAAATTTTCTGACAGATGTTTCAGGTTTCTTTTTAATTTCTTTATTATCTTCATTTGCTATTTCATTTAACTTGTCCCTATTTGGTTCAAGAAACAGAGAATCATTTCTTGTATTCTCTTCCTTTTTAAAGGCACATCTGCAGTAAAATATGTTTATCTTATTTTTTTTTTATTTTTCCACTTTCTTTTTTATTTATTTATTTATTTATTTATTTTTATTGGTTATTCAAAACATTACAAAGATTGCAGAATCACATCGGTTACACATCCACATTTTTACATAATACCATAATAGTAACTGTTGTATTCTGCTACCTTTCCTATCCTCTACTATCCCCCCTCCCCTCCCCTCCCATCTTCTCTCTCTACCCCATCTACTGTAATTCATTTCTCTCCTTATTTTTTTCCATTCCCCTCACAAACTCTTATATGTAATTTTGTATAACAATGAGGGTCTCCTTCCATTTCCAAGCAATTTCCCTTTTCTCTGCTCTTCCTCCCTGCTCTGTTCTTGGTTGCTCTCATTATATCAAAGAAGACATTTGGCATTTGTTTTTTAGGGATTGGCTAGCTTCACTTAGCATAATCTGCTCTAGTGCCAATCCATTTCCCTGCAAATTCCATGATTTTGTCATTTCTTAGTGCTGCGTAGTACTCCATGGTGTATAAATGCCACATTTTTTTATCCATTCATCTATTGAGGGGCATCGGGGTTGGTTCCACAGTCTAGCTATTGTGAATTGTGCTGCTATGAACATCGATGTGGCAGTATCCCTGTAGTACCCTCTTGCAATGTATAAGAGTACCCTTTTCCCCACATCCTCGCCAGCACTTGTTATTGTTCGACTTCATAATGGCTGCCAATCTTACTGGAGTGAGATGGTATCTTAGGGTGGTTTTGATTTGCATTTCTCTGACTGCTAGAGATGGTGAGCATTTTTTCATGTACTTGTTGATTGATTGTATGTCCTCCTCTGAGAAATGTCTGTTCGGGTCTTTGGCCCATTTGTTGATTGGGTTATTTGTTTTCTTATTGTTTAATATTTTGAGTTCTTTGTATACTCTGGATATTAGGGCTCTATCTGAAGAAGTGTGAGGAGTAAAAATTTGTTCCCATGATGTAGGCTCCCTATTTACCTCTCTTATTGTTTCTCTTGCTGAGAAAAAACTTTTTAGTTTAAGTAAGTCCCATTTGTTGATTCTTGTTTTTAACTCTTGTGCTATGGGTGTCCTATTAAGGAATTTGGAGCCCGACCCCACAATATGTAGATCGGAGCCAACCTTTTCATCTATCAGACGCATAGTCTCTGATTTGATATCAAGGTCCTTGATCCATTTTGAGTTAACTTTTGTGCATGGCAAGAGGAGGGGATTCAGTTTCATTTTATTGCATATGGATTTCCAGTTTTCCCAGCACCATTTGTTGAAGATGCTATCCTTCCTCCATTGCATGCTTTTAGCCCCTTTATCGAATATAAGATAGTTGTAATTTTGTGGATTGGTTTCTGTGTCCTCTATTCTATACCATTGGTCCACCCGCCTGTTTTGGTACCAGTACCATGCTGTTTTTGTTACTATTGCTTTGTAGTACAGTTTGAAATCTGGTATCGCTACACCTCCTGATTCACACTAATTGCTTTTGCTTTATCTTTTTCTACAAGAAATGCCGTTGGGATTTTGATTGGCATTGCATTGAACCTATAGAGAACTTTTGGTAATATTGCCATTTTGATGATGTTAGTTCTGCCTATCCGTGAACAGGGTATATTTTTCCATCTTCTAAGATCTTCTTCTATTTCTCTCTTTAGGGTTCTGTGGTTTTCATTGTATAAATCTTTCACCTCTTTTGTTAGGTTGATTCCCAAGTATTACATTTTTTTTGAGGATATTGTGAATGGGGTAGATGTCCTCATTTCCAGTTCAGAAGATTTGTCGCTGATATACAGGAATGCCTTTGATTTATGCGTGTTGATTTTATATCCAGCCACTTTGCTGAATTCATTTATTAGCTCTAGTAGTTTCTTTGTAGACCCTGTTGTGTCTTCTAGGTATAGGATCATATCATCCGCAAATAGTGATAATTTAAGTTCTTCTTTTCCTATTTTTATGCCTTTAATTTCTTTCGTCTGTCTAATTGCTCTGGCCAGTGTTTCGAGAACTATATTGAATAGAAGTGGTGAGAGAGGGCATCCCTGTCTTGTTCCAGATTTTAGAGGGAATGCCTTCAGTTTTTTTCCATTTAGAATGATGCTAGCCTGAGGCTTAGCATATATAGCTTTTATAATTTTGAGGTAAGTTCCTGTTATCCCTAGTTTTTCTAATGTTTTGAACATAAAGGGATGCTGTACTTTGTCGAATGCTTTTTCTGCGTCCATCGAGATGATCATATGGTTCCAGCTACAGATTTGTTTTTGTTTTACAGCTCATTAAGTCTGCCTGGGTGCTAGACCTCCAAGGTTTGCAGGTACCTGGTACAGAAGCTCCATGGGGGTATGAAAGTCAAGTTTCCTGTTGAAAGAAGGGTCGGTCTCCCTCCTGCTCTGCCCCCATGGCCACAGCTTCAATAGTGAAGACCCATGACCCTGCTTTCCCCAGTTGGCCCCTTGTCCTTCAGCCCCTGACTTCCCAGATCCCATACCTTTCCTTTCTGCCCGTGTCATCAACGTGACTTCCGGGAGCTAGGAAATATTTCACTCGAGGTGAATCACCATTTCTGACAGCCTCATGAATTTGTAATAAATCTTACTTTCCAAGTGGTAGGTAGGCGACAAATTCCCTCTTGGGTGCCTTGCCTTGTCCATCCCTACAACAGTATAATTCTATATACTTAAACATTGTTTATGTTTTCATGAAATGGTCAACAGATATGATTAATTATGTAATGGTGCAGATGTTTCCCAGAGTACTCTATCATGACGCAGGTTCATCTGAAGATCAAACGGGGGCATACAACCCAGTTCTGCCGGGAGCCTATATCCCTCACTTCAGCCACCCTATTAGGAATGGGAATTGCTGCAGGGGTGGGCACAAAAACCACTGCCCTAATCCATGGGACACAACGAATGACCCAATTAGAAACAACAATGGACCAAAACTTGAAAGATATTAGAAACCTCCATCACAGCTTTGCAGGAATCTTTAACCTCTCTCTCTAAAGCTGGTTTACAGAACAGGCGGGGGTTGGACCTCCTCTTCATGAGGGAAGAGGGCCTATGTGCTGCATTGAGAGAAGAATGTTGTTTTTATGCCGACCATACTGGAGTTGTAAAAGAATCGTTATGAGTAAACTATGAAGACGCCTTGAAGAGCGTCAGCGGGAGATAGAGGCCCAAAAAGGGTGGTATGAGTCTTGGTTCACACAGTCCCCTGGTTAACTATGCTTTTATCAGCCCTGGCCGGTCCTTTAATCATTCTTATATCGTTACTAACTCAGGGCCCTGTTTGCTTAACCGTGTGTGTAGTTTCCTTTCTCCAAGCCCAAATTGGACAAGTCAAACTTACGGCAATCAGACAACAATATAGCCCACTAGCAGACACAGTATGTGACACCCACAATGATCACTTTTATGATTAAAAGTAGCCAGAAGAAGAAGTGGGGAATGAAAGGTTAATAAAATAGGTACTTGTCACTCCGTTTTTCTGTGTGCTTAACAAAACACTGTTGAAATCTTAAGAACTGTCTGCTAATCTTGTTCCCAGAATGTGCTGTCCCCAACTGCGAACTGTTTGCTTATCTTGTCCCCAGAACGTGCTGTCCCCAAGTGCCAAACTGCAAAATGTAACTTCCCTCCCTGCCCTCTCCAAGAAAAGTATGTAAGCTCTGCGTGAGCTGTTCTCAGGGCTCTCTGTCTCTTTGCTCTATTCAAGTGAGCTCTGAGCCCCAGCACGCTGGACCCCAACAAACCCTTTGCCGTTGCAGGAGATAGTCTCTTGGTGGTCTCTTCCTCCGAGGATCGCCTGACCTTTACACCCCCAGCTGGCCCCTTGTCCTTTAGCCCCTGACTTCCCGGACCCCATACCTGGTTCTTTCTGTCCAGGTCATCAATGTGACTTCCACGAGCTAGGAAATTTTTCACTCGAGGTAAGTCACCATTTCGAACAGCCTCGTGAAATTTGTGAAGAGTCCACTGTGAAAACATTGGATACTCATTCCCCTAGGGTGCTTCCTCTGCCTCCAACTCAAATTCTTGGAACTAAAGATTAGCCTAAAGGCTAATTAGTGCGAATTAAGGTAAAAAAACAAAAGAACATGAACAAACGTGGAGCCAAGTTCTTAATTCAAAGAGTTCTAATAAAGGTTCCGCAGTAGACAACAGGTAGTGGGTTATACTGTGAAAGTGTCTACATTAACAATAAACTGCTGTATGTACTAAATCGTTAACACTTAGTTTAACCATTAGGAATTATATGCCCCTGGGAAACCAGCTACAGATTTGTTTTTGTTTTACAGCTCATTAAGTCTGTCTGGGTGCTAGACCTCCAAGGTTTGCAGGTACCTGGTACAGAAGCTCCATGGGGGTACTCTCATAATTTAATAGAATTTTTAAAATTTTCTTCCAATTTCTCATTCTTCCTTTTTTAAAAATTAATTTTACTTTTATGAACCTTTAACAATTTAGTGGATCCTAAATATTTTATCCCTTTCTTCTCTGTTCTTACTGGTGGTTTTTTTTTTTTTCTTGTTGATTGTTTCTGTATACCTCTATCTAGTTTGCCTTCATGCTGTATTATTGTTGTTTGTCTTCCTCCATCTGCATTGGGGATCCAGCCCCATTCCTTGAACACATTGGCAGGTACTTTGCAACTTCTAAAAACCCACAGCAAAGGTTAAGAAAAAATGCCTCTTACTTTCCACCGAAGACATACATTCCCACTTATAACTTGGCGGGAACTTCAAGTAAAATAACAGGGTAAATAAAAGCCCCCAGCTGACATGTACCCATGTTGGTATGGATCGAATGTACTATAATCCAGTGTCTGGCAGCCACCCTCATAGCATGAGCAGAGAGAGGTGAAACAACTCTGTTTACAGAGTTGTGCAGGTATGAAGTCTGCACCAAGCAGCACCTCAACCTAGGTTGTTGGAGGCTGCGACCAAGATAAGATGGTGCCTGCACTTTCCCAGGAAGAGTGGCTTGTGAGGCAATGCCACTGACTCATCAAGATGGTGGGGACTCCTTATTGGCTGATTGCTGTAGCTGTAGAGGAGCAATGCTATGATTGGATGATGCTGATTGAGTCATGCTTTATTTAAATCAGTTAGATATATATACCTCTGCTGTTCTGCAATAAAGCAGTTAACTTCAGTTACTTTCAGTTACCGCTTCAACCTTCAGTTGCTTGTCACCTCTCGGTTACTTTGCCCAGCTGGACTGCGGCACTAGGTCTCTCCCGTGCCTTTGCAGACAGAAAATTATTGACAAGGCTACAGTAATGACCACAAAAAACGCAGTCCACATAATCTACTGCCTACATCATGTGACTCCATTCTCACAAGATTGACAAAGAAAGTTGGTCCTTCAGGCTATGATAGTACAAACTGTGAGAAAACCCATGAATCACAGTCAGGGAAAACATAAAAGTCTATAATACAAAGTCTATAATTTGGAAATAATCTCGACAAAATAAACCAATAGCCCAGGATACATCATCAAGAGACGGTGATTTCCTAAGAAGACTCTCACATAAATGTGGAAGAAGCATATATCCCCACAGATGCACAAAATTTAGCACAAATATAAGAAAGATGAATAAATAAGGTAACATGGATCCTCCAAAAGTTCATAACTCTCTAGCAACTGATTCTAATGACACTGCGGTAGAAAAAACGCCAGAAAAAAAGGATTAAAAAAGATATTAAAAATAATGTATAAACTCAAAGATGATACAAATAGAAGATGAATAAAGTAATAAAAACCTTACAAGGCATTAGAGAACAGTGCAAAAATAGAGCTTCTGAAAAGAAATCAAACAGCAATCTTGGAAATAAATAGCTTAATATTTCAAATTTTAAAAAAATAAATCGTAAGTTTCAATCATAGACTAGATTAAACAGAAGAAAAATATCAGAGTTGGAAGGCAATGATGAATGTCACGTTTCGTTAGTTATGACAACAAAAAGAAGAAACAGAATATACAAGTCCTTGGTACCTGATTTATACACTAAACTCATGAATTATGAACATAGACAATGGTGTATTAGTACAGGCTTATAGGCAATGCAATTTATTTGGAGAAAAAATAGCAGAAAATTTCTTAAATGTTTTGAATGTTATGGATGTCCAGATACAGGAAGCATTTAGAACACCAAATGGACATGACCAGAATAGAACTTCTCCATGTTCGTTTATAAAAATTGCCAAAAGTACATTGAAAGATGTAAAAAAGGCAAAACACTTATAGAATAAACTCATAAGAACAACATAAGAGTTGAACATAAGAGTTATCAACAGAAACTTTGAAGGCCAGGGAACATGAAATGCAATATTTCAAACCCTTAAGAGAAAAGAAAGAAACAAAGACAAAAACTTAAGATGGATGGAAAAGGGTGGCTATTATGTTAAGCAGAATAAGTCAGAAACATAAATCAAATATCACATTCTCTATAACATGTGCAATTTTAAGAATGACTTGGAAATGGAAAAGGGGTTATTAGGGAAGAGGGAAGGTAACAAGGGATGAAGAAATGAAGGGACACATAGAAACGAAAGTAGGGAAAGTGGTTGGGATTCAAGTACTAATTACATATGTATGGAAATATCACTGTGAGATCCACGAATTTGTATACCCAGTAAGAGTTGATATCTATAGTAAAAATAGAACATCTGTTTTTATTACAAGTCCACTTTGCTACAATGTCATTATATAGGAAAGACAACATACTAATTTGAATTTTTTTTACGAATTTATGCATGTAAATATAAGATTTCAGGGGCCAAGATTAAGTTATCCTAAAATTACTTCAGACAATATCATTTCAGATCATAAATTTCCTATTCTACTACATATGGATTTCCAGTTTTCCCCACACCATTTGTTGAAGAGGCAATCTTTTTTCCAAGGTATGCCTATGGTGCCTTTGTCTAGTATGAGATGACTATTGTTATGTGAGTTAGTCTCTGTGTTTTCTGTTCTATACCATTGGTGTTCATGTCTGCTTCAGTGCCAATAACATGACATTTTTGATACATATACATATTTTAATATAATTAATATTAATTAATGTATAATAATATATCATTAATATGCGTATATTAGAGTATAATTTAAAGTCGGGATTTTTTTTAGTGAAAACTTAAGTGTATAGCACTCATCTAATTCCACTTGTGTAGACTTCAGTACCATGCTCCCTATTTGCAATTAATATCATAACACAGATACATTTTGGTTTGCAGTCTGTACTTGAGTAGTTTCATTTAGTGGACTTGGTAAAGCCCTTAATTCATATTAATCTCTTCATAGTACACATTTAATGATGGTCCAGAAATCTTAAAAAAGAAAAAAAAATAACAAACAGCTTTAAAGTCTAATCAATAAATTAAACATAACCCACACAACTCTCCCACTCAACCCCCTCCCAAAGCTGACAGTTGTGAATTGTATTTATATTGCAACAATGTTTCATTAAAAACACTTCTGGCTCTCCAACACCCCAGCCCACCCTCAGTATGCAGCGATAGTACTCGATTATTTTATTCTACCCCCTCACCAATAAATCCAGTGTTCTTAAATATAAATTGGGAAAAGTGTTAATAAGATTTTTAAAAAGGCATATCGTTCTATAATAAGAATGACATAAATCAATCAATAAAAGCATTTGACAAGACATTAAATCACCACAGGCACTTCCGTTGTTTCAAGTTAGGATCTCTATCCCAATATCTTACATTCATAGCATTACTTAGGTAATTAAAATACTGAAAATTGGACTTCAGGTTGCTGGTTTTGTGAATTGAAAGATATACTGTCTTTTGAACACGTTTCCCCTCCATTAATTCAAGTTTTCTTAAGGTAAGAACTACTGAATCTGCTCCAATTAGCAGCCTTTTAAGAGGAAAAATGATGATACTTTCAGAAAATAATTTCCAGTCTTGAAAACTGCCAGGAGTGAGTGTGGTTAACTGAGTGGTTTTTTTTTTTTTAATTTACCAGACTAATAAATGCACATCATGCCCTGTGTATTCTAAGTGTAAAAGTCATTTTCTTTTTAAGGAAAGGACTTAGAGTTCTCTAAGAATTCATGCTGGCAGGAGCCACCCATCCACACTCAACCACTGCAGCCATTTGGATCAGGGATCAGTCCTTTGCTGTTTTGAGCCCCTTCCCTTCCTCAAAAAGGCCATTGGCTTGAATACTGACACTCCTGCTGCATACCTACCACATTATTATGTTTGTCTTCAATGAACATTGTGGTGGCTGCAAATCTGTCATGCAGATGCCCCTCCATACAAGTGCTATCTTTCAAAAAAAAAAAAAAACACAAATAGACACACCTTAATAATTTTTAAACCAGAAAGTATCCCTCCATCAAATCTCTCTTCTCTCATTAACATGAGAGCAATGCATATAGTTTATTTGTTATTATTACTTTTTACTTTTTAAGGTTATTCTTCCCAAACATTTTCTACCAATTTGCCCTTGCTAACATGACTATTATTGTGTTTTCACTCATTATCAGTACAGTGAAATATGCTAGGGCAGTTGTGGGCCCAACCTAATGAAAGCAGCTACTGAAATTTAGAAATCAGTACCCTTGCCTGTTTAGACCAACTAGCTAGATTCCATGGTTGCTTATAAATCCTGTTTCCTGGGATACCCTCTTTCACCACTTCTTGAAACACTGGCCAGAGGAATTAGCCAGGTAAAAGAAATCAAAGGGATATGTATAGGAAAAGAAGAATTGAAACTAGCACTATTTGCTGATGACATGATTCTAATACCTAGAAGACCCAAAAAACTCCACTAGAAAACTTCTACAACTAGTAAATGAATTCAGCAAAGTATCAGGATATAAACTCAACACCCCCAAATCAAAGGCATTTCTGTATATCAGTGACAAAGCCTCTGAGAAGGAAATGAGGAAAACTACCCCATTCACAATAACCTTAAAAAAATTAAAAACAAACAAACAAACAAACTTGGGAATCAACAAAAGAGGTGAAAGATCTATACAATGAACAATGAAAACTACAGAACCCTAAAGAGAGAAATCAAAGAAAATGGAAAGATCTACTGTGCTCTCGGATAGGCAGAATTAACATTATCAAATATACCGTACTACTAAAAGCACTATACAGATTTAATGCAATTCCGATCAAAATCCCAATAGCATTCCTCATGGAAATAGAAAAAGCAATCATGAAATTCATCTGGAAAAAATAGCTAAAGAAATTCTTAGCAGGAAGAATGAAGCAGGTGGTATCATTATACCAGAACTTCAACTGTACTACAGAGCAATAGTAACAAAACAGCATGGTATTGGCACCAAACCAGACTGGTAGACCAATGGTACAGAATAGAGGACATATAGACTAGCCCACAAAATTACAATTGTCTTAAATTAGTCAAAGGTGCCAGAAACATCCACTGGAGAAAAGATAGCATCTTCAACAAATCCCTGTTCATTTGCTCTATCATTTATACTAAATTTGGGGGCTTCTGACCCCCTTTTAATACTTAGGAGCTACCACTGGATTTCTCAGTGACATTATTTATCCTAGGGTCAGAAACATCTGACCTGGTGGTCTCCATCCGGATCTTCTGGCCTTTCCCTCTTATCAGGCGAGGACAGCCTACCAGAGGCTTCACTCTCTTTTATCAGGGTGAGGGGAAGTAACTTGTTTGAGGCCATTCTGGAGGGATCTGTGGATGTGCCTGGTGAAACTGCAGGTCTTTTAAAATGATGTTAAAATGGAGTTGCTTAGGCTCAGGCCAAAGGCCATCCTGTCGATTAGTCCCACCACATTCTATAATTGTTAAAGGTATACTTAAAACTGTTGCTATCCTTGTTATTAGGACTCTGTGGCCTTATATTTATTTCTAGGTTGTTTGGCATCATTATGTGCATATGAGAGATGATATGTAAATACAATAAGAAAAATATTTTTTAAAAAAATCTTACCTTTGAGCCATTGAAGAAGAAAAATTGCTGTGATAGTTCTTTATATTGATTTCCTCCATAGGAGTGGTTTCAATCACAGTTTTATTTTTAATATCAACATCAGTTTTCAGATAAGGTTTCAAGTTTGGGTTCCTCAGTTTCATTTGTTTCTTCTACAAAAACAAAAGCAAAATAGAGAGTACAGAAAAAGCTCCATAATTTTAAATCAATAATCAGCTCTGCAATAGATACTCTTCCAATATTTTACCATCATTCTTTGATTCATTAGAAGTGTGAGGTAAAATGAATTACAGTAGATGGGGTAGAGAGAGAAGATGGGAGGGGAGGGGAGGGGAGGGGAGGAAAGATAGTAGAGGATAGGAAAGGTAGCAGAATACAACAGTTACTAATAGGGCATTATGTAAAAATGTGGATGTGTAACCGATGTGATTCTGCAATCTGTATTTGGGGTAAAAATGGGAGTTCATAATCCACCTGAATCTAATATATGAAATTTGATATGTCAAGAGCTTTGTAATATTTTGAGCAACCAATAAAAAAAATTAAAAAAAAGAAGTGTGAGGTAATTCTCCATTTTCTTTGGGGATATCCTAGGAAGGAAAAAAATATTTAGGTGTAATATGCACCAAATTTGAAAAATTAACAATATTTTCCATTACTGCAGGATACAAGAGAAGGAGAACATGTTTCTGAGCCATTCCAATGTAAACTCAATTTAATCTTGCCACTTACTAAGCTATGTCTGTTCACGGGGTGAGGAAGATGAGAGATCTCCAAAATGTTATTCCCCTTACCTCCAAGATAATTTCACAAATACTGACATCCATTAAATTATTTTATTAATCCAAATGACCTAGGATGAAATTGGAGCCATCTGTAGTTTAGAGTGCTTTTGGAAAAAAAGAAATTTTTAGAAATTTAAAATAATTATGTGTGATATTTTAATGTGTTTTTGTGACTTATTTTGGCATAAATTATCTCTGAAGGAAAACATGAGACCTAAGCTTTAAGAGTATCTTATAAATAAAACTGTTAGAAATCACAACAGAATGAGTTTTGTCCATCTTGTGTGTTAAATAGCTAAAAATACATGTTAATATAAATGTTGAGCCTTCCAAGATAGAGAAGAATGACAAAAACAACCTTGTGGGGGCAATATCACTGAATGAAAACCTCACAGATACTAAAAGGAAAAATTAACCAAATAACCAAAGAATGGAGACAGAGATGACTCAAAGAGCATACAATGAAGAGAAGTATTCTTCAAGAGAATATTGAGTCTTGGATTAATAATTTAAAAAAATAAACAAGGAGTGAGAAACAAATGTTCCTCTTAAGTCCAAATCTATGCTCATAATTAGAGGATGCTTGAAGAATACTCTGGTTCCTACTTTCATATTTATGAAAATTCCCTGACTAGTTTGCATGTTCTTTATGGCACTAATTCAGGATAACTCACCTGAATTTATACATCCCAGATATCAAAAGAAAATTCAAACTTAAGGCATATTTTTAGAATTCAGTAGTTAAATAACAGTCATCTCAAGCATGCTATGTTATTTAGAACACTTCATTCTATAGAAATTTTTTTCTAAGCCAGGTGTGGTGGTGCACCTCTGTAATCCCAGTGGTTTGGGAGGCTAAGACAGGAGGATTGCAAGTTCAAAGCCAGCCTCAACAATGGTGAGGCTCTAAGCAACTCATTGACACTCTTCTCTCTAAATAAAATTCAGAATAGGGCTTGGGATGTGGCACAGCGGTAAAGTGCCCCTGAGTTCAATCTTTAATATCGCCCCCAAAAAAAAGAAAAAGAAAAAAAACCAATTTTTTTCATGTGTTTTTACACATTTATTAATGATCAAAAAACAATTTTTTAAGAAGCTATTTTCTTACATTTGAACCATATTGTAGCTGCTCCAGGATATATGCAAATATATTTATTAACCTTGACTAGCTTATTAAAATTTAAAAAATCTATTAAATGAATATTTAAATAACTAAGTAAAAAAATTTCTAAAACATGAGATCTCAAAATGTGACATAAGTATTTGAATGTTTTAAAACACTATGATACAAAAAATATAAAACTAAAGTCTTATGTTAATTGAGAGTCTATGCTTCCAGTAGTGGTTATTATTTTTCACAAGACATCTATTTTTCAATAAGATAAAGAGTTTCAAATATACTCTTAGTGGAAAGAGTCAGAAGGCATGAAGAAATCCCTTTTTAATGCACACATTTTTATAATGTTATTATATTTTTATACATTTATTTACTTCGTTTTATATGATGCTGAGGTATGAACCCCTTGCTGCACAGTACATTCTAGGAAAGTACTATACCACTGAGCTACAACTGCAGCCCCTAATATAAACATTAATATACCTATTCTAAATTTGTATGTTGCCATAATTTCTAATGTTACTTTAGTGTAAAAATGGAACCAAGGATAGAAATAATGAAAAGTCTCCTAGAAATATATTGACTAAAATAAAAAAAAAAAACTCTATCCAATGTGCCTTATTTATTTCAAATTAAAGACATGAGGGAAATTACATGATTCTACAAAAACTAATTTGGCCATGAGTATTATAAATCATGTAAGTATGATTTAAACGTCACACTAATGTAAATCTAACAAAAAAATCCTTGACCAAATTTCCTATTGCTTCTGCAATAAGAAATTTATTCCTGATGCAATTTTTCTATCAATATGTATTTACCAGTACAATGTTTCTTCCATCCCCCACCAAACTAAACTCGTCAAGGGAACACTGGCATTTGTACGAGATAAAAAATATCAACATAATTCTCTTAAAATGGTTTTGTCTGAGCAAATTTGCATAAAATAGTTCAGACAACCATTGCTAAGTTTTAACACCTCAAAACCAAAAATTCAGAGCAAGAAAATTAATTTCACAAAAGATCACTTTACCTTGTCATAATATTTATACTTGGCCTCATCCAAGGTGAGACAATGATCATCAGGATCAGTTTTATTAGAAATCCTGTAAAGCAAAAATGTATAATAAAGTAGTTGGATAGTATTTTTAATAAACTCTAGTAAAAACTTAGATTTAACTTTATTAAATTGTATTTCTTGACTTATATGATTAAAACATAACCTCTGTTTTATAAAACTCTTTCTGCCTCCACTTTTTTTAAACTATGAAATATTCAATGATGGTAGTCCAAATTCCATTTCAGACTGACGGTCAATGTATTGGCAGAACTTGAGAATAACTTATTCTCAGAAACTGCCTGTCTTGAAGGCTGAACTTAAAATCCAATTAATAGCTGCCACCACACACACACACATCCACACACAAACACACACACTAAGTAAGGTAGTTTAAAATGGTGGTATTAGTTCTTCAGCATGGATATCACCTACTGAAAATACCCCATTGTGCAGCATGTGGTGATGCATGCTTGTAATCACAGCAAATTGGGAGGTTGAGGCAGGAGCATTCAAGTTTGAAGACAGTCTCAGTGAATTAGTGAAGCCCCCAACAATTTGGTGACATCCTGTCTCAAAACAAAACATAAAATAATAGGGCGGGGGATGTGTCTCAGTGTTCAAGCACCCCTAGGTTTTGACCCCATTGCAAAGAAGAAAAACAAAAACAAAAAGAAGACAGCAAAAGTGAGGCACTAAGCAACTCAGTGAGACCCTATCTCTAAATAAAATTAAAGGTAGGGCTAGGGAAATGGCTCAGTGGGCAAATGCCCCTGAGTTCAATCCCTGGTACCAGAAAAAAAGAAAGAAAAAAAGAAAAAGAAAACATGAAACCTAAAAAAAATTTTGAACACTGAATGTTCAAAGGCAAGAAATGAATGTAGTTGTTGTTATTGGGAATACTTATTATAAATGTATTATAAATCCCACTTTATTCAAATCTACATAAACTAGCAAGCACCTATAACCTTTACAGGCCCTCAGATACCCAAGGGGAAAGACTGCTAGAAAAACAGAGTACTGGTAATCATACCTGTGTTTCCCTAAATATTATCTAAATATCCTCCTTCCTCTGGGATTCCACTCCCCATTCCCTCATCTGCAGGACTCAGTGGGACCCTCCAAACTAACCTACATTGTATGAAGATGCAGATTCCTGATACAAGTTACACTCAAAGGACCAAGAGTCACAGTTCCTTCTGCTTGTGGGAAACAAACTGAATGGAGTCTCAGTCACAGGCCTTAGCATAAACATTTTACCAACTACCTAACTGAAGCTCTTCGATGACTTTGCCAGCCAATTATTTTCATGATCTACTATATGTGCACATAAGAAGGACATCAATGAGTTGAGAAAAAAAGTAGAGGAGAATGGACACTTGCTATAGGCTGTAGATCCTTGTGTCCAACAAATTCTAGTCCCCTGGGTTTTTAGAGTCTCTAAGGCACTCTCACATCTCTAAACTCTGGGGACTTTTCCCATGGCTCAAATTATATTAACATCTTTCAAAAAAAACCTTGAATTTTGTCACTTCTTCAAGTTAAACAAAGAAAATAACAACCTATCAGGACTTCCTTCAAATCCTATTTTTAATAGGCCTTTCTAGAGAGCTTCCAATATTCTATGGCCTTAATATCCATTTTGTGTTAATCAAACTGGTCATAAACCCCAAGGTTTTGGTCAATTTTCTACAACCCTTATTTCTACTAAACACAGTGCTGTTTCTCTTCAGTTTTGCCCTTCCCTTTGTTAGTGTCACTCTGATACTCTATCACTGGGCTTACTTAGTAATCCCAGTCTTATCCACTTTAGTTGGCTGTCTACAGACACTCCCTAATCTGTTATGAACACATTTACTACACAATGATAATCAGGAAAAGTAATGAGTTAGCATGAAGGAACCTCAGTTGGAATCTTATTGCTATTCCTTTCTATATCCACAAAAGTCCCTTTCATATCTATACGTTTCAGGGTCATCATCATGACCATCATTTGGCCACCAGAAAATTTCTTAAATTTTTTGAATGCTATGGATGTCCGGATACAGGAAGAATTTAGCGTAAGAGTTGATATCTATAGTAAAAATAGAACATCTGTTTTTATTTCGAGTCCACCTTGCTACAATGCCCTTATATAGGAAAGACAACATGCTAATTTGAATTTTTTTACTTATTTATGCACATAAATATAAGATTTCAGGGGCCAAGATTAAGTTAGCCTAAAATTTCTTCAGACAATATCATTTCAAATTATAAATTTCCTACAATTAATGGTTTAAATAATCATGAATTCTAGATTATTAAGAAAAAAATTAAGAACAATATGAATGTAACACATTAATTTTTCCACTGCTCCTTTGCAACCCAAACTTTCTTACTCCTATTTATTTACTTACTTTGGTACCAGGAATTGAGCCCAGGAGAGCTTAACCACTGACAGACATCCCAGTCCTTTTGTAATTTTTGAGAAAGTGTCTTGCTAAGTTGCTAAGGGCCTTCCTAATTGCTGAGGTTGACTTTGAACTTGCAGTCCTCTTGCCTCAGCCTCCTGAGCCACCCGATTACAGGCTTGCCAACACTGCACCTGCCATACTCTTACTTTTCTTATATAAGCCATGTATACCATGATCAATTCACTTTCAGAAGTCTTACCTGGGTTGATGTTTTCAGGATGTTTAGATTCTACTTTCATATATTGAAGAATTAATTCCTTGAGGCTATAGATAAAAATTAATCAAATTAGCATTTTAATATTGATATAAAAACAGAAAACAGTCAATATATAATAGTATTTTAAACAATATTAGATCTTATATCAGAACTTTATAATATGCACTTCCAATTTGTAAGCCTAGACATTTTATTAACTTGACAATTACTTGTAAATTGGTTTTCTTTTGTTTTTGAGATGGGATTTCACAATGATGCACAGGCTAGTCTGGAATTCCTTGGTTCAAGCAATTCTCCTGCCTCATTCTCTCCCCCAAGTAGCTGTGGTAAATACACATGCCATTGTACCCATAAGCTTATATTAAGAAAACAAAGTAAGATAAAATGATCATGAATTGAGAACAATATAGGTGAGTATATTAACTGATATAGCTAGAACTCAGAAAATGTCATGTAAATAATAGCTCTTTCTTCTTGCACAATTAATTTCTCTTAAAATTAAGGGCTTCTTCTAAAAAATAAGGGTTGTACCACTTTAGTTTATAAAGTTGTTAGGAAGACTCAATGAGGTAATATTAAAACATGTCAAAAGAAACAGGAATATAATGACATAATTTGATCTTTTTTTTCAACTATAATTGGAATCCCAAATAAACCAATGTGTATTCTTCACAGGTTCTAATATTCAAGTGTTGAAATTACTGAAAAATGCTTTTGAGTTTTAATTTTGTTTACTGATTGTAGTCTTTTTGTGCTTTATGTCTCAGGGCAAATTAGACATTGAATAATTCATAAGAATTTATTTATAAGTATGATATCTCTTTAGAGAATATATTCATCCCCTATTGTGAAACTAATCAATAACACCAAAAATGGGAAATTAAGCAATGCCAAGAATTGGTTTGGACTGCTACTAATTCTTCTCCACCTAGTTGAAAAGAATCAATGGATAATTTTTAGAGGAAGCTAAATCTCCATGTCGACCTCTAACTGACTTGGAAGACCAAATCCTCTTTATACATGGATACTAATAAGTCATAATGGGGCTTAGCACTCTTATCTCTTCCTTGTAAGGGAGAACTTGATATATGCTGAAAACTTTAGACTGATTGCAATAGTTTGGGAAATTTTCTTACTTTGGAAAGCAAATCACTAGACACATCCAACCTGGGAAACATTAATATTGGGCCTCCTGAAGTAAAAGAAAATATACTTCAAGGGATGAGAGGTTTCGAGGAACAGATCTTTTAGGAAAGATGATTATGTCAATCACCTGATTTCTACATACTTTTACAAAGGAAAGAGAAGCTATATAATGCACATGTGTCAAGTCTTAAATCATTGTGCAAACTGGGTCATGTGTGTACTATTCTTTATAGTTTTGGTTATGTGTAAAACTTTTTATAATAAAATGATGTATTAAGATTTAAAAAAAAAAGAAATTCTCATCTCTTCAGTGATATTATTTGAAGCTATCTGATAATTCTGAATGATTAGTTTATGCAATAAAAGACAAAGTCCTCAAAGGATAATGCACCAGGAAGGTCTAGGCTAACATGGGGGTTGTTCCACATAAAGGTTTGAGTTGTGCGACAGGGCCAGAGTTCTTAATATGTGTGTGGCTAAAGCTAGGAGGCCAAGTTGCCAAAACAGAATTCTGCTGTTTGGGAATAATAGCTGAATAAACAAGCATACATATATATGAACTAAAAATAGCATTGTAACTTTTAAATCTAAGTGTGCATTACCATGAATACTCAGGGATTGGAATCAATCAGGACATTTTGTAGTAAAAGCTAATCATCACCAGACTGAAGAGCCAGTTCTAACAGCAACACCACAGCAACAGAATTGACAGAGAAAAATTAATCTTTTAAAAGTCCTTCCACGCGCTCTTTAGACTTTAAGGAAATTCTCAGGTCCTTGGGAAATTAATGAAGGGTGGTAGAAAAGCTAACTTTCATAGGAGAGTAAAAATATTTTCTGCTCAACTGGGCATTTTAAGACCCAAATAACTAATTATAAAAATCAAAGTGTGACACTATTTCTACTCCACAGTGAGGAGTTATACTTGGAATGAAAGAGATAAGACTGGGAAGCATAATGACATAATTTCTTTTTTTAAAGAATCCTAAGATGCTAACTAGTGATGTATCTCAGTGGTAGAGCAACTTACTAGCATGAATAAGGGAAAAAGTAAAAAAAAAAAAAAAAAAAAAAAAAAAAAAAAGGAGAAGAAAGGAACCTCTGAGAAGACTATTCATCACTATTTTTGTCTAGACATTTGCAGGGTTCCTGGCTGATGAACTCTAATTACTCATTATCATTCCACATATAGCTGTACTATAAAATCTCACCTCATGTGTAAAATGCAATAGTTTTAATTATTTTCAGCCTCCAATCAATATTGATTAGTATTTTAATGTAAATACTATCACCACCAGCAATAGCATAAGCTAATGCCATCTTCCCAAAGTTATCTGCAGCAGGGACATTAATATCACTCTGAAGAAGCATCTCAACTATGTGTTTTGATTTTTGTTCCAAAGCAAACATGAGGGCTGTTCTATAATAAGAGAGATAACTTCAATTTTAAGTATTTTAATAAAGTTATTCAAAGAGCTAATTTATAATATTTTCCCAATTCGACATCTTACTTTACAGATACTAAAAGACATAAACATCTAAGAGAACAAATATTCACTTTTGCAAGTCATCTCAAAGTCTAAAAGGAAAAAAAAAAAGAAAATCTCTTTTCCCAATGAGGAAGATGTTAACAAACTTAAAATCCTTCAATGGACAGTAACTATGATGAAGTCATTTATCTGAAATTGGTACAACTTTCAATGAAGAAAGTTCCATTTCCTTCCTAATGTGACACAATGTACTGTAACTCACAGTCAGCTAAAGGTCAAGCAGAAAAGGCTATTTGCACACTAATAATAATAATAAAAATAATAGTAATTCTTTTAATTAATGGTACTGATAAGTATTTGCTAGACATTGAATGCAATGCAATATGTACAATTTAACAATCATCCTTCAAGCATGTATCATCGTATTTTTCATATCAGGAAATATATTTAGTCAGTATTGTTTTTAAGGTGATGTACTACAAAAGCTAGGAATAAAATCCAATTGTGTGAGAATCTAAGGCTTTTTTTCTCTTTAAAACCTGCCTATGTCTTATCTTTATTAAAGAAAATATTTATTCCTTTAAAGTTACTTTCTTCCCTCTGTACCTTCCAATTAAAAGCAAAAGCACCAAAATATATTAAAAATGAACAGCATTTGGCAGTAGCAATTAATAAACACTTAGGAATAAACTAACATCATATTCTACATGGAAAGCAATTCAGAACAGTCAACCAAATAAAAAAATAATTTCCAATGCCTATTATGATCAATACATCTTTTCCAAAAGAAAAATAAATCAGACACAGAAGTTAAAAATATAATAGAAACCAAAATGTAAACTAAAACTCCATATTTTACAAAACTAATAGTATAGTAAAACTCTTTAGTTAATAACAAATATCTGCCAATAATTTTGAATCATATTAATATACTTATTTGTATTTCTCAATTCAAATAATTGATTTTTTTACCTTAATTGTGGTTTGTTTTTTATATCACTCTATTCTAAATATGTTAATATTGACCTTCCCATTAAACTAGTCATTTTTCCTTGAGCGACTGTTACTATATAAATTATATATATAATATGTATATAAAGTACTATACCTTCCATTCTGGTCAACTGCATGTATATTTGCTTTGTTCTGAATTAATGTTTCAACCATCTGCTGTCTGTTTTGCTCTATGGCAAATAAAAGTGGTGTATAGCCCCTCTGGAGAACAACAAAAAGTTTACAAAATTATTCAACTGAACTGAACCTCTTACAAAGTGCTGTCTGAATATAAGAATATAACAAATAATGTAAATTAATAGTAACCTCTCCCTTCTCATCTCATTCCACTTTCATATTTTCTGACCCTTAACTTTGCAATGTCTCTCCTCTACTTTTAGAGTGGCCACATAAACTCTAGTCATTTCTTGAAGACAGAGACCACTTTTCTCAATAGCCCTGTACCCTAAAACAATTAGTAAAGGATTTAAATATTAGATTTAATAAGCCAAATTTTTAACTCTATCATCAGGGTTTATTAATCTACATACCAAAGAATACATACTTTTGCAGAAATACCAACCCTTATCAGAAAGGTTCCTTGATTCACTGTTAGAGAAATTTTACAAGACTGTGCATTATATATCCAGTACTACAGAAATATCTTTAATATTGCTTAACACTTCTTTGACATTGAATTTTCATAGCAAACATTTACATGTAAAGAACTAAAGTTGCAGGTATACATTTTCCAATAACTTGGAAGTTTTCTTTATGTTACTCAAGTCCTCTTGATTCTATTCCATTTATGGTGTCAGAATCTCACATACCAATATCAGGCACTTGTGCTCCAAATTGTTCACAGAAGAAGTGGGCTCTGAATTAAAAGAATAGACTTTGAGTAGACTATGCTGCTTTTTTCTTAAAGGAAAGGAAATGAATCTTGTTTTCTGCTATTATTAGATAAAAATATTTACCTTCCATGTTATAAAGATGAATACAAAAATATATTCTCCCTGGGAATCAGTGAAAGTCTGTCAGCTACTCAGCTGATAGGGGGTTAATATCCAGAATATATAACATAGACAACAATATACCCCTCAAACAACCTATTCCAATAAATGGGCAAAAGAACTGAGGAGACATTTTTCAAAAGAAGAAAATGAATGAACAACAAAGATATAAGCAAATGTTCAATATCTCTAGCAATCAGAGAAATGCTACAATAAGGGCTAATATCACTCCAGTTGGAATGGGAATGAGCAAGAATACAAACAACAATAAATGCTGGCAAGGTTGTGTGGATAAAGGAACATTTGTACATTGTTGGAAACACTGAAGACTAATATGTTCACTCTGCAAAGCAGTTTGAATATTCCTAAAAAAAATAGGGATCAAACCACAATAGAACCAAGATATTTCTCTCCTGGTTATTTTTTGTAAAAGAACTAAATAAAATCAGCATACTATAGTGATATAGCTACTTCAAGTTAACAGTAGTTCAAATCTTAATGATTACATTGTAAAATCAACCCAGATGCCTACTGATGGATGAAAAGATTAAGAAATTGTTGTATGTCATTTGTCATTATGACACAATGTCATTCCACTCACCCATAAAGAATAATTAAATTATGGAATTGGGTAGTAAATGGATGGAAATGGACAATATCATGTTAAGTGAAAAAAGTCAAACTCAGAAACTGAAGGGTTGAATGTATTCTCTGATATGTGGAAGCTAGGGTAAAATGAAGAAAAGGAGGAAGGAAGGATAGGATATCAAAAAGATACAGGGAAGATCAGTAGTGTAGTAGTAGAAGATGGAGGGGCCAAGTAGAAGGATAACAAAGGAGAGTCAACAAATAATGAATTCTTCAAAAATTATGTCATGTACATATATAAATATACCAAAGGAAATGTCATCTTTCTGTTTAAGTAAAAAGAACTTGTGCTAGACTGAATGAGTCACCAGAAAGGATGAGAAGGTAGAGGCCTGAGTCCTCAATGGGGGAATGAATGGACATCTGATCCTAGACAGGCCTTTGACTTCTCGGTAGATTTCATCTCCTTATTCTAATGTAGAATCAATAGGAAAATATATGGTCAGGCAAGGGACCACTGGGCTGGAGTTATGTGACAGTAACAAGGTGAAGACTGAGTCTGTTTTCTGAGCTTTGGGGAAAGATTGCAAATGTGGATAATGAGTTATAAACACTGATGTGGCTAAGGGGTTTTAAAATTGGCTTTGCCATCCTTGATTCCACCTTTGAGTAAAAAACTGCCAACTAGCAGCACACTGCAAGAAGATGTTTATCTGGACATGGGTCTTCCTCAGTAAGATGAACTCAATCAAAACAGAGTCAGGTTGCTCCACAATTTTCAGAAAATGGCAGGAGAGGATTAAGTGGCCTCTAAGTTTAATCCATCTCTATCCCCGAGGGCACAAATGGGAAGACTGTGTGAAAATCCCTTGTCCCTTTTATATGAAGAGCATTTACCACACAGTAACCATCAGAAAGACTGCAATCATCCCACCTGAGTGTGTCTTTTCCTGCCTTTTGTAGTTTCCTTCCCCTCTGGCACCTATAGCCTATAATACAGGACTTTGTAGCTAGCCAAAAAGAAGGCTGGGAGATCACTCCAGTCTTTGCTGTAGGTGTGTCAGTGGGAGCAGGCTGTGAGCCAAGGAAGGGGTGGGGAAGATTCCAATTTCCTAAGAGTCTGTAGTTCTTTATTAGATGCATTGAATTTCTGAGTGGGATTAGAGACTGGATATCTTGAGTGTAGTATAGAAGATCTAAAAACTCTGTATAGGTATAGAAGACAGCTAGGAAAGGGCAATGCAGAGTTGGAAGAGAAGGACAATGTTGTTTCTAGCTGGTCCAGGCACCTCTCCAGTTCTCTTCATTGATCCCCTAATACCTACTGGCAAGTTCTTCCTCCAAACTTGGTGAAGAGCATCAGGAATAAAGAGGAGATCTCAGCTAGTCCTGTGCTCACTGTGGAGGAAATCAGACCACAGGGGCTGAGCACAGACAGAAAAAAAGCAGGCTCACACAGACACTGCACTGACAGTGTATCTTGATCCAGGGGCCTTAGCACAATTTCTGCCTACTGAAGGCTTCTGTACCCTTGGGATATAAGGGTGATGTGACTCTCTGGTCACTGGAAGCCCAAGTCCTGCCCTAGTGGTTTCCAATGTATCTATGAGTCATCTGTTCAGCAACAAGTAGTATGAGCTCCTAGAGGCCACAGTACCTTTCAAATATATACCTTTCAAACAATTTATTTATAAGTATCATATCTCTTTAGAGAACATATTCATCCCCTATTGTGAAACTAATCAATAACACCAAAAATGGGAAATTAACCAATGCCAAGAATTGGCTTGGACTGCTACTATTTCTTCTCCACCTAGTTGAAAAGAATCAATGGACAATTTTTAGAGGAAGCTAAATCTCCATGTCGATCTCTAACTAACTTGGAAGACCAAATCCTCTTTACATAGATACTAATAAGTCATAATGGGGCTTAGCGCTCTTAGATTCAATGAATCTACTTCTAGCTCAGAGAACTTACCTCTTCCTTGTAAGGGAGAACTTGATATATGCTGAAAACTTTAGACTGATTGCAATAGTTTGGGAAATTTTCTTACTTTGGAAAGCAAATCACTAGACACATCCAACCTGGGAAACATTAATATTGGGCCTCCTGAAGTAAAAGAAAATATACTTCAAGGGATGAGAGGTTTCAAGGAACAGATCTTTTAGGATAGATGATTGGAAATTCTCATCTCTTCAGTGATATTATTTGAAGCTATCTGATAGTTCTGAATGATTAGTTTATGCAATAAAAGACAAAGTCCTCAAAGGATAATGCACCAGGAAGGTCTAGGCTAACATGGGGGTTGTTCCACATAAAGGTTTGAGTTGTGTGACAGGGCCAGAGTTCTTAATATGTGTGTGGCTAAAGCTAGGAGGCCAAGTTGCCAAAACAGATTTCTGCTGTTTGGCAATAATAGCTGAATAAACAAGCATACATATATATGAACTAAAAATAGCATTGTAACTTTTAAATCTAAATGTGCATTACCATCAATACTCAGGGATTGGGATCAATCAGGACATTTTGTAGTAAAAGTTAATCATTACCAGACTGAAGAGCCAGTTCTAACAGCAACACCACAGCACCGGAATTGACAGAGAAAAATTAACATCTCTGATGTTTTAAATTTGTGATCAATCAAACATATAGCTTTTAAGAAAGAGTCTTAAGAGTCATTGTTTCAATTATATACTAGGTATTCAGAGTATGGATATAAATGAATGAAATAAAAGTACAGATAAGTATACTTGAGTTCACTTTTTTAAGCAAAAATTATGAAGGAAAGCAATAATTTGGCAGTAGTAATAACCTTTATTACTCGTTCTATTTTTTATCATCATGCCACTAAAACAGAATTATTAACCTATAATTGCATGTATGTAACAAAACATATCTATAAGATGTAATAATATCTATAAGCACAGATGAAAAGTTTCCCTTTGCTTCTACATAGAAATGTACTAGAAGAAAACACAAATGCCTCTTCATACATTTTATATTCGCAAGAACTTTCCTAAGAAAGAAAGACCTGAAAAGACTTCCTTTTTTCCTACCTCTTTTAAAAATCTTTTATGGTAACTTCTGTGCAACATTTAGAAAGTATATGTCTCTACCCACCTATTCTAGTATACTAAATATACTTTCAGATATTTTCATGTTTTGTATTTTATCCTGATGTACTCACTTAATTTTGGCTATTGGCAAAGAAGTAATTCATAAAAGTTTACAATGTATTTTGATACCCAGATTGGCAAGACTGTCTACTACATAAACATTTTTGTAGTGTCATAATGATCTTAAATACTGCATGCAGGTGGGACACAAAAATGTTATAACCTTGATATTTTAATTAATTTTTTACTTTAAAATTTTTGTGAAATTGGTAACCATAGAAAGAGCTCACACATTGGAGACAATGAATATTCCTTTTCACAAACACTGTCACCAGGGCACAGACCTACTATGGATAGCCTTTGTCCCTTGAGAACAAGGCAGAGCAAGGGACATTAGAGGAGAAGCAGGCAGGCCTGGAACCTTCTGTTTGCTGCTCTCTTGTTCTTCTGACTGAAGGCCTGCACTGCCTGATCCTGTGGACCAATGCTCTGCTCTGTTTAAATAAACAAATAAACAGTAAGAGATAACTTCAGAAAGTATATTGGAACAGGGGAATCAACAATTTTGGGCAGAAACTTTTGGCACATTTTTTTAAAGTGTAATCTCCCTTAAGTGTACAAAATTAGAAAAGCAACATGTGTTTGACGCTTTGAAAGTGGGAAAGCTGCCAGTGAACTATTGTCTGCTCTCTTGAAAAGTAACTTAAGTGAATGGAATATCTGCAAAAAATTCAGGGCTATTCAACAAGCCTTGTAATGAAGTTGGTTGGCTAATGAAGTTGGTTGGCTAATGAAGACGACATCTGTTATCCTTCAGAATTTGATGAACTAGTGAGTTAAGTATGTGAGAAATAAGTAATATCTAGTGAGGAGTGAAAGTGTTCCTTCTAAATGTACTAGCGTGAATTAAGGTAAAAAACAAAGTTCCTCCTAAATGTACTAGTGTGAATTAAGGTGAAAAACAAAAGAACAACAAAGGTGGAGCCATGTTCTTAATTCAGAGTTCTGAAAAAGGTTCCTCAGTAGACAACAGGTAGTGGGTTATATTTGAAGAATTTTTTTAGCCCTCTTGTTGCTATATTATGAGTAATATTTTTTTCTCATTATGTACTTTTCTGCAATGTATGTGACCTATTGTGAAAGTGTGTACATTAACAATAAACTGCTATATGTACTTAATCGTTAACAATTAGTTTAACAATTAGGAATTATATGCCCCTGGGAAACCAGCTACACATTTGTTTTTGTTTTACAGCTCATTAAGTCTGCCTGGGTGCTAGACCTCCAAAGTTTGCAGGTGCCTGGTACAGAAGCTCCATGGGGGTATCAAAGTCAAGTATCCTGTCGAAAGAAGGGTTGGTCTCCCTCCTGCTCTGCCCCCCTGGGCACAGCTTCAATAGTGAAGACCCATTACCCTGCTTTCCCCAGTTGGCCCCTTGTCCTTTAGCCCCTGACTTCCCAGATCCCATACCTGTTCTTTCTGTCCAGGTCATCAACGTGACTTCCACGAGCTAGGAAATATTTCACTTGAGGTAAGCCACCATTTCTGACAGCCTCGTGAAATTTGTAAATCTTATTTTCCAATTGGTAGGCAACAATTTTCCTCCAGGCTGAGTTCATTGTGAGGCATTGGATACTCGCTCCCCAGGGGGCTTCCTCTGCCTCCAACTCGGTTTCTTGGAACTAAAGATTAGCTGAACTAAATTGATGCAAAGCACCCAACAGTATAGCCACTGAGAGATTAGTATCTCTCCATGGGAAAATAGCCCTTGCCAGGCAACACCAATAAACAGAACTGTTTGTGGGGGACATGGCCTCTTGCTGGATAGAATCATCTAGGCCACCAGTGATTGGCTCCTGGCAGACCTACTAGTCAGCTATTGGCTCTTCTGTCCAGTAGTAGATGGAAGTGTAGGATATGCAGTATTATAGGTGGCGCTAGAGCGGAAGTAAAAGTGGTTGTCTCAGGCCCAATACATCCCAATATTGGTGGGGGAAGGAAACTCTCACCTTAACATCACAGCTTGCTGCTGCTGCAGAGATAGAGCTGGATGACAGTTCAGCTGTCCCTGTGTTACTGGGGATACCCCCTCCAAGACAGCTGCCCTTTCCAAGCTGTAGTTGTTTACCTCCATGAAGGATGAGGACACTGGGATGAGGCTCCAGGTGATGGCTCAAAGTCTGAACTTGTCCAGGGTACCTGCTCTGCAGCCTTCCAGACACCAGAGGCTGATGACTGGGTAGATCAGAACATCAGGATTATGAATGCTTGGTCTCCAAGTAAACTAGCTTAACACAGTCTCCTCAAATCTATATATCCCTCCCACATCCACCTGGTTCCTAGCATGGCTCTAGGGGAATTTAGCACATGCAGTAACAGACACAAAATTTTGAGGAGAAGCCAGTAAATTCTCCAGATATAATAAAAAGCATTTCTGCTTGCACCCTGCCCCTTCCCTTTGGACTAGCTTTCCTTATATGCTTTCTTTTCTTCTACTTAATTTCCCATTTTAAATCTGTAATCAGTCCATGATTTACTGTGGATCATAGGGCAAGGTGTAAAGCTTAGGAAAGACTTTTTTTTTCCACTGATATTTATTTATGAGGGAGGAAGATGGAGGGCTAGAGGGAGGCAACATCCTGGATCGCTCTGTGATCCAGATCTCACCTAGTCAGAATACTGCATCTCTGAGAGTGTTAGAAGACCCCTATACACCTGCTCTCTGCAGAAATCACCAGCACTGTGACCCTGCACAGGGTTTTGGGCGTCAGTTTTAGAGCAGGACACTCGGCATTTGAGTAGAACCCAAAGCCCCAAGTTCTAGACAAAGCAGGGCTCATGAGCACCTTAGCAGAATCACCTATCAACACATCTGCAGATCTCCAAGACTTCGCTCTACTCCCATGCAGGTCACTCAGCTGCTACCTACACACAGCACAATGCCATCATCCAGCTTCCCCCACCTCACCAGATACCCTGACACTGAAAGAAGACTGCCTCCATCGTGGCTCAACAGTCTCACCATATTAGGTGGGGGCAGCTCCCAGATCAGATCTTCAGCAGCCAGGTACCAAAATCCCAACATCCCCCCTCTTCAGCATTGTTAACCCAACACAGTAGCTGTATAACACAGGTGTGTAGTGCGACCAGGGAGCTTCCCACGGGAGCCCCTGTGAGAGAGGCTCCTCAATTGAGAACTGCTAAGGGAGACAGGACGAAAGTTTGGAGCCTAACAGAGAGAGACCAGGAACTGGGGAATCTCCGGACAAGATAGGAAGATAGTACCAGGTGCTCAAGTCATAGACGTGAACACCCAAAAGAGACTCATGAGGTGCAGTCTCCCTGCAGGGACTGGCAGGTGCTACTCCCTGCTTCCAGTATCCCTGCACCAGGACCAATCTTTTCACCCTGGTTACCTCCACCCTCCTGAGGGCAGAGACACCAGCTTACAACAGAAAACCCCTTCTATTGGATGAGAAGAGAAGCAGGAATGAAAGTGTTCTTTCTGAGACACCTTTCCTCAACGAGTAGAAGATGCCTAGTCCCAAAATACCTTGCCTCCAGAAGCACAGAGGGATCCATCTGGAGAGACAGTCACAGTATTCAGATAGCTGGTGTGGCCAATGTGGTTCGTCTTCAGCTTGCAATTAGCCAAATTCCACACCTACAAAGACAAGGGCTCATGGATGAACAATCTAGTTCAAGATTGGGCAGAGTAAGGAGACATTATTTAAAAGCGTTCCTTGGCATAACAACCATTTATCATTCTAGCAGTAACAAAAATGAAAATGCAAACCAACACAAACTTGTCTCAGTCACTTAACTCATTAAGTTCCAAATTTTCAATTCTGCAAATATTTCACAAAGTGACACAAGTGCATTAAAATAGTTTGGAAGCCATAATCTGAGTTTATACATTACTTACATATGAATATTATTTATAAATAATTATTTTTTAATGTGATGCTGAGAACTGAACCCAGTGCCTCATACGTGCCAGGCAAGCACTCTACCACTGAGCCACACAACCCCATCTATTAGGACTATGGGACAAAGTGAAATAAGATCAACTGAGACCAAACAGGTGGCAAATGCTGTAAGATAATTAGCTACTTCAGACCGAATGTCAAAAATTAATTTTCTGTACTGAAAAAATATCAAGAAGAGCAAAAAGTCAACTGAGGTAATCTATAAAAATGTTCAAAGTTAAAGCCTATGGCTATGTGGGAGGCAAAGCATACATTTTGGCCTGTAAAGGTCTTGCACACTGTCTGGAAGCTCACCTTGACCAGCTTATCCCAGCCACAGGAGACAATAATAGGGTTGCTGCTGTTAGGTGAGAAGCGGACACAAGACACCCACTCTGAGTGACTCTCATCCTACAGAGGAAGGAAAGAAATAAGAGGAAATAGTCCTGTCCCAAGAAATGCTATATACCACCACTCATCAGTAAGATCAATGTTGGCAGCACTGCATTCACATCCCCAGAAACTGAACCTTTACAGACTCCAGACAGGAGTTAAAATTACCACAGAAAGAAAGGTTAAGAGTAAGGGTAGGAGAGTCTTGAACATGTGCTCTCTGATGTTGCCCTCACTTTACCTGGACAGTGTATTTGCAAACACCCAGAGTATTCCATAACTTCATGGTTTTGTCCAGAGACAATCTGCCGGTTGTCAGAAGAAAAGGCCACACTCAGCACATCCTTAGTATGGCCTACAAATCGTCTTGTGGTGGTGCCCCTGGGAGGAAGAACTTGGCCACTCTCTAGACAGACTTTGCAAACTTTTTCCTTCCATAGCCAAATCTTTTTACTTGCCTTGTTCCTGACTCAGTGGTTATGTTATTCACATAACCTAGATGTGGCTTGGATTATAGCAAGTTCTTGGCTGAATATATGCTAGAGAATCCACTCAGAATTGCAGTACATGTCCTCATTTCCTTGTGGGGATTGGGTGACAATGTCATCTGTCATCACCAGGATCCTCCATTATACCTGTCAAGTGCCTAACCACCTTTCAAACGTATTTAAATGGTTGCCAACTCCAACTAATGTACCCAGCAAAACTTTCCAATTAGATCAGTCCTCAGCAACTTCAAGTAGCTAACTCAATTAAATCAAGGAAGGAGGCCAAACAATTGCAACTATCTTCTGTAGGTATTTTAGCCTCATCCTTCCCAGATGGACCAATTTCCCTTAGGAAATCATATTCTGATGGCATCTATGCCCATATTTCCCCCAAGGCCCCAGAGCAGCTACTTACCTTGTCAGATCCCAGAGGCGCAGGGTTCCATCCCAGGAGCCTGAGAGGGCAAACTGGCCATCTGAGGAGATCACCAGGTCACTAACAAAGTGGGAGTGACTCCGAAGAGCACACTGTGGGATACCATAGTTGGTCTCATCTCTGGTCAGCTTCCACATAATGATGGTCTTATCTAAAAGGAGGTAAAACAGGAGAAGAAAAATCCATGAGGACCCTACTCAGCCCACTTGCTAATGTATAACAAGGTGTCTCAGGGTTGTGGGTGGGTTAAAGAGAATAAAGTTGAGAACATTTATGTGGCCAGGGAAACTGTAGACTATGAGAGTAGTTACTATCCTGGACTGAATGACCCACTATTGCAGATAGAGAGACAGGCAGTTTTAAAGCTAGATGTGCCACAAGACCCTAACTCATGTGTCAGAGACTATGGATACTTTTTCCTCAGATTCATATAATAAAACATTTATTTTGCATCTTTTCTGAATGTGGAAAGACAGCAGCTTGGATGTGGGATGAGTAACTGGGGACTTCCTGTGTTTACTTATGAGGGCTGACAGAAATGCAGAAATCAAAGCTGATAAATCTCTTCATATGCTACAGGACTGGATGCTTTTATGGAAATGCGGCTCATTCAACAAGTCTGAAAATTAATAAGTGTCAGACATGAACCTAGCCCTTGGGCGATTTTTCATTCTGTGGCAGCTAAGGTAAAGCCCAAGACCTTTCTAAGCTCTATTAGGTACAAGAGTGAGAGGGGGCCGAAAGTGCAGGCTGGGAGATGTGGGTCACAAGGCCCCTCTGGAGTCTACCCAATTCCCATTGAACCCACGGCCGGGCGGCAGCTCAGAAACAGCCTCTGTTTTTCAGCACATGGCATTCAGATGGCATGTTGGTGTCATCACCGCTCCGCCCAGCCAGGTGGTCCCTGGGAATATTTGACCACAACTGAGAAGTGGGCCAGGGATTTAAAAAGTCTTCAACCATTCCTGGCAATGACGGACTATGATTCGGGCTCATCTGTAAAATTGTTCCTCTCGGTTGAGGCCTAGGATCTGGTTTGTACACAACAACTTACAGTCAGTGACAGAGCTTGCTCGGCCTGCAAATTTGCGCGCCACCCGCCCGATCCCACGACAAACGCAACACCCCTACCCCCATCACCCAGTCTCGCCCAACACCTTAGCATGTACCTGGAGAGGCGGACAGTATCATGTCCGGGAACTGCGGAGTAGTAGCGATCTGGGTTACCCATCCGTTGTGGCCCTTGAGGGTACCACGAAGGGTCATCTGTTCAGTCATGGCAGCGGCGGGTGGAGATGTCGCTGCAGCGAGGAGGATGGCACCAGATAGCTCAGGGAGACAAGCACCGCGGCCACCGCCTCGCAGCCCTGCAAAGGAAAAGAGCGATTTCCCCCGCCGGAACCGGAAATACCCGCCCGGTTCAGCAAAATGGCGGCCCCCATGGTTCAGTTCTACTCAAGAGGCGAAGTCCAGTAGTAGGAAGAACGAGGTTCAATCACTCATCGTGGTGTCTTCCGCCACGCAATGGCGCTCTACCAATAGTTCTGAAACAGACAATATCATTATCTATTAAAAAAGCTTCTAAAACTATGATTAGAACGCTATATACAAGCAAAAAAGGGGAAGTGTACAGCTATTCCCATAAGGCTATCCTAGCTACTTCTCAGCTCCTACGTGGCGTAGCTCGAGCTCCGCCCCTTCGCTTGGTTCCATTGAAGGCAAAGCTGAGGGAGTTTGAGTTTGCCATTGTAAACAGGGAGAGTGAAAAATACGGTACTGTTTGTTTTAAACCCTGCTTAATAGATTTCCATGCGCGGGGGAGTGGCGGCTCTTATCCCAAGAGCTTTATGCCCTGAGCTTTATGCTGAGGGTGTTAGCTGGGGCGTTCCACGTCTGTTCTATGCAGGATTAAGGCCAGAGAGGATTACGGAGCAGAAAGCCCTGTTATGAACTAAAAATTGGCCTATGTGGTACTAGACCGCCACCCTGTTCCGGCCTAGGTCGGAATGCGGAGAGATCTGGTAGACTCTAAAGGCCTGGAGAGCAAGTGGTGGGTTTAACTTCCGGACTAATCCGAAGACCTTTGTGGGTCTGGCCACTCCACAGAAAAGCCTGCGGGTTGGGAGTCCATCCGTGCTTGGAAGGGAAGCGGTGGAATACGTACCTGGCTGCCAGTTGGCCTTACAATCAAGCAAGCTTTCTTAAAAATGTAGTCTCCCACTGTCACGCATCTGTATCTTTAACAGACAGCTGTGCCCAATTTTCTTTTTTGCGGGGGGGGGCCGCGGGGCTCGCGGGGAAGTGTCCTGGGAATTGAACCCTGGGCACTTAACCTCTGAGCCACATCCCCAGCCCTTTTTTATTTTTTTTTATTTTTTTATTTAAGAGAGAGAATTTTTAATATTTATTTTCTAGTTTTCGGCGGACACAACATCTTTGTTTGTATGTGGTGTTGAGGATGGAACCCGGCAGCTCGCATGCCAGGCGAGCGCACTACCGCTTGAGCCACATCCTCAGTCCCCCTTTTTTATTTTTTGAGATTGGGTCTTGTTCGGTTGCTTAGGGCCTCACTTAGTTTCTGAGACTGGCTTTGAATTTGCAATCCTTCTGCTTCAGCATCCGGAGTAGGTGGGATTGCAGGAACACACCACAGTGCCTGGTTCCAAATATTTTTTTAAAGAGTAGCATATATCCTTAAGATTGCAACCACTGATATCTATGTAAAATAAAGGGGTAGAATTTATACATAAGTATTTACTTTTCTCTTTGTAAGATGGAATGTTAACTTTGGTTTCTCATCTGTGAAATGAAATTGGAAATAATATTAGTACCTACATCCCCAAAAATGCCTGGCAGTGCTTCAGAATTTAGGGAGCACCTTTTGGGTACTGGGCTGTTTTAAGGCTTACGGATGCAGTTATGAACAAAAGCGGTGGGGGTGGGAGATGGGTTTTTTTTTTTTTTTTTTGTTTTGTTTTGTTTTTTTGCTTTTGCACAGTTTCCTGAGGAGGGAACAAGGGCAGGATTATAGGGGGAAGATTGGCATTTAAGACATGCAGATGTGAGACAGCCCTGTGTGTATATGGGGGGAATAATGTTCCAGTGCAAATATTCTGCACTGGTGTATCAGAGGACTCAGCATGAGATGGAGGTAGGGGACACTCCACATAGCAAACACATACTGGAATGCCTAGGGGCAGGAAAGCATAAGTTAGGCCAATGACCCTGGCAAAGCTTCAAGCCTGGCTGCCCAGGCTTGCAGAGTATGCCAGGATCCCTCCAGGAAGACTGCTTGTTCTCCTGGTTGGCTGCAAACTTTTCTGTTTTACTGTCAGTCTCTTTTGGGCTCTCCTATTGTGCAGTCCTAGCAGTGCTCCTGCACAATTTTGATGATTGTGCTCTTTGGGCCCAGACTTGGACATCACCTGCCTCCTTGACATTCCCAAATAGCTGTCTTTTTACTTTTCCATACTTAATGCTACCTCAACCCCTGTGTTTTTTTCTCTGGTGGTTGTGGAAGGCCCCTGTCTCCATCCACCCCATAATCAGTTTGCTGCCCAGGACCCAGATCACACTAACACTTCCCTGGCTCCCTGGGCACTCAACCTAAAAAGAGAAGTCAAGGACCACACTCACCAACCTGTGTAGACTGAGCTATTCCCAAGAGATTTCCTGTCTGCTTATGAGCAGCCCTCAAGAACTGTTTACCTCCACCCCTTGAGCAGTTATATTGCTCCATTTTTGTGGGGTTTTTTTGTTTTTTTAATTTTGAGAACCCTCATTTTGTTGGGTAGGAGTTCAGGGATGCCAAAATGGCAGAGGCAGGGTACAAGAAATAGCCACTGGAGGACAAGACAGGGAAATCAGTCATCAAGTCCCTGTTTATCTACCATAAGTCCCATTACCTTGACAACTCCCACCACTGAGGACTCAAGGCCCATGATAAATTCTGTCCAGGTTGGATATTCTAAAAGAGTCAGTGGAGGTAATATGGACAGTGTTCTAATTAAGTTTTTTTGAAGTAACTAATGGGGGCAAATTGGATACTATTCTAATCAGGTAGCATATGGTAACCAATGGGAACAAATGGGGTAAAGTTTTCAATCAGGTCATAAGGAAGAAAGTGCCCCAGAGCTCAGCATATAAAACGGTAATTCCCAGACACAGGGGCCTTGAGCCTCTCTCTTACTCTGCCCTCTCAGTTGTAACTTGCAGAATGCTATTTCCATGTTCACCTTCAATACATCTGCACTTTGCCTATTCTGTGTCTTGCTTAATTTTTTGTTGGGGCCAAGGACCTGGTCAATACAATTAATAGTTTTATTTGCTTTTTCTTGAAATTTGGGGAGCCCCTTGGAATTGTTGTTACTGAGGTACCACCCAGAGTCTGGGTTCAAAACGAACTTCTTTCTCCAAATTCTCCAAATTTCTTCATGGGTTTTGTGAGGAGGAATCACTTCGTTTGCGTATTTGGGAGAGACTTGGTAGAAAATTATTTGAAGGGTGCATTTCAGTTGACCAGCCTAAAAGTAGGATAGGAAATGTAGAAACAATTTGGACTGCAATAGAGATGTGTTCATACTTGGACCAAGATATTGGTCAGTAGTCTTTGGAAAATTTATTCACAGGCCTTGGAGATGCAGTTAAAAACCTCAGACCTGGCAAACAGTCTTGTCCAGCTCCAGGATTTCTGCGCCTTCAGGTAACCTGCTGCACCAAAGAAGAAAGATTAGGGACAAAACTAAATCATGCCTGATTTATAACTTGTAAAACTCAGAGAAATCCTGAGGGCAGAATCTAAGCCTGCTCCATTCTTAGCAAGTCAAAGTCAGGGAAATGAGCTGCCATTGGAGACATGTGCTACCCCACCACACCCAGCGACAAGAAGTCTCCCCCCTCCGGGTTTCAACCCCTCAAACCTGGGTGTCAGGGGCAGCTCCAACCATATCCAGGGTCTAAAGGTCTCGCCCCTCCAGGTGATGGACCCCTCAAACCTGGGTGTCGGTGGCAGCTCCCACCGCACCCAGGGTTGAGGGGACTCCCCACTCCAGGGAGGAAACACCTCTAACCTGGATGCCTTGGCGAGCTCGTATAATATTGCACCCTGGGTCGAGGAGACTTGTGCCTCCAGAGGGAAGAACCCTCTAACCTGGGTGTCAGAGGGAGGTCGTATACCATCACACCCAGGGTCGAGGGGACTCACCCATCCAGTGGAGAGACCCCTAGATCCTGGGTGACGGCGGGAGCTCCCATGGCACCCAGAGTCGAGGGGAATAACCCTGGCAGGGGGGAGACACCTCGATCCTGGGTGTCGGGGAGCTCCAACCGCACCCAGGGTGGAGGGGTCTGGATACTTTGGGGGGACCCCTCGAACCTGGGTTTTGGGGCAGCTCCCACTGCACCCAAGGTCAAGGGCACTCACCCCTCCGGGGTTGGACCCCTTGAACCTGGGTGTCGGGGGCAGCTCCCACCGCACCCAGGGTCGAGGGAACTCGCCCCTCCAGTAGTTGGACCCCATCAAACCTAGTTGTCAGGGGCAGCTCCCACCGCAACTAGGGTCAAGGGGACTCGCCCCTCCAGGCGGTTGGACCCCTTGAGCCTGGGTTTCTGGGCAGCTCCCACCGCACCCAGGGTGGAGGGCACTAGCCCCTCCCGGGGAACCCATAAACCTGGGTGTGGGGGGGGAACTCCCACGGCACCAAGGATCGAGGGCACTTGCCCCCCCGGGGTTGGACCCCTCGAACCTGGGTGTCTGGGGCAGCTCCACCGCACCCAGCATCGAGGGGACTCGTCTCTCCAGGGGTTGGACACCTCAAACATTGGTGTCTGGGGCAGCTACCACCGCACCCAGGGTTGAGGGGACTCGCTTCTCTGGGGGGAGCCCTCAAACCTGGGTGTTGGGGGAATTCCCACCGCACCTAAAGTCGAATTCACTCACACCTCCGGGGGGTTCCCCTCAAACCTGGGTGTGGGGGGGAGATCCCACTGCACCTAATGTCAAGGACACTCGTCCCTCTGGGGGGAGACCCCTCGATCTTGGGTGTCAGGGGTAGCTCCCACCACCAGCATGGTCAAGGGGACTCGCCCCTCCAGGAGGGGTACCCCTCGAACCTGGGTGTCAGTGGCAGCTCCCACCTCATCTAGCGTCGAGGGGACTCGCCCATCCAGGAGTTAAACCCCTGGAACCTGGGTGTCTAGGGCAGCTCCCACCCCGACCAGGGTCGAGGGGACTCGCTCCTTGGAAGAATTACCCCTCGAACCAGGGTGATGGGGGCAGCTCCCACCGCACCCAGGGTCGAGGGGACTTGCCCCTCTGGGGTTGGATCCCTCGAACCTGGGTGTGGGGGGTAGCTCCCACCGCACCTAGTGTCAAGGGCACTCGCACCTCAGGGGGAGACCCCACGAACCTGGGTGTGTGTGTGTGGGAACTCCCACCGCAGGCATAGTCAAGGGGACTCACCCTTCCCGGAGGGAGACCCCTCGAACCTGGGTGTGGGGCACAGCTCACACCGCACCTAGTGTCAAGAGCACTCGCCCCTCGGGGGGGAGACCCCACAAACCTGGGTGTCGGGTGCAGCTCCCACTGCACCTAGAGTCGAGGGCACCTGCCCCTCCAGGTGGAGACCCCTTGAATCTGGATGTCAGGGGCAGCTCCCACTGCACACAGGGTCGAGGGGACTCGCCCCTCCAGGCCTTGGACCCCTCGAACCTGGGTGTCAGGGAAAGATCCCACCACACCCAGGTTAGAGGGCACTTGCCCCTCCAGGGGGCACTCCTAGAACCTGGGTGTCAGGGGGATCTCCCACCGGACCCAGGGTGGAGAGGACTTGACCCTCCAGATGTTGGACCCCTTGAAACTAGGTGTCGGGGGGAGCTCCCGAGGGGACTTGCCCCCCCGGGGGGGACTCCTCAAACCTGGGAGTGTCGGGGGCAGATCCCACCACACCAGGATTCAGTGGACTCACCCCTCCTGGGAGGAACCCCTCAAACCTGGGTGTTTGAGGCAGCTTCCACTGCACCCATGGTCAAGGGGACTCGCACCCACGGTTTGAGGGGTTCCCCTTAGGAGGGAAACCCCTCGAACCTGGATGTCAGGGGGACCTTCACCACCCCTAATGTCGAGGGGACTCACTCCTCCAGAGGGGAAAACTGAAACTGGGTGTCAGGGGCAGCTCCCACCGCACCCAGGTTCAAGGGGACTCGCCCCTGCCTGGGGGGACCCCTTGAACCTAGGTGTTGGCGGGAGCTCCCACCGCAACCAGGGTCGAGGGGGCTCACCCATCCAGCTGAGATACCTCTCAATCCTGGGTGTTGAGGGAGCTTTCACTGCACCCTGGGACCAGAGGACTCAACCTTGGGGGGGACCCCTCGAACTTGGGTGTTGGGGGGAGTTCCTACTGCACCCAGGGACGTGGGGACTCGCCTCTTCGGGGAACCCCTCAAACCTGGGTTTTGGAGGGAACTCCCACCGCACCCAAGGTCGAGGAGACTCACCCCTGCAGAGGGCAGACCCCTCAAAACTGGGTGTCAGGGGAAGCTCCCACCGCACCCAGGGTCAAGGACACTCGTCACTGGGGGGGTCCTCTCGAACCTGGGTCAGGGGGGCAGGTCCCACCACACCCATTATCTTGGGGGACTAGGCCCTCCCACGGGGGACTCCTCGAACCTGGGTGTCAGGGGCAGCTCCCACCACACCCAGGGTGGAGGGAACTCGCACCTCCGCGGGGGGGGGGGGGGGGGGGGGGAACCTGGAACCATGGTGACGGGGGCAGCTTGCACCACATCAGGGTCCAGGAGACTCGCCCCTCCTGGGGGGAACCCCTTGAACCTGGGTGTCAGGAGGAGCAACCACCACATGCCGGGTGGAGGGGACACGCCCTCCAGGGGTTGGACTCCTCGAACCTGGGTATCGCAGGAGCACCCACCACACCCAGGATCAAGGGGACTCGCACTTCCAGGTGTCGGGATCCTCAACCTGGGTGTTGGGAGGAGCTCCCACTGCACCCAGGATCGAGGGGACCCACCTCTGTACAGGGCGGACCCCTTGAAACTGGTGTCAGCTGCAATTCCCACTGCACCTAGGTTCGAGGGGACTCGCCCCTCTGGGGGGGGCCCTCGAACCTGGGTGTAGCGGGGAGTACTCAATGCACCTAAGGTCGAAGGGACTCCACCCTTTAGAGCAGGAACCCTCCAATTTGGGTGTCGGGGGCAGCTCCCACTGTTTTATGCCACAGTTCAGTCTTAGAAAGGGTAAAAAAGAAAGGCCATTTTTCTCTGCTATCTCAGCAAGAAAGCCTAGAAAAGCAACCTGAATGAAGAGGCTCTTGCGCACACACACACACACACACACACACACATGGATTCTGCCTAGAAAATCTTCCAGTGCATCCAATTTTCCTTGACATATTAGGCAGAATCCAAAAATATCCTTTGCTGAAAACTTTGTATTTGAATTGAGGATAATTTACATAATATTTCTATTTTTTCTATAAATATTATCCTTCCACAAAACGAGGGAGATTTTGATGATACAATTTTTGTGTTTTAGAATCTGTAGGGCACTGTTGTTATATTTTATGTGGGGATTCATTTTGACATAATGGTGCATCATGAAAAACTAGTTTGCTCAAATTCATTGCCCACTGTCTCCACTTGTTGTTGTTGTTTTTAAAAATACATTCTTCTGTTTATTGGCATGTGGGCTATTTCCATAACTTTCTAATTGTGACTTGCTCTGCTATAACATTGAAGTTCATGTCTCACATGAGTGTATTGATTATACTACATTGGGAATAAGAGCAAGGAGTGGGAAATCTGGGTGATATTGTGGTCATATTCCTAGTATTCTGAAGAATCTTCACACTGTTTTCCAGAGGGGCAGTCATAATTTTCAGTCTCACAGTGTATTATTTTACTTTTCCACCCACATCTTCACCAGCACTTGTAATTTGAATAGTTGATAAATGTCATTTTGACTGGGTTGAGGTGAAATTCCAATATAATTTTGAATGGTATTTCCTTGAGTGCTAGAGATGTTGAACATTTTTTTTATGTGTTTGAAGGCAATTTGTATTTCTTGTTTTGAGATCTGTCTATATATTTCTTTTCTCCCTTTCTTAATTGGGTTAGTGAGATTTTCCTCAGCCCACAAGAGAGGAGTTTCTTGTCTGCCATACAGCTAGTTTTTCCCTGGCACTGCTGCAGTGTATTTCTTCTATGAATGCATTTTTTTCTTTTAACCAGTATTTCTGGGTTTTGACTGGTTACAGGCTCTTTGTATTGGCCTTTCAGTGTTTACCCATTGCCTGTGGTTTTCATTATGCAGTCACACACTGGTTCCTTTGACCTCCATGTCTGCAAATAGTCATAAAGCTCTGTATAATTCTGTACTGTAGCTTTTCTTCACTGGAATACCTTTTAGTTGTGTCTTCAATGAAAAGCGTTACCTACTCTACAAAAATTTTCTGTTATTACATCCAAGTAAAATATAGGCAACTTTCCCATTTTAGCTTCTCTTTTTTCTAAGGAGAAGTAAGTATTTTGCAGTATTTTGCTGAAAGATGCTAAATTTTGGAAGATTCTGATGACTCAAATGGAGCAAGTACAACAGTGTGTCATTATTACACAAAAAGTATTGAAATCCTCTTATCATTATCAAGTATCATAATTTAACACTAAAAATTTGGCCTCCATTGTTTAAAATGTTGAATGCTGTTTAATGTCAAGTGCATTTGTCTTAATGATTTTAAATAAGTTGTCTACCACATGCATAGATTTGGTGGGAAATGCAAAGTTGGCTAATTAATTACTGACATTAATTGTTTTAGATATAGGCACATCAGTGAGTTTGTGGTCAGGGAACACATTTCCTATGTCATTCATCTTGATTTTACCCCATCAAAGCCAGATAAAAATAAGAGCTCAGCTTAATCAGAGTGCATATAACAGTGTCTCTTGTGGAAAACTTTTTTTGCTCAAAATGTATTGGTCTAATTCCCAATTATCAAGATTTCACAACTAGAAATACGTTAATGTCTAAACAGTGATGAAAAAATCTTCATGCAACTCATTATTGACATCAATTTTACCAGAGTGACACTGAGCAACATCCAGAGTTTTATGATTCTGATGTTTCTGATGAGTCCTATCAAGGAGCAAAGAAGACATGAAATGGACATACACTAGGTTAGAACCATATAGGAAACAAAACATTTTGGACAGAATATTGCCTTAAGACTTGAGCACCAGCTTGTTGTAATTGTTCAAGAAATATGCCTATTAAATAGCTAGTAATGAAAAAGAAAAGTAAAACTGGTATGTCTTATAAAGTTTCAGGCACTGGTTTAATTGGGGGTATGTATAATGGAACTGAATTATGAGTTGCCATTCATTACAATATTTGATCACAATAAAGTTAGAAACATGGAAAAGGAGAAATATAGTGGCAATGAAGACAGAGAAAGGCAGGTAGTACAGGGAGTCAATGAAGGACAAACAAGTAGTTCTTAGTTGAGGGAAGGAAATTGAAGTCACATATGAGAATATAAAAGAGAGGATTTTCCAAATGTGGGGAGAATTTGTGAGTTTTCAGATCCAAAATTGAATTGGTAGTAGAGTAAAAATTTCCCAGCCTTCCTGACTTAGTTACAGTTGGCAATGAATTGAGGAGTAAAGGGGCCTTCCTGCAGAACTAATTTTGTTTACCATAAAAATTTGCATATGTATACAATTTGATGTTGTACAACATATATGTAGTACCTAGGACAAAAATATAGAGTATTAAGAGCAAATGGGGAAGTATAAAGAAATATGAGTATTTATGCAGTGATGCCCAAATCCATGATAACTAAAACTCACTTCAGCAAAATTACAGATTTTTCTCAACTTTGATTTGAGGGGACTATCTTAGGAAGAAACACAGAGATACACTGAAGTGAAGGTTCAGGTATTGGAAGATGACCAAGTTTACATTGGATCTCTCAAACTGTATTAAATCATCTCTTGGGGACTATGTTCAAAAGCTCATTGTGACTAAGCAGGTCTTTGCTTCTATGTTTCCATTACATTCTAAGGATTTTCCATTGAGTATGGTTCATAGATAGAACAGTTTGTGTTCAGGAAAAAAATGTCTCATTGGGAAATCAGAATGAACACTAGTGGATCTTACACTTTAGGAAACAAGCAGATCCAGGTTGAGCATAAATTTTGCTATAATTCTGACCATGTCTCTTGGGAAGTGGGAAGAACTCAAAAGACATAGATGTAGAAATTACATTTCTAAGATAAATTTGCTACATGTGTAGGCAACAAGAAATGGGAATAATCCATACAAAGAATGTAAAATGGAAAGAATCAAGTCCCCATTTTGGAGGTTACTTTGGAAAAGCTAAAGGGAAGGAGAAATAAGGGAGGAACTAAAGAAGTTAGCTAAGAAAAAAGAACTGTGAGAATGTAATTCATTTGATTTCAGTGTATCTTCCTTCAAACCAGTGGTGAGACTATTCCTGGTTTATAGATGACTGGCACCAGTAAGGCCCTAGGCATCTGAGCAACATGGACGTACAAATTTCTCCCCTCTAAAACTACCAGGATACATGACGTGTGCGAGGTCCATATGAATCATTTTGATGAGAAAGCTAGTATTTTTGAAGCATTGGTTGTCTTATTCCATTATTATTGATACTATTATTATTATTACTAATCTATTGGTGCTTGGGAATGAAACTATGTCCCTGGGTGTGCCAGGAATGCACTTTATCACTGAGCTTAATTCTGTTCTCTAGATACCTAATTTTCTGATATGCCAGTCCTTACAGAATATCCTTGAAATGTTGTCTATGTTACACCCGACACATTTTTTAACCAGAAGTCTCTATAGAGTTTATTCCTCAAACATCAAGACTATTACTCTTAGTGTATATACAAGTGAATTTGAAACACAATATTTATATCTGAAAATTCTGCAAGGTTTCTATCACTGTTTCATTGGATTGCCATATATGAACACTTTACATTTCATTGTATGTTTTTTTTTTCTGGAATGTGGGTACTGCATCATTGCACAAGAAAGTAAGAAGAAACTTGACCTTGGTTAAAGTGGAAGATACAGGAAAAGAAGATTCACCAGATTCTCACATGTGTAAAAAAATAACTGTTTTAGCTGTTATTCTTAAAGCATATATCAGATTCAAGTAGTTCAAAAACCTCTCTCTGATGAGAAAGAAAGTACACCTTCCCCTGGAATCTCATAACAACTTTGGAATTATTAATTGTAAGACAAATGAGGGACAGGATACTTAAAATGGATTAAATAATTTGATAGGTCACTTGATGTATGTGCTGCCACATTATTCCTAGGTTTTGAGATTGAACTTCTCAACTTCTTTTTTGATCCTCTGAATACTGATACCTCTGCTATTCAGCATTCTGCATCTTCACATTGGTATATGTACCCTTTTCTATGTATTTATGGCCATCATAAAGGTGTTCTTTTTTATTATTTGTTTTAATTAGTTACACATGACAGTACAATGACCTTGACATATCATACATTTGAATCACATGGGATACAATATCTCATTTTTCTGAGTATACAGGTGGTAAATTCACATTGACCATGCATTCATATATATACACATAGTAATAATAATGTCTGTTTCATTCTATCTTTCCTATCTCTCCATCCCCTCTCTTCCCCTCCCATCATTTCTCTCTACCTAATCTAGGGTAACACTATTCTTTATTTCTCACATCTTCATACATGTATTTTGTATAACAATGAGGGTCTCCTTCCACCATCCATGCAATTCCCCTTTTCCCTCCCTTTCCCTCCAACCCCTCTTCCCTATATAGGGGTAGTCTTCTTCCCATGCTCTTCCTCTCTTCCCCATTTTGAGTCACCCCCCTTATATCAGAAAAGACATTTGGCATTTGTTTTTTGGGATTGGCTAAATTCACTTAGCATAATCTGATCTAATGCCATCCATTTCCCTGCAAATGCCATGATCTTATTATTTTTTAGTGCTGAGTAATATTCCATTGTGTACATCTGCCACATTTTTTTATCCCTTCATCCACTGAAGGACATCTAGATTGGTTCCACAATTTAGGTATTGTGAATTGTGCTGCTATAAATACTGATGTGGCTGTGTCCCTGTAGTATGCTGTTTTTAAGTCCTTTGGGTATAGTCCGAGAAGAGGAATAGCTGGGTCAAATGGTGGTTCCATTCGCAGCTTTTCAAGGAATCTCCATACTGCTTTCCAAATTGGCTGCACCAATTTGCAGTCCCACCAGCAGTGTATGAGGGTTCCTTTTTTCCCACATGCTTGCCAGCACTTGTTATTGTTTGTTTTAATCATGGCTGACATTCTTACTGGAGTGAGATGGTATCTTAGAGTAGTTTTAATTTGCATTTCTATGATTGCTAGAGATGATGAGCATTTTTTCATATAATTGTTGATTGATTGTATATCCTCTCCTGAGAAATGTCTGTTCAGGTCCTTGGCCCATTTGTTGATTGGGTTATTTGTTTTTTTGGTGTTTAGCTTTTTGAGTTCTTTTTAAACCCTAGAGATTAGAGCTCTATCTGATGTGTGAGGGGTAAAGATTTGTTCCCAGGATATAGGCTCCCTATTCACCTCACATATTACTTCTCTTGCTGAGAAAAAACTTTTTAGTTTGAATTCATCCCATTTGTTGATTCTTGGTTTTAATTCTTGTGCTATAGGTGTCTTATTAAGGAAATTGGGGCCTAGCCCCACATGATGGAGATTAGGGCCTACTTTTTATTCTATTAGATACAGAGTCTCTGGTTTAATTCCTAGATCCTTTATCCATTTTTGAGTTAACTTTTGTGCATGGTGAGAGATAGGGATTCAATTTCATTTTGTTGCATATGGATTTCCAGTTTTCCTAGCACCATTTGTTGAAGATGCTATGCTTTCACCAGTGCATGCTTTTAGCACCCACAAAGGTATTCTTACCACAAGAAACTTAACTGCAAGATTTACTAACTGATATTCCCAATTTTGATTTAGTACATTTCAATGATGTGTGTACTCAACAATAAGCTACATACATACATAGAAACCAAAGCTAAAATAGTCTTTATCAGTGACAACCACTGGGACTCGGGTCCATATTCATTCAGTAGAAACATGAGGTTAGTATTGTTATATTCAGGTTTTGTTGAGTATATCTCATTTTCAGTTCAGTACCTCAAGACTCACAGGCTTCTAGCCAGGTAATTCGTCTTCTATGTTTATGTTACACAATTAAATGCATGCTGGATAAAATGTAAAATGTTTATATAATATCTTAACTCTAAGCATATCAAGACAACTATCAAAATCAAAGATTCTCTTCCCAGAAAAACAAAATGAATGAAGGAAGCATGGACACTAGAATCAGGTAATGTTTGTAGTACGACTTCTCTGGAAAACCTATTTTACAACTATTGAATGAAAGCAAACATCCCACTCATGATATACATGTTTTCCACAATGGGTTTGAAGGTTTTGGCCAAAAATGTCTGGGTTGATAATCACATCCACATTTCAAAATATTTCTGTAAAAGTGTGAGAAAAATGTTTAAAAATAACTTATAAATGTTTCTTTAATTGAAGTTCCCAAATTGGAGTTATTACACTGGTTAATTGGATGATGAGGATGATTTTGCTTCTCCCCTATGTTTAAAAAGAGCTCCAAGGAGCCTTGCTAGAATCCACAATCATGTGATATGGCTTTTGATTGAATCCAGGTGTCAAGGCCAGTGTGTGAAACACAGGAAAATCTCATCTCCAAGACAATATCAACTGTACTGTTACACCTAATGAATCGAATAATTCTGTGGAACCTGTGTTGTGCTTCATATACCACTTTGTTTTGTGCCCTTCACCAATCATGTGATCAGTCTGTAGCAAAAAAATAATAAAATGTATAATTACATGCACTTTATTTTATCCCTTTCATGTAAAATAAACATTTTATGAAGAAAATCTTTTCTTGAAATTTTGATTAACTTTATTAAATCCATAAATACTTACACATACCAATGAAGTGTATCCTCATATTTCTTTGACTTGTTGTTTGTTATTTTCTCAACTTTGGGCCTGTACCCACAACCTTTTGAATGTTAAGCAGTTGATGGACCACTGAGCCTCACCCCAGACCTCTCTGATTTACTAATGGTTTTGTTATATCCAAGTTTTAGAAAATTAACAAGCACCTAAATGAATTCCCTCAACATAGGAAGATATTGCCTTAGGAGAAACTTATGGTAAATGAAAGCAACATCCACAGGTGCTGTGTTTTATTACATATCTCATTTGAAAACTTGAGTAATAGATAGGAGCAGAATCTTACATTCTAGAGGCCCAGTTGTTAATTTATTCATTTTATTCAAATTCATTCCACACAGGTCACTGAAAAATTTCTATCCTTTGTATTTCTGAAAACATTCCCTCCATTCAGGCATGCATCCATCAACTTCCTATTGCATTGTCACTTTCTCATTATTCATCTCCATTCATGCACATGCTCCTCAAGTTCACAAGTCCATAGCATTGAGAGTTTTCCAGCTCTATATGCATACACAGCATATATGACCGTTGGTCCTTTTTGAAACATGGATTTCCAAGCATCTTAACTTTCCTAGGCAAATTTCACAGTACCAATTCTGCCTAGATTTGTATATTGTTAGCCTTTTTTGGACTTCAGTGTTCTCTGGCAAATTCCCTCACCAATGCCTATATCATCAGAGGAATACTCTCCCTTTTAACCCTTGATTTATGTCATCCTACAGTCGTCCATACTTCCACAATTATCTACCTCTGGATATTAATCTCACTCCTCAAGTCTCTATACATCTATACATCTAGAGCAGACACCATCCTGGCACCTGTTATCACCTCTAACTATTACCACAAACTCAATTATTGATGGAAATAAATAAAACTATTGATACCAACTTGATGTAAAAGCAGCCCTCTCAAGTCCAGGAACTGATGGACTAGACAAGGAAAAGAATAATTTTCAGGTTTCATGTTCAATGTCTGAGGTAGTCCTAGGGAATCAAAACCACTTTGAGTCAGGAATAACAGAAAGTCATGGAAGCTTTTTAAAAAACAGTGAATCCTAATAGAAGAAAGAAAGAAAAAGAAATGGAAAGGAAAAGGAAAGGAACATGAAGTTACTGATAAAGGTGTGTTTAGGACACCAAAAATGATATACAGTGGTTCTTTAAAAGTTACTATTAGGTCAAAGAGACAGATAGTGAACAGCGTGACATTTCTTGTTTTCATTGTAATTTTATTTATTTTTTGTGTGAAATATCCGTTTATTTTGACTGGATTAATGACCGAGTTATGATATACAATGAACATGGTGACCTCTAGTGGCTCTGAAGTGTTGGATCAGTAAAATTACTTTCTAAAAGACACAATATGCACTGGCTGCAGAGGGCCACACCAGGAATTGCAGATACATGGGAGGCTGAGGCAGGCTGACATCAAGTTTCCAGCAAACCAGGGAATTTACAAACTCTTTGTCTCCAATACAAAGTCCTGGAATTTGAAGTAGGTGTACAGTTCTTGCCAAGGATACACAAGTCCCTGGGTACAATCCCCAGGCCCATATACAAACAACAATAAAAAGAAGATTTAAATAACATTAATATTCACCTAAATTATGATTAATTTAAAATTATAATTGTGAAAATTAAATTATATCATTGTTAATATAATACCTCTTTATTTGGTAGATATTCACTTACTGTGACAGTTTTAAGTAGTTTAAGTATATCCATGCCATTCATGAGCAAAGCCACATTTGGACATGTCATCAGTGGAAGAGCAGGAGAGGCTTGATGACCCTGAAAATAGCCAGCAACAGGTGTGTAAATGTGTCAATTTAAATTTCTGGTGTATTTCTCTTTTTCTTCTCTCTAGAAGTTAAATTAGGCCAATGACATGACCTCTTAGAAAGTACTTTGTTGGGATTCAAACATCATAACTTATTATTTAAATCTAAAATAATTTAACTGTACATGAACATGAAAATGGCTTTAGAAATCAGGGAAGCTTAATGATAAACTTTATCCTAGCAATTGAAGCATTGTAAAAAATATTGTTTATCCTACCTCTTTAGTGGATGTTAGAAAACAGATGTTGAATGTAGTTAATGGGAACTTGTGAAATTTTGGAAGTGTCATAATGCTTCCTTTTCTCCTGTTGTCTGTGTTATAAGGTTGAAGTTTTGCATGCATATGGATGGATTTCTCTTCCACTTTTATGTTTGTGTGCTTTTAGTGTACAGGATTATCTTTGGGATATGTACTTGACAGGAGTTATATCTCTGGATCAAGTCTACAAATGAAAATATTAAACATGCTAGTTTCAGTCACCAGCATCTCTTTAAGGGGAGAGAATAAAGTTTGGAAACAACCACAGCCTAAAGCAAAACATGTATCACCTATTATTATAAATAATCTGCATATTTTAAAAGGAATTTATAAAACCACAAAATTAATGGAATCAGTTGAAAAAATGCCTATCTAGAATTAATCTAATCCTCCCATGCTCTCCCTCCCTACCCCACTATGAGTCACCCCCCTTATATATATTAAGAATTTTAATGCAAAAAAGTACACATATAATGGCATAAATTGGCATGAACATACTTTTTATACAGAGATATGAAAAATTGTGTTCTATGTGTGTAATAAGGATTGTCATGCATACCACTGTTGTCGTGTATTTAAAAAATAATAAAATCAATAAAATATATATAAAAAGAAAACAACAATGCCCAACTGGCTGAAAAACATGACTTAGTGATAATAAAATTATCAGGGCATATTTTAAAAAGGAAGCAGAACAAATAATGGTGTGAGTAACCATGAAAGAAGAGGAGATAAGAGTGAAATGCAATGAAGATGAAAAAAGGAAAGGAATAAAAATGATACTAAAAAAGGGATCCACAGGTTAAATGATTATACTACCTTATAAATCAGATAGAACATGAAAAGACAAATAATGTGGAAACCCCATACATAAAACAGACAAAAAAATGACAAGAGCAACATCACTGAGACTTTTCAGATTTTTTAAATACTAATGTCATTGAAATGGAGATTCTTCTATCCAGGATTTCTAATTTTAGAAATAGATAGCTTTGAGGCTATTTCTAGGAAGTAATCATACTCCAGCTCCTTCCTTATCTGCTGTAGCTCAAACAGTGCTAATACAGTAGTGGAGTTTAAAAGCTCAACTCTGCTCCTTGCCACCTCCCCCCACCACCCCAATTCAACAGAGAATGTTGAGGAAAATTTGCAAGTTGCAGAAGAACTCTCAGCTACGTTATTTGTTTTCGTATTCAGGATGAGTCTATCAAATGTAGGAACTTTACCAATTTGAAAGAGGTAGTGATCCTTTGGCCCTAAATGCTACAAACTGTGCAAAAGACAAAACCCATCTGTTCCTGAAGAAAGCTTTGAGCACATTCCTGTCATTCACTATCATGAGCCCATATGATCAGGGTGATCCTCCACCACTGTTTGAGGAGAGCTGGCTATGTGACTTTGAGGTAGAAGAAATGTAGCTGTTTTTGATCTCTCACTTCTAAATGGGTGTTGCCCTCAGGACTCTACAGTAATCTCCAGGATGGTCCACCAACCACATGTGTGGTGAAAATGTGGACAACAACTCCAAGTGCCTCTCAGCAGAGTGGGTTGAACATTCCTGGTATATTTGACCATGTGTGTTGTGCTGCATGCAGCCAGTCTACCAGACTCATTTCTGGCACTTTCTTTCACAGAACTGCAAACACCACATTTCAATGAAAGTTCCATAATCTTTTAATCTTTAAGTAGACCACAGGACCATGCTCTAGGCCTCCAGAGCTCTCAGCACATTGATGTCTCAGGTTCTCTTGTACACTCACCTGATTCTTGTTGTGAGTGCCTCTAAAACAATGTTTTATGCCATAGTTCAGTCTTAAGATTTTAAAAACAGAATGTGTTTTTTTTTTTTTCTGATATCCCAAGAAGAAAGTCTAGGTAAAGTAACCTGCTGAGTGAAGAGGCTCTTGCACATGCCTCCCAATTCTGCCTGGAAGATTTGGCAGTACATCAAATTTCCTTGACATCTCAGGGAAAATCCAAGTCTCTCATTTGCTGAAAATGTTGTATTTGAATTAGAGTAATCTATGAAAGTTTTCTATTCTTCTGCTGTAAAATATTATTTTTATATAAATTTAGGGAAATTTTGATGTTAAAATTTTTATATTTTAGAAATATTTAGGGCACTGTCTTAATACACTATATGGGGATTCATTTTGACCTGGTGTATCATTATAAACTAATTTGCTTAAACTCGTTTGTTTTTATCTGTCCTTCTGTTGATGGGAATCTTGTCTAGTTCCATATTTTTTTTAATTGTGACACAATTAAATTTTTTTTAATAGCACGACAACATTGAAGTTTATGTGTCACCTGTATATATTGATATTAGTACATTGGTATTAAGAGCAGGGAGTGGGAAACCTGGGTAATACAGTTATCATCTTCCTAGTATTCTGAAAAATTTCCATACTGATTTCCAGAATAGAAGATTTCATTTTCAGTCTCACAGTGTATGATTTTACTTTGCCCCCCATCCTCACCAGCACATATTATTTTAATACTTTATAAATGTCATTCTGAATACAGTGAGCTAAAATATCAATGCAATTTTGAATGGTATTGCCCTGAATGCTAGAAATGTAAAATATTTTTTCATATATTTGTAGGCAATTTATATTTCTTATTTTCAGAACTGTCTATGTCATGCTTTTTTACATTTTCTAAATGGGTCATTGAGATTCTTCTCAGGCCAAAAGGTAAGAGATGACTCTCTTCCAGCAATTTTTTCCCCTGGCACTTCTGCTGCCTGTTTGTATTATGAATGCACTTCTTCTTTCAAAGGCCAATATTTCTGGGTCTCATCTGGTCACAGGCTCTCTGTAGTGGCTGTCCAATATTTTCCCAAAGACCGCCTTTTTCATCATGTGGCTTACACACTGTTTTGACTGACTCCCATCTCTGAAAACTATATAATTCTCTGCTACCACCTTTCTCTCTTGGAATACCTCTTAGTTTTTATTCCAAAGAAAAGTATTGCATACTCTACCCAAATTGTGTGTGCTATAATGTTCAAGTAAAATGTGACCCATTTTTCTTACCACATTTTCCTTTTTTAAAAATGAGATTTCAACTTGTTGATTATTTTGCTGAAAGATATTAAATTTTGGAAGGCTATGACTCAAATGAAGCAAGTGCCACAGTGTGACATTCCTACACAATATGAAAGAATTGAAATTCTTTTATTACAAAAAAAAGGCCTTTCAGTGTTTAAAATGTTGAATACTATAAAAAATCAAGTGCATTTCTTAAAGCAGTTTCAAAGAAAATTTCTATTGTATTTGTAGAATTGCTAGGAAATGCAAAGTTGAATGATTAAATACTGATGCTATGTGTTTTGGTTATATGAATATCTGTGAGATTGTTGTGAGGGAACACATCTCTTTCATCCTGGTTTTACCCCATCAGTAGGCAAACAAATGTAAGAGCTCATCTTAATCTGGAGAGCCTGGGATACTGTGTTTTATGGAAAGTTTTGTTGCTCAAAATGCAGTGGCTTAATTTCTATTTATGATGATTTTACAACTAGATATGTGGTGATGACTAAAGAGTAATGATGAAATATTTATGCAACTCATTATTGATAATACTTTCACCAGAGTGACTCTGAGTATCATCCAGAGGTGTGTGCTTCTGGTATATTTGGTGAGTTCAATGAAGGAGCAAAGAATAAAATAATTTAACATAAACAAGGTAAGACCCACAAATGATAAAAAATTGGTGAGAATATTGCCTTAAAATGAATATTATAATATTATAACTGTAAGAATATACCTGTTATATAGGTCTTAAGGAAAAAGTAGGTAATAAGTGGGATATATCATTAGGATTCTGCCACAGGTTAAATTGGGGATATTGCTAAAGGAACTAAAATATGAATTGTAATTCATTACATTATTCAATCACAATAAAGTTGGAAGTAAAGAAAAGAGGAGAAGAAGAAGGAACAAACACTGAGAAAGGCAATGAGCACAGGGAGTGAATGAAAGACGTAGAAACATTGGTACTCAGTGAACAGAAACAAATTCAAGTCACATATGAGAAGGAATAAAGCAGGGATTTCAATGTATGGAAAGAATTTGTGAGTTTCCAGTTCCTGAGTAAAATTTTCCCAATATTCTTTACTTAGTCATAGTTGGAAAAAAAAAAAGAGCACTGAAGAAGTGACCCCACAGTGTTAATTTTGTTTATCACAAATGATTATAAATGTGTAAAATTTAGTAACACAAAATATGTTGCTATTACCTACAAAAAGTATAGGTAAGAAAAATAAATTAGGGAATTAGAAAGAAGTATGAATTGTTATGGAGTGATCCACAAATCTACAGATATCTAAAATTCACTTTGGAAAGATTACTGCTCTTTCTAAATTTTCATTTGAGGGTGGATTACTAGGGAAACACAAAGTTACATTCAAGTTAAGGTAGAGCTATCGTAAGACAAACAAGTTCACTCTTGAAACTGTAATGAATCGTCTCTTGTAGATAATGTTTAAAAGTTCACTCTAACTCATCGGGTCTTTGCCTCTACATGTCAATTATATTCTAAGGTGACTCCAAAGATCTTCATCTTCAGACAGCATATTTTGGAGCCACCAATAGGATGTCCATTGGGAAATATAAATAAACAGCTCTTTGTTCCTATAGTTCAGGACACAAGCAGTTCAAGTACAAGCATAAATCTTGCTTTCATTCTGAGCATGTCACTTGGAAGTTGTGAAGAGCTCAAAAGACAAAGACATAGAAATCATATTTCTAAGAAAAATTTGTTACATTGTTAGGCCAGAAGGGGTGAAAATAATTCATACAAAGAATGTAAAATGTAAAGAATAAACCTTCCAACACTAGAGGTTCTTTTGGAAAAGCTAAAGGGAAGAGAAAGTAAGGGTGGGACCAAAGAAGCTAGCTAGGAAAACAAGGAAACTGCGAAAATGCTATATAGTGTTTTCATTTTGTCTGCCTTCAAACCAAAGGTGAGAGTCTTCCTGGTCCAGAGATGATTGGTACCAATAGGTTCTAGAAGAATCAGGGCAACATGCAGCTACCAATTTGTGTCACCATATCTATTAGACACTATGATGAATATAGCATCCATAGAGTTATTCAGATGAGCAAGCAAACATTTTTGAACTATTGGTTGTTTTGTAGACAGAAAATATTTTCATTTTTATTTATTATTGTCATTATTATTATTGCTTTATTACTCTGTTGGTGATTTGGATTGAAACCATGTTCTTGGGCATGTCAGAAATGTACTCTATCACTGAACTAAATTCTGAATGCTGGATAGCTAACATTCTGATCAACCAGGCCTTTCAGGAAAATACTTGAAAAGTTGTTAGATAGGCCATCCCAGAGTAATTTTCAACTAGACGTCAAGAGGAGTTTATCTTCAAACAGCAAAACTCATAATTTATTATTAGTGTATATACCAATGACTGAAATACAAAAGTTTATGGATATCTAATAATTCAGATGATATGGATATCTAATAATTCTAATAATACAGGTTTTAGAACACTTTCCCTGTGGATTGCAATATCTGAATTCTTTATGCTTTATCATAATATTTTTCTTGGATGTGAGACCAGTATCTTGCAAAAGAGTGGAAAAGGAAACAATATGTTGGTTAAAACAGAGGATACAGGAAAAGAAGATGTACCAGTTTCCCATATGGGTATGATAAAACACCCATACAGGTTTTTGCTGCTATTCTAATAATATGAGCTAATTAGTTCAGAAAACTCTCTCTGATGAGAAATGTAATATACTTTTCCCAGGAATCTTATCAAAATTCTGGACTTAGTAATTACTAAGAAAATTATAAGAAAAATGAGAGACAGGATACATATTTACAATAAAATGGCCTATATAATTTTGACAGGTTTCACTTGAGATATGTACTACCATATTTTAAATTCAGCTTTGACATTGAACATCTCAGGTTCCTTGTTGAGAGCCACAGCCGAAGGGGCTCCAGCAAACTTTCAGACTGCCAGCTGATGATTGGCTCACAGCGGCCCCAGCAACACCTAGCTGATTGGCTCCTCTGTGGAGATGCTCATTGAGCTGTTTCCCTGCCCTTTCAGACTACCAGCTGATGATTGGCTCACAGCGGCCCCAGCAACAACTAGCTGATTGGCTCCTCTGCGGTGATGCTCATTGGGCTGTTTCCCTGCCCTTTCAGACCACGGAGCTGCTCATTGGGGGACTTTTTTGGCTCCGCCCATGCGACCCAGCCAATCGGCCTCAAGAGCAGGAGGATTGTGGGAGGAAGAGGTTGTTGGGTGTGTGGCTTGTGGGAAGCCGGTGGTGGCAGTTGGGCTCTGAGGGTTTTTTCCTGAGGAGCTGTTTTGTTTATCTTGTGTAGTTCTAAAAATAAAGTTAGTTTCTTTTGACAAGTGGCTCCTGAATTGTGCCCAGCCAGACTGCGGCATTTGGTGGCCCGTACGGGGAACGAACCCGCGACCTTGGCGTTATCAGCACTATTAAATATAATGAAAAGGAAAGGTGAAAGTAAACAAACAGATCTGTTAACCTCCTTTTTTGTTCACATTTTAAAACAATCTTCAACAGCTGTTTACCCAATTTAAATTAAACCATTTAAATCACGTGAATAAAAAAAATTATTTGGATCCATTTTTTCATGAGCGCTCATCATATAAGACATATGGACATATGTACATTCAAACACAAAACACAAGTGTGCACACATAATACATACGACACATAACATAATAGTAAAGGCCTTATAACTTTTTACAGGTGAAATCTCCATTGCAATGTTTAAAAACTCTATAGTCAAAAAATAGGACTGATCAGCAAAACATTAACCTAGGTCTGTATGAGCTCAAAAAAAAATATATATGGGAAAGGGCAATAATAAAATAGATATTGAAAAAAGCATTCTGGTTCTGTCGCAGATGTAAGAATAACCAAACTGGAGTTCTGGATATCACATCTTCTTTTTGGTCTGTAGAAATCGCTTTAGTTAATCTGTCTGGAATCCAAATCAGCTGCTGTTCTCCCTGTGGAAACACATAAACAGACCCCCGACTCCAGGCAATCACTGGGTCAGGACCTTAGTTAATCTCTCTGGAATCCAAATCGGCTGCTGTTCTCCCTGTGGAAACACACAAACAGACCCCCGACTCCAGACAATTACTGGGTCAGGACCTTTCCATTGTCCTGTTAGAATATCCTTCCAAAGTACCTTGGGCTTATGTACATTTTTTGGACACATATGCCTTTCCGCAGCACTAAGCCCTGATGAATCCAAATTTAAAAAGTTTAGAGTAAAAAGGGTTATTTTAAGTTTATCTTTGGGGAATATATACCCCTTCCCAATTCCTTCTTTTTGCTTTAATAAGTACATTTTAATAGTTTGATGAGCTCTTTCAACTATGCCTTGTCCCTGTGGATTGTATGGGATTCCTGTTATATGAGTAATGCCAAATGATGAGCAAAATTGTTTAAAAGAGGTAGAAGTATAACCAGGGGCATTATCCGTTTTTAACTGTTTTGGAACGCCCACAGTGGCAAAATTTTGTAAGCAATGAGCTATAACATCTTTAGTTTTTTCTCCGGCATGAAGGGAGCCCATCAAAAATCCAGAAGAAGTATCAACTGTAACATGCAAATATTTTAATTTTCCAAATTCTGGCAAATGTGTGACGTCCATCTGCCAAATATGGTTAGGTATCAATCCTTTAGGATTGACTCCAAGATTAACTTGTGGTAAAAAGGTCACACAATTTTGACATTGTTTTATTATTTGTCTAGCTTTTTCCTTAGTTATTTTAAAACGCTTTTGTAAAGTATTAGCATTGACATGGAACTTTTTATGAAAATTTATAGCTTCTTCTAGTGTAGAGAAAATATGTATGTCATGTGTAGTTTTATCTGCTAAATCATTGCCCAAACTAAGGGCTCCAGGCAATCCTGTATGTGCCCTGATATGTCCTATAAAGAATGGATCTTTTCTGTCCCAGATTAGACTTTGTATAGTGGAAAACAAAGAGAAAATAGTGGAGGAAGGGGAAATCCTACCAGCATCTTCAAGGGATACTATAGCATTAACTATATACTGACTATCGGAAAATAAATTAAATACAGAATTTTTAAACATCACAAAAGCCTGTAATACTGCCTTAAGCTCTACCTTTTGAGCTGATTGTTTGGGTACTAAAAATGTAAAAGTTTGATCCGGTGTAACTATTGCTGCTGTACCATTATTTGATCCATCAGTGAATATATTTGGAGCATTCCCGATAGGTGTTTTTCTTGTCATTTTTGGAAAAATTACAGGATGCGATGACCAAAAAGACAATAAAGGATTAGATGGTAAGTGGTTATCAAATGAAACATTAGATTTGCACATGATTATTGCCCAAGTATTTAACTCATTCGCTAACTCATCAATTTGATTCATAGTATATGGAGTAATAATTTTATTGGGAGAAATTCCAAACACTCCCTTTGCTGCTTTTATTCCTTTGAGTATTAATTGTCCTACAGCCTCAGGATACCTAGTAAGAATAGTGTTAGGAGAATAAGATAAATGTATCCATAATAATGGGCCTTCTTGCCAAAATACTCCTGTAGGAATATTTTTTGTTGGTAGTACAATAAATAATAAAGGTAAACTTATATCAATTCTATCCAAATGCATATTTTCCATATATGTTTCAATGATTTTTAATGCCTTTCTTGCTTCAGGCGTTAACATTCGGGGTGAATTTGGATCTGATGGACCTTTTAGGATATCAAATAAAGGTCCCAACTCTCCTGTTGGTATACCTAGATAAGGCCTTATCCAATTTATGTCTCCTAATAACTTTTGAAAGTCATTAAGTGATTTGAGTTGATCTACTCGTATTTGAATTTTTGGTGGGCGGACCATGGTTGAGGATAATAGAACTCCTAAATAATTAATTGGAAAATTTAATTGTACTTTATCTATTGCTATCTCTAGATTATAATTTTTTAATAAGTTTGTAAGTGTGGCATAACAGTCTAGCAATGTGTTTTTAGCTTTGTGTGCTAATAATACATCATCCATATAGTGAAATATTTGTAGTTCAGGATTTTGATTTCTAAGTGGCTGGATTGCTTTGTTAACATAAATTTGACACATCGTTGGGCTGTTAGCCATCCCTTGAGGGAGTACTTTCCATTCATATCTCTGATCAGGACCTTCATGATTCGGTGCAGGGATAGTAAATGCAAAACGTGGACTATCCTCAGGATGAATTGGAATTGAAAAAAAACAATCTTTAATATCTATAACTAAAACATACCAAGTTTTTGGCAAAGCAGACAATTGAGGAATCCCCGATTGAGCAGGTCCCATAATAACCATCTCATTATTAATGGCTCTTAAATCTTGCAATAATCTCCATTTACCAGATTTCTTTTTGATGACAAAAATGGGAGTATTATGGGGAGATACAGAAGGTTGTATATGTCCTTCTGCTAATTGTTGTTTGACCAGATCATGGGCTACTAGTATCTTTTCTTTAGTCAGGGGCCACTGAGGAACCCATACTGGTCTTTCTGATTTCCAAGTAATTTTTATTGTCTCAGTGGCCCTTTCTGAAAATCCAACCCATGTCTGTCTGTTCCTTGATCTATTTGTATTGGTGCTGCTATACCTTGTTCTTGTTTTCCTAATCTTTTTCCTTTCCTAAAACCTTGTCTAGTCATAATAGTGGGTGCACTTTGGTTGATGTTATTTGTTAATGTCAAACCTAATTGATCTAGGACATCTCGTCCCCATAAATTTATAGGAAGATGATCCAATACATATGGCTGTATAGTTCCTTCACATCCTTCAGGATCCTTCCAATCTAATACCATTGCACTTCTATGGGGATTAGTCGCCACTCCTAGGCCTCGAAGCGTTTGAGTGGCTTGTTGTAATGGCCAATGTTTTGGCCATTCTTGACGAGAGATGATGCTAAGGTCTGCACCTGTATCCAGTAGCCCATTAAATTCATGTCCTTGAATATTTAGTTTTAGCATGGGGCGAGAATCTAAATTTAAAGACAGCATAGCCCAATCTACACCTGTGGAGCCTAATCCCTTGGAACCTCTTTCTATAGCACGACTGGAAAATTTATCATGTAGGCTTGGTATTATTAGTAACTGTGCTATTCTATCTCCTGGTGAAATTACTGATATACCATTTGGAGAACTGGCTATAATTTTTATTTCACCTTCATAATCGGGATCAATTACCCCGGGACTTATCATAAGTCCTTTTAGAGTAGAAGAGCTGCGTCCCAATAATAAGCCTACTGTTCCTTTGGGAAGAGGTCCTTTCACCCCTGTGGGAATGATTTGAACTCCCATCTCTGGAGTTAGTACTGATCTGGCGGAGGCGCAGATGTCCAACCCTGTGCTCCCTCTGGTTTGTCTGATGAGGGATCTGATGGACAATGTGTCCTGGGCACTACCCTGATGGGGTTGCTGGGTTCCTCCAGTGCTCCGTATATTTGTGGTTTTGGGCCCCGGAGCATTGGGCCCCCCTGTCCATTTTTTGGCAATGGAGCCCAATGCCTTTCTCCACGATATCGTGGATAAACACTTGGTCCTTGTTCGTTTTTTGATAATGGAGTACCCTCTACGGTGGTTTGAGAACGGCATTCATTAGCCCAATGTCTCCCTCTACGGCATCGTGGGCAAATACCCGGTATTCTACTCCTTTGATACCTAGTTTTGTTAAACCCTCCTCCTATGGGGCAATTCCTTTTAAAATGTCCTGTTTGTTCACAATTGTAGCATGTTCTTGGCCTGGAATCTAAAGCCTGTTTTACTGCAGCTGCCACAATTTGCCCTTGTTCATTAATGTCTCTGGCATCTAAAGCCTGTTTTACTGCAGCTGCCACAATTTTCCCTTGTTCATTAATGTCTCTGGCATCTAAAGCCTGTTTTACTGCAGCTGCCATGACTTGCTCTTGTTCATTAATGTCTCTACATAATTTAATATATGTGTTTAAATCTTCATGTTTCCATGGTCTAATGATATCTCTGCACCAACGATTCGCTTGGTCATAAGCCAGTTGTTTTATTAATGGCATTGCTTGTTCTGTATTCCCAAAAACTCTGGTGGCTGTTTGAATAAGCCTATCTACAAATTCAGCATAAGATTCATTAGTTCCTTGTATTATCTTAGATAATTGACCTTGTAAACCTCCATGTCCTTGTAAAGTCTTCCATGCCTTAACTGCATCTACAGCAATTTGTAAATATACACCAGGATCATATGCAATTTGTTGGTGCTGACCCTCATAAGGTCCCTTTCCTAACAACATATCTAGATTTCTCTGAGGATAACCAGCTGCTGCATTTCGCCTAGCCGTCTCCTTGCAAAATTCCTCATTGGCAACCTTCCATAACAGGTATTGTCCTCCATTTAGCACAGCTTTACACATATTAGCCCAATCTGCTGGCGTCATGTTCAAGTTGGTAATGGATTCGACCAAGCTTACAGTGAAGGGTGCTTGAGGACCATAGGTTGTTACAGCCTCTTTTAGCTGCTTCACTGTTTTGAAATTTAAAGTATGGTAAATTCGCTGCCCTCCTACCTCAAATACAGGGCATGTTAATACTTGAGATCCTGTCTCAGGATCTGAACTACCCACTGTGGGAGTTGGGGGCCTCTCAGCATATGGACGTGGCCTTGTCAGTTGGACACTTACGCCCTCTGGTGATAGAAAGGTTTTAGTAGCAGTCTCCTGTAGAGGTGGTGCTGTTGGTTGGACACTTAAGCCCTCTGGTGATAGAAAGGTTTTAGTAGCAGTCTCCTTTTGTAACTTTCCCCCTGATGGCTTTTTCTGCTCTAAACTTTCTTTCTCTGTCTGATTAGCTCGAAAGACCTTCTCTTTTACTTGAATCTTTTCCTCTTTCTGACTAACTTGAGAGACCTCCTCATTTACTTGAATCAATATATCTTCTCCTTCCTCTACCTTTGTCTGAATTGAAGGCTTTGGACTAAGAAAACCAGATACCAATGCCCACAATGTCAATGTGCCAGCTGGCAGAGTTCCTGGGCTGTTCTTTTCTATTCTTTTTAAATCTTCACCATGATGGTTCCATTGTGATATATTTAACAACTCCTCCTTAAAAAGCCATGGGCTACATTTTTGCATTGTATCAACGTATGCCCTGACTGCTCTTGATTTTACTGGGATGCCTCCTTCCTCTAACAATTTACTTAACACTCTTTCGGTTTGTTTTTTACTAATTTCTGATCCCATATTTCTACTATAATACAACCCAACAAGATGACGCCAAACAAAACCGAGACAGAATGAAATAAAAATGGAACCACACAAAATCATTATAACCTTTCTATCCTCCTTACATGTGCATCCGTCCTTTCTCCCTATCTGTTCCTCAGACGTAAATAGTTTTTCCTCAGAAGTGAGCGGTTTTTCTTCCGTCTCACTCATCTCCAGGGACAGGCAACTTAAAACAAAAATGAAGCAAAACAAAAGAGGAATCTTAAAATGGCTCCCCATCCTCTCACCCTGCCCTCAGGGGCGAGCGGTTTACTTACCCTCAGTCGCTCCCCGTGCGAGCCACCAAATGCCGCAGTCTGGCTGGGCACAATTCAGGAGCCACTTGTCAAAAGAAACTAACTTTATTTTTAGAACTACACAAGATAAACAAAACAGCTCCTCAGGAAAAAACCCTCAGAGCCCAACTGCCACCACCGGCTTCCCACAAGCCACACACCCAACAACCTCTTCCTCCCACAATCCTCCTGCTCTTGAGGCCGATTGGCTGGGTCGCATGGGCGGAGCCAAAAAAGTCCCCCAATGAGCAGCTCCGTGGTCTGAAAGGGCAGGGAAACAGCCCAATGAGCATCACCGCAGAGGAGCCAATCAGCTAGTTGTTGCTGGGGCCGCTGTGAGCCAATCATCAGCTGGTAGTCTGAAAGGGCAGGGAAACAGCTCAATGAGCATCTCCACAGAGGAGCCAATCAGCTAGGTGTTGCTGGGGCCGCTGTGAGCCAATCATCAGCTGGCAGTCTGAAAGTTTGCTGGAGCCCCTTCGGCTGTGGCTCTCAACAGTTCCTTCCTTGCTCCTTTGAATACAGATACTGTGCTCTGCAGCATTCTGCACCTTGACATTGGTATTTAAAACAATATTTCTGTATTTTTTGTCATTGAAACATGATTTTACCACTGGAAACTTAACTTCAAATTCTACAAAACCCAATTTACATTTAGTACATATCAGTCTTGTGGCTATACTCAACAACGAGCCACATACAAACACAGAAACCCCAAAGTTAAAGTAGTCTTTATCAATGATAACCACCAGGATTGTGGTCCATATTCATTCAGTAGGAACATGAGGGTGGTTTTGTTATATTCAGGTTTTTCTGAATATTATGTCATTTTCCTTTTAGTATCTCAGAACTACCAAGCTTCCAGAAAGATAATTCAACTTTTTTGTTTATGTTACATTATTGAAGGCATGCTGGATACAATGTAAAACATTTATATAATATCTTGTTTCTAAGCACATCAAGCCTACCATCAAAAGCAAAGATTCTCTTCCAAAAAAAGGTAAAATGGAAGAAGAGTGCATGGACACTCAAATCAGGTAACTGTTGCAGTACAACTTCTGTGGGAAACCTATATTAAATATTTTGAAATGATATCAAACTTACCATTCATGATGTATAGGGGTGTGAGACTCGTATACTGCCACAGCTACAGAGCAGGGACTCCCCACTCCAGGAGGAACACCCTTCTTACACCCCTCTTACCTGGGTGTTGAGGGAGGTTGTATACCTCTGCAGAGGTATACTTCTGGGATCCTCTGCCCAGGTGAGTAGATCTTCAGGAAAAAAGGCTCAAGGCCCAGGTCCATGGATAGGTGTCAGGGTTGGGGAGCAGGACCTGGGTTGAAGGAGGCCAAAGGGCCCAGGCAAGGGGCAGGGCTACTTATTCCTTAGGGAGCCAGGAGGGCCAATAGGCCAGGTCCACTCCCCTGGCGTGTGTGAATCCTGGGAAAGGGGTCAGGAAAGGGGGCTTGGCAGGGACAGGAATAAAAGGAGGGCCAAAGAAAGGTACAGCAAGAAGTGCCGGAGGACAGGTGCTGGTCGGGTAGGGCCTGGACCCCAACAAGGAGCCAAGGTAAGGGACTTAGAAGAGGGCCCACGTTAGGGGATAACAGGGAAGTGCAGGGCTGAACAGGCAGGCAGCACTAGTGGACTGCAGAGCAGGAACACCAAGGGGAGCAGGAAAGCAGCCCAGGCAAGGGGACCACAGTCAACAGCCAGGCACGCTCTGGGCAACAAGGGCCATCAGAGGTTCAAGCAGGAAGCCAGGACAGGGAATGAAGAGTCAAGGGCTAGGGTGGGGCAGGGGGCTCAGGACAGTGGACAAGACTTGGGTGGGAAGGCAGGTGATCCAACAGGGACAGACAGGTACAGGCCCAGGGACACTGTCAGGTGTTAGGGTTCTGGGTATAGAACCAAGCACCCAGAAAGAGCAAGGGGCCCAGGTGAGAGGCAGGGCTCTGTTTCCCATAAGGTGCCCTGGCCTAGATTAGAATCTAGGGCCAGGGGCCTGACAAAGGAGGCCTGGCAAGGGAAGGGGGACAGGAGGAGGGTGACGGCAGGGCATGGCAGAGGGTCCTGGTAGTTGCTCAGAAGGGAGAGACCCAGGACCCAAGCTAGCAGCCCAGGAAAGGGACCCACTCGACCGTTCTTGGATGAGAGACCCAAAGAGAAGGAGACCCACAAGCGCCAGAGGAATTTGTGAGGGAAAGGCAAAGAAGGGGTTGCATGAGGACCAGAAGACAGACAAAAGCACAAGGCACCTAGGGGAGCCCGCTGGAGGGCACAAGCAAGAAGCCTCCAGGTCAGACCTAACACAAAGAGACTCCATGTTATGCTAAAGGACATGAGGAAAGGGGTCAGGAGTTCAGGGGAGCAGCCAGGCCCTGGGACTGAAGCGCAACACACCAAGGTTAGGGAAGGCTGGGCTGGGGTTGGGGCATCACGCAAGGCAAGAGGGTACTAGAGAGAAGGGGATTCAAAGGGCTGGGTTGGAGCAAGTCACATGTTTACTGCCAGGCATCAAGGTTCAGGCAGTGAAGGGGACACAGGCCTATGGCAGGGCTGTGTTTCCCACTTGGAACATTCAGGGTGCAGAGGCCAGCCAATTCCACTCCTCTCTCCCAGGTGAGTAGATCCTCAGAGAGGGACCTGGACCAAAGGAGGGGCCAAGGCAGGCACTTTTAGATGATACCTGTGATGCAGAGTTTGGGGTGGGGTCGGTGGGCAGCCAGGACCCATTTGAGGAGCCCCGACTAGAAAGGAGGGGCGGGGAATCAGAGGGTCTGGGCAGTGCCAGAGTCCCCAAGAAGGGCGGCCAGGCTCAAGCGAGGTGCTGGACCCAGTAATGGAGAGCCAAGCGCTAGCACCTGGGCCTGGGTGAATGGAAAGGGTCATGGTTGTTTGTGGGAACTCTTATACTTCTGCAGCCTGGGTAGAGCGGACTGGCTCCTCCAGGCAAGAGACCCCTCCCACCTCGGTTTGTAGAAGGGGCTCCTATACAGCTGCAGCCAGGGTAACAGGGACTCGCCCCTCCAGGCGGGAGATCCCTTTCACCTGGATGTCTGAGGGAATTTATATACCTCCACATGCAGTGTGGAGAGGACTCGCCCCTCCCTCCTGGATGTCTGGGGAAACTCCTGTATCTCCACAGGAAGGGTAGAAGGGACTCACCCCTCCAGGCAGGAGATGCCACCCAACTGGGTGTCAGAGGAGCTAGTACACGGCTCCAACCAGGGTAGAGAGTACTCCCCACACCAGGCCGGAATCTCCTCCCACCTAGGTGTCTGGGGGATCTTGTATACTGCCACAGCAGGGTTAGAGGGGACTCGCCTCTCCTGGCAAAGATCCCTACCATCTCCGTGTAGAAGGGAGCTCATATACCATCGCCACCAGTGTAGAGGGGACTCACCCCTGCAGTGGGAAGTCGCCTCCCACGTGGGTGTCTTGGGAGGTCTTATATGGCACCAGCTAAAGTAGAGGGCACTCTCCTCTCCACGGGGGAGACCACTCCCACCTGGCTGCTGGGGTGAGCTTGTATACTACCAAAGCCAGGATAGAGGGGACTCACCACTCCAGGCCAGAGACCCCTCCCACCTGGTTGTCTGAGGAAGCTGGTATACTTCCACAGCTAGGGTAGAGGTGATTTGCTGCTCTAGGTGGGAGACTCTTCCCACCTGGGTGTCAGGGGGCGATCTCATACTGCCATAGCCAGGGTAGAGGGGACGCGCCCCTCCAGGGTAGAGACCCCTTTCACCTGGGTGTCCAGGGGAGCTCCTATAATGCCACAACAAGGTTAGGGGAAACTCGCCACTGCAGGCCGGAGACCATGCCCGCCTGGGTGTGTGGGGGGAGCTATTATACTGCCATAGCCGGGGTAGAGGAGACTCACCCCTCCAGGCAGGTAGAGTTCATATACCACTGTATCCAGAGTAGAGGGGACTCGCCCCTCCAGGAAGGAGACCCTTTCCAACTGGGTGTCACCCGGGGCTTGTATAAATCCTTAGCAAGGGTAGAGGGTTGTTGACCCTCCAGACAGGAGACCCCTCCCGCCAAGGTGTCAGGGGGAGCTCATATTCTTTAGCAGCCAGGGTAGAGGGGACTTGCCCCTCCATATTGGAAACCCCTCCCACGTGGGTATGGTAGAGGGAAGCTCCTATACCACCATAGAAAGGGTAGAGGGGAATCGCCCCTCCTTGCTGCAGAACCACTCCCACCTGGGTGTCAGGGGCGCTCCTACACCACTGTAGCCAGGGGAGAAAGGACTTGCCCTTCTAGGGAGGAGCCCGCTCCCACCTGGGTGTCTTTGGGAGCTCCTATACAACAGCAGTCAGGGGAGAGCCAACTCACCTCTCCAGGAGAGAGACCCCTCCCATCTTGATGCCAGGGCAAGCTTGAATTCCTTCTTAGCCAGGGTAGAGGGGATTTGCCCCTCTAAGTGGGAGACCACTCCAACCTGGGTGTTGGAGCTGGGCAGGTATACAGCTGCAGCCAGGGTAGCAGAGACTCGCCTCTCCAGGCAGGGGACCTCTTTCATCTGGTTGTTAGGGGGAGCTCTTATCCCGCTGCAACCATTTAGATGGGACTCACCCCTCAAGGCAAGAGACCCCTCCCTCCTGGGTGGGTGGGAGGAGCTCCTATATCTCCAAAGCCAGGGTGGATAGGACTCATGACTCCAGTCGGGAGACACCTAAAACCTCTGTGTCAGTGAGAGCTCCTATACCACCACAGGCAGGGTCCAGGGGACTCTACCTTCCAGGTGGGAGATTCCTCCCAACTGGGTGTCAGGAGACCTATTGTATTGCAGCAGCCAGGGTAGAGAGATCTGGCCCCTCCATGTGGGAGACCCCTTCCACCTGGGTGTGGGGGCAGCTCATATACCACTGCAGCCAATGTAGAGGGTACTTTCCCCTCCAGGCTGGTGACCCCTCCTACCTGGGTGTCAGAGGAGCTCCTATATTGCCAAAGGCAATGTAGTGGGAACTCTACCCTCCAGACTGGAGACCACTTCCACCTGAGTGTCCTGGAGAGTTCCTACACCGCTGCAGCAAGGTATAGAGGACTGTAGCCTCCTGGAAGGAGACTCCTCCTAATGGGGTGTTAGGGGAGTTCCTATACCAAAGCAGCAAGGGTAGAGGGGACTCCCACGTCTAGGCGGGAGACCCCTCCCTTTTGCGTGTCAGGGGGAGTTCCTCTACCACTGCAGCAAGGGTAGAGTGGACTTGCCCTGCCAAAGGGAGACCCCTCCCACCTGGGTGTCCAGGGGAGCTTGATTACTGCAGCAGCCAGGGTAGAGGGGACTCGCCCCTAGAGGCGGGAGGCCCCTCCCACCTGGGGGTGGGGGGAGTACCTATACTGCCACAGCAGGGAAGAGGGAAGGCGTCCCTCCAGGCAGAAGCCCCTCCCACCTGGGTGTACAGAGAGCTCTTATATGGCAAGAGCTAAAGTAGAGGGGACTCGCCCATTCAGGCGGAATACACTCTCCCACTTGGGTGACAGGTGGAGCTCATATACCCCAACAGCCAGGTTAGAAGCAACTTGCACAGCGGGCGAGAGACACCTCCCACCTGGGAATGGGGAAACTCATATACCGCCTTAGCCAGGGAAGAGGAAACATGCCCCTCCAGGCGGAACACCCCTCCCACCTGTGTGTCAGGTGGAGCTCATATAACCCAGCAGCCAGGGTAGAGGCGACTGGCACCTCCAGGTGACAGACACCTTCCACCTGATAATGGGGGTAACTCCTATTCGCCTTAGCCAGGTTAGAGGAGACTCGCCCTTTCAGGTGAGAGACGGTCCCATCTTGGGGTTAAATGGGGGTTAAATCTCTTATATTACAGCAGCCAGAATAGAAGGGACTTGCTCTTCCAGGCAGGAGACACCTCCCACATTGGTTTTGCGGGTAGCTGGTATACCCCCTCAGCCAGTGTAGAGGGGACTCATCAATCCAGGCAGAGGACCCTTCCCACCTGGGTGTTGGGGGAGTTCCTATATTGCTGCAGCCAGGAAGAGGTGACTCGCCCCTCAGGGGGTAGACCCCTCCCACCTGTGTGTCCAGAGGAACTGGAATACTGCAGCAGTTAGGGAATAGAGGATCCCCTTTCCAGTCAAGAGACCGCTCTAAACTGGGTGTCAGTAGGAGCTCCTATGCCACCTCAGCCAAAATAGAGAGTACTCGCCCATCCATGCTCGAGACCCCTCCAACCTGGGTGTCTGGGGGATCTGATACACCGCCAAGCCAGGGTAGAAGGGACTCACCGCTCTAGGCAGGAGACCCCTCCCACCTGGGTGTCAGGGGGAGCTCCTATACTGCTGCTGCCAGGGTAGAGTGGACTGGCTCCTCCAGTGGGGATACCTCTCCCATGTGAGTCTCTTTTGGAGCTTATATACAGCTTGAGCCATGGTAGAGGGGACACTAATCTCCAGGCAAGGGACACCTCCCACCTGCATGTCAAGGGAGCTCATATATCCCAGCAGCCATGGTAGTAATTGTATTAGTAATTGTATTTGTTCAATGAGCTATTCTCATAGAGAAAAATTTTCCCACAGGGATTCATTGAACAAATACAATTACTAATACAATTACTACCACTCATCCTTCAACTTAATGCTTAAATATATTTAAGGGAATTATTAAAACCTTTGAATGGTGAAAAAGATTGCATGGAAATTTTTATTTATTGTGGTGAAGACCAAAATATCTCAGTCCTATCTGCAGGGAACATGTAAGAAGAAAGTAGGGAGAGGAGGTGATTTGAAAGGGCAGGCAGAGTAAAAGAAAGAAAGTGTAAATTTATTTGAAGAGTACTTGGTACATGGGACTTCAGCCTGTTTATTAGCTCTTGCTTTTCTTCCTCTATGTATTTCTCACTTTCTCCCACAGTTGTTGTTCTTAAAAAATGATTTTTTGATTGACACATAATAATCTTGCATATTTATGAAATACAATGTGATGCAACGTTTTGATTCATGTGTACCTGCCATTGTGTACCTTCAGTTGTGTACCTTAAGTTGAGATCAACTCAGGGTAAATAGCATACCCCTCACCTTATACATTTATCAATTCTTTTTGGCAAGTAGATTAAAAAATCCTCTTTTTTAAATTTTGAGATGCATAATGCATTATTGTTAACTATATACACCCTACTGAGCCATAGAACATTAGAAATATTTGTCCTACCAAATGGTAACATTTTGCCCCTTGACTAATCTCTTCTCCTCTCCACTTCTCACTGTTCTCCCCAGACCCTGGTCCTCACCATTCTACTCTCAACTTCTATGAGATCAATTCTTTTTGGAGTTCACATCTGATTGAGATCATGTGATATTTGCCTTTGAAACATAAAATCTGCTGTTTACAACACCATTTATGGTGAGAGAAATATATCAGGCACAAAAAGACAAAAACTGATTACTCTTTGGTGGCATATTTAGAACCCTATAGACAGGAAGCTTTGTTATTCACCTGTTTTTCATTTCTTTCTTGGCCAGAACTGAGAAAAAATTAGAAGGAAAATTCATTTTTTATAGCTCAATTATGTTCATTGCTTAAACAACATCCATTATTTTTAGCCACAGGATTTTAGAACACTGTTGCAGTTGTTAAGATTAGCACACTTAAAAATATTAACCCCTACACAAAACCACAGTGTGGAAAAGTATACAGCATTCTTCACATTTCAATGTTACTCATTAAACACTTATTGTTTTAAAAATATGATGAAAGCATTTATACCCAAGTCAGAGGGGGGCTTTGCAATCTCTAATGTATACTGATGGATACTCTTCAATGTATAAAGGTGGATATTTTAAAATTAATAAAAAGCACTCCTATCGTAAGTAGATTTGCACAAACCATTTGCACCCTTAAAGCATTCAGAGCATCAAATTACCATTAACCCAGAAGGTCCCTTATCCTCCCTCTGTCCACTATTTTGTTTCCCTGGGGGATAATACTGACCTGATTTCAACCTTATATATTAATTTAGCAAGTGTTTAAAATCTACATGTGTAGTCATACAGTATCAACTTATTTCATAGCTGGCTTATTTTGTTCAACACAATGACTTTGGGATTAATCTGTATTTTTGTGATTAATTGTAGATTGTTCATTCTCAATAATGAACACTGTAGAGCATTTCATTGTGAGAATTTATGTCAATTTACTTAACCATTCTGCCAGAATAAGCATTGAGATAATTGGCAGTTTGGGACTCTTAAAAATAATGCTATAAATATCTAATAAATGTGTTTTATGAAAATAGGTACTGTAGGTAAATTACTGTTGAGTATCTCTAGGAATAGAACTTCTGAACCATAGGGTAAACAGATGTGAGGCTTTAGTAAATACTGCCAAGCCATAAATTAAATCACTTTACATTCACAGGAAAAGTGTAGGAGAGTTAAGTTGGCTACACACCCTCACTGATACTTGATATTTTTTCTAATTTTTATTACTTATTTTATTCTTTTAAAAGCTGATACATAACATATTTATGGGGTGAAGTATATATAGTTCAATACATGTACACACTGAATAATGATCAAATCAAGAGAGTAAGCATATCCGATTTTTAACATAATTTCTATGTATTAGAAGACATCCTATTCTTCTTTTATAGTTATTTTCCCAAATATATCATATATTATGAAAAGTTAATTTCTGTTTGACTATAAATTATTACGATTTCTAAACTTGTTTGGAATTCCTGCCCATGCCTTGAACTCACCCATGCCTGAATTTCTCTGACCAGATAACAACCTTAATGGAACCTCATAAATCCTGGCTCCCCCTGACCAGAAACAACCCTCTCTGAAACCTCAGCAGTGCCTCATAAATTCTAATATTGAGAGCTGAATTTACTCCCTACCTTCAAATATCATGCCATGTACATAATTAACCTGTTATCTGCCTTTGTATTATGCTTGTCAAAATCCTGTTATCTGTAAGTTCTCAAGACACTCCCCTTTGCAACTTTTTGTGCTATAAAACTGTGTTCCTGGAAAGCTGGGGTACTGATTTCTAGCCCGGGATTTTAGGTGAGATGGTTGCTGGCCAGCCTTTGTGTACACAAATACAAGCTTGCTTTAATTTGATTTAAAATAAAAGTTAGTAGTCTTTTCTTTTTGTCAGGGTTCAAAAACAATAACAACAACAACAAAAAAGGAAACATGAAGAAAGAGACTGTACTGCTAATTTCTGCTGGTTATAGAGAAATAACAACTATTGCTGATTTATAAAACCATCCTACTCTACTCAATCTTTGTTTTTAAATACTTAATACCAAATTGAAAAGAAAAAATACTTCTTCTAGGTGGAAGTTTGGATTTTTGCCTTTCTACTAAGTTAATGCTTGGTATTAAAACTTTTGCTAAAATAAGTTTCTACAAAGGAGGAAAAGCATACCCATCACTTGGTTTCTGGGACAAAGCCAGGTGCCTGGGTTCCAGACTGCATGGACACTGTATCTTTTGGAGTACCTATTCCATAAGGCAGGGCTGTAGGAGGTTCAAAGTGGTGGCACATTTCTTTTTATCCTTGTGTTAGGAGTGCAGTACCTCAAAGAAGGTTCATTTTTCTTTCATAGAGATATTCATACCTCAGAAAGAAAAAAAATCTAAAATGTGAACTTAAAGCTGACTAATGCTGTGACTATGTTTGCTACAAACTGAAATATACTAAATTTCACTCTTGGAACTTGTGCTGTAAAGAAACCTAGGTAGCACTTGATTTACCACCATGTACAATCTTATGAAGGCAATTGTATAATGCAATAGCCCAGCCAATATACTTTTGTGAGGAGTAGGGGAAAATGAAGGGAAAAAAAAGAATCATCAAAGTGAATTCTCTTTTGTGACATTGGAAGTTATTCTTTGATGAACTATATTATTGTAATACCTTCCTGAGGCCTTTTAGGCTCTAGTCTCAGATTTCAAGTCTTGGTGAAATTTGAAAACTGCTTTTCTTAGACGATAGAAACTGGTAGTGGTAGAGAGTTAATAGATGTAATTTCTTACCTAATTCTCAGGAGGAAGGACATTAAGGAATTGTATTTAAAAGCAGCACCCTCTATTCACTTTTGTCCTCAGGATATCTTTGGGTCTAAATACAATACAGATACAGATACAGATACAATACAATACAGATATTGTATTGCAAGTGTGCAATTTGAAAACTTAGAGAATTAGAAATGAATTGCAAATGGCAGGTAATTTCCAAAGGTTGATGCAAACTGATGCAACTGATGGTTGATGGTGAATACCAAGGGTTCTTATTGAACTTACTCCTGATGCAACAGCAATTTCAATTTCCTCCCAGTGACTTAATTGTTATATTGCTCCATAGTATCCAATATGTGCATTAGGAGAACTGCTAGAAAGAGCAAGAATACATATAGAAAGCTTCACAATCATGATCAAACTTGATTCTCAACTCTGACATTGGATCAAAATGTTGCCATCCCTTACTGAGGCCATTAGTCCAGGTCTCAGATTTGAAATCTATGTGCAATTTGTTAACTGCCTTTGGTATTATATGGGAAAATCGTAGTGGTAGGGAGTTAGGAGATGCAATTTATTTCTTAATGCTCAAGAGAGCATTAAAGTGTACTGTTTCACAGTAGCAAAACTTTACATTTGACTCAAGGTATCTGCACACATACAGACAAGTATGTACATTTTGAAAACTCCTTATAGCAGTAAGAGAGAATTGCAAGTGGCAGATAGTTTGCAAAGAATGATGCAAACTTAATTCTCAAATGTTTTTTACCTTTAATTACTGCTGCAACAGCAGTTTCATTTTCTTCCCATGGGTTTAATAGGTTCTATGCTCCACAGCAAACAATATCTGCATAAGGAAAACTGCTAGAATGAGCAGGAGTGAAACAGTACATGTAAGGAGTTTCAAAATGCATGATAAAAATTAATGTTCAACTCTGGCTTTGGGAGTTCTTTCTTAATGAATTACAGTATTGCCATAGCTCACTGTGGTCTTTTAGAACCTCTTCTCATATTTGAAGTATATGTGTAATTTGTAAGTTGCTTTATGTGGGAGATGAAAAACATTAGTTGTAGGAAGTTAGTAGATACAATTTTTTTAATCTAATACACAAAGGGGCATTAAGGAATAATATTTCACAGTAACAGCCTGCCACTTGCAGTTTACTCCTATTCCTATTAGGTATTTTCAAAATGCAGGTGTTCAGATACATTGAGAAAAGCTTGAAGATGCTTTGGAAATGCAGGTGAACTCAGGACTGACTTAAACTACTTTTCTCTTAATACCCCCTTGTGCATTATGTAAGAAATTAAATTGGATTATTCTCTACCATTACCAATTCCCATCTTCTATGAAGAGAAATGTACAGATTGCACCTAGACTTCAAATCTGAGACCTGGGGCTATAGAGAGGTATGGCATATTGTAGTTCATCAAGGATTGACTCCTAATGCCAGAATTGAGAATTCGGTTTGATCACACATTGTGCTGCTTTCTACAGTAACATTTTACTCTCGCTCATTCTACCAGTTTTTAATGTGGATACTCAGTGCTGTGGAGCAATGTACTTATTAAACCCCTGGTGAGAAAGATAAATCTGCTATAGGAAAAGTAATGAATTCAGTAAGTCCCCTTTGGGAATTCAGTTGTTTTGGCATGGGGAAACTGCCTTTTAATTGTGATTCATTCCTACCTGTATGAGGCATTTTCAAAATGCACATATTCAGGTGTATAGAATACAGTTCTGAGTGACTCTGAATGCCAGAACTGAAAATTCAGTGTGATGCTGCATTGTGAAGCTTTCTACATGTACCATTTCCCACTTGCTCATTCTAGTTTTTCCAAATCTGGATATTAGATCTGTTGAGCACTTTAACTAGGAATCCCCTGGGAAGAAAGTAAAGCCTGTCTTGCTGCAGCAGTCCATTCAGTAGGACCCATTTGTGAATTAAGTTTGAACCTGCTTCTAAAATCTTCCTGCCACTTTCATTTCACTCTTATTCCTATAAGCTGTTTTCACAATGCACATGTTTGGCTGTATTTTTCTCAGGTCTTATGGTATTCTTAAGATAAATGTAAAGGTCTTTTTGTTTAATTTTGTTTGTTTATTTGCCATGAAAGATAATTTCTTAATCCTACTTGAGTGTCATGACAGTAATTATCTCTCCAAACTCCCTCTAAGTACACTCTTGTGTCTTCTATAAAAACGGATCACAAATTGCTCATAGCTTCAAATCTGAGTCCTGTGCCTAATGGGCCACAGATATTATTGGAAACATTAAACTTAAAACAAGGGTTGACTTCAAATGTCAGAATTAAGAATTCAGTTTGATTCTTCATTGTGAGATTTTCTCTACTTCCCACTTCCCTCCTGATTTTTCTAGCTCTTTTCTAAAGGCAGATACAAGGCCCTGTTGAGCAGTGTAATTAGTGAAGCCAGTGTGGTAGCAAGAGTCAATTCTGCAAGACTCTTTCATGGTTTCATTTGAATTGGCTTCTGGAAGATACATGACACATTTATTTCACTCCTGTTTTCATAACCTATTTTCAAAATGCAGATATTTAGCTGTATTGAGTTCAGGATTTTTGCAGTATTGTTATGGTTTACATTTTGGTATCCTCCAAAAGATCACTATGAGAAAAAGCCTGAGAGTTTAGAGGTGAAATGATTGGATTATTACAACCTTAACCTGTTCCATACATTAATCTCTTGATGGGTATTTACTGAAAGGTAACAGCAGGCAGATGGTGTGTGGTTAAAATAGGTGGGTCCCTGGGGGCATGCATTTAGGTTATATATTTTGTCCACATTGAGAAGAGTTCTCTCTTTGCTTCCTGGTGACCATGTCCTGATGTGCTCTCCTTCACCACATACCTCCAACATGGTATTCTGCTTCACCTTGAACCTCCAGGAATGGAGCCAGCTCTCTTTGAACTGTGACTTCTGAAACTGAGTCACCAGGTAAACTTTTCCATCTAAAACTGTTCTTGTCAGGTCTTTTAATCACGGCAGAAACCAAAAGCTGACTAAAAAAAGTGCACTTAGGATGAATGTGCATGATGTAGGGTGTTGAAAGACAATTCCTTAATGCCCCCTTGAGTTTATGAAGAAATTTCATCTGAAGACTCCCTCCAAATAAAGTTCCCTGGCTTCTATAAAAAGCAGTTTACAAATTGCACATAGGCATCAAATCTGAGTCCTGGACCTAAAGGGTCCCAGAGATGTATGGGAATATTGGGCTGACTCCAAATGTCAAAATTAAGAATTTGGTTTGATTCAGTATGGAGAAGCTTTCTATGTAACATTTCCCTCCGGCTCATTCTAGCTTTTCCAAATGCAGATATTGGGCCTGGTTGGGCCTGATTGACTACAAAGCCCCTGGGAAGAAACTGAAGCCTGTGCTGCAGCAGAATTCAATTCAAGTAGGACTAATTTGTGAATTCTGTTTGAATCTGGAAGCTAATTAATACTTTCATTTCACTCTTGTTCCTATAAGCCACTCTAAAACTGCACATATCCAGGGGTAATGAGGTCAGAATTTAAGGTGCCCTTAGGAAAAATTTGAAGGTTGTGCTCCCATGAAAGAGATTTTATTTATTCCCATTTGAGCAGCTCATAAGAAATTATCTCTGTATCCTCCCTCTATGGATAGTTTCCTGTCTCTTATGAAAAGCTTTTAGAAATTTCAATACCTGGATCTCTTGAGAAAAGATGAGGGAGCCTGGAAACCAAGACTCTGCTCTTAAAGGGAAAAGATGACTGAGCCCTAGGTAGGTTCAGGAAGTAGGAACACAAATCCACCTCACCATTCATTAAGAACAAGCTCTAGGCCAGAGGAGAGTGGTGTGTTACAGGTATCTCAAGGATGTACTTGTCAGGTGCTGTCGGGAGCCATTCTCACACGTGACTGGGTGACTCCCGGTTAGGGTCTGAGGTGCTCTGGCTGTGTCGGAGCTTTCCCGGCCCTCTCCTGTTGAGAGAACCTGTCCGTGTGGGGGTGTAACTGACCACTGACCCCGGAGGCCCAATCACTGACCCTGACCTTGGAGTGCGGCCCCCCTTCAACCTTCATTGGATGGAATTATCCCCTGAATTTCTTGTTCCCCAATAAAAGGCTACTCCCTGGCGTGCTCTCTCTCTTTCTCTCTCTCTCTCTCTCCTGCTAGCCCTGAGTAAGCCTTGCTGCCCTGCCGGGTGGTTAGAGGTGGGAACCAGAGAGGGGAGCCGTCTCAGACCTGGTCATAGAAAAAGGTAACTGAGTCTGTGTGTTTATTTCGATCTCACTAGCTAACTTTTATGCCAAGAACCTCATTAATGAAACCATTGCACTGGCCGCATGGTGGAAGGTGCCTTGACCCCAGTTCAGGTGGAGTAATCCCTGAAACCCCTCAGGAGATTTTGTGTGAGGCCTGTCAACTTTTGACCCTTCCAGTTCTTCTTTCCAGTGGAGAGCCATCTAGGGAAGGTCTGAATTCTGTAAAATTTGCACAAGCTGGAGTCCCTGAGCAACAAAGGCATTAGCTGGGACAGGATAGGCATCTGTGTAAGTCAGGCAAATTAGACAAGTCTTGGGTTGGCTAGTCTGGGCTTTTCTGGAATAGCAAAAACATGGCAAGGCGAAGGAGGGCAAGGGAAGACAAGGCAATGGATGACTGGGCTTGTTTTGATTGGGTGTAACTAGTCTTGACTTGGCTTTTACTTGAGTCACACCATGACCAGGCAATGAAAAACAAGGCAAAGCAAGACAAGGCAAAAGAATATTTGGCTGGGCTGGGCTGGGTTGGGCTAAACTGGACATAGCTTAGCTTCTCCAGAGACATATGATGACAAGGCAATGAAAAGCAAGACAATAAAAATCAAGATAAGTCAGGACTAGCAAGGCTTGAATCCTTCTCATTACCCATGCCATGTTGACATAAAATAAGTTAAATAAAGGCAATTCTTGATTTCTCATTGATACCAAAACCATAGAAAAGCAAGGAAAGGCCTTCCCTCTATAGCCAAACCGTGGCAAGACACATCAAGGCTAGACTAGTCAAGTCAAAGCTAGAAAGTATTGGCTTACCTCCAATATCCAAGCAATGGCAAAACAAGGAAATGAAAGGGAAGTCAAGGCAAGGCATTTCAAATAAAGGCAAAGCAAACTTAGCTTTGATTTGATAGCCAAGGCGAGGCAAAGCAAGTCAAGGCTTGACTTGGCATAGCTTTACTGTACTTGTCTTCTTTATAGTAAAATAAAGTATAGCCAAGCAAAGCCATGGAAAGGTACAACTAGGCAAGGTAAGGCAAGGCATGCCTTGACTTGCTAGAATTAGCTTGGCTTCTCTTCACATCAGGCCATAGAAAGGCAAGAGGAGACAAGGCACAGCAAGTTGGTTTGATCTAAATTGGATTATAAATACCCAAAATATGAAAAGGCAAGACAAATTAAGGGAGTCAAGAGAAGACTTTGCTGTGATTGCCTTGACTTGGCTAATCACTAATAGCCAAGGCATGGAAAGGCAATGTAATGCAAGGCAAAGCAAAGCTTGGCCTGGTTTGGCTTCCTCTCAATAGCCATGTCATGGTAAAGTATGACAACCCAAGGCAAAGCAAGGTAAGATAAAGTCTGGCTTCCACTTGATAGTCAGGACATAGCAAGGCAAGACAACATAAGTCAAAGGATCGCAAGGTACTGCTTGCCTTCTGCTCAATACATCACATCCAGGCACCACAACATAAGCAAGGCAAGTCTTGGAGTGGCACATTTTCATTCCTTATGGTATGTTTATATCTGGTCAGGCAAGGCAAAGAAGACCTGAAGGCATGTCTTGAAATGGCTTGACCTGGCTTTTTCTCAATAGGCAATCCATGTCAAGGCAAGGCAATAAAAGGCATGGCTCAGCTAGACTTTCTTGGTTTCTCCTAAATAGCCAAAGAAAGGCAAGGCCAGGCAGACAAGCAAGAGAGAGAAAGAAAAACATGGCTCAGCCTAGTTTCTCCTAGAAGCCAAGCCATGGGAGTCAAGACAAGGCAAGGTAAGACAAAACTGGCCTTCTCCTTGATAGCCAAACCATAACGAAGTTAGGTGAGGCATAGCAAAGCAAAGGTAGTAAAGGCCATTCTTGGATTCGTCTTGAGAGCCAAGGCATAGCAATGCAAGCCAAGACAAGGCACAGAAAGAGCATGTTTTGCTTCCTTTGTATATTCAAATAATGGAAATTCAAGGCAAGTACCTACAAGAATGAGCCAGGTCTAGCTTCCAGCAATAGCCAAGCCATGATGTGGTAAGGCTAAACAAGACAAAGTTTGGATTGGATTGGCTTAGATTGTCCTGGCTTATCAATATGCAAGCAAGCAAAGCTGCCTTGACTTCCTTGCCTTTCCCCAATAGGTAAACTATGGAAATCAGGGGAAACCAGATACACAATGCATTCCCACTATGCTCAACCTATGGAAAGGCAAGGCAAGTTATTGCAAAGCCACAGAAAACAAGGCAATACTTGGTTTCCCCTTGATAGTCAAAACATGTAAAGGAATGGTTTGGCTTCCTCTCAACAGCCAAGCAATGCATTCGAAGTGAAGACAAGCCATAGTAACTGGCCTTTTCCTCTATAGCCAAGAATTGTGAGACAAAGCAAAGTAAGGCAAAACAACTCAAGCCTCATTCTATAGTCAGTCCTTGGCAAGACAAGGCAACAAAAGGCAAGGATAGTCAAGGCTTGGTTTTCCCTTTATGACCAAATCATATTAATAAAGACAAGGCAAGGAATGGCAATGCCAAGCATTGCTAAGTATGAGGGAAGGAGTTTGGAAAGTTTACAGATACAAGAAGGAAAAGTTTAGATTGTTTTAAGCAGAGTTTAATGGGTAATTCTGGAGGAAACTCAGAAGACCAGAATGTCAAAAGACAGTGGACACTAAAGACAGTGGACTCTATTAGAAATTGGACTAGAGGCCATTTGTGTTACATTCTGGTAAAGAAGTTGTCTTCATTTTGCCAATATCCCCAAACTTTCTGAGGCTGAATGGACTAATTTATCTGAGGTAGAAATTTCAAGATAGCATAGAATTCAGAGTATATCATGGATATTTCTAGCAGTATTTGGTCAAGTTTTCTGTGATAATAAGCTGAAAGCAGAGAAAAAGAATTAAAAACCTAGAAGTTTGGTAAAAAGTGACTAAAATTGGGGTTAAGGAAAGTATGGCAAAGAGATTACAACAATCACCTTCCCCAGAAACAATAGGAAAGATGACTTGACAACATCCCAGGAAATATCAAAACCACACTCATCTCAGGATCAAGGGTGTAAAAATAAAATGTTCTTTGAGAATACACCAGTTGGGCACTCTCCCTGCATAGAGAATTCTTGGAATTTGTTTCACCATGATCAGTTAGCTGGGCACTCAGAGATTGCTACAGCTGCGATCCCCAGGAGGCTTTGCTTGACATGGTTTTAGATCTTGGCATCAATCACAAGATGTTGATTCTGCAGGATTGCATGATTTTGGAGTTAGGGTGTCTTGGAGGGTCCCACTGCATATTGTATTCACATTGTTTCAAAAGAAGGCCTAAGAGAGCAGGCAAAGTGTAGCAGGGTCAGAGTCTCTGTGGACTGCCTCTCAGAGAGTGATGAGCAAAAAAAAAAAAAAAATGAGCAGAAACCCAAAGCTTCAGATTAAGAGATGCCAGTCACATGGGATTTCTGCCACAGAAAGTTGTAGGAATTGAGAAGAGGTCAGGTAGGCTGCAATCAGAAGTCCCTGGGAGGAGGAGAAATGTTTCTCTCAGGTGATTACCTTGGCTTGATCTCAGGTTATGATGCATTTTTGAGGGTTCTTATGACCCAATTTTAGGGCATTAGTGCATTGTAATAATTCTCCCTGGCCGCATTTATGAGATTTATTGATCAGCTCTCAGGAGTCAAGGGCTGAAAAACAAATGGCCCTTGTTGCACTGCTAGAGAAGCAGGACAGGGTAAAGTAAATATTTTTCCACAGAAATAGTAGACACACAGGATGTAAGTGTGCCAGTTTTAGGCAGACTGAAACCATTCCTTCTAGAAGATGGTAAAGAAAATACCTATTATTAGAATAATTATTTTTATTATGTTATTTTACTCTGACTTCTTTTTAGTACATTGTATACATAATAGTAGGGATTCATCCTGACATTCATAAATGTGTATAACACAGTTTTTGCCATTGAAATTTCCATATTATGCCCTTTTTTTCTTCCCTACTCCCTCCCCTAATCTCCTTTCTCTACTCTAGTGGTCTTCATTCAATTTATTCATTTTTTAATTGATACATTTTAGCTATATATAAAATTACAATCCATTGTGCTATATTCAGACATTCACTTTGTATTATTCTTTGACTTATAAACAATAATCAGTTATTTCTTATAGTTCTGAAGGATGGGGAGATCAAGATCCAGTTTCTGTCATTTGCATTGCCTGTCTTAGGCCTGTTCTTTGTAGTCAGTGCCTTCTCTCTTCATCCTGGTGGTGGAAGGGGATAGCTAGCTCTTCAGGGTTTCTTTCTCTTTTCCAATTGACACATGATAATTGTCTACATCTATGGGGTACACTGTGATATTTCAGTCTATGAATATAATTTGCAGTGACCTACTCAGGATAATCAATATCCTTCTCAAACATTTATCATTTCTTTGTGTTTAAAACATTTATACTCCTGTGTCCTCCTTTTTCACAAAATAAATAATAATTTTTTGTTAATAATAGTCACCCTAATATACTATAGAACACTAGACCTGATTCCTTCTATATACATAAATGTATGTATACACACACACACACACACACACACACACACACACATATATATATATATATATATATATATATATATAAACACACATACATACACACATTGTCTTTTTAGTTATACATGATGGTAGAGTCTCTTTTGACACAGTTATTCAAAGATGGAGTTATTCTTTGTAAATAGTATCCCAGTTTTGTGCATGTACACAATGTTGAGATTTTACTGTGGTGGATTTATATATGTACATAAGAAACTTATGTCAGATTTATTCCACTGTCTTTCCTATTTGTATCCCCATCTTTCCCCTTCAATATTCATTGTCTAATCCACTGAACCTCTATCTCCTCCTCTTCTGTGTATTAGCATCCACATATCAGAGAGACCATTCAACCTTTGCTTTTGAGAGATTGACTTATTTCACTTAGCATGATATTCTCTAGATCCTTTCATTTGACAGTAAAAGTCATAAATTATTCTTCTTTATGGCTGAGTAATAAATCTTTTTTGAGGTGGTGTGCATAGCTCAGCTCCAGGCTCTGAATGGATCGTGAAATGCACATTCATGGAAACCTACATGATTTTTGATGCCCCAGAAAGCCTCACTCATGAGGGCACCACTGGCCTAACCTTTGGGAATAGGAGTTACACTCCCCTGGACAGGCTTACGACAGTTTGATTATTCTCAGCTGGGGTTCTAGGAGATAAATGAAGAGACTTGTCTGACTCACACCATTAGGAGAAGAATCTGGAGATACTCAGGATTCAGTGTTCCAATGGTAGGCAACTTGACTCAATTTGTGGTAGAAAGAGCTGTAAAGAAATTCCTGGAAATAGGAGAAACATTTGAACAAACATGGGGGCATGTCTAGGCCAAAAGTTGGAGGCAGGATACATAGTGCACATGCTTAGACTCCTGATCCCAGAATGGGATCCCAGTCACATTCCTGAGGTTTCTTTTGGCCCAAATGTAAATATTGCAATAACCTCTTCTTCAACAGAGTTAGAAGGGGAGAGTTTGGTCACATGTAGGGAGCCAGCAGACACATGTAGGGACTTGCCTGTGATAACCCTACATGCAGCTTAGAAAAAAAATGAGATAAAGGATTCCCTTAAAAGTAGAAAAAAAATTGAGAATGCAAACTTGCCTTTTTCAGGCCATCTGAATACCTTTCTTGCAGGAATAATGAGAAATAATTTCCAAGAATCAGGATAAAATGTTCTCCAGAGAAATGGGTGTTGCTTGGCCTCATGTTGGTGGCAGCATGTGATGCATGCAGACCTGGATCCCTGAAACTAAGATTTGGCCCCAGAAAGCCACATTCCTGAGGGTTCCTTGGTCCCAAACTTGGCTCAGTGAAATACTCCTCCCATAGCCCTACTTAGGAAGTGACGAATTGATTGCAAGTGGGATCCAGGTGCTAGATAAAAAGAAAATTCAGGGTAAATAGAAGTCAAGGTTTTTCTAAAGAAATAGGGTACACTAATGCTGTAAGACTGCCAGTCTCTGATAGTCTGAGGTGACTTCTGGCATAAGAGTGAGGAAGTAATTCCTAGGCAGAGAACAACACTTTCTCTCAGGGGAAAGTCTTGGCTTGACTACAGATTATGAATGGGCTGTGATGTGCTCATGTATGAAAACCTGCAAAGTCTGATGTCTTATAAAGCCATGTTTATGAGGAGTTCTGTGGATTCTTCTGGCACATCTTTTGGACTTGTGAATTACCTTCTCTTCTCCTAGCCAGTTTTATAAGGAGATCTAGTATTCATAGCTGAATATCCAAGGACTGGATGAAGAACCTTACTGCATTCCAACTAGTAGGAGAAGCAGAAAGAGTGGAAGTAAAATTTTTGTCACAGAAGCAGGTGATACACAGTCTCCAACTGAGCCAGCTGCAGGCAACCTGAGGCCATTTATGGGATGAAGAGGGATAAAGAAATTCCTGGAAAAATAAGAAATATTTATATTAGTGAGGGTGCTTGGATAGGCCAAATATTTGTGGTGACATGTAAAAGTTGCATGCAGGGAGATCTGTTCCTACTAGGACCAAATTACAAAGGCACATTCCTGTAGGTTCTTATGGCCCAAACATGAACATTATAGCTACGCTTCCCTTGACAAGACTTAGAAGATTGGTCACATGTGGGTATACTTTACCTGTGATAACTTTAGGATCAGTTCTCTAAAGTTGAGATAAATTTTCTTTTAACGTAGGTGAATCAGGATAAAAACTTGCCTTTTACACACAACCTGAGGATATTATTGTTAGAAAAACAGAGGAAGAATGTCCTAAAAGAAGTGTAGGTTCTCCTGGTTATCAGATGTCATTGGTCCCAAGTTTGGGTCTGGATGTGAAGTTCATATGGATGGATAAGTGCACCCAGGATGAGGACTTGGAAAGTCTCATCACTCAGGGTTCTTCTGGCCTATGATTGGCTAGGTTCTTCTGGCCTATGATTGGCTAAGTCCCCCCCCCCCCTGAGGACTTCAGAGCTGTATTGGTCATAGATGGGAGCCAGGGGATGGACTGAGAAATTTGCTCTGCCTTAATTACTATTAGAAGGATGATAAGCTAAATAGAATGTTTCCCACAGAAATTGAGGACAGCTGGGATTTAAGGTTTCTGGTTTCAGGCATTCTGAAACCATTCATGGCAGAATAGAGAGCAGGAAATTCGGGGTGGGAGAGGGAATTGTTTCTCTGAGGAAGTGTCCTTGACTTGGCCCCAGGTCGGGCTGGGAACCGTGTAAGAGTGCAAACCAGCACCCAGTCTGGGGCCCCAGAAAGACATTCCTGAGTGTTCTCTTGGCCCAGTATTGGCACATTGGATTAATAATGCTACACTGGACAAACTTAAAAGGAATTTGAGTAGGCACAGTTGGGGAACCATATGCTAGATGAAGAGATGCTGTCTTGAGCAAGTTCCTGGGAAAATCAGGTTAAGCTGAAGTACACTTTTTTCCATAGGAATTGGTGATGACCAGGATGTAACAGCACCAGTGTCGGGACATATTAGACAATTGCTGTCAGAATAAAGAGGAATGAATTCTTGGAAGGAGCAGAAGAGTTTCTCTGAAGTTGTAAACTTGGCTTGGCTGCAGGCTATTGGCCGGCGGTGATGTGTCCTTGTGTGGAAACTTGCATCCATACTGCTGCCCCAGAATCACATTTATTAAGGTCCTTTGGGCCCTAACTTGGGGCATTAAATTACCTAGCCAATCTAGGGAAGTACAAAGAGACTGGCGCGTCTTGAGCTGCTCAGGGGCTGTACGAAGAGATTGGTGCCTCTTGAACTGCTAGTTCCAAGACACAGCACAACAAAAAGAATAAAGCCTAGACTGCACGCTAAGATCTGGAAGCATAGAATTCAGAGTAACAGTGAGCCAGGCTTGGTTCTATCATCGGCAGAAGATCAGGGTTGATGCTTATGACAAAGTGTGGCATCACCTATCACCCTCAGTATCTTTGCTGGTCTCTGCCTTAGCCAAGGCCACTACAAGGAGCAGAAAAGTGTCTAAAGATGCACTTGAATGCAAGGTAGCTTTAGTGAACTGTTGCAGCTTTCCTGCAGAACCTGAACTGTGGGAGCTCCACCTCCCAGGTAAGATCATGCAACAACAACATCATAGGCACCACACCCACCTGGGATTAGGGGGGCCTGAAAATTTCCACTGTTATACCTTCCCTTCCCTTCACACCTGTGCTTAAAAGGAGGGTTGGATTCCTAGGTTTCTGACAAGACCCTCGTCCTCCCACATTGACTGGAAATTGTCTCCTCAGATCTGCCAAGAATATTTCCCCTGAGCCATGTGGCATTGTGTGTGCATGCAATGCCCTGTGACCTGTTAAAACTGTGAGGTGTTTAGGACTTCCTGACTTCCCCTAGGCTGTGCCTGTCTGGCAAGTTGCTTTACCACAGGACTTCTCAGCAGGTCAGACCTATGTCTAGGGCAAGGGGTGGAAATATTTCTTCATTTGTACCTTCCATTACACCCTCTTGGAGTTCTACCTGGTTATATTGTGCATGTATAAATCATGATCAAAGTGAAGTTGATGCAGATATACTAATGTGCTTCTTTCCACCAATCAGAACTGATATTCTGACTCTTATACCCATGGCCCATTTTTAGTAATACCAATAGCTTCCTCCATGTACATTCATGACAAGCATTTGTTGTTTCCTTCAAAGTTCAAAACTTATCTGACTCATTGGCACATGCATTTAATTCCAAGTGACTCAAGAGACAGAGGCAAGAGGATTCCAAGTTGAAGGCAAGTACCAGCAACTTAGTGAGATGGCCTCAAAACTAAAAATAAGCAAGGCCTGAAGATGTAACTATATTATAGAATGACTCTGCGTTCTTTTTCCAGAACTATAAAATAAATAAATAAGCGAATTAATTAAATTTAAAGGGTAAAAAATTTAAAAACTTATGAAAAGTTTAAGTGTTTGATTACATTAGACTACAAAACCCTGGTACCACCTACTAATGATTCTCTGCTTACTCTTTTCCCTAGAGTGCTCACTGGAGGCTAGGGGAGCACATATATGGAGACCTACAAGCCATTTTCAAACTACATATATTTGGCCACGATGAGCACTGACCCTGTGCTTTCAAATGAATAATGTAAACCTGGTAATGCTACAGGGAACGATTCCCAACACTCTGTCATCTTAGTAAGAACCTGCCTTTGGATCCCTCTGCCTCTTGTGATTCATTGCTTCTCATACAAGTTGTTTTCAAACTGCACATATTCAGTCAAACTATGTGGTTAACCTACTAAGCCAACACGAAGAATGTGAATCTGTTGCTGAAACAGGAAAAATCACAATGACCTCTCTGTGAATCAAAGTATCTGCCTTTGGGCTCTCCCAGCCAATACCCTTTCTTTGTGTGTGTTTGGGGTGATGGGGGTTACCAGAGATTGAATTTGGGGGCACCTGACCACTGAGCCACATCACCAGCCCTATTCTGTGTTTTTTTATTGGTTTTTCAAAATATTACAATGCTCTTGACATATCATATTTCATACATTTGATTCAAGTGGGTTATGAACTCCCATTTTTACCACGTGTACAGATTGCAGATTCACATTGGTTACACATCCACGTTTATACATACTTCCATACTACTGTCTGTTGTGTTCTGCTGCCTTTCCTATGCCCTTCCTATCCCCCCTCCGCTCCCCTCCCCTCCCATCACCTCTCTCTACCCCATCTACTGTAATTCATTTCTCTCTTTTTTCCCTTTCCCCTCACATCCTCTTATATGTAATTTTGTATAACAATGAGGGTCTCCTTCCATTTCCATGCAATTCCCCTTCTCTCTCCCATTGCCTTCCACCTCTCATCCCTGTTTAATGGTAATCTTCTTCTCATGCTCTTCCTCCCTGCTCTGTTTTGAGTTGCCCTCATATCAAAAAAGACATTCGGCATTTGTGTTTTAGGGATTGGCTAGCTTCACTTAGCATAATCTGCTCTAATGCCATCCATTTCCCTGCAAATGCCATGATTTTGTTATGTTTTAGTGCTGAGTAATGTTCCATTGTGTACAAATGCCACTTTTTTTTTTATCCATTCATCTATTGACAGGCATCTAGGTTGGTTCCACATTCTAGTTATTGTGAATTGTGCTGCTATGAACATTGATGTAGCTGTATCCCTATAGTATGCTCTTTTTAGGTCTGTTTGGAATAGTCCAAGAAGGGGAATAGCTGTGTCAAATGGTGGTTCCATTCCCAGCTTTCCAAGGAATCTCCATACTGCTTTCCAGATTGGCTGCACCAATTTGCAGTCCCACCAGCAATGTATAAGGGAACCCTTTCCCCCATATCCTCGCCAGCACTTGTTGTTGACTTCATAATGGCTGCCATTCTTACTAGAGTGAGATGGTATCTTAGAGTGGTTTTAATTTGCATTTCTCTGATTGGTAGAGATGGTGAGCATTTTTTAGTGTATTTGTTGATTAACTGTATATCCTTCTCTGAGAAGTGTCTGTTCAGGTCCTTGGCCCATTTGTTGATTGGGTTATTTGTTTTCTTGTTTAATTTTTTGAGTTCTTTGTATACTATCGATATTAGGGTTCTATCTGAAGTGGGAGGAGTAAAAATTTTTACTCTTATTCTGTATTTTATTTAGAGATAAGATTTCGCTGAGTTGCCTACAACTAGTCCTATGTGCTGCCAGGTTCAAGGGAGCGTTGGAACAAGGGTTTCCTCTGGCCTTTCCAACCTGTATGACCCCCTGCAAAATGGTCTCCATGCCAGAAATTCTCTGTGCCAGAAATTCTGCTGATTTGTTAGGCTCAGTTTAGAGCTCTTGGTTGGTGTCTGCTGAATTCATGTATTGGACTTAGCGCCAAACTCATGGATCTAAGTTCCCAATCCAGTTTGGTGCTACTGTTGCATGAAGATACCATGCTGGGCTTAGACAGACCCAGCTGACTTTCATGCATTTTAATGAGCCAAATAGCCTCTAGATTAGCTCAGTGCAGGCTTCCCCTCTGATCCTGGAATTTCCCATGTCAAGAATTCCCCAGCACTTTTTAATATTTTTTCTCCATTTTGTCTACTAATTTTCCTCACAATTTCCAGGAGCTCAGCTAAAATTGTCTTCTCATCTTTGTCTGATGTACTGTCAGTTTCCCAGTCTTCAAGCTTATCTGTCCACTATTGAGTATCAGTCAAGTGCTTTTGTTCACTCCCCTCAGAGAGAAATAGTTTTCTCACTGAGTTCAGAGTCATAGAGCTGTGAGAAAAGCCACTTTCCACTAATCCCAATGGAATATTGCTCAGCCATAAAGAAAAATAAAATTATAGCATTTGCTGGCAAATGGATGGAACTAGAGAATATCATGGTAAGCAAAATAAGCAATCCTCACTACCCCCGCCCCCCCCCCCACAAGAAAAGGCCCCATATTCTCTCTGTGGATACCACACAATAAGGAGCAGGGGGATGAAAAAATATAAGTTCAATTGATTAGACAAAGGGAAATAAAGTGAAGGGAGAATGGATGGGAATAGGAAAGACAATAGAATGGATCAGACACAACACTCCTATATTCATATATGAATATAAGACCAATGAATCTGTGTATCATGTCCAATTGCAAGAATGGGGTCCTAATTAGAATAAGTTATGCTTAATGTATGTACAATATTTCAAAATACAATCTACTGTCATGTATATCTAAAAGGAACAATTTTTTTTTAATGAAAATAAATAAATAAATGGAAGAACAGTAGTGCTGGACAACGGGACTAAGGGGACAGAAGAAAGCACGAAAAAAGAAACTACTGAGTATTGAAATGAAGAAAATTACGTGTATTTATGAAAATGTTAACCATGACCCCACCATTATTTATAACTGGAATGCACTAAAAAACAAAAACAGGTTCAGAATTTGTCATATTTTTTTAAATCATTGAAATTAAATAGTAGTACATTTAACAAAAAAAATCTAAATTTATTATAAGAACGTCAAATCTGTCAAATATGTATTCTATCTACAATAAATTATATAAATAAATTATTCATGACATATTTAAATAAAAAACAAACTGCACAAAATATAGAAAATATAATTAAGAAAAATTAAAAATAAGCCGCTGAACCGGAAGTCTCCTGTCAATCAACCGCCGCCCTCACCATTGCTGTCTCTGATTCTGCAGCTGCCAGCCTGAGATCACCTGGACGTCTTCTTTCTGGACTACCGCAGAAGTCACCGATCTTCCTGGAGGTCTCCTCTCTGGGCAAGGCCTCAGGTACCTCGAGGTGAATTCCTTTGCTACCTCCGAGGTAGCTGCTGCTGAACCTGAAGTCTCCTGTCAATCAACCGCCACTTGCGCCACTAACTCCATTGCTGCCTCTGATTCTGCTTCCCCCAACCTGAGATTGTATGGAGGTCTTCTTTCTGGATGCTACTGCCACAGAAGGAAACCACTGCCTTGGATGCAACTGAAGCCTACACTGCTGCTGACCTTGGAGATCACCTAGATACAATGCCCCCTCAGTTGCTATTGTAGCTACCGCTGCAACCACCACTACTGCTGACTCGCTGCCATCAACCACTACCACTACCGCTGCTACCATAGCCTAGAGGACTACTTCTAGGGTGACTTAAGGTTTGGTTGCATGTGACTGCACCCATTTGGGGACATCAGCCAGTGCAGAGACCTGGATGCCAGCCTTTGTCTGGGGACTCCCGCTGAACATGCAGGTCCAGTGTGGGGGTGCTAGAAGGTTTGGAGGAGTCTGGGGTCTTCCTGGTGAGAGTGCTGGTGGCCATTGTCTTGCTGCTGCTGCATCTCAGAGTTGCTCCTTTGCATGAGTGTATCCCTGGTGGTCTCTCAGCAAGTATGAGCAGCATTGAGATCTTGGGACTGCAGCGTGGCCAATCCTGAGGTATCTGAAGCTCAGATTGGTGGGATAGAGGCTGGGTTTGCAAGGGCTGATCTGGGTTTGGTGATCCCAAGAGATGTCAGAGATAGGGCTGAGAAACTGATGAACACTGACAGTTCGACTTTACAGCAAGATTTATTTTAATTTATTTTTTAATTCACTAATCTCTCTACCATATTTGGAACAGGTTGTTTTTTATGCATCAGTGTGTGAAGGACAATGATATACGAATGGTGTTTTGCATTTTTGTTGTATTCTTATGTCTTTATTTTTTTTCTCTTTGTATTCTTCCTTTATCTTTTCTGTTTTCTTGGACTTACTTTCTCCAACCAACAGTCAATCTCTGTCAGTTATTATTCCACACTTCCTGTGAATTTTTACTTTTAGCTTCTATCTTCCTCCCTCATGAATATCGCATACTACACTACCTCTGTTCTCTCATTCACCATTTTAAATCATAAATTGTTTTAGCAAATATTTTGTTTATACTATAGATAGTTATTGAACTAATTAATTTTTTTTGGTTCTATGTGAGAAAACAGTAGATGCCTTAGTGGGAGTTATTAGGTTTAAGGGAGTTATTAGGTTATAAGGTTAAGTTATTGTGTTCATTGGGTCCTATTGATATTGATCTTACCAGTAAAGGCAAAGCACTGGAAACCTTCAGGGACACCATAGGTCTACAGGGTAGAATTATCTTGACTTAGATCCATACTTTTAGGTAGGAAAGAACACTAACAACATGAAAAAACAAGGGAATAAGGCACCCCAAACAAACCAAGATGCTTCAACAACAGAAGCCACTGATAACACAGTAGAAGAAATGTCTAAGAAGGAGTTCAGACCGTATATGGTTAAACTGATATGTGAAGTATAGTATAAGGAGAGAAATCAAAGAAAAATATTGGATGTGAATTACCACTTCAATAAAGATTTAAAAAAATAAAAATCCTCAAAATGAAGGAATCAGTAAACCAAATTATAAATTCAATTAAAAGTATCACCAACAGATTAGATCACTTGGAAGATAGAACCACACACAATGAAGACAAAATATACAATCTTGAAAGTAGAGTTGAACATGTGGAAAAGATGGTAAGAAACCATGAACATAACATCCAAAAATTATGGTATAACATGAAAAGACCAAATTTAAGAGTTATCAGAATAGATAAAGGAGCAGAGATACAAACCAAAGGAATCCAAAATCTTTCAATGATATAATAGCAGAAAAATTTTCAAACCTAAAGAATGGAATGGAAAATCAAATACAAGAAGCTTACAGGATCCCAAAAGTACAAAATTACAGCAGACCCATACCAAGACACATTATAATGAAAATGACTAACACAGAGAATAAAGATAAAATCCCAAAGGCTTTGAGAAAAAAAGTCAAATTACATATAGGGAGGTAAAACAATTCACATCCAAACTGATTTCTCAGCCCAGATCCTCAAAGCTAGGAGGTCATGGAATAATATATTTCAAGCTCTGAAAGAAAATGGATGACAACCAAGAATTTTATATTTAGCAAAGTTTTCAAATTTGAAAACAAAATTAAAACATTCCATGATAAACAAAAATTAAAAGAATTCATAACTAGAAAGCCTACACTACATAGCATTCTCAACAAAATATTCCCTGAGGATAAAGTGGGGGGAAAAAGTGAAAACCAGCAAAGGGAAGATCTATAGTAAAGTGACATTCAACCAAATGAGAAACTAAAACAAATCAAAAATCAGAAATAAATCAAAATGACAGGGAATACAAATCATATCTCAATAATAACCTTTAATGTTAATAGCCTAAAGTCTTCAATCAAAAGACACAAATTGGCAGATTGGATTAAAATGTAAGATCCAACAATATGCTGTCTTCAAGAGACTCACCTCATGGGCAAAGACATCCACGGGCTGAAGGTGAAAGGATGGGAAAAAACTTACCACTCATATGGATTGCATAAACAAGTAGGTGTTTCCACTCTCATTTCAGATAAAGTAGATTCAAACCAAAGTTAATCAGAAGAGGAAAAGCAGGGACGTATGTATAAGCAGAATATAACAATTATAAATATTTATGCCCCAAACAATGGAGCATCCATGTACATCAAACAAACTATTCTCAATTTCAAGAGTCAAACAGACCAAAATACAATAATAATGGATGATTTTAACACACCTCTCTCACTACTGGACAGATCTTCCAAACAAAAACTAAAAGAAAATTTATAGAACTAAATAATACAATCAATAACATAGATTTAACAGACACATATAGAATATTTCATCCATCAATGAGCAAATATACTTTCTTCTCAGCAGCACATGGCTCCTTCTCTAAAACAGATCATATCTTATGCCACAAAGCAACTCTTAGTAAATACAAAGAAGCAGAGCTAATGCCCTGCATTCTAATAGACCACAATGGAAGGAAAATAGAAATAAATAATACAATTAAAAAAAATAGAAGCTACTGTAACAAATGGAGACTAAATAATACACAATTGAATGATTAGTGGATAGTAGAAGATATCAAGGATAAAATAAAAAAAAATCTTGGAGGTAAATGAGAGCACTGATACAACATATCAAAATCTCTGGGACACTATGAAGGTAGTACAAAGAGGAAAGTTTATTGCATTGAGTACATTCATTAAAAGAATAAAAAGCCAACAAATAAATGGCCTAACACTACATCTCAAAGCCTTAGAAAAAGAAGAACAAATCAATACCAAAAGCAGAAGACAGGAAATAATTAAAATCAGGGCTGAAATTAATGACATTGAAACAAACAACAACAACAACAAAAAAAAAAACAATTGAAAAAAATTGACAAAACAAAAAGTTGGTTCTTTGAAAAACTAAATAAAATAGATAAACCCCTGGCATGCTAATGAAGACAAAAAGAGAGAAAACTCAAATTACTAAAATACAAGATGAAGGAAATATCACAATGAACATGTCTGAAATCCAGAAAAAATTGGAAACTTCCAAATTTATACTCTAATACAATAGAAAGACATCGACAAATTTCTAGAGACATATGACCTACTCAAACTGAATTAGGAGGTCGTACATGATTTAAATAGATCAATTTCAAGTAATGAAATAGAAAATGCCATCAAAAGCCTACCAACCAAGAAAAGCCCAGGACCAGATGGATTCTCAGCCAAATTCTACAAGACTTTCAAAGAATTAATACCAATACTCCTCAAAGTATTCCATGAAATTTCCATGAAACAGAAAAGGAGGGAACCCTGCCAAACTCATTCTATGAGGCTAATATCACCCTGACACCAAAACCAGATAAAGAGCCATCAAGGAAAGAAAACTTCAGACCAAATATCCCTGAAGAATATATATGCAAAAAATTCTCAATAAAATCCTGGCAATTCGCATACAAAAACATATTAAAAAGATAGTGCACCATGATCATGTGGGATTCATCCCAGGGATGCAGGATTGGTTCAACAGATAAAAATATAAAAGTAATATATCATATTAATAGATGTAATAGAATTAAAATTAGTAGCCTTAAAAACAAGAATCATATAATCATCTCGACAGATGCAGAAAAAGCATTTGACAAAATCCAGCACACCTTCATGTTCAAAATACTAGAAAAACTAGGGATAGTAGGAACAAACCTCAACATTGTAAAAGCTATATATGCTAAACCCAAGGCCAGCATCATTCTAAATGGAGGAAATTAAAATCATTCCCACTACAAACTGGAACAAGACAAGGATGTCCTCTTTCACCACTTCTATTCAACATCATCCTTGAAACTCTAGCCAGAGCAATTAGACAAAATAAAGAAATTAAAGGGATAGAAATAGGTAAAGAAAAACTCAAACTATCACTATTTGCTGATGACATGATTCTATATCTAGAAGATCCAAAAAATATCACCAGAAAACTTCTAGAACTAATAAATGAATTCAGCAAAGTAGCAGGATATACAATAAACACTTATAAATCAAACATGTTCCTATACATCAGCAAAAATCCACTGAAAGAAAAATTAGGAAAATGACTCCGTTCCCAATAGCCTCAAAAAAAAAAAACTTAAGAATTAATATAACAAAAGAGGTGAAAGATCTCTACAGTGAAAACTATAGACCACTAAAGAAAGAAATTGAAGAAAACCTCAGAAGATAAAAAGATCTCCAATGCTCCTGGATAGGCCAAATTAATATTGTGAAAATGACCATACTACCAAAAGCACTATACAGATTTCAATTTCTATTGAAATACCAATGACATTCTTCATATAATTAGAAAAAACAATCATGAAATTTATTTGGAAAAATGAGACCCAGAATAGTTAAAGCTATCCTTAGAAGAAAAGTGAAGCAGGAGGCATCACAATACAAGATCATAAACTATACTACAGAGCTATAGTAATAAAAATGGTATGGCATTGGCACCAAAATAGACTTGTAGACCAATGGTACAAAATAGAGGACACAGAAACAAACCCACATAAATATGGTTATGTCATACTAGACAAAGGTGCCAAAAGCATTCACTGGAGAAAAGATAGCCTATTCAATAAGTGGTACTGGCAAAACTGGAAATTGGCACCTAGCAAAATGCAATTAAACCTCTATCTCTCACCCTATACAAAAATCAACTCAAGTGGATCAAAGACTTAGGCACTAGAAAAGAGGCCCTGTGCCCAAAGTGTCTAGAAATAGAAGAAAAAATAGGCCCTAATGTTCACCATGTCAGTATTGGATCTGACTTCCTTAACAAGATTCCTAAAGCATAAGAAGTAAAATCAAGAATAAATAAATGTGATGGATTCAAATTAAAAAGTTTTTTTCTCAGCAAAGGAAACAATAAGATGAGGTTTGAGCTTACAGATTGGGAGAAAATCTTTATCACATCCACCTCCGAAAAAAAGAAAAAAAAATAACACAACCAATAAATGGGCAAACAGACATTTCACAGAGGAAGAAATACAATTGATCAACAAATGTATAAAAAAATGTTCAACATCTTTAACAATTAAATAAATGCAAATCAAAACTATTCTAAGATTTCATCTCACTCCTGTCAGAATGGCAATCATCAAGAATACAAGCAACAATAAATGTTGGCAAGGATGTGGTGAAAAAGATACACTCATACATTGTAGGTAGGACTGCAAATTGGTGCAACCACTATGGAAAGCAGTATGGAGAGTCCTCAGAAAATTGGGACTAGAACCATCATTTGACTCAGCTATCCCACACTAATACCCAAAAGACTTAAAATCAGAATATAGTGACACAGCCACATCAATGTTTATAGAAGCTCAATTCACAATAGCTAGACTATGGAGCCAAACTAGGTGTCTCTCAATAGATGAATGGATAAAGAAAATGTGGTACACATAGTTCATGGACTATAACTCAGCTTTAAAGAAGAGAAAAAATATGGCATTTGCCAGAAAATGGTTGGAGTTGGAGAATATCATACTAAGCGAAATAAGCCAATCCCACAAAACCAAGGATCAAATGTCTTCTCTAATATACGAATACTAATTCCAAAATAAGGCAGGGGATAGTAGGCAAGAATAGCATTGCCTTAGACTAGGTAGAAGGAAGTGATGGGAGGGAAGGGAAGGGGATATAGGGCTAGGAAAGATAGTAGAATGAAACAGACATTATTATTGTATGTATACATGTGAATGCATGACCAATATGATTCTGCAACATTTACACTCAGAAAAATGAGAAATTATATCCCATCTATGTATGATATATCAAAGTGCATAATCAAAGTGAATTCTACTATCAGGTAAAACTAATTAAAACTAATACACAACACATTATTGTTGATAAAATAAAATAAAAATGATAGTATTAAAAAGTGAAACCAGGCAAGGTAAGCCATGCCTCTAATTCCAGAAATCCAGGACAGAATCAGGAAAAGCACAAGTTCCATGCCAGCCTCAGCAATTTACTGAGACCATGTCTCAAAATAAAAATAAAAATGTCTTGGGATGTATCTCATGGTAAAGTACCTTGGGTTCAATCCCCATTAATTAATAAATAAATTATTAATTATAAATAAATAAATATCAGCTTGAGAAGAATTTGTATGATGAACATAACTGCACCATTGTTTGGGGCATATATATTTATGATTGTTATGTCCTGTTGGTGTATGATTTCCTTGAGCAATATATAATGTTTATCTTTATCCCTTTTAATTAACTTTGGCTTGAAGTCTACTTTATTTGATATGAGGATAGAAACCCCTGCTTGCTTCTGCAGTCCATGTGAGTGGTATGATTTTTCCCAACCTTTCACCTTTGGTCTGTGTATGTCTTTTCCTATGAGTCTCCTGGAGGCAGAATATTGTTGAGTCTTGTTTTTTTAATCCAATCTGCTAGCCTATGTCTTTTGATTGGTAAGTTTAAGCCATTAATATTTAGGTTTATTATTGAGACCTGGTTTGTATTCCCAGCCACATTTGATTATTTTTGTTAGTTAACTTGACTTGATTTTCTTCTTTGATTAGTTTTTCCTTTAGGGTACTACTACCTCCCTCTGATGATTTTCATTGTTGTTTTTCACTTCCTATTCATGGAATATTTTTCCAAGGATGTTTTGCAGTGCCAGTTTTCTAGATATAAATTCTTTTAACTTTTATTTATCATGGAAGGTTTTTATTTCATTTTCAAGTCTAAAGCTTAATTTTGCTGGATACAAGATTCTCGTTTGGCACCCATTTTCTTTCAGAGCTTGATATATGTTGTACCAGGATCTTCTAGCTTTCAGGTTTTATGTTGAAAAATCTGCTGTTATCCTAATTGTTTTTCTCCTATATGTAATCTAATTTCTTTCTCTTGTGGCTTTTAAAATTCTCTCTTTGTTCTGTATATTGGGCGTTTTCATTATTATGTGCCGTGGTGTGGATCTGATGTGACTTTTTGTATTTGACACCCTGTAGGCTTCTTGAATTTGGATTTCCAATTCATTCTTTATGTTTGGAAAGTTTTCTGATATTATTTCATTGAATAGATTGTTCATTCCTTTGGTTTGGACCTCTATGCCTTCCTCTATCCCAATAACTCTTAAATTTGGTCTTTTTATGCTATCCCATATTTCTTGACTGTTCTGCTCATGGTTTCTTATCATTATCACTGTATGGCCTCTGTTCTTTTCAAGATTATATATTTTGCTTTCATTGTCTGATGTCCTATATTCCAAGTGGTCTATTCTGTTGGTGATACTTTAATTTGAGCTTTCAATTTGGTTTAGTATTTCTGGATTTTTTTTTTTTGTTGTTGTTGTTATTGTTGTTTGTTTGTTTCTTTTTAGAACCTCTATCTCCCTGTTGAGATGATCTTTTGCTTCCTGTGTTTGTTTATGTAGCTTTTTGTCAAAGTGATCTTTCACTGCCTGTATTTGCTCTCTTATATCTTCCTTGAGTTCACAGAACCTTATAACCATGTACATCCTGAACTCCTTATCTGTCATTTCTTCTGATATGGCTTCCAATGATTCTAATAATTTGGTGTCTTGATTTATTTGGGGCATTTTCTTTCTTTTTCTTTTCATGTTGCTCATGTGTCTTCCTTTTCATCTCTGTGGGTCTACAGTGTTATTGGTTTTACCCTACAGGTTTGTAGTGCTCTTTTAGGGTTCCAAGACCTTTCCTTTGTGGGGTTCTTTTCCTTTGTGGGGAAGGACAATGTTAACAGAACCCAATATCAACAATATGCCACCTGTGAACAACTTGTTGTTATTAAGACGTTTACAGTTTAGTCTCAATGTACAGAAATGTTGGATTCAATTATTATCTAAAATATAATCAGCAGTTTTGTAAAAAGGTTTACTGTTTCTGATGGTGGACAATGAACTGGGGGTGGAGTATAAGATGATATACTGAGGAGGTAGGATGTGAGGATATAGATTTAATATACCTTAGGAAGTGTAAAAGAGAAATCTAATGGAGAGGGTTAGTAGCAAGAGAATAGACAGGAAGTAATTTAGGGTAGACAAGTACTTGGGAAGACAGTACAGTACATAAAACCAACACACATATATATTTAGAAAAATGCACATGTTAAAATAGCAAATTATGGAAGGGGAAAGAAAAATGAAAGAAGAAAAAAAGGAAAAGAAAAAAAATGGCAGATACAACAACTCTATGCTATATTATTCAGATGACTCAGTCCTCTAAGTCCTATTTCATGCAAAGTTCTTGTTTTCACATACGGTGGGGATGTGAGGGCCGGAGGATAGAGGAGTAGAAGAGGGGGAAAAAATCTCAAAGGAAGAAACTGGGGTTGTTGCTAATTTTAGAGATCTGTATCTTTCCTGCTTCTCTTCTCATGCCATAGAAGGGGTTTTCTGTTGTAAGCTGGTGTCTCTGCCCTCAGGAGAGTGGAGGTAACCAGGGTAGAAAGATTGGTCCTGGTGCAGGGATTCTGGAAGCAGGGAGTAGCACCTGCCAGTCCCTGCAGGGAAACTGCACCTCATGAGTCTCTTTTTGGGGGTCACGTCTATGACTTGAGCACCTGGTACTATCTCCGTATCTTGCCTGGAGATTCCCCAATTCCTGGTCTCTGTTAGGCTCCAAACTTTCGTCCTGTCTCCCTTAGCAGTTCTCAATTGAGGAACCTCTCACACAGGGGCTCTCGTGGGAAGCTCCCTGATTGCACTGCACACCTGTGTTGGTCAGCTACTGTGTTGGGTTAACAATGCTGGAGAGGGGGGAAGGTTGGGATTTTGGTACCTGGCTGCTGAAGATCTGATCTGGGAGCTGCCCCCACCTAATATGGTGAGACTATTGAGCCAAGATGGAGGCCGTCTTCTTTCATTGCCAGCGAGTCTGGTGAGGCAGGGGAAGCTGGGGATGGCATGGTGCTGTGTGTAGGTAGCAGCTGAGTGACCTGCATGGGAGTAGAGCAAAGTCTTGGAGAGCTGCAGATGTGTTGATAGGTGATTCTGCTAAGGTGCTCATGAGGCCTGCCTTAGCTAGATCTTTGGGGTATGGGTCCTGCTCAAATGCCAGGTGTCCTGCTCTAAAACTGAGGCCCAGAACCCTTTGCAGGGTCACAGTGCTGGTGATTTCTGCAGAGAGCAGGTGTATAGGGGTCTTCTAACACTCTCAGAGATGCAGTATTCTGACTAGGTGAGATCTGGATCACAGAGCGATCCAGGATGTTGCCTCCCTCTAGCCCTCCATCTTCCTCCCTCATAAATAAATAAATATCAGTGGAAAAAAGTCTTTCCTAAGATTTACACCTTGCCACCATGATCCACAATAAATCATTGACTGATTACAATTTTAAATGGGAAATTAAATAGAATAAAAGAAAGTACATAAGGAAAGCTAGTCCAAAAGGAAGGGGCAGGGGGCAAGCAGATATGCTTTTTATTATATCTGGCGAATTTACTGGCTACTCCTCAAAAGTTTGTGTCTCTGTTACTGCATGTGCTAAATTCCCCTAGAGCCATGCTAGGAACCAGGTGGATGTGGGAGGGATATATAGATTTGAGGAGACTGTGTTAAGCTAGTTTTCTTGGAGACCAGGCATTCAGCATCCTGATGTTCTGATCTACCCAGCCATCAGCCTCTGGTGTCTGGAAGACTGCAGAGCAGGTACCCTGGACAAGTTCAGACTTTGAGCCATCACCTGGAGCCTCATCCCAGTGTCCTCATCCTTCATGGAGGTAAACAACTACAGCTTGAAAAGGGCAGCTGTCTTGGAGGGGGTATCCCCAGTGACACAGGGACAACTGAACTGGCAGAATCTCATTCTTAGCCTGTGGGTGTCTGCTCCAGCTCAGGCAGGGTACTTCCTGGCATACTACAGGGCATGAAACATGGTGGAAAATCTCAAGCCATGACTCTGAGCTGCCTAGGATGCTAGAACCCAGGGACTCCAAAGAAGAGCTTGGCCAGAGCATAGCCCCCAAAGAGAGTAAGCCCAAACATCACTCTACCCTCTCTAAACTGCAGACTGGCCCCTGGGTCTTGGGGACTCCAGGTGGCCTGCCATGAATGTTGGGTGCAGCAGGGTGGCCTTGGAGGTAGTGAATCTACATGCCACAGATTGTCCTTCCATAAGCTCAGGTAGGTCTTCTCCTTGCACCATGCTCAGTAAGTTTTGTTTTGGCACCATGAGGCTTAAATTTCATCCAGCTTTATCTCTGCTGCTGCTGCTGCTGCAGCTGTGACATCAAGGTTAAAGTTTCCTTCCCCCACCAATATTGGATGTATTGGGCCTGAGGCAACCACTTTTACTTCCGCTCTAGCGCCACCTATAATACTGCATATCCTACACTTCCATCTACTACTGGACAGAAGAGCCAATAGCTGACTAGTAGGTGGTAAATCTGCCAGAAGCCAATCACTGGTGGCCTAGCTGATTCTATCCAGCAAGAGGCCATGCCCCCCACAAACAGTTCTGTTTATTGGTGTTGCCTGGCAACGGGTATTTTATCGTGGAGAGATATTAATCTTGCAGCGGCTATACTTTGGGGCGCTTTGCAGTGATTTAGTTCAGCTAATCTTTAGTTCAAAGAATCCGAGTTGGAGGCAGAGGAAGCCCCCTAGGGGAGCGAGTATCCAATGCCTCACAATGAACTCGGCCTGGAGGAAAATTGTTGCCTACCGCTTGGAAAATAAGATTTACAAATTTCACGAGGCTGTCAGAAATGGTGATTCACCTCGAGTGAAATATTTCCTAGCTCGTGGAAGTCATGTTGATGACACGGACAAAAAGAACAGGTATGGGATCTGGGAAGTCAGGGGCTGAAGGGCAAGGGGCCAACTGGGGGAAGCAGGGTAATGGGTCTTCTCTATTGTCCATGGGGACAGAGCAGGAGGGAGACCAACCCTTCTTTCAACAGGATACTTGACTTTCATACTCCCATGGAGCTTCTGTACCAGGCACCTGCAAACCTTGGAGGTCTAGCACCCAGGCAGACTTAATGAGCAGTAAAACAAAAACAAATCTGTAGCTGGTTTCCCGGGGGCATATAATTCCTAATTGTTAAACTAATTGTTTAAGGATTATGTACATACAGCAGTTTATTGTTAATGTACACACTTTCACAAGTAGGTCACATACATTGTAGAAAAGTGCATAATGAGAAAAAAATATTACTCATAATATAGCAACAACAGGGCTAAAAAAATTCTTCAAATATAACCCATTATCTGTTATCAACTGAGGAACCTTTATTAGAACTCTTTGAATTAAGAACACGGCTCCACATTTGTTGTTGTTCTTTTGTTTTTTTACCTTAATTCACACTAGTACATTTAGGAGGAGCACTTTCACTCCTCACTAGATATTACTTATTTCTCACATGCCTAACTCACTATTTCATCAAATTCTGAAGGATAACTTGATGTCATCTTCATTAGCCAACCAACTTCATAGCAAGGCTTGTTGAATAGCCCTGAATTTTTTGAAAATATTCCATTCACTTAAGTTACTTTTCAAGAGAGCAGACAATAGAGTTCTCTGGCAGCTTTCCCATTTTCCAAGCATTAAACACACGTTGCTTCCCTAATTTTGTACCACTTCAGGCAGATTACACTTTAAAAAAATGTGCCAATAGCTTTCTGCACAAACTTGTTGATTCCCCTGTTCCAATATACTTTCTGAAGTTATCTCTTACTGTTTGTTTGTTTATTTAAACAGAGAGAGCAGAGCATTGGTCCACAAGATCAGGCAGTGCAGGCCTTCAGTCAGAAGAACAAGAGAGCAGCAAACAGAAGGTTCCCAGGCTGCACAAGGCTGCCTCCTTCTCCCCTAGTGTCCCTTGCTCAGCCTTGTTCTCAAGGGACAAAGGCTATCCATAGTAGGTCTGTGCCCTGGTGACAGTGTTTGTGAAAAGGAATATTCATTGTCTCCAATGTGTGAGCTCTTTCTATGGTTACCAATTTCACAAAAATTTTAAAATAAAAAATTAATTAAAATATCAGGGTTATAACATTTTTGAGTCCCACCTGCATGCAGTATTTAAGATCATGATGACACTACAAAAATGTTTATGAGGTAGACAAAGTCTTGCCAATCTGGGTATCAAAATACATTGTAAACTTTTATGAATTACTTCTTTGCCAACAGCCAAAATATAAGTGAGTACATCAGGATAAAATACAAAACATGAAAATATCTGAAAGAATATTTAGTATACTAGAATTGGTAGAAACATATACTTTCTGAATGTTGCACAGAATTTACCATCAAATCATCTATTTGAGGAGTGAGTCTTAAGTAGCTGAACCTTAAGCTGCAGAGTAAGTACAAGTTCTCTGCATCCTCAAAATTTTATAGCTCTGAAATATATTTTATTTCTTGTTAAATTAAATTCCTTCTCTTACCAGAAACACAAATGTTTTTTCCTATGTTCAAATGTTACTTGAGCATCTGAAAAAAAAAAGAGTGCTTTGTGCAATATAAGTCATTTTGGCTTTAGCAAACTCAAGGCCATGCATTCAATCCTCAGCACCAGAATTAAATAAATAAGTAAATAAAAGATTTTTAAAAGAAGTAGGAAAAAAGTAAGTCTTCTTTTCAGTTCTTTCTTTCTTAGGAAAGTTCTTGCCAATATAAAATGTATAAAGAGGCATTTGTGTTTTCTTCTAGTACATTTCTATGTAGAAGCAAAGGGGAACTTTTCATCTGTGCTTATAGATATAATTACATTTCTTATAGATATGTTTTGTTACATACATGCAATTTTAGGTTAATAATTTTGTTTTAGTGGCATGATGATAAAAAAGAGAACAAGTAATAAAGATTATTACTACTGCCAAATTATTGCTTTCCTTCATAATTTTTGCTTAAAAAAGTGAACTCAAGTATACTTATCTGTTCTTTTATTTCATTCATTTATACCCATACTCTGAATACCTAGTATGTAATTGAAATAATGACTCTTAAGACTCTTTCTTAAAAGCTTTATGTTTGATTGATCAGAAGTTTAAAACTTCAGAGATAGGACTCAATTTCAAGTAAAACTTTTCCTCTTCCATTTCAAACAGAAGCACTCTGGTAGGAAATTATAAACTGCCCATTTTAAAAGTTAAAGCAGTGTTAAAAACGGAACATTGGAAACACCTGATTTATGTATATCCTGTAAATCTAAATATTGAATAGCGTGAACCATGCTAATTCATTTGAGTCCTACATTTCCTTTAGCTTTAAATTACTTTAAAAAAAGAAAAGCAAGGATTACCATGGTTTTAATTTGGTCTTTTATTATTGTTTTATCATTCATCTCTCCTTACCTATAGTATTTTTAACAACTAAAATTAATTTAAATGGCACTCATATTACTATAACCACTGTAGACCTCTTGTGTGTATCACATTTCACTTAAGGTAAGGTACTGTGTGATGGTCCTTTATTTCATGTATGAATAAAAAAATTGAATGCTGCCATTATACTTGTAGTGGCTTTCCAATGTCAGTGATGTCAAAATGATAGAAAAAAGAGCATCTAAGACTAATTGAAATACATAGTCCCTACTTACTCTGTTGATTCATAGTAATAGTAATAATTACAATAGCCAAAAATTATAATTACAATAGCCAACTGTTGCTTGTACTAGAAACTGTTCAAACATTTTACATAGATTTTAATTTTAAGTATCACACTATCATCCCAGTAGGTAACTACTAATTTTAATCAGTATTTGATTGGAGATAAAATTGATGAATAGGAGAACTAAATAGCATGTCACAGAGGTTAAAGTAGAATTCAAGCAAATGTTGATCTAAATTCAAGGTCCATGCACATTCTAGGCAAGTAGGACACTCTGGGATGGGATATAGCTCCATGGTAGAGACTTTATCTAGGAGGCTCCAGGTCCTGGTTCCTATGCCAGCACCAAAAAAAAAAAAAAAAAAAAAAATCAAAAATAAAAGATCAGTGGGACCAGACCCAGTAGCTCATGCCTATATTTCTAGTTACTTGGGAGAATGAAGCAGAAGCATTGCAAGTTAAATGACAGCCTGATATAAGGGGGAGAAATGAATTACAGTAGAGGGGGTAGAGAGAGAAGAGGGGAGGGGAGGGGGGAGGGGGGATAGTAGAGGATAGGAAAGGCAGCAGAATACAACAGACACCAGAATGGCAATATGTAAATCAATGGTTGTGCAACTGATGTGATTCTGCAATCTGTATATGGGGTAAAAATGGGAGCTCATATCCCACTTGAATCAAAGTGTGAAATATAATATATCAAGAACTATGTAATGTTTTGAACAACCTACAATAAAAATTAATTTTTAAAAAAATAAATAAATAAATGACAGCCTGGGCAACTTATGGAGACTCTGCCTCAAAATTTAAAACAAATCATAATAATAAAAATGAGCTTAGGATATGGCTCCTGGATTGAGTGCTCCTGGCTTCAGTCCCTAGCAGTATCCAAAAAAGAAAGACAAAACAGAAAGTCAACAGAATAGGCTGCTCATTTATTAACTTAGTGTGTACTAACAGCTAGTAAATATTGTTCTTTCTTTAAAAAATAGTAGAGGACTTGCATACTTTTTAATGTTGATAATTGCATAAATAATCATGTATTTTGAGAGGATGCTTTATGAATTTCTAACAAAGCCTCTTGCCTTCATAGGACTGCTCTACATTATGCCTGTGCCTTTGGCCACCCAGAATTGGTGGCTTTTTTAGTGAAGAAAAAATGTAATATTCACCTCTGTGACCGTGATGGCAACACACCATTGATGAAGGTAGTTGTAGCCAAGGATATCTGCAGAAAAAAAAATGATAGAAATGCTTTGAAGAAAAATTGATTAATTCTATTTAATATGATTAATTAGTAAAACATATGAAATATTTTTCTTCGATTGTCAAAATTTACAGTTTATTTCTTGGTATAAACCCAACGGGCCCTACAATATCTGGAAGAGAAATGTGCAACTATCCTTCTAGAAAATGGTGCTGATCCAAATGCTCACAACAACCGAAATGAAACTCCTCTTCACTTTGCTCTTTCTCTGAAGAAAACATCACTAGCAGAAAAACTGCTTTCACTCAATGCAAATATAGAAGCCAGAACTACGGTATACACCAAACATGATTATTTCCAAAATATTTAAAATACGTTTTTTTTAAGTGTGACATTCTTCAACAAATGTGGATTTTTAAGCAGGGTTTTCTTGATCAGAATAGTAACAGTTATTGAAATTTCTGTCCATCTTCTTCTTTATCTCATGAATTTATTTAATTTACATCTAAGCATTGTGTCCATATTTAAAATTAAGATGACTGATGCAGAAATCTGGAATCCAAGCTTCTTTTAAGAACCAAATGAGGCCCCTTTGAGCCATGTTACTGTGTGGTGTGGTGGACAGAGAGTGCCTCCTAATAGCACAGATGAGTGTTCTCTAGTTTGCGGCTGGCAAAATGTAGCATTCACTCAGATGATCTATTTGCCTCAATAAATAAATATACAACTCTTGTATTATAGTATATTTTTATAAAGAATTCATACTTTTCTTGGTATTTTTATCAATTAAAAGATTTGGATTGTATAAAAACTATAAAAATCTTTGAAATGGGATTAAATTTTAGAATTTAGAAATTGGCAATTTTCTTTCTTTTAAAATTATTATTATAGTTTTATAATTATACATGGTACTTTGTTTACTTTGACAAACTTATGTGCATGGGCCCCGATTTTCCTCTCTTTTGTTCCTCCTTGGATTCTTGTTGATAGTTCAGGGGATTTATCTTCTCGCTTCTTTGGGTTAAAGTAATGTCAGGGAATGTTTAGTTCAGCAGTACATTTTTTATCCTGTGAATTCTTAGTGTCCCTGTGGCTTCTCAACACATCACAGAATAGGGTTCAAAGAAACAGTAGTGATAACTGTTCCAAATAATATACCACAGAGTTAACATTAATACCTAGATCCTGCTCTGATGTCTCAACATTAATGTAGCCATAAAGAGGAGTAGTGAATTTAGCAATTGTCAGATTATAAACAATAACCATGAACTATCTGTGGCTTTAAAGTCAATAGCAAGTGTCAGTCATATAATCTACAATACTAACGATTGTATTAGCATTAAATGTGGGGGGCAGGAGCTACAATGTTAAAAATGCAGTTAAGTAGAAAAAAAGAAATGTCTTACAAAGTTAGTTAAGATTTATAAGAAAGTGAACAGAGAGAATGCAGAAGACATTTGGCAGTAATGATTAGAAGAAGATGAGGAAAATAGAAGAAAACATGTATTGGGAGAGAGGGAGAGAGAACAACAGAATTTGGTTGTTACCAGAAGATAAGAGAATGAGAGGGCTGGGATGGTTATGCAGTCGTGGAGCACTTGCCTAGCACATATGAGGCACTGCATTTGATCCTCAGCACCACATAAAAAATAAATAAATAAAATGAAAGTATTATGTTCATCTACAACTAAAAATTATGTACTAACATTATGTATAATTTTTAGTTATGTACTGATAGAGCAAAGGAAGTGGGTGTTAACCTCTTCCTGCTTTTTTTGTTACTAGTTGTAGTGGCCTAAGATTGAAGCTGTTTTACATAAGAGACATTTTCTTCTTTTCTGCATGAAGGGGGATGGGTTAGTAGTGTCCATTAAGACCAGTTTGATGCACTCCTGGGCTACCACTTCTGCAGCTTTCTTTAAGGGATGTTCTAGCTGCTGGCACTGAGATCTAGTTGGCCTCAGTCTAATTAGGTTTTGTTGTACCTGGCTTTCTTTGAAGAAACTAGATTGACCTACTCTTAGGCTACACAGCAGCCAATTTCTTCAATGGATCTGGTTCTCAGAAGCCTCCCAAGAAATCTAATTGTGGTTCAGGGGGGATGATTCTACACTCATTGGAGTCCCCAGAGCATAGCCTTTCTGGATTTAGTCCTTGACATCATTCCCCCTCAACCACTCATATTGTTGGCCCCTTTCAGATGGTCTTTGAGCTGCCAAACACAAAGGAGAAATGAATAGAACTTCCCTTTCCCCTTCCAACAGAGCATGATTTTTAAGCATCTAGTGCAGTCTCTGGATCACATGAGTTTAGGCAGTGTTTCTGATGTGAGATTTCTCTGAATCAAGACACTCCAAAGATGCAGCTTGCTATGCAACCTCCTTTACTACCCCTTGTAAGTCAACAAGTCTGTGCCAAATCCACTTCTGGCAGCCATTGGTCATGGGCAATGGCACTTTCTTTCTTCAGTATTTTTGCACTCAAATTTTGGAATCCCTACGTCTCTTTGAATGTCCAATATTTAATTTTGGTGAAATTTCTCCTTCACCTACCTAGGCTGAGAAGCTGTATACCCACTTATTTGGTCTTTTAACACAGCACAGCTTGGAATGAAGCTTCCTTTATTCTGCTATCTTCCAATTCTAATAAATTAGAATTTTAAACACATTTTCTTATGTATACTATAAAAATCATATTCCCATTGGAATTTTTAAAGCTTGTTTAGGTTACACATTGTTATAAATAAAAAAACAATTATTCACACTGCAAGCAATACTATCTCTTTCTCTTCAGTTTTGTGCCTTAAAAATGTAATTGGTTTATTGTCTTTCATTATGCAAAAAACAGTTCATCCATACAGATCACTATGAAGCTCATCAATATGCAAAATTTCTGAGTTATATTTTGCCTCAATTTATAAATTGTTTTAAGTAGCAACTAAAATGGCATAAGAATAAAAGAATCTTGAAAACCAGATGTTCATTAGTGTCCCAGAATTACCATTAAAACTGAGGATATATGTTATGATCTTATTTTTATTAGATTGTAATAGTTATACATAGAAGTTGAATACATAGTAGTATATATAGTCATTGTTATACTTAGTAGTTTTTTCGGGTTTATCCCAACAAAATTATACATGCATGGAATTTGATTTTAGTTCAAGATTCAATTTCTCTCCTGATCCTCTCTCCCTCTGTCCTTCCAGTCCTCCATTTTTCTCTTTCCTCTACTCTGATAGACATATGCTCCCTTCTCTATTTATTTAGTTTTGATTGGTTCTTTTTACTTAAACAGAAAGATGACATTTCCTTTGGTATATTTATATATGTACATGACATAATTTTTGAAGAATTCATTATTTGTTGACTCTCCTTTGTTATCCTTCTACTTGGCCCCTCCATCTTCTACTACTACACTACTGATCTTCCCTGTATCTTTTTGATATCCTATCCTTCCTTCCTCCTTTTCTTCATTTTACCCTAGCTTCCACATATTAGAGAATACATTCAACCCTTCAGTTTCTGAGTTTGACTTTTTTCACTTAACATGGTATTCTCCATTTCCACCCATTTACTAGCCAATTCCATAATTTAATTATTCTTTATGGGTGAGTAGAATGACATTGTGTATACATACAACAATTTCTTAATCTTTTCATCCATCAGTAGGCATCTGGGTTGATTTTACAATGTAATAATTAAGATTTGGACTACTGTAAACTTGAAGTAGCTATATCACTATAGTATACTGATTTTATTTAGTTCTTTTACAAAAAATAACCAGGAGAGAAATATCTTGGTTCTATTGTGGTTTGATCCCTAGATTTTTTTTAGGAATATTCAAACTGCTTTGCAGAGTGAACATATTAGTCTTCAGTGTTTCCAACAATGTACAAATGTTCCTTTATCCACACAACCTTGCCTTTTCCAGTTTCATTCATTTGCCAGCAAATGCCATAATTTCATTCTAATTTATGACATTACAGGGGCTGGGATTGTAGCTCAGTGGTAGAGCACTTGTCTACCATATAAGAAACTGGGTTTGATCCTCAGCACCACATAAAAATAATTAAATAAAATAAAAGAATTTTTATCCATCTACAAATAAAATTATTTTTAAAACTCATATATACATTCTTTATTTATTAACCTGCTGATTCATACCTTGACTGAATACATTGCTTGGTTATGTTGAATTGTGCTGCTATATAATTTATGTTTCTGCCTCTCTATAATATGGTGATTTTAGATCTTTAGGATACATACCAAAGACTGGAATAGTGATCTCATTATTAATGTTTTGAAGATTCTCTATAACGCTTCCCAGGGTGGTGGTGCTGATTTGCAGTTCCACCAACAATGTATGAGTGAACCTTTTTCCCTGCACCCTAGTCAACATTTATTATTTGTGTTCTTGATAGCCGCCATTCTAACTGGAGTGAGATAAAATTTTAATGTAGTTTGATTTGTATTTCCCTTTTTGCTAGATATATTGAACATTTTTCCATATAATCTTGTGATTTGTATTTCATAATTTAAGAAGTCTCTCTGTAGTTCTTTTGTCCATTTATTATTTGGGTAATTTGTTTTTTGGTGATAAGTTTTCTGAGATTTTTACATATTCTGGATATTAATCCCCTATTGAAAAATCAGGTGTCAAAAAACTTCTTCCATTCTGTGAGCTTTCTGTTTATGTTCTTTTTTGTTCATTCATTAATTTATATATTCTAATTAGGTATATATGAAAGCAGAATGCATTTTAATTCATTGTACACAATTGCAGCACAACTTTTCATTTCTCTGGTTATACACGATGTAGCATCATACACCATATGTGTATGATGCTACATGTACCTAGTATACATACATGTACCTAGTATAATGATATACATGTACCTAGTATAATGATTCCATCCCATTCCACCATCTTTCCTGCCTCATGCTCCCTCTCCACTTCTCCCTCCCCTTTGCCCAATCGCAGTTTCTCCATTTCCCATCCGCCCTCCTTATGGATCAGCATCCACTTATCAGAGAGAATATTCAGCATTTGGTTTTTCTTGGGATTGGCTTATTTCACTTAGCATGATATTCTCCAACTCTGTCATGTTCATTTGTTTTCTTTGCGTGCAGAAGCTTCTTAATTTCATGCAATCCCACTTACTGATTCTTGGTTTTATTTCTTATACTTTAGGGGTCTTGTTAAAGAAATTGATGCCCATGCCAATATGTTAGAGTGTTTAGCTTTCATTTTCTTCTAGGAGTTGCAACATTTCTAGTGTTATTCCTATGTCTTTGATCTACTTTCAATTGACTTTCGAAAGGTGAGAGATAGGGATCAAGTTTCATTCTTCTTCATATAGATACACAGTTTTCCCAGCACCATGTGTTAAAAAAGGCTATGTATGTGGTTTTCTACTGTAATTTCATTCTAATGGGATGAGTTGGAAGGAATTATTTTAATTGTTTCTGCATTTACTAAAACTGTTTTGTATGCTAATACCTGATATGTTATAAAGTTCCATGTGTTGCTGAAAAGAATGTGTAGTTTTTTATCAGTTGGAACATTTTACAGGCATTTGTTAAGTTGCTATGAGGTAAACTCTGGGAACTTTGTTGATATTTTATCCAGTTGATCTAGTCACTAGAGTGTTGTATTAAAGTCACCTGCACTTACATCACTGATGCCTATTTTTCCTTTTAGGATAAATAGTGTTTATTATATATAAAATTGGGTGCTCTACTATTCAAGCATAAATATTAACAGACATTTATATTATCGTTGTATTTTCCCATTATCAATATGCAGTTACCTTCTTTATAACCTCTGGGTGATTGTTGCTTAGAATTTTTTTTGTCAAGTATGAGAATAACCACCCTTTCTTGCCTTTCTTTCATTTGCATGGGATATCATTTTCCATCCTTTCACTTTTAGTCTGCAAACATTTTGGAAGTCAGTGGTGTTTCCTACAGACAATATACATTTTGGTCTTGTTAATTAATTTGATATTTTAGGCTATAACTTTCAGATTGATAATCATGAATTAAGACATTTTGTATTCAGTGTTAAAATAGTGAGGTGTGTGTCTTGCTTTTCAATATAGGATTCACTATTAATTCTGATCTGCTTATCTATTTTTCTAGTAAAATGTATTCTTTCCTATGCTCTCATGATTGATTTTAATCTTCTTCTTGTGCATATCAGATTCCCCTATGTATCTGATGCTACAATGATAAGTTAGTTATCATGAATTATTTTAGTTAATTCTTGTCTTGGTCTTTATTTTTGCTTTGATTCTGAAGAATAACTGACACAGATAGCAATCTAGGTTGGCAGTATTTCTGTTTCAGTGCTTGAAATGTACTACTGGCCTTTAGAGTTATTCAGATTTATCAGCATTTATAAGTGACTTGCTTCTCTCTTGAATTTATACATAGAATTCCTTGCTCTGAAATTTTGGCATTTTAACTAAAATATGACCTGGACAGGTTCTGTTTAGGCCACATCTATTTGGGCTTCAAAATGCATCCTGTGCCTGGATGTCCATTGTTTCCACAATTAAGGCACTGTTTACATATGTGTTGTTCACTGAATAAGTTTTCTATGAAATTTGTATCTCCAATCCTTCCTCAAGACCCAAGTCTTCAATTTTGTCTTTTAAACTTGTCCTAAAACTTTTGTTTTTTTCGTATAAAGTCTCTCATTTTTGTTACTGTACGGAACTCTACTTCATCCACATCATCATCAAGATTTAACACTCTTCCTTTTGCTGATAGAGTATATTGGTGATACTTCCGACTCTGATATATATTTGAGTTAATGTTTATCACTTTCATTTTTTTACAGAAACTCTATTTCCTCATTAGGGTGTTTTTTAAAGATCTTTATTGACTTCATTAATTTATTTTTATTTCTCTTTGTGCCTCAATTATTTTACAATCAATTATTTAAATTTTTTCCAGTATATGTTCCACATAAATGTCATGGATTAAGTTTTCAGGAATTAGGAATATTTGGTGTGTGTCTTATCATATTGCTCTCTCATGTTTTCTGGGTTAAAATGCATAGGTTTGTGCATGCATTCTAATAGTTTCCTCCCTCCTTACCTGTGGTCATTTTATTGAGCAGATTTCTCTTTTGATATAACCAGAGCACGGTTTATGTTTCATTGTGGAAGTCTTAACACAGTGTGACAAAAGTTCCAGATGTCTCATCCCAAACATAAAGAATAACTACCAGTAATAGCAAAAGCCTAGAAGCAAATCACATGTAAATTTGTAAAAAAAACCTTATTTAAAATGATCTCTAACTTTAATAACCGATAAGAAGTGATAATGTACAATGCACAAAAAATAAGGCACTAGTGATTCCAAAATTAATATTAAAATATATAGGCAAAAAATGGACTCAGAATGCTGGGGCATGTCTGTAATTCTAGCATCTTGGGAGGCTAAGGCAGAAGGATCATGAGTATAAAACCAACCTCAGCAACTTAGTGAGGGACTAAGCAATTCTTGAGGCTCTATTTCTAATTAAAATATAAAATGACTGGGGATGTGGCTCAGTGGTTCAATACCCTGAGTTTAATCCCTGGTGCCAAAACAAACAAACAAAATGTGGTGGAGGGGCAAAGAAAGGAGAATGAAGATAAAAATCACAAAATAAAAATTGAGAAGATACAGATGAGAAACAACAAAGCAAGTGCAAAGAAAAACAATAAAACAATAAAAGATCATATGAATTGGAAAGATAAAAACTATAAAACCCAGAAAAATACAAGAAAAGTATATGATTTCTCCTTGCTAATGTAATTAAAATGTAGACACTTGTTTCCACAACTTCTAGTTGTATAATACACCAGTTTGGGGTGGTTTCTGTGGAGCAACTATATTTACGCTGTTTTTCAATTCTACCCAAAACAGGCCAGTAATTTTTTTGGAGACTTTAATGTGAAATCCTTTCATCCTTGCATACCAGGGAGTGTTATGGAACCCTTGCCAGAAGTAGAAGTGAATCAGGAACTATATATATGTTTTATATAGCATTATATATTATATAGTATTATATACTATATATTATTATATAAATAATATAAGTGACCATAGGAGTGTGGTCGTAATAGAAACTGTCAACAAAACTGTCACACAAGGAGCCTATGGGCCAGTTGGCACTGAAGACTGCCAATTCCAGAGTTTGACTGTCAGTGAGTTCAGGGATATGCAAGATTCTAGGCCCCTGTGGGGCTTGCTCCATCTCTAAGCATTGTAGAGGTGGACTGGTTTTAGGATCCATGTTTGGTTTGTGAAAATCTAGACAACAAATTCTCCATGAAACTCTTTCCCAGCTCTCCATGAATCTTCTACCTCACAAAACCACACACAACATATCTCTGTTCCTGTCCCTAATCTCAAAACACCAATTTCAAAAGGGAATTATCCCCACTGTCCATCATTTTACAAAGTTGCCAAGCAGCAGACCACATTTTCTGTTGACCAGAGTTTTCAGCACATCCCTGTCAATCTTTGCTCTGATCCTGGGCAAATAGGGTGGAAATCCACAATTCCAGTATAGAGAGGTGGTCATTATGTCTTAGAGGTATAAAACATGAAGATGATTCTCTTACAGAGTCACAGCAATGAAATATTTCTAAAGGGGGAGCCCCCTCAGTGCTCTACTTGAATCACCTAGGAAGTGACTAATATTATTTCAGTGGAAGAAGTAAGGTTTATTCCTTCAAATGCCTCTGAGCACAGTAAGGTGGTCAGACATGAAAGATCAGCTCAACTCTGTGGAGAGTCTAGCAGCAACTTTTCTACTACAACCAACCCCAACATTTGCTATCAGATTTCCTACAGCAACATTTAAATGAAACTCACCTTGTGTAGACCATGTGACCATGAATGACTACAGCATCCCAGAGGCCCCAACAGATCTTTGTCTCAGTTTCTCTTTTAGACATAGTCTGATTCTTGTTGTGGGTGCCTCCTGAACCAGTGAAATCATATCATAGTGGGGTCTTATAAATACAAGAAAGTAAAGATTGGGATTTCTGATCTCCTGTGAAGAAAGTCTAGGAAAAGGACACTGAGTGGAGAAGATTCCTGGACAAGCACTTTGATATTTCTGGGGAAAATCTGTAGTACACATATCCTCCCTTGACATCTCAGGCAGAAACAAACTTCCCCCTTTGTGGAAACTGTTTATTGGAATTTAAGAACATGATTTTCTTGAAATTGCAGAGAGTCTTGGCTCACATGAGGGGAGCTTCTCCTCTTTGAACCAGCCAGTTTTCACCTAACACTGCTGCTATCTATTATTATTATTTTACTTTATTTCTTATTTTAAAAATACAATATTTATGTACTTCATTGGCCCTGCATTTGCACTCCAGTTTTTTTCCTACAGCCTTCTATCTCATTGCAAAGACATACACTAGTTGATTTGACTCAAATTCAGGGTGTAGTCACTAAGCACACTATGATTTTACACCACCATTTTTCTTCCATGGTATACCTTTTTGTAGTTTTTTCTTAACTGGAGACTCTATTTATTGTGTGCTCTCATATTAAGGTAAAATAAAGAAACGTTTTTTCTTACAACTTCATCATATTATAAAACTAATTTTCCATTCAATAAAAGTTTAAAAAGAAATATAGATTTCTTAAATATATATATATATATATTTTTTTCTCTATGGTCCTTCTATTCTGGTTTATAAGCTCATTAGCCAAAGGAAGGTAAAATTTTCCCTATTTGCAGAGGATATATGAGCTTATGGTATAAAATGTGTCAGTTTTCAATGTGTAATTCTCTATTTTTAAAATCTAATTTATTTCAACCTGGAAAATTGGGTGTCACCTTAGAAAACCTTTATGCAACTCATTATTGATATTCTTTTTGCCAGGATATGTCTCTGAGTCCTCCTCAGAAATGCACTGATTTTTTATCTGGTGATGCATATCAAAGAGCGGAAGTGGGGTATAACCAGACATAGAAGGTAAGAACCATGTACTGTAAAATAACATTGTCTATGATCTTCATTTAAAACATGGACACTAATAAATTAAAATAGTTGATGAAATGAACCTAATAAGTATGTAGTAAGAAAAAAAGTGAAATGGTAATACGTAATATATCTTATAAAGTTTCAGCAACAGATTAAATATAAAGTGTCTCTAGTGCAGTTGAATTCCATTTCAAGACCTGTTTAGATCAGAGGAAAGTTTGGAAATAAAGAAGGGGTGGGGAGAAGAGAGAATGAAGAATAAGAAAGTTAAAGGTCACAGACAACAATAAAAAAAGAAAAGAAAAAGAAGTAAGTGCACATTGTGAAGGAAGGTAAATTCAGATTAAATATTAGTAGAAGAGCAGAGCATTAGAAAAATTTGTGAGTTTTTAGTACCAAAACTGTTTTGAGATATACAGTAAAATTTTCCAACAGCTGTTTTCTTAATCAATATTGGAAAGTAATGAAGGAATGAATGCTGGATTATTAAGAGATACATTTGGTTTGCCATAAGTAAATGTATGCCATACTTCCTAGGAAAGTAATTATGGTAAAGAATAATATAATCTGGAAATAAAAGGGGTAGGATATATCATGAAATGCTCAGAAAAGTATAACCTGATAAGACATTCATTGGAAAGATTATGAATGCTAATACACCTACAATTTGGGAACAAAATAGGAGGATTTCAAAGAGGCAAGTTAAGTTAGAGGAATTGGTAGGAGATTAATTATACCCAAGAATGCTCAAATTCTAGCAAATCATATGTTGGGGACCATATTCAAAATGCACATTCTCACTCAACAGGTCTTTGCTTACATTTCTAAAACATTTAAAGATAGTTTCAATGCTCTTTACCCACACACCAAATTCTGAGTTGCAAGGGAATGACCTACACTTTAGGAAGTCTAAAATGAAGAGCCATTGCATGTTAGTTCAGATATAACAAGATACAGTGAAAGCATAAATGTAGTTATTATTCCCAGCATGTCTCTGGGCAAAGGAAAAGGAAAAAAAGAGGAAGTTATAACAATTATATTTCCATCCAAGTATGGTGACACACCTATAATCCCAATGAATCCAGAAGCTGATGCAGGAGGATTGCAAGTTGAAGGCCAGCCTCAGCAAATTAGTGAAGCCATAGCAATTTAGCAAGAACTTGTCTCAAAAATAAATAAATAAATAGTGCTAAGGATGAGGCTTAGTCATAAAGCACTGCTGGGTTAAATCTCGATATGTATATTTTAAGATACAGTTGCTGAATGGGGAAGAAATCGTAGTAGGAATAATCCAAACCAAGAATGTAAAAGGAAATGACTCAAGACCAAACTCTAGAAAATTCTTTTTGAAAATCTAAAGGGAAGGGGAAATAAGCTAGGTAACTTTGACTGTAATGAAAAGGAAACTGAGAGGATGCATTTCAGCTGCCCCAGCTTTTTAAACTTTGTTCATTTTATTAAACTTATTTCTACACAGGATACTGAAACTTTTCTATTCTCTGTATTTTTGGAAACATTCCCTCCATTCATGCCTGCATGAACTTCACACTACACTGTTGCCTTCTCATTCATTCAATTTATTTATTTATTTATTTATTTTTATTTACTTATTTTATTGGTTGTTCAAAACATTACAAAGCTCTTGACATATCATATTTCATACATTAGATTCAAGTGGGTTATGAACTCCCATTTTTACCCCAAATACAGATTGCAGAATCACATCGGTTACACATCCACATTTTTACATAATGCCATATTAGTAACTGTTGTATTCTGCTACCTTCACATTACCAGTCATTAATGCTAAGGTTAAAGCTTCCATTATCCCTTGAAATCATCTATATACATGTACAGTCCCTTCATGTCTACCTGCCCACAGCATTGAGATTGGTATAGTTAGATATATGACCATCAACCTTCTTTAGAATGTGCATGTCCAACCATCCCAAATTTCTTGGAAATCTACTATGATAAAAATTCTGCCCAACTGTGTATCTTTTTCCCTTCCCCTGCCTGTGCTGTCCTCTGTCATTACTCCTCACCCATCCCTATGTGGTCATACAAATACTGACCCATTTAAGCCTTCTATATTCTTACCATTTCCTGCCTCTGGTTGATAATCTCACTCCTTAAGTCTGTCTTCAACCCAACCTCCAGAAAAGCCACCTTTTTCTCCCACTACCTCTTACCAAGAACTTACTAGTTATGAGTTCAAATAGATAAGACTGTTGACACCAAGGTGATATAAAAACATCCCCAACAATCTAGGAGCAAATGGATTCGATTTATATAGGTAATTTCACAGGTCAATTTGTATGTCCTAAGTAGAATAGTTGTTGGATTGCTAAGGTAGCCCCAAGGCAGGGGAAAACACTTTGTATCAGGAAGAATAGCCATAGTCCTAAAGGACTGAACAAATAGATTAACTTCTAAAAGAAGAAAATCCAATTTGTCAGAATAGTGGGGAAAAAAAACATTTTAGATATAAAGGTATTCATTGACAAAGGTGTGAAAAGTATCAGTCATTAAGAAAACAATATTGATGAAGAGTGGTTGTTGAAAAGTTATTATTATGAGGAGAAAATAGCAAACTGTGAATTTTGATATTTTGCTGTTTTTTAAAGTATTTCTGAGAACTTTTAATTTATCTGGAGTTGATAATTCTTTGGGTTATTTTTATGCATTAAACCTGTTGATATCTAGTTTTTCCTTGATGAGTTTTGAAGTTTTGGTTTAGTAAAAGCATTCCAAAAAGTAGTAAATATTTGCTGGATACAGTTGGTTCCACCTAAATACAGCATCCTAGAAGGCTGAGTTGGGTGAATGGCATAATTCAGGACACCCTGATCACTTTAGAGTGACCCTATCTCCAAGTACAATAGGTTTGGCTATACCGCTCATTGATAGAGTGATTGCCAAGGTGGCAAAACTCCCTGAATAAAACCACAAGATATGAATGAACACACACAAACACACACACACACACACACACACACACACACACACGCGCGCGCGCGCCCCCAAAAAAATAGTTTAAAAAATAAATGATCATCTAAAATAAAACTTATTATTAATTTTTAATTTGATAGACTGTCAGACTTTCTAGGAGTCCTAAGTAACTTAAGTAAACCTGTCCATTTTTCAGAAGAAAAACTGTTAGATGTAACATCAGAGGAAGAGGAAGAAAGCCTTTTTGGCACTGAAAATAATCAGCCACAGGTATGTAAACATGTGAATTTGAATTCTTGATTGCATCCTGTTTTTCTTGCATTTAGAATGTAAATTAGGTCAAATGAAATGACCTTTTCTAAAACTCTTTAGAAATCTAAACATCATAAATTAATATTTAGGTCTAGTACAATCTAATTGGTCATGAATGTGAAAATAACATTGGAAATCATAGCAACCTATAAATGAATTTTATCCTAGTAATTGAGTCACCTTTTTCTGAATAACCTTATTACATGATGAAAACATTAACTATGAGACTTATAAATAACTAGTTGAAATTATGAACATATGTAACTGTGATTGCCACTGATATACTTAATATTAAAGAACAGTTACTCCCAATAGCTGAAAATTTTAATTTCACATTACCAGTCATTAATGGTAAGGTTAAAGCTTCATTATCCCTTGAAATCATTGTCTATGTTGAGGCTTACAATAGGCCTTTTGATCAAATAGAAATCTTCTAGAAAGGGACCTTTGTGTACAAACAGTAATTTTCCAGTTCATTTTCTTTTCCTGTAGGATATTAATAAATATTACTAAGCATTTTTATCTTAACACTTTAGTGGATGTTAGAAAAAAAGAGTCCTTGGAATACCTCAGGGAAATATGAAATTTTGGAGATGTCTTATTACCTTGTTTTCTCATGTAGTCTGTTAATAGGCTGAAGTTTTGCATGCATTTAGATGGATTTCTCTTTCACTTTTATGTGTGAGTCCTTTTGTTGTATAGCTTTCTCTGTGTAATGTGCCTGACAATGGTTAGGTCTCAGTGTCAAATCCCAACTGAACTTGACCAACATGCAAGTTCATGGTCCACTTCTTTTTTCCACTTACTAATTGGTTTGGTGAAATTCTCCTGAGTCCACTAGAGGGGATCTTCTTATCTTTCATTCATCAAGTTTTCCCTGGCACAGCTGTAGACTTTTTCTTCTATGAATTATTTTCTTATTCTAAAAGCCAATACTTCTGGGTTTTATCTGGTAACAGGCTCTCTGTATTGACTCTCTACTGAGTCCCACAGCCCCTCTTTTTCATCTTGCATTCACACACAACAGTCAATCTGATTCCATATATGGAAACAGTCAGTAAACACTGTATGTATCCATGCTGCCACCATTTTCCATTGGAAGACTTTTTAGTTTTTCTTCAATGAAAAGTATTGCATACTTGAGCCAAAGTGGGTGTACTATATCAAGGTAAAATATCAACATATTTTTATTCTTACTTTCTGATTTTATTGAACTAGATTACAACTCAGTAAATATTTTTCTGAAAGTTAGGTTTTGGAAAATTCAAAGGACCAATATGAAGGAAGTACAACAGTGTTTCATTTCTACTCTATGTGACATAATTCAGACTATCTTATCACACCAAGTATCATACTTTAACACTAAGAAGCATGTCAACCCAGTGCTGCAAATGTTTAGAGCTGTATAATATCAAAGACATTTCTAAAAAGAGTTCTAAATAAGTTTTCTACTGTGTTCCTATTTTTGGTGGGAAATAAAAAGTTGAGTATTTATACTGAGGTCAGTTGCTTTGGGATATATGCTCATCTTTTAGTATGTTGTCAGTGAATACATTTACTATGTTTTCATCCTGGTTTTACCCCATGAGTAGCCAGATGGAAAAAAAAACAGCTGAATCTGTAAAGCATACATTGTATTCTTCTATGGAACATTTCACTTTTCAAAATGTATTTGTATTATATTTAATTCCCATAATTATAAAATTAGAAATTTAGGTGATTTCTAAAGAGAGTGGTGATGATATTTCTATGCAACTAATTTTTGACATAATCTTAACAGAGGGTCTCTGAGCATCATCTAACTGTGGGAGTTTCTCATATATATGGTGAGGCCTATCAAAGAGAAAGAAGAGTAGATGGATATGGAGAAGGTAAGAACTATGTAGTATACAAAAATATTTGGATGGAATTTTGATCTAAAATATGCATATCTATTCAAGTAACATATCTATCAAGTAGGAAGTAAGGAAAAAGAAATGTAATCAGAGGTATCTTATCAGGTTTAAGCCACAGTATAAATTGGGAGCTGAATTAACAGTTGCAATTATACACACATATTTATCACAAAAAATGTACAAATAGGAAAAGCAGAGGGAAAAAATGGGGATAAAGATTTATAAAGGCAGCAAGTTCAGGAAGACAGTGAAACATAGAAAAGAAACATAGAACATATGAAGAAACATAGAACATATGAAAAGAAACATAGAACACCCAAAGCCAAAGTAAACTCCATAGTAATTCAACCGGAACATTATGCTGTTTTTTTTTTTTTTTTTAAAGAGAGAGAGAGAGAGAGAGAGAGAGAGAGAGAGAGAGAGAGAGAGAATTTTAATATTTATTTTTTAGTTTTTTGGCAGACACAGCATCTTTGTTGGTATGTGGTGCTGAGGATCGAACCCGGGCCGCACGCATGCCAGGCGAGCGCACTACCGCTTGAGCCACATCCCCAGCCCCATTATGGTGGTTTTGTCACAAATTTTGTTGCTTGCTTTTCAGTATCTTGGGACTCGAGTGATTCCTGGAAGGTAAATCATCTTCTATGTTTGTGCTAAATTATTTTATTTACGTTAAATTATGTTATTTTATATTGCATGTTTATGTTAAATTAAAATATATGTATATAATAAGTAATATTGTATATGATAATATATAATAACATAACATTTACACTAAAATGTTATATTATTTATGTTAAATTATTCACCGAAAACTGGAGTCAGTACACAGTATTTACTAATTATTTTGTCTGCAAGGAGACTGAGGATGCCATGAAATGCAAAGATTTTCTTCCAATTAAAGCAAAGAGGGAAGCCTGGATAAAAAAATCAGGTAATTTTTGCAGTACAATTTTCTGCAAAGAACTATAATAAACATCTAAGATGCTAGTGGACTTTACACTCATTTCTTTTTTAATAAAATATTTTGAGGGAATTTGGCCCAATTACATCAGTACCTATGTTTGTATCAATATATTAAAAATTTTCAGAAAAAGCATAAAAATATTGTTAAAAAAATAACTAAGCTGTTTCTACAATAAAAATTTCCAACATTACATCTGTTTGTGGGATTATGAAGTGGTTTTTCTATCTCTCCCAAGTTTTAAAAACCTTGTGGTAGAGCTGGTCTATCGTCTCAGATGATTGTGAGACCAAGGAAAGAGATTTTTCTTGAAGTCAGTAGGTCAAGGCCAGTATGGGAAACACAGGAAAAGCACATCTAGAAGACAGTAGCACCTCTATCATGACACTGAGTAAATCTACTAATTCCATGGACATTTGTTGGGCTTTATGCAAACTATATTCCATGCCCCTCACCCCACATGTGGTCATATCTAAAGGAAGTATTTACACAATAGAGTATCACAAATTCTAATTTATTCATTTCCTGTAAAATAAACACTGTTTATGGGAGAACACTCTTTCCTACAATTTAGACTAAGAGATATAAATCCCAAAATACTTTTTTTTTCTTACATTTGTGGGGACTGAGTCCAAATGTTTTAAGCAGTTACTTTTCCACTGAGTTTCACCCACTGACTTCATGGAATTACTTGTCAGCTTGATATATCCAGGTTCAAGGAAAATTACCCACCAAGGATGCAAATGAATTCCCTCAACTAAGGAAGATATTGTCATGGGAGAAACTACATGGCAAATGAGAGCATTATTTATATTTCTTCTGTTTTATTGTACATCTCAATGGAAATCTCAAGTAAGTCACGACCAGAATCTGATATCCAAGGAGCCCAGATTCTTACACTGTTCATTTAATTAGAATCATACTACACATGTCATTGGAATTTTCTATCCTCTGTATTTCTGGAAACATTCCCTCAATTCAGACCTGCTTGAACTTCACACTGCTTTGTGGCCTTCTCATTATTCAACTGCTTTTATGTGCATGCCCCTCACATTCCCCTGCCCACAGCATTAAGTGTGGTCTAACTACCCTGCATATATGACCATCAACCCTCTTTACATTGACACTATCAAAGCCTCTTAAATTTCTAAAAACCATTCAGAATACTGTTGAGAGCCACAGCCAAAGGGGCCCCAGCAAAATTTCAGACTGCCAGCTGATGAGCTGAAGGGGCCCCAGCAAACTTTCAGACTGCCAGCTGATTGGCTCACAGCGGCCCCAGCAACAACTAGCTGATTGGCTCCTCTGCGGTGATGCTCATTGGGCTGTTTCCCTGCCTTTTCAGACCACGGAGCTGCTCATTGGGGGACTTTTTTGGCTCCGCCCATGCAACCCAGTCAATCGGCCTCAAGAGCAGGAGGATTGTGGGAGGAAGAGGTTGTTGGGGTTGTGTGGCTTGTGGGAACCCGGTGGTGGCAGTTGGGCTCTGAGGGTTTTTTCCTGAGGAGCTGTTTTGTTTATCTTGTGTGGTTCTAAAAATAAAGTTAGTTTCTTTTGACAAGTGGCTCCTGAATTGTGCCCAGCCAGACTGCGGCATTTGGTGGCTCGCACGGGGAGCGACTGAGGGTAAGTAAACTGCTCGCCCCTGAGGGCAGGGTGAGAGGATGGGGAGCCATTTTAAGATTCCTCTTTTGTTTTGCTTCATTTTTGTTTTAAGTTGCCTGTCCCTGGAGATGAGTGAGACGGAAGAAAAACCGCTCACTTCTGAGGAAAAACTATTTACGTCTGAGGAACAGATAGGGAGAAAGGACGGATGCACATGTAAGGAGGATAGAAAGGCTATAATGAATTTTTGTTGTTCCATTTTTATTTCATTCTGTCTCGGTTTTGTTTGGCGTCATCTTGTTGGGTTGTATTATAGTAGAAATACGGGATCAGAAACTAGTAAAAAACAAACTGAAAGAGTGTTAAGTAAATTGTTAGAGGAAGAAGGCATCCCAGTAAAATCAAGAGCAGTCAGGGCATACGTTGATACAATGCAAAAATGTAGCCCATGGCTTTTTAAGGAGGAGTTGTTAAATATATCACAATGGAACCATCATGGTGAAGATTTAAAAAGAATAGAAAAGAACAGCCCAGGAACTCTGCCAGCTGGCACATTGGCATTGTGGGCATTGGTATCTGGTTTTCTTAGTCCAAAACCTTCAATTCAGACAAAGGTAGAGGAAGGAGAAGACATATTGATTCAAGTAAATGAGGAGGTCTCTCAAGTTAGTCAGAAAGAGGAAAAGATTCAAGTAAAAGAGAAGGTCTTTCGAGCTAATCAGACAGAGAAAGAAAGTTTAGAGCAGAAAAAGCCATCAGGGGGAAAGTTACAAAAGGAGACTGCTACTAAAACCTTTCCATCACCAGAGGGCTTAAGTGTCCAACCAACAGCACCACCTCTACAGGAGACTGCTACTAACACCTTTCTATCACCAGAGGACGTAAGTGTCCAACTGACAAGGCCACCTTCATATGCTGAGAGGCCCCCAACCCCCGCAGTGGATAGTTCAGATCCTGAGACAGGATCTCAAGTATTAACATGCCCTGTATTTGAGGTAGGAGGGCAGCGAATTTACCATACTTTAAATTTCAAAACAGTGAAGCAGCTAAAAGAGGCTGTAACAACCTATGGTCCTCAAGCACCCTTCACTGTAAGCTTGGTCGAATCCATTACCAACTTGAACATGATGCCAGCAGATTGGGCTAATATGTGTAAAGCTGTGCTAAATGGAGGACAATACCTGTTATGGAAGGTTGCCAATGAGGAATTTTGCAAGGAGACGGCTAGGCGAAATGCAGCAGCTGGTTATCCTCAGAGAAATCTAGATATGTTGTTAGGAAAGGGATATTATGAGGATCAGCAGCAACAAATTGCATATGATCCTGGTGTATATTTACAAATTGCTGTAGATGCAGTTAAGGCATGGAAGACTTTACAAGGACATGGAGGTTTACAAGGTCAGTTATCTAAGATAATACAAGGAACTAATGAATCTTATGCTGAATTTGTAGATAGGCTTATTCAAACAGCTACCAGAGTTTTTGGGAATACAGAACAAGCAATGCCATTAATAAAACAACTGGCTTATGACCAAGCGAATCGTTGGTGCAGAGATATCATTAGACCATGGAAACATGAAGATTTAAACACATATATTAAATTATGTAGAGACATTAATGAACAAGAGCAAGTCATGGCAGCTGCAGTAAAACAGGCTTTAGATGCCAGAGACATTAATGAACAAGGGAAAATTGTGGCAGCTGCAGGAAAACAGGCTTTAGATGCCAGAGACATTAATGAACAAGGGCAAATTGTGGCAGCTGCAGTAAAACAGGCTTTAGATTCCAGGCCAAGAACATGCTACAATTGTGAACAAACAGGACATTTGAAAAGGAATTGCCCCATAGGAGGAGGGTTTAACAAAACTAGGTATCAAAGGAGTAGAATACCGGGTATTTGCCCACGATGCCATAGAGGGAGACATTGGGCTAATGAATGCCGTTCTCAAACCACCATAGAGGGTACTCCATTATCAAAAAACAAACAAGGACCAAGTGTTTATCCACGATATCATGGAGAAAGGCATTGGCTCCATTGCCAAAAAATGGACAGGGGGGCCCAATGCTCCGGGGCCCAAAACCACAAATATACGGAGCACTGGAGGAACCCAGCAACCCCATCAGGGTAGTGCCCAGGACACATTGTCCATCAGATCCCTCATCAGACAAACCAGAGGGAGCGCAGGGTTGGACATCTGCGCCTCCGCCAGATCAGTACTAACTCCAGAAATGGGAGTTCAAATCATTCCCACAGGGGTGAAAGGACCTCTTCCCAAAGGAACAGTAGGCTTATTATTGGGACGCAGCTCTTCTACTCTAAAAGGACTTATGATAAGTCCTGGGGTAATTGATCCCGATTATGAAGGTGAAATAAAAATTATAGCCAGTTCTCCAAATGGTATATCAGTAATTTCACCAGGAGATAGAATAGCACAGTTACTAATAATACCAAGCCTACATGATAAATTTTCCAGTCGTGCTATAGAAAGAGGTTCCAAGGGATTAGGCTCCACAGGTGTAGATTGGGCTATGCTGTCTTTAAATTTAGATTCTCGCCCCATGCTAAAACTAAATATTCAAGGACATGAATTTAATGGGCTACTGGATACAGGTGCAGACCTTAGCATCATCTCTCGTCAAGAATGGCCAAAACATTGGCCATTACAACAAGCCACTCAAACGCTTCGAGGCCTAGGAGTGGCGACTAATCCCCATAGAAGTGCAATGGTATTAGATTGGAAGGATCCTGAAGGATGTGAAGGAACTATACAGCCATATGTATTGGATCATCTTCCTATAAATTTATGGGGACAAGATGTCCTAGATCAATTAGGTTTGACATTAACAAATAACATCAACCAAAATGCACCCACTATTATGACTAGACAAGGTTTTAGGAAAGGAAAAAGATTAGGAAAACAAGAACAAGGTATAGCAGCACCAATACAAATAGATCAAGGAACAGACAGACATAGGTTGGATTTTCAGAAAGGGCCACTGAGACAATAAAAATTACTTGGAAATCAGAAAGACCAGTATGGGTTCCTCAGTGGCCCCTGACTAAAGAAAAGATACTAGCAGCCCATGATCTGGTCAAACAACAATTAGCAGAAGGACATATACAACCTTCTGTATCTCCCCATAATACTCCCATTTTTGTCATCAAAAAGAAATCTGGTAAATGGAGATTATTGCAAGATTTAAGACCCATTAATAATGAGATGGTTATTATGGGACCTGCTCAATCGGGGATTCCTCAATTGTCTGTTTTGCCAAAAACTTGGTATGTTTTAGTTATAGATATTAAAGATTATTTTTTTTTCAATTCCAATTCATCCTGAGGATAGTCCACGTTTTGCATTTACTATCCCTGCACTGAATCATGAAGGTCCTGATCAGAGATATGAATGGAAAGTACTCCCTCAAGGGATGGCTAACAGCCCAACTATGTGTCAAATTTATGTTAACAAAGCAATCCAGCCACTTAGAAATCAAAATCCTGAACTACAAATATTTCACTATATGGATGATGTATTATTAGCACACAAAGCTAAAAACACATTGCTAGACTGTTATGCCACACTTACAAACTTATTAAAAAGTTATAATCTAGAGATAGCAATAGATAAAGTACAATTAAATTTTCCAATTAATTATTTAGGAGTTCTATTATCCTCAACCATGGTCCGTCCACCAAAAATTCAAATACGAGTAGATCAACTCAAATCACTTAATGACTTTCAAAAGTTATTAGGAGACATAAATTGGATAAGGCCTTATCTAGGTATACCAACAGGAGAGTTGGGACCTTTATTTGATATCCTAAAAGGTCCACCAGATCCAAATTCACCCCGAATGTTAATGCCTGAAGCAAGAAAGGCATTAAAAATCATTGAAACATATATGGAAAATATGCATTTGGATAGAATTGATATAAGTTTGCCTTTATTATTTATTGTACTACCAACAAAAAATATTCCTACAGGAGTATTTTGGCAAGAAGACCCATTATTATGGATACATTTATCTTATTCTCCTAACACTATTCTTACTAGGTATCCTGAGGCTGTAGGACAATTAATACTCAAAGGAATAAAAGCAGCAAAGGGAGTGTTTGGAATTTCTCCCAATAAAATTATTACTCCATATACTATGAATCAAATTGATGAGTTAGCTAATGAGTTAAATACTTGGGCAATAATCATGTGCAAATCTAATGTTTCATTTGATAACCACTTACCATCTAATCCTTTATTGTCTTTTTGGTCATCGCATCCTGTAATTTTTCCAAAAATGACAAGAAAAACACCTATCGGGAATGCTCCAAATATATTCACTGATGGATCAAATAATGGTACAGCAGCAATAGTTACACCTGATCAAACTTTTACATTTTTAGTACCCAAACAATCAGCTCAAAAGGTAGAGCTTAAGGCAGTATTACAGGCTTTTGTGATGTTTAAAAATTCTGTATTTAATTTATTTTCCGATAGTCAGTATATAGTTAATGCTATAGTATCCCTTGAAGATGCTGGTAGGATTTCCCCTTCCTCTACTATTTTCTTTTTGCTTTCCACTATACAAAGTCTAATCTGGGACAGAAAAGATCCATTCTTTATAGGACATATCAGGGCACATACAGGATTGCCTGGAGCCCTTAGTTTGGGCAATGATTTAGCAGATAAAACTACACATGACATACATATTTTCTCTACACTAGAAGAAGCTATAAATTTTCATAAAAAGTTCCATGTCAATGCTAATACTTTACAAAAGCATTTTAAAATAACTAAGGAACAAGCTAGACAAATAATAAAACAATGTCAAAATTGTGTGACCTTTTTACCACAAGTTAATCTTGGAGTCAATCCTAAAGGATTGATACCTAACCATATTTGGCAGATGGACGTCACACACTTGCCAGAATTTGGAAAATTAAAATATTTGCATGTTACAGTTGATACTTCTTCTGGATTTTTGATGGGCTCCCTTCATGCCGGAGAAAAAACTAAAGATGTTATAGCTCATTGCTTACAAAATTTTGCCACTGTGGGCGTTCCAAAACAGTTAAAAACAGATAATGCCCCTGGTTATACTTCTACCTCTTTTAAACAATTTTGCTCATCATTTGGCATTACTCATATAACAGGAATCCCATACAATCCACAGGGACAAGGCATAGTTGAAAGAGCTCATCAAACTATTAAAATGTACTTATTAAAGCAAAAGGAAGGAATTGGGAAGGGGTATATATTCCCCAAAGATAAACTTAAAATAACCCTTTTTACTCTAAACTTTTTAAATTTGGATTCATCAGGGCTTAGTGCTGCGGAAAGGCATATGTGTCCAAAAAATGTATATAAGCCCAAGGTACTTTGGAAGGATATTCTAACAGGACAATGGAAAGGTCCTGACCCAGTAATTGTCTGGAGTCGGGGGTCTGTTTGTGTGTTTCCACAGGGAGAACAGCAGCCGATTTGGATTCCAGAGAGATTAACTAAGGTCCTGACCCAGTGATTGTCTGGAGTCGGGGGTCTGTTTATGTGTTTCCACAGGGAGAACAGCAGCTGATTTGGATTCCAGACAGATTAACTAAAGCGATTTCTACAGACCAAAAAGAAGATGTGATATCCAGAACTCCAGTTTGGTTATTCTTACATCTATGACAGAACCAGAATGCTTTTTTCAATATCTATTTTATTATTGCCCTTTCCCATATTTTTTTTTTGAGCTCATACAGACCTAGGTTAATGTTTTGCTGATCAGTCCTATTTTTTGACTATAGAGTTTTTAAACATTGCAATGGAGATTTCACCTGTAAAATGTTATAAGGCCTTTACTATTATGTTATGTGTCGTATGTATTATGTGTGCACACTTGTGTTTTGTGTTTGAATATACATATGTCCATATGTCATATATGATGAGTGCTCATGAAAAAATGGATCCAAATAATTTTTTTTTTTATTCACGTGATTTAAATGGTTTAATTTAAATTGGGTAAACAGCTGTTGAAGATTGTTTTAAAATGTGAACAAATAAGGAGGTTAACAGATCTGTTTGTTTACTTTCACCTTTCCTTTTCAATATATTTAATAATTCTCTTAAAGATAATGTAATTAATTGTTAAGAAAAAATTGTTTTCTTTTAGTGCCTTCTGGAATGTTACATAATTTTTTCTTTAGCCATTATTGCCAGAATTCCTATCTTCAGTGAAGACAATGTAAATTGTTAAGAAAATTGTTTTCTTTTAGTGCCTTCTGGAATGTTATATAATGTTATATAATTTTTCTTTAGCCATTATTGTCAGAATTCCTATCTTCATCCCAGTGCATGAAGACAAAGATAAAACCAATCTACAGCTTCTGCAATAGCCATCACTGAACTGCTTGCAGAACTTGCCTGGACTATGTATCACTTATATGCATTGTGAACTCACTTGTATACATTGTGAACTATCTGTTAGTGCAGCAACTTCTGGTAGTGTTGGGGTATACATGCTGATGGTGTCATCGGTGGTACAATTTTTCCAAAAGGAGCCGTCAGCTGGCTTGGTGTATCTTCCTCCCTTCTGTTTGTCATGATCGTTCAGCTAAAATTTGGGGGCCAACAGAGGTGAGGCAAAGAACCTCACCCCCCCGCTGGTACGAAGACCTCTACACAGGTGTGGCTGTATACTGGACTGGTAGTCAATGACGGGTAAGATCCAATTACTATGGTACCAACCTAAGACAGGAGGCTGACGCCTTGAGGTCAGCTCATCCAATAACGGGTAAGCACCATATGTACTATTGGACAACCTAAGGCAGACATGGTCCCTAAGCCACATGCTTGTTGTTTAAACAGAGAGGGGGAGATGTTGAGAGCCACAGCCGAAGGGGCCCCAGCAAACTTTCAGACTGCCAGCTGATGATTGGCTCACAGCGGCCCCAGCAACAACTAGCTGATTGGCTCCTCTGCGGTGATGCTCATTGGGCTGTTTCCCTGCCCTTTCAGACCACGGAGCTGCTCATTGGGGGACTTTTTTGGCTCCGCCCATGCGACCCAGCCAATCAGCCTCAAGAGCAGGAGGATTGTGGGAGGAAGAGGTTGTTGGGGTTGTGTGGCTTGTGGGAAGCCGGTGGTGGCAGTTGGGCTCTGAGGGTTTTTTCCTGAGGAGCTGTTTTGTTTATCTTGTGTGGTTCTAAAAATAAATTTAGTTTCTTTTGACAAGTGGCTCCTGAATTGTGCCCAGCCAGACTGCGGCAGAATACTAATTCTTCCTACCTCTGCATCATTAGCATTTCCCTACTGGAACTGTTCTCTGGATGTTCTCCTCACCAATCCCTATGGTTACTAAATATTGTCCCCTTTAACACTTGCTTCTATATCATGCTAGAGCCTTCCATTCTCTCTCCATTTCCTGGCCTCTGTCTCAAAACTTCCCTCCTATGTCAGTGTTCATGTCTATCTTTAGAAAAGACACCAGCACTGATGCCTGTTATCTCCTCCAGCTTTACCACAAACTCAGTTATGTGTGGAAATAAATTAAACTGTTGAGACAATGTGATGTGAAAGCAGCCCCTTCAAGTGTAGGAGCCAAGGGACTAGAAAGGGAAAGGAATAATTTTCAGGTCAAGAGGTTATTCCCCAGTGCCAAAGCTGATTCACTGTCTGAGGTAATCCTAGGAAGAGCAACATCAATTTGTGTCTGGAATAATAAGGACAGTCAGAGAACATTCACCAAACAGTGTGTGTCCTAATAGATAAAAATATAAAAACAAAAAGATAAAAGTCAAGAAAGGAAAATAACAGAAAGGAACACTGCATTCTTTTGATGAAGTTGTAATGGGATCGATCACTTGAGACAACAAAATTGATGTCCAATGGTTGTTGAAACCTTATTATTTGGGTGAAGAGATAGTAGGCAGTATGATGCTTCTTGTTTCTTCATAATTTAAATTTTTTTCATGACATTTTCTTTTACTTTGAGTAGATGAACTTCTGACTTATTGTATGCATTAAACCCCTACTGTCTCCCCAAGTGGTGTTATGAAGTACTGGTTCAATAGAATTACTCCTCAATGATCTCAATATATACTGGACACAGAGGGACACATGTGTAATTGCAAATATTTGGAGACTGATTCAGGCCAAGGGAAGCTTTTCAGCCAGTCAGGGAACTTTGTAGAAAACCTGTCTTCAAATAAAAAGGCCTGGAATAAGGACTTAAAAGTAAGTGGTACAATTACTGCCAGAGACACACAAGTTCCTGGGTACTGTCCTCAGATCCATACACAAATAACAATTTAAAAAGTTTTAAAAAATAATTACTCACCAAAAAGTAAGCTTAAAAATAAATAAAATTTAGAAGATAAAAATGTTTACTTTTTATTTGCACAGATTTTTACACATTATAACTGTTTAATAAATCTATACATTTTTTTAGAAAAGTCACATTCTGACATATCATTGTCTAAAACTAATGAGACACCTGATGGAACTGGACATGACCAGAAACTGGTATGTAAATATGTCAAGTTAAAATTCTGGTTTATTCATTTTTTTCTTGCTTTGGAAGATAAATTACTCCAAGTGAAATTACTTTAAAGAATACTCATTTGGGTATAAATATAAAATTTAATTTTTAAGTCTAAAAGTATTTAAATGACCATGAATGAAAATAGCTTTAGAAATCATGGCAGCTTAAAGGTAAACTTTAGCATAGCAAATCAGCAATATCTAAAAATATTGTTTGCTTTTATCTGTGTAGCATTTTTAAATGATGCGGAATAAATTCCAGATTTAGGAGTAACCAGTTGAAAGTATGAAGATACATAACTGCAGTAGTCATTGTACACATTCAAGTTAAGACATCATCATTTCCAATGCCTTAAAATTTTAGTTTTACCTTGTCTCTCATTCATGCAGAGGTTAAAAGTTTCATTTTTCTCTTGACTTCAGTGTCTGTGTTGAGGCAGATAATCAGCCCAAATCAGACACAAACTGCCTGTTTAATAGAATCAAAATCAAAAGGATGAGTCCTTTGCTATTAGGATACGAACAATAACTTCCTAGTTCAATTCCTTTGATGTAAGAAATCAATAGAATCAATAAATATTTTTAATCCTACTATATTAGTGGATATTAGAAAAAGAACATGGATGCAGTTATTGGAAAATTATGAAAATTTTGATAGTGTCATCTTGTCTCCTTGTGTGTGTTAGTAGGCTAAAATTTTGCATGCATTTGGGTGGACCTTTTGTCCACTTTTACGTATGTTCTACTATGCAGATTTATCTTTGGAATATGTCTTATGCAGGTTCATATCTCAACATCAAGTCTGCAACTGAGCATATCCTATGTACTAGTTTCACTCACCAGCATCTCTTTAAGGGAAGAGAGCAGCCAATGGCAACAGTCTAAGCTTAAAAGAAAACATGTATCAACTATTAATAAAATAAATATAATTAATTATCTCTAAAACACTACAAACTGAAAACAAGGAGTATAAATAACAATGTGCACTCGACTAAAGATATCGATGATAACAACATCTCTAGTAAATCAAAACTACTCTAAGTGTACAAGCTGAGCTCCCTTGTTTCTTGCTCTTTGGCCACACCCATAACAGCTGAGAGAACTTTGCAAGTTGCACAGCAAAACTCACTCTCAGTACTTATTTTGTACTTTGATATGTAGTTCTATCAAATGCAGAAACTGCCTGACACGTCCTGTGGTCCATGGAGGCTGGAGACAAGTCTGTAATTCAAAGATATCTTCTGGATTTCTGCAGTCAGAGATCTTGGAACGTGCAATACTCCAAGTCTGTAAGGGTTTTCATTGCACGGTCTGGGAGCATGGCAGATATGGCATGCTTGCAGAATCTGTGACTTCTTCTGGTGAATGTTAGAAATTATCACTGGAACCAATTCTGCCCTACATTTCCTGGACTCTTCTGTCAATTGAATTCTTAAACAACCCTTCTCTCATACTATCATTATTCTCAAAGGACCCCTTTGAAAGAGGCAGTACCCTGTGCACCTGTACTCTACAAACTCTTCAGAAGGCATACACACATTTTTTGATCAGAGTTTTCAGCACATTCCTGCTAGTCTATTCCCAAGGCCCATACAGTGTTAACATCCAACATTCTTGGAGGTAAGCTGTCTACTGCATCTTACAGGTATAAACATGCAGTGGTTCCTGATCTCTCATACAGACAGTCCATATAGTAAGGCCCTTATGAAATTGTTTTGACCTCAGGATTCCATTGCTAAGGAGACGCTCCAAATATTTTGTGTTCAGCAATGAGGCAACAATTCCAAGAGCTCTCAGCGGAGTTGATTGACTGTACCTGATATATCTGCTCATGTTTTGGCTCTGCATACAGCCAGTTTTCATCCAGACACATCCCTGGCAATTTTTTTCAAAGAGGTGCAATACCCACCCCCACCACCACCATTTGAATTGACCTCATGTACTTTAGATAGACCACAGGGCTATGCTCGACCTGCACAGAGCACTCAGCAGATGTATGTCTCAGTTCCTCTCCTAAATCTTCCAGGATTTTTGTTGTGAGTGCCTCCAACTCACTGCTTTAAAAGATAAAGTTCAGTCTTAGAAAGTCTAAAAAAAGAAAGACCTTTTGTTCTGTTATCTCTACAAGAAAGCCTAGATAAATGAACCTGAGTGACGAGGCACCTGCACACATAATCCAATTCTCTTTAGAAGATTGTGCAGTAAATCCAACTCTACTTGACAAATTAGGCAGAATCTAATACTGTTCTTTTCTGAAAATGTTGTATTTGAATTGGGAAAATCTGTATAACATTGCAATTTTTTTCTATAAACTGTTATCCTTTAATAAAATAGGGAGATTTTGATGTTATAATTTTTATACTTTAGAAATTGTAGGGCCATTGTATATATTATATGGGGATTCATTTGGATATAATGATATATCATGAAAAACTAGTTTGCTCAAATTCAGTGTCCAATGTCTGCACATGTTCTTTATACATCCTAGTGCCGCAGTCCAGCTGGGCAAAGTAACCGAGAGGTGACAAGCAACTGAAGGTTGAAGTGGTCACTGAAAGTAACTGAAGTTAACTGCTTTATTGCAGAACAGCAGAGGTATATATATCTAACTGATTTACATAAAGCATGACTCAATCAGCATCATCCAATCATAGCATTGCTCCTCTACAGATACAGCAATCAGCCAATAAGGAGTCCCCACCATCTTGATGAGTCAGCGGCATTGCCTCACAAGCCACTCTTCCTGGCAAACTGCCAGGCACCATCTTATCTTGGTCGCATCCTCCAACAACCTAGGTTGAGGTGCTGCTTGGTGCAGACTTCATACCTGCACAGCTCTGTAAACAGAGTTGTTTCACCTCTCTCTGCTCATGCTATGAGGGTGGCTGCCAGACACTGGATTATAGTACATTCGATCCATACCAACATGGGTACATGTCAGCTGGGGGCTTTTATTTACCCTGTTATTTGACTTGAAGTTCCCGCCAAGTTATAAGTGGGAATGTATGTCTTTGGTGGAAAGTAAGAGGCATTTTTTCTTGACCTTTGCTGTGGGTTTTTAGAAGTTGCAAAGTACCTGCCAATGTGTTCAAGGAATGGGGCTGGATCCCCAATGCAGATGGAAGAAGACAAACAACAATAATACAGCATGAAGGCAAACTAGATAGAGGTATACAGAAACAATCAACAAGAAAAAAAAAAAAAAAAACACCAGTAACAACAGAGAAGAAAGGGATAAAATATTTAGGATCCATTAAATTGTTAAAGGTTCATAAAAGTAAAATTAATTTTCAAAAAAGGAAGAATGAGAAATTGGAAGAAAAATTTAAAAATTCTATTAAATTATGACAATAAGATAAAAGTAATGAAACAAAATGACAAAGTTAATAATTAAAAAGAAAAAAACACAAAGCAAAATCTAGTCAAGAATTTCTTCTACATGAGTTGTATGTGCACACACACTCCTAGTCTGTGCCCAGGGCAATGGTCAATGCCTGTATAGCAGAAAGTCCTTCATACCTGCAGAGCTTTGGCATTATGAGGGTTGTGCCAGAAAGTCATATATTCTGCCTGTAGAACTATAGTCTGTGTGGGCTGGGGATGTGGCTCAAGTGGTAGCGTGCTGGCCTTGCAAGCGTATGGCCCAGGTTCAATCCTCAGTACCACATACAAACAAAGATTTTGTGTCCGCCAAAAACTAAAAAAAAAAAAAAAAAAAAAAAAATTAAAATTTATTCTCTCTTTCTCTCTCTCTCTCTCTCTCTCTCTCTCTAAAACAAAAGAAGAACTATAGTCTCTGTGCCCAGGGATGTGGCAAATGTCTGAATTCCAGTATCTACTCAAAATGTGAATTGAGATTGCTCCAAAGAGCAAATGTATTTTCTAATATTTTTTTTCTATAAGTTGAATGTATTTAGTAAATAATTATTTGTGTAACTAAAAATGAGTTTTCTCATTTAAAAAAATGAGGTGAAATACTCTGTGGCATTTTTAAACTATTTTTTTGCATAAATATGTAATTAAATTATTCAATTTCTTCAACTTATGAGAATAGCCATATTCTATTGCTTTGATCTTTATCACCAATTTGGAGGTGACTGCCTTGCCATAATATATATTAACTATTAATGGTCAGCTCAGTGAGTATCTTATTTTTTGATTTAGTTAACTTTTTGTGTGTACAGTACTGTAATCAAATCTAGGGCATTATGCATCCAGGTAAGTGCCCTACCACTGAGGTATATCCTTGGTCCCTAATACATAGTTTTGTTTTATTTTATTTTTTTAACCTAATACATAGTTTTAAATTCACAGAAAAATATGGAAGGTACAGAGATATTTTCTTCTGTACTTTCTTTACTTTCACAGTCCTCCTCCATTATCAATGTCCACTCCTAGGGGCATACTCTTGCTACCAATGATGAGCCTACATTTATACATTATTATTACTCACATATTTAATGTATATTAGGATTCTTTCTTGGTGCTATACAACCTGTGGTTTTTAGAAAAATGAATAATAGCATGTATTCATAGTTGTAGCTTCAGAAACAAAATGTTTTATTGTCCTTATCCTCTTCCTAATCACCTCAACACACACGTAACCGCTTCCAACCACTGATCTCTATTATATCTGGAATATTTTTTTCCAGAGTAACCTTATATTTGGAAAAGTATAGTATATTTAAAATATTAAAGTTCCAACGTAATTAAATGTAGTCATTTACAAAATACTTTTTAGTTTTTCTTTCTTTTGTGGTGCTAGTGATTGAATACATTACATCATGTGATATAGGCACATTGTCTATGAGGGACTACATTTATAGCCCTTGTTTTCCAATTTTTGTTCACCAGTATAGGACATGAGGGCATATGGATTACATGCAGAAAAAGCAGGAAGTCTATAAAGATTTCCCACATAATGAAAAGGATTGAAAAAAATTGGATCATGCTGTACAACACAATGCTAACTGTAGTATCCTACTCTACTGGGACCAGATAAAATCTTCTCAGTGGAATCTGACAATCTCAAGAAGTCATAGTTTATACAATGGTCATCAAAATGTATTTTACAGCCTTGCCATAGGAAAACTTTCTAGAAATCGAGTAGTAAACATGAATTGAAATTATCTCCTTTTCAGTTGTCAGAATGAATCTTTGACGGTTTGGATGTGAGGTGTCCCCAAAAAGCTCATGTGTGATATAATGCAAGAAGGTTTAGAGGGGAAATGATTGAGCTATGAGAGTCTTAACCCAGTCAGTGAATTAATCCCCTGATGGGATTAACTGGGTGGTAACTGAAGGCAGGTAAAGTGCGGCTAAGGATGTGCGTCATTGGAGGTTTGCCTTTGATTTTTTTTAATTTATTTTATTCTATTTTTTTTTCGTCTTTCATACATTTGATTCAAGTGAGTTATGAACTTCCATTTTTACCCCAAATACAAGTTGCAGAATCACATCAGTTACACATTCACAATGTTTACATAATGCCATATTAGTGACTGTTGTATTCTGCTGCCTTTCCTATCCCCTACTATCCCCCCTCCCCTCCCCTCCCATCTTCCCTCTCTACCTCATCTGTTGTTGTTCAGTTCTCCCTTCCCCCCCTTTCCCCTGACAACCTCTTATATGTGATTTCGTATAACGATGAGGGTTTCCTTCCGTTTCCATGCAGTTTCCCTTCTCTCTCCCTTTCCCTCCCACCACTCATCTCAGTTTAATGTTAATCTTTTCCTCATGCTCTTCCCCCCTGCTCAGTTCTTAGTTGCTCTCCTTAAATCAAAGAAGACATTTGGCATTTGTTTTTTAAGGATTGGCTAGCTTCACTTAGCATAATCTGCTCTAATTCCATCCATTTCCCTGCAAATTCCATGATTTTGTCATTTTTAGTGCTGCATAATACTCCATTGTGTATAGATGCCACATTTTTTTATCCATTCATCTATTGAAGGGCATCTAGGTTGGTTCCACAGTCTAGCTATTGTGAATTATGCTGCTATGATCATTGATGCGGCAGTAGCCTTTGATATTTTATATCTGGTGAGTAGAGTCTCTCCCTGCTTTCTGTTCAACAAGTGAGCTGCTTCCCTATGCCTTACTCTTCCACCATGATGTTCAGCCTCATCTCGAGTCCCAGGGAATGGAGTTGGCAGTCTATAGACTGAGACATCTGAAACCTTCAAACAAACTCTTTCCCCACTATAATTGTTCTGGTCAGGTCCTGTAGTCATAGCAATAAAAAATCTGACTAAAACAGAATCTCAATGAAATTTGCTATGTACATTTATGACTGCTCCATAGTAAATCTCATCAACATGTATGTCCCCAAGGTACTAATTTTTTTAAAAAAGGATATAAATAACAGTTCAGTACAGTAGATGAAAGGAAACAAAGCAAGGTTGGGGCAGAAAAAGGGTATCTACTGGGGACCGAATTTAAAAGAAAAAACGAAGCTGTAGAATTTGATCAAAATGAATTCTTATGTTTAAATTAAAAGAACCAATAAAAACAAAGAAAAAATGATTACATTGCAAACTGCTTGAGGTAGTATATTGAGTAAAATAATTTCATAAGTGCTTTAAATTTAGCAAATCCAACATTGTCTAAAATTATGTCCCCTTCTTTGTATAAGCCCCTTCGGATTTACTCATACTACATGCTTTACGTTTTTGCCATTACAAATTAATGACATTCTTCAAATAATCTAAAAAGTAATTCTAATATTTTCATAGAAGAGTATGAAATCAGACTGTTTAATTTTAACAGAACTGACATTCTTTTAAAATTTTTATTATTTTTATTACTATTTTTATTTTAGTTCTAGGGATTGAACCCAGGATTCATGCATTCTCTGCAACACACTACCATTAAGCTCCATTCTGTATCCTATCAGTAGATTTTCTCTTGGGGGAAATGCCGAAAGAGTCACATTGTTTTGTTTCATAATTTAAATGCGTTGGAAAGGACTTTTTCTCTCATCAGAGAGACAATGGTTGGCACATTCTGAAAGCATAATAGTTTACTTTAATCCTTTCTCGTATCAGCTATTTCTACATGTCAAGTTGCTGCTACCTCCCTAGTACTTCTAAGTTTTCCTATGACAACAAAGTATACACCAGAATGTACAAACTCTCAAGGATGTCATCTTTTTAGTGCCCCCCCCCACACACACACACCTCCTGCATTGGAGGTAATGCCTTGTTTGTATTAGACATAAGAGAGAAAGCATCTGGAAATTAGAGAATAATATCTTCACCAGAACAGGATTAGTGAGGGTAAACATATCAATTTCTGTTTAGCTCTCCTCAAATTTAACCTGGAATGTCTATGTAAGCATTCCAGTCCCTGGTCTGTTTTCTTGAGTTTTGCCATGCAGCAAAGTACACTGTCCATGCATCCACCTTCCTTGTGGTAAAGGGTTTCATTTTAATCTGAGCAGTTTTGACTGAAAATCTGGAGCTATTGTGTATCATAACAGCCTAAGAATATTCTCTGATAATTATTCCTAGTGCAATGAGTCCAGAAAAATCATGCTATTTGTTTGACACTTTCATCTCTATGCTCCTGAATCTGCTAATGATATTGTTTCCTTCCATCTTCTAACTTTTAGATAAAAGTACAGTCATGGGACTGTTTGCTTTTACTTTTAGGTATCAAATTTTGATAAATCCCATGCATCTTCCTTGCATTTAAATAGTACAAAGTATGACACTGAAGAGTTCTTGATGAATTAATTGCCTATCAGAAATATAATTAATATTCACTCTAGAAAAGGCTCCATATATGGACCTAGAGGAATACTCTATAAAAAAGCATCAGACTCATACACTTTTAATATTTTATATTTTCTACTGTTGATTAAATACATATTTTACTCTTTTCTTTAATAGTGGATGAAGATTCTATGGATGACAATTTTAAAAGGTAGGATTTTATAGAGTAAAAAAATTGTATGATAGCTAATTATAGAATGAAAATGAAAGGAACAAATATTTGTTGAGTGTTCCAGTCTAGGATAGACAACTGTATCTAACACTTGTTTGTTAAAGTCATCGAAATGACTTTGAAAGTGTCTGTGGTATTATAACCTGTTATTTACTAATTAAGCAGTTCTCACTCATTCATAGAAGTTGACTAATTGTCCCATGTTCCCACAATTAATAAGTACCAGGCCTGTAGTTACACTGTAAGCTTGCTGGCTGACAACTCCATTGTATTGCACTACTGTGTAGGTTGATGCCAGTGCTGTACTAGAATCAAGAAGCAGGTCTGTATCATCAATTCAGAAAATCAGAGTCAGTTGTGTGTTAATTCTGATTCATAATTTACCTGAGAAGCCTGGATATAGAGTTTGTCCTGATATTTTTGACAGTTTCACTGATAACAAATTTTTTTTGTACATCAAAGATTTTTAGGAAAAATCTCACAAAGCTGTGGTATCATGTTTTCTTCATAAACAAGAACAGGCTAGTCCTGGAAAGGAGTCATTTTACTTGAAGTTAAGGATACCTTTGAGTAAACCATGTTATATTAAATATATTAAGGCTCCATATGGAGAATATTTTAATTGATATCTCTACTTCCTGATTTCCCAGTTTGGTTTCCTTCAGTATTCTACCCCCATGTATCTTTGACCTCTGTTTTTATAGACTGTTTCATAAATCAAGGGCTACATTTTCCTTCAGGCTACTACCCCTATTTACTTTTATGAAGACTTTTTTTTTTATAATCTTGTTTTCTTTTTCTATGATGAAAATCTTTTCTTGAATTTTTATTTTTACTTTTTGTTGTGCTCTCTTTACTTTTTAATGTTGTGTCAATTGAATATTCATTTTTTCCTATTAACAAAATCAAAAGCTCAGAGAATTTAAAAATTTTAAGGAATTTTTCACCTATCAATGTACCCTCTCACCCTCCAATATGTATTTGTCATGCTGGCCAAATGGTGGTCATGATGATGACCCTGAAACATATAGATATGAAAGGGACTTTGTGGATATAGAAAGGAATAGCAATAAGATTCCAACTGAGGTTCCTTCATGCTAACTCAGTACTTTTCCTGATTATCATTGTGTAGTAAATGTGTTCATAACAGATTAGGGAGTGTCTGTAGACAGCCAACTAAAGTGGATAAGACTGGGATTACTAAGTAAGCCCAGTGATAGAGTATCAGAGTGACACTAACAAAGGGAAGGGCAAAACTGAAGAGAAACAGAATTGTGTTGAGTAGAAATAAGGGTTGTAGAAAACTGACCAAGACCTTGAGGTTTATGACCAGTTTGATTAACACAAAATGGATATTAAAGACATACAATATTGGAAACTCTCTAGAAAGGCCTATTAAAAATAGGATTTGAAGGAAGTCCTGATAGGTTGTTATTTTCTTGTTTGTCTAACTGGAAGATGTGACAAAATTTAAGGTTTTTTGTGAAAGATGTTAAAATAATTTGAGCCACTGGGAAAAGTCCCCAGAGTTTAGAGATGTGAGAGTGCCTTAGAGACTCTAAAAACCCAGGGGACTAGAATTTGTTGGACACAAGGATCTACAGCCTATAGCAAGTGTCCATTCTCCTCTACTTTTTTTCTCAACTCATTGATGTCCTTCTTATGTGCACATATAGTAGATCATGAAAATAATTGGCTGGCAAAGTCATCGAAGAGCTTCAGTTAGGTAGTTGGTAAAATGTTTATGCTAAGGCCTGTGACTGAGACTCCATTCAGTTTGTTTCCCACAAGCAGAAGGAACTGTGACTCTTGGTCCTTTGAGTGTAACTTGTATCAGGAATCTGCATCTTCATACAATGTAGGTTAGTTTGGAGGGTCCCACTGAGTCCTGCAGATGAGGGAATGGGGAGTGGAATCCCAGAGGAAGGAGGATATTTAGATAATATTTAGGGAAACACAGGTATGATTACCAGTACTCTGTTTTTCTAGCAGTCTTTCCCCTTGGGTATCTGAGGGCCTGTAAAGGTTATAGGTGCTTGCTAGTTTATGTAGATTTGAATAAAGTGGGATTTATAATACATTTATAATAAGTATTCCCAATAACAACAACTACATTCATTTCTTGACTTTGAACATTCAGTGTTTAAAATTTTTTTTAGGTTTCATGTTTTCTTTTTCTTTTTTTCTTTCTTTTTTTCTGGTACCAGGGATTGAACTCAGGGGCATTTGCCTACTGAGCCATTTCCCTAGCCCTACCTTTAATTTTATTTAGAGATAGGGTCTCACTGAGTTGCTTAGTGCCTCACTTTTGCTGTCTTCTTTTTGTTTTTGTTTTTCTTCTTTGCAATGGGGACAAAACCTAGGGGTGCTTGAACACTGAGACACATCCCCCGCCCTATTATTTTATGTTTTGTTTTGAGACAGGATATCACCAAATTGTTGGGGGCCTCACTAATTCACTGAGACTGTCTTTAAACTTGAATGCTCCTGCCTCAACCTCCCAATTTGCTGTGATTACAAGCACGCATCACCACACGCTGCACAATGTGGTATTTTCAGTAGGTGATATCCATGCTGAAGAACTAATACCACCATTTTAAACTACCTTACTTAGTGTGTGTGTTTGTGTGTGGATGTGTGTGTGTGTGGTGGCAGCTATTAATTGGATTTTAAGTTCAGCCTTCAAGACAGGCAGTTTCTGAGAATAAGTTATTCTCATGTTCTGCCAATACATTGACTGTCAGTCTGAAATGGAATTAAGACTACCTTCATTGAATATTTCAAAGTTTAAATAAAGTGAAGGCAGAAAGAGCTTTATAAAACAGAAGTTATGTTTTAATCATATCAGTCAAGAAATACAATTTAATAAAGTTAAATCTAAGTTTTTACCAGAGTTTATTAAAAATACTATCCACCTACTTTATTACACATTTTCGCTTTACAGGATTTCCAATAAAACTGATTCTGATGATCATTGTCTCACCTTGGATGAGACCAACTATAAATATTATGACAAGGTAAAGTGATCTTTTGTGAAATTAATTTTCTTGCTCTGAATTTTTGGTTTTGAGGTGTTAAAACTTAGCAATGGTTTCCTGATCTATTTTATGAAAATTTGCTCAGATAAAACCATTTTAAGAGAATTATGTTGATATTTTTTATCTTGTACAAATGCCAATGTTCCCTTGAGGAGTTTAGTTTGGTGGGGGATGGAAGAAACATTGTACTGGTAAATACATATTGATATAAAAATTGCATCAGGGATAAATTACTTATTGCAGAAGCATTAGGAAATTTGGTCAAGGATTTTTTTGTTAGATTTACATTAGTGTGACATTTAAAGCATACTTACATGATTTATAATACTCATGCCCAAATTAGTTTTTGTAGAATCATGAAATTTCCCTCATGCCTTTAATTTGAAATAAATAAGGCACATTAGATAGAGTTTTTTTTATTAGACCCTTTATATTTTACTCAATATATTTCTAAGAGACTTTTTTCATTATTTCTATCCTTGGCTCCATTTTCACACTAAAGTAACATTAGAAATTATGGAAACATACAAATTTAGAATAGGTATATTAATGTTTAGATTCGGGGCTGCAGTTGTAGCTCAGTGGTACAGTACTTGCCTAGCATGTACTGTGAGGCAAGGGGTTCAATCCTCAGCATCATATAAAACTAAGTAAATAAATGTATAAAAATATAATAACATTATAAAAATGTTTGCATTAAAAAGGGATTTCTTCATGCCCTCTGACTCTTTCCACTAAGAGTATATTTGAAACTCTTTATCTTATTGAAAAATAGATGTCTTATGAAAAATAATAACCACTACTGGAAGCATAGACTCTCAATAACCATATGATAAGACTTTAGATTTATATTTTTTGTATCATAGTTTTAAAATATTCAAATACTTATGTCACATTCTGAGATCTCATATTTTAGAAGTTTTTTACTTAGTTATTTAAATATTCATTTAATAGCTTTTTAAATTTTAATAAGCTAGTCAAGGTTAATAAATATATTTACATATATCCTGGAGCAGCTACAATATGGTTCAAATGTAAGAAAATAGCTTCTTAATTTTTTGAACATGAATAAATGTGTAAAAACATATGAAAAAAATTTCTTTTTCTTTTTTTTTTTTTCTTTTTCTTTTTTTTTTTTCTTTTTCTATTTTTTGGGGGCGGGGTGGGTACTAAATATTGAACTCAGGGTCACTTTACCACTGAGCCACATCCCAAGCCCTATTTTGAATTTTATTTAGAGGCAGAGTCTCACTGAGTTGCTTAGAGCCTCACCATTGTTGAGGCTGGCTTTGAATTCGCAATCCTCCTGTCTTAGCCTCCCAAGCCACTGGGATTACAGAGGTGCACAACCACACCTGGCTTAGAAAAAAATTTCTATACAATGAAGTGTTCTAAATAACATAGCATTCATGAGATGACTGTTATTTAACTATTGAATTCTAAAAATATGCTTTAAGTTTGAATTTTCTTTTGATATCTGGGATGTATAAATTCAGATGAGTTATCTTGAATTAGTGCCATAAAGAACATGCAAACTAGTCAGGGAAGTTTCATAAATATGAAAGTAGGAACCAGAGTATTCTTCAAGCATCCTCTAATTATGAGCATAGATTTGGACTTAAGAGGAACATTTGTTTCTCACTCCTTGTTTATTTTTTTAAATTATTTAATCCAAGACTCAATATTCTCTTGAAGAATACTTCTCTTCATTGTATGCTCTTTGAGTCATCTCTGTCTCCATTCTTTGGTTATTTGGTTAATTTTTCCTTTTAGTATCTGTGAGGTTTTCATTCAGTGATATTGGCCCCACAAGGTTGTTTTTGTCATTCTTCTCTATCTTGGAAGGCTCAACATTTATATTAACATGCATTTTTAGCTATTTAACAAACAAGATGGTCAAAACTAATTCTGTTGTGATTTCTAACAGTTTTATTTATAAGATACTCTTAAAGCTTAGGTCTCATATTTTCCTTCAAGAGATAATTTATGCCAATATAAGTCACAAAAACACATTAAAATATCACACATAATTATTTTAAATTTCTAAAAATGTTTTTTTTTCAAAAGCACTCTAAACTACAGATGGCTCCAATTTCATCTTAGGTCATTTGGATTAATAAAATGATTTAATGGATGTCAGTATTTGTAAAATTATCTTGGAGGTAAGGGGAATAACATTTTGGAGATCTCTCATCTTCCTCACCCCATGAACAGACATAGCTTAGTAAGTGGCAAGATTAAATTGAGTTTACATTGGAATGGCTCAGAAACATGTTCTCCTTCTCTTGTATCCTGCAGTAATGGAAAATATTAAGTTAATTTTTCAAATTTAGTGCATATTACACCTAAATATTTTTTCCTTCCTAGGATATCCCCAAAGAAAATGGAGAATTACCTCACACTTCTAATGAATCGAAGAATGATGGTAAAATATTTGAAGAGTATCTATTGCAGAGCTGATTATTGATTTAAAATTGTGGAGCTTTTTCTGTACTCTCTATTTTGCTTTTATTTTTGTAGAAGAAACAAATGAAACTGAGGAACCCAAACTTGAAACCTTACCTGAAAACTGTGATGTTGATATTAAAAATAAAAATGTGATTGAAACCACTCCTATGGAGGAAATCAATATAAAGAACTATCACAGTAATTTTTCTTCCTCAGTTGACTCAAAGGTAAGATTTTTTTTAAAAAAATTATTGTATTTACATATCATCTCTCATATGCACATAATGATGCCAAACAGCCTAGAAACAAATATAAGGCCACAGAGTCCTAATAAGAAGGATAGCATCAGTTTTAAGTATACCATTAACAATTATAGAATGTGGTGGGACTAATCCTCAGGATGGCCTTAGGCCTGAGCCAAAGCAACTCCATTTTAACTTCATTTTAAAAGACCTGCAGTTTCACCAGGCACATCCACAGATCCCTCCAGAATGGCCTCAAACAAGTTACTTCCCCTCACCCTGAAAAAAGAGAGTGAAGCCTCTGGTAGGCTGTCCTCGCCTGATAAGAGGGAAAGGCCAGAAGATCAGGATGGAGACCACCAGACCAGATGTTTCTGACCCTAGGATAAATAATGTCACTGAGAAATCCAGTGGTAGTTCATAAGTATTAAAAGGGGGTCAGAAGCCCCCAAATTTAGTATAAATGATAGAGCAAATGAACAGGGATTCATTGAAGATGCTATCTTTTCTCCAGTGCATGTTTTTGGCACCTTTGACTAATTTAAGACAATTGTAATTTTGTGGGCTAGTCTATATGTCCTCTATTCCGTACCATTGGTCTATCAGCCTGGTTTGGTGCCAATACCATGCTGTTTTGTTACTATTGCTCTGTAGCACAGTTTAAGGTCTGGTATAGTGATACCACCTGCTTTACTCTTCCTGCTAAGGATTTCTTTAGCTATTTTTCCAGATGAATTTCATGATTGCTTTTTCTATTTCCATGAGGAATGCTATTGGGATTTTGATCAGAATTGCATTAAATCTGTATAGTGCTTTTAGTAGTATGGTATATTTGATAATGTTAATTCTGCCTATCCAAGAGCACAGTAGATCTTTCCTTTTTTTTTTTTTTTTTTTTTTTTGATTTCTCTCTTTAGGATTCTGTAGATTTAATTGCTCATTGTATAGATCTTTCACCTCTTTTGTTAAGTTGATTCCCAAGTTTTTTTTTATTTTTATTTTTTTAGGTTATTGTGAATGGGGTAGTTTTCCTCATTTCCTTCTCAGAGGCTCTGTCACTGATATACAGAAATGCCTTTGATTTGGGGGTGTTGAGTTTATATCCTGATACTTTGCTGAATTCATTTACTAGTTCTAGAAGTTTTCTAGTGGAGTTTTTTGGGTCTTCTAGGTATAGAATCATGTCATCAGCAAATAGTGCTAGTTTCAATTCTTCTTTTCCTATACATATCCCTTTGATTTCTTTTGTCTGGCTAATTCCTCTGGCCAGTATTTCAAGAACTATGTTGAATAGAAGTGGTGAAAGAGGGTACCCCAGGAAACAGGATTTATAAGCAACCATGGAATCTAGCTAGTTGGTCTAAACAGGCAAGAGTACTCAATTTCTAAATTTCAGTTGCTGCTTTCATTAGGTTGGGCCCACAACTGCCCTGGCATATTTCACTGTACTGATAATGAGTGAAAACACAATAATAGTCATTATAGCGAGGGAAACTTGGTAGAAAATGTTTGGGAGGAATAAACTTAAAAAGTAAAAAGTAATAATAACAAATAAACTATATACATTGCTCTCATGTTAGTGAGAGAAGAGAGATTTGATGGAGGGATACTTTCTGGTTTAAAAATTATTAAGGTGTGTCTATTTGTGCTTTTTTTTTTTTTTTTGAAAGATAGCACTTGTATAGAGGGGCATCTGCACGGCAGATTTGCAGCCACCACAATGTTCATTGAAGACAAATATAATAATGTGGTAGGTATGCAGCAGAAGTCTCAGTATTCAAGCCAATGGCCTTTGTGAGGAAGGGAAGGGGCTCAAAACAGCAAAGGACTGATCCAAATGGCTCCAGTGGTTGTGTGGATGGGTGGCTCCTGCCAGCATGAATTCTTAGAGAAAAGTCCTTTCCTTAAAAAGAAAATAACTTTTACACTTAGAATACACAGGGCATGATGTGCATTTATTAGTCCAGTAAATTAAAAAAACCACTCAGGTAACCACACTCACTCATGGCAATTTTCAAGACTGGAAATTATTTTCTGAAAGTATCATCAATTCTCCTCTTAAAAGGCTGCTAATGGGAGCAGATTTATTAGTTCTTACCTTAAGAAAACTTGAATTATTGGAGGGGAAGCATGTTCAAAAGACAGTATATCTTTCAATTCACAAAACCAGCAACCTGAAGTCCAATTTTCAGTATTTTAATTACCTCAGTAATGCTATGAATGTAAGATATTGGGATAGAGATCCTAACTTGAAACAACGGAAGTGCCTGTGGTGATTTAATATCTTGTCAAATGCTTTTATTGATTGATTTATGTCATTCTTATTATATAGAACAATATGCCTTTTTAAAAATCTTATTAATACTTTTCCCAATTTATATTTAAGAACACTGGATTTATTGGGGAGGGGGTAGAATAAAATAATCGAGTACTATCGCTGCATACTGAGGGTGGGCTGGGGTGTTGGAGAACCAGAAGTGTTTTTAATGAAACATTATGTTTCAATATAAATACAATTCACAACTGTCAGCTTTGGGAGGGGGTTGAGTGGGAGAGTTGTGTGGGTTATGTTTAATTTATTGATTAGACTTTAAAGCTGTTTGTTATTTTTTTTTTCTTTTTTAAGATTACTGGACCATCATTAAATGTGTACTATGAAGAGATTAATATGAATTAAGGGCTTTACCAAGTCCACTAAATAAAACTACTCAAGTACAGACTGCAAACCAAAATGTATCTGTGTTATGATATTATTTGCAAATAGGGAGCATGGTACTGAAGTCTACACAAGTGGAATTAGATGAGTGCTATACACTTAATTTTAAAATAAAACTAGTTTTCACTAAAAAAAATCCAGACGTTAAATTATACTCTGAGTATAATTTAATATATGCATATTAATTATACATTAACTATTATACATTAATTAATATTAATTATATTAAAATATGTATATGTAACAAAAATGTCATGTTATTGGCACTGAAGCAGACACGAATACCAATGGTATAGAACAGAAAACACAGAGACTAACTCACATAACAATAGTCATCTCATACTAGACAAAGGCACCATAGGCATACATTGGAAAAAAGATAGCCTCTTCAACAAATGGTGTGGGGGAAACTGGAAATCCATATGTAGTAGAATTAAATTGAACTCCTATATTTTACCCTGCACAAAACACAAATCAAAGTGGATCAAGACCCTAGGCATTAGACCAGAAACCCTGCATATACTACAGGAAAACATTGGCCCATCAGGTCAGCTTAGGAACCAATTTCCTCTACAAGACTCCTAAAGTGCAAGAAGCAAAATCAAGAATCAATAAATGAGATGGTATCAAACTATCAGCTTCTTTTTAAAAATATTTATTTTAGTTGTAGATGGACACAATACCTTTATTTTATTTTTTATTTTTATGTGGTGCCAGAAATTTAACCCAGTGCCTCACACATGCTAGGCAACTGCTCTACCACTGAGCCACAACCCCAGCACCCCTAACAAAAGGACATAATTAAAAATGTGAAGAGAGATAACACAGAATGGAAAGGACATAATTAAAAATGTGAAGAGAGATAACACAGAATGGAAGAAAAATTTTGACACCTGTACCTCAGATACAGCATTAATATCCAAGGATATATAAAGAACTCAAAAAATTTAACACACACCAAAAAAAAAAAAAAATCAATACACGAGCAAGGGACCTGAACAGACACTTCACAGAAGAAAAATGGATTCAGGCAACAAATATAGGAAAAAATGTGCAACATCACTAACAGAAAATGCAAATTAAACCTACACTGAGATTTCATCTCACTCTTGTCAAAATGGCAATTATCAAGAATATAATAATAAATGTAAGGGTGTGGGGAAGAAAAGTACACTCTTCCATTGCTAGTGGGACTGCAAATTTTTGCAACCACTCTGGGAAGCAGTGGAGATTCCTCAGAAAACTTGAAATAGACCACCATTTGACACAGTTATCCCACTCCTCAGTAAATAAGCAGAAGTATTAAATTCAGCATACTATAGTGACATTGTCACATCAATGTTTATAGCAGCTCAATTCACAATAATTAAGCTATTGAATCAATCTAAGTGCCCTTTAACAGATGAATGGAAAATAAAAATGTGTTACATATACACAATGAAATATTACTCAGCCAAGAAGAATAGTGAAATTAAGGCATTTGCCTATAAATGGACAGAATTGGAGACTATCATGCTAGGTGAAATAAGCCAAAATCCAAAAGCCAAATTTTCTGATATGCAGATGGTGAGGCAAGGAGAAGGGAAAAGACTGGACAGGGTGGATTGTGGGGAATGGAAAAGGAATGGGAATGGGACTAACAGCAGAATTAATCAGACATAATTTTAATATGTACATATATGAATATATAACCAGTGTGAATCCACTTGATGTACAACCACATGATGGTAGAATATATTTTGACATATCATGTATGTATGATATGTCAAAATATATTCTACCATCATGTATAACTAAGAATAACAACAAAAAGAAACTAGGAATATAACCACAATATAGACCAGAAATTCCACTCCTTCCTATTTTCCAGAAAGATCTAAAATTAGCATACATGGTAACACTGCAACAGCAATGTTTATAGCAACACAATTTACAATAGCTGGATGAGAAAAAGGATGTCTAATAAGAGAAGAGGAAGGAGAATGGCATATTCTCAGGTGAGGGAGGATGAGAAGGCAAAGAGGGAGAGCAAAGAGAGGACCCCAAACTAAAACTGAGTTCCATGCACATAAGTATGTCAGGATGAACCCAAGTACCACATATACCAAAAAACTATAATAATAATTTTAAAGGAATCAAATGCCAATTTCTAAATTTTAAAATTTAATTCCAGTTCAAAGATTTTAAAAAATTTATTATACAGGCCAGATTCTTGTAAATTAATAAAAAAAATAAAGTTATGAAATCTTTATAAAATGTACTATAAATCAGGAGTTGTAAAATTATGTTTCCAGGAAAAGTAGGTCATCTGCGTGAATGCTACAGTTTGCATCTATGGTATGCAGGAGGCACTCTCTGCACACCACACCACACAGTAGCATGGCTCACAGGGGACACATTTGGTTCTTAAGAGAAGTTTGAATTCCAGATTTTTGCATGAGTCTTCTTAATTTTAAATGTGGACACAGTTTTTAGAGGCAAACTAAATATATCCATGAGATTTTTAAAAAATGAAGAAGAGAGAAGTTTCAAGAGCTGTTACTATTCTAATCAAGAAAACCCTGCTTAAAAATCCACATTTGTTGACATATGACACAGTTAAAACAAATATATTTCAAATGAATGGTGGTTGGTGCATACCATGGTTCTGTCTTCTATATTTGTTTTGAGTGAAAGCAGTTTTTATGCTATTGACATTTTCTTCAAAGAGACAGCAAACAGGAGAGGAGTTTCATCTCTAGTGTTGTGAGCATTTGGATTGGCACCATTTTCTAGAAGGATAGTTGCACATTTCTCTTCCAGGTACTGTAGGGCCTATGGTTCTATACCAAAAAATAAGCTGTAAATTTTGACAATCCAAAAAAAAAAAAAAAACATTTCATATGTTTTACTAGTTAGTGATATTTACAACAGCATTAATTAATTTTTCTTCTAAGCACTTCAGATTCTTTCCTGCACAAACCCTTGGCTACATCTACCTTCAGCAATGGTGTGTTGCCATCAGAGTCACAGAGGTGAACATTGCATCTCCTCTTCACTAGAAAAAACAACAATTCACTTGAATGAATTAGTGCTGCAGCCCTCTCATCTCTCACAGCTGAGGCCATTAATTCAGGAAATACTTGAGAAGGGGTGATATGGGATGTAGAAGAGATAGACACACATAGAGGAAAACACGTGAGGCCAGGCAGGCAATCAACCTCTGATGGAGTTTAACTGAGCCAGCACTAGCTCAGATTATTTTGTGGGAAATTTTCAGTGAAGCAGTCAATCTGAAGGATGCAGGACTAGAAAGACACTAGAATCATGTTGTTTTCCTCAAAATTCTCTATCCTGGACAGCTGGAGCCTGAACTCAGGATTCTGAACTCTTGATAACTGCAGAGTGCCTTTGCATGTAGTCTCTTCTGGCCAGCATCACCATAGCAACTGGAGCTTATTGACCAGCAAATGTGCACAGGCAGTTCCTAGCACTAATGCAGTCACATAGAGTCAGAAAGACCATTCAAATAAACTCTATTCACAGATTGTATGGGTGGTCATTGCAGGTAGGGAATAGCTGGAAAGGGTGGGTCACAGAAGAAGGGTCTCTGGGGGAGTGTCTGGTGAGGGTGAAAATGGGATTTAGGATAAAGAGAGAAATAATAAATCTTAAAGGAAATACCACACACCATTGAGATGTAGAAAGCATAGTTGTAAATCTTGAGCAACACATCCTTGACCTATGCCCTTGTAAAATGAGATAGACATGCAAGGGCAGGGAAAACGGGTGCAAAATTGAGCAGCTCTCTCCTGGATCCACATCCAGTCTGCCCCTGATAAAGCCCTTCTATAAATATTGAACCACCAGCTTAAGTCAGAGCTGTTTTTTACTCTAAAGACAGCCCACATTCTCCATTGAAGGTGCTGAAATTCTGCTCTCTCATATATGCCAAGAAACCTGCTGCTCCTGAGCTGAGTTCTCTCTTTCTTCAAGGAACTCCTTGGATCCTTCTCCAGAGACATCTCTTTTCCCATGACAAGGGGAGCTCTGTCTGATTCCTAACGGCTATGCCCTAAGCTCTTTTTCCCTTCCATACATTTCCACCATGATGTTTTCCCTCATCTGAGGGCCAGAAGATCAGAGTTAGTCATCAATAGACTGAGACTTCTGAAACTAAACACCACAAATAATTTTTCCCTTCTTTAAAATAGATCATGGCAGGTGTTTTGATCACATTCATGAAAAAACTGACTAAAACAGAAATTAGAACCAAAAAGTAGGGTTGTTGCTATCACTAACCTCATCATGTGGTTCAAAAGCCTTTGAAGCTGGTTGGTAGTCAGGAATACTGAAAACTTTAAAATGAAAGTTGGAAAAACTTTGATATATTGTCAGCAGAGATAAATTGCTAAGTCTTGTGGGAACTCAGAAGACCAGAATATCAACATGACTATGGATAAAAAAGTCTGGGCTCATGAGGTTTCAGAAGAAAATTAGACTAGAGAGCATTCATATTATATTCTGTCCAAGAAGTTGTCTACATTTTGCCTGTGTTCTGATACTTTCCATGAGGTTGAATTTAAAGCTAATGGACTGTGGATCATGGTGGTGCATGTCTGTAATCCCAATGGCTTAGGAGACTGTGGTAGAAAAACCATAGTTCAAAGCCAACCTCAGCAATTTACTGAGCCCCTAAGCAACATGCCAAGAATCCATGCAGAGGTCTTGGGAGAGCACTGCAGTGTAAAAGCAGTTGGATCAGCACAGACCAGTGAACAGGGATATGATTTGTTCTATTCACCGAGTGACTCAGATTACTTGTTTATATGTGCTATTCCTATTTTAAATTTCTACACTTAATTTTGTACTTTTTTATGTTTGTTTTTCCTACATTTTTAAAATAAGTATCCAAGTTTTATGTTTAACTTTTTTATGAATGGCTGGTTGCTCCAAACTCACAGGCGGAGGGGAAACAACATGGGAATTGACAAGTTTTGGCTGATAAGTAGAGACTGCTTCCAGCAGCCTTTGAGAAGTGGCAGCTGAGGCATGCTGGATTTAACTACATGAAGTTAAGCATCTGTGTGTGGGCCATCTGTCACAGCAGCAACTGTTCCTGGCCCACTCTTATCTTAAGTGATGGAATTAGCCACAGAACCCTATGATCCATGCAGAGTTCCATTTGCTCTTTTGAAACTGAAAGTTCTGGATTTAGGAGCAAGATGAGAGGCAAGTGGTCACGTATATGACCTCTGGGTTCCTTGGTGTGGAGCAGAATGTGTTCAAGAAAGACACCAACTCAACTCATAATACAGTGCCATCCAGGATGTGTCAGAAGAGTCCACGACTCACATTACTGACTCCTGGGCTCCCTTTGACAAGTGGGATGAGGAAGTTCTGGGAAGTGAAAAACATGGCTTATTTTAATTTCATAACGTGTGCAAGTCAGCCTATTTGCTCTGGTTTCAGTTTCTTGAAAAGTCCTAAAAAATTCAACAATTGCTCTTAAACATGATAAAATGAGACTTGAAAAAAAGAATTGTTTTTCTGAGTCAGGAAATTCTTATTTTTATGGCGATTACTACTAAAATCCAGAACACTGGAGGTTTACTTCCTTGTAGAGGCTGAATATCCTTTAAGTGTCCCATCATCTCTAATGACAGACTGGGAGTGGGGACAATTGTAAAGCATGATCTTATGCTATGCTAAAGACCAATCCCAAAAGTAAGCACACATTTGGAGTTATACCCAGTATGTGTCCCAGACTCTGGACCTGAGTCTTTGTCCCTGATCTCAACACTCACCTGACCGTACAGAAGTGGAGCCAGGGGCATGCAGACAACTCCAGCATCGTCTTTAGAATCTGTTCAGGTGAAACTTGCAGGTTTTTACATCAGTTATGGCAAGATAATCCAGATCTGGGGATTAAAGCCTGGGAGGTCACCATGTTCTTATCCCCTGTGAACATGGCAGACATTGCTGCTCAGTCCTTTCCCAAGTCTTTGTGTGGCCAGCTACAATAAGCCAGATGGAATCTATTTGCTATTTCTAATGGATCCTAGTGAATTGGATATTTAAATTAGATAACTGGTCCTAGGACAGTCTTCAGAAAATTTATTGAATTTATCAGGGGGTTATGTGGGATCCCAAGGAGGCACAGAATACAGTGTGCAAAGGAGGAACTTTGAATCTAGAAGGAGAACAAAATCCATACTGCCATCCCTAGGCATTAAGGGACAATTAGGCAGAAAGGGATTCTGGATGACAAGAGAGGCCTAGAAGGTGTGTAAAGATTAAAACTAGTAGAGAGTGGCAGAGATCTTGACTAAGATATGGGGGTGAGGAGCAGCAAGATGACACCCAGGATTAAAGAGGCAAGAGAATTGCTGGAAAGGGATCCAGCATTGTCAGGCTTGTCCTAAAGAGTGGGTATTCCTTTCCAGTCCATTCTATCCCATCTGCTATGTGTGCATGGCTCCTGGCCCACAGTGGCTGCCCCAGTCAGAGCAGGATCCTGGTGCTAGAGCCACATGTGCCTGAATGATTCTCCAATGGCCAAGAGCATCAGAGACTGGCTTGATTGTGTATAGCATCTGTGCCGCTTGTAGAGAACAAGCAGAGAATCCATCCCACACGAATGCACTAGGTGTATATGGCTGAGGGACACCAGGCATGTTTATAACACCAATTTGCACACAAACATGAGCCAGTTCCTCTGTGAAGAGCACTGTGGAATGAGATATATGATGCATTTCCTTTGTGCAAGTGTGTTTTGAGGTCTCATGAATGATTCACTTCTACTATATATTGAGGGGAAGAAATATATGGCTCTTCCTATTGTGTGTAGTGTGCCTTTGCCACAGTACTCTTCATGGAGTTGTCTTCTATCACTTGACCACAGCACATTCTACTTAGGCTGTCCAAGAGTATGGCACAGGTGGACTTATTTTAGTACTGGAATTAAATTTGCTTACAATAATTATGCTCACTATGTTAGTTCCAACTGATCAAAGGTATTAATTCTATGGATGTGTCAAAATCAGTTTCTTTTTTGAATGTAATATTTCACAGCCTGATTACCGATTGATAGCTCCAATTAATACCCAACTGTATACAATTGTAAATAACCTTCTAAAATGTTCACCTGGATTCCTTCGCCGCTTAAAAGAAATTTCTCTCAATATAACTTTTCTCCATTGATTTAGTTTCAAAATATTTGATGACATAGAGTACTGGGTAACCTGAGAAAGCAATTGAAGAGATTTCTTACTAGGAGCTCAGATCTCAAATAGGGAACCAGGACTGCAGATGGCCATCCTGTGACAGAGCGTATCAGATTACCACCTTCCTCCTGGACAGATGGCAAAGGGGCTTGCAGAATCTCAGCTTTGAGGCTGGGGATGATTGTGTACATACATGTGTAGCTGGTGAAGAGTAGGGCGTGTGTGCATCTGCTGAAGAGTGTAGGTCTTTAACTCTGCAAGGCAAAATGCTTGCATTCATCTCCAGTCATCAGGGACCCGGAGACAAACCTGAGTTGTGAAGTTTGGAATGAAAATATCCCCTACCCAAAACAGTTAAGAAGCCCTTCTTTCACCTAAACCAAGGTCTAATTTTCCCTATTAAAACTCAAAATAAAACAGTGGGAAGCACTAGAAATAGCTAGAGGTCAATTTGATTGGTAAGACTATATTAAATTTAATTTGTATATTCACTCCTTGCAAACTGGAGTCTTTATTTGTGAATGAATTTATTTAAAGAATAAAATCAACTAACATTTCTATTTGTAAGAATTAAAAAGATTCCATTTTATACTTTCTTTTTCTCTGTCTTTTTAAAAACTAAAAATTTCTACTTAACCAGGGTTCATCTCTAAGAGAAATAAGATATTTTCTAAGGATTTTTATTATATGTATATAATCCTCCGTCATTTATCCTGAGGGAGCTCAGGAATGAGGTTTTTTCTTGTTTTTACCACCCAGGACACAATAAGCAAGCAAACTATTTTGCAGTCTAATTTCTGGGGGAAGCTGCCACAAGGAGCACAGGTTTTTTTAGAAATGGGTTGTGCTTGCCTGCTGAGGTGGGATCATCAATCTCCTCTGATGCAGGCACAGTCACCCTTTGACAGGAATACTGGGTCAGCTGACAGCAATGGAGCTGGCAGCATAGAGTGGGACCTATATCTGGTGCCCAATCAAGTATCAAGTAGTGAGTGGAGGTCACCATTCCATTGGGAACTAATAGTTTATTGCCTCAAGTAATGACAACCATGACTTTCCAAAAGCAGCCTCCTTTCTTCTCTCACACAGAAATGTGACTATGTTGAAGGTACCATAACAGAAGAATTTATCAGCCTTGTCCTTAATTGAAGCCTTTTCTCATATTTATATTAAAAATTTTATGATTACTATCTTTAGACATTACTTCAATTGCTCTTTGGAAAATGATCACTGTATAAATCTCCAAGAACACACATCTGACCAAATACATGCAATAAGGTTATTGCTTCATTTCAACATATCTGGTCAAAATTAATAAAGTCAAAACAAAGCCTTAATTTTAACTTTTCTGCACAAAATCTTTTTCATTATTTATATTTTGGGGTACTGGTGATTGAACTCAGGGGCCCTTGACCACTGAGCCACATCCTCAGCCCTATTTTGGAATTTCATTTAGGGACAATGTCTCACTGAGTTGCTTAGCACTCGCTGTTGCAGAGGCTGGCTTTGAACTTATGATCCTCCTATGTTAGCTTGCAGACTCAAAAAGGCATCACCTTTGCCATGATTCAAATAGGATCATCAAATGATCTCAAGTAGGGCAATGGGAGACATTTTCAAGTAAAGCTGGGGTCAGGTGGGACACTGCCCTCTGATGCTGGAACAATGACCCAGAACTAGCCCCACAAGTTTATTATATAAAGTCTCATGATCAGTTTAACCATGCATGGGCTAATGTAAATTGTACAAGACTTGTGACATATAGAGAGGCTTCTTTGTGCACTAAAGAGTTACATAGCTAGAACATTTTTTGCAGTTATCCTAGTGTTACAGTGCTATGTACATCTTGCTATTATCCTGCTGCACCCAGGAAGCACAATGCCTTGGAACATCTAATAACTATTAACATCAGAGCTGAGTGTCAGGCTGTTAAAACCCTTTCCTTTTTGGCAAGGAATGTTTCCCAGGCTTGGCTTTTGCTGACACAAAGGATCGGCTTATGGCTTGTGCTAATTCACTCTCTATAGCCTTTCCCTACATGTAAAGCACCTGGGTTGCCACAACTCTCTTCACATAACCCATGAGAATTCATCAACACATCCTGGTGGTGATGTAATCAAGACCCACCGTCACCCTGACCCAGGGCTGTTCTGTGCTCTCCTAACCATGGTCATATGTTCTGAAGTCATTCTCAATACAGTAGTGAAAATGACGCTACTGAAGATTGGACAGCATAGTGTCATTGCTCCCTTGCTCTCTAAACTCTTGCATTAGAAAGAGTGCTTCCCCAATGCAGTGGTCTAACTTCCTTCTTTTTCTCTTTGTCACTGTGCCTCAGCCACACCAAGTTTCCCACTTTCCTCCCAATGTAACATGCCTAAACAGAGTAGTCTTATAATTGTTAAGTACATTTTTAAATGTAAAAGCAGTGTTACAAATTATTTCTGTGGCTGAGACAGTTACATATTTATGTCACCAGAGCACAGGGCAAGGACCAGATGTGGAAAAGCAACCCACACATTGTCTAAGAATGGTGTGATATAGATTTAACAGTGATACACAACAGCTGCTGAGTCATGATGACAAAGATAATGTCAAATTTATAAAAGATTAGAATTTCACTCTCTTAATAAACTCAAAGGATGACCTTAATTACTAATATAAAGTTTTAGAAAAGTCATTGCTAATTTACAAGTTCAGACCACAGTGACATCATTATAACCTAGGGAAACTTACTGTGAAAAACTTAGCACATAAAAATTAATTTTTCTCAAGTCATAGGAACCCCAAGGGCATGCTACCCTCCCATAACTTCAAAGGTAGTCATTTGGTCATTCAAGAAGTATTTTTTGCACATATATGGAAGTCCAAATGTTCTCCTGAGAACTCAGGATACAGTGAAAAAACTGACACAAATCTCTTCCTATTGGAAAATTTGCTTTCCATGGAAAGAGAGGACACAGAAAGAAAAAAAATGAATCATCATATAGAAATGGTAGAGAAACAAGGAGTAAGGGTTTGGGTCTGGGGTTTTCTTTTTAACAGTGAAAATCTCATTGGGAAGAGGACCTGTCAGCAAGATTTGAAGGAATGGAGAAAGCTAGCCACATTGGTTGAAGGATAGAGCTTTCCAGGCAGGGAGCCCAGCCCTGAGTCAGAGTGTATTCACTATGTCTGGAAGACCAGAGAGGGCAGCATGAGAGGAAAGAGTGACCCAGGGAAAGAAGAGTGGGAAAGAGGCACAGCAACAAAGATGGCTCTGATTGTATCCCACCCCGGTCCTCACTGGCCTCTTTGAGTAAGTTGGCTCTTACTTTGAGGTAGATGAGAAGCTCCTGAAAGGTATTGAGAAAAAAAATGGCATGATCTAAAGGGGCCCAGATCCTGGAGAAGAGGAGGACAGATGCTGAAGAATAATCGTGGGAAGGAAAGTTACATGGAGAATTCAGACCCTGGAGGGGAGGAGAGCAGGCGATGAGGAGAGGAATCATGGAAGGAAGTTACATGGAAGGCCCAGACCCTAGACAAGAGTAGGACAGGCAGTGAAGAGAGGAATCATGGAGATGGAAGCCACATGGAGATCCCAGACCCTGGAGAGGAGGAGGACAAGATGCTGAAGGGAGGAATCATGGGGAGAGAAACTATATGTTTAAGAAAAGACCAGAAATCAAATAATAATAATAATAATAATAATAATAATAATAATACTGGAACCAATAAGAGATAAAGACTGAGCACTCGGGTGTCATGTCATGGTCAGTGAATAGTAGAAATAAAAGGTAAGTGACCAAATCTAGTGTTGGGTGTGTCTTTGGGGAGACAGATAGCTAAAAGCTGTTCTGGGAAGAAAGTAACTCTGCCATTAGTGGAAGTTTTTCTAAGCAGGTGAATTATGGCACTAATGATTTTTATAATAAAGACTAGCTATATGAAGTAATCAAGGCAGTTTTTCTTGCTATATATCTGACATTTTAAATATCTAGGTATTTTTGAAAGGTCTAATCAAGCTCAAAAATCAATTATCATATTTCCAAAAATCATAGTTGAAATGATCCTTTTTAGTCATAATCATTTGCTGCTCCAAGTCTTTTAGTCAGACTCAGTGCAGGACTTTCTTCTGGCTGCCCTCTCCTAGAACCACAACTCTCAGGAACCTGTGTTCATGCTGCCTACCTTGGGAGGCATCTGGAGAAAGAGCTAGTCTACCATTCCTACTTTACATGGACATGGAAAAGTGAAAGAGCCCTTCTCGACGTCAATTCCCCAAATGTGCATGTTTGTGACAAAACCCCACTGATGACTGTTTGGTCGGTGGCACTGGCCATGTTCTAACAAAGCAGCCCAGCCCGCACAGGAAAGAAACATCAATCAGGCACCAACAGAAATGCCCGTCAATCAGTGGGATCTCCTGACTACAACACTTGTCAATCAGCAGAACCCCGGTCCAATCCTGGAATTCAACCAGCTCCCATGACCAACTCCAGTGGGACAAGGGAGCCTAAAAACACCTTTTCCTGTCCCAAGCCCTTCCCTTCCTGCCATGAGCCCCACATAAAATCCCAGTCCGACATTCCATCCTCACCCTCCGGTAGCAGTGCATGTGGGTTTACCACACAGAGTGGGACTCTATCTGCATCATCTCAGGCCTGAAGCCTTCTCCTTCTCCACCTCCCCTCTCCTTGGATACTGTCCAGCCTCATGGCCTCCCATAAGGAAAATTTGTGTATTTACCTTCATGGCCTGGCAGGAAGGGCTCAGTCCTTAGGGAAGAATGGCTTCTCTGCTTGCTGATAGGCATTCTTTTCCAGTCTTTCTGAAGAGCCCTTTCCCCTTGGTTTTCAGAGATGCCTCTATACCAGAGGAAATGGAATGTAGCTTCTAGTTCCTATTCAACTTCCTTGATTTACATATTCACTGTGGTACTAACCTCACTAAATTTTGGGAAAAATTAATTACTGAGAGAACCTCCAGGTTCTGCTCATGCAGTCAGGCCTACTGCTTCCCCAACTGAGAGGCCACTGATGCAGGCACGGGGGTGTGCAAGTGGCTAGAGGTGGCTCTCCAGAGGCTGCTCGTTGTGGTGCCCCTGTCCCAGACTGGCAGGGCTGAAGTGGGTTTCAGGCAGCTGCTGGGATCCTGATGTGCATGTTCCAGCATTGTAGGGATTAAGGGTGGCATGGAAGCGAGGGAGTGAGGGAGGTGCAGCATCCAGGGCAGTGTGCAGACTACCCTCAGCAGCCTGGAAAGTTTTCTGCCCACTGTGAAGGAGGTGCAGCATCCAGGGCAGTTGCTGAAGTTGGCTGTGTGACCACTCTACAATCACCTCTGACTAATGAGAATATATGAATATTACCTGCACTTTACAGCTGACACGGATACCACTGGACTCACTTATCTATATTAACACCTACCTGGACTTCCTGAGAAACACACTGTGGAACTCACAATATCATTTTATGACATTGTTTGAAAATCGCCTCCACCTTCCACTTGATGCTAACATTTTGACTTATATTGATTGTAACAAACCTTATGATTCTTGCAAAATTGTTGTAAGTAATCTTCAATTTAGGTTTAAGACTCTGCTGTGTGCTACGAGATTTGAAGTACTATATAGATCCACCTTAGTTGAGTTGCTGTGGCAGATAATTCGTAACAGATTCACTAGAAAATTAAGATATTTACGATTTAAGAGAAACTGGAAACACGGGAAAGCAAGACCATTTATCAGGATTTGACAGGTGTTTTAATCAAAAATGTAAAGAAAGGTCATGCCATTGTATCTCATATACAACACTGTAGTTTTTTAGTGTATACTTCAGAGCTATGCTTGTTACTAGACCCTTGGATTTCACACAAAGCTTATGCTGGTGGGTGGATATACCCATATAAACTACCACTCATTTGGGATGCTTTTAAAAGTCAAATAACCCATCTATTCATTTCTAATTTTCATGACTCCCATTTCAATATAGAATTTTGTCAGAATATAGGAAATATAGATAATATAGTGCTATTAGAACATAATAGATTTGCCACTGCTACTGTTGCTCCACAAAAGCTTAAGCTTTTATAATCTTACCCACAATTTAGCTGTCCTGCTGCTCTCTGACCCAATTAATAATGTAGACTCATCCCTTCTCATTAGATACAAGATCCCAAATTGCAACTCTTTCATATATGTAATTTTTATGAGTAAAGCATATTATCCAAGAGAAATACTACCGGGTGTAATACCTAAACAGGCTGCAATACTGATCTTTTTATTTTTGAAATTTTAATTACTTTTTATTGAAAACTGCACTGAACGCTAAATGTCCACCTTTTACAATAAACAAGTACAGTAAGGGTAACTCACACTAAAACAAAACATACTTCTGATAGCCATTTTTCCTTTTGGGACAAAAACAGGAATGTACCTATACAAAGGCTCAAAATAGGCCATCTTTTTAAACAAAAAGGCAATGATTCACAAAAGACTATGAATAGAACATGTAACTAGTTGATACAAATCTAATAGGATTTGTTAAAATCAGTCACATCTAATAACACATCTGAAGTGTTCTTGTATAAAATATCACGTGAATTAAAGAATTTATCAATGTCTAAAAAAGTGGGTTTGTTCATAGACAATCTGACAAGTTACCATAAAAAGTGTTTCCTGAGACATAAGGAAATGCAACATTATTCTTGAACTCTTAGCAGTTCAAGACTTTCCACTCAATAAAATAGCTGAGGATCTGAAACTGAGAAAATATATTTGAGTACAAACAGCTTGTGAAACTTAATACTTTTTTCTTTTTTTTTTTTTTTCTTTTTTGCATCATCAGAGGGTACAACTGAACTTACAACCAACTTGCCTGCTCCGTATGCAGTTCAGCTGTGAAGGAGACACTTCTGTACAGGAGCCTGTACTGTCTTCAATCCTATACAGGCAGGTGTCTAACACAGGCAGTTTTTTCCCCATTTTGTAGCAATTTTGCCTTCCTATTAGCAAAAAGAGGTAACAAGCCCCTGTAGACCAAAGGGACTAGAGTCATAAGATGGGGATTTCCTCTTAATATTTTTTTATTTTGATGTTTGGAACTCTTGATGCAACATTCTAGAGCAAGGTGCTCAGGACCTGCTGTGCCCAAGGAACTGATAAAGGAAAAAGCTCTATTTATTCTTTGTGATTTGATGCACAGATGGAAAACTTAACACACAATAACAGAAGTTGGTCGTTAATAAATCACGTCCTATTCTTTCAGCACTTCCGGAAGCAGACGACATCTTCAGTTTTCTAGCTCTTGTAGCTTTTAACACTGCAACACCAACGATGCATATGTCCAGGGTCAGTTAAAAAGACTGTCAAATTCCTTCTCTTTTAGTTCATCCATTTTCACTGTCTCTTGGTCCCAAGTTTATCTGAATGATTACCTTTCAGCATTCTCTGCTATTGCTCGTTGGGGTGCTCTGGATGGTCCCCATGTTTTGTAGGCTGGTTGGGAGAGGGAGCTTGGGAAGGGTGTGCCACCGTGGGGAGGTTGTGAGTCACCGGGATGCCTCCAGGGATGATCCCTTCTACTATGCCCCGCAGATACCTGTATGTGGCACCATTGAGCTCAGGATGAATTGCTTGCTGGTCTATTACTGACCAAGGAGCTGATGTGACAAAGAATTCTTTGTTGACACAGTTTCTTAAGCTTTCTGGGATGCGACCTGTGATTGCTCCGCGGATCTCTGTGGCAGCTGCCTCTCTCATCTCGAGTGATGCTGGTTCACTATACCAGGCCGTGTGGGCGGTACAGATGAGATTTGGTGCATCTTTCAAAGGACCCTGAGCAAAGCTAAAGGGCTCCGATTCATGCACATCAAGGGCTGCCCCTCGTATCCTGCCCTCCTTAAGGGCCTGCGCCAAGACCTTCTCGTCCACCAGGCCACCTCGGGCTGCATTAACAAGGAATGCCCCTTGCCTCATCTGCTTTATAGTAAAGTCATTGATGAGGTGGTTGGTGGTTATGTTCATTGAGACTGCAGTGCAAGGAGACACAGTCGCTCTGATACAGCAAGTCCTGTAGGGTGTAGACCCTCTGCACGCCCGGGGACCGCTCGATCCCATCCTGCAGGTAGGGGTCATAAAATAGGACGCTGAATCCAAAGGCCTCGGCTCGAACAGCAACCGCCTGCCTCGTGCGACCAAAGCCCATGAGGCCCAGTGTCTCCCCACGGATTCGTGCCGCTCCTGAGGCCACCTGGCGGCTCTGTTCCACACTCTGTGCCCGCGTGCCTTCCCGCAGGGCCTGGTACAGCCACGTGTTGCGGCGGTACAGGTTGAGGATGTGGCAGAAGGTGGAATCGGCCGTCTCTTCCACAGCTGCAGACGGGATGTTGCACACAGCGATCCCAAGCTGGCCGGCAGCCTTGATGTCCACGTTGTCATAGCCACCGCCGATCCGCACGATCGCCCGCAGGGCCTTGAACTTCTCCAGGTCTTCCCTGGGGAGGGTGATAGTGTGGTACATCATGGCGCCCACGGCCTCATTTAACACCTTCTCGCGTATCTCCTGAGTGGACTGTGCATCGCAGAAGGCCACAGTGGCCAGGTCCTTCAGGATGGGCATCTCCACGGTGCGGTCACTGCCGTCCAGCAGTGCCACCAAGGGGCGGGGGTGCAGGGGGCCCGTTCATGATCTGGGGGCGGATACCTTCGCAAATCCTGTCCAATCGCTGCCGCTTCACTGTGTGCTTGTCCGCAAGGGCCATTCTTTATCGAACTTTGCAATTCTGAGTCAGAAGGCAAAGCGGTCCTCTAAGAACTTAGGGGAACTCGCAGGAGTCTGAGCGCATTACGCCACTATGCACCCAATATAAATCTGTCTGCAAATTCTACAGTTCACGCGACGGGCTGTCGGTCTTCTTAAGGGGATACAGCTTCACTGACTCAAAACCATTTAAGGTGGTGAAATCCTCGTCCAGGGCCGCCCGCGTCCACCGCGAAGGGCGCCCACCCGGGAGGCGGCGGAGGCGGCGCCGCTCCCGCCCCTCCCCCAATACTGATCTTAACAGCAGGACCAAAGCCCATATCACCAAACCCAGGTCAATTCCCACATCTTACAGACAAGTTTAAAAAAGACATAATATGGGAACAAACCAGAAAAAAATAAAATTAGAATCCAATCCTTTAAGGATTCTTTCCCTTACTCTACAATATATACATGTGCAAACCTACGGCAATGCATTAACCCAGATCTCAGAGAGCTCCATAAGGATTTTTATCTACAGGAATGGGTAGAACCAGGGTGGATTCAGGAAAAGCCAGGCTCTATTTTCCAAGATGGAAGTTTGTATTTTTATGAACACAGACTGATAGAAGCTGGAATTACAATGCCTATGTATGTACAACTAGAGGAACCACCCTCATTCTTGTATTTTAGTCAGTATTTAGATTCAATATGTCTCAGAGCATTTGACAACCTTATAGTGACTATTAAGATAAATTGGGACAATGTAACAGAATTAGTCTATTGGGACTTGCATACAACACAAACTTATAAATGGCTCAATCCTCTCATACCACCTTATTTTGATTATATTATAATTAAATCCCTGGGTACATTACGACCAATTTGGTCTCAACTAGATGTAATTGGACTATGGTCACTATTGTTGGTTATGGAACAATACAACAAACCACAGTGAGAAAAGACTTTTGGACATATATGGAGTCTGGCCTTTGGCTGGCAGAATGGGTGATGCCTCTGCATTAATTACAGCACCCTAGCTCAGGCACCCCCTGGGCATGGACACTGTGAGTCAAGGGGGTGGACTGTTAGGATGGCCTTAGGCCTGAGCCTAAGCAACTCCATTTTAACTTCATTTTAAAAGACCTGCAGTTTCACCAGGCACATCCACAGATCCCTCCAGAATGGCCTCAAACAAGTTACTTCCCCTCACCCTGAAAAAAGAGAGTGAAGCCTCTGGTAGGCTGTCCTCGCCTGATAAGAGGGAAAGGCCAGAAGATCTGGGTGGAGACCACCAGACCAGATGTTTCTGATCCCAGGATAAATAATGTCACTGAGAAATCCAGTGGTAGCTCATAAGTATTAAAAGGGGGTCAAAAGCCCCCAAATTTAGTATAAATGATAGAGCAAATGAACAGGGATTCAGCCAGCCGAAACAAGGATGCACTGGAGCTGGAGAGCCTTCTGAGCACCAGACATCCCATCACTTGTCGTCATTCCTGAGCCTCTGTGTGATCCTCACCACTCTCAACCTCTACTGCCTCTTCTGGACCTTGGTGAGAGCCACAGCTCCTCCCTACAAGCCCTTCCTCAACCAGTCGTCTGCTCCACACCAGGAAAGCCTGCCTTGGTTCTGGACCTGATCACCGAGGTCTGAATGAGTGTGCATCTGCTGGACTCAAAGCCTAAGACTTAAGACCTCTGGATTTAGCATGCAGAGGGAATGTCTTTCATTAGCCTGTCATGATTAAGTGTGTTTTGCAGTGCTTAGAATTATTCTAAAATTTTTTGCTGGGAATTAATTAATCTAGAATTGTTTGCTGTGAATTGATTATGTCTATTGCAGTGCCTAGCATTAAAGATTGTTGTTTTCTTGATTAAGAACCTATAGAGTGAAACTGTATTGAGTAATTTGAGTGAATAAAGCATTGAAAAGGGGCAGGAGCGCTTGGACATTCTTTATTTCTCCCCTCGACTGCATATGTCGCAATTTTGCCCCCTCCTGACACTAATACACTAATCAATTCTTTGGTAAGTCATTATAGAATAAGAGAATTAGTATGCAAGCCAAAAGTACAGCTTAATGAATATGAAGCTGAGAATTGGGGTGCATAGAAAGAATTTATTTATGAAGGGAAAGATATACTTGGTCTTTAGTAAGTTCTAGTAAGTTCCTCCTCTTTGTAGTTACTCAGGGCTTCGTCCTTGAAAGGCCATTGAATTTTGCCAAAGGCTTCTCCTGAAGCTATTGATTATCATATGATTTTGTATTTGATTCTTTATAAGGTATATTAGTTTTATTGTTTGCATGTATTGAACTATTCTTGCATCCCTTGAGCAAAACCAATTTGAACATGGTTTAGGGTGTGTGTGTGTGTGTGTGTGTGTAAGAGTGTGTGTGTGCATATGCGCACACACGCACATGCATGTGTGTATGACCTCAGAGATATAACTAAGGAGTACTAGCCACATTTTCAGCTCCTTTTATTTTTCACTTTGAGGCCAGATCTCTCTAAACTGCCCAATTGGCTTTGAAACTACAAAGTAGTGACACAACCTCCTGAAAGTCTGGGATACACACCATACACCACTATGCCTGGCAATGTTTATTGTTTTTAATGTATTTTTGAATATACTTTGCAAGTATTTTATGAAGATTTTTAGACTATGTCCCTCAAGGATATTGACCTGTAGTTTTTTCTTTTGTTCCTTGTTGTGATTTTAATCCTACTGACTTTGTAGAATTACTTTGGAAGTGTCTTTTCTTTTCTCTTACATATAATGGTGGGGGACACTGGTATCTGTTCTTCCTTGAATATCTAATAAAATTTATCCATGTATTCACCTCTTGTCCTGGAGGCTTGTTACAAATGCTTCAAGCTAATTGCTTGTTATTCAGCTTTTTTTATCCCTTTGATTCAAATTTTGAATCTCTTAGATTCGTATCTATTTTTCATTCATATATTCTAGATTTTTCCATTTATTGACATGCAAGTCCTTATACTAGTCTTCTAGATTTCTCTGTTTATTGAAAAATAAGTTTTCCAGACAATTCCTGGAAGTTCTCTGGATTTCAGTGGTGAATGTTGAAATATTACTGTTTTTGTTTCTGTCTTTAATCCTTTGTGTCTTCTTTCTTTCCTTTGATTACCTTGGTTAGGGGTTTATCAATCTCGTTTACCTTTCAAAAGCAAAGTCTTTGTTCCATTATTACTTTGCATTTTTCTTTTCTATTTTATAATTTAGGGTATGGTAATTAATATTTCTTTTATACTACTTTTTAAATTGATTTATTATTGGATTGCACAATTCACTATAGCTAGACTGTGGAACCAACCTAGATGCCCTTCAATGGATGAATGGATAAAAAAAATGTGGTATTTATACTCAATGGAATATTACTCAGCACTAAAAAATAACAAGATCATGGCATTTGCAGAGAAATGGATGGCATTAGAGCAGAATGTTAAGTGAAGTTAGCCAATCCCCCCCAAAAAATAATGCTGAGTGCCTTCTCTGATATAAGAGGAGTGACTCAAAATGGGATAGGGAGGAAGAGCATGAGAAGAAGATTACCTCTAGATAGGGAAGAGAGGTGGGAGGGAAAGGAAGGGAGAAGGGGAATTGCATGGAAGATGGAAGGAGACCCTCATCATTATACAGAATACATGTATGACGATGTGAGGGAAAAATAAAAAGAAGTGTGTCACATTAGATTAGGTAGAGTGAAGTAATGGGAGGGGAGGGGAGGGGAGGGGAGGGGAAGGGGAAAATGGAAGGTCAGCAGAATAAAATAGACATTATTATTGCTGTGGATATATACGTGACTGCATGACCAATGTGATTCTATAACATGTACACTCAGAAAAATGAGAAATTGTATCCCATCTGATGCAAATGTATGATATGTCAAGATCATTGTACTGTCATGTGTAACTAATTAAAACAAATAAAAAAATAAAACTCATAAAAAGTAATTTAATACCTTAAAATTATAAGAAAAATATGGTCCTTTTAATAAATGAAGAAAAATTGAAAAAAAAAAGAAACCACCTGTCAGTTTCTCAAGTTCATTCATTGTCCTTAACTATTTTAAATCCATAAAAAGCTTCACAAAGCCTACATTATCCTTCACAACAAATGGTCCCTCCCTTTTGATCGACAGTATCATCTCATGCAGTAAGTTTTGTTAAGGCTATAAATTCTACATTATTATATATTAAAATTAATAATGAAGAACAAATAAATGGAAGGTGGTGTTTGAGACATTTCTGTTCAAGAAATGATAATAAAACCATAATTTCTATTTGTAAAGATGTCATTTAACTATTAGTGAATTCACAAAAGAATCATAGTAAACAAATTCAACAAAATCAAATTTATTTTGTTTTCTTTTAACTCATAGTTAAAGAGTCTTTTTCAAAAACATTTTGAGGCTATAGCCTCAGATTTTGTGTATATATATTTTTAATTTATTTTTATTTACAATCATTTCTATGACATGTTTTCCACTTTGTGAATATATAACATTTCATTTATGAATTTCCTATCAATGAACATTTCAGTTTGGAGCTCTTTACAATATTTTATTCCCACATTACATCAGTGCTGCTATTAACATCCATGCACATTTCTTTGTATTCATCTGTGTATAAAATTCTGCAAGCCACCAAGGAGTGAAATTGCTTCAACATGTCTTTTTGTTGTTGTTTGGGTTTGAGTTTTGGTTTAAATATTGCACAAAAGGAAAAGAATGCATTGCAAAACAAACTAGCCTAAGATCTCTTGTCCTTAATATATTTTTTTTCATTTCCATTAGTATTTCAGGTTTATGTAGGACTGACCTATCTCTTATGCCTCAAATGTACACTTATGACTTGGTGACTATGACCTCCATTTCTGCCTCAACAGGTTAAAAAACTGTCAGAACACATTTGTATTTGCAGCAACTTCCCGGATCAAACATTTTAAGATTTCATTGAGCTACTAGATGTTCCCTCCAGGTCTTTCCATGTACTTCACAACAATATTCCAGTCTTCTCAGAGACACAATTCTATGTTAACAGACACATGATTCTCTTCTACATAAGGACAACTAGTACTAAAAGGTATTTTTAGATTTTTTTCTTCTCATCTAATTATGCTGCCCCAAAATTTATAAGTTCAAGCACTGACCATAAATGTGAGATAGGGCCTTTAAAGAGGTAATTGAGGTTAAATGGAATATACAATCTTGGTCCTTTTAAACCAAAGAAAGTATTTAAAGACTATAAAAACACAGAGGAAAGTACAGGTGAGCACACAGTAAGAAGGTGACCATGTTCAAAAATGGCTTAGAGTCCTCAAGAGAAATCAACCCTGCCAGCAGTTTGATCCTGCAACTTTAAGCATCTAGAAATGTGAGAAAGTATTTATATTGTGTAACCTGTACTGAGATAATTTGTTACAATAGTCCTAGAAAACCAACACAGTGTTTCTCTTTCATCTTCTTTCTTCTTTTTCTCCTCATTTCCTGAGTTGAAGAGTGGTTACCAGAATACAGCCAGATTCTCAATAGGTTCTTCTTCTAATTCAGTACTTTGGCTTTCCCCCCATTCAGTTAGAAGAATCATTTTAGATGAGATTGACAAGGGCTCCAAAGAGATAACTCAATTTCTTTGTCACTCAAACCATAAAACTCTCCTTCTCATCCTGATAACCCCATGACCAGCCCTACAGAAATTCTTGGCCTAAATGGATGAGTCAGAGAGGCATCCAGCTAGCTGGTCCCCACAGGCCACTCACAAAGTCCCTATCATAATCCCTTCACATCATCCCTCAACACAGGCCGGGTGCAAGAGTGGCCCCCTAAGACCATGAGCATGCTCTGAGAGATGAGGTTCCAGTCCCAGGCCTTACCCTGGGAGCAAGATAAATGCAAATTTATATGAAAATAAGCCCTATCACTGGATTGAACCAGAGAGATATTTTGTGACTCACAGACCTCAGAATTTTTTCTTCTTTCTCTCTTTCTACAAAGTTGAGAGGATCAATCAAATAGTCGACTTCTCAAAAAGGCACATTATTACAGCATACTGAGTACCATTTTCACTATAAAATTTATGGCAAAAACTTACACGAGTTTAGTGATAGAGAAAATTAGCATGCCTTCTAAAAATTAAATTGAATCAAGAAATCTAAAAGAATAAACGTTGGCACTGTGTTTCTAGCATCACCAGTTGGAGATTGTGAGAAACAGATGTTCTGAGCTGTGGAGCAAAAGTGTTTCACCTTCTACTGAGATTGTAGTGAAACTTTTTCTAAGACCTCCACATTTACCTGCATATGATAGACAAGCTTCTGATTGATAGTCCCAGCATGTCTGCACCAGAGAAAGTGGTGGTAATGAAAATAGTTTCTGCCGCAGTCTCTGGCTGGGCACAAATCATGAGCCACCACACAGCTTGTAGATTCAAACAGCAATTCTTTATTCCCGAACTCACACCGGCCGTCTACAAACACGTTCTGGGGAAATCCCCGTTCTCTGCCCAAATCACCACTCCTGGGCTTCTGTCTCCCAAAATATATACTGTCTGACCCCTAAGAACTCAAGAGGAACTCAGCAGCAGGATACGCCCTATTCTAAATGGGGAACACCCTAATCTCCTATTATGCTAGGATCCGCCCTGGTCCTTGAGCAAGGTCACCTTTCAGGAGTCCTTCCACTAGATAGCATGGGAGTACGCTGGCAAGGAAATTGTCATACCTACTTGGCTGATGGCTCCCAGCAGTTTCTGCTTTCAGTACTTTCAGAATGTATGAAAAATATTTAGAATGAAATCACTCAAACTGCCTTCTGCATGAGAATAACATATATCTTTTAAAAAGATTATCCTGAGACTTGTAATTAAAAAGGAAGTTGAGAGAAAGGCAGGCTGAGGAGACATGAATACTGAGATGAAGCCTGTTTCTATCACTTCTCTCCACTTCATTGTGCCAACTAACAATGGACTCTGAACTCACTGAGTGATGTTAGTCTATTGTACCTTTTTTATAAATTTCTTTTTAGTTATAGAGGGACACATCTTTATCTTGTTTATTTATTTTTATTTGGTGCTGAAAATCGAACCCAGTGTCTCACATGTGCGATGCAAGCACTCTGCCACTGAGCTAAAACTCCAGCCCCCATTTGTCACAGTGGTCAAAAGGTGTGACTTATGTAGTCCAAGGGGGAGAAATAAAGAATTTCCATGCACTTCTGCCCTAGTAAATGCTTTATTCACTCAAATCACTCAATACAATTTTTATTCTATAGGTTCTTAATTAAGACAATGATAATTATTAATGCTAGGCACTGCAATAGACATCATCAATTCACAGCTAACAATTCTAGATTAATTCTAAGCACTGCAAACACACTTAATCATGACAGGATAATGACAGACAATCCCTCTGCATGCCAAGTTCAAGTGTCAGATTAAAAGTCTCAAGCCTTAGGCTTTAAGACCAGCAGATGCACACTCACCCAGGTCAGGAACAAAGGCAGACTTCTCCTGGGGTGGAGTTGACAGCCAGCTAAGGAGAGGGTCTAGGGAGAAGTTGTGGCTCTCACCAGGGTCAATATGTGGCTGTAGAGTTTGAGAGTGGTGAGGAAAATGCAGAGGATCAGCAAATGAAGAAAAGTGTTGGGATGTCAGTCCAGGTCCTTATCAGGCTCTCAGCGTGAGAGCATTATTGTCAGCTGGCTGAATATCTGTTCACTTGCTCTATTATTTATACTAAATTTGGGGGCTTTTGACCCCTTATCTGCTGCCACTGAATCTCTCAGTGACATCATTTACCCTGGGGTTAAAACATCTCATCTGGTGGTCCCCATCCTGATCTTTTCACCTTTCTCTCTTATTCAGCGCTTTTCCCTCTTATTGGGCAAAGACAGCCTGCCAGAGGCTTCACATGAGTTTCTCAGGGTGGGGAGAAATGACTTGCTTGTGCCTGAGAGCCATACTGGAGGGCTCCATTAGGCATGTCTGGTGAGACTGCAGGTTTCAAACTGGAGTTTTTAAAATGGAGTTGTTTAGGCTCAGGTCTAAGGCCATCCTCATACCATTGTACCTTTATAGTTTGCTTTGAGTACCACATAACTCAATTTGTCTCATCTCATTCATATTATAACTTAGGACTGCATGTTTACCTCCAAAAATTCTGTGTCGGAAAAGTTTATTCCATCTCAACATCTCTTAAATATTTCACCTATACTTAAAATTTCCATGTTTGACTCATTGAATTAAAGTGTTTTTTCAAATTGAGTTGTTAATTTTATACAAAATATGAAAAATTTCTTCTGATGCCAGCATCCTGATCTTGCTTGAGTTTCTTTTTCATTAACACATGTAAGACTAGTCTGGTTGCTTCCACACAACCTAGAATGTGATTTCATTTCCATTGCTACATAGCCCTGAACATCAAGTATGCAGTTTCTCTATTTCCCCTGAAAATACATATACTTTTTACATTCTGGGGAGTTTCTGGTAGAATGTTTACTCCACAATTTTCACTCATTAACTTTAAGGTCTTAGTGGAAAAACAGATTAATTTAGATCTATATCACCATTAACAATTACTATCAAAATTTTTATATACTAAACCCAGGAAACTTCATTAATGATTTCAACAATACTTGTTCCTCAAAAGAAGAATATATTAGGATTAGAGAAAGGAAGATAAGTGATTTTCTTAACTCCTTTCAAAGAATTATAAACCTTAAAAGAAATAGAAAGTGTTCAGTTGAATCTCTTGATTCCTAGTGGAAATAACTTGATTCTCTTAGTAGAGAAAGAGAGATCAAACTGAGAATGGTATCCTGAAGCAAGCCAATTCTACCTAAGAATGAGCCAGCTAGACTATTCCCAAAATTGATATCAGATGGAGAGCATACATTCTTTCAGAATCTTCATCAGGATGTTCTTGGTGTCCTGAGCAACTAACTCAAGGATGCGCCTATGTCTCATGAATCTGAAGTGGTGGATGACAGGATTACCTAAGAATGGTATATATCTAAAAAGTGTTAGGAATGCCCTCATGATTAAGCAAGTCATGAATTTCATTTTCCAGTCACCTCCACAGAGAGTGTGCAAATCCTGGGACTTCATGATGGTCATGTACTCAAAAGCCCATGTCCCCATTCTATGAGCCACCTGCTGAAGTGATGCATCATCCACACCAAAGAGCAATCGGCAGGCTTCCAGACACTTCCCCAAGTCATCAGCATCCCTGATGCCAAGAATATCCTCCACATGCTCTGTGGATAACCTCCCCTTCAAGGAGTTCACTTTATCATTAATGATCTTCTCACAAATGTGGGAAAGCATGACTAAGGAACCACGGCACCTGATGTTAGAGAGGTCTATTTTCAATGTATTCCTAAGCTTTGGGAAGTCATGCAATAAAGGGTCAAGGTTAGATACAAGGAATATGGGGGGTTCCCACACACCCTCTTTCTGAAGATTTTCCTTGATATTCTCTTGGATATTCTGTAATAGCTGTCCCTTTGAGAGAGCACTTGTGCTGAAATCCCTGTCCAGCTTAGTCCAGACAACATAGAACCTCTTTCCCATCCCCTCAATGGCTTTGGCCAGCTTTACGTGATTCATGCTGAACTGCTCAGATGCAATGATGATAAAGAGGTCATATTGGCTGAACTGCATCTCATTCAGATAGTTCTCCAGACTTTGAGCAGTAGTCCCCAAGCCAGGCAGGTCCCACAGCACCACATTGGGAAAGTGGAAAGAAGAATAGCTTCCTCTTGTCTGGGTGGTTGTCACCACCCCAATGGGAGCTGAGGCCTCATCCTCATGTCCCAGGACTCGCAATGCATTGATGAAGGATGACATACCATTGCCTGACTCCCCAGTCACAGCAATGTTTACTTGGTTTCTGGACACTGTCTCTACAGTCCTCCTGAACACAGAGACCACTTCCAACAGCTTTCCTTCTTTCAAGGACTTCTCAATATTTCTGCTCATCTCTTCAGGTAAAATGTTCCAGCCTGTATGGTATGACACAACAGAAGTGAAGGATGTAGACAATGGAGTGTAACAGGACCTGGGGGCTTTTGCCATATTTGTGAGTAGTGGAGCCACCTGCAGAAATAGAATAGAGGAAGTTAGACACAGTGTGACACAGGAATCAAGAGAGTTCACATCTCATTCCCAGGGTTTCAGATATACAACAAAAGAGATAGCAAAGAATTTCAATTACAAACAGAGCAAGCAAAGTATTCATTAAGGAAATTTACACATTCTTAGGGATTATGGAGTTCCTAAGATTGCTTGGGGCTTATGTGTCAATGGTTAGCCCCAAATCAGGACTGTGACCCAATGAACTTGAGCAGCAGAATGTCAGGCAAGTCATTGAGGTGGGAGCACACATTCTTATTCTGCCCCATTTTGTGGGAAGAGACTGGAAATGCTGGTAAGACCAGCTTTCTATAGTGAGTAATTCACTGATAAAGATGTGCTAGTCCTCCCTGGGGTTATCTTTTTTCATCAAGAACAGTTCAATTATTGTTAATAATCCTATTAAAAGTGATTTTTTTTCTTTTTCTGGCAGTATTGTGTTTCTTAAAAAACTGAGATGATGTTCACCAATAACTACAGCTTCAACAGACAAGTCAGAACAACTTTATGAATAATCTACTGATTTTAAGTCAGCACTTAAATTTTTATATTTCTATGTATAACTGTTGATAGTGTTATTCATATACATATTCAAGACGTTATATGAACATGTTTCTCTTATTAGCTTAATTCTTGCAATGAGATTGAAAGCATTTGTAGAACAGGATTATAAAGACAATTAGTTGGAATTATCCAGTGGATTCGACTCAAGGTTGTAACACATAGACTTTTCTTGGCTGATGGACTTTCATAATCCTACATTTATCTGTGATTGCTATGGTACTTTTCTTAAAAGTACTTAATCACCTCTTTGTGCATGAATATGAAATTTTTGAAATTCAAGACCATTTCTTTAGCTGCAGAGTTGCTTTTTTGTGTCTCATAGAATCTTCCTGACCTATAAGGCGCTCCCTAGCTGGCCCACAAATGGGGTCCCCTGAAGCTTCTGAGGTCCTATATGGTACTCACAACTGGTGTAGTCAGGTTTCTGTCCCAGAAGGCCTGCTATTCTTTCAGTAGGATAAATTTCATAACATGAACACATGTAGGTTTCATGGTGCTGTATCTTGCTCTTCACAACTTTCCTGAAGACACCACTGTCCTTGCTCTTCTCCTGGGGTAGTCCCTACCTGCAGCACAACAATACTCTCCATATTCTTCTAGCTGCTGATTTTCTAGCTCCAAGGTCTACATGCACCTTCCCCATGGATGAAATAATCTGAGAATCCCTTGAGGATCAGCTCAGATCTTTGCAACATAAACAAGTTCCTAAAATCCCAGTTTTCTGCCTTGTGCTTTGAGGAAATCATGCTACCTGCTCCCAGGATTCATGTGAATATTTCATAGCAGGATCCACAGTATGTTAGAGTCCTCTTGGTGAAGGCTCTTTGGTTGTCTTATAGTCTCTGATAAAGACTTCCTCTGGTTCTTTTTCCTCCCTCCAACTTTAATCGCACAGTATGAAAGCGATATATTTGTGAATCTGTCAGTGCTGAGTCTTTTTCATGCCTTGTCTCATTTAATCTTCCTCAAATCCTAATCTTCAACCTTGACTATGTTTGAAGAAACAGAGAATTATAAATAAATAACAAATCTTTAATTACATAGAAGGTGTGTGAGGGATTCAAAAATTGAACTTCTGAATGTGATTCTATTTTTCTGTCTGGCAAAGATAATCATATGTAATAGAAATCTAGCTCCCTGAGATAATGATTATTGATGCTAGGTACTTCCCTTGAGGTCACTGATTTGGTTATAACAATCAATTGCATTTGCAACTACTTGAATTCACCTTTAACAATTTTGGGAAAGAATAGAAATTAGCTTCTGTCTCTTCCTATCATACCATCATTGATGTATAATTGTAAAGGAAATTCCAACAGTGTACCCACTAATTGGAGCCTATTCTAGGAGGTTTAGGAGAGGGAGGTACCTAATGAAATAATCAGAGAGATACTAGGTGTCCATTATAGACCTCACCACAGTCATGAACCCAGGGAAAAAATATTCTGTGTGAGTTCCAGGTTGTGTGCAAGGAATTTTCTGTCCCTGGATCGGGCTCTGTAGATCTTAGATTAGGGATCTTAGAAAGTCTTAATATTAATGTTAGGGATCCTTTGGGGCTAGTAATCCAAAAAGGACAGAAAGAAGTGAGCATCCCCTGAATCATTCCCCCTGATTGTTCTACAAATGATCAAACCTTATATATGGATCTATATCACTTTGAATTCTCTCCTGATAGATCAAGTGAAAGAACCTGGTATTTCAACTTGGTTGAAAGTAGGTGTCTCTCCCTCCATGTGATGTCTTCTACCTCATTGAGACTGCAGAGACTCCCCACCAACAAGAAGTGGCACACCAGATGTGGCTATCTGATCTTGAATTTCCCAGACTACAGAACAGTGAGCCAACTAAATCTCTTTTCCTTATAAATTGCCCAATCTCAGATATTCTCCATTAGAGCAATGGAAAATGGACTAAGACAGGTAATGGACCACATCCCTGAATAGGCTTTCCATTTTTAAATGACTGGGGGAAAAAATTAAAAGAAGAACAATATTTTGTGACAAATTTAAAATATGTGAAATTCAGACTTCAGTGTCCATCAGTAAAACTGGGGATACAATCATTCCCATTTGCTTACACGTAGTGTCTGGCTGCTTTTGTGCTACAGCAGCAGAGGATCCAGAGAATTCCTAAAAATCCCTACCAAGTAGGGGAAGAAGAGTTCAAGAGGCATTAATGAGACAGAACAAAAGAACAACCTTTACACACAGATATATGATCAGGATTCGGGACTCATCAGAGGTCAGGGAATGACACAAAGCAAAATCTGCTTCCAGAAACCAGAGTGGGGCTTTCTTTATTTGGACTCTGCCTTCATCAACTGAAAAATGTCTTTTTAGAGAACATTAATACTTAGGGAAAGGAAGAGTAGATCATCTCCTCCATATAGTATTTTCTACCTTGAAAGTCACCACATCTCTTCCCAAGACCTAAGAGATGGAAGCCCAAGAGAGTGAATATAGTTCTTAAATCCTGATTGAGTGGGTTCTGTTTTCTCACAATAAAATAATAATTGCTAAGAGCCACAGCCAAGTAATAAGTTGCATGGCATTTTTGGTTGAAAGGTGACGCCAGCTAGCCATTGAGATGATATGATTATGTTAAGATTTACATTCATATGGATATTGGACTCCTGCTGTTCACCTTGGCCTGCTGCAGGACTCCTGGAGAGTTCCCATTGGTTGGGGAAGTGCAGTAGGAGGGAATTCCGGGGGAGGAACTTGCTCTGGGGTTGGGGAGAACGCTGCGTGTGATCTTCCCGGGCGCGTACTGGGCATTGGCTGCAGTTTCAAAAAATAAAGTTTGTTCCTGCTTGAGTGGCTCGTGATTTTGTGCCCAGCCAGACTGTGGCAAATAATGATAAATTGGAATTGAAAAAAGAAGATTTGGGAAGTATCAGTTCATGCTTATTATCATACTAATACATTCTTGTCACTTCCAATAAAATAATTCCTCTAGATTATTTACCCAATGCCTCTGGTACCTACTAGGTATTTGATCCATTTCTATCTAATGAAAAGAAATATATTTTATAAATCTCTCATTACAAATTGACAGGACAATTAGTTATCCTTCTTTAAATCTGTCACCTGAAGAACTAAAGCCTGTTCTCCACACACCTCTGGCAATTGCTCTCCTATGGGGAGGGGCTGAGACAAGGTATTGACCTGTATAACAAGGATGGGGGAAGTAGGCATTACTCCTACACTTTTTGAGAATAATTATGTAGCCAAATCTCACTTAAGTCAGGCCCTTCCAACCTGTCTCCTCAACTGAGCACTTACTTCTGTGCTCTGTGAGAAAAGGTATATATGACCCTATAGCTCTGGACCCAACATCCAGATTATTTGCCCTCAATGCTTGATTCCCTGGTCCATTGCCCTGAACCCTGATGCTGGTCACAACTGTATAGTAGACCCAGATGAGATAAAATACCAAGGGCCTTTGTAAACAGTCCTCTGCTGAGGTCCATGTATCAAAGAGACCAGGGAAAGACCTGGATAACTCTGGGTGAGGTTGCATGATCCTCCAGGGAGAGTCAGTATTGAGGGTTAGTATGGGACAGCTTTAAGACTCTGGGGCTCACAGTGCTGAAAATTGACATTTGCAGAAAGTCTATCAGAGTATACTATCGTAGCCCCTATACTCCCTTCTTCGATGGCCCATCCCAAATTATACCTCTGACCTAAGGAAGGGGAGCAGACTATTCTAGCTTCCAAAGGGAGCCCAACAAGGAGGTTAAATTAGAGGAAAAACAGCTAGGCTTAAAAAGAAGAACAAAACCCTGTGAGTAGCATCTTTAAAGTCTTCTGACTGAAATCCACTGTAAGAGATGCATTTCACGTGATAATCGTGCACACATGTTCAATCACAGGCAAAGACCTGAATGAAGATCAAGTCACATGATTTACTTTTTTTTATCTTTAGTCTATTCTATTATATTCTGTTGAATGGTATTTTATTGAATTCTATTCCACTACTTTAATGTTGGCTGTGACCCACAAAATACATTTTATGACTTAATTGAAAAAAATAAAGAAAGAAGGCTTTTTGTGGATTTCCTATGCAGGGTTCTATGTAGTTTAAGTTTCTTTCAACTACCCTGAGCGCTTATCAAAGGGAATCAAAGAAATGTGGACTGGACTAGAATGGATCTGAAGCAACAAATAGTTTTTGAACATAGATCCTATATGGGTCCAAACCCTTGTTTTATTGTTTATTTCATCATCATCAGGAAAGACTAAGGAAATATCAATGTGCTAATTTATTCCAGAAAAGGGTGGCAAACCTCTCCGGGATCAATGGGTGCAGTACTATACCTAGAATGCTCTAGGAAAAGTCTATAAGGAATGAGTTGGAGCCCAGCAACAGAGCTAGTTTCTCCATGAAGATAAAATATTTGAATTGAGTCAGGCAAAAAGGTCACTCTGATACATCATGCTCAAAATTCAACCTCAGATACTAATTCCCTGAATGATCCAGGTAAGGAAAACATAGGATGTCATAATTTCAGGCTCTGTCAGATATTGCCTGTGGCTAATTCAGATCCTGGGAGTCTGACCTCACAGGAAACATTTCCAGCTTAGGCTCTAGAAAATGTGGAGGGCATATCCCATCTTCTTCCTAAAAAAATTGGTCCATATCAGAAGAACCAAAACAGTAGGAATATGTAGGTAAGAGAGAAGCATATTACTTCCACACTGGATGTTTTGGAAGCACAAAAAAATATATTAGAGTGCTATGTAGCACCTGAAGGATGTCAGAGAGGAGCTATGAACACACCCTGAGTGCAGTAAGCCTCATCTGAAACTCTTCTGCCCTTGGTGTAAAGGATCCACCTTTAATGTCATTCTATTAGCAGAGTTATTAGCAAGCTGTATTTTGGATCCCTTCTCTTACCTGCTTCAGAGGGGTGGCTGTGAGGAGATGTCAGCAGTTCTCCTGGGATATCGCTGCCTCCCTTGGGAAAGGTTGCTGTCTCAGGCAGAGGCAATTGCCAGTCCCAGGTGGATCCAGAAGGCAGAAGTCACTTGTGGAAAGCTGAATTCTTCTGAGGAAGAACCAATAGAGAAGGAGAGGAGAGGAGCTAGAAAGGGAGAGTTCAGTCTTCCTGGGTTTTCTTTCTTCACTTCACAGTAGAGTTATTGTGCTGCCCCTGCTCACTGCTCGGCTGTTTGTAGATTTCAGTCTGGCTGCCTGCCTCAGCTCCACAAGGAGGGGAACATTGGTGGAGTAAGGTTTCAGTTTCTATTCCTGTAAGTAACTGATTTTCAGGATACAGCCATTCAGTTTCCACTTTTGCCTTCCAGTAGGAGTAGAAACCATTCAATTCTAGCCTAAATCCAAGTCCAGGATGTCTTAGCTCTGCCCAGAGGCTATGAAAGTTTAGCCCAGGATGAAGACATTCTGGGCCTAGACTTTCTTCCTCACCTCCTGGAGCCCATGTCCTCTGAGATGTTGACATCTGGACAATGTGTGGTCAGGCCCTTTGGATAGCTGCAGGCACTAACCGCTAAGTTCCTCCTAGTGGTTGTTGTCCTTGGCTAGCTTCATTTGCTCCCTCCCATACCAGTCAACTCAGGTGCATAATCGCTCTCTACAATGGAGCTCCCCTGATCATCCCACAGATCAAGGCATTTGTTCACTCCAGAATACCTGGCTGTTAATTTGTGATTCTTTTTGACCTCTGACTTCTCACAGTTCAGGAAAGACTCTCTATAACCAGCTTACACTCTTCCACTCCATATAATTGATTGTCACTTTCCTGGCTAATGTCTACTTTAAGAGGGGCAGGCCTGACCACTAATAGGTCTGACCATGGGGATGAATGCTGCTAATTAACATGACTGGGAAAATGCCATGATTACCAGAGCAAGATAGGGTAGCAGGATAAAGTATGAAACTCTGATCATTGTCCATGGACCAAAGGTGGTCTGATTACCACCTAACTGTCCCTGAACCTTCTGTTCCATCCACAGCGTACATCCTACCTAGCTTCTGGGATAACTGCATTCCTGAGTGCCCCACATTTCATACATGCTATTCTTGCTGTTGGGAGAGTCCTTCCCATGGCTGCAACTCCTAAGCCTCCTCTTTAGCACCACATATTGATAAGACCTCCATGACCAAGATACACTGTCCACAGGACCCTGTCTTCCACCCTCTGGGTGCCCCATCCATCCTCCTTCCTGCTCAGTGTAGCTACCTGAATGCTCAGCCCAGCACATTAGTAGTTTCCCTATTGCTTGGAATCTGCATAGGTACCAGGCTCTGAAATTCCCCCATCATCAGGTTCAAATTACACTGAGGTTTTTGAATCTGTACTAGACTGAATGAGTCACCAGAAAGAATGAGAAGGTAGAGGCCTGAGTCCCCAGTGGGGGCATGAATGAACATTTGATCCTAGACAGGCCTTTGACTTCTCAGTGGATTTCATCTCCTTATTCTAATGTAGAATCAATAGGAAAGTATATGGTCAGGCAAGGGACCACTGGGCTGGAGTTATGTGACAGTAACAAGGTGAAGACTGAGTCTGTTTTCTGAGCTTTGGGGAAAGATTGCAAATGTGGATAATGAGTTATAAACACTGATGTGGCTAAGGGGTTTTAAAATTGGCTTTGCCATCCTTGATTCCACCTTTGAGTAAAAAACTGCCAACTAGCAGCACACTGCAAGAAGATGTTTATCTGGACATGGGTCTTCCTCAGTAAGATGAACTCAATCAAAACAGAGTCAGGTTGCTCCACAATTTTCAGAAAATGGCAGGAGGATATTAAGCAGCATCTAGGTTTGATCTATCTCTATCCCTCAGGGCCCAAATGGGAAGACTGTGTGAAAATCCCTTGTCTCTTTTATATGAAGAGCATTTACTACACAGTAACCATCAGAAAGACTGCAATCATCCCACCTGAGTGTGTCTTTTCCTGCCTTTTGTAGTTTCCTTCCCCTCTGGCACCTATAATCTATAATACAGGACTTTGTAGCTAAAATGAGGGCTGGGAGCTCACTCTTGTCCCTGCTGTAGGTGTGTCAGTGGGAGCAGGTTGTGAGCCAAGGAAGGGGAGGGGAAGATTCCAATTTCCTAAGAGTCTGGAGTTCTTTATTAGATGCACTGAATTTCTGAGTGGGATTAGAGACTGGATATCTTGAGCATAGTATAGAAGATCTAAAAACGCTGGGATATTTCCACCAAGATATAGAAGACAGTCTTCTAGCAAAGGGCAATGCAGAGTTGAAAGAGAAGGACAATGTTGCTTCCTACTGGTCCAGGCACCTCTCCAGTTCTCTTCATTGATCCCCTAATACCTACTGGCAAGTTCTTCCTCCAAATCTGGTGAAGAGCATGAGGAATAGAGAGAAGAGCTCAGCTAGTCCTGTGCTCACTGTGGAGGAAGTCAGACCACAGGGGCTGAGCACAGACAGAAAAAGCAGGCTCACACAGACATCGCACAAACACTGTATCTTGGTACAGGGACCTTAGAACAATTTCTGCCTACTGAAGCCTCCTGCACATTCTGAATATTTGCACGATACGACTCTCTGGGCCCTGGAAGCCCAAGTCCTGCCCCAGTGGTTTCCACACATTCCTGTATCTCTGAATCATCTGTTCAGCAACAAGTAGTATGAGCCCCTGGAGGCCACAGTACCTTTCACTCTCTGATTCCTGGAAAAGAATGAGGTTTTGAAAAAAGAAAAAGGTGAATCTGTTTTCTGAAATTTGAGGCGGAGACTGCAAAGGTTAATAATAAGCTATGCAACCCTGTGTGGCTGAGAGATTTTGAAACCAGTGTCACTACTATTGATTTTTCCTTTCATGAGGAAATGGAAATGGCAGTACTAGAGATGTTGCAATAAAATGCAATCATTTTATTGCGATAATAAGAGCTGGATATGGGTCTTCTTAGGTAAAGGAACTCAGTCAAAAAGGTCTAGGTGGTTCCATGATGTGCATACAATGAGAAGCGGGAATGAAGCCTACAGGTCTGGGCTGTGCCTGTCCCTCATACCCCAGTAGGGACATCTATGTGAACCCACATAGTCCATGTATATGAACAAAATTCACCACACAGCAGCCTCAGAAGGATCATATCTGCCACCTGAGTGTGTCCCTTCCTGCCTACTTCTCCCTACCATCTTCAAAATGGAGATGATTTGTGCATGAAAGAGGAGAGAAACAGATTTGTGTCCTTTTAGCAGATATCCCAGTGGGAGAAGGAACTGAGCTGGGGTAGTGGGGGGATTTTAATTACATAGGAGTCTAGGGTTTATTAGACAGATTAGGGGGACCAAGGAATAGAAGTCCAGAGTTTGGCATAGAAGCACTGGCTGAAGAAGTATGTTATTTCCACCAAAGAGTGGAGGAGGTCTCCTATCAAAGGATAATGCCAGGGGGTTGGGAAAAAAGCAATTATGTTACTTTCAGAGAGTCCAGAGAAGTTTCCAATTCCCTTCCTTGTCTCCCTCCAAACTGGGTGAAGAGAAGCAGAAATGGAGAGTAAAGTTAGGTCAGTCCCATGCTCACTGTGGAGGGAACAGAACCCAGGGGCTGTGCAATGTGAGAAAAAGCAGGCTCACAGCCACTGCCCTGCACTGCCCAGAGACTTGAGCAATGACTCTCTAGTCGCTGGAAGCCCCAGTCCTGCTCCCATGGTTTCTATCCCCTCTTCTCTCTCTGACTCACATGTTCAATGACAAGTAGTGTGAGTCCCCCTAGTGGCCAACATGCGTTTTGCTTTCACATTCCTGGAAATCAATGAGTTTTGCAGAAGAGGAAGAAATTGGAGTTGCTTTCACATTCTTGTCTTAGCTATTAATGGAAGCCTTGAACAAAAGCCAGGGAACTCCCTTCTCTTCAAAACAAAATGATTCTTCTTCTAAGATGTCAGCTTCCCTGTGAGGCCTGAGGAGAGCTGCTGTCAACCTCTTGCAAATTTCAGTCCCTGCCTTGTAAGACTGACAGGGCAGTTTCTGTGTCCTGCTCTCTGTGTGCTGTCTACATGAGCAAAGAGGCCCAGGTCCTAGAGCAGGCACAGGAAGGTAAGAGAGGGAGTTCAACAACCTTGCTTCTCAGTGACCACAGCATTCACACTCAGGGTTTTGGGTCATTCGGAGGTCACTGACTCAAGTGACCTCAGACTCAATACTCCTCTTCCCCCTGGAATAAGTGGAGATTTCACCCTTGGAATGATTTAGAATGGGCACTACAGGGTCTCTTTGTGGACTGAGGATCAGGTAAAATTGTCTGGAGGCAGGATGGGCCTAATGAATGGACACAGAATGCAGATGTAAAAGATACTCAGACCACTCATGGCCTATCCTTGAAGATGCCATTTTCCTAGAAGCTCCAGCAGGGATAGTCTGGTATTAGACATTTTGGATAGCACCAGAACTATGGATTACCTGCAGATCCTTATGTGATAAGAAGGTATGAATGTGGGTCATTTGCCCATGAAGAAATGCTGGGAGCTGAGTCACTCAAAGTCTATGACACTCACCTCAGCTTTTTCTAATAACTAATCAGAGCTTCAAGCTCCCTTCCCTCAGCAGAGTAGGAAAAGATCAGGCATGAATACTAGTCATCCACACAGTGGCAGATTTGGGCTTATCACCTTTGCTTTGTGCTCTATTGTCATGGGTACTGAGCAGAATCGACTATCTTCAGGTATGTGAGAGTCACACTGGGAGATACCTGAAGGAGCCAGAATTCTCAGAGGCCCCTGTTGGCCTCCTCGTGTTGATGAACACATCTCACCTCATACCTGCCTGGTCCCTCTTGTTTCCCCCCAAAGAATTTTGTTTTCTTTTCTTCTATTCTTTCCTATTGCTTGATCAGTTATGAGGAGCCTGTATTCATTTTGCTTTTCATGAGTTAAACCAATAAGTACAGTACATACTTACTCAGAAGATCATGTCATCCTGGGGGTGATGGAGGGCTAAAACCTGCAGGGGTGCTCAGGAGAGAAGAAATGGTCACCGTGACCTTTAGACTCCAAGAAGGCATGCTTCACAGGACTTGGGAAGTACTTGTCAGAGGTCAGCCTCTATGATCCCTGATTTTCATGGATATTAAGAGCTCTCTCCATATCTCTGCTTGAATGTCCCCATTCCAACTCACCAGTGTTCCCTGCATCACTTGTACACTAAGATTGGCCTCCTCCCTGTTAATAGGTGTGTCCAGCTGCCCTGAGGGCATCTCCACAGGAACCAACTTCAGCAGATGCCTGTACCAGCTGACCACTTTCACTCTCATGTCCACATCCTGTGCTTCACTATCACCTCCCCACCACCAGACCTTAATCCTGACCATCCTCCTTGATGCCTTATACTGTCTCTCTTCCATCTCCAAACTCTGAGACCTCATTACTCCTGATGTCCATGGAGCCCACTAAGCCTTCTACAAATCTCAACATATGGTCTCTCTTGTTTCTCCTAATAGCACCTGTTCTCCTAATGCTGGATCTCTCCAATTATCTGGGAAACTGCTGGTGGCAGGACCCAGGTTCTGGCCAACCTACACCTCAGAAGGATAATCACCGTGGGCTCTGGGGGCATTTCTTTCATTAATGAGAAAAGTTTCTCTTACTAATTCCTTCATTTTATTTAAATGATTAGGGTAATATTGGGCATAAGCTTTTGTAACTTGCCATGAATTCTGAAAACTAACTACTACTAAATTCCTTATATCTTTCATGAAACTCCATCTGAGTTCTCCAAATTTTTGAATCCAGATGGAGCTCCCTCCACATCTCTGCTTGAATGTCCCCATAATTTATAAAATAAAATTTTATCAATCACAGCTTACATGCAAATTTCAGAGACATATGTTTTCCATCTATGATTCTAATTGTTCTCAATGAATAATCAGGACATGGGGTGGTCAGAAAGTGATGTAGGTGGCTGTGGAAGTAGCTCAGAATCTAAACTGAGAACAGGTTTTTTGTTTTTTTTTTTTTTTTCTGGCCTTGTTACTGCCTGTTTGTCATGTGAACTAGCAGAGAATCACTGTCCTTTACAGAATAGGGGGGATCAAGATTAGGATTTATAAGATTTAATTTCTACCTGTAGGGAATTCAGCATACTTCAGGCTGCAGTCACTCGAGCCTAGTCCACTCTCTCTCCACATACCCGGGCAACACACACAGACCCACAAAACCCATCCAGAGTTAAAATGAACTTTAGTTCATTTTAACTCATGGATATGTTTTAAAAGAAACCACAAATATATGGAAAAAAATGTTCCCCATCCTTAGCCATCAGAGAAATGCACATAAAAACTATATTGAGGGGTTGGGAATATGGCTCCTTGGTAAAGTGCTTCCCTAGTGTGTATGAGGCCCTGGTTTCAATCCCCAGCAACCCCCCCTGGAAAAAAAAACACAATATTGAGGTCTCATTCTAGTTAGACTTCCAGTCATCAGAAAACTAAATGCTGGTGAGAACATGAGTAATGAAGCAAATATACACTGTTGATGGGACTGCAAATTAGTACAACAGCTATGAAATCAAAATGGAAGTTCTTAAAATTACTAGGAATGGAATCACCATGTAACCCAACTATTCCACTCCTTGGTAAAAATGAAAGAATCAAAATTAGCATACTATAGAAATACATGCATACCAATATTTATGACAGTGCAATTCACAATAGCCAAGTTATGAAACCATCCTAAGTGACCATCAATATGCTATATTTACACAATGGAGTTCTATTCAGCTATAATAAGAATAAAATTATGTCATTTGCTGGTAAATGGATAGAACTGGAGAACATCAGGCTAAATGAAATAAGCCAGACTCAGAAAGCCAGATCGGATCCAGTGTTTTCTCTCACATGAAGAAGGTAGAGAGAAAAAAGTTAAAAATTTAAAAAGGAGGTCTCTCAAAAATAGAAGGGGGGTCAATAGAGTAGAGGCTGGGAACTAAGAGGGAGAGAGGAAGAGAGGGAAGTGAGAAGAACTGGGGACTGAAGCCGACCAAATTATACTATCTGCAAGTATGAATATGTCACAAATGAATCCCATTTTTATGTATAATATAATGCATGAATCTAAAAAATACAAATGAGACCAATAGAGCAGAGAATGGCTAAGAAAGGGAGTTAGGATTGGAGGGAAAAAGAAAATTCTGAGAAATGAAATTGATCAAGTTATGTTTTGTGCAGTTATGACTATATCACAATGAATCTCATTATTATGTCTAATTATAATACACCAATAAAAAATACATTGAAAACAAGTGGCCTTCAATTTTCCCTGGCATTTCTTGTGGTTTATTTTCTGCACATTGCTGGACTGATGGAAATAACCAATAATCACTGTCAGAGAATGACCACTGTCTTTGATATATTTCCCTGCTAGGTACAGTCACAGAGGGCTAAAATCATACCAGAACCTGCTTCAATCTTAAGGTTTTTCTCTACTTAGTACTCATCACATTATAGGAAGAAGAAAAAAATTAAATTACTGGAAAATGCACATCATGACTGTTGCTCATTTTACCTTCCGTCGTATTGCAGCATCCTGTGATATGTGACTGTGTCTTTATGAGTCTTTCCCTTGCATGTTCAACAATTATCTTCAGACACAGTTGTGATCACTAATTATTTATTGAAGCATTTTACTGTCCCAGAAAATTAGAGGATTCATATACATCTTCCCTTGGCATTAGATGTAGAGGCCTATGTATAGCCAAACATAATGGTCTTAATCATCTGCCATACATGAACACACACCTCACATGCAGACACACACAGGTGTACAACACACTTACATGCATACATGCATGCAGATACAGATGATTTTACCTTCTGTTGGCCCAGGATGATAATTCATCCACCATTTGCTTTGTAACTAAGGAAAGGGCCTGGTCTCCCTGTCAAAGACAATGGAAGTGTTTTAGCTCTGAATCCAGAAGATTGGTTTCTCACAGATATTGTTCTTATATGTACCCACCTTACTCACAACTCATTTCTCCCTCTGGAGGCCCTGAGGCAAAGGCCTTGCCTGGTCTCCCACTATCTCAGGGATAAAGGTGGCTACTGTCCTGTCTGCCCTCCCTATCCCAAAAGCAGGTACAGAGGTAATTTATTATTATTACCACAGAGTCAAGAATTGGGGCTCCAATTAACTTCAAACAAACCAGCACATTCCAATTCGTCAGCATCTAGATTTTATATTTTAAAACCACAAAGTAACAAAGGAGACCACAGTCAGGGTCCAGGAAGGATTCACCTGTCCGGCATCTACTTACCCTCCTGGTTGTGTCCTGAGATTGGATAATGACTACAGAAATCTGTGCTGCAAAAACAGGTGAGGCCATCCTAGCATTCTGATCTCATCTTGAAGGATCTGGTCCTTCCTCTGAATGATTCATGGAGTAATTTTGTCAAAATGAAGCAGTCTTTTGGTTAAAAAATAATAAATATGCATTTAGACTGGTGACCAGGATTGTTCAGGGCATTAGAAGAGACACTGTGGATTGGTTTAGAGGCCACAAATTCATTCTCCTTCTGAGCCCTCCATTCCCTCAAAAAAACATCTGTGTAATTTTAGAGATCACACTAATCTCCATGAATACCATTCCCCTTTTGTACATGTCATATTGAAAGGGGAAATGGTCTCAGAATAATTTAGTCAGAATTAAGTAGTTTTTGGTTAAAAGTAATAAAGTTCCATTTGTCTAAGTTGCAGGTAATCAGAATTGTTCAGGGCAGCTAGAAGAGACATGGTCAGTGGATTAGGATGAGGTCAGAGACACATCTACTTTCTGAAGCATCCTCCCAGGAAATGTCTGCTTAATCTGAGTATAATTCAGAAATCATATTGCCCTTCAGGAGTACTTATAGCAAGTCATATCAAAGCCCTAAGGATAGTATAATGCCAAAGACCTTCTATTAATTATCACATGACAGTGCCCAGTGCCAAATGAAGAGCGTGGTAAGACATTGTAGGATAAAGAAAGGAACACACATCATTCATCTTCAGCTAATGCTTGTATATTTATTTCTACCTGCAAGAGAGTTTTCTAGGTAAATCCTGCTTGAACCCAGCTGGCCACTTCAGCCTAAGGTCACAGGACAACCTGGTTTTGTGTTTGTCCCTATTATCCTCACTCCTATTCTTGACTTTGCTGATCCAGATCCTCAGCCATCATCTGATAATCCCTGGACCTGGGCTTTTAGATGGGCCTTTCAGGCCTGCCAGGTCATAAGAAGTTAAGAGATGACCCTGCTCACATCACATTGGGTAAGAAGTCCTCCAGAATGTGAAGAAGAAAGGAAGCTGTTTACCTAGAGCCTTCTTGGATCTTGTGAGTTTCATTGGGCCCAGTTCCAAACCATTTCCAGAACTAGTTAAGAAAGAATGACCTCAAGAGAAGAACCTAACCTTAGAAAAAGATTCACAAAGTGTGCTCTAAAATACAGTGGGAAACTTTGCATCCCTCTTGTGAACTCTGTTCAGATTCTAACCTAAATTCCTCCCTCTGTGCTTGGAAAGAAGTCACCTCTACTCAGGTCTAATAAGATCTTCATATCCAGAGGCAGCAGCTGTCTGGTTTCCAATAAAGAGTTCTGCTTGGTAGATGCTCTATGAGTGTCTGTCCCATATCTATTCTCACCCATATGTTGTGAAAAGGGTTATTTTTTTTATCAGAAGGGTATAGAAGCAACAGGTCTGACTGTGGCATGGTTAGTTGCCCATTGTGAGCATTAAGCTCCAGTACCCTGAGAGCAGTGGCCACTCTAGACCAGAGGAGAAGGAGCCAGGGGCTGGGTCTCAGTTGGGAACTATCTGAAAATGGGCAATGGGGTCATTAGTAGGGTAGGATCTTCTCTCTCACAATGTGTGTTCTGCCGCAGTCTCTGGCTGGGCACAAATCACGAGTCTCCACACAGCTTGTAGATTCAAACAGCAATTCTTTATTCCCGAACTCACACCGGCCGTCTACAAACACGTTCTGGGGGAATCCACGTTCTCTGCCCAAATCCACTTCTCCCAAATCCACTCTCTGCCCAAATCCTCTACTCCTGGGCTTCTGTCTCCCAAAATATACTGTCTGACCCTAAGAACTCAAGAGGAACTCAGCAGCAGGATACGCCCTATTCTAAAGGGGGAACACCCTAATCTCCTATTATGCTAAACTCCCCTATTCTAAAGGGGGAACACCCTAATCTCCTATTATGCTAAACCGCCCTATTCTAAAGGGGGAACACCCTAAACATGGATCCTGCCCTGGTCCTTGAGCAAGGTCACCTTTCAGAAGTCCTTCCACTAGACAGCATGGGAGTAAGCTGGCAAGGAGATTGTCATGAAAGACCCCAGCCCAGAAACCCCAGGCCCCATTGTGAAACTATCAGGGCATGTTGCTAACCCACGTAAAGAGAGGTCTCTCTGTTAATCAGTTAAGGGTAGTCTATTGTGAGGGGACAGGATGGTTGAGGAAGAACAGAAAAGCAGATCCCAAGGCATGCCTGAACAAACAGGAACTGATAATGATAAGCAGGAGCAGAAAAACCAGAGTGTTAATATGTAACTGTCATGAGGTTTATCCAGGAACATAAAGTGAAAAACAACTTTGCCCTTTAGGTAATCTATATGTTGGGTTCAAAATAACCAATAAGAAACCTGTCACTTCCCGCGCGCGCGAAACCTGCCCCATTATCCTATAAAAGACCTGTACCCCAAAGCCCGGTGTGCCAGTTCACCAAAGCTCCGGCTGAGGTTTTGCTGAGCACCCACAGGCGTCTGTGTCTGAATAAACCTCTTGCGTTTGCAGCCAGTGCCTCGTGCGTCTTTCTTGGACAGGGAATCGGTGGGTCTTTCAGTCATACCTACTTGGCTGATGGCTCCCAGCAGAGTTCCACATTGTGTTCTTGAGTATAAGTTCATAGGTGAGGCTCCTAAATATATTTAGTTGTTCCTGGAGAGCAGGGTAGATATTAAATAAAATAATGTATGTTCATAATGTTCTTCATGATCTCATTTTAATCCACTCTTCTTGGCCCTCTGGCCTCCACTCCAAGTATATTGTTCTAATCTCCTTCTCTCAAGTGTCTTGCAAACACTCAATTGTGATATCAGCTCTTTATGGTATGTTATGTTTAAATGTCCACAGATAGGTGTAAAAAAGAAAAAAGAAAAAAAAACAGTATTTCAGGCAGGAAGCACCATTTGATGTGTTTATGTGTGAAAGTCTGACTCCATTGGGGATGGGTGTCATCACACCACAATTCAAGTCATTTACTATATCTACATAGGTAATTGCTCTGTTCTGCCAATAAGAAGCTAGTATTTTCACTTTTCTATGAAGGAATAGAAAGTAGAAGATTTTGAAAATATAATTTTCAAAAATCATATTTAGATTTTCTAACACAGAACTCATTCTGCCACTGCATATATATTTCACATGGAAAATTCCTGTCTCCCCAACGAGGATGTAGAGAAAACAATTTTCTCTTCTTTTTTCCAGAGCCAATGGCCATAGTGTGGACCCTAGATCTCAAATACATTCATCTACTCATGGCATAATTCACCCCTGATGACCATACACACTGAGGACATGGTGCCTAAGGCATACTGTGGGGGCCTCATTTCCCTTCCTGAAGCAAGCAGTTGGCTCCCTGACCCCTCAGGTTAGATGCAAGGCCCATGCTTCACCTAGAGCACAGACTGCAGGGGAAGGCTCAGGGAAACCTCAGTGGTTACTCAGTAACCTCTGCCTGATGTTAATTAAACTTCCATTTACCATTAGAAAAAATATGTCCTTGCTTAGCTGTAAAATGATTAGGGTTGTTCCTTCTGCTTTTATTGAATGTAGAAAGGGTGAAAAACCAATGCTGCTAACCTGGAGAAGGAGTGGACCTTCTTTGAACTTTGAAGACTGCTCCTAAGTAAGCCCTTGACAGCTGGTTTGTTTGGTACTTCTGCCTAGGGATGTCTCTTGGGTTTGAAGTTCCTCTGAGAGAAGGGGAACAGAGACCTGTAGCTCCTGAGTGTTTCCTAAGCCTACATCTAACAATCCACAGCTGCAAACTTGTCTGATGTAACTGCAATTCACAAAGCAGCATCTGCCAAACAGGCTTTGGCTTAGGTTCCTTCTCTATACTCTCTCTCTCTCTCTCCTTCTCCCTGTGCTATCTCACTACATTTTCCCAGAACCTCTCTGAGTCGTTTGAATCATTCATGTGTAACCAAATATCTGACCTTCACAGATGAGGTGCCATGGCCTCTCATACCCAGGTGTTGGTAATATGGCCAGTCAACTATCAGCACTTCTAGATGAAAAAAGCACAAGCAGAAAAACACAATGTTAGAGTTCTCTTTTCTGCTGGAAAATACTTCTGCCTCTCTCCCTGGAAATTTTGGGAACTTGCTCACAGGTATCCTCCCTGTTCCCAGTGCTTTCCTTCCCCTGGTGAGTCCAATTCTCAGTGACCTCCCAGAAGTCATGAGGAATCTACCTCTCCCAGACCCAAATCTCTCTCAGTCCTCCTCTTATCCTCTGACCACCCTGAAGTCCCAAAATGTTTTCTTTTCCTGGAAGTGCTTAGGCTGGCAAGAAAGGATATAAAGTTGAACTGGTTTCAGTTTCTAATTTTAGAAATTCATTTTCTAAATCAGCCAGTTCCCTCCTGACCAGAAGGGCAGGAGCCACATGCTGCTGTGGTTCTTTCCTTCTGCTTCCACACTGGGCTCATTATGCTAGATAGAACAGAGACTTGCCTCACCTCTTGCTTTCTGTGCTGACTCCAGAACACAGTGTGTGTTCTGGGAGAGGACAGCTCTGTGCTTGTATTAGTTGCCGTGCTGTGGGCTCCACAGTCTCAGCATTTTCTGCTGTTCCTGTGGATTTATTTGATGCCAGAAATCTCTTTGGTGAGTAAGAAACCCTTTTGGATTTTCAGTGGCTGGGGTCTGGTTTTGTTCTTGGAGGGCTGAGGGCAGGTCTTTCTGGTAGAGGCAGAAAGCCAGGTAATCATCTTTACTTGACAAAGAACATGTGTCTGAAGGATGGCTTTATTGTTGAAAATATGAGAAAATTTGGACTAAGCAGAACATTTCCTATATGTCTCCCATAGGAAACTACAGCATTCATTGCAAAATATCTGGGTTTTCTGAATGTAGCATTTCATTGCCATAAAACTATTTTTCAATTCTGAGTTTTTCATAATTAGTAGCAATTTTAACAATATTTCTCCATTGGCACATAAATAAAATCTGTCTGTTGAGGATCAGTTGATCCTGCCCCATAGTAGATAGTACTTTTGCCTATTTTCACATTCTTGCAAATATACTTGAAGATAAATATGTCTGTTTGTTAAGATTCTCAAAGAACTCTACTAATTATGATACCTGCCTCATTACTTCATAAATAATTACCAATAAAATCCTTAACACATGTTCACTTTGAGAGTTGATTTTTTTTTCTTCTTTAAAAATCTCCTGGAAGGACCTGTGGAATATGGGGAACCCTCAGCACACTCTGAAGGAAAATGCTTCTGTTCATCCCTGAGCCAACACTATGTTAGATAATTTTTAAATTCTGTGTTTCCTGATATAAGTCTCCTCATTTTTACAATGAATTAAGAAATGGCCCAACCAATCAAACAGCAGTATTTTCTGTAGTTGTTTTTGTTTGGCCAAATGTCTATGTTTCAAAGTTATGCTTTATTTTATAGGGAAAATTCAAGCTTCTGTTTACTTCCTGGGTCATGTAGCATCATGTGTTCTAAATCACTCAAAACTCATGCATTAAATGAGGTAAACCAACATTAGTTAAGCTACCAGAATACAGACTTATGTGTTTATCTCTTTTATGGAACATTGGAGTGCAGGACACTTGATGTCTTGTCTGTCCATTTGCCTTGCCCTCATGATAAAACCTGCCCCAATTTTCTGCAGGGCTTGGGAAATCAAGCCTGTTTGGAAGTCTTCTTTGCTCACTAAAATGCAGGCCTGAGTAAGTTTTCTGCAGACTAGAAATCTGCTGTGCTATGCATTGTGGTTTGGGGAAAAGCAGAAATTGTCAACCAATTTGATGTCATTAAAATTTACCACAAACTTAGTTGGTTAAAATAACACAATTTTGGCTCAGGCCCTGAGAGACAGTGTACAGCAGTGAACAGAAGAAATAGATGGAGCCAGTATCCAGAGTTAACCGAGGTGTCCATCAATGAATGAATGGATAATGAAAATGTGCATATGTAAAATAGAATTAGCCAGCCATAAAAAAAAAAAGAATGAAAGCTTGTCATTTGCAGCAACATGGATGAGACTGGTGCACATTATGTTAGATGAAATAAGTCAGAAACTTAAAACATTTATCTCACAGAAGCAGAAAATAGAATAATTGTGACCAGAAGCTAGGAATAGGAGAGAGGAGGGAAGAGCAGTCAGCTTTCTATTACTGTGACAAAATACCAGGATAATCAACTTATAAGGAGAAAAGTTCTATTTTGGCTCATGGTTTCAGATTCCAGTCCATTTGACTCTGTGGCTTTGAGCCTGTGGCATGACGGCCTATACTGGCAAGGAGTGTGTGGTACAACAATGTGCTTACTTCTGATGGTGATAGCCAGGAAGCAAAGGGAAATAAGAGGGGTCAGGATCCCAATATCTCCTTTAATGGCATGCCCCCCAGTGATACTACTTTCTTATACTAGGAAGTAATATAGGTTATAGGTTATAACCCCTCCCAATAGTTCCACAGGTTGGGGATAAGCCTTCAACACATGGGCCTTTGAGGGACATTCAAGATCCAAACTACAGCAGGAGGATGGAGAAGAGCTGGGTTATAGCTACAAAAATTCAGTCAGAAGAATTCAGTTCTAATGTTTGATAGCACAGAAGAGTGACTAGAGTTAATAATTTATTATATATTTGAAAATAGCTAGAAGAGAGAATTTTGAATGATATAATTTTAAGGTGATGGATATGCTAATTACCCTGATTTGATTATATATGTTGCATATATGTATGGAAATATCACACTGTACTTCATGAATATACAGTAATTATGCATCAGTTTTAAAAAAACAAGGTTATTCTCTTCTAATTCTGGAGATTAGAGGTCCTAAATTAACAATAAGTTGCTAAAATCAATGTATCAGCAGGTTCCTTCTAATGATTCTAGCAAGGGCGGCGTAAGGCGCGCGGGCCCCGGAGCGGGCGCGGCGGAGCGGCGAGCCCGGCCCTCCCGCCGAACATGCCGAGGCCGGCCCCGTCGGCGCGGGAGCCGGAGCAGGGGCCCGAACGGGCGCCAGAGCCCGAGCCGGACCGTGAGCGCGCGCGGGGCCCGGAGCGGGGGACGCCGCGCTGCTGAGGCTGGCCACCGCCGCCCGCGGGCCCCAGGCGGAGCGCAGGTAACTACGCGCGCGCCCGCCGCCCGGGTATCCAACCCCACGCGACCCCACAACCCCGCCCCAGCTCGGGGCCCCCGTAAGCCCTGTCCCGTGCCGGGGACCCCGCCGTGCCACACCCGCCGACCGCGAGCTCCGGACCCTGGTGACCCCCAGTGACCCGGCTTTCTCGCCGGAGGTCCCCGCGGACCTTGAGCTCCGGCCCCCGCCTTGTCCTGGGACCCCGCCTCCACGCTGGGGAAGTGTTGCAGTCCGCGGGCCTCGCGCTGTGGACCCCGGGACCCCAACCCCACCGACCTTTTGCTTTGGACCTCCAGGCTCTGTCCGTGTCCATCATACTCCAGATCCTACTCTGTTGACCCCCACACTCCAGATCCTGCTGGCCTCCACTGATCCTTGCTGTCCCCAACCCACCTATCCCTTCCCTTGATCCCCAGATTCTAGCCCACCGCCCACCCATAGGTGTTCCTCAGCCTCCTGCTCGTCCTGAGGCCCCCCGCCCACAGGGTCCGATGGTCTCCTGATATCTGGGCCTGGCTCCTTATGCCTCTCCACTCCCAGTCCTTCCCTCTTCTCCTGTGCCCCACCTCCACTGTGTGGTCCTGAAGCTTTTGAGGTGCAAAGCCCGTGGATTTGGTGCGAGAAAAGGGGTCTGTTAGGGGAACCTGTTGCGGGTGCTGCTGGGGAACTCCCAGTTCGGCTGGCAGCGTCCTCTGCCTTCCGCCCTGGTCACTGGCTTTGTTTTCCGGAAACACACAGATCAGGGAGGGAGGGGTGAGATGTCTGAGCTGGCCCTTGGGATCCTTGCCTAGACCTTCTGCCCCAACTTTCTGGGGGGAAGACTCTTGATTTGGAGGTTGGGATGGAGAGACGTGTTAAGGACCAGACCGGCTTTGGGGCAGCTGGTTCTTATTCTGCGGCCTCCGAATGGCATTGTTTGCAGGAAGCAGCCCTGGAGGGTGTGTATGTGTAGGTGGAGGCCAGCATTTTCTCTCTCTGCTCCATAGAGTACAGGCCTGAGTCACTGTCTGAGCCCCCATCCACTGAACCTTCCACTTCTGGGGTCCTCCCTCCCCATCACTGGGACAGGCCCTGTTCTCATTGGGTGTCTCTGGCACAGAGGCTCTGGGAGCTTGTGGGTGTGAGACCAGTGAGAAGATAGGAGGGCCCTCCAGTCTAGGGGGAAACCCAACCACCTTTGGAGAATTCGCCCTCTCATAAGGGGCTGGGCACCCTGCCCTGCCCCAGGAGCCTTGGGGAGAGTGCAGATTGTGCACAGGACCCACAGGTTTGAAAGGGGGAAGTTTGCGGTTGTGGCTGGTAGTTTGTTTTTGTTTTCTGCTTAGGTCTCCACCAAGGCTGGGTGGCGCTGACTGATGAATTTCCCAGGCAGCACCCAGAGCGCATGCAGGCACACACAGGCCTGCTTTGGGTCTCCTGGGCTCAGATGTTGTGTTCAGCGGGTACACTGAGCTCTGGTGCTTCTTAGGAGCCATGTGTGGGAGGGCCCCCTGCAGGGGAACTGGGGGCCCCAGGGGAGGGCCAGATCTAGGGCTCAGAGGCCAGCTGAATTTCTAGTGGGCAGGTGGGGTGAGCTCTAGGAGGAGCTGGCTTTGTTCCCCTCCTTGCCACGGTGGCCAGTGAGTCTGCAGTGGTCATCCTGCCACAGGTCTGGTTTGAACATGCTGTGTTTGCAGCAGGACCTGCCAGCACGTCATACAGCCTTCTGACTGGTTTGATCACCCTAGTTCCTCTGGGAAATGAGGGATGAATTGTTGTAGGCTCTGGACATGTCTGGGAGGCCAGCCGGCTGCAGTGCTGTCGATGACAGTGCGGAGCTTTGTGCAGACATATCTGTGTGAGTTACCAACTCCTGTGTCGTCTTACTTTACTTCTTTTTCTTCTTTTTAATTATACAGTAATTACCTCTGGGTTGCAAAAGGAAGTAGGTGAGGCTTTTTTAAATTGAAAGTCTCCCTATCTGCTCATGCCAGCTCTGGGGAAGCCAGCATGCCATCCATTAATTTGGGGATCAGGGCAAGTATGTGGTGTGCCAGACATGGAGCCACTTGCACATGTGGGAACTTACAGGTGGGCTGGTGCCCATCTGAGAAACAGGCCCTGGGGCCCTGGCTGGCTCTGTCACCAGCTAGTTGGGACAGAAGCTATGCTGGTATTTGACATTTCCCCTGGGAGCTTCCATGGAGGAACATACGTGTGGCTTTGTTGTCTCTTTTGGGTGCCACAGAGTTGCTCCAGACCCCACAGGAGCAGCCAACAGCCTCTCCCTCTGCAAGGGGCTCACAGTCCGTGGAGCCTTAACTGAGGCTGTGTGGTGGGTGTGGTTGGGGAGAAGGCAGACAGGGAGGCCAGGCTGTGGGTTCTGATGGATCTTAGTGTCTATGTGACCAGGCCTGGGTGTGGGCTCTAGTCCCCTGGTAACCTTGGACAGGTCAGCATCAGCAGGTTGGTTGGCTTTCTCTTGACCTGGAGAGCAGAGAGACTCCATGCAAAGGAGGCCCTGGGCCCAGGAGACCCGGGTAGTGCTGTGGTGATGGCAGGGCACTAGCTGGGGCCTCATGCCCTATGTAGTGTCCCGCTGGGCACTGAGAGTGACCCTACTCATGCTCAATTGTGGCCTGCTTTCCTGGGCTGGGTGAGCCTCTTCCAGCTGGTCTGTGAGTGTCCCAGGTCATGTTTGTTGAGTAACTGTTGGTGCTGGCTTGTGGCGGCAAACTCACATCTCCATGCTCAAAGGGCAGTTGTCTGGTGGTGGGGAGGGTCCCCTCAGCCTGCTCTCGTTACAGTGGCTCATGGTACTTGTGCTGTGTTGGTTCTGAGGTAGCTGCACTGTAGAACCCTGCTTCCAGAGGGACCTAGCCCTCCTGCTTGGGTGGGGAGGACTGGGGCTGGTGAGGCTGGTCAACACCGGGGCTGTACCAGAGCCTGCGGTGCCAGTGGAAGCAAGGAGGGCTGTGTTTCGTGGGAGTCCAGATGGCGGCTGGGCTGTTCCTGTGGAGCAGCGAGGACACGTCTCCTGTCCTCTTGGCATCTTCCCTGTTCCTGCCAGTAGTGCCAGCTCCACCTTACCTGTGTTCAGGTACTGTGGCTGTGCAGGTGGCCCTGTCCTGGAACTGGCCTGGCTTTGTGGCTTTGGAGCATACCCCATTCTGTATATGTGTATACCCAGTTAGGGCACAGCTGCTCAGTGGACTGAGGCACTGGTGGACACCAGCAGGACTCACGAGCTCCTGAAACAGAACGGTGTACCTGAAGCGTTTGAATAGGGGACTGCCAGCCAATTAGTGCCAACTCCTTTGGCTTCCCAGTCTCCAGATGAGACCTCTCCGACTGCTGACACTTGGTGTGGGTGGGACCCTGAGTCCTCGATCACCTCTGAGAGGGGCCCAGTGTGTCCCACAGGCTGGTGTCCTGCCATCCTCTGAAGGAATAGGATCATCTTAACACCTCCATACTCCTTTGCTTTGCCACACCTTGTCCCCAGCTAGCTCCATCCTGGACAGAGGGAGGACATAGGAAGCCTGTGGGGGCAGCAGTCAGTCAGAACCGAGCCTGGGAGTCCACCGCCATCAAGTCTGTCTCCTCTGCTCTGTGTCCTTTGCTGTCCCTAACAAGGCCTGGCTGGACTGCTAGGGATCCAGGCTCCATCAGCACTTTTTCCTCTTGCCTCAGGATCTGCTTGCCACTCCCTTTCCCAGGGGTCCTGTGAGAGCTCTTGTGTGTCTCTGAGGTACCAGGTCCCTGTTGCAAGTGGGGCTGGCTGAGAGCGGGGCAGTGTGGCCAGAGCAGTGCCTCAGGCCCAGAAGGAAATTGCTGCTCATGCCCATTAATGCCCAGCGGCAGGACACCTGTACTTCCCACTCAGGTACTGCCACAGAGCATCCCAGGGCTGTGCCGTGGGGTGAGGGTTCCCCAAGGAGGCTTTCGGGTCATCTCAGGGAGGCGTAAGTAGTGCACCTTGTTCCTCGCTTGAACAGCCTGTTTCCCTTACACACAGGAACTAGCCACAGTTTGGACCCAGGGTTCAAGTTGCAGCCCTGCTTAGCCTCCCCCAGAACACCCAAAGGGCCCCATCAGAGAGTAACCCAGCACCCTCCCTGAGGCTTCCCCCATCTGCTTGCACCCCTCAGAATAGCTGGCCGTTTTAGGTCCCATCCTGGTAAGTAACTGCCAGGCTCTGCCTGCCACTTCTTGGCGTGTGAAGAGTCCAGCTGAGGAGCGTGTGGGCCATGATGCAGAGCCTGCGTGTTCCGAGGGCCTCTTGGGGCAAAGGCACACATCCCTCTCCAGAGAAGAGCCATGCTGGGCTGCCCCTGGCTGTGGGGCAGGAATGGAGGGCTGCCTAACTGGCTAGTGCCATATAAGGACACCTTGCTCTGAACCTGATGGGTGGCCCAGGAGCCTCCTGATTGAGGTTCAGAAAGAGGTTGCAGGTCTGGTTGTGCCCGATCTGGAGGGGTACACGCTGTTGCCTAAAGCCCAGAAGCCCCAGAGCCCCCTGCAGAGCAGAGGGGGGATCTTGGGTCTCCCTGTCTCTGGCTGGGCCTCTGCTTCCCAGCCCCTGTGCTGGAGGTTTGTGTGTGGACCTCAGGGCTCAGGGCAGTGTGGGCACCACCTGAGGCTACCTTGCATTGCCCTGGGCTACTGTGGGGTCCAAGGGTGGGCTTGGGGAAGGCCTCAGGGCTGTCCAATTCTCTGAAAAGCAGAAGTTGATACTGTAGATGATTTATTGAACCTCATAATTTTACCTTGATACCATTCAGCTTAAAACTAATGGGTTTCAACGAAACCTCTAGTTAGCTGGAAGTCTCTGCTCCCCAGAACTCAGACATGCCATGGCCCAGTTTAGATCCATAGGAAGAACCCCTCTGTCTTTGAAACCAGATGAAGACATAGTCTGCAGGCCGTGTAGAAGGAGGCTCGCCTTCCTCGGGGACCTTATTTCTGAGGTGGCTTCAGGATGTTTGTGTGACTCATAGTGACCTCTGCCTTTTTTGTGTGATCCCCCCAGTTCCCAGGTGAGAGGGAAGTGGTGTGCATAAGAGACTGTTCCTAGGTCCGTGGTGGCCATATTGGTCTGTGGAATACCTGGGCAAGGGCAGTTTGCACACATGACCCTGCCCTACCAGGAGGGCTCTCTGGGTGACTTGAGCTTGGTAGGTGCATGGTGGGCTTGTGCTTCCCCATATCCTGGGAGTGACAGAGGCTCGCACATATCTCCTTTGTTCTCCTGGGTTGGCCATTTGAGTTCCTGTGTTGGTGTAAGGGAGAATATAGCTAGGGCCTTGAGGGGTTGCCATGTAGGGGTAGGGCCAGGCACATCCCTCCTAGTGACCTCAGACATCCCCCCAGGAGGGACGTCAGAGCTGTCTGGCCTTCCTGGAGGGGAACAAGCAGCTGGCTTCTGGAAGTTTAGTTTTTGCAGTTAACCTAGGCCTCTGGGAATTAGGAAGCCCCAGCCAACAGGTCCCAGATTACTTATGATCGGGAGGGCTGGGGGGTTCCTGGAGGCAGATGATGCTGGGGCACCCCTCCTCATTGCCCCTAGAATGGTCTAGAAAAGGTCTTGGGACTGTGGGAGGGCCTCTGGTATTTGTGCACAGGTGAGGTGAGCCCAGCACCTCACTGACCAGGTCAGGGGTGTGCCATGCTAGGAGCAGGAGCCCTGGGCTGCACCCTGGGGGCCAGGGCTAGTGGGCGACTTACCAGTGCTCCCACAGCCCTACCCACTCCTCTCTGCACCCCCAGCTCCAGGTCTGGTACCTCTGTGGGCGCACACCTCTGCATTCCTCTGGAATATGTACACACCCTCCCACAGTAAAAGCCAGTGGTTTAGGCAGGACCCTGGTCCTACATGGCAACAGGTTCTCATAGTTTCCTGGCCTGGGCACTGGCCAGTGCTGTGCCTACTATTTCTTAGCAGTTTCATTCAAGTCCATGTATCACATAGCCACTTTCCCAAACAGAGGCCAAGCTTGTGGACCCACCCTCTGTGCACTGCCCCCACAAGCCCTGACCTTGATGTGGTGTTCTCCAGATCCTTCTGCACTCTGGGCCTGGTGGTGTCTTTACCAGGGCAGGTGCTCCCTCAAACTTCAGTCTATAAAAAACTCAGGGCGGGCATGGTGGCCACACCTGTCATCCCCGCTCCTTGGGAGGCTGAAGCAGGAGAATGGCAAGTTCCAGGCCAGCCTGGGCAATGTAGCAGATCCTGTCTCAAAAAGGGCTGGGGGTGCACCTTAGTGGTAGAGTGCCTCAGGTTCAATCCCAGTACAAAAAAATAGGCTAGAGTCTAGCTCAGTAGAGCACTTGCCTAACACATGTAAGGCACTGGGTTTGATCCTCATCACCACATAAAAATAAATAAAGATATTGTATCCATCTACAACTGAAAAAAAAAAATCTGAAAGAAATTTAAGTCACTGTGAACCTGCAGGTTGTATCAGAGGTGTTGTGTGAGGCCCTGGGTTCAGTCACAGCACTGAAGACAAAGTAAATATAAAAGGTCAGTGCAGGGTGTGTGGTGGCTCCACAGTGAGCGCTTGCCTAGCACTGCGAGGCCGCAAGTTCGATCCTCAGCACCACGCAGAGATAAATAAATAAATAAAAGTGTTTTGTCCAACTCCAACTAAAAAATATTAAAAAAATAATAATTCACCCATTAAAAAAAATGATTCTAGCAAACAGTCCATTTCCTTGTCTTCTCAAGCATCTATGGGTCAACTGCATTCCTTGAATCCACTCTTCCTTCATCTTTATGGAATTTTACTTCAACCTCTGCTTCCATCATCTCATTTATTTCTTCTTTGTTCTTCTTGCCTTACTAATCGAAGGATTTTTGTGATATTGAGTTCACCTGGATAATACAGAATATTTGTCCCCACTGAAGATCCTTAATTTAATTACATCAGAAAAGCTCCTTTTATTCTGTAACATATTATGCTCATAGGTTCTGGAATTTAGGAGGTAGACATCTTTATGTACTCTTATTCAGTCTACCACACTGTCCTGACTCCTTGGACATAGAAATCAATTGCATAGAGAATAGGTACTCTCCTATATGGTGAAAATTAAGTTCATCAGGCAAATTAAATTAGTTATAATAAAATTAATCAGTGTGAAGCAATGAAAGTGGCCCAAAGAGATTATTGTGTTTCTTAGCTAATCCTGTGTTTCTGTTTGGGTACTCCATTCTTATTATTTCTTCCTTCTGTATCCTTTCCCCCAGACCTTCCACAGTTAACTATCATGGATCAGTTCATCTTAGCCTTCCTGAAGAATTCATCGATAAAGAATTTTCAGCATTTGGCTAACGACTTTATGCCTCACTACTCCACATTAATTAGTAAGGTAGGAGGCATTCTCTCTCCAGAAACCCTCAGTAATATTCAAAAAGAGCTTCAGGAAGGGAAGCTAAATGAAGCTAAATCTCTTAATTCAAGAATCACTTGCTGCAGCAGAAAATTGTATTCTGGAGGTGGCTGTAATAGGGGAGTCTGGGACTGGCAAGTCCAGTTTCATCAATGCCCTGCGAGGGGTTAGTTCTGAAGAGGAGGGAGCAGCTAACATTGGAGTTGTAGAGACCACCATGGAGAAGACCCCCTATCAACATCCAAAATATCCCAAGGTGACCTTCTGGGACCTGCCTGGAACAGGGACTCCCAATTTCCTTCCAGACACTTATCTAGAAACTGTGGGATTTACTAGCTATGACTTCTTTATCATCATTTCCTCCTCCCGGTTCAGCTTCAGTGATGCTCTCCTGGCTCAGAAAATCAAAGAGGAGGGGAAGAAGTTTTACTTTGTTAGAACCAAAGTGGACAGTGATTTATATAATGAAGTGGTAACCAAACAGAAGTCCTTCAAAAGGGAGAGAGTCCTTCAGCAGATTCGAGACAACTGTCTGGCTAATCTCAGTTACATTGGAGTACCTGAACCGTGCATCTTCCTAGTCTCTAATTTTAACTTGGATAATTTTGATTTCCCAAGACTACAGGAGACTCTGCTGAAGGATCTCCCTGCTCACAAGCGTCATATCTTTGCACTTCTGTTGCCCACTTTTTCTGATGCTTCTATTGAAATAAAGAGAGATTTTCTCAAGGGGAAGATCTGGTTGGATGCTGTGAAGTCAGCATCTTTGGCCTTTGTCCCCTTCATGCCCATTATCTATGGCTTTGATTTGCCTGAACAAGAGAAGTGCTTGAAGGTTTACCGAAAACATTTTGGTCTTGATGATATGTCAATTGAAGAAATTGCTGAAAAGTTGGGCACTTCTATACAGGGCATCAAGACATACATCAAGTCCTTGGATTTCTGGCAACTTGTGAAGGATGACAGTATAGCAGCAAAGGCGAGGAGCTGTGCTGAGTGCTGCTGTTCAGTGAATGGAGGTGCCATATCTGCTGTCTTCCAACTTCTAAAAATCTACTTTTTACGTTTGAAATTCCTTGATACTGTGGCTAATGATGCTAAAATTCTCTTGCATAAGACTTTAAAAAGGGCTGGGGATGTGGCTCAGCGGTAGCGTTCACCTGGCATGCGTGTGGCCTGGGTTCGATCCTCAGCACCACATACAAAGATGTTGTGTCTGCCGATAACTATAAGATAAATTTTTAAAAAAAGACTTTAAAAATTCAAGTCTGAGAGGATGAGATAGAAGTAGCACTGAGGTAGGAGAAATTTCTAAAAATAATTAAATAGGCACAAAGGAGACATAAAGAAAGAAAAATAAATTTTAATTCAGAAGTTCCACATACATTTCCGGGCCTATCACTACCCAAGCCAGTATCTTTCAAACAGCCAGGTCTGCTACTCCAAAAATCCTGGGAAACATGTAAATCTACCTTTTTCACTGTTAATTACCCACCCCAACAAATAGATTAAATAAAGAGAAATATGATATTTTGAGAGACCTGTAATTTAGAGGGACTTTCCACCTCTGTTGACAAGATAATAATGACTACATCAGCCCAAGGATCCTGAGATTGACCAGACTACCATAAAACATCTTGAGATCACCAGATTGATATCATTTCTACAAACCTTTTTATACCCACCTCTCACCAAGTTTCCTTTAAAAGAAGAGTCAGGAACCCTAAAAATGTGTCTCTCGTTCTCAAGATGGCCTTCATTCTCTTTTAAATGTATATTTCTTGTTCATGTCAAGAAACACATACTGTTTCTTGAATGTACCATCTCTCTCTCTCTCTCTCTCTCTCTCTCTCTATCTCTCTAGATACCCTACATTCTCATTTTGAGATACCTTGTATATCTACTTTCCTAAATAAACCTCTGACTGGCACATACTAAAATTCTTTTCCATCAATACATAATCTAAGAACCCCTCTGGTCCTGAGTCAAGTTTCCCCTTCTCTCTGGAAACTCCTTAGACCCTTCTCTAGAGACACATCTTCTCCTGTAACAGCACAACTTACTAAATACTGAATAAACCACAAGTCTTGCCTTCTAAGAGCAAGGATGGAAGTTGTATTTCTCCTAACATCCTATAGGCCAGCTATTCCCAAATGTTGAAGTAACATCTGTTCAGTGAAAAAAGGCCCTTGCTCATGACCTCACACAGATGTTTTGGCCATAGCCTGTTTTCTACTTTCATTTATTTTTTTAAATTATGACAGTAAAATTATTAAAAGAAAGTGACCATGACACTTGGAGTGACCAAGAGATCTTTATTGCAATTATTTATGATTAACAGGGAAGGAAGAGAAAAAGAGAGAGAGAGAGAGAGAGAGAGAGAGAGAGAGAGAGAGAGAGAGAGAAGGGAAAGAGAGAAGAAAGAGAGAGAGAAAAGTGAGAGGAAGGGTGGGAGAGAGAAGAAAGAGGGGAGAGGGGTGAGAAAGTGTGAGAGAGAGAAGAAAGAGAGAGTAAGAGAGGGAGGCCCAGCAAGAAAGAATTTTTATAGCCAAAATCTAATGGGGTCTTTGGGTCTGCAAGCTGCCTTGTTGGCATACAGTGATTGAATCATACAGTAGTTGCTAAGGGTGTCATCTTCTGCCCTCAGGAAGACTGGGAAGGGGCTAGATGTGGGTTTCCCTTGCACCAGAAAGGTGGGGGTCCAGTGTTCAGCCTTGAGTGGGGTTGAGTGTTCAGACTTGAGGCAAACAAATGATAAGAAACCAGATGGGTGAGGGTGAGGGCCGAGTGTTCAGCCCATCCTGCAGCTAACATTTGTTCAGCCTGCTCCACAACTAACAGATTCTATTTGCCTTCTCTTAATCTCACCATATTATAAAGTAGTTCACATTTGTATTTTTGGCTCAGACAAAAGGGTTTGTAACAATCAATAATTATACATCTTCTCAATAACCTTCTCATTAAAATAAGGGAAGATATATAAATATGGGAATTTGATTAAAGAAATAGTAAAAAGTTTGTGGTGGGAAAATGTAGCAAGACAAGGAGGAACTTGAGAAAGAATTATAGAAATGGTCTGTATATCACATATGTAGGTCATGGTTTTTATATCTGGGGACTTTCCAGCAAAGGATTTATTAAGATTCTGGTGAACAGGACACAGTGAAGGGCAGGTTGTATCAAATAGGAACTTGGGAATAAAGGGAGAGATATTGAGTCTCCACGGAAACCCTCATGAACCACTGAAATGCAGAAAGCACCCAGGACAATTGCAACTTCTGAATGAAGCAGCCCATGTCCTTGGCCAACACCTTTGACCCATGCCCTTGTCTGAAAAAGGTACCTGAGGGCAATAAGCAAGTGCAGGGGAAACTGTCATGAAATTGTGTAGCTCTGATATTGCTGGTTACCTTGACGAGTTCTGATTGACTGAATGTTGAAGTATAATACCAGAGAAGCACGCAGAGGCAAGTATTGGATAGAAAGTAAGAAGCTTTATTTAAAGGAGAGTAAAATAGATTTCCCCCTGGGAGGAAGATGGGGACCCTAAGGCAGAATCCGTGGGATGAGGAAGTCCCATCCCTTTTATAAATTTAAAGTTTTCTTTGTTCGTTTGCATTCTCTCTTTTCTCGTTCATTTCCCCCCATCCTGAATTTGTGACTGGGAGATGCCAGTGGGGTAGCCAAAAGGTGGGAAATAGGTGGATTGGAGGGGCCAAGGTGGAGTGATCCAAGGAGGAAGGAGGCCCAGGGTACATAAACAGCACCTGTCAGCTTAGGAATGGCTTCATTAACAACCCATTGGGAGGGGTAGTGTAGGCCAGGCTCTCGGGATATTAACATTTCCATCTCCCAGGGGTGGTGGTTTCCAACTTCCCAAACCCAAACCATTTTCTCCTTTTCTCTATCTGACCCCAGATTGCCTATCTACACTGACTGCTTGTCTTTAATTCTGGCTTCAGCTCTGATCTAGTTTCACCTCTATTCCAACACCCAGCAACCACACCACACCAACAGATTGCTGTCTCTCCCTCTAGAGATACCCTGCATGGGAGAAAAAGAAAGGGAAGCTATTGTACAGTTTCTGAAACAGTAGAAATGAGTCCCCAAGAATTGCTGTTGAATGTGTACTCCCTTGGATGTGTACTCCTTACTTCACTGCAAAAGGCCTCTCTCTCTTGAGATCACCCTTCTCCCTATTTTCCCCTTGAATGTGTTAATAAACATCTATCTCTGTTTCTGACTGGTGCATGTTGAAATTCATCTCTGTCACATTCTGTCAAGAATTCCTCTGGCTCTGAGTCAAGTTCCCCCTTCTTTCAGGGAATACTTTAGTCCCTTTTTGGAGACATCTCTTCTCCCATGACAGTATGAGAAAGTGAAGATGAATTAGAGAGGGAGTCTGGAAAGCAAAGATGAATTGAACTGGCATAAGAAAGACAATTGTGTGTGTTTTCTTTCTGATTATATTCTTTAAGTCAAACCTCTGAAGTAAACCAGCAAAAGTCAACAACACCTGCCTCAATTCTTGGAGAATCATTCCTACTGTTGCAGCAACTGTACATATAACCTTCTTTTCTTTTTTCTCCCATCACAGGTAAAAATAAATACTATTTGTAGTAAAAGTTGTACATGCAGGAGACTGTCCTTCAGATTCACCATTATGCTGGTGAAAATCTTTTTTTTTATTCACCAGATGCTAAGCAAGGACCTTACAATATTGCCTGTACAGAGTTTATTTTAAATTTTAACTTTAAAAAGATATTTATTTCACAGAATTACAGCTGATCATTTTGTCAAAACAATTTAAAGGATAACAATAGCCTACATTTTTTAAAGAGATGGGTTTCATCTCCCTAGTTCCATTAAAAGCAACATAAATACAAGCAATTTGTTTATCTGGCTGGTGAGTTCACTGAATGTTTTAATTCCCTGACCCTTTGGTCTCCTCATCCTCTCCAGTCATTTTTTTCCTGTATTGACCACTGGCTGTAGGAATGGAATGGGGTTGAGATTTAGAAAATAACAATAGGGCTGGCTATTTGGTATAAAATTAGTTTTATTGATTGTTCTTTCAATTTACTCCCATTACTCCACACACAATCAAAATTTGAAATGTAAGCATTTAAGCCAGGAAATCTCAGTGTCCATCACTGTTTTTGCATAGGCATTACTAAGTATCTGAATGGGAGACTGGTATTACTAAGAGTCTGAAGTTAATGAATCACTTTTTAAACACAAGACAAGATAGAAAGACTATACCCAGTCCACAGGAGAAAAGACCTAATATTGGTGCTTTGAACATAACCCTTGCTGTTCTGTCACTGTAGTTTACCTTAAAACTGACATGATTTTTGCCTTCTTCTCCTTCTCCCCTTCCCTAATCATAGGGAAGCAAGATTAATTTTCCTCTCATCCTAGGTCAAGTTATCTGCCCCTCAACTCACAGACCACAGGAATGAAGAAAATTAGACTGCATAGTTGGCATCTGCAGATCTAAAAAAAGGGCTATCTTTCCCAGCTACAAATAAATTAGGACTCCTGACAAGGCCCAACTGGAGTTTAGTCTTTGAATTACCTTTTAAATAGCTATTCCCCTTAATAGTTAGAATTGCAGCATTTGGAACAGGAATCCCCTGTTTCTACTTTTCTAAGCAAAACAATAATTCCTCCTCACAATAAAATCTGTAACAATGTATGATTAAGAATCCAATTAGAAACTGTTAATGTAATCCAAGGTGACCTAGAGTTGCCATGGCAGTTTAAAGTCTGATATCATCCTGCTGTCAGTCAAAAGTCAAAGTTGGACCTAGGCAGGACTCTCTGGAAGGTTCTCTGGGACCTCCAATAAAACTGGAATGAAGGAGATGCACAAGGTCCCTCTCCTCTCTGACAGGATCTACTCTATCCCTTGAGACTGTCCCTGTTTCTTTTTTTTTCTTTTTTTTTTTTTTATCCCTTCAATAAACTCATTCCTATTACCCTGAGTGTCTTGTTTGAAATCTATAGGTTGTTTGATTTTGAGATGTTAACTCATTTGTGATGTCTTGCTGACATTTTGTGTACAAGGCCTTATAATGAATATAAAATGTATAAAGCAAAAAAAATAAGTATACAAAAACATTTTGGGTGGTCTGTCACTAGTCAACTCTTACATTTGGTCTCTTTATGTTATCCCATAATTCTTGGATGTTCTGCTCATGGTTTCTTAACATTCTCACTGAGCTGTCTATGTTCTTTTCAAGTTGAAATACTTTGTCTTCGTTGTCTGATGTTCTATCTTCTCAGTGTTCTACTCTGCTGGTAATACTCTCATTTTAATTTGGTTTATTGTTTCCTTCATTTCCAGGATTTCTGTTTTTTTTATAACCTCTATCTCCCTGTAGAGTTGATGCCCAACATACATAATAAGGAGAGAATCTTACAATGTGTCTCGGTGTGGATTTCTTATGATTTTGCACATTTGGCCTCCTGTAGGCTTCTAGGATTTGGATTTCTGTTTCATTGTTCTAAAGATGGTCCAAAATTTTAAAAGCCAGAGACAGAAACAGCAGGGACAATAAGAGAAAGAAGTGCTTCTTATTTAGAATCTAATCTAAGTTACTCTTGGTTCTAATTCAAAAGCCTACTCTTGATATCATTGACCTACTTAAAAAACACAACTGTTTCTCATTGTCTGATGATTTGAGCGTAAAACTTCAAAGCAGAGCATTTAAGACCTGTGACAATTTGGATCCCACTGACACTTACCAGCTTACCTCCAACCCCACTGATACCTGTTTTTCAGTCATAATTGACTAGTTACTGTTTCTTAAACACATTGTTCCCTCTGACCCTCTAGCACTTCGTATTGTAACATGTAATATTAACTTAAAATTGGTTCTTTCTTTATGAACTTGAAAATTTACTGTAACCCACTGATAAAGACAGGGACATTAAGTCTAAAGCTGGCCCTCTAGCACTTCGATCTGCTCTTCACATATCCTTGAGTTCCATGAATAGATACAGTGATATGAGACAGGGAACCCCATGAAAAATGAGACCCCTAAATATAAAAATGGGACCGCTACTTTCTGCTTACGTTGTTGTTATATATCCTTAATACTTTCTTTCTCCCTCAGGAGACCATGAGCTTCCTGAGGGCAGGGACCCTTCTTATTCGCCACATGGCACCCTGACAATCCCATAGAAGAAAGACACATAGTAGGCATAATCAATGTCTTCTACTTAAAAAATTCTGAATCAGCAGGTCTTCTCCTATGAAGTTTGAATATGCTGAAACACCAAGGATCAAGTCAGATTTGTCCAAATTGAGTAATTAATGATATTCCTGTACCTATCCACCTCTTCAAATAATAAAACCACTCTCCATACCCTTGAGCAGAAAACCCAGGCTTCATTCATACTATTCTCCCCTCCTATTCCCTATGTCTAATCATTCACCATATCCTATGAACATTATATGTCATATCATTCAGGTAGGAATTTTATCATCTCTTGTGCACATGGATATATCACCCCAACAGGTCTGTTTCCAGTGTTCCCACATCTCACTAGTGCCAGATGATCATTCTAAGCACAAGTGTGAGCATGTAATTTCCATACCTCCAAAGTCTCCACTCCATGACTGGCTAGAGCAGATCTTTCCTGCTGTTTCTAATATTGCCCCAACTATATTGAGCTTACAGTTTCCTATACATGCCAAGCTACTTCATGCTTTCCAGCTTCTGCTTATGTTTTTATTCCACATCTCAGAATACATACTTCACTTTATTCATCTCGTATTTATACATGCCAGTTGCTAGCACATGGCAGTTTGTAATATGCATTTATTGCTTCAAAAAAATAAATGATCTGACCCATTTCAGGAATGCATGTCTTGTCATCTATGAAAGAGATGAGTGGACTGTGATGGTAGCCAAGGTCTGCTCTTCACATATCCTCAAGTTCCATGAATAGATACAGTGATATGAGACAGGGAACCCCATGAAAAATGGGACCCCTAAATATAAAGATTAAGGGAGTAAATCTCTCAGGGAAGCTAGCTCTCAAGTCTTACAGGGTTAATAGACATTCCAGAAAATAAGGAGTTAAAAGCAGACCATCTTCAAGGCTATAAAATTAAGATAGGACACCTGAAGATAGGTGATTGAAAGGTTCAGCTCAGCCTTCAAAGACTATGTGGTCAGCACAGAAACCAAGAAGTCTTTTTTCTTAGTAAAACAAGGTCATTGAAATCAAATCCATGAGGAAGACAATTGCCTGCCCTGTTCTGAAATAATATTAGGGACTCTCCCAGATGATAAGTAGAAAATTCCAGGTGATAAGAGGCAAATGTATATACAGAAAAATCACTAAAGTAAACAATAATTACCTTTACTTTATTAGTATTGTAAAAAAAAATCACACTCCAAGGTGAAAATTAAGATGGCAATGAGACACATATTGCATGAAAAGGGAAATAAAAGAACACAGGGACAACTAAAACCACCTCTACACATGATAATATCAAGATACAGAGCCCCTACCTACCTTGTCAATGCCATAAAAGCTGTACACCTTTGTCCTTTTAGTCATCCTGCAATTTCTGTCCTCCATGTGCTGCCTTCTTTATGCCTGAGCATAAGAATAGTTTCATTCCTGTCCCAGTTGTACTTTTATCTGATTCTTCTGGTAGCATAAGAACCCACCCAGTTGGGGACAAAGTAGACATCTTCCCAGAGTCAAAAGAACTGCAGAAGAGACAGACAAGGAGACCAACTTGATTATGTTGCCCTACTTAAACTAGTTGTAGATCAGCTCCTCCCCACGTGACATGAAAAGCGAAACAGAACAAATTAAGACTAATCAAAACAATTACCACGTAGCACCCACATCCTGATTTCTAAACACCACCAGAGAAGTGGATGACTCTAGGACAGGGACAGGGAAAGCACAAGATGATTTTGAAATATCTCCTAATGCAGAGGTGCTGAAAGGCAGATAATTGCTTGTTGAAGGGACCCAAAAGACAACCAGAAGGAACTTCAAATGACAAAAGCTAAAAAGATTCAAACACCCAGTTTAGCTAATATTAATTTTCTAGTTCTCACCACTGTTCTATGGTTATATGAGATGCTAATATGAGACAATGTTGGGTTATGAGTAAAGGGAAACTTTGTAAAGTCTTCAATTAGTTTTTTTTAAAATACCCCTTTTTGCAAAGTAAAATAGCATTTAAAAGAATTGCAAATTTGGGGCAAAAAGCACAGGATAGCCCTCACAAAGACTTAGGTTTAAAACTTGTCTCTACCACTTCTTAGCATGTGTGGGCTTGCGGAAGTTACTCGTGTCCTCTGAACCCCCATTTCCTTAAACTTTAGAACTAAGATGACCAGGCCTCTCTCTTGCACAGAATAGGTAACAACACTCTTCTTCCATAGTAGCCATTGTGCACACTTAAATCCAGAAAGGTTTACATCCAGACTATATTAAGTTCATTATATTCCTTTATTACAAAACTTATCACCTGGTCATGAATTAGCCATGATTTAGCATGGGTGATTCTCAAGAGCAGGCAAAAAATGAAAAAAGGAGAAAGAATGTAATCCCCTCTGCCAGACTACAAACTCATTAAATATAAGGGTTAGTGTTTCACTTTTCTGATATGCCACACAGACCTGAGTACATTTTACAGAAATGATTAACTGAAGTAATAGGAAGAAAAAAAGGAAAATCTGGTTACCCACCTAGAAACTGAAGTGAGGCTGAGTTTAGAGTTGTCTTCATTCTACAAAGATGACATGAAAGGTCTACTCCTGAACTTCATGATGAAATTGACAGTTGTCTCTCCTACTGCATCATGCTGTCCTCTGAGAATGGCAGTTGAATTCAAGGACTTGCTGGAAGCACCATATGAAGATCTGCCTATGATAGGCTGATGGTCTTCAGACTCAGCTGCTTCCATACCTACCCACTATGAAACCTGATGTTGCTACTGCTGCTCTCCCTTGGTCAGCCCTAAAAGTGACATAATTAAAGAAAGAGTTGCTTCCTCATACACACAAAATGTGTGGGAGGCATGCTGGATTCCAACCCCCACCAGGCATACCATAAGAAACAGCACAGTATACCTCAAGAACCATGGGAAGGCTGCTAATGCCAATTTGACTTGGGTCCCCTTCTCTATGAAGCATCGTGGTTGAGTCCAAGGGGAGAAGAAACAAGAGAATTAAGGAAGAAAATCAGTGGGACTAGAAAGATCTGTCGCCACTCTTCCTGCCACTGAATCATGCAATAACTGGAAGATCAGTTTAGGTCATAAAGTTCAATTTCTATTGCAGGAAACTCCTCTACAGCACCATTATAATGGATTATACGGTTTTCCTTGGATAATTCCTATGCCAGTGGACTGTCAGCACTTTACTAAGCTTATGTTTAGTCTTTCTGCAGAACAGATTGCATGCGACTTCTGGTCAAGAGTGATGCCATTTTACATATTAACAAATTAAGCACATGCATAGAAGCATGGTGCACAGCCACTAATGTACACAGAAATTAGTGCATGGCTCAAATAAAGGAAAGACTTTCTCATAGTTAAAAATGCCTCACAAGGGGCTGGGGTTGTGGCTTAGCAGTAAAGCACTCGCCTAGCACATGTGAGGCCCTTTTATGTGATCCTCAGCACCACATAAAAATAAATAAATAAAATAAAGGTATTGTGTCCAACTGCAACTAAAAAATATTTAAAAAAAAAATGCCTCATAAAAGATCAGACTGCCCAGTTGATGGAGTTCCAGTACAGATAGGGTGCTGTAGAAGGCATTACAACATTGGGTATGAAATCAGAAGAGCTGAAATTCCAGGGCTCTCCAACGTGGAAGTTACTCATGTCCTCTGAACCACCATTTCCTTAAACTCTCTGAACCTCCTCTTCAGTATGGCAAAGCCTCCACATGGTGGTTCATTTGGTCTGAGCCCTGAGAGGACCAGTCTTTTGCTGCTCTCTTGAGCATGCTGGTCACATTTTCCACAGTTTCTACAGAAGCTTCTGGTCCTCACCATTACATCCCCAATTGAGTTGTCTAGGTACACTATAAGCCTCCACTGGTGGTCTTAGGAGGTATACGAGGTCTCCACAGTGGACAAACAGGTCTTTTGTATCTAAAGGGAGAAGGACATAATTATAGGTGAAACTAATAGTCAGTGGAAAGCTTCAGGTGAAATTATTTTATCTTATGGCTCTAAATGGACAACATTAACTATTTCAAAAGAAGCAACCTACATAGAACATGGAATGGAAGACGAGGATGAATGGGAAGAAACAAGTAGTAGGGCTCTTGAACCAACCACAGTTCACTTCATTTGTTAATGGTATTATCAACTCCAGGTGGCTCTCATTTCCATGTCCTCATCACCAACAGGTGCAGCCTTAATTCAGTTTGTTACTGAATTCATGCTTCAGTTTAATACTTTTAATGGTTCCTAACACCAACAGTGAACATACTAACTTCTTACTTTCCCTGTCATTTAAAGCCCACTTACTATGTCCCCAGCCTCTTTATCTGTTCTTCTCACTTACCCCTTATCTAACCAACGTCCACTTTCTCTACAAAGCCTTGTTGAACTACTGTGTGGACCTCCTTTCTCCTTATTTTAATCCATATCTGCAGGGGGAACACATAATCTTCGGTGGAAGCCCCTCTCCTCTTAGGTCCTATGCTATAGTGCATTTTTTTTCAACACTAATGAAATATCCTCCTATATATTTCTTAAAGGAACGGACTAAGGCTGAACTGATCTAATCTTCTCCAAGGTTTTTGTAACTGTGGTCTCTTCTTAAAAGGCAGGGCTATGTCTGGAGTACACACTGAACAGCTTGACACTTATCACGGCAGCAACAGGACATCAGATATTATAAGGCTGGGGCTGGTGGATGAAATGCCCACAATGCATCATTTGCACACTATTGTACACATGGATCTCATTTGCTGATCTGTTGTTGGAAAAAAGAGGGAAGCAGTATTCTCTTTCATTATCTAATATCTGTATTCCAATCCTCTTGTCCTAAATAAAGTAACTGGCATGATGCCTAGTGTCTAGAAAAAAACTCAAGCTTCTTAGTTTCTACAAGACTTGAACCATGGCAAAAGCTCTGACTGCCATCTTTTCTCTAATCTAGCCTGCTATGTGGTTTGGATATGGTTTTCATTCCCTACCAACTGGAAGCTTGGTCCCCAATGTGACAGTACTAAAAGGCATGAAAACTTTAAGATGTAGGGCCTGATTCACGACTGCCCTTGGAAAAAAATAATGCAGTTTCCTGGAGTGAATTGAGGCTCATAGGAGAGGACTAGAGCAGTTTGTTATAAAGGCATAAACCTGGCCCCTTCCTACTTTCTTCCTTTCCCTTTTGCCATGTAAACTACCTCTCACAGTCTCCTACAATGTGATACCATCCCCCAGGAAGTGACATAGCCACAAGAATCCTCAGCCAAATAAATCTTTTTTTTTTCATGTTACCCAGTATCAGGTATTTTTTATAACAAAAATACCTGATACACAAAACAGACTAAGATGAACCCCTCAGAGAAGCCACATTTCATTTCCACAGCTTACTTGTGACCATTTATTTCTTGCCCAAAAGTGCCTCTAAGCAGTTCAGAAATAAGAAATTATCTAAATTAACACCTTTTGGTCAGCAATCCCATCAGAGAATGCACCATACATATGTATATCGCACCCAAACAGAAATGATGCATATATGAAATTGTTCCTCACAATTTTTGAGCAGCAAGAGACTGGATACAACCTAAGTATCTGGGTACTTAGTAATAGGGGCTGAGCTAAACAAACTATACTAATTCCACAAAATGGACTTTCTAAAAAACAACAAGCTTTTCCTCTTCAAAAATACCAGCATCATAAAACATAATGAATGAGATGGGAGCATTCCAGACTAAAGGATTAAAGAGACATAAAGATTAAATTTAAGACATAACCCTGAAGGGAGAAAAAAAGTTGCTATTAAGAACATCATTGGGGGCTGGGGATATAGCTCAGTTGGTAGAGTGCTTGCCTTGCAAGCACAAGGCCCTGAGTTCGAGACCCAGAACCAAAAAAAAAAAAAAAACATTAAAGAACATCATTGGGACAAATGATGAAAATTTAACACGCAGTATACGTTGAACATTGATAACATTGGCACAATGCTAAATTTCCTAAAATTCATAAGGGTGCTATGGTTATCTAAACTACCATTCATGCTCTTAGAAAATAAAAAATTTAGGAGTAAAAGAGCATAGTATTGGCCATTTGTACCTTGAGGTCAAAATGGTTCAGAAAGAATAATCTGTGCAATGTGAGCATAAGTCTGTATGATCAGTGTTCTCAATCCTGGCTGAACATTAAAATAACCCGGAGAGCTTTGAAACACCCTGTTGTCCAGAAAACCCCCACAACAACAGAATTCCAGAGCATCCTGGGAATTACTGTTTTCTAAATTTCCAGATAATTCTAAGGAGCAGCCAAGATTGAGAGTTGGTGACATGCAAAGTTCCTGGATGATTCTTCCTTGTTTACCCTTCTGTTTCTGCCCTCTTCCCTAATCTCTCCTACCTGAAAGCCCCCGGTTGCTCACACTCAGTGTCAGAGTTCACCCTATGTACAATGAGCAATGACCTACACCACCATCCAGAAAGCAGTGGAGAGTAGAAATTCCTTAAATGCAAAGAAAGCCTGGGCCTTGGTCATTTCGTGGTCTGAAAGTCACTTCATTCTCTGAGATTGTTTGCTCCTCAGTAGAACAGTGATGTCATAATTTAACTCATAACAGGTCTGCTGTCAGGTTCTCAGGAAATACACAGTAATGAGCCTTGGACCCAGAACACCATATAAATAAATCAGATATCTAGAGGCACACAGACCAATAGAGACAAATCTTTTTATAACACATTGAGAAAATGAAAACTGTAAAGTACACACATAGTAGTATAATGTCATGTCAAAAAGCCACACAAGCAAAACAAGACTGCAATGTGCCTCCAAAAGTTATAAAATGTTTATGGATAAATGTAATAGAAAATGTGCATGGGAATGATAATCCCCAAATTCAGTGGTAACTGCAGGAAGGAGACGGAAGACAATCAGGGGAGGGTGCTCAGGGACAATCTACTGAATCTACGTTTATTTGTCCTTTTTTAAAAGAGTTTAAATCTAAAGCAAATAAGGCAAAAGTGACAATCTGATAAAACAGTATATAAACCATAAGAACCATACAGATAAAAAACCCATATCTACTTCCTGACTGAGATTTCACTACAGATATCTATGCACACTCAGCATGTAGTAAGTAGGTGCTCAATCTTTGTGGATGAAATGGAATGAAAGGGAGGAGAGAAGGGAAGAACTGAGGGAAAAATGAAAGGAATGAAGAAGAATAGGCTCATTCACCTAAATAAAATTTCTTTCAAACATCTGTGCACACTTGAATGTAGTCAACTCTCCCCTGGCACTTATTGCTGTGGTTTCCCCAGGGAAGTAATAAACATCCCAGGCGTGTCTGCTTTTGGGGTATGAACTATAAGGTTAAGTTAAGAAAGAGAAGGGAAGCACAGTATATTCCTGCCTACATTTTCTTAGCAACTGTCACTCTAGCAATCACATAGCACAGTGTCTGGCATACATAACTTAAGACATTTTGTCATGATGTGATTTAGGGACAGGAGTCCTCTGGGTAGATATGACCACTGTGACCCACAGATTACTAGCAGACACTGCCCCTTGTAAGAATGAGAAAGGCAGAGATGGACCAGCAGCAGGACAATGATACAGCTTGGTAAATGAAATGCAGCCCACATTGAAGACTCTTATGTCCATCCCTCAACCAGCTGTTCTTGTGTATGGATCAAGAGCATAATCTTTATGGGACAGCCCTGTTGGCCCCTGACTAGATCTCACAGAACCCAGACTTCCCTTTTCCCACTCTACCTAAACCAGGTCTACTGCAGTTTTCTTCTTTCACTTGAGTGTTCACTGCACTGAGAAAAAATAGGGAAAGGGGACAAAAAGACAGTGTGGCTCAGGAGAAAGGAGGGGAAATTAGCCAAACATTAAACCTCTCCCAATAAATCCTTTCCCAAAAACAATGGGCCCTGAAGGAAGGAGGCAAATACTGAAATGCTGGACCCTGGACTTTTACCCTTTCCCATTGCTGATCAGGCCTGGAAGGAGAAAAGCAGGTAGTAAAGCTTTGGGAAACGATGAATCCCAGAGAAGAAAGGCAATGAACGGGATCTGAGCTCCTATCTCTCCCGTAACAACCAGAGTTTCAAACTTTTTACAACTGCCTTCCTGAGTTAAAATTTCAACCTGCACAACTCGTTCCCTGACTGTCCCAACGGTATGTCCAAAGCCTCCGATGATTAATTCACCTTCATTGTAAAGTATAAAAAAAAAAAAAAATCCAGGGCCATTTCCATACCCAGAAAATGAGCCCTCCCGTGCCCGATTCATTGACTTCACTGCAAAATAAAAGAAAGCTTGCTGATCCGTCTGAGGGCTGCTCTTGTCCCGGTTGTTTGTATTTTCATCATGGTGCCTAAACTCTGTTGGTTATTTTTGCTCACACATTCTTTCTAAACTGGCTTCCCTAGAACTCGCGAGCAGGTGAGGGAGCGCGGTCCCCCACGACCTCCTTTTCCCAGAGTTGCCCGAAGCCCAGGGGAGGCTGAGGACTGGCTGAGGACCCTTAGGTGACTTCGCTCAGCTTCGGGGTCAGGGTAGGGATCAAGATGGCGAGCAAGCCCCCAGGGCTCAGAGCTGCACTCCCAACCCCGCCTTCGCCTCTAGATCCGCCAGGCGGTCCGGAATCAGAACGTACCCACCTGTTCGTCTTCCTCCAGAGTTTCCACCTCTCCCTCGCCTGCTCCGGGGCCACTCTAAACCGCTGCTGCCCATTGTGACCTTCGCCCTCACCGAGCCCTGTGTTCTCCTCACCAAAAAGCTGCCCCGCAGGAAGGACCCCATCCCTCCCCCAAGACACAGGGACACCGCTCAGCAGAGGGGCTAACTCCCCACCACCACACACGGGATTTAAAAAAAAAAAAAAAAAAAAAAAAGCGCGGGGGTGGGCAGAATGAGGAGTCAAAATTTAGAAACCAATTTATTTTAGTTAATGCCTCTCTGTAGCCGGGCGGGCTGAGAACGCATGCGCGATCTCGGTCTCCAAGAAGACCGCCAGCCCTGGTAGTGGGGGCTGCAGCCAGGAAGTGCGCGCCAGAGGTCGCTGAGCGCTGTTTAAGAACTGTGGAGCCCGCGGACCGCGTGACGCAACCTCTCCAGACACTGCTCCTGTCCTCTGCTACTTTCCTTCTGATCGCGGGGTTTTGTCTACCCACATTTACTGTCGGCTCTATGGGACAGCAGCCTCAGGGGAGTCCTCGCACAAATCTTTCATAGAGAAAAGGAAACGTGATAGGCAAGCATGAAAAGAAGTCCAGAGGGACTTGGCTTTGTTTCCCCACCTGGATGTGACAGATATAAACGTGGGCTTGCCTCCTGCTCAATCTCAGACTACATCTGTTGAAAAGCCAAAGCTCTTTGCAACTCTTCTGATTGGTGAGGGTTTTTCCCACTCCAATTTCACCTCACCTTGCCTTAGGACAGCCTCACCAAGGGAAAGGCTGATTCCCAGGCTGGATGGGCTGCAGCAGTGGTGATGCCACACTACTGAGATCCACGGGCAAAGGCCTAAACGCACTTTCAGTGATAATGGAATACCCAGGGAGCTTGGTCAAATCACTGCCTTGCTCAGGCCTGAAATTCCTCTTTTAGCTTTAAGATGTCAGCCTGCAGGAGCCTGCAGCCTGTGGAGTTGGGTGTGCTTCCTGCCTTTCCTTCCATTTCAGACTAGGGGGACTGTGAGGCATCACCAATGGATCAGCCCATTTTGAGTACAGATGTTTAGGCCTTGAAGACAAAGTGTACAATCTTGAAAATAGAGAAAAGATATTAAAAGACCACAAACAAAATATTTAAGAAATCTGGGATAACATTAAAAGGCCAAATTAAAGATTCATTGGAATAGATGAAGGCTCTGAAATAGAAACAAAAGGGAAACACAATCTTTATTTTATTTTTTATTTACTTTATATTCTGATTTGTTATATATGACAACAGAATGTATTGCAATTTATATTACATATATGGAACACGATTTTCATATCTCTGGTTGTATACAAAGTATATTCACACCATTCATGTCTTCATACATGTACTTTGGATAAAGATGTTCATCACATTCCACCATCATTTCTAACCCCATGCTCCCTCCCCTCCCCTCCCCTCCCACCCCTTTGCCCTATCTAGAGTTCATCTATTCCTCCCATGCTCCCCCTATCTACCCCACTATGAAACAGCTTGATGCTGGTATACACAATCTTTTCAATGAAATAATATCGGGAAATTTTCCACACCTTAAGAATGAAATGGAAATTCAAATATAAGAGACATAGGGGTACTCCAAATATTCAAAAATCACAGAAGATCTACTCCAAGATACTATTATGAAAATGCCTAACATAGAATAAGTATAGAATTTGAAAAGATGCTAGAGAAGAATGGCCACAGTTAGAGGGAAACTAATCCAGATCTCAGCTGATTTCTCAAGTCAGCCCCTCAAAGCAAGGATACTCAGCAATATTAAGCTTCAGAATTGAAGATGAAAAAAAAGCCTTCTATGAAAAACAAAAACTAAAATAAATCATAAGTAGAAAGCCATACTACACAAAACATACTTAGTAAAATATTTCATGAAGAAGAAATAAAAAAATAAAAACCAGACACAATGGGGAATGCTTGTAATCCCAGTGGCTCAGGAGGCTGAGGCAGGAGGATCTCGATTTCAAAGCCAGCCTCAGCAAAAGCAAGGCACTAAGCAACTCAGTGAGACCCTGTCTCTTAATAAAATACAAAATAGGACTGGGGCTGTGACTAAATGGTTGAGTACCCCTGAGTTCAATCCCCAATACCAAAAAGAAAAAAGGAAAAAAACAAAACAGAAGATGGAAGAACTAGACTAGAATAATAGTTAATCAAGGAAAAATCAAACCCAATTTGAACACTAGACTCAAAATGACAGGAAATAAAAATCACCTCTCAATGATAATATTAAATGTAAATGGTCTAAACTCTTCAATCAAAGGCATAGGTTGGCAGATTGGATTAAAAAACAAGACCCAACAATATGCTTTTTGCAAGAGACTGACCTCATAGACAAAGACATTCACAGACCGAAGGTCAAAGGATGGGAAAAAATATATATGGGTCTTGTAAAAGAGCAAGGGTTTCTTTTATTCATTAATATCAAGGATATACAAAGAACTCAAAAAACCCATCAATAACTGGGCAAATAAACTAAATAGTCACCTCTCAAAATAAGAAATACAAATGGTCAACAAATATATGAAAAAAAATGTTTAACATCTCTAGTAATTAGAGAAATGCAAATTAAAAGTATATTGAGATTTCATCCCACTCTAGTCATAAAGGCAACAATCAAGAATACAACTGTTTTTTTCAAGATAACAGTATAGAGAAGGTTGCTTTCCTGACTGCTCCATGGTGTGAAGTCAAGAAAGTAGATAGGCAGTGGCTCAATAAGGTGGGTAAAAACAAAAGGGACTTGACTGGAAAATAATACTGGACATTCAAAGCAAACCAGGGATTCAGAATTTCAGATACAATAAAATAAAAAAGATCCCCAGTGCCACCGCGACGTCTGCCACCAACGGTGGCATCTACTGGAGTGGTTTATCCCTGAGCAAAGTGGAGGCATAAGGGAATTAAAGGAACCCAGATTTTTAAGATACCTGAAGCATGACTGGGTATAGAGAGATCAGAGACTAAAGACACTGCCCAACTCACCCTGAAATTCATGTGGCAGGATATCCTTGTATGGGAAAAAAAAAAGCTTCATCTCTCCCAGCTGCTTGTGGAAGACAAAGGAAGGAACAATTTTTGCACCTGTATCAAGGAGGCAAGAAGGCTGGGGGAGCCAACTCCTGGCAAACCCGAGTTTGGCCTAAATTATAGGCCTGACAAATGCACTTGCACAACATACAGTGTGCCTAAGTGACCAAAAGAAAATCAAACATGGAAAGGGGTTTACACGAGGGAATACAGATTATGGAAACCCACCTGGCTCCTCCTCTTTCCCTCCAATCCATCCATTGAGGACCAGCTGGGAGAGAGGTACCTGGTCAGGAATTCAAAAGACATGAGAGGAAGTGATTGAGTTTGGAAACTGAACCTGAGAGGAAACACCTTGTCAACAAGTGATGAAGGGGATTAAGAATTGGCTCCTCTACCACATGAGTGGAACCCAAATGTGATCCCTGGGGGACAGACAGTGCAGACTGGCAACTGCTGGGCCCTGGAGGTGCACTGATTTAAAATCTTCAGACTAATCACCATTCAATGAAGAACCTGGAGCCTAGCTAAACCTAAACACCACCTTAGGAAATCTGCCTACAGGATTTTCTCTCACATGCCAGCAATCCTACCCAGAGTGGGGAACAGGCATCACACTTTAGCCCACTCCACCTAAAACTGCTGAGAAGGAAAGCTTAGAATATTTTGAACACAAATGGGGAAATTTTTATTTTTAATCAATATGTCTTTTAATTTTTTTTCTTTTTTCTATTTAATTGTGAACTTAATGGTTCATGGACACTTAATACACATTCATATTTTTTTTATAATTTCAAGTAATCTTGAAGGTGGTTATTTTTCATAGATCAGTATTTTGAGGATGTTTGATTAGTATATTTTGATTTTTTTATATTCTTTTATTTTTACTTTTTGAAAAATTTTATTTTATATATTTTTTCTCACTTTTCTGTTTCCCTTGATTCTCTTTCTCTTTTCTTCTCTTAAAAGCTAGTGTTTATTGTTCTCTTTCACTCCTTAATTTTTTTCTTTTATTTTCTCTCCTCCTCCTTCATAATCTCACATCCTACATCACGTCTGTTCTCTTCCTGTATACCATTTGAAACTGTAAACCCTTTTGTAAACTTACTGTTTTTACTATGAGCAATAATTGATTACACCATTTCTGTCTATAGTGACAGTTAATACTGTTAATATTGTAGTTGCCATAGCAAAACCATTTGGTTTAATTCTGTAGATTATTTGCACTGGTTGTTGTTATTATTTGTCTCTCCTTAAACTGTGAGGTCCTGGAAATTTTCAGGGCTACTTTAAGTCCTCAGGGTAGAAACTACTGCCTCAAATTCATAATGTTAGATGGATAGACATAGAAACAACATGAAAAAGCAAGAAAACAATTTGCCCCAAACAAACCAAAATACTTCAATAACAGAATCCATCAACATCACAGTGGAAGCAATGTCAGAGAAGGAATTTAGAATGTTCATAGTTAAACTTACCTGTGAGGTAAAGAATGATATAAATAATGACATCAGAGAAAAATATATGAAGTGAAAAATCACTTCAATAAAAAGAGATTCTGAAAAAAAAATTCAAGCAGAAATCCTCAAAATGAATGAATAAATAAATCAAATTGAAAACTCAATGGAAAGCATCACCAGCAGACTAGACCACTTGGAAGACAGAGCTTGAGACAATGAAGACAAAATATGTAATCTTGAAAATAAATTTGGCCATGGAGAAAAGATGTTATAAGACCATGAACAGAAATTTCAAAAAATATGGGATAAAATGAAAAGACTTGGTATTTAATATTCAATTATTGGTATTCTATAAAATAATGATATCAAAAAATTTCCAAACCTAAAGAATGAAATGGAAAATCAAGTAGATGAGGCTTACAAAATCCCAAATATCCAAAATTACAATAAACTCATGCCAAGACACATTTGTATGAAAATACCTAACATATAGTATAAGGATAGAATATTAAAGGGATCCAGAGAAAAATAAAAGGTCACCTTTAGAGGGAAGCCAATCCAGATCTAAGCTGATTTCTCAATTCAGAGCCTCAAAGCTAAGAGGTCCTGGAATAATATATAACAGGCTCTGAAAGAAAATAGATGCCAACCAAGATTTCTATACCCAGCAAAATTAAGCTTCAGAGTTAATGATGAAATTAAAACCTTCCATGATAAACAAAAGTTAAAAGAATTCACAAGTAGAAAACCTAAGCTACAAAACACTCAATTTTTTTCATGAAGAAGAAATGAAAAATAAAATTGAAAATCAGCCAAGGAAGGAACTACACTGGAATAATAGTCAATCAAAGGAGAAACTAATTCAAATTAAAAACCAGAAATAAATCAAAATGACAAGGAATAAAAATCATTTATGAATAATAACTGTTTTAGTCAGCTTTTTGCTGCTGTGACTAAAGGACCCCACCAGTACAATTGTAAAGGATGAAAGGTTTATTTGAGGGGTTCATGGTATCAGAGGTCTTAGTCCATAGAAGGCCAGCTCCATTCCTCAGGGATCAAGGTAAGGCTGAACATCATGGTGGGAGAGTGTGGCAGAGGGAAGCAGCTCACATCAGTGAGAAATATGGAAAGAAATCAGGAAGACGCTAAAACCTGAGGGCCTCACTTTGTATTTAGAGTAGGTCATTTTCCCATTCACACATACACTTCTATGCTGCTTGGCTCTCCGAAACTCTTCCCAGTGAATCCATGGTTGCCTTAAGTTCAGGACACCTTTCTTCCATTCTACATAGACAAGCCTTCTTAAAGGCATGCTCACACAGAGTTCCCACCAATTCCAGACTCCCTCTTCTCAGGTCAGCACAAGTACTCCTTCACTTACTCTGCCATCACCAGGACTTCCATTATATTCTCCAACTTTTTCATCTTCACCCCATTTTTCTTAGAGAGAGTGAGAGAGGAGAGAGAGAGAGAGAGAGAGAGAGAGAGAATTTTTTAATATTTATTTTTTAGTTATCAGCGGACACAACATCTTTGTTTGTACGTGGTGCTGAGAATTGAACCCGGGCCGCACGCATGCCAGACGAGTGCGCTACCACTTGAGCCACATCCCCAGCCCTTCACCCCATTTTTCAAAGGAGACATATGACCATCATATAAACTCGCACAATCATCCTATTGCCCCACTGGAATATTCTCATATTCTTATGTCTTAAGTTAGTCTTCTTTTCCTCACCCTCATTAAGGCAGGGGAAAGAAGCAATATTCTAATTTGATGATGAACACAGTGATTTCTGAAGTATAGAGAATGAAGGAAACAGGCTCAGTGTCTTCTACATCAGGAGGCCATGGACCAACCTTTGAATAAAGTAACTGAAGCTAGAATTCTCATATGCAGGCAAACATAGGATAGCATGCTCCTCCCTCACAGTCAGGTGGCTGGAGGGTAAGGAGGAACCTATCTAAAGAATACTTCCTTTTATACCACATTTACATAATTTGGTGGTGCTGCAGGCTGTTCTGGTAGGATCAGTGTCAACCAGCTTCTACTGCCAAAACCATTATAGGGAATGTGCCAATAACTGATTGATGCTCGAGCATCAATTTTTTAGCACCAGGAATGTGAATGTATACAGCTAAGGATAATGCAGAAATCCAGGATGGATGGAGTAACAGGTGGGATTTTGAGAATTTTCTCATCCAAAGTGTCAGTACTCCCAGATGCTATGTGGTTTCCTCATGCACTGGCAATCATGTGACAGATAGTCTTTGTTTTCCTACTAGCCAAATACATTTGGGTTTGGAAAAACAGGTGCTTTGGCAATCAGAGGAGAAGAACAATTCTCTATTTCTTCATAGATTGGAATAGCTTCTCCATTACAGTATCCCTTGTTTTCAATTTCAGCATCAGCAAGACTGAACGGAAAGTGAAAAAAAAAAAAAAAAAAAAAAAAACAAAACCCAACAGCCAACCATTTTCTCAACGCAGGAGTCAATAATGCTGGTGCATTGACGTCCACATGACTAACAACCTTGAGTTCTCCTTTTACACCTGATCTGGAATCTTGGGTCATTCCAAAACTGCCTTCACACAGTACTGAATGCTTCCCTTTTTCCCAGTAAATGAGGTTACCAAAGATTCAGATGGAAGTTGAAAGCAAAACGGAAATTCATGTTTTCAAGGCTGCAATGAAATGATGGTTTTACTAGCAGGGGGTTCGCACAGGCAATCCATACCGCAGCTGTAGTCGCACAGCCAACCGAGATGCGGGCGCTTACACTGGGGCCCCAGACGGCGGTGGCAGACCTTGGGCCTCCAGGCGTAGTGCTGGTAGAGCCACAAGTTCGGCAGCCTCCAGCGCAAGTGCCCGGCCATGGTCTCGGCGCTGGAGTAGCAGCCCTTGAGCTATCTTCTAACACCAGACCGGGCTTTTCACCGGCCTTAGAAACCCAAGGCCACCATAGTCCCCGCCTCTCCTCCCCTCGGGCCAGCGACAGCTGAAGTCCGGAGAGGCAGCTGTGAAGGGCGCCTGCCACACGCCAAGGGCCCCTGGAGGCCGCTGTGCGGTGCCCCACGAAGCACCAATCCACCTGGGGACCTGCCTCTTTAACAAACCTAACTTGGACTTTTTTTTTTTTTCCTTTGTTGCGAGGAGTACAGGGATTGAACTCTGAGCCACATCCCTAGCCCTATTTTGTATTTTATTAAACAGAATCTCACTGAGTTGCTTAGCATCTTGCTTTTGCTGAGGCTGCCTTTGAACTTGCAATCCTCCTGACTCGACATCTCAAGCCACTGGGTTTACAGGTGTGTGCTACCACCGCTGGCTCTAATTTCTATTTTAAAGTTTGAAATATGCACATATCACTTAAATTATCATAGTCTGTATTCAAACAATATAAAACTTTTTTGTATGTCCCTACATGTTTCAAGATGAAGACTGGTCACTAGAAAAATCAACCAAATCATTAGAGGGTTATATTTAGGGAGTGACAATCGCCAGGGAGGTAAAGGAATCAGCTTTGTGATTGTGATCAATCAAATTGTCAATGATTTAATCAATCAACCAATGCAACCTCTGGAGCTTTCCAGGCACTGTGTTCACAAGGTGCTGTGCTCTGATTCCCTGGGGAAAGGATGGAAGCTCTGTGCTTCCTTCCACACTTTGCCCTATGTGTGCCCTTTATAATATAACTGGAACTGTAAGTATAACACTTTTCTGATTTCTGAGTTATTCTAGTGAATTATTGAACCTGAGCTCCTTGGTTAGTTTTTTCTTTCTATGTAGAATCCCAAGGAACCCACAATAAATTAACAAAGATCCTCTGGTCACTGAAAATTCCTAGGGATTTTAAAACTCTGCACTAGGGACCAAGGACATAGAGCAGACTATTATTTACTACATAGAGGCTGGTTGTGGAGTTCATAGGCCAGGACATAAGTAACACTTGCCCAGGACTCTGGATTATGTTTTATAAGTCCAGATTTGGATGATCTCTGAAGCCAGGGGTTGGTTGGAGTGATCCCTCCTCAGTCACTGTGAAGACCCAGTGCCTGGGTTATCCTGTGCCTTTCCCTCAGCTATCATTCCAAAAGCATGCAAAATCCCTGGCCACCCATCTTTCACTTTCAATGCCCGGCAAAGGGTCTACTGCTGGGAAAAGAAGATTGCAGAAATTTGGTTTCACTCTTCTGTTCCTGGAAATTCTGCTCTCCCATTGTGGACTTCTTCCTTCTGTGCTATTGGCCCGATTCCTGGGAGGGCAGGACAAACCCCAAAGATAATTTAAGCCTCACAGCTCCTTCCACGCAGTCCAGGGTTAAGTCCAGCCCATTTTTATCTGTGGTAGCCACAGAAGCACACAGGACCAGGACTGCCAGGGGATAACAGGTCTACACAGAAGTTATTTTCTGGGTTGGGCTGCAGGAACGCCCTTCTTCAAACCTAGCTTTTTCTGATCTTTCGGTAGAGCACAAGGAGCTCAACTGTGACACCTTTTCTCCAAGAAACTGGTGAGTAGAAAATATTTTGGAATTAATACAGCTTAAAAATAGAATTGTAAATCTGTGTTTCTGAGAGTGGGACCTCCTTGTTGCTCGATATGAGTGCCATGGACTTAAAGGCTAAAAGGCAGGATGGTTGATGAACAGTTATAAGCCATTCAGAGAATTTAAATATGTGAGACATTTTCAGAGGCCAGTCACAGGCAAGCTTCATTCCTCTGCACTGTAGAAGGACCATGTATAGTCAGGGTGCCAATAGATATTGATTTTCACTGAGAACATCTGAAATCTGACATTCTTCATCTAATATCCAAATACTTCTCACTCTGAAGAATAGGCATATCATGTAAACATAGAAACACAGAAGCTCTTAGGTCTTCATTTCATCCCTGACTGTACCTCTCCTTACCAAATTGTGGTCTTGATCTTTGCCTCTATGCAAGAGCTCTGCACTTGGAAGGAGGATTTGAATCCCAGTTCTGAGCTTTGCTAATGGCAGGCAGGACTCTACTGGTCTCTCAACCTCTGTTTCTTTTTTCCAACACTTGAAGATGAAAATTATTATAATGTCCTTATAGGGCTGTTAGAATGAAGTGAGGAATGTATGTACAGATGCACATGTTAGGTTTATTTAATGTATATTTCCATATTCCCTCTTATTTCTCCCCTGCTCACAATCAGTAAACACACTCTGAATAGCTGGAAGACAAGGTCATAGCAATTCTATATAGTGCTCTGCCCCAGCTACTACCACCCAACTACTGCAGCAGAAAACAAACAAGAAGACATGGCTTTTGTGTGTTGAAAGTTTCTCAGGACACAGAAGTTTGATGTCTACATCTGCATACCCTTCAGCCTCTGTCACTGGGATCCCAGTCTCTTTATCTGCTCAATTACTCAGGACCTATCTCTATGAATATGTATGACATCCTGTATTATTTGCTCTGGCATCCTCTATAAATGCACTAGTCTAAATCAATATCTGTTGAGACTCGTGTTTCACTCTGTTGGATCCTTTTCAAGTCTCTGGCTGTGTTTTCCACTTCAAAACTCACTTTACTCATTCTGTATTTTGCCAGACCTTATATATTCCAGAGGGGGGTGCAGGATGGGCTGCTTTCTACACAGCAATGGGTTGGCCCTTGTACACTACTAGATCCTCAAGATTTACCCTCTCATGTATGTGAAAAAAAAATTATGCCAAGCAGTCAAAGTACTAACACCATGCCCATGAGTGGCTGATACCTTTCCACCCACCCAATGACAAGTCAGACATCTCCATTCTTCCATGCAGAATGCTTGCCATCTCTGATTATATATACACCAACCCAGATCTTGTATATCTGCTCAGAAAAGTTTCTTCCAGGATTATTCTTGCCATTTTCTGTCCTCCTGGACTGTATTAAATGACTTCCAGTGAGCTCCTAAAGGATGTGCCTAAACCCTCACTTGCAACCAGATGGCATCTATTTGACCTGCCTTCCTCTCAGACATCCCACCCTGCCGCAGTCCGCCTGCAGCAAAATAACCGGGGGGGTGACGAACAACTTGTGTAGATTGATACAGCAGGAGTGGGAGCCATTTATTGTAGGACAGGAAGGGTATTTATGCATTCCACACAGCTTATCTAATTAACATAAACTAGATACATCAGTTAGCCAATAAGGAATCTCCACACTTAATGGCTCACTGGCGTTACTTCACAAACCACTCCCTCTGGCATTTTGCCAGGCGCCATCCAGACTTGTTTACAGACTCTAACATTTCTCTGGCAAAATGCCAGGCACCATCCTGACTTGTTTACAGACTCTAACACCACCCTGAGTTGAGGTACCTTGGTTTGTAGTCTAAAAATTCTGCCCTTTCTCTCTATTGAATTCAATATATTGGTCTTGCACATTATTCATCATATTAAGCTCTGGATGTGTGATTTCCTCTGGTGCCTTGTCTCAAGGTATACATGTTCTTTAATCAAAAATATCTAGGACTCCAGAACCAGGTTAATTCCATTGATATTAGGAAGGGTGACAGAGGCACTTCCATGGCATGGCTGACTTTGTACAAGACCCACTTCAGCCCCTCCTATAGTCTTTGATCCCACCATCTCTTCTACTGATGACACTTTCTACACTAGTCAGTCCCCAGGTATCTGATCTTTCTCCCTCATCATGGGCCTGTTTACACAACAGCTAGAGGTAGGTGAGGGGGTAGAGTCTTAGAAAATCATAAGCGTATAGTCTAGCATGTTTGCATATTTTCTTCTTAATTTTTAACTTCCTTTTTAGACAAGTTTTAGTTTACAGAAAAATTAAGATACAAACAGTTCCCAAATACTCACTGATCCTTCATATGCATAGCATACCCCATTATAAACCCCCCCTACTCACACTCACACCAAGTTGATATGTTTGTTACAACTGACACATTTGTTCATTGACACATTATAATCACCCTGTGTTAGTCAACTTTCTATTACTCTGGTAAAATATCTGAGAAAATCAACTTAAAATACAAAAAATATTTTGGCTCATGGTTTCAGAGGTTTCATCTCATGGAAATTTAGATCTGTAATTTCTGGACCTCTGGGGAGGAATAATGTTATGGAAGGGGAGACTTGGAAGAGCAAAACTGCTCACTTAATGGCTTCCAGGAAACAGAAAGAGAGAGAGGAAGGGGCCAGGTACAAAATACACCCCTCAAGTTCATGTCTCCCAATGACCTACTTTTTCCAGTTAGGCCCACCTCTTAAATTTTCTACCATCATCCAATAGCACATTAGCTATAAATCCATAAATGAACTAATCCATGATGAGGTCATAGCCCTCATCATTCCATCACCTCTCAAAAGCTCCACCTCTGAACTTTGCTGACTTGAGGACAAAACCATCAACAAAATACCTTTAGGGGACATTCAGATCCAAACCACAATACAACTAAGGTTGCTCTTGGTTCCTACTGTTCTACATGCCAAAGATTTGGACAGATGTATAATGGCATGTATTTACTTTTATAGTATCATTCCAAATATTTTTAGTGCCCTAAAAATCCTTTGTGCCTTTTCATACCCACTGAAGCTCCTGGCAACCACTGCTCTTTTGACTTTTTCCAAATTTGACCTTTCATCTATAGATTGAAATCATACAATATGTAGACTTTTTTAGAGTGTCTTCTTTTGCTTAGTATTACACATTTAAGATTTAAGCTTCTCAACATCTTTTAATTGCTTAATAGCTCATTTCTTTTTAGTACTGAATAGTATTCCATTTTTTAAAATATTCCATAGTTTATTAATCCACTCACCTACTGAAACTCATCCTGATTGTTTCCAAGTTTTGACAGTCATGAATAAAGCTTCTAGAAACACCCATGTACAGGTTTTTGTTTGAACAAATATTTTCAGTTCCTTTGGGTAAGTATCAAGGAACATGTATGTTGAGTATACCAAGCCGTCTTCCAAAACAGATGTACATTTTGCATTCCTACCTGTAGTAAAGGAGAGTTCTTGATGGTCCACACTTTTGCCATCATTTAATAGTGTCAGTGTTTCAGATTTGGTCATTCTAGTATGTAGTGGTACAAAATTGATGTTTTAATTTGTTTTTCTCTGATAATGTATGATGAGGAGCCTATTTTTTATTTGATTTTTTTGTTATCCATAGACTTTCTTTGATGAGGTTTTTGTTAAGGTCTTTGACTCATTGTTTAATGGTGTTATCTGTTTTCTTATTGTTAATTTTAAGGGTTCTTCATGTAGTTTAGAAAATAGTCCTCTACCAGCTGTGTTTTTTGTAAGTACTTTTCTCCCAGTGTGGGGAGAAAATTTCATTCTCCTAATATCACCTTTCATAGAGAAGTTATAACTTTAATGAAGCCCAGATTATCAATTATTTCTAATATGGATTCTTTTGTTGTGTTGATTCTAGAAAGTCATTGCCATACCAAGGTGATCTAGGTTTTCTCCTATGCCATCTTTCAAGGTTTTTATGGTTTTGCATGCTATATTTTGAGTAAATTTTTGTGGAGGGCATAAATTCTGTGTCTAAATTCACTGTCCTGCTTGTCTACTTTTTCCAACTGTTTTGTTAAAAATATTATCTGTGTTCCATTGAGTTGCCTTTATTCCTTTGTAAAATATCGATTGATATATATGAACACTCTAAACTGTTATTGAGATGTGTGTGTGTGTGTGTGTGTGTGTGTGTGTATATATATACATAAATATATACATATATACATAAATAAAGAGAGAGATGTTTATGGACTCTTTATTCTGTTCCATTGGTTTACATTATAAGTCTTAAAGTCAGTTACAGCCACCCTATAGGGGGAAGCACAGGTTGGTAGGTTCATCTTTACCTTGTTTCACTGCTCATATGTGCAAATATTATTTTTATTTAAAAAAATAGCTAAAAGAAGATCAATAAAGAATAGCCTGGGGCTGGGCTATGGCTCAGCATTAGCACACTTTTGCCTGACATGTGTGAGGCACTGGGTTCAATTCTCAGCACTGCGTATTAATAAATAAAGGTCTATCAATAACTAAAAAACGTTAAAAATGAATAGCCTTGGCAGGAAAGTTTCTATAGAAAAATAAGACCTTGAAAATAATGAAGAATCTCTTCATCAAAATGAGCAGGACAAGATAAGGAAAGAGGCTTGCTAAGAGCAAACTTAACATGTAGGCCAGAAATCCTGCCAACATACATGAATAGAAAGAGATCGTTTCCCCAGTCATAATGTGGGACTAGGGCTGAAGTTCTGTTCTACCTTAACAGCAAAATCAAAATCTTCCCTACTGTGCTAACTCTTTGAACTTCTCACTTCTGTCCTCCCACTAGTGCCCTCTACTTCTCACAGCCATGGGTCAGGCATCCTCCTCCACAACCCCTAATAAAGAGGCTCAAGATTTTACCTTCAGCTGTGACAAGTTTTTTAAGACTTTCAAAATGGAAAGCAAAATCCTCTCTCCAGAAACCATTGCTTCAATTCAATCACACCTGGATGAAGGGAATATTCAGAAAACTGTTTCTGCAATTAACGATGCATTGAAAAACATCCAGAATGCCCCACTGAACATTGCAGTGACAGGGGAGAGTGGAGCAGGGAAGTCCACTTTTATCAATGCCTTGCAGGGGGTGGGGCATGAAGAAAAAGATGCAGCTGCCACTGGGGTGGTGGAGACAACCATGGAGAGAATTCCATATCAACACCCAAAGCTTCCTAACGTGATAATATGGGACCTTCCTGGGATTGGGACCACTAACTTCCAACCACGAAATACCTGAAGAAAATGATGTTTGGTGAGTATGATTTTTTCATTATCATCTCTTCTACACACTTCAAAGAAAATGATGCACACCTGGCCAAAGCCATTGCAAAAATGAACAAGCAGTTTTACTTCATTTGAACAAAAATTGATAGTGATATACACAATCAGAAAATATGCACACCTAAATCCTTCAATAGGGACAAGCTCCTGCAAAAGATTCGAAATAACTGTCTCAAACACCTGGAAGATAACAATATAAATGGTGCTCAAGTCTTCTTAGTCTCTGGCATTCACGTGTCTGACTATGACTTCCCTAACCTGGAGACCACTCTTCTGAAGGAGCTGCCCGCTCACAAGCGCTACATCTTCATGCAATGCCTGCCAAGTGTTACTGAGGCTGCCATTGATCGGAAGAGAGATTCCCTGAAGCAGATGGTCTGGCTGGAGGTCCTAAAGGCTGGAGCATCAGCTACCATTCCTATGATGGGATTAATCAATGATAATGATTTAGAGAAGTTAAAGGGAGACCTTAACCCTCTACAGATCTTACTTTGGGCTGGATGATGCATCACTGGAAAATATGGCTAAGGATTTCCAAGTATCCATGCAGGAACTCAAGGCAAACATTAAATCTCCCCATTTGCTCTCAGTTGGCAGGGATGAATCCTTAGGGGAAAAAGTACTGACATATATTGAGAAAGTTTGCTCAGTCACTGGAGGATTCCTTGCCACTGGTCTTTACTTTAGAAAGGTCTTCTATTTACAAACTTATTTCCTTGACACTGTGGTTAGTGATGCTAAAGTTCTCCTTAAAAGGGAAGTTCTTTTCACAGACTCAGAGATCTCTGAGCAGAGCTTTAAAAATGGGGTAAGTGAAACAGAGAGCCCCTGACTTTACCTCAGTGTTTTCATGGCACTGCAGACTGAAGAGATGGCTTAAGGATCTCGTGAAGCATCATGGCCAGGCTGCAATATTCTTGGATATGATCCCTCTTGGCAAAATAAAGTACAGGAATCTGGAATTGTATGCTAAGAAAAGAGAATATCTCTGTTTGCTGGTTATTTGTACCCAGGAAAGGCTCATTGAAGATATTGGGCACAGTGAAGTTTCTGGACACATAGCATATCTTCCAAAAAATTTTTTGAACAAATTTTTTACATAGCATGTTTTTTAGAGTTCCCAATATTTTGCTAAAAAGGTATCATTCTGATCATTTATAAGCCAATTAATGTTGACTCATATCTTTCTTGTTTCTTTTAGGATTATCATTTTATTTGGTGAATACATAAAAAGAGTAAGTTGGGGGCTAGGGTTGTGGCTCAGTGTCAGAGCCCTTGCCTGGCACATGTGAGGCACCAGGTTCGATCCTCAGCACCACATAAAAATAAATAAATAAAGGCATTATGTCCATCCACAATTAAAAAAAATATTTTTTTAAAAAAGAGTGAATTGGATATTGTGTAATGGGAATGACTGAGAAACATTAGCTATACAAAACTTTCATCTAAAGTACTTTATTACAGGGGTAAGTGCACAAGATAGGAACTTGGTCCAAGGGTGTGCATGCTGGAGGCCTAACTACTCCTTGGTTGTTAACAAAGATCATTGTGTGCCTGAAGTTGAAATGGAATAAGACAAAAGAGGATAGTAATAAAAAAAATAAGTAGAAATAAAAAGAAATACAAAATTCCTTAAACAGGGCTGGGTTTGTGGCTCAGCAGTAGAGCACTTGCCTAGCACGGCAAGGCCCTGGGTTTGATCCTCAGCAACACATAAAAATAAATAAATAAAATAAAGACATTATGTCCAACTACAACTAAAAAATAAATGTTTTCTTTAAATTCCCTAAACATATGAAAAGATGTTCCATCTCTCATCTGATAAGAGAAATGTAAATTAGAAACAGAATCTACACCTAGATATAATTTCTCACATATTAGATTTGGAAAACTTACAAAGTTTAATTTTGAGTGAAAATTTAATTTTGTTTTACTCTTCTGGTATCAATAAAAAAAGATACAAAAAATCACATGGTCTATAATTAGGCTGGGGAATTACACATATATTACATATGTTTATATATATTTAACATATATATTTACACATTGACTCAGTGGTCCTACTTTGAACAATCTGTCATAAAAGTTAGATAAAGTAGAAAAGGGTATTTGCTTGAAGTTATTAAATATGGCACTATTTGAAATAGGAAATACCGTAAACTATTCAAATATTCTAGTAGGGAATTGTACATCCATAAAATAGAAGCCTTGACAACCATACCAGGGAGTGAGGAATATCTTCTATATTGCTAAGATGTCATCTTCAGGACAGACTGTTAAGTACAAAAATCAAGATATAGAAATATGTATATGGAATGTCACTGCCAATCCAAGAAAGTTCAAAACATGAATATGCCTTCAACATACCTTAAAGAATAACAAATCCTCAGAAATCAAATTTAATAACCTTTAAGGGAAAGGATCATACTGAGTAGAGGGACAGTAGTAAAAGCTACATTTCACTCTAGCTTACTATATCTTGGAACCATGCTAAAGTTTTATATACCTAAACAGCTGAATAATTAACCTTTAAAAACAATATTTATGAAATAGAAAATAATATGAAACAAATTAAGGTGGTTGGCATAACCAAATATAAGTTATTTTAAGATTATAAAATATTTTCATATGAGGCCTGGGGATATAGCTCAGTTGGTAGAGTGCTTCCCTTGCACATACAAGGGCCTGGGTTCAATCCCCAGCACCAAAAAATATACATATTAATATGAAAGTAAATTTCTAGTAGAATATATTCCAAGAACAGAGACAATGATAAAATAAAACTTACACTTTTATCAGTAGCAATATTTATAATAATAACAATGATATTGCTTTACTGTGAATGCATTATACACATTAGGATAAAGCCAAAAAAAGCAATTAGTTTAATGTCATTAAGTAACAAGACATTCAGAACAACAGACAAGAGATCCAAATGTAAGTTGAAATGCTGGTGCACATCTGTAATCCCAGACTCCAGAGGCTAAGAAAAGAGAATTACAAGTTCAAGACCAACCTCAGCACCTTACTGAGGCCCCAAGCAACTTAGCAAGACCCTGTCTCAAAATTTTAAAGAAAAAAAATTAAAAGATCTGGGGATGTGGCTCAGTGATTAAGTGTCCCTGGGTTTAATTACCAGTACCAAAAAAAAAAAGATTTAAATATAAAACAAAAAATAATAATAATTAAAGTAAAAATAGGAAGTATGAATACATGAGATTTTACCTTTCTGTGTATAGTGAAAAAACCTAACAGCAATGACTAATCCAGGAACAATGAACACTCCTGTCACCACCCAATCTGTGATCTTAGAATACCACTGCATATATGACTCTGGGGCAATAAACTGAACTTCTTAGACTGATGCAATAAGTATAAAATCTGCATTGTAAGGTTAGAAAATAAGGAAATTGTTGAAAAATGTTACAGATATGACCGAACAACTCAGAAAACAACTTGAGATGGTACCACTAGACTAAAATGGGACAATTTGAGAATCTACATGTATAAGAACTGCAGGAAATTGAAATATGTCCAATCTGTTTTCATCAGCAAGGCCATAGTTAAACTTTGGTCAACTTTGAAGTATCCTAAGAAACCAACGCTTAATTTTGAATATTGGCATATAAGGGATTAAATCACATATAATAAGAATAAGTAAAACATAATAAACATAGTAAATCATAAATAATATGCAATTGTACATATAGTCTATGTATGAATTTATATATTTTCATTTTCAGAACACTCTACCCCAAAAGGACTGGTATTAAGGGAAGTACCACTAAACCAGTGAAGTTGGCAGGAGAGAGCATGACCAGTATTTGAGAACTGGTTATTGTGAGGAATCTTGAGTGTTGTTATCAGAAACCCCGAAAAGCAAGCAAAGGGCTAGAATTTGGAAATATACCACTTGCTGAGAGAATTCCAACATCATAATCAGGAAATAACCCTTCTCTGAATGAAAAAAAAAGCAGAATTCTAGGAGAAAGAGCAAAAACTGTGAAGGAATCCCAAGATATCAGAACACAGTTCCCTTCTCTGTGTGAGTGTTTCAGTCTGGGTCAGAACTAGAATTTGGAATGGTTAAAAAAAGAGCCAAAACTTGGATGATATATTTGTTGATATGAACCAGACAGCACTGTGTAGGCTTTAAAATGAGATTGTTGAACTACACAAATGTAATCGTAAAAGTTATGAGATAGGCTAAAGATAATATCAGGGATAGAGAATAGAGACCTAGAAGGACATATTAAAAGGAAATTAAATTAATTGTTTTTTATTTAAGTTAAATAAAAAAATTAAATTAATTGCTTTATATTTCCTCCTACTTTGTAGAACATTGAGGCTATCATTTCAATAAACTGCTAATTCTTTTAATGTTTTTGTAATAGAAAAAAATAAGGTCATTAAGATTTTTAATGATGAAAGAAAATTGTGTTTAGTAGTCATGATTAGTTCACTATTCCTGACTTGGTAACAGCTAAAAGGAAGGGAAAAAAGTGTTAAGAAGCTAGCTGAGGACAGTGGTGCATGCCTATAATCCCAGTGGCTCAGGTCTCTGAGGCAAGAGGCTCACGGGTTCAAAGCTAGCTTCAGCAACCTGGAGGGACTAAGGAACTCAGTGAGACTCTGTCTCTAAAGAAAATACAAAAAGGCACTGGGGATGTGGCTCAGTGGTTGAGTGCCCTTGAGTTCAATCCCCAATACCGAAAGAAAAGAAAAGTTAAGAAGCTTTCTGATTACACTTCTTTCCTGATTGTGTGGGATCTTTTTGACAAAGTCTAAGCAGCAAGAAGTGACCACTCTCAGATTTGTAAAACATGTTAAATGAGCTCTGCATCATTTTGGCTCTAGTTTAGAACCCCTTAGAAGAGAAGGAGAAAGGAACACTATAAGAAAAATAGAGGCATTATTTGACAATTCTTTTTTTGTTTGTTTGTTTTCTTGGTGATGCTGGGGATTGAACCCAGGGCCTTGTGCGTGCGAGGCAAACACTCTACAAACTGAGCTATATCCCCAGACCTTTGACAATTCTTTTTATGAAATGAAGAAAAGCAAAGTCCTTGGTTCATATAAAATTTTGACCTCTTGGATGCAGAAGTAAACAATGTAAAGTAAGCCCAGGATAGGAAGGCATTCCAACTTGGATCTTGCAAAGTTTGTTGATGAGGAGGTGATCACAGGTTTTGATACGTTTCCCAACAGAGGTTATAGCATTGTGACTAGAATTCACACTCCTAAATAGTTAGAACTATGCTTTTGGTCCAGAAGTGTCTTCTTTTACCCATGTTAGGAGATGGGAATAGGCGCCTTTTCCTAATCAGTTGGGGTCAGAAATCTGAGTGGCATGAAAGCTATACAACCCTGTTGACACATTCAGTATGTAACTGATTATTTATATAAATTGAACATGACTGTTTCGAGGATGTAAAAGCAACTGAGTGGCTCAAACTAACCTTTTAAATAAGAAAATGGACTGGAATAGAGATTATGTCAAATATATTGATGATAAATACAGTTTTAGAAAACTTTGCTTTGTATGCATATAAGTATATGCTGTGTGTGCATACCTAAGTTCCTAGACATGTTCCCTGACCCAAAATCGTTAAAAGAATTCACGACAATGCTTTATTTTTAAGGTTTAATCCCAAGGCAGTGAGAGTGAATGGAAGGATGAGAAGCAATGCAAATTGATAGTTTATACTGCTTGTCACAGAGACAAGCCCCAAGACTCAGCAAGTGGACCTTCTCAGTCATGTGGTGTATCTCTGCAGAGGTTCAGTGGACAAAGTCTCATGCCTTGAAGATTTCTATTGAGTGAAAAAAGAAAGAGATCACCTACTGTTTGCTATTAAAGTGTTAAAGAGGTGTTTAAGCTCTGCTATTATTTTATTTAAGAGTAAATATATTGCAGAAAGAAACAAGTCAATTTTAGAAGAATCTATCTGCATCTGACAAAAATGTAAGTTTGCAAATAGCTAATATGCCAACTGTATTTCATGGTGGAAATAGATATTCACTGTTTGCCCAGTATGAAACGCAACCTGCCATCATGCACTAGGGCAGTGTGGATGATAAAGACAGAATTCCTGACCTATGAGATCACTGTCTAAAGTTGTTGTTCATCTTCAGCTATGAAGAACATTAGCCCATGATTTCTTTTTATTTTTTATGTTTTTAGCAAACTGGTGGAACCCTCTTTATTAGATACAGAGAGCCTGGCCCACACAGGGGACAGATAAGCTTAGTCACTGTGCCCAAGGACAGGGGCTTCTAAGGGCAGGAATACTGTCCTACTGAGACAGTCCTCACCCACTGCAGCCTGGTTATCCCCTATACCACATTTTCATGGGATTGGGGACATGTGAATCCAAATGTTTGTCTGTTTTCCCTTTCCTTGTGTTTCCATTTACTCTCTGCTGGTTTCCTTATTTTGTCTCTTGAGTAAATGAATCAATATAATGATATTACAGACAACTGCTCTATCAAAAGTTTTGCAAAATTCACCTACTGGAGAAAATAGGAAATGAGAAAAAGCCATCAATACAATGAGATAAAACACCACAGTGGATTTGGAGACACCTTGAGGGGAGACAGCCCCTACTGGTTCCTTTTCCCATGGGAAAGAGGACACCTTCTAGGGTGGCTGGGAAGAGGGTAGGGAAGGTTTGAGGGAGCTCGCAACATCAGAAGGGCAGGAGATAAAGAAATAAAATAAAGGCATAAGCCTGGAAAAAATAGAGACACAGAGGTGACACGAGAGACAGAGTTACAAGGATAAAGGACAGCAAGACCACAAGGTATTACCAGATTTGTCTGCAAAGGCTGAATCTTTTTTTTCTTCTTCTCAGAATTGTGGAGACAATAATAAGATGGAGCACTGGTTGAGCAGTAAAAATTTTTATTCTTGGCCAAGAACTAGAAAAGTGGGAGATAAACTTGTAAATCAACTTCCTGCTGCCCCTTGGGCATCAGTAGGGTAAAATTGGGTAAAAGAAAAGAGGGGAAAGAATAGACTAATAAGAGGGAGAATATTTATATCTTTTCTGGGTATGTGCTGAGATTTTTCAGGAATTTGGGCACCACCATTTTGCTCCTTTTAATAGTACCCTCAAGTCATTGTCTTGGAGTTTTAGTCAGCTTTTTTGTTGCTGTGACTAAAAGACTTGACAAGAACAATTTTAGAGGAGGAAAAGGTTACTGGAGGACTCACAGTTTCAGAGGTCTCAGTCTAATAGACAGCAGGCTCCTTTCAGGGCTCCAGGTAAGGCTGAACATCATGGTGGAAGAGTGGGGTGGAGGAAAGCAGTCCACATGATAACCATGAAGCAGAGAGAGAACCAGTCACCAGATACGAAATATATACCCCAAAGGCATGCCTCCTAGAGCCACACCGCACCTGCCTACAGTTACTACTCAGTTAATCCCATCATGATTGAGATAGGCTCTCATAATCCAATAATTTCTCTTCAAAATCTTCTTGCTTTGTCTCACACATGAGCTTTTGAGGACATCTCCTATCCAAATCATAATATAGGGCAATTGTAAATGGTCATGGCACTACGGGTGGTATTTAGCATGCAGATGGAGTTATGCTGAAGTTAGAGGTTGTCTGGCAGCCATTTTAGATCAACCAGTTTCAGCTAGACCACCTGTAGAAGAACTTCTGGGTTATAGGCATCCAGTCATCAAAGATGAACAAGATCAGGGCAGGGTAGAAATTCAGCTAGGTCACCTAGAGAATTTCTACTGAGTCTCATCCAAGCACTAGCTCTTAACATTTGATAAAGGGTAAAATTGTATCTGATTTTTAAGTCTCTGCTGCACATATTTCCATCTAAGGGCAACTTTTGGTCATTTTGATTTGTATAAAGGTCACAAAGGCCCTCTTTCATCCAGGCCCAACCTAGATCAGGGTAACTTGTGGTTTGGGGGGTTTCTTTGTCTGTTTTTGTTTTATCAGTAGAGGCATTTTTGGACACAATCCTTTAACCTTGAGAGGCAAGAACAACTCTGGAAATAAGAAATTTATTAGTCAGTGTTACAATATATTGTTATCCTTTTAACTACAGTTAGATCAGGATGTCTTTGTGTGGACTGCTTTAAAGAGAGACGTGCTGAAAGCATGTAGTCTCAGTCTATAGAATTAATCCTTTAAACTCCATGTTTCCACCACTCATATCTGCCTGCTGTCTAACATTCCCCTTCCCACAAAGAACTAGAGAACCTGAAGCATCTTAGAGAAGTGGACACCATTGAGGTCTTTCTTCAGCTGCTTCCTACTGGTGAGGACCATAGGCCTTGGAACAGGAGTCTCCCATCCTTGTTATCTGTCAGAGGGACATGAACAATCAAGGTAAGTTAGCATCGGGGCTAAGAGATCGATGGTAAAACTCAGGAGTGTTTGAAAATGAATGGATTTAGAGTGGCAATTGAATTCTGGCAGCCTGGACTGATTGAGAGAAACAGTGAACAAAGAGTTAAGTTCATAATTTCACAGTAATATATGAGAGCAGAGTATGATTTTTTTTCCAAATAATTATTTCCAGAAATACTAACAACTTTTTTTAACCAAGATCCAAGAGGTTAGCATATCTGTTAGATCTGGCTAAATTGACTCAGTACAAACTTTTGATTTTGGCAGAGTCTTTTGTGATAGTTATTATCAGGCATGTAAGCCTAAGAATCCTTTCCTTTATAACCTCCTGGCTTTATTTAGTTGAGGATAGGGCTGACATGAGTGACTCCATCTTTTATTTTTAATTGCTTCTTTTTAGTTATACATAACTAGTAGAATCCACTTTGATATAATTATACAAGCATGGACTATATCTTATTCTAATTCAGATCATAGTACCTCTCCTTTCCTTTTCCTTTCCCCTTCCCCTGCTCCCTTCTATTAACCTTTCTGCCATTTACCCATAGTTATTATTTTTTTAAATTAATTTATTGTTCGTGTACATAATGTTGAGATTCACTGTGGTGTACATATACACAGAAAATTTATGTCAGATTCATTCCACTGTTTTTTCTTTCCCTGTCCCCCTTCCTTCTGTTCATTCTCCTTTGTCTAATCCATTGAACTTATACCCCACTCCCCACCTTATTGTAGGTTAGCTTCCACATATCAGAGAAAACATTCGACCTTTGGTTTGGGGGGATTGGCTTATTTCACTTAGCATGATAGTCTTCAGACCCATTCATTTACCAGCAAATGCCATAAAGTCATTCTTCTTTATGGCTGAGTAATATTCCATTGTGTATAAATACCCACACTCTCTTTATCCATTCATCTGTTGAAGGGCACCTAGGTTGGCTCCATAGCTTAGCTGTTATGAGTTGAGCTTCTATAAATATTGATGTAAATATAAATATTGTGACTATGTCACTGTGGTATGCTAATTTTAAATCCTTTGAATGTATCAAATAGTGGGATAACTGGGTCAAATTGTGGTTCCATTTCTAATTTTTTGAGAAATATACATACTGCTTTCTAGAGTAGTTGCACCAATTTGCAGTCCCAATGTATGAGTGTTCCTTTTTCCCCATCCTCACCAAAATTTATTGTTACTATTCTCTTTCTTAATAATTGCCCATTCTGGCTAAAGTGAGATGAAATCTCAGTGTAGTTTTAATTTGCATTTCTCTAATTGATAGAGACGTTGAACATTTTTTCATGTATTTGGTGACTGTTCGTAGATCTTCTTTTGAGAAGTGTCCATTTAATTCCTTTGCCATTTATCAACTGGGTTATTTGTTTGTTTGAAACTTAACACCCTATCTGAAGTACAGGTGGCAAAGATTTCCTCCCATTCTGTAGGTTCTCTCTTCATGCTCTTGATTGTTTCCTTTGCTGTAAAGAAGCTATTTATTTTGATACCATCCCATTGATTGATTTTCTTTTTTGGTTTTACTTCTTGTGCTTCAGGAGTCTTGTTAAGTAAGTCAGTTCCTGAGCTGACATTTTAGAGTTTTAGGCCTACAATTTCTTCTAGTAGTTGCAGGGTTTCTGGTCTAATGCCTAGGTCCTTGATCCACTTTGAGTTGCATTTTGTATAAGGTAAGAGATTGGGGTTTCAATTTCATTCTACTGCATGTGGATTCCCAGTTTTCCCATCACCAACAAGATAGTGTCTTCAACAAGAGGCTAGCTTATCCTATGTATGTTTATAGCACTTTATGGCATCTCATAGATATAGTGGGAGATGACTGCATTTATGTGGGTTTGTCTCTGTGTCTTCTATTCTATTCCATTGGTCTACATGCCTATTTTGGTGCCATTTACCATACTGATATACATAGATATATAGATATAATAGATCAGTGTATATAATTTAAGGTCTGGTATTGTGATGCCTCCTGCTTCACTCTTCTTGCTAAGGATTGCTTTTGCTATTCTGAACCTCTTATTTTTCCAAATGGATTTCATGACTGCTTTTTCTATTTGAAGAACATCATTGGGATTTTAATAGGAATTGCATTGAATCTATACAGTGCTTTTGGTAGTATGGCCATTTTGACAATACTAATTCTGCCTATCCAAGAACATGGGAGATCTTTCCACCTTCTAAAGTCTTCTTTCTTTCTTTAGTGTTCTGCAGTTTTCATTATAGAGTTCCTTCACCTCTTTTGTTAGATTGATTCCCAAGTTTGTTTTAGACGCTATTATGAATGGGATAATTTTCTAATTTCTGTTTCAGCTAATTCATCCTTGATGTATAGAACACAACTGATTTGTAGGTGTTAATTTTGTATCCTGGTACTTTGCTGAATTCATTTATAAGTTCTAAAAGTTTTCTGGTGGAGTTTTTTCAGTCTTCTAAATATAGGTTCATGTTATCAACAGAAAGAGTGTGAGCTGTTTTCTTCTACTTACAATACCTTTCATTTCTTTTTTTTACCTAATTGCTTTGGCTAGAGTTTCATGGACTATGTCAAATAGAAGTGGCGAAATAGGCATCCCTATCTTTTTCCAGTGTTTAGAGGGAATGCATTCAGCTTTTCTCCATTTAGAATGATTTTGGCCTTGGGTTTGTAGTATATAGCCTTTATAATGTTGAGGCATGTTCCTTCTATCTCTTGTTTTTCTAGTGTTTGCATGAGTGGATGCTATATTTTGTCAAATGCTTTTTCTGCATCTATTGAGAAAATCATGTGACTCTTGTCTTTAAGTCCACTTATGTTACACCAAAAACTTTTAAAAATACACTTAATAGACCAGAATATATTAACATATAGACTTTTTGAAAAGCCAAGTATACTTCATATTTATCAATCAATGTAGTATTTTTAATTTGCTTATAAATTGTTTAGATGTTTTATCTTTATCATGGTTTTTAGGTTACCCAAGCATAGTTAATGTTTTAAGACATTTTTTTCTATCAAAAAAAAAAACCTGATGAGCCATGGACATTGAATTTTAAACATCTTAACAGAGACAAACACAATCCTATTTACCTACCACCTAAAAATAAAATATATAGATAAATAATTTTATAGACATCTTTACTGTTATCTTACCAACAAACTTAAATTAACTTACTTGTCAAAGATTTAAGTCACATGAACTAAAAGGCCTTTAGTTTTATGTCCCTTTAAATTTATGATTGGTGATGGGGATATGGCTCAAGTAGTAGCATGATCACCTGGCATGCATGAGGCACTGAGTTCGATCCTCAGCACCACATAAAAATAAAATAAAGATATTGTGTCCACCTAAAGCTAAAAAATAAATTTTTTTAAAAAATTTATGATTGCTTGGTTATCCAGTTTGGTTCCATGTAAGCACAACATCCAATCCATGTGTACACAACTATACATAAAAATAGGCAGAAAACAAAGACGCACAAATGTGTGTCTGCCAGAGATAGTGAGCCCTCAGGAAAAGGAAAAGTTTAGGTTTCACTATCTCCTCAACTAGCAAGTATGCAGAGAGCAAAGTTAGTGAAGCAGCAGGCATTTGGGGCTCTCCCCTGAGGAGAGGGAAACTACAGTTGCCTTTATCCAGAGAAGGAGATAAATCTAAAGGAACCAAGATGATAAGGGAGATGAGATCGAGATGATACCACCTATGAGAATAAGGGCCGTCCCATTCCCCTGGTATTAAAGATTGAACACCCAAGAAACCCCAAGGCAAAAAGTTTTATTTAAAGAATAGAACAGAGAGATAGACAGAGAAGGGGTCTAAGTAGGTGCCCAAGGAAGTGGGAGGGGGAGTCTTGCCTCTTTTATACATTTTAGATTTCCTTTGTTTTCATGCCCTCTCCTCCCCTCAGGCCTAGTGACCCAAAAGGTGGAGTTATCCAAGGTCAGGGACTAAGCCACCCAGAGATACAGGCAGGTAGGGAGTCACCAGGGCACTCATTAACTCCTTTCTGGAGGTAGGTAACTTGGCAATAGGTGGAGGAGGGGGAAATTCTCTAGAGGTATTAACAGTTTATTTTCTTTCCTTTTGAAGCAGCCCCCATCTTCCAAATCTGACCCAATCATTCATTATCCACACTAACTGTCCGTTTGCCCCACACCCTCAATACCTGAGAGAAGATCTTATTGTATATTGTATTGTGTTCTTGGCTTTCATGTCTTGAATGAGAGGATCACAAACAGACATGAAATTCATGAAAGTTTATTATAATAATAAACTTTTTTATTTTGTTTAAATATTCATTTTTTAGTTTTAGGCAGATACAATATCTTTATTTTATTTTTATGTGGTGCTGAGGATTGAACCCAGTGCCTCACAGGTGCTAAGCAAGCACTTTACCACTTGAGCCACAACCCCAGCTCCAATAAACTTTATTATTTAAACTCCTTTATGTGCTTTAGACCTCTACCTAAGGCCTAGCTATCCTTCTCCTCAGTCTATAGCAAAGGACTTAAAAATAGCATACTACAGGGACACAGCCACATCAATGTTTATAGCAGCACAATTCACAATAGCTAAACTGTGGAACCAACCTAGATGCCCTTCAGTGGATGAATGGATAAAAAAACATGTGGCATATATACACAATGGAATATTATTCAGCAATAAAAGAGAATAAAATCATGGCATTTGAAGGTAAATGGATGGAGTTGGAGAAGATAATGCTAAGTGAAGTTAGCCAATTCCAAAAAAACAAATGCTGAATGTTTTCTCTGATAAGGTGACTGACTCATAGTAGGTGAGTGGGGAGAATGGGAGGAATAGACAAACTCTAGATAGGGCAGAGAGGTGGGAGGGGAAGGAAGGGGTTTAGCAATGATGGTGGAATGTGATGAACATCATTATCCAAAGTACATGTATGAAGACACTAATTGGTGTGAACATAGTTTATATACAACCACAGATATGAAAAACTGTGCTTTACATGTGTATTATGAATTGTAATACATTCCGCTGTCATTTATTTTTTAAAAGTGAGTAAATAATTTATTAAATAGTTCATTTACTTTTTATATAACTTTTAAAAGTCATTTATAAATAAAAGTTTATTATATAATAAACTCATGAAAGTTATAAGAAAAGGGAAAAAAAGGCAGGAAAGCACCCTCAAGGAAAAGAGTTGACGCTCTCAGAAAGAGGATACCTCCTTTGTGAGCTCAGTTTTATCTGGGAAGGAAGAGAGGTTTCTACAGAATTCTGCCCAAGAACTGCCTCTTAACTTCTGAGTGATGGTAACAGTGCATCAGATTTTTAAGTTCTACTATGCATGTTTCCACCTAAAGGTAACTATTGGTCATTTTCATTTGTGTAAAGGTCACAAAGGTCCTCTTTCATTGGGTCCAGCACAGATCAGGGTAAACTTTGCTTTTTTGTTTGTTTGTTGTTTTGGTTTGGCTTAGTGTTTTTTGTTTTTTCAGTCAGGGCAGTTTTTGGACATGCATCCTGCATCCCTATTAAAGAAGAACAATCCTGGAAACAAGCTCACTAGTCAAGGGTTGTAATATACTATCATCTTTTTTAAACCATGTTGTACAGAATGGCTTTGTATGAGCTACTTTAAAGAAGACATGCTCAACATCCTTAGCAATCTGGGAAATGCAAATCAAAACTACACTGATATTTCATCTCACTCAAGAATCAAAAATGAAAATAACAATAAATTCTGGCCAGGAAGTGGGGTAAAGGGTACAATTATACATTGGGAATATTAAACAACATTTTATTTGGGGAATACTTTCTCACTTTGGGGAGGTGATGTATACTTATACATTATTGGTGGGACAGCAAATTACCACAACCACTTTGGAAAGCAGTATGGGAGATTCCTCAGTAAACTAGGATTGTAACTACCATACGACCCAGTTTTCCCACTTACTGGTATTTATCCAAAAGAACTAAAATCAGCATACTATAACAGTACAGTAACATCAGTGTTTATAGCAGTGCAATTCACAATAGTCAATTAATGGAACCAGCCTTACTGTCCCTCAATAGACAATTGGATGAAGAAAATGTGGTATGTATACACAGTGGAGTTTTACATAAAGAAGAATTAAATTATGGCATTTGTGGTTCAATGGGTGGAACTGGAGAATATCATGCTAGTGAAATAAGTCAGATTCAGATATTCAAGTGTCAAATATTTTCTCTCATATGTAGAAGCTAGAAAGATATAAAGAATTTAAGTAGGGAAGAGGGAATCTCATGAAAATAGAAGGGAGAATAGAAGGGGAATGAGGAGGGAGACGGAATGGGAAAATGGGAAAAGGGAGGAATAGCAGAATTGAATTAACCAGACTATGCCACGTGCATGTATGAGCATATCACAATGAATTACACTGTTGGGTATAAATATAAAGCACAAATTTAAAGAAAAATAGGGGATTTGCCGAGTGGATCTAGCCAGCAACCCCCTATGCCTCCACAGCAGAAAGGAAGCAGTGAAAGAACAGCTGACCAGAGAGGTAGGTAACAGAGTAAATACTCTGAATTTCAATACTGGACAACTGAGACTTGGAAGGACTTGGAGTTTAGTTCTTGGAGCAGAAAATAAAGTCAGAATCCCTTGATCCCCAAACCCTGACGGAGGGGTAACAAAGAAAGAGGGAGTGAAACAGCCCCAAACCAGCTGGAAAAATAAATAAATAAAAGCAGACCAAGTTAATACAGAATAGAAGCAGCAAAGACAGTCAAGGAGAATTCATGGTTCAGCCCAAACTGTGGACTAAAAGCATAGCACAGGCAGGGCGGCCATTTTGTATAGTTTTATCTTTTTTGCTCTACCCAGTTTTCCTAGAGCAAATTAAGTCAATCAACTTCTCCCTCACCTTCAGATTGTAAAAAATAAAGGGAATACCTCTGAAACAAGTGTTCTCAGATACCTGTCTAGAAGGAATATGTAGAGAGATCACTGCTAGATAAAAATTACTGAAACCCCCTCCCCCTCACTGCATAAGGGGACTGGGGTGGAGTGGATCCAATAGCAAATCACTCCTGGGGAGAGCTAGCCTCAACCCAGCCTCTGTAGGAGTTCAGGCAAACCACTGGCCAATTGACATCCTACTGTTATGGGGAGACACATCAGAAAGCACTCTAGGTCTGAATTTCAAATCAAAAGAGAGCTTTATTTACCTGGCCAGGGACTGTCACCCACCACAGAGACTCAAGCTCTGTGGGAGGACAGCAGCTTCTTGGTCCATCCAAAGAGAATATAAGCAAAAAAAAAATAATTCAACCATAGAAACTAAAACATTGATAAGTGGGATCTGTATGCTCTAGGAAGGACTGAAATTTTCCAGTCAGCAAGCAAGTGATAAACAGAAGCTAAAATACAATTAGCTTTGCAGTTCAGTTGACCAGAGTCCTGGGTTCAAGCAGGTGCTAGACAGTCACATCCTGAACTTGGGCGGGGGTTGGTGGGGTGAGAATCTACTTTATTTTTTTATTTTTTTTTTTTAAAGAGAGAGAGAATTTTTTTAATGTTTATTTTTTTAGTTTTCAGCGGATACAACATCTTTGTTTGTATGTGGTGCTGAGGATCGAACCCAGGCCGCACGCATGCCAGGCGAGCGTGCTACCGCTTGAGCCCCAGCCCCAGCCCCGAGAATCTACTTTAAAGTCATGTAGACCCACAAGGGCATTCACACCCAGGGTATAGCTCACCATGACCACCATTGCATCTTGAGTAGGGTACAATTTGTGGGGTACAAAGCACAGAAAGATAGTTTTTTATAAGAAAACAGCTTTCATTTCAGTTTCTCAGAAACAGCTCTTGTAACATTTTTTTATAGAAGGAAGCAAAATGGAGTCTTAGGCCTGTCTATGACCGTTCTTGCTTTATAATTGTCTTATCTCAAAATGTTATATCTATAATATATATTTTTTTACTAATGTGTAACCTATAACTTACTCTTATTGATTGTATTTATCAGTTCACACCACAATACCACCTCCTTCACAGTGAGCTTCACAAGCCAGAACAGAAGTTTCTGTGCCACAGATGACCCACAGAGAGCCTGCACCCATAGGCCCCACAGTTTCAGATAGCCACCAAGTGCTTATATTGCGCTACTCTGTAGAAGTCACAGCAGGGTGGAGTGGGTACCCAAGATTCACAATCACCATAGACAGTAGGAGCTCAGGAGTAGACAGGCTAACTAATGCTCTATCCCAGTCACAAGGATGGTACCCTAGTAGAGCAGCCAGGGTGGAGGTTTCTGCCCCACAAACCACCTACAGGGAGGCCATAAGCACAGGTCCTACACTTGCAGACAACCACCAAGTTCTGTGCCACTTAAAAAGAAAAAAAAAAAAAAGATTTGTGGAGGGGAATGGGCACATAGCCTTCCACAGCAGTTGTAAAAACCCTGAACCCTGCATCCTGTGCCTCCATACCCAGCAGAAGCAGTCAGCAGATGCAGCACAGACCCCTCAAAACATACAGATTTGGACAGTTGGGCTGATGAACAAGAACTGGCTGGTGAGAAATTCATAGCAACCAGGGAGGTAGTTCCTGTGCCCCAGCACCTCTAGGAGGATCCACAGCTGGGATTCCCAGAGTTTCCAGTTACTCAATCCTCATTCAGATGCATGGAACCACAGAAGGCAATTCCTGAGGATGACCTCAAGCTTCCAGCAGAGAATTTTGCACATAAACAATGGCAGTAAACCCCACAAAAGGGCTTAGAGAGGAGTACCTCACAGACACCAGTCACCAACTAGTGTGCCCAGATACAAGCCCACAGACTTAATCTAACCCACTAATGGGGATTAACTGGGTGGTAACTGCAGGCAAGCATGGTGTAGCTGGAGATGGGTCAATGGGGGCATGCTTTTCGGTTTATAATTTGTCTATGGTGAGGGGAGCTAAGTCTCTCCCTCTTTGCTTTCTGATTATCATGTCCTGAACTGCTTTCCACCATCATGTTCTGCCTCACCTCTGGCCCAGAGCACTGGAGTTGGCCACCTATGAACTGACACCTCTGAATCCATGAGCACCAAATAAACATTTCCTCCTCTAAAATTGTTCTTGTCAGAACTTTTGGTCACAGCATTAAAAAAAAAAACTGACTAAAACACAGATAGACATTGTAGTTGAGGGGAACTGACTAAGAGGTTTATTAGACACCTTATCACTGAAATCCCAAATGATGTCCCTGTTCCTTGAGTGATCCAGCAGGGAACTGACAGACTCCAACAATTCCATGCTGTCCCACAAATTGCCTATGGCTCCTTCAGTTCCTGGAAAACTGTACTTCTGCAGAAAATCAACACTCTGGCTTAGAACATGGATGGCATATCCTTCCCTTTTTCTCCAAGCTTGGTCCCCTACAGAAGACCCACAATGCCAGGAATGTGTAGGTGAAAAAGAAGCACATTTCCTTCACACTAGGGTGAATGGGTTTAGAACCCCTAATTATTGGGGTACTGTATGGTGCTGAGGAAGGTCAGAGAGGGATCCTGCTGTGAACAGCTCTGAGTGGAATAAGCCAGGGCCCAAAAACTCCTGCCCTGGTGTTAAGGGTCCTCCTTTAATGTCATGACATGAGCAGGATTATTAGTCAAGCTCCTGGTATATTACCCCTCAACCACAGGGTCTCAGCCCTCAAGCAAAGACAATTCTCTCTAGAACTGTCCAAAACTGAAATTCAGGCCAAGGAGCTCCAAAAGGACAGAGTGATGGAGTCCTCCCAGGAAAAGTCAAGAGGAAAGGAGAGAAGATGACCTGGAAAGGACAATACTCTCTTCCAGGATTTCCTTCTCAGCCCAGGTCCTTGGCACAGCTCCATCAATCTGCTCTACTATTTCTAGGTCTGAGTCCTGCAGTTCTGCCTCATCCCCAAGAGAGTTTCCACTCCTAGAAATGATTCCACTTCTCTAAGAGTGTCCCTGCTGGCTCCAGTTTTACATTTTTTCTAGAAGGGGCAAGGGTGGCACTGTAGTACTGACCTGAGCCTGATGCAGAGGTATAAATGGTCATTGCTCTGGGAATAAGCTGCCCCAGGAACAAGACAGCTTAGCAACAGGTCAGGGCACCATGGGTACTGCTTTGTTGCTTAAACTCCCAGGAGCCTGTGTCCACAGATGATGCCCTCAGCCCTGTGTGATACATTTAACTACTCAAGCCTGACCCCTTAGATGGCTGCAAACAATCACCACAAATGGTTCTACCCAGCTCTGGGACTCCCCATCTCTACCAAACAGAGCTGAGATGCAGAAGCTCCACACAAGACACAGCTCCTTTGCCCCACACTCAGTGCTGTCCTCTACCCTGGGTCAATGCACTAGTTCCCTCCAGGACATTTGGGCTCTAATTACTATCTCCTTCTGATCTCAGATTCCTGTGAGTTCAAAAGAGGCTCACAGACCAGGATCTGTGAGCTCACCATTTTTGTCTCCACAGAATCAATTGCCACTGTCCTGGGTGATGTACTCATTTGGAGAAGCAGGCCTGATATCCCTGGGCATGAGGGAAAGTGAGTTAGTTGCTCACCTATATCACTAGTTCACCCCAAGGCTGAAACAATGCTCTGATTACCAGGGCAAGGCAGAGTGGCTGGATAAAGTATTAAATTCTGAGCATAGCCTGAGGACCACAGGTGGTCTTGTTATCTTCTGAGTGTCCCTGGTCTCCATGTTCCATCACAGGGCTCACCCCAGTCTCTGAGCTGCCCTGTGTTCCTGCAGAGTACCTGCCTTCACACAGAATATTCCCACAGATGCAAGAACCCTTCTCATGGATGTATCTCTTCACCCTCTTCTCCAACACTGCAGCCTGGTAAGACCTCCATGACAGAGCTGCACTGTCTAGGATCCTGCTAGCCACTCTTGGGAGTCCCCAGCCCTGTTCTTAGTATGGGGCAGGCTGCCAATTACTCCCTCCAGCACTTTAGTGGTTTTTCCCACATCTGTGATCCACACTATGCTGCAGGTTCAGAAATTTTCCATCTCAGCCAGGGACAGTAATGGCACAACCTATAATTCTAACCTCTCCAGATAAGACAGGAGTATTGAAAGTTCAAGGCCAACCTAATGAGATCATATCTCAAAATAAAATTAATTAATTAAAAGGGCTTAGAATATAGCTCAGTGGTAAAGCACTCCCGCATTCAATCCCCAGTACTGAGGGAAAAGAAAGAGAGAAAGGAAGGAAGGAAGCAATGGAGGGAGGGAGGGAGGGAAAAGAAAAGACATCCCCATCACACTAACTAACAGGAGTCCCCTTCATGCTTTGACTGTAACACTTGCTGATCTGCTGCTGCAGCTTGTTTTATTTCCTTTCTCTTCTCCCCCTCCCTAATCACTGGGGAAGCAAGATTAACCTTCTTCCTCACCTAGGCTAAATTATTTGTCCATCAGCTCACAGACCAAAGGAATGAAGAGATCTAGACTTTGTTGCTGGCACCTGCAGATCTAAGAAATGACTATTTCTACTTTCTCTCAAGACTACAAATGAATTATGACCCCTGAGAGGGCACAGCTGGAGTGTAGTTTTTGTATCTCCTTTTGAAAAGCCCATTTCCCTGGTGCTTAGAATCACAACCTCTGAAACAGAAATCTGCTCTATATTCTCCTTTGCTAACAAAACAATAAAACTTTATTTTCTTTTTTCTCAAATCCTTGTTCTTGTTATTGGATCATTAGGGAAAATAACTGAGTTTTCAGTACCAATACCATGTCATGATTCACCACTATACTCAGTTCTTGGATCTGTGCTGGGCTGACTGACTCACCAGCATACATGAGGAGGCAGAAGGCTAAGTTTCTGCAGTGGTCATGACTGGCTGTATGGTCCTAGGTAGTCCTTTAATTTCTGGATGCATCTCATATCCTCCTTATAACAAGGCAGGTTTTATAGAACAACCAGATTTCTTAGTGAAACCAGAACATGGTATATTTCCTCAGCCATTTCTTCCCTCCTATAGCCATAAAATGTCGCTTCATCTTTGAGCAATTTCAGAGATCCTACTGACCTCCAAGAAGAAAAGCTTTCCAAGGCATTCGTGGTCAGGAGAAAGGTCCCAAAGAAGAGGACATTTTCTGGGCCTTTGGCCAGAGAATGACAATGCTAACACCAAGTTATGAAATTCTTCTGCCAATGAGAGACTATGAAACTGGCTTTTCCACCCTTGATTCCTCCTGGGGTCAGAAAACCACAGCCAAGAGCCCTTTTCAGTGGGATATGCTTTTACCTTAGGCCAACAGTGAATGCTTCACCTGGGTGTTCCTGAGTAAGATGAAGAGAAAAGAAAGAGGATTAGGTTGCCCAACAATTGCAGACACAAAGGAAGGAGGGAGTAGGCATCCCACAAATCTATATTGTTTCTGTCCCCAAGATCTCAACTGAGATGTCTGAGTGAACCCCACCTGGTCCCTCTACATAAGAGACAGTTACCATACTAGGTACCATTAGGATAGCAGATGTCTCACCTGAGTGTATCATTTTCTAACCTTGATAGTTCCCCTCACTCACACCACCATTCTCACAGGGGGAACAATTGGAGGAGGGAAAGGGAAAAAGACAATGCTCTCCTGTCCCTGCTGAGAAAGAATTTCAAAAAAGAAATGTCATGGAGGGATATATTTCTATTTTATAAGACTCTGGGGTTCATTGACTGACTACGGCAGTGCATGCTTGTAAACCCAGTAAATCGGGACTCTGAGACAAGAGAATTGCAAATTTGAGTGCAGCCTCAGCAATTCAGTGAGAACTTGTTTCTAATTTTAAAATAAAAAGACTGGGGACGCAACTCAGTGATAAAGTGCCACTGGATTCCATCCCCAGTACTGAAAAAAAAAAAAAAAAAGAATCTGGGGTTTGTTTATTAGACCAACTGGCTATCAGAAGATATTTGCTGAGCCATTGTTTTCCTCCTACAATTAGAAAATGAATGTCTGCTTCCTTTCTGAATAATTTCAGAGTTTGTATTGACCTTCAGACATACCTATCTCATGCTCTAAGGAGTTGTTTAATCCTAATCCACTTCCTCAAGTTCCAAGATCCAGAGAGGGACTCACATCCCTGTAGTACAGAAGTAATAGTTAGCTTTTAGCCTTCTATGGTATTCTATTATCTCTGTTATCAGTGTCCTTGTTTTCCTGTGTGTAGTTATACTTCTCATAGTTGCTTCAGGTAGCCTGAACAGTTGATCAACATTTCAAGCATTCAGGGGCTCCTGAGTTCAGGACAACTGCACTTGCAATTGTCTGGAAAGCCTGTTTCACCTGCACAACACACACAGCTAAGGCCATGCTGCCCAGAGAAAGGCTATGAGGCCTCCCTTCCCTTTTGCCCAAAGTGAAAATGAGCTGGCTCCACTCTGCTTTTTGAAGTTTGGGTAGGGGATCAAATTTCAAGTACAACAGAGATTGCAGGGAAAGGCTCAGGTAAATCTAAATAATCCTTGGCAGTTCCTCTACCTGGTGCTAATAGTGTTTTCACTCATCTACAGAAGAAATTACTTTGCTTAGCTCTTAAATACTTTAAGACTTCCCTCTACAGCTATACCTCTCACTCTCTGCCCTTCTTAGAGCAGGAGAAGGGGCCAATATTAAATGTGATGTGCAGAGTAGTATGAGATGTTCTTGCAAGCCTAGGTGTTGTCCTTGAGTATGTGGCCTTCTAATTCTTGGGATTGGAAGATATCAAGAGGGAACCCAGCATATGGGGGTGGGGGGGTTTGTTATGACTGTTCTGGAGTCTCAGCAAATCTCCACTTTTGGATGCTCTTTAGTTCTCCAAAGGGGAAACCATAATTATAAAGGTGTGTCAGGTTCAACCCTCACCAGTTAGGCATGAATAAGTAGGTCCTTTAAGATATTTAGTAGGTCCAACAGACATGTGTCACCTGCAGTTCTGGGCTCCAAGAGTGGGAGGAGACTCGCTGGATATATCTATTATATGCATCCATATTCTTTCTACACAAATAGTTTTGGTCACAAATTTGCAGTCACATTATATTACTACCCTTTGATTGAGGTGTATACAATATCTACTAGGAAGGACAGGACCCAGGTGAAGAGTGAGATTAGCCACATATATGTCTGAGGTTATCGGGTATTTGAAAGGATTTTCCTGAGGGTCTCACACATCAGATGAAAAGGATTATTATGGGAAGTGCATCTTTGTTTTCATTTGATAAACTCTACCATTGAATTTGCTACTGTGTATGACCATTATTTTAGTAAAAATGAATCTATGAAAGACAATTTAAATGAGGTTACACATGAGGCAATCACTGAAGTGGAGTGATTGAGCATTAAATTTGGTCTTGAAGAGGTTGGTAAAGATAAAAGAAGAGCCTGAGCCAAGGCGAATTTTATATCTAGTCTAGAAGTCCTGGCAATGCGCACATCTACAAAGGCAAGAGATACCTGCCTGGCTATAACCTGAGACAGAGTTTGAGGTTCTGTTTTACCTTAACCTCCTCAAATCCCAGCCTGGGGTACTAACTTTTTGTCCTTTCTTCTTCTGACTTCTAGTGCCCTCTACTGCTCACAGCTATTGAATCAGTCTTCCTCCTCTACAACCCCTAACTAATACAAAGCCTTTTGATTTGACAGTTTGGACAAGTTTTTTAAAATACCCAAGATAGAAAGCAGTACCCTCATCATTTTGATTCTATTGCATCTGGAGGAGGGGGACATTCAGGACAGTTTCTGCAGTCAGTGATGCATTGAGAGACATTCAGAATGCCCCACTGAATGACAGGAGAGAGTGAGGCAGAGAAGTCCAGTTTTATCAATGCCCTGAGGGTTGTGGAAAAAGAAAAAGAAGATGTAATTGCCACTGAGACAGTGGATATAACCATGGGAGAATTCCATATGAACACCCAGAGTTTCCTAATATGATAATATGAGACCTGGCTGGGACTGGAACACTAACTTCCAAGCACAAAAGTAGCCCAAAAAATTACATTTGCTGAATATGACTTTTTCCTTATCATCTCTACTGTGCACTTTAGAGAAAAAGATGCACAACTGGCTAAAATCATTGCAAAAATGAAGATTTTCTACTTTGTTTGAACAAAAATTCACAGGGACATATACAATGAGAAGGTCATATACAATGTCCTTCCATCAGAACAAGTTCCTACAAGAGATCTGAGACGACTGATACAGCTGCAAAAGGATAATGTGAATGATGCTCGAGTCTTCTTAATCTCCAGCATTCATGTGTCTGACTATGACTTCCCCAAGCTGGAGACCTCCCTTTTTTATAGACCATTTCACTTCTTGAAATGCCTGCATAGTGTTACTGAGGCCACCATTGACCTGAAAAGGGAGTCCCTGAAACAGAATTTGTGACTGGAAGCTTCAAACACTGGAGCATCAGCCACCACCCCTTTTGTGGGAATCATCAGTAATAATGATGGAGAAGCTGGAGGAGACCTTAATTCTCTACAGGTCTTACTTTGGGCTGAATGATGCATCACTGGAAAAACACAGCCAAGGGTGCGCATGTGTCAGGACAAGAATTTAAAGCAAACACTGTGTTGAGGAGAGAGTCTTTACAGGAAAAATGTTTAAGTGTATTGAAAAAGTTTACTGTCATGTATACCTAAAAATAACAAATTTAAAAAGTGAAAAATCTGTACGCAAATCAATTGGGACTGAATGGATTAGCTTCTCTTTCAGGTCATTCATTTTCCTGAAATATTTGGCAATAGTTTAAAGACTGCCGGTTACTGATAAGAAAACTAACATAGCAATTCAGAGTCCTCACTGTACATGGCTCAATAATCTAGCAAACCCTGTACATGATGTTTAGTACCAAGTGCATGAGTTCTGAGATATAAACACAATGAACTTGGATCTCAACTCTGCTAACTAGCTAAGTGATGTTACCTAAAATAATTCTCTAATTCTTTTTATTTCTGTATTAATGGGACTATCAGATTCTAATTGAGTTATTTGGAAAATAATCAAGATGATAAATGGCATGCCGTAACCAAAAAAAAAAAAATCTATCATCGAGAAAGTTTGTTCAATCACTAGATGACTCATTGCCATTAGACTTGACTTTAGAAAGACCTTCTGTTTGAAAAATTGTTTCCTTGGTACCATGGCAAGAGATGCCAAATTTCTTCTTTAAAAAAGAAGAGATTTCCACCAGGCATAGTGATACATGCCTATAATCTCAGGAACTTGGGAGTCTGAAACAGAATGATTACACCTTCAAGGTCAGCACTAGCAATTGGCAAGACCCACAACAACTTAATGAGATCCTGTCTCAAAAACAAACAAACAAACAAAAAAGCAAAAAAGGACTTGGGAATGTAGCTCTTTGGTAAAGCACCTCTGGGTTCAATCCCCAGTGTCAAAAAGAAGAGCTTTTCACAGAAGAGGTGGGCTCCGTGCAGGTTTAACACCACTGGTTATTGAAGGAAAGTGGGAACAGTGAGGCACCTGATGGTCCCTCATCATGTGCCCATCTCATGGTACTTTTCTCTTCTTCCTGACCTTATCATACTATTTGACAAGACTTTAAAACTTAGAAATGAGGAAGACATCAAGTCAGAAGTGAAAAAGAATATGTAGACCTGAGAGAAAGCTTTAATTTCATTGATTGTAACACAGATGAGTGTTCTGGGCAAAAGTATAGTCTGTGAATTTTCCAGATTGGTACTTTGAAGTTATGTGTGTGCCTTTAACCACTGATTCAGGTGACTGATTTACATGGGTATGCCTTGTGATGGAAAGTTGCAATGACTTGCAGATTTCTAAAAAGAGACACCCCCTCCAAGTCCATTGGTTCACCCTTTGGGTCCTGCACACACTGTTTGTGCCAGAGACTCTCCCCAAACCCCTCCACTTCTTTATCCCCATCTCTCAAGCCTGAGCCCGAGGACTGATCACCAGGGCAGCCTTCCTTGGCATCAACCACCAGTCCTGAAAGAAGAAGCAAATGCCCACTATGAGGCTCTTTGTCATTGCTCCTATAGCTTCCTCTATAGACCATTTAGACCATTAGACCATTTCTTTCTATCACCACTTATCTGCAATTCTTCGTTAATATCTGTCTTCCTCACTAGGCTTCTTTACTCACTCAAATCTTGCTTTCTTAACTACTCTCTCCCCTTCACTAACTTGGCACCTCAAACACGGTAGTTCAAGAAATATTCACTCACAGACAGCTAAAATTCTGACAATGTGATTTTCATTTTCATCATCTCCATATATTTGCTCCATGACTGTGAGTGGTCTGTGCTTCCTCAGGGATGCTAAGTTCTCTCATCTATAAAATGGGTACATATGTGGCCTCCAGGGTTAAGGAGCACAATAACATAATGGCCCAGGTGACGCTGAGCTGTACACTCTCAAGGGAGCCATAATATCCCTGTAGACAGGGCTACACTTCCTGAGGAGTGGTCGAAAGGATTTCAGAGCAAGGTATCTATTTGAAATCTCCCAGACTCCAAATTAGAGCAAAGTCATATTCTCTATATAAAGATAGAATGATTCCAACCACAGTCCACTTAGTTGCATGTAACAGTCACCCAAAGGCTTCTCTCAAACCTTCCTATCTGCTGTTTTTCTTGAGTATCAATCTTCTCAATAGAAGTAAGTATAGTGTAATCTCACTGCAAAAAAAAAAAAAAAAAAATTTCCTTAAAAGTTTACTCATTCAGGGGCTGGGGTTGTGACTCAGTGGTAGAGCACTCGCCTAGCATGGGTGAGGCCCTGGGTTTGATCCTCAGCACCACATAAAAGTAAATTAATTAATTAAAGGTATTGTATACCAATTACTACTAAAAAATAAATATTAAAAAAAAAAGTTTACTCATCCAGCCAGATGCAGTGGTACATGCTTGTAATACCAACAGTCTGAGAAATAGGACATTCACAAGTTCAAAGCCAGCCTCACCAACTTAGCAAGACCCTGTCTCAAAAAAATATATATAAAAAGGGGCTAGAGATGTGGCTCTGTGGTTAAATGCCCTAAATTCAATCCCTGGTACCAAAAAAAGAAAAAAAGTTTAACCATTCATATTCAAACTGATACTCATCAGGGGATTATTTTTAATTCTAAGTTTTTATTCAGATACTGAGATTTTACCTTCTAGTAAGACAGATAGTTTAAAAAATAGCTAAACAACACATACATTATTTTTTAAGGAAACGTGTTATGATTATTTTTTTCCAACCTTATATTTTACTTAGTTCCTGGAACCAATCTCAAACACTAATTTGTTGAATTATCACTCTAGCTTTGTATTCTTTCCAGGAAGAAAAAAATGTTCAATGTAGGCTCCAAAGGGTTTTGATGTAACTTTAGGAGAAAAAAAATACATAAGGTACTTCACTAATGGCCAGTGCATTGTGTGGATATAAGGCCTTAGGAATAGTGATACCCCAAATCTGTCCTGTTTTCCTCCTGCCTACACTCAGTGGAAAAGAGCAATTTTACAATATAGAAAGAACCAGAGCACAGAAAACAGCTCTTCCTCATCACTCCATCCAGATTGATGTACAACAGGCATCTTAAAATAGGGGAAGAGATATCAGTTACCCTTGGCAACAGTGATGGAGTACACACAATAAGGAAGGAAGATCAAGAAATGGAAATTCACATGGAGTATCCATGCCCATACTGCCTTTCAAAGCAAATGGAAGACCATTCTCTGGTCCTGCAGATATCTAAGCTTTCTCTCCCTGTCATTTAGGGATGTGTATTCAAACATAAATCAGCCTTTTCTAGGCAACACTGCAAAACAAGAAAAAATTTCACTTGCCAAATGCAGCTATCCCATTGCTAATGTCACTGGGGCCTATTCCACTCTTTCACTTTGCTCTTAAGTTCTCTACCATTCCACCAAATCTCATGTCCAATGCAAGGTCCATAACCAAGACAATGAGCAGCAGTAGGGCAGTACAAACTGCAGGGCAGGTAGGATACTGGAGGGCATCTACTCAGAGAATAAAACTATAAGCAATTATTCCCTGACCATGACCATCACCTCCCAGCTCCACAGCACTCTGCCCAAAGTCACTCAACATGAGCAGTTCTAGAGTGCGTTGCTGGGCAGAAAATTTTACTTCCTCAGGCACTCTCCCTAGCTGGGGAAACAACTGGGTATATTACTTCTACAATAAGGTACTGATAAACATAGCTTTATCATGCTAAGATCTACCCTACCCTGCATCCCACTGTCTCCAGGAATCCCTGTCAGTGATACAGCCCTCCCCAGGACATGTAGTTCACAGGGAGGCCTACATTTATACTTGCCTAGAGCCCACCCTCTGGAGGGCTGTGTGGTTTCCAACTGCCCTACTGTCCTCAGAGTCTCCAGCTTTCCACCTTCACAGGTGTTGGGTTAAACATTAATCAGTGCCTAGGAAAGCTTGTAGTGAGATAAAGTCTCTAAAAGAAAGTGGTGATGAGGGAAATGGAGAGCATGAACTGGCCACTTCCCTTATCTACAATATTTAGGAGAGACTCAAAGCAGAGTGACCTCAGTTGTAAAGGAATGTATTTATAAAATATCTGGAGAAATCCACCTGTGTACTTTGCATGCAACCTCTCCCATATATTCCCCCTCTTGGTAGACATGAGGTAGTCCTCCATCATATCCTGGCTCACCACCATGGAGGAGTAAATAAGTAATAAAATGCCCAAAACCTGTCCACTGAGTCCTCCAAGTTCTTTCTTTGGGTTTGGAAAACAGCATACCAGGGCATTTGCAGCACCGGGGTTGAACAACAGGTATGTTATGAATGTTCCTATTGTGCCATCTGAAGAGATAGTCACATTTTTAATTTATAGAACTCTTACTCCATAGGGGACAAGCCTGAATAGTTTTCCAACTCTCTTCTTTTTTCCATAAAAGAATATGTGTCATCCCTAGATATATATGAATACGTGTTTAGAACTTGGACACAGTCAATTTTCCACCCAGATTTTCTTCTACTTTCTTCTACAACTATGGGCATCCAGTTACCCTACACAATCCAGGAGAGTCCTTCACATTGTATTCTTGGTTTGTTTCATTTTCTGGAGTTTGGAACTTAATGAACATGATACACCTACCTCTACACACCTGGTCCCAGAGAATGTTCTTTGCCAACAGCATCACCAAGTAAATGAAGGAATCTTCACTCCTTCCACTCAAGAGTCTGGCCCTGGTCAGGTAATTGCTGCCTCCTGTCCTGTTTGCTGTTTGTGCCAGTTTTCTAATGCAGAAAATTCCTGAAGGCCAGTGTGCCTCCTGCTCTAGTACTAACATTAGAAATGCCCTTCCCTCTGTTCCCCAGTAGAATAGGCTCCAAGCCTGGTTTCAGCACAGGGGTGAGGATTAAGGATAGACTACTGTTCTGGATGGTGATCCAGCATCATGTCTATTAATACCACAGTGAAACCTAAAAGAAGAATTGGGTCTACATGGGGTGCGCCCAGCTCTTTGGGAAGAATTCTCATTATCACTCCCTTTCTTCATTGATTTCCTATGCACAATGTGTGAAAGTAGCAAAATAGTTCTTCTAGTTACAACTGTCCTCTTGAATCCTTGCACTTGTAATTATTATTGTACTCTACTTTCCAAGATGTTTGCTCTATCAGTAATGAATGACTTTTGAACTAGACAACATTGAATCTAACCTATGTCTAGGCATGAAACAATTCACCATTTAGAAATCATTTGCCTATGCATTTGCCACATTCCTTCCACAGAGACTTTCATGACATGCATTTGGCCCATCTACTGCCCCATGATACCTATAGTCCAGAAAGGAGAATAGACATAACTAGCTTACAACTCAAGCATGGAGGTGCTGCTTTTCCCGTTTTTGCCTCATTTATGTCATTCCCTTAGTGGCATAATGGAGCTATTGGTACAGATAGGATCTATCCCAGAAGGTGAAGGAAGACTCAGTGGAAGGATGGTCTTTTGTGAAGAAAAGTAGTACCTGCCCCACTCCTTCCTGGGCTCTGGGTTCCTCTGTTTAGCAGCTAGTTTCCCCTTTTCAAAATCCCACCACCCTGTGGATGTCTGTTTCTAGGTCCCCAAAACATTTCTGTCAAAAAGACTCTTCCCAGTGATGATGGCTGTCTCTATAATGCTATTCCCAGAGGTCTCTTAAACCTTCCCCTCTTCTTCTAGGTGTAACTCATCTAGGGTAGCTTCCAAGGATGTCGGGGTATTTCACCACTCCCTGAGGTCTATAGATATCACTGCCCTCTTGTCCTCTGCCTTTCCCTTTCCCAAATCCTATCTGTTAAAATACATGTGCATATGCACACACTCACACACACACACACACACACACACACACACAAACACAAAAACACACACACAGCCTCTTTTCCTATTTATTTACTTTTTGTTGTGCTACAGATCCCAGGGTTTATTGGGTAATCACTCTACTGCACAGACACATCTCCAGCCCTCTCCATTCCTTTTTATCTGATTTCAGATACATCAAGATGTTAAGGAACATGGAGTCTCGTGTGATTGCCCAGGAGTCAGCTCTGCTGCTGTCTCCCCTTGTGTAGCCTTTGCATACCCTGCTCTTTCAGCCCCCAGCCTCCCCTCTCCCTTTCTTGCCCTAGCCAGGCCCTTCACCCATGACATAAGACCACTTACTTTTCACTACCTTATACAGCAAAGGGTTTTGATATCCCTATTTTAGAGATGATTGTTCAAGTCACGGTTTTCAAAGGTGGACTAAGGATAAGCTTCTAGGTCTTCTGAACTATGGTGGCATTGGAGTATAGTAGCAAGATCATTGTGGTTTTCCTTCAGATTTGCATGAACCAGATTCTAACCCAGTTCTATGATTTAACAGCTTGATGAACATGGCAGGTACTTAACCGCTCTACCTCTGTATCTACATCTTTTCAGTATGGATCATACAAAGCCCTGAGACCTTGGGACAAATCAGGTCATGAGTGACCTAGAAGTGGAAGCCTCTGTCCTTGACAGGGTTCCACTCTCTGTTATCCTTGCACATGTAGTCAGCCTGGCATCCATAGGTACATTACTTTTTGCACCCAGAAACATATGGTCACCCCATCTTTCCATGAGGGGCAGAAAGTGGAGCTCTTGCTGAGATTGAAGGATATATCCCACTGCAAGCAGAAATGGTGCTAGGCTGTATATTTGTTCAAGATTACCTGCATATCATGATGGTCTATTCAATGAAAGGCAGGAGGAGCAACACAAGAGACATATGGTGTCCATGGAAGAGGCTCCAGGGCCTCCCACCGTACCCATGAGGTGACAGGGAGTGAGGCATCTCCTGCTTGACTAGCCAATGCTAGTGTCCTAGGGAGGGATGAGCCATTGAGATGGGAGGGGGTCAGATCAGCCCTGAAGAGGGCAATTCACATAAAAGCACTGTGTAGAGAGGGAGATCATCAGACAAACTTGGAGAGTTCCCAAAATCAAGCTAGAAAAAGTTAACTATATCAAATGTCACTGAAATGCACAAATTACAATTGCTAAAAAAGTCCTCAGAGTTTGATCAGAACACTAGTTGTTCAAGGCAGCCTGTGTGACCCCCTGGCTCTGTACTCTCTCCCAAACTCCACTCTTCCTCCTACACCATGCATGCCTGATGAGGCTGAAGAGCTTCCAAGGTGCACATGCTACAGTTCATAGCCATATGTGTGGCACAAGCTGATGGTATCATCTGAAGGTTTCTCAGTTTGCCTTTGATGGGGTGGACTATATCACTTACGGTTTCAAGGCTGACACCTGGATGGCCACCCATCATGGTTTCCTCATTGCCAAAGGGAACAGAGAAGCGGACTTGGTCATTGAAAAGTAAAGAAAGTTGGGGCTAGAGTAGAAGTGTATCTACTTCCTAAAGACTCCTAGAATATAGGAACAAGAATATGAGTCAGACATGTACCCTTTCCCTCTAGCCCTCAGCTGTGCCCAGGTTTACACCAGGGAGCAAGATAGGTTTGGAACCATCAAAGTGAGATGGGGCTGTGGTTAACCAACATCCTGTACAGCTGTCACTGAATTATGCCATCTCATCCTGAAATGAACTTACTATATTAAAATGTCATTCAGTAAACATCAGGAACCTCCTTATCCTGGCTTCTAGAGACAGACTAAAAGATGCCTCATTGCTCATCCTGGGTACTTCTTGTGGACAGAGGCTGCCTTCCTACAAGAAGGATTGAAAATTAGTTTAGGGATGGGGGTGTTGGGGTAGGGGTAGAGCACTTCCCTAGCATGTGTGAGGACCTGAGTTCAATCTTCAGCACACACATAGAAAAAAAGAAGAAGAAGAAAGAAAGAAAGAAAACCCAGAAGGAAAGCACCCATTAATACATAAGGGGACTATACTAATTAAGTAGGAACTGTGGGGGGTTATGGAACAGAGGAGGATGGGCAGGGTGGGATGTGAGCAAGAGCACATGTAACTTGAGATTTGCTTCCCTATCCAGCAACATCCACCTGCACCTCCATCCTTTCACTTGGAAAATATTGATAAACTGCATGAACCTCTAACACTTGTACAGAAACTGAATGAAGTCATGAGTATTTGGTAAGGTGTGAAAAACTGTTCATAGGTAAAATGACTTTCTTTTTATTATGATCAATGCATGTAACAGGGAGCAGGGCTCTCTTGAGTGCTCTGCAAAAGGAAGGAGGGGAATTGGCAAGGGGCATCTCCTGCCCTCCTGTGTGTCTATGCATATGTGCATGCAAACATGTGCATATTCATATGAGCATATGTGCATGAGTGTGAGTGAGAGAATCCAGGGCCATGGGAGTCTGTCTTTTGTTTGTGTCTTCTAAATTGAGGATATGGTCAGGACAGGCTATTCATGACCAGAACTTGGTGGATTGGTGAGCAGGTTGAGCAGCACTACCAGAAAATGCCCTGGAAATGCAAATGAATCTCCATCATCTCACTTACAGACTGGATATTTCCAGATAAACACTTTCTTGGCTGTTCTCTTTGTACCGGCAAAAATATGGTGTACTTTTCAACCTCCGTCTCCCTTCATGATGTTGGAAGCAGTTGGCAGACAGCAGCCTTAACTTGAGTGTTGACCTCAGATTTCTAAATAACAGCTCCAAACATTTATTGAGCACCTGCTGTGTACCCTGCATTATGCCAGACTCTCACATTATATGTGTCATACTAGCTAATCATCCCTCCTTTCTTTCCTTTTTTAATGTTTTCTTTACCAAAGTCCTGGTAGGTTATAATTTATAGCTGTGAATAGTAAATTTCTAGAAATTCAAAGACCAGATGTGTAGAGGAATTGTTTTTATCAGCAACTGAATAGTTCTTTGTGAATAACCAAACACCTTCATCCAGCCCTCGGAGCATCCACCTAAAACCTGAGAGAAAATTCGGGTGCTCCCATCTCACAGAGAAGGTTGGGGCTCCAGCTGGCTGGTGAGAATGCTGATCGAGTGCTCAGGTGCTCTGCATTCACAGCCCTCATAGCAGAAACCTCCAGGTATGCAAGTAATTATTCCCTGCTAAAAGTTTGCCTCCAGAAACCAGGAAGATCACAGGGACAGGGAAAGAGCCTTCTCATACTGGAAGGGGATCACAGGCCCAGCCAAGGCTAGAAAAGAGGTGAGTGAGAAGTCTTGCCCACCCACTTTTGTACCCCATGAATGCAGAGAAAGTGTGGGAGAAGACCCTCTTCAAGAAAATCCAGCACCCCTCACCCTGCACTCTCCTCCATGTGGGTAAAACCAACCTGTGAGCAACCCACAGGGAGACCACACTGAAGTTCTGGGCTTATGGATTTCTACTAGGGACTTCTCTGTGATCTGGCTTTGCTATAAAGAGCCCTTGGTGAAGGATGTGAACATGTAGGAGACAGCACCTTGCAGAAATGGGATGTTGGAGGTGTCCCTGGAGGAGCTGAGATACACCTGCCAAGTAGAATAACAAAACTGAATGAGACCTTCACAATGGCCTCAGGCAAGAAGCTTATAAGGACTGATAAGCTTTGTCACATATAGGGGTTCCTTGAGATGCAGAGTGTGGTTAGGGGAGCCCCTTCCTGGGCTAATTGGAAAAGTCTCCACAATATTGGGCCCCCCCTATTATTCCACAAGCTTAGCCATGTACACAGCTGTGTGCCTGATTCTACCCCAGTAGGTACCTCTAGGGCTTCTGAGGCTAAGGAGTTGGTCCTGGGGATGGGAAAACTGGCTTGTTCCTCCTACCTGGAAGAAACCACCTCAGAATGACATTGTTCAACTACTGGTTGGCTTTAGAGCCCATGTCCTTCTCATCCTCTTGTTGACTGGGGAGTTTTGAAATATATAAGAAGACAGGATTCACACAAGAGGGAAAAGAAGTGTCCTGTTTGCAGGGACACTTCTAGAAGTGTCCTGTTTGCAGGGACACCTCCTAGAGAAGATGGTCTGTGACAACAGTCAGCAGGACCTTTCTGACCAGTGAGCTTTCTACCAAGAGAAACTGGAAACAGTTCCTCCTCTCTCTCTTTTCCTCATCTCACCTTCTACCCCCCAATCCTCTCCCTAGCATTAAGGAAAGCGGACATGGGCTTCACCACAGGAGTAGCTTATAAGGACAGTTAAGCTTTGTCACATATAGAGGTTCCTTGAGACGCAGAGTCACCCTTTAGAGTCAAATGATGATTTTTCTGGACTGGAGACATTTGGGACGGCCTGCTCACAGGTTCTGAGTCCTCTTGTCCTGTCCATTTCCTCCATCCTCTCTGTTGGGTAGGAGAAACATGCCCAGCTCCAGACACAGGTGTTTAGAGATCACACTATAGGCAGAGGCAGGGACAGTGGATGACTCCTCTCGGCCCACAGGTGTACTGACTTGTCCTTTAGTGTGGAGCCGGCCCTTCCTGAAAGGCCTGCCAGCTCTGAAAGGCTATCTATCCCACAGAGTTGCTAGGTCCCAGCTATTCCCTTTGTTATACAGGAGACAGGTTTGTGCCATAAAACATATTTCTCAAGCATGATGTTGCCATGACCATGTTTTTGTTAGCTTTTGTTTTAGTGAGACTCTGTCTCAAAATTTAAAAATAAAAAGGTCTGGGGGCATGGCTCAGTGGTACAGAACTTGCCTAGGATGCTCAATGTCCTGGGTTCAATTCCCAGTTTCAACCCTCTCCACACACACACGAACCAAAAAAAATATATATGTATATATATATGATTCCCCAAATCCTATATTAGTCAGCTTCAGCTTTGCTCAAAGAGACTGTCTTCAAAACACAATGAGATCCCCTGTGTTCTCTCGCATATACTACAGAAGTCTGTGGAAGTCCTGGCCAGCAGGAAGCTTTGCCCAGTGTTCAAGTAGAAGTAATTAATGTTGCTGGTACTAACATTACTGATTTCAGAATTGTTGACTTTTTTTTTTTTTTTTGGTAATGGGGATTGAACCCAGGAGTACTCAAAAACTGAGCCACATCCCCAGGCTTTTATATTTTATTTTGAGAAGGGTCTTGCTAAGGCCTCATTAAGTTGCTGAGGCCGGCTTTAAACACACAGTCCTGGGCTGGGGATGTGGCTCAAGCGGTACCATGCTCGCCTGGCATGTGTGTGGCCCAGGTTCGATCCTCAGCACCACATACAAACAAAGATATTGTGTCTGCCGAAAACTAAAAAATAAATATTAAAAAAAAAAAAAACAGAGTCCTCCTACCTCAGCATCCCAAATCACTGGGATTACAGGAATATGCCGCCTGGCCCAGCAGTTGACTGTCTTATTAACCGACTTGTTTTTACTGTTTTAGCTATGAGGTAATTAATTCTGTTTTGATGAGGAACCTCCCCATCCTGCTAACAGCAGACTAAAGGTTCTGCCCAAGTTCCTAGGGTCCTCAGCCGGGATAGGTAAGATGTCCACAACTTGGGATCTGAGAGTCTTAGAGGCACCTACAGGTGGATTCAGCCTTCAGTTTCCCATGGAAAACACTTGAAGGAGAACTACCCTGGATATTTGGATAGAAGCACAGTGGTGAAAGTACAGCCAGAATGAGGGAGAGTTGACCAAGTCCCTGAAACAGAAGTCCTAGAGAAGTGTCTCTTAGCTAAGACTGTGAAACCACACAAAACACAGAGGGCCTAGTGGCAGCTTCAGAGGGAACATCTATCCATGGAGATGCAAGAGTGCACAAGCAAGATGCCTGAGTGGGTGCCCAGACCTCTCATAAAGTCCTTTATAAGAAGTGCTGGGTGCGACTGACCTCACAGATCTTTTTCTTCCTCTCTCACAAAGCCAATCTACCATTACTACGACTTAAATGTGTTCTGGACTTGATCATCACAGTGGGTCTCCTTTCTGGTGAAGGCTCACAGAACACCTTGTGCATGATGGCCTCCCATAAAGAGCAGAGCCTGGCCTTTTGGTCTTCTGGGCCCCACTCACAAAGTGAGGAACCTGCCCCCCCCCATCCGGACCACTAAAGTTGTCCCCAACAATTTTCAAAAATCCACCCAGCTGAAAACTCTTTCCTGAATTTGGGGGCCCCTGGTCAAAATTCAGGAGGGTCTGTGAATCTGGATGAGGAAAATAAACTTTATTTTCACTAACCTGTAGCTGAAAGTGTTTCCTTCTGCTAAGCAGAATTAGCAGAACCAGTGTCTTGGGCCCCAAAGGAAACCACAAATGTTTTTGAGTCACATGACAAGCACAGACACTAATCCGCTAATCACTATTTTTTGGAGGGCGGGGGTAACCAGGGATTGAACTCAGGGGCACTCAACCACTGAACCACACCCCCAGCCCTATTTTGTATCTTATTTAGAGACAGGGTCTCACTGATTTGCTTAGCACCTTGATTTTGCTGAGGCTGGCTCTGAACTCCCAATCCTCCTGTCTCGGCCTCCCTGAGTGGCTGAGATTACAGGTGTGAGCCACCACGCTCAGCCGCCTCACTACTTTTAGCTGGATCTCATTTCAAAAGGTAGTGAAGCATGTAGCCTTTATTTCTCAATTATCAATACTATTGGTTTCTTGTTTTACTTGGGATTCTATTTCCAAAGACCAACGGAGAGAAACGCCTCACTACCTTAGCTGGATCTCATTTCAAAAGGTAGTGAAGCATGTAGCCTTTATTTCTCAATTGTCAATACTATTGGTTTCTTGTTTTACTTGGGATTCTACTTCCAAGGACCAACGGAGAGAAACGCAGAATGGAAGAACCTCGGGACTGTCCGCTGGGACAAGCCCGGCGGGCATTCTCCGCTATTCGACCATTGCTGGCCAGCTCCTGGCAGTCAACAAGCTGTGGGATTGGCTGCTGAAACGCAAGGGGGCGCTGCGGCGCTGAAACTCAAGCCCTGAGATGCCAGACTGTAGGGTTCCGCCCTCCAAGTGCTGAGCTTCCTTGCTTCGGCTTATTTCGCCTGGGGCAGGTTCCGCGTTGGGACGTCAGCTGTGTTTCACCTCCAGGCTTGGTGCCCCAAGGTCTTAGGATGCATTCTGCCAGGACCCCCCTTCCAGCGGAGTGCGCGAAGCTGGAGGCCAAAGGCCAGCGAAGTCTCAGGAGCGCACAAGTCGGGCTGGCGCCGTCGCTGCTGCTGCTGCTGCTGCTGCTGCTGTCTGAGCTGGTGCCAGAGCGCGCAGCAGGTGAGAGATCAAGATCCAGACAGTTGAGGGAGAGGAGGGGGGCTCAGGGCCGACCCCATGTTTTCCACCCGGGTTTGGGGTAATGAAGACTTGGAGAACCCATCCCCAATCCGAGAGGAGGCAAGCAGCCCTGGGCTGGACCCGGTTCCTGTTTGACGCCTCCCACTCTGGCTGCGCTAGCCCAGAACAGCCCTGCGGGTGGGGCCGCGGGAGCCGAGGAGGAGCGTAGAATAGGTGCTGACGGTGACCCCACAGAAGTGTGACCTAGCCCGGGGCATAACTTCCGTAGGCCCCTCCCAGACAACGCAGCAAGGGCTTCCACGGGGCCGGGTGCTCCTGGAAGACCCTGGGGAAGTTTTGTTGGGAGGTAGGGAGCTTGGATGTGAGGGCAGCCCGCACTTTCCCTGCCACCCGCCTGAAGCAAGGCGCGGTCCAGAGTGGAGGGGCTTCCAGGGCCCCTGTCCGGAAATAGTCCTCCTTTGTTTTCTCTGGCGGGGCTGGAGAATGAGAAAGAACATCAGGGGTTTTTCTGACCTGGTCTAGAATTTCCATTCTTTCCTAGTTTCAGTTTTGTGCGCAGAGCTGGCCGACCCAGCGCGCAGGCATGACCACTTCCTGAGTTCCCTACCGCACCACAAGGCATACCCACCTCAACTGCACAGGTACCACAGGCCCAAGAGAAGTCCTAGCTGGTGTCCTTTATGCCAGGATCTGTCCTAAGTACTTTACCTACAGGAAGCCATTTCTCTCTTAGAACATACAGTCATCCCTCGATATTTTGAGGAGAACGTGTCAGGACGCCCAATACCAAAATCCATGGATGCTCAGGTCCCTTAAATAAAATAAGATAGTATTTGCGTATAACCTGACTTATACTTTAAATTATCTCCTGATTACCAATAACACCTAACATAATGATATCATGTTACATAGTTATGCTTTATTGTTTAGAAATTGAAAATTTATGTATATACATATTTAGTATAGATGCGATTTTTTTTTTCCCAAATAGTTTCCATCTGTGGTTCGTTGGTCAAATCCCAGGAAGCAGAACCCTTGGATTAGGAGGGCCGACTTGTCTCAGTTTGCAGATGACGAAAGAGAGGCCCAATGCAGACGCTAGGTGGCAGCACTAGTATATGGAGTCGGAGTTTCTACCCGTTTCTGAAAGGTGGAACTTTTCTCAGGGAACGTTTTCGCGTTCAATATGTAACGTGAAATACACAGGATTTCGAAGGAACCCAATTACGTTGCAATAAAGCTATTTAGTATTTTAATTAATAAGATAATTTTTAATTAAAAAGGTAAAAGTGTGATAAGTAATGCATATTCCTCTAAGTAAACACATTAAATAATGCATTAAATTAGCAATTTCCACCATTTGGAAGCAGTGAGAGGGTGAAGCATATTTCTAGATGTATACAGTAACTGTTATTGATTCAAAAGCACTCTGGTTTCTACCCAAGACCAGTGCACAGGTTCTACTCATCCTACTGTGCTTTGTCTCCATTCACCATGAGAGGAAAGACTAAATTTTGACTAGAGGTTAGTGAAAACAAAAGGTTATCTTTTCCCATCCAAGCTGAGGCTCTAGAACTTAAGATTTCAAGTTAACAAAGCCCCAGAGATCCAGGATCCCTCTCTCTATGGTCCCTACCTGGGATGCACACTCAGGTGATGCCAGTTTGATTGGTCAGGACTAAGCTTTCCCAAATCAAGAAGGAGAAAAAGAGCAAAGATCTAGAACCAGCCTTGTGTCGAAGTGTGGAAGGGAGATGTGGAAGGGAGATGGGAAGGGTTCCCATTAGGGACTCAGATGCCAGATCAGAAAGACCAGGTTTTTTCTTCAGGAGGTAGGGAGTGAGGAAGTGACATGGGGGAGATCCGCAGAGTGGACAGTCTCATTAAGGGAGCAGATATCATGAGTACAGCATCAGGGAAGTTCTGAGCCTCACTCTGTGACAAGTATTTGGCTATTATTCCCATGGTGAGATGGGGACACTAAGGCTCAGAGATTAACTGGCTACCGAAGGCTGAACAATCACATAACTAATTAGGATATGGACTCTAGCAGACTGACTCAGGGTCCCTAGCTTCATTCTTTAATTAGGAAATATCAGAGTTACTTCATTGGATTGCACTGCAAATGCCATGAATCAATAAGGTAGTTCCCCTTTATCTGTGGTTTGCTTTTCATGGCTTTAGTTATCCATGGTCAACTATAGTTCAAAAGTATCACATAGAAGATTACAGAAGTACACCATAAGTTTTTAATTGTTAAATGTTCTGAGTGAGAGTGAAATCTTAGTTTTTTTCTGCCCAGGACAGTAATCATCTCTTTGTCCAATATACCTATGATATATATGCCACCCACCCACTACAGTTATCAGATTGACTGTCATGGTGTTACCAAAAGCTCTGTCCTTGTTCTCAATGTCAATCCAATCATGAAGACAAGGTTTTGAAAAGAAAAAAATAAGAAAAAGAAGTTATAGTTCTTTCCTAGCAAAGGAGAAAAACAGGGACTCCTGTCCCAGAAGCTATTAATCTGACCATCAAAGAGAGGAATAGAGGGCTTTTAAATAGGCAATTCAAAAGCTACATTCCAGATGTGCCTTATCAGGGGTGGTAATTCACTTGATGCCATCGCTTAAATCTAATTATTTCATTCCTATGGTATATGTTTGCTCAAGGACAGATAACTTAGCCTAGGATGGGAAGAAGGGTAATTTTGTTTTCCCTAAGGCTAGGGAGTGAGAGAGGGAGAAGAGAAAGTTTTCAAATAAGTGGCAGTGGCAGAGTAGCAAGGGTTATGTTCAAAGTATGAAGTAGACTCCTGCTACAATGGCATCAGTATAATATTTAATTGTCCTATTTACTTTTAGTTATTGTTAGTCTCTTACTGTGCCTAATTTATAAATTCAAGCTTATAGGTAGATATATATGAGGAAACATATAGTATATATAGGGTTCAGTACTATCTACAGTTTCATGCATCCACTGGGGGCCTTGGAATGTATCCCTCAAAGATAAGGAGGGGATGGGGACTACTGTGCTTATAAAACACAAGAACAAGGTCTTGCACAGAAGCCCAGAACTCAGGCCTGTTAGCTTTGCAACTACATAAGATGAAGTTTCCAGTCTTTCCTGTGGCAAGGCCCCAATCTCCCGCCTTCCTTGGGACATGTCTCTTGCTATCATCTCATACCATCTCTCCCAGAAATTAAGAATATTTATGTAGGATATTTATGCATTGACATTTCCCCTACTCCCCCCTTGCAGAGAGTCCATGGGGGCTGCCAGTTTTAGCGGATGGCCCAGCTTCCTTAGCAAAGGTGGTGATGGCAGAACTGTCCAGCTTGAAGTTTGAAGAAAAAACATGGCCTGGAGGTAAGCACCCCCTGCCTGCCCACTGAAGAAAGGGTAGGATTGCAGAAGCCAGGATCCTCCAGATTGCAGGAAAGTACATTGGTGGGGGAGGCTGCATTTGTGAGGGAGGTTCTATCAGATAGGGGACACAGAGACTAGAGCTTCTGAAAGGTACCATGGACTGGATCCTAGCCTCCAGTGTGTTGGCTCCTTGCTCAAGCAGCTTTCCTCCCTCCAGCACTCCACTTCCCATACCTGCCTCTCCCTAAGAAGACTAGGATTAGTGATGTCTGCAGAGCCCCTCCTCCATACCCTTATTCATTTCTTATAATCATTACCTCAGTGTTTATAGAGCTGTAGAGCAGATTGTTTAATTCCTCCCACTTAAGGATGAAAAAACAAGGCCTAAACCTTTAAATACTTGAGGCCACACAGCTAGAGAGTGGCAGTGCCAAATGAATCATGGGGAAGTGGGATAGATATAAAGTCTCCAGAGAGCAGTGGAGAAGGGGTTGGACACCTCCATTCCCAACACATTGAGGGAAAAGGGAGACTGTGCTTAATGGGCATGGAGCTTCCACTTGTTAGAGAGTTTGCCACAAGGCCCAGTGACCAGGAATGGGCACTGGAGAACTGTTGACCCAGAAGAAACTGAGGCATCAATGGGCAGATGAACTAAACAGACATTTCTCAAAAGAAAAATTATAGATGGCTAACAAATACATATAAAAACAAGGTCAACATCCCTAGCAATCAGAGAAATGCAAATCAAAACTACACTGAGATTTTATCTCACCTTGGTCAAAATGGCAATTTATCAAGAATAAAAATAATAATAAATGCTGGAGAGGATGTGGAGAGAAAAAGAACTCTTATGTTACCGCTCTTGACCGGTCCTTGCTTCCCCAATGTTGAAGAATAACACCAGAGAAGCACGATGAGGCAAGGTCAGAGTAGAAATTAGAAGTTTATTAAAGGACAGCAGAAAAGACTTCTCCCCTCCTGGAGGAAGAAGGGGACCCAAGAGGTGGAATCCTCTTGTTTCCCCTTTTTATAGTTCTTTCAGTGATGGAATGTAGGTTGGAAGGCCCGAGGGGTGGGATACAGGTGGGCCTAAGAAGTAATCTGGGCAGGCAGGATTTCATTAACACTTCTTTGGGGTGGGCTATCTTCAAATCTGCCTGGGCTGTTTATTAACATTTCTTTGGGATGGACTTTGGGCCTAGGGCTTTTCTTGGGACTTCATTAACATTTTAAGAGTTGCTCAACTCTTCCGGAAATTTATTCTCAACATGGCCTCCATATTAGACCCGATTTACCTAACTACACTGCCTAATTTTAAATCTGGCTTCACTTACATGATATTGATGGGATTATACATTAGTACAGCCATTATGGAAATAAGTATGGAGTTTCCTCAAAAGACTAGAATTTGGAGCCACTATATGACCTTGCTATATCATCGCCCTGTATTTTGAAGACATAAAGTCAGCATAATATACCACTAAATACATGCCTATGTTTATAGCAACATAGTTGACAATAGCCAAACTATGGAACCAGCCTAGGTGTCCATCAACAAATGAAGTAAATATACACAATGGAGTTCTACTCAGCAATAAAAAAGAACAAAATTGTGTCATTTTTAGGAAAATAGATGGAACTAGAGAGCATCACCATGTTAAGTGAAATAAGCCAGACTCAGAAAGTCAGGTGTTATTTTTTCTCATAAATGGAAGCTAGAGAGAAAAAAGAAGTCTCATGAAAATAAAAGAGAGCTCAATAGGATAAAGGAAGAGGATCAACAGGAGGGGAGTACACAAGAGAAGGTCCTAGGGAATGAAATTGAAATTGAACCAATCATATGCACATATGAATATATAACAATGAATTCTCTATTATGCATAGTTATTATGCATCAATAATTTTTTAAAATTACATTGCAAGACTTCCCTTATTTACTTATTTTTAAATTTTTTGTGGAGATCCCAGAGCCCTGTACTTGTTAGGCAAGTGCTCAGCCACTGAATTACAATAGGGTTATATCCCAGTAAAACCATTGTAAATTGAGAATACATTGACAAAAATGCATTTAATGCCTTAAACTACTGAACATCATAGCTTGGCAACTCAATGCATTGTAGGGTCAGTGATTTCCCCTTCTGATCACATGACTGAACACAAATCGCTAGCCGAGGAAAATATCAAATTTCAAAACTCCATATGTGATTTCTACTGAAATCCCATCCCTTTCACACCATTTTAAAGCCATTAAGTAGGTTGGGGACTGACTAGATTTGTGTACCTGCTACAATGGAACTACCATGTTTATTTCCTTTTTCACCAGGCCTGACCTTGGAATTATTTGCTCTTTCCTGCCTTTCCCACACCTGGGGGGAAGCACATTAGCTTCCTTATCTCCTCTTTGCTTCAGGGGTGGGAGCATCATGGTTGCTGGCTCCCCTACTCTGTATTTCTTAGGCTCTGTCTCTATGTTGGCTTGGAGATCCTGGACTCACCACAGCTTCCAAAGCAGGTACTCTCCCAGACCATGTGTCCTCTCTCCCTGACTTCAGGGCAGCATCAAAGCTCTTGAGTTTGAACTGACCCTGAAATCCACTAGATACTGTTGCTTTAATATAATATTATGTGTATTCATTTCCTATTGCTGCCAAACCAATGATCACAACTTGGTGGCTTAGAACAACATACATTTATTCTCTTATTGTTCAGGGGTTCAGAAGTCCAAAATGGGTTTCCCCCTGGCAAGATCAAGGTGTTAGCAGAGCTGCACACCCTCTGGAGGCTGTAAGGGAGAATCCAGTTCCTTGACTTCCATCTTCTAAAGTTTCATTCCTTGTTCTGTTATTGGAATTAAAGGTCCTTGCTGCTTACAGCTCCACTGAAAACTGGGGAGACAGAAATTACAGGAAGAGAATAGATTTATTCAAGGGCGACTTTGAAGAAGATAGAGACATTTTTATCTCAAATCTTCATCTCCAGGTGGAAGAAAAGAGGGTATTTTGAGTCAGTGGGCAGGAAATTCACAATGCTAGGTGGGAGTCTTCCTCTTCAAAGTGTACCTTTGTACCTCTGTGGCTCTGTTGACTTTCTCCCTCCTCAGAACATCAAAAGGAAATTCAACCTCCTGGGGCCACATTCTGCATTCTGTTTTCTTACAGAGTTCTTCCTTTAAGTCAATTCTTGAGTTAAGGAACTGAGGAGAGAAGAGGGCGTTACCAGAAGCCTCTCTTCAGAATTCAGAATACCATGTGAAAGAGATGGGTTATTAAAAGATCTAGGGAAAAGGGTTTTTTTTTTGGGGGGGGGGAGGGGTAACAATTGTTAAACATCTTACAAAGGGAATTGCTCTGTTTCAGTCTCAGCATTCCTCTCCTTTAGTGCCAGCAATCTCCTATCATAAAGCCTTAAATTAATCACACCTGTAAAATCCCTGTTACCATATAAGGTAATAATCACAGTCTCCAGGGATAACTTGGAGGGGAGTCTTTATTCAACCTACCACACTATAGAACAGGAAACACAGGATGCATGGACATCTCACTGCTTGAGAGGTCCAGCAGCAAAGCAAGGACATTTGCTCTTCCGCCTACCCAGGGGAGGCAGAGCTGCTGTAGATAGGAAACAAGGAATGGAAGATCAAACTTACAGTATGATGACTACAGTTAGTAATACTGTATTGCAAACTTGAAATTTGCTAAGAGAGTAGATCTTAAAGTAAAAACTAAAGGTAACTATAAGAAATATGAGTATGTTAATTAGCTTGATTATGATAATCAGTTCCATGATGTGTGTGTGTACATACACACAAACACACACACACACACATATATATATATATCAAAACATCACACTGTAATACTTATACAGTTTTTTTTTTCAATAAATCTTGGGGGGGCAGTGGACAAAGCAAAAATAAAAACAATTTAACATGTGTGCATAGGATTAGGTCATCAAGGAAGACAAAATAAAACAGGGGCTGTGAGTAACTCAGTGATAGAGCACTTGCCTAGCATGTGTGAAACCTAGGTTTAATCCCCAGCACTGAAAAAAAAAAAAGTGAAGAAATGGGTTATGGTGACCAAAAGCCCCAGCCTTGGTTCCTACCAAGGCCTATATGCCTGTTCACCAGGTGCATGACACACTAAGTTTGTTGGGTTTTTTTTTTTTTTGGGGGGGGGGGCGGGGGAGGCAGTTCTAGAGGATTGAACTCAGGGACACGCAACCACTGAGCCATATCCCCAGCCCAATTTTTTGTATTTTATTTATAGACAGGGTCTCACTGAGTTGCTTATTGCCTTGCAGTTGCTGAGGCTGGCTTTGAACTCCAAATGCTCCTGCCTCAGCCTCCTGAGCCACTGGGATTATAGGTGTGCACCACCATGCCCGGCTGACACACTGATCTAACTCTGTATTTTTTATTAAAACAGCACCATGAGATAGACCCCAGTCATTTTGTTACTAGAATCAAAAGTTTTGCTGCATGCTGCTCAAAGAAAGTTAGAGAAGCAGAAGTTGATACAGGAAAACATGTTTATTCAAAGCCAGACTTGAGGAAGATAGAGATCTTTTCTGTCTCAAATCTCCAAGGAAAGGTGGGGAGGTCAGTGAGGGAACAGCATTTATTTATTTTTTGATTAATTTTATTAATTCTACTCCACTTGTGTACAATGAATTGAAGAACTTTCTGCTGTCATGTATAACTGATCAGTGGAGTAGAATTTTTCACTTCTCTGGTTGTATGTGAAAGAGAGTCACACCATTTGTGCAATCATGGTACTTAGGGTAATGATGTTCATCTCATTCCATCATCTTTCCTACCCCCATGCCTCCTCCCCCCTCCCTCATCCAAATTTCCTCCACTCATCCATGCACCCCCACCCATTATGAATTAACATCTACTTATCAGAGAAAACATTTGGCCCCTGGTTTTTTGAGATTGGCATATTTCACTTAGCGTAACATTCTCCAACTCCATCCATTTACCTGCAAATGCCATAATTTTATTCTCTTTTAATGCTGAGTATTATGCCATTGTGTACATATACCACAGTTTTTTTTTTATCCATTCATCTATTAAAAGGCATCTAGGTTGGTTCCACAGTTTAGTTATTGGAAATTCTGCTGCTATAATCGTTGATGTGACTGCGTCACTATAGTATATTTAATTTTAAGTCCTTTGGGAATAGAATGAGGAATGGGATAGCTGGGTCAAATGGTGGTTCCATTCCAAGTTTTCTAAGGAATCTCCATTCTGCTTTCCCGATTGGTTGCACCAATGTGCAGTCTGACAAGCAATGTGTGAGTGTGCCTTTTCCCCCACATGCTCATAAACACTTACTGTTGCTTGTATTCTTGATAACTGCCATTCTGACTATAGTGAGATGAAATCTTTGAGTAGTTTTGATTTGCATTTCTCTAATTACTAGAGACATTGAACATTTTTTCATATATTTGTTGATCGATTCTATATCTTCCTCTGAGAAGTGTCTGTTCAGATCCTTAGACCATTTATTGATTAGATTTTTGTTATTTTATTGTTAATTTTTTTTGAGTTCTTTACATATCCTGGATATTAGTGCCCTAACTGATGTGTGTGGTAAAAATTTGCTCCCAAAATGTAGGCTCTCTCTTCACCTCATTGTTTCTTTTGCTAAGAAGAAGTTTTTTAGTTTGAATCCACCCCATTATTAAAACTGAATCAGGAGGACATACACAATTTAAACAGATCAATTTCAAGCAAGGAAATAGAAGATGCCACCAAAAGCCTACCAATCAAGCAAAGTCTGGGACCAGATAGATTCTCAGCCAAGTTCTATAAGACCTACAAATAAGAATTAACACCAATACTCCTCAAATTATTCCATGAAATAGAAAAGGAGAGGACCCTTCCAAACTCATTCTATGAGGCTAGTATCATTGTGATACCAAAACTAGACAGAGACACATGAAGGAAATAAAATTTCAGACCACTATCCCTGATGAACATAGATGCAAAAAGTCTCAATAAAATTTTGGCAAATCGCATACAAAAAAAAATATTTTAAAAAATAGTGCACCGTGATCAATTAGAGTTCATTCCAGGGATGCAAGTTTGGTTCAACATATGGAAATCAATAAAGGTAATTCATCACATCAGTAGATTTAAATATACAATCACATGATATAATTGATGCAGAGAAAGCATTTGACAAAATACAGCATCCTTTCATGTTCAAAACACTAAAAAAACTAGGGATAGTAGGAACATACCTCAACATTTTAAAAGCTATCTATGCTAAACCCCAGGCCAACATCATTCTAAATGAATAAAAATTGGAACAAGACAGGGCTGCCCTCTTTCACCACTTCTATTCAGCATAGTCCATGAAACTGTAGCCAGAGCAATTAGAAAGATAAAAGAAACTAAAGGGATACTAATAGGAAAAGAAGAACTCAAGGGCTGGGCATGTGGCTCAAGTGGTAGCGTGCTCGCCTGGCATGCATGCAGCCCGGGTTCGATCCTCAGCACCACATACAAAGATGTTGTGTCTGCCTATAACTGAAAAATAAATATTAAAAAATTCTCTCTCTCTCTCTCTCTCTCTCTCTGTCTCTCTCTCTCTCTCAAAAAAAAAAAAACTTTAAAAAAAAAAAGAAAAGAAAAGAAGAACTCAAACAATCATTATTTGCCAACAACATGATTCTATACTGAGAGGATCCAAAAAATTCCACCAGATAACTTCTAGAATTAATAAATGAATTCAGCAAAGTAGCAGGTTATAAAATCAATACCCATAAATCAAATGCATTTCCATACATCAGTGATGAATCCTCTGAAAGAGAAATTAGGAAAACTACCCCATTCACAATAGCCTCAAAAAAAATAATAATAACTGGGAATCAATTTAACAAAAGAGGTGAAAACTACAGAACACTAAAGAAAGAAATTGAAGAAGACCTTAGAAGATGGAAAGATTTTCCATGCTCTTGAATAGTCAGAATTAATATTGTCAAAATGGCCATACTACCCAAAGCACTATACAGAGTCAATGAGATTCCAATTAAAATCCCAATGTCATTTATTTTAAAAAAATATTTTTTAATTGTTGATATCTTTTTTTATTATTTATTTATATGTGGTGCTGAGGATCAAACCCAGTGCCTCACACATGCGAGGCAAGTGCTCTGCCACTGAGCCGTGATCCCAGCCCCCCAATGTCATTTCTTATAGAAATAAAAATAAAACAATCATGAAATTCATTTGGAAAAATAAAGAAACCCAGAATAGCCAAAGCAATCCTTAGCAAGAAGAGTGAAACAGGAGGCATCACAATACCAGAACTTAAACTATAGTACAAAGCTATAGTAACAAATGACATGGTATTGGCACCAAAATAGACGTGTAGACCAATGGTACAGAATAGAAGACATAGAGACAAACCCACATAAATACAATTATCTCATATTAAACAAAGGAGCCAAAAAACATACATTGGAGAAAAGATAACCTCCTCAACAAATGCTGCTGGGAAAAAATGGAAATCCATATGCAGCAAAATGAAATTAAACCCCATCTCTCACCTTGCACAAAACTCAACTCAAAGTGGATCAAGGACCTAGGAATTAGACTAGAAACCCTATGCCTAATAGAAGAAAAAGTAGGCCCAAATCTTCATTGTGTCAGATTAGGCCCTGACTTCCTTAACAAGACTCCTAAAGTGTAAGAAATAAAATCAAGAATCAATAATTGGGAACAGCATTTATGAGGGAAGAAAAGGAGATACAATGGGACAAAAGGCAAGAAATCCCTGTGCTGGGTAGAGGTTGCCTACTTCTAAGAGTGTCATGTCTTTTAGCCTCTGTTCCCTCTTCATCACACCAAAGGGAACCACCTGGAACCAGCATCTGGATTTCCTTTTCCAAAGAGGAGAGGGTATTACAGAGGGCTCTATTTGTGTGTGTGTGTGTGTGTGTGTGTGTGTGTGTGTGTTGCTGGGGATTGAACCCAGGGCCTTGTGCATGAAAGGCAAGCACTCCACCAACTGAGCTATATCCCCAGCCTAAGGGCTCTATATAGAATTTAGAATAATATGTAAAAAAGAAAGGTTATTAAAGATTTGAGAAAAGAGGGCTGTGACTGTGGCTCAGCGGTAGCGCACTTACTTGGCATGTGTGAGGTACTGGGTTTGATTCTCAGCACCACATATGAAAAAAATAAAGGTCTATAACAACTAAAAATATATTTAAAAAAAAGATCTGGAAGAGATCAGGGGAAGGGGGAGGTTGGGAGGGAAGGAGGAAGAAATAGCCTTTTAAATCATATTCCTGAGGAAATTTGAGAAAATAATTCTGTTAAAAAAATGAACTGCTCTGTTATAATTTCACATTCAGGCTGACCCAAGCTGATGTCAACCATTCATTCAACTACCCCTCCACCATGACCCCTCTCTGACCCCCATGAAGTTTCTCCAGCTCTGAGGAGGTAGTTCTTCTTTTCTCTGCTTACAAAAAGGCAGCAAGATCTAGGGAGAGAATCCAGGCACCACCCCACCTCTTACTAGTACTGTCTTTTTGTAAGCAGTGGCAGCAAGACCACTTGAATTCTAGCAATTTAGGTTAGAAAAGAGAGACAAGAAGGGTTAAAACAAAGGTAACTTCATCTTGGCTGGAACATACCTGATTTGTCTTAAGATAATATCAAAGAGTTATATGCACGCCTGTTTTACACAGCTGGGGCGTTCTGGGAAACTGAGGCAGTGTGAAGACACCCCTCCCAAACCCAGATTCTTGCAATCAAGTCAGAAAAGTTTTCAGACATGTTGTTCAAAGTAACAAGAATGAGTTTATTGAAGGGATAGGAAAGGGAAAGAGGACACTCTCAAGGGAGAAAATGGGTCCTCTCAGAGAGGAGAGAGACAACTTGTCTCTCCTGCATTCCAATTTTATTTGGGGGGTCCCAGGGAAGTTTCCAGAGCCCTACGCAAGTCCGCCTCTTGACTTTTGACTGAGAGCAGGGTGACAACAGACTTTCAAGTACTTATTGCCATGACAATGCTAGGTTCTCTTGGTCCATGCTGAGCAGTTCTAATTAGATTTTTTCTTAATCATTTTTTACAGGTTTTGTGATTAGGAGGAATTATCCTTATCTTCCAGAATCTGGTCTGTGAAAAGGGTCACAAATCTTTCTCCCTTCAAAGTACCTTTTTGAGTTCCTCTTATCAATGTTATTTCCTGCCTGCATTTTCTTGTAGATAACAGGAAGTTTTGTGACATACCCTGTCCATGTAGGCTGGCAGGGCAGCAGATAAATTGCTTTTTTGGCAAAGAAAGCATGTGGGGTGAAGAAAGTATGTGAAGGTCAGCACAGTGGTTCCATTTTATAGAATTATTATCTTAATCTCACTTTCCCACCATCCTTATCTGTTTGTCCCCTAACACTGGAGCCAGAGTCTGGTTGTAAACCCCTACATAGGACTCTTAATGGTTCTATCTATCTATCTTCCTTCAGGAAAACCAATAGAGTTACTGAAAAGCAATCATGGATTATGAATCAAAGTGGCTGCAGTCATGAGAAACTGAATCATAACAACTCAGCTTCAGTTACCTCATCTGTAAGATGAAGCCAATCACACCATCCTCTTAAATTCATTGTGAAGATTGTGATAGTGAATAAAAAGCAGAGCAGTGGGGGTTCTATCATTCTATCAAGGGCTCGAGCTATCATTCAAAAATTAGCACTTGTGATTTTTGTCACTTCCATTTATGCCTTCTTTTCCCCCCACTTCAACAAATGCAGAAAATAAGTGCTCACTATGAGCCAAGCATGACTTAAGGGGAAACAGTAGATGTATTACCCACTGTTTACCCCAGGGGTACAAATGCCCCAAACATACTGATTATCAATCTCAAAGAAGGAACTTGAGGATTCAACAGAGAGGTTTTGGGCATTAGATTATTCAAGGTCTCCTTGGTGGCTGTAGGCTAGAGGGTCTACACACCTCCATGGGGTGCCACCCCACACCTCAAGCAAGAGTATATGGGATAGATTGCATGCTTACTGAACAGATGGATTTCTTCAGATGTTTCTTTTCTTTCTTTCTTTTCTTTTTTCTTTCTTTCTTTTTTTTTTTTTTTTTGAGAGGGGGATAATGGGGAATAAACTCAGGGCCACTTGACCACTGAGTCACATCCCCAGCTCTATTTTGTGTATTATTTAGAGACAGGGTCTCACTGAGTTGCTTAGTACCTCTTCATTGCTGAAGCTCTTCAGATGTTTTACGAGTACACTGAGTACACTGTTTTACTTTACAACCAAAGTCACTCTGCTTTGTTCCTCACCTAAAGATTGGAGACCAGGGAAATAGGCAGCTCCCTGTTTCATTTCCTTCATTATCACATTCGTTCATGTTTATTTTACTGCCCAGAGGAGGAGCCTTCTCAGGTAAGGACTAGTATTTACTCAAACACCCACTCTCTTAGAGGCCACAATCTTTGCAGAGAGCACAGGACACTGTTAAGGCCTCTCTGAAGGTTGTCAGACTGGAATCAGTAGGGAGGGCTTCCTGAAGGAAAAGGACACTTGAGCTGTAAAGAGAAGGATGAAAAGAAATTGACTTAGGCAAGAGAGGGAGGGAAGTTCTTGAGATAGAAGGAATAGTATGTTCAAAGGGCTTGGATGGAGTTTGGTATGGCCAGAACATCACAAAGAGGTAGTAAACAGCCTACCTCTACAGTGGAGATGTGTCTGACTTCTTCCACATGTGACTGTTTAAACATGGGTACTGACTGTGTGCCCAGTGCTGTTCTTGACAAAAAGTAAGAGATGATAATGTCCTTGAGTAGCTGAGATTGCTGGGGAGAACCTGGCCATTAACAAGATAAACAAAGTGCATTTTGTAGATAGGATTGTAGTTCTCTGAAGAAAAAATAATGCAGAGATGGGAGGATAAGTATTCAATATTCAATGGAGTAGGCAAGAAAGCCCTCACTGAGAAGGTGACATGCAAGTAAAAATTCTGCTTAATTAGGTAAGGGAATGAGCCATGGACATTTCTGAGAAAAAATGTGAATTTTCTTTTTTTACTTTTTTGGGTGAACCCTCATGCCTGCTAAGCATATGCTCTACCCTTGAGCTATACGTTCAGCCCAGTGCAGTGACTTTTTAAAAAGATACAGCATTATTTTAATAGCTGGAGTCAAGACTGGCTGCTAAATAGATTTCATCTCTAGAAACACTGAATGGTTGAATTGAGGCTTCTGGAGACATGTTACAGAGTAACCTTGAGGTAGCATTTGAATTTCAGAACAGATAGACTAGCAATGTCTGCTGTGGGAGAAGAAGAAAGCAGGGAGTGGAGATCAAGATGCCACCAACTTGAGCTGGGGATGTAGCTCACTGGTGGAGCCCCTGCCTAGTATGAGAGATGTCCTGGGTTTAATCCCCAGCACTGTTTTAAAAAATAATAAACCACCAACTTGGCAAGATGGCTCAAGAAAAGAATGATGGATGGACTTGATCAAATTTCTCTGGAGAATGTCTAAATAAATTAAGTTTCCAAGCAACCAAGATTTTAAAAACCATGTTCTTTTAAATTGTGAGATGATCATTACTTACAGAGATGACTATAAGATCTGAATAACTAGACCATGAATGAGATGCTGAGAACTTTCTAGGAGTAAAGTCCATGAGCTTTAATGCATGAACTTTAGTTTAAGTGCTCAATTGATCGACTGTTTAAGCTATTTGGATGCCTTTTATTGTGATAAAATACATAACAAAAATTTTAGGTATATAGTTAACGTGGCATTAAATACATTCACATTATTGGATAACCATCGTCACCATCCATTTCTAGAATATTTTCATCTTTTTAATCTGAAACTCTATACCCACTAAATATAACTCCCCATTCCATTCCCCCATCCTTTCTTTTTTTAACTGAAATTTCCAGTTTTGCATTTTTGGGGTGTGAGTATGTATGTATGTGCTTTGCTGAGAATTTAACTGCAGGCCTCATGCTGGCTAGTCAAGCACTCTACTACTAAGCTGCCCTTAAAATTCCCAGTTTTTAATCTTGCTGACAGAATATTTTTTGGGTAGGTTTCTACCCTTCACTCCATCCTGTTACAAACCTCATACAGGTCCCAGCTGTGTGTGTGAACTTGAGACCATTTTTGTGTTTCTACAGGGACCCATTCACTTCACTACCACTACCTAACCCTGTCAGAGCCAGGCCCAGGCCTCCCCAAGTTTCTGGCAGTGGGCTATGTGGACGACCAGCCCTTCATCCGGTATGACAGTCGCAGAGGGAAGGCTGAGCCTCAGGCCCCGTGGATGGCACTAGTGGATCCCCAGTACTGGGAGACAGAAACCCAGAAACAGAGGGCCTGGGAGAAGGTGCAGCAGGTGGAGATGTGGACAGTGATGGGCTACCACAATCAGAGTGGCGGTATGTGGATAACCCTAGCTGCTCATGGGAATTCTCTGGGTAGCTTTTTTTTTTTTTTTTTTAATGCCAATGCCCACCCCACCATTTGGAGGGCCCACAGGTGGCAGGCTTCTCCCTGGCTCTCTACTCTGGCCTTGTGGACTTCAATAACCAGGGCCTTTTGGCCTGCATATACAGGTACACACAGTGCTCAGCGCATGTTTGGCTGTGAGATCCGGGAAGATGGCAGGTCCAGCAGCTTCTGGCAATTTGGCTTCGATGGACAGGACCACCTGTCTCTGGACCTAGAGACACTGAGCTGGGTGTCAGCAGAGCCAGTGGCTGTGCGGACCAAGCGCTGGTGGGAGATGGAGCGCTGCTATGCAGAGTATGACAAGGCCTACCTGGAAAGCCTCTGCCTCATCTCCCTGCACAGGTATCTGGAGCTGGGAAGCCAGAGCCTCACGCGGATAGGTAAGGCCCAGTCAGCAGCAGCCATGCAAAGAGTGAGCCATATACTCCCATTCACAAGAGCTGTCCCATTTGACAGAGAAGCCTGGAAGAGAAGAAGGGATAAGCTGTGTCCTCTTGGAAGAGCTCACCAAGAGGACACAGCTTATCCCTCCCTCCAAAGGGAGGGCCAATTAGCCAACAGTTTCCTCACACAAAACTGAACCTTGAACCCTTGCTCCAGGTGTGATAGGGTAAGGAATTCTGGGCTCTCTGCTGACCCACAGCATTGTCTTGGACAATGAACACCCTGTCTGTAGGCATGCCCTAATCCAATTCAGTTCTGATACTGTCTACTTTGAAATAGTGCCAGATCACAGGTTGAGGGCTCAGTCCCCAGGTCTACTTTCCCCACCCCTATTTTAGATGCCAGTCACAAATCCTATGTTGTTTACTGTGCTTCTGACTGACCAACCAGCTATAAATTGAGTTTCTCACAACCCACTCCTTGGGTTTCGTTAATTTGCTTTGGTGGTTCACAGAACTCAGGGAAACATTTATGTTTATGGATTTATTATAAAGGATGTTACAAAGGGTACAGATAAAGATATGTTTAGAATGTGGAAAGAGAGAAGAAGTGTGGAGCTTCCATGCTGTCTCTGGGCCTGCCACTCTCCAGGAATCTCTATGTGTTCAGCAATGTGGAATCCCTCCAAACCCTGTCCTTTAGGTTTGTATGGAGACTCCATTACATAGGCACTAATGATAATAGACTGGGTGGGGAAACCCCCTATGGCCTGCCTGCTGCAGCATTTTTCTGGCCTCTCTGTACAGCATTCTTCCCTCCAGGATATGGGGAAGGCCCCTTCTGGAATGAGGATGGTCTTATCTATTGGACAAAGATAGGTCAGAGAATTTCTTTATGGTCAGCTTCAATACAGATGGAGAAAGATTAGAGCTTCTATAACTAGCCATGGGGAAAAGAAATTCTAGCACACAATCCAGGATGGGATCGTGCTAGGATATTGGACCTTGGGCTTCTACCCATGAGACATCTCATTACAATCGTGGCTAGAAGAGCTGGCCCTGGAGGCTGAGCACATGGAGAAACGCCCCAGTGGAGATGTCTTGGGAAGGGAGTTATGAGCCAGGACATGCTATATTTCAGAATAGCATAGTAATAATGATGCCTACTTTCCAAAACTCCATATTATGGTATGTTACACAATGATTGTTAAATTCTCACTTAGCACAAGACATGGTCTACATCCTTTACCAAGATCATCTTATTTTGAACAACCCTGAAAAAAAAAAGAATGATTCATCCCCCATTAAGCTTTGAGAAAATGAAGAGTTAAAGGGCCTCCCTCAGGTCACCAAGCTGGAAAGAAGTCATGCGGGGCTTCAAACTCCTCCCCATCCTAGTTTTAAAGTGAGGAAAGTATTATCATCCTTGCCTTCCTTTAACAACCACTTGTTAGGTACCTACTATGTGCTGAAAGTCAAAGAGTAGGTATATAAAGTCTCTGGGGAAAAAAGAATCCTAGGATCTGTGAGTGGAAAAGTGGTGGAAATGGCCACATAGGACCCTACTCAGAGGTTGGGAATAGGAAATCACATCCCCTTTGGAAATTTTCAGGGCACTGCCCCTTTAGGATGATTAATAATGGGTCAGCTATGCCTACAAAGTTCCAACATGAGTGCCTCCCCTAGAGAGATCCTGTCCCTACCTTCTTCCTGTCCTCCACACTTGGAAGATCTCCATGGAGATAAAGCATTCCACGGAGGAATGAATGAGCAGAGTAGGTGCTCACCAGCATTGTTCTCTCCTTTTCCTGCAGAGCCTCCCATGGTGCAGGTGACAAAGCACACCACCCAGGATGGGACCATGCTGAGATGCTGGGCCTTGGGCTTCTACCCACCAGACATCTCACTGAGCTGGTGGCTGGGTAGGAAGGAGCTGGTCCTGGAGACTGAGCATGTGGAGACACGCCCCAGTGGGGATGGCACTTATCAGACATGGACATCAGTTCGGGTGCCAGCTGGGAAGGAGGCCTGGTATACCTGTCACGTGCAGCACCCTGGCCTGAAGCACACACTCACTGTGGCATGGGGTGAGGAGCTAACCTTGAGGAGGAGTCAAGATGGGGAAGAGGGGGGTGCCAGGACACCTATAGACAACCCCATGGTCTTGGACTCTTTTCTCTGCCTTCCTTAGACTCATCCTCTATTGGCAATGGCAATGGCAATGGCACACTACTTGGTGGGATTATGGTCCTGGTCTTTGTTGGGCTGGTAGCTGTAATTGTGATACTGAAAAAGAAGAGTCTTCAAGGTAAGTGAGGAAGAAACAAAGGTGTGAGAGTCCTCCTGGCTGATGCAGCCCTATAAGGAAAAATGAGACCATTTAGTCTGATCTTGGAAAGGGCCCAGAAAGAGAGGCAGAGGGCAAAGGTGGGAATTCAGGACTACTTTGCTTCCCTTCTCCCACCCTGCCCACCACCCACCTCATCTGTTTTGTGTTCTTTTTTCACCACACCAGAAAGAAGTTTTACAGGAAAGCTCTAGTTTATTTGTAGGCTGGGTGGGTTATATGTGGAAAGGAAGCCCCAATACATGGCTAAGATGCCTTAGAACCAAAGATGGTAGAGGCATTGGGACAGGCACTTCCTGTCTCTAGCCCTGGCCTCAGCCCCTGATCCCTCCCACTATCTTAGACCATCCCTGGCAGGAGCCAGCAATTCCAAGCATTGGTAGGGAGAAAACAATCTGTCATTTCCCTCCTTCCTCCCTGCAGGTGGAGAAGATAATCTTAACTCCCAAAGCCCAGGAAGGACAGAAGCTGCTCAGACTCTCTGCTGATTAAAATTCCCCATTACAAAATCAAGGAAGTATTTTGTAGGGGCATTTTGGGTCTCCTAGAGAAACCCTAAACTAACTGGCTGATAGCTGTGATCTGACCACAAAGAGTCCATCCTATCTTCTTATTTCTACCATCCTCCTTATACATGATATCTGCAACTGATATGGTTTTTCCATTCCTGAAGTCCTTCTAAAAAAATCTAATCATTTCAGGGCTCAAGATGTAGTTTAATTGTAGAACATTTGCCTAGCATATATAAGACTATGGGCTCCATCCCTCAGCACTGCAAAAAAATAATAGCAAACAAAAAATCTAAACATATCCTGTTGGGGGCAGATAGAAGGGCAGTAATAACAGTTCCTCAGATCTGTTTCCCACATGACAATTTGCAGAATGATTTCATGTTATATATATATATTACACTTAGCCTCATGGGCATCCTGTGGATTTGGCTATATTATTCTTATCCCCACTTCCCTGACTTGGAAACTGAGGCTCCAATCATTTAAGGGAAAACTGGAACAACAGGAGAAATTATAGGGACAATGTCTTGGCATCCATCTGTTAGCACTGAGAAGAAATTTATGAATATGTGCCTATTTTTAGAAATATGTTCTTGTATGTATACATGACCCCCTTTTGTAAAGAAAATAGAGTGGTCAAGGTGAGAGTGTCTTGTTTATGTGGAAAACTCAAAAGGACAGATGCCCAGGAGCCTATTATTTATCTGCAGGCAGCTGGAGGATGGGAAACAACACACAGTCCTATTTTATTTCCTGTCCTTTTGAATGGTTTGAGTTTTGACAGTGAACACAAGTTACTTTCTACAATAAGGGAAATATCTGTTTTTGCTGTGTCATATGGAAATGTTTAAGTGTGAAACTCAGGAAAGGCTCTCAGCCTCACCTACCAATAGGGCAAAACCCTCATGTCTCCTTTGATTATGCAACAATAGCTGGGTGTGAGAGCACACACCTGTCATTCCTGCTACTGGTAATGCCAACTACTCAGGAGGCTGAGATAGGAAGATCATAATTTCAAGGTCAGACTGTACACCTTAGTGAGATCCTGTCTCAGAATAATTTTTAAGAAGAGCTGATGATATAGCTCAGTGGTAGAGCACTTGCCTAGTGTACACAAGGCCCTGGGTTCAATCTCAAGTTCCAAGAAAACAAAAACAGTTATCGTCTCATAGGCTATGTGATATGCAAGGGGCTGGTGGGTTGGAATGGAGAGGAAGCCAGGGACCCGGGCAAGTAAGTGTTCCACTGTTGTGGGGTTGTTGGATTTCAGTGGATAATGGACTCATGGAGGAGCCTCCTCTGCCTCTTCATCATGTTCGTCCTCTAGCTAGGAGCCTACCGGATCCACAGAGCCTTTTTACAGGAACTTCTGAAACTTCTGTGTTCTACTTCTCTGGGAAACCAAAGCCCAAGACTGTGAAAGACTTTGATACTACAAAAAATTTTCCAGCCTGTGCTGTGGCCTGCAGGGCCTCAACAGTGAGCTAGTAATTTAGATCTTATTGAAGGATGGCACTTAAATGTCTGTCTCAGTGACACCAAGGTTTTCTATGTGTATTATCAAGCAAGGTTCTAAGCACTTTACTTTCATTAAGCTGTTTAATCCTCCTAACATGCGTATGTGGAAGAATAATCCTGTGCTGTGGGTGAAAAACCTGAGGTCCAGAGAGGGTGAGCCATAGGCAGAGCTGTAATGAGACCAGGCAGTCTGACTGCCATCTGTGTGATTCACCACTGCACCAAGTCTCAACAACAACTATGCTGTTCTGTAAATGTGCAGTTAAGTACAGATCTCCAATCCTTTACCTGCAATTCTAAAATGCAAAAACATCCAAAAGCCAAGGGTTTTTTCCTAATTTGGGCATCAAACCTGACCCGAACTGAAGTGAGATCATTTATACCCTTAATTTCTTCTAGTGTGCCTTTTTGCAATTCTCTACAGAAATGCTAGTACATTCAACATCTGCCAGATAGAATGCTTTCTAATATGCAAGGAATTGTAAATACATCTGACCCAAAGGTTTCAGGTAAGGGATTATGGACCTGTATTAATAAAGTTTTATAGTAATAAACATGTTTTATTTTCACTGATAAAAACAGAGTTCTCTGGCTGGATGGTTGGAGTGGAGTCTAGCTGAAAGGCGAGTCTGGTCATGAGTGCCTAGTTACACCCAACCCTTCTTCCCCAAGTAGAAGGGGTGGCGGAAGCAGGTTGGAGGAAGCTGCTGGCTGTCCAGTCTTATTTCACATTGATACAGCTGTTTCACCTTTCTGTGCCTCTCTCCCAAGACTTCAGACTCCTCTGGATCCCCAGATCTACAGCTGATTTAATCTACCCAAAAACCCTACCCCCTCAAAGTTAGATCCTTTATGGATAAGGATAGGACTTAGGCTGGCGTCTTACATGGTTTCTTTCAGTACAGGGGGTTTATAGAAGGTCAGGGAGCTTTTAGACTGAGGTGGGCCTGTCCCCCTAGGATTGGTTTACATAAGTGAGAGCCCTGGGAATAAGGACATGGAAGTTCCTATCTAGATTGTACTTTTCCATGTCCAGGACCCTAAATGCCTCTAGTGCTGAGGGCTTATAGGACCTTCTCTTTCAATGAGGAAAAGGGGCAGAGAGGCCATGGGCTGTACAGTCCCATGATAGCCTCCAGAGGACAGCAGCAGACCTCAGGCTGTGTACCACTTGGATAAGGTCACTTCAGTCTTCCTAATGGCCTTATTGGCTACTTATTTTAAAAACTGCCTGAACACATCTACAACTATCCTGGATATCTATCAGCAACCCTTGCTTTGGTACCTCACTGTCTTTTTATGCTGGCTTTCCCCACCTTAATGGTCAGTGCAGGCCCCTCAGCTCACATGGCCTTCTCACCTAGGCATGACACCTGCATGGAAGCCACAGGACCTTAAGGGCAGGGGGATGGTGGACAGAAGAGCTCTGACTAGAAGGAGAGTAGATAGCTACTGTAGTGGCCTCCTGGCCTAAAGGACTTTCTTCCACTTAATCTTCAGTCTTATCCTCCCACTTCTGGAGCATCCCTCATCCTAACTTCTTGTTCTCAAGAGTCCCCCAAGGCACCCCAGACAACATCTGCCAGATAGAATCCACCATTCCTGCGCTAAGGGAACTGCTGTCCTGAGCTTCAGGCAGTGTCTACTACCTAACTGGATTATGAGACCCTTGGCAACTGGACATGACTTTGACTATTTTTTTAAATTGTATTTTACTTAGAGGTTAGTTCAGTGTTATACCCATGGACCTATAAATACATTTTGGAATTTGAGGGATCCTAAAGCATCTCTATAAGCTTCTGATAACTTTGCACACGATCCCCCACAACTTCTACCCAATTATCATGCTGCCTCCCTCCCATAGATTTTGCAGCTTTTCTCTATGTTTTAGTCAGCTTTCCCTCACTGGGAAAATACTTGAGAAAGACAACTTAAAAGGAGGATTTGTTTTGGGCTTGTGGTTCCAGAGGTTTCAGCCATAGTCACTTGGCCCCATTGTTTTGAGACCTATGGCATAGCAGAATATCACAGTGGAGGAAACCTCATGGCAGCCAGGAGGCAAAAAAGAGGAAAGGACTGGGTCCTAATGCCCCCCCCTCTAGGTGCACACACCCAGTCACCTAACTTCTTTCCACTAGGCCTCACATCCTAAAGTTCCACCACTTTCCAGCAACACCATAGACTGGCTACTATGCTTTCAAAACGTAGATTTTTGAGGGACAGCCTCAAAAACCATAACATTATGTAAACATGTCCCTGCAGGGATGTTCTAAGACCCTAGCTTGAACATCAGCTTACTGGGGGAATACCTGCTGCTGACCTGGTCACAGAACGTTCAAGGTACTCTGTGACTTTTGGTCAGGGTGTGGAAAGAAAGTGGAGAAAACTAGAGGACACTGCAGGACCCCCAAAATATATATAATTTTAGGAATGGGAGGTGAAGGGCAAGTGAGGAGGGCTCTGAGCACCTTTGGAAGCAGAGAAAAGGCCTGCAAATCTGGCAAGGTCATGATGAAAGCTTTGCAGTTTCTTCCCCCAGATCACAGGCCCCTAAGAAAAATAGCCTTCCCACCCAGCAGGGCACATTGATTTAAGTGTCCTGAGGGTACCACCACTGGCCACTGCTGGCACTGCTTCCCTCCCTGTGCCCAGACTGGACTGGCCTTGGGATCTCACTGTAGGAAGACGGGGGTTCTCCCCAACTAGTGGAGTGCCAAGTTCTTGGACAGCCCTGAGATCTAGCCCCTATTGGTACAAATCTCTCCTGCTAACCACTTGGGAGTTTAGTTTCAAAACAGCAACCATTTGGGCCATCAGTATTCAGAGAAGTTTCTGGCTGCTCTGGTAGCTGGATGCTTTGTGATTATGTGAATGAATAATTGAATTTATTTTTTTAATTTTTTATTCTTTTTAGTTATATATGACAGTAGACTATATAACTTCCCATTTCTATGGCTGTACATGATGTGGAGTTACACTGGTTGTGTATTCATATATGAACATAGGAAAATGTCTGACTTATTCTATTGTCAGTGACTTTATTCATTACTGTCTTAATGAATTTATTCATGAACAATAGTGAATTCTAGACATTCAATGGATAATATCAAAATCCATATACACCAAATGGAAGCCTTTCTTATATCCCTACTGTTCCCTGACTTGGAACAAACACCTGTCCACCCTGTGGCCTTCTGGAATTCTCCAAGTCAGTTTCTTGCTCTTCCAAGATTCTCATGTGGTCTTTCTGGATATCCCTACTGTGAGATTCTCCATTGTCCACAACCATGTCTTCCATGGGGCCATCATGAACCTATCACCCAAGTCAGACAATGAAAGCAGGGCCTGGGCCAAGCAGAGAGACAAGCACAAAGGCCAGCAGAATTCCTAAGCTTGTCTTTTTTTTCTCCTCTTAACTTCTTAGAAAAGCTCCAAGACCATGGTGAAAATGGAAGAGTAACGGAGGATGCAGGCTGTCTCACCTGTGTCTTTTTATTCTCTTTGCCACTGTACCAGCCCAACACCAAATACAATTGGCCCTCAATAATCACAAGTTCCACATCCATGGATTCAACCCACCACAGATCTAATATTCAGGAGGGAAATGCATTAGTGCTGAATATGTACAGATTTTTTCTGGTCTTTAATCCCTAAACAATATAGTACAACAATTATTTGCCTAACATTTATAATGTATTAGGTATTAACAGCAATGTAGAGTTGATTTAAATTATCTGGAAGTATATACTTAAGTTATATGCAAATGCTATGCCATTTCATATAGAGGACTTGAGCATCTAACAATTTTGGTATAAGTGAGTGGTCCTGGAACCAATTCCCCATGGATACAGAGGGATGACTGTAGTAAGATCCAGAACAGAGCTCCAGAGCCTCACCTCAAGGTAAACAGCTGGGGAGAAGGAAGTCAGCTTTCCAGCTGCCCACACTTAAGGTTGAACTCCCTAGCCAGGTCTCTTTCGACCCTCTTCCTCCACAATAATGGAACTACATATTACAGCCTGTGCATTTCCCACAGTTTGTCCCTAATAATGTGCATAATTATCAACTGGAGATTGATCTACACCCTCCCTCTCTCTCTTTCTCTCTCTCTCTCTCTCTCTCTCTCTCTCACACACACACACACACACACACACACACACACACACACAAGACGGTGATTCTGAAACCGAACCAACCACTGACCAAGTCTGAGCATCAGGCACAAACACTTTCCAGCCTTCCTTTCTCTCCATGCCTCCAACTCCAGGTGTCCCAGGATCTAGTGGGGTAACCACCATACTACCAGAGTATCTTAAGTCTTCTCTTTGAAGGACGGACGCACACACACACACACAGAGTGACACTTATGTGAGAAGTGTGCCATCCCCACATATCTTGTCAACTTCTGTTTTCTAGCTGTTCTATCCATAGCCTGCCAAATAAGAAGTCCTCAAACCTAACACCTAAGGGAGTTTTGAGGGTCTTACCAAAGGGAAGCACGTTAGAAAAACAACTAAGATGAGGAATGGACCTTTCTTCTAGGCAGTTCCCTAAACACACAACTAAAGATATAGACAAAACAGATAGCCAGTACCATTCTTTGGAAGAGAAACTAAACATCATCTTCATATCCTCCTCCTCATCCCAGCAACTAGGATAAAAGTCCTCCTATTTTTATTTTCTTCCAGCCCTCCTTCCTCTCAGTGCCTCCAACTCCATGCTGGGGATTGAAGCTAGGGCCTTATACATTCTAGGCAAGCACTTAACCACTGAGCTATATCCCAGCCCCTAGCCTTTCTCATTGTGAGCTGTCTTGCATTGAGCAAACATGACAAGAAAAGCTAATGCTTATATAGTACTAGCATGTGAAACTGTAAAAAGTTCTTTTCATATTAACTCATCTCACATTCACAACAACTTGGTAAATATATTCTTATTCCTATTTTAGGATGAGGCAACTACAAGAGAGAGTTGCCATAGGGCTGGGTGTGTAGCTCAATGGTAGAGTGCTGTCCTAGCATAAACAAAACCCTGGATTTGATTCCCAGCACTGCCGAGAGAGAGAGAGAGAGAGAGAGAGAGAGAGAGAGAGAGAGAGAGAGAGAAGGGAGAGAGAGACATATAGAAAGAGACATAAGCGCATGCCCAAAGTCCCACAGCTAGGGAGCATCAAGGCAGACAGCTAAGGTTGCTCCCCAGTGTCTCAGAACCTTGGTAGAAAACATTAGGTGCTCAAAACATGATAGCCAAGATATATAAATAATATAGATGAGAGGAAGAAACAGAAATAAATGGGTGAGTTGATGTCTACAAATTTAAATACATAAAGGTCCCAAAGCATCTATGTAACCTCTCAGGGTTCAGATCCCAGTTCTGTCACCTATCTGATCGTGTGACTAACCATTTTGTTTCTCAGTTTCTATATCTGTAAGATGGAGTAATAATATTATAAAGTTATGTGAGGATTATATGCCTTAATACCCATATGGAAAAGTGCCTAAAAGTTTTTTACACATAGCAAGGGCTATATGAATATGTAATTTAAAAATACATTTTATCATTGGAAATAAAGTTATATAGAGAGGTTTTTCTACTAGGAATAAAATGTGGTGGGTGACCTAGGCACTGTGGCACATGCATGTAATCCTAGTGGCTTGGGAGGCTAAGGTAGGAGGATCGTGAGTTCAAAGCCAGCCTCCACAACTTAGTGAGCCCCTTAGCAAATCGGCAAGATTCTGTCTCTAATAAAATTTTAAAAAGTAAAAAAAAAAAAAAAAAAGGTCTGGGGATGTGGCTCAGTGGTTAAGCACTTCTGGGTTCAATCCCCAGAACCAAAAAAGAAAAAAAATGTGGTGGGTGAACTACCACTTTCAGCCAAGATGAACCAACAGATAAGATTTACCTTCCCACTTGAAAAGAACAAAAAACTTTTGGTTTTAAAGATACTTGGCATCAAGCAAGGAAAACTGATCTGAGACAGGAAACAAGGCAAGCCCTATAATTGCCTCAACTTAGTGCCTCAAATAAGTGCAGGAAGGGGAAACCCAGGCAGAATCAGGCAGGCCCCTGAGTTGAGATGTAGCTAAGATTTCAGGCTGACCAAGACAGCTGGAGTTAATAGGACAGGGTAACAGGAAAAGGCTGTAGGATTCAGGGAATCTGCAGAGGGCACTGAACTTTAGTCCTGAATGCATCTCACTGCTGTTTCTTTCCCAGTGCCTCTTGGATAGTGGGCACATGTGGCCCTAAGTGTGCCAGATGTACTTTAAGGGCCTGCTCCAAGAGCACCCTCAGCAGAGCTCCCAGCTGGGTTCAGGAGAAGGCTAACAGTCCTCCTGTGAATAGGACAGCTGCCTGGTTGAAGAGATGGCAAGGTTGTGAGAGAATTGAAAAATAAGCCCCCCTTCGACCCTGGAAAATATCATCTCCCAAATTTGTGAGGGAATCTAAATGAAATCCCTCTTAAGCTGCCACTCAGATCTGGGCAGCGGGTGGGGGTCTTAGTTCTTTTTCTATAACAAAATAGTTGGTATGAGGTAATTTATAAAGAAAAGATTTTGATTGGTTCATGGCTCTAGAGGCTGGAAAGTTCACAAGCACATGCCAGCATCTGCTCAGCATCTGGTGAAGAGGGCCTTCTTGCTGTATCATAAATGGTGGAAGCCATCACACAAACAAGGAGCAAGAAAGCCAAAGAAAGCTCACTTTTTTCCTATTGGTGCATTATAATTATAGAAAATAGTGGGATTCATTATGCCATATTCATATATACACATAATATAATTTGCTCAGTCTCCTTCACCAGTACTTTCCTTTCCCTCCCCTTTTCCCTTGCCCTGATCTACTTGCTTTGCTGCTCCCAAGATAACCCATTAACCATTAATCAATGAATGGGGTTCATCTAGAGCCCTCATAGCCCAATCACCTCCCAAAATCTTCCCACAAATCAACATTGCTATATTGAGGACCATGTTTCCAATAAATGCACTTTTGGGGGGACACATTTGAACCATAGGAGGTAGTAATTTCCAAGTGAAAGCAAGATGAAAAATGTATGCACTAAACTTTACAGATGCTCATTTGCCTAGGTATTCTTGAGAATGAATGTTTAAGTTCCATTTAGGCCCCTCTATCTTCTATTCTTATGCTTTCTCTATCCATCTTCTTCAAGTCCACCTTCTTGCTCTTTCCTTCAGTTATCCTTCTTCCTTCCTGAGCTCAGCACCTGTCTCTTCCCTCATTCTTCTCCCTAACTCCTTCTCCCACTTCACTAACCTCACCCTTTTTGTGAAAAGCAGAAGTTGAATTAAGGTATAGGTGTAGAATTCTAGTTTTTTTTTTTTTTTTAATCCTGGCGACTGAACCCAGGTTACTTTACCACTGAGATACATTCCCAAAATCTTTTATTTTGAAACAGGGTCTTGCTAAGTTGTTTAGGGATTGCTAAATTGCCGAGGCTGGCCTCAAACTTGCAATCCTCCTACCTCAGGCTCCCAAGTTGCTGAGATTATAGGCATGCTCCACCACACCTTGCTCAGTTTCAATTCTTGTTGTTCAGGTATCCCCCCACTTCACCTCATGGCTACTTGGGCTCAATCCTGATCTCCAGGAAGGCTCCCAGATTACATAATAGAAATTAAAAATAAAACAACATGAATAGGTGTCCCATTTTAGGCAGGTCAAGCCTGAGTTTTAATTCCTTTCTCTCCAGATATAAGGCCCTCAGAACCACTAAAATGACATGTGGTGAGCTATATATTACCACAATTTCCTTATCACTCCACTCTATTCTAAGTGGGAGTCTCTGAAGCCAATTTGTTACAGAAAAAGAAGACAGCTAGGTCATGAGAATATAGAGATAAGTCCAGAGGGCACTGTTCCACTTTATAGATGTCAATTAATCCTACTGCACAACAACCCATGAGGTGTGTGCTACAATCATCTTTTATTTGACACATAGGAAAACTACAGCACAGAGATGTTAAGAAATTAAGCCAAAGTCACGCATAGAGCAAGTGATAGAGTTAAGATCTGAACACAGCCTGGTACCAGCCTCAGGAAGAGTCTCCTTTAGGAGTCTATGTCTGGACAGAGCTGAAGAATAATTAGCAATATCTAGGTGAAGTAGTGAGACAAGAGTCTTCTAGGTGGGAGAATGTTATAGTTTGGATCTTAAATGCCCCCCACTGAAGTCCTCTGAATTGAAGGCTTATTCTCCAACCCATGATACCATAGGGAGGTGCTAAAACGTTTAGGAGGTGGGGCCTAGTGACAGGAATTTAGGCTCTTGGGAGCATGCCCATGAAGGGATATTGGGACCCCCCTTTCCTGCTTCTTTTTTGCCTCCCAGTCACCATAAGATGAGCAGCTTTGCTTTACTGACTACTCCCTGCCATGATGTTCTGCTTCAACAAAGTAGTGACACCAGAGTGGGCACTGTCAGTGATAAAGGAGAGGACAAGTTCCCTGGTAGTCGATGATAGACATGGAGGTTTGCTACTCTGATCTTCCTTCAAAAATTTGCCATTCACATTCAGGGGACTGAGGTGAGCCTTTGGGATCAGCTCAGGGACTGCAGGATTTTGAGTAGAGCCGATATTCTCCCCACGTAGCTCTCAGCCAAAGACTAAGATTTTTATACTTTGAGTCCTTTTGTTCCAACAAAATCTCAGACCGAGCCTATTTTATAATGCAGATAAAGCTGTTCTGATTGAAGTAAGAGTGGAAGACCCAGGATTCAACTTCCTATGTTCACAGCACTCCAAGGCAAAGCTGGGGAAATGATTGCGAGCCACTGAAGGAATTTTTTTAAAGACTCTGAAGTAGTCAGACTTTAAGGTGAATGGTTCTGCTGCCTACAGAATGGACTTACATGAGAAGACGTGACTTTAGGAAATTTTTTGTGCAGTCTGAAACTCATGAAGTCAAACCTAGAATGACAAGAAGAAAACTGTAGCTCAATTTTATTTAGAGATGGGGTCTCACTGAGTTGCTTAGCGCCTTGCTTTTGCTGAGGCTGGCTTTGAACTCACAGCCTCCAGAGCCACTGGGATTACAATGGTACCACCACACCCAGCTGCTTGGCTCAGGCCCAGAGATAGAGAGGAAGGGTTTCAGGGTGTGTTGAACAGTTCATTTGGGCAGGTAGCAATCCTTAACCCAAACAGTGATCAATTAGTGAGGGAAGCAATCAATCTAACTGGTCTAAATAGCATTTTACTGAAATCAAATGGAAAATTTCAGAAGACTTAGATGCCTAAAAGGTGGGGGGGGAGTTTTCGGGAATTTTATTTCTGTTTGTGTGTTTACTGAATTAATATATAAAATACATTTCTTACTGAGATAAGAAGTAAAGGGAAGTGAAAAAACAAAGGGAAAAATCTTGTAAAACTTTGGGTGAAGAATGATCCTTAAAGTGACAAACCATGTTTCAACTCATTTTTGTGTTTCTATTCTGTGGAGAGATAGAAGTGAATGAATAAGTGGATGGACAGGTTCTGCTGATATGCTCGAGTTCGAGACCCCCAAAAGACCACCAGAGACCAAGATCGGTGTAAGCAGCAAAGAGGCGTTTATTGTGAGCTAACTCAGTCCTCTGTACACACACCAACTGGTGACGCTGAGAGGCCCGGAGCCCAGGGTTTGCAGCAGTTTTATACACTCTTTGGGGAAGGCAGGGACTTCACATACATCACCGAATCTCTTAGCAAATCATCACACACCACAGGAAAATCATAAAACAATTCTAAAACATGATTAGCACATTCACTGTCGGGAACAAGTTGGGTAGGGGTGATTGGTTAGTACAAGAGGGAGATTCGTTTGAACTGATTGGTTTAACCCATGGGGGTGTACGCGCTGAACTACGTAGTTTCCCAACATGTTATCAACCACCATAAACTACTGGGAGGGTCATCTGGCATCCCAGGTATTTTCCCTGTCTCATGCTGATTGGTGGAGGCTAGAGTGCTACTATGGGTGCTCACCTAGCCTGACTGAGTCAGGGACACCTGGCGCCACAGATCTCTCCTATTATTTGCAGACAAACAACTCAGCAGGGTGGGTATGTGCCTAGGAGTGCTCTGTTGGTTTTTCCAAGGACAAGGGCCACCCCTCTTCCTTGGACAGGCTTTGCTCTGAGTTAGAGGCTGGTTTCTCAAAAATGGAGTCACATCAGTTTCTCGATGTCAATGAGTAGGCCCTGGATGACTATTTAGGTTCCCTCCCAAAGCCTTCCCACAGACTGTTTTTAAGTGTGCAGCCAAGTTCACAAACACTCTGATTCAGCATACATACTCAAGGATAAACATTTGTTTATGAGCATGCGCCCACTGATATAACCTGCTGGCAATGTGATTTCTCTGTTCTGCAATATAAAAAGGCCTATGAGGGCTAAATAGAACTCAATGGGGGTGGGGGGTGAAATCTGGAACTGGAGGCTGCTTAAAGGCTGCTGCCCTCTCTAAATAAAGCATGTCTACTATCCCAGCTGCATTTTGCATCTTCTTCCACCTGCCCAGATCCTGAATCTACTCCCCAGGATCTGAGCCTCAAGTACAAATGTGTATTGTGTGAACAGATTACAAATGAATGGGATGCGACTGTAGCTCAATGGAAGAGTGTGTCTCCTGAATGCACCAGGCTCTGGGTTCAATCCCCAGTACTGGAAGAAAAAAAACCATGGGTGGTTGGGTAGATAGGTTCTGAATGAAGAAATAGATGAAAAATGAATGGAAGAATTATGAATGCAAGGAGGTGAAAAGGTTTACAGAAGTCGGTGTAGGGTATGCTGAATTTGCTGTTTCCAAGCTGTGTATGGGCAGTGGAAATGGACACAGATGTCAAGGTCGCAAGAAAGGTCAATGTTAGAAGACCGAGGCTCCTATGGTAGCAAGAAAAGAGGAGACGGAGAAAAGTTGGAGGCTCAAGATCCTTCAGCATCACGGCCTGCTCTACCCATTTCGAGCCCCAAAGCCTCATTTCTGCAGGCCCAGCTGGTTTCCTGCAGACCCCGCCCACGAGCTTGGCCGCCTTTCACCCAAGTCCTCCCACAAAGTCCTCAGGCCTTCTTCCTAAAAGAGTCAAGTAACGTAAAAAGCCCCCCACTAGAGCTTGACCGCAGCGCACGCCACCCTTTGGGGTCGGTTTCCGTACACCTCCTCTGGCGCGGCCTCTTGCTTTCTTGCTTTCGGTGTCTAGCAGGCTACAATGTACTTTACGTGGTCGGTGACTTAAGAGGATTCTGCGCCTCCGCCCGTTCCCACCAACCAGTCTTTCCAATCAGTTGTGGCTTGATGGACTGCAGGAATTCCAGCCAAGGTCGTCTCCTGGAATGCCACCGAGCTGCGGTCCTCCGACCATCTACCCCACCCTCTCTTAAGTGAGGCGGGATTGGCTTATGTCATTTCCGTTTGCCTGGGTCGGAGTGAGGAGCTACGGTTGTGCAAATCCCGAGAGCCAGGAGACCGGATTTGAGACTTTACACTGAGATTCGAATGGAGCTGCGGGTTCCAGGCTTGTTTCGTCCCTGCTAATCTCAGCATGGTCGTGGACCTGTGGTTCTGATTGTGGACCTGAACTGCGCAGAACCTGAGAAAGGAGATCAGGGTTGAGGAGGAAAACTAGGGTTGAGTCACAGCGTCAGGTCACAAAGTAAATCAGAGGCAGGCTTACAGGCAAGTCCTCGCTCCTCAGCTTTCAGTTGTTGCAGGGCTCAGCTCTATAAAATGGCTGGTTATGCCAATACTCCCAACACTATGCAGACACTTAAGGAAAAAGCGGAATGTGGCATCTGCCTAGAACACTTCAATAATCCTATGTCCATCAGCTATGGGCACAACTTTCTGCCGACCGTGTGTGACCCAGCCATGGGGCTTGAAAGATGAGGCAGATTAAGACGAGAAGAGGAGGAGGCAGTGGCGGGTGTTCGGTTGATGGGTCAACTCCATTCGGGAGGTCTTATATCAGGGGAATGCTTTTTGTTCCAAAACCGAGAGGATGATTGAACTCATTGTTGGTGACGATGGTACCAGGAATAGGGACAATGAGGACTATGTGTAAGACCAGGAGGAAGAGGAAGTTTGGAACTATTACCTTAGGATTGGGACATGACCTGAGAATTGATGTCTATCCAGAAGAGGTAACTAGAAGAATATGATGAAGACCACGAAGAGCTGTATCCTGTCACCCACTCGATTTCCCCACTCCCTCCACCGCAGTTAACCTGTCCCAATGCCAAAAGAGCTTTACAGTCGCAGCTTTCTTCCTACCTTACAGCTGGCCAACATAGTCCATATAATTTGCCAAATGTGCCCCACTCTTTATGGACGAAGTAGGGGGAATGGGCTCCGAACACCAAGAAGCCTTGAAACTCTTCTATGAATTGGACAAAGAATCGATTTATGTGGTGTGCTGAGAATCAAGGAGCCACAAACAACACAGCCTGGTGCCACTGGATGGAGTGGCTCAGGAGTAAAAGGTAAGAATAAGAAGACAATGGGGGAGGGGGGTGGCAAGGAAAGAAGGGAACTTGTTAATAGTGGCATCCCTTCCCCACACTGCCAGGTACTTGAAAGTTGAACTTTTCTATATTTGGAGGGGAAGGGAGCACAATGAAGAGAGATGGGCATTGGGTGGCGAAAGGAGATAAAATCATGAAGGCTGGAGCTGGCTTCCTCAGAGGAAACTGAGCAGACATATGGCAGTCATCAGAAACCACTAATGTTGATACTTTCAGTTTACCTAAGAGTAAGGGGTATGGGTAACAGATATTTAGTGCTTGATTTCCCTGTAATGTAAGTCTTGAACAAGTATAATTTAAATAACTTGACTAAGTCTCAAAGACCCTCACAGACAGGAATAAAAGACCACAGTACATAGTAGATGTTTGGAACTTCAGAGCACAAACAATGTCAAAACAAATGTTTAGTATTGATAGACAAAAATGCCAGGTGGGAATCTTGAATTAATAGGAGCAACTGGCCATGCCTCACTCCCAAAATCTGGAGTTGCTTCCCCACCTTCTGTATAGTCCTTTTTCTTCTGGAGAAAGGCAGAAGACATAAACATCTTTGATAGATCACAGTGAATCTCATGTTCTGACCACTTTTCCTTTCCTGGCATTTTATCACAGTGGAAGGAGGAAGGCTTAGATAACATCTCTGCCACTTACTGTCTAATCTTGGGCAGGTCTCAACCTCTTTGAGCTTCTCTTTCCCCCTAGATTAGAGAACATGTATCTGAAAGTATTTTATAAATCAAATCACTAAACAGATATTTGCTTTTTTATTTAGCTTCTAATTTGCCTTCCTTTCCCTGGGTGCTGATATGGTTAATGTCTTGTCTGCTAGTCCTGATCTCCCTAAGCATTAGAGAATTGTCTTAATAGTCAGCAGGAGTACTATTTCCTTACCAAGTCTTGGTGAATTTGACCCCTACTGGTAGTATCCAAGGAAGAAGAGGTAGTCTGTAGGCCAATAAAGGTCTTAACTAGCTATTTAGTAGCAATTGCTTACAGCTTAGTAGTGCTTTACAGTTTATAAAATGTATTTATTTCCTTATGTTTTCCTACAACAGTGGTTTTCAAACAGTGGTTTTTTTGACCAGTTAGGGGGTTTTATAATGAATGGGTCATGCCCAGCATTACTTTAAAATGAAATAAGAGAAAATAATGAAGCACATGTAGAATAGTAAAGGTAAGCACTCCTTTATGGAACTTTTATATGTATTTGTGTGTGTGTGTGTGTGTGTGTGTGTGTGTGTTTATGCTTCATTTTAGAAAAATGGACTTATTCTAGGTTGCATTGAAAACAAACACAGAACACTGCCCTATAAGCATCATATATTAAATATTATGATCATCCTTATTTTACAAATTTAGCTACAAAATTCACTGCTACCTTTATCAAATCCTAGCACCATCACTTTCTCAGGGTAATAATTAAGTTTGCTCATGGAAGAAACTATGTCCTGTGCTTCTGGGATTTACTACACTGAAGCTAAGAAGGAAAACTTCCATTCTTCTTCTAGAATTTTCTGGAGAAGATTTTGAAATTAAAATTAATTTATTTAAGAAAAAATAAATTATTCCTTTACTGGGGAGATCAAATGATTCTTCAAACCAGAAAAGTTCCTTATATAGCATATCAGTAAATATAAACAAACATCAAAACTAAAAGAAACAAATTAAGATAACCCCTTTCTTAAATAATAGGATATTGAAAAATAAATACTAGAGGTATAGCTCAGTGGTAGAGTGCTTGCCCAGCATGCACAAGACTCTGAATTCCATACCCAGAAAAAAAAAAAGAAAAACAACTGTACAGTAAAAGTACACTTTTATTTCAAACATACCAGAATTTAAATGATGGTGGTGCCAAATACAGGAATCATACTTACCAGGTAAAAATTTCTACTGTATGTAAGTTATATATATATATATAAACTGATAGTAATTGACATGTTCTCTTTCATTAAACAGTTCATAGTTTGTCACTTCCTTTCATTGGTGATCACACAAATTATAATAGCATGATTTAGAATTTGACTTAACTCATAATAGTTAACATTATAAAGAACTATTTTTGCATGATGGTCTACTTAGTGTGTATACATTGTAACTACCAGCCAGGTGTGGCTACATAGAATTCTCTCTTGCTAGTTACTAATTCAGCACAGATTTTTTTGTCTACTTTGGAAATAATCAAGCTTTTCAGTTTTAGGAGTATTGTGGAGAGAAGTTGTTATTAATAGACTTAAAAATGTCAAGTGATTTTCAGGAATAGGAGAAAAAGGCACTTCTCCCACACAATTGATATTAGCACTGCAGGGTATGGAAACAATAAAAGTTTATAAAATATTTATTGTTGTAATGTTTAAAAGAAAAAATGATTAATTTTCCATAATGTAGGAAATAAGTTTGGAAAGAATTCCTTGGCTGCTAAGTCTACAAAGGAGACAGAGTAAGAAAGTACTGAGTAAGGCCTACATGTAATCAATAAGGAATATTGGTCGGGTAGCCATATATGTTCACTGTGGGCATGGTATCATTTATATAGCTATTTCTCTTGCATATGCAGTACAAATGTTTTGTTTTGAGGTCCATGTTCTTTTTTTTTTTTTTTTTTTTTTTAGTACTGGGGATTGAACCCAGGGGCGTTTAACCACTGAGCCACATCCCCAGCCCTTTTTTGTATTTTATTTAGAGACAGGTTCTCACTGAGTTGCTAAGTGTCTAACTAAGTTGCTGAGGCTGGCTTTGAACTCTTAATCCTCCTGCCTCAGCCTCCTAACCCACTGGGATTACAGGCATTCATCATCACGCTCTGCTGAGGTCCATGTTCTTTTAAAAATTTACTTTGTATAAGAAGAGGCTTTTTAGCTGTAAAAAGCTTACTTATTTACATCTTCCTTTAGACTGTCCTGTAATGTAGAGCTCATCTTGACTCTGCAAGCTAGAATCAGGAGTATGAAAGGAAAATCATTTAAATTGAGTGGTGTACACTTCTGTAATCCCAGCTATTGGGGAAGCTGAAGCAGGAGAATCAAAAGTTCCAGGCCAACCTGGCCAACTTAGTTCTACCCTGTCTCAAAAATAAATAAATAGAAAGTAAGATCATTTACATTTGACCATGGGCATGATTAGCTGGTCAATGAACAAAGATTTTCATTTCCTGAGGTGGAACTGGATGCCTTTATTGCTCTGCCACCCTGCCGCTGCCAATAAAATCATTCCTCACTCTGCAAGAGGGACCAGATGATTCCATCACAATACTCCTTGTTTTCTGTTTTCTCCTTTGAGGTAGCTAAAAAGGGCAGCCTCCCTAAAATCTTTTTGAGGCTTTTAATCAAGCATATATTCACATTACAATGCAGAAGACAGGGTTAACTTCTTAATTTGATTTATCTGACACCATGCCAGACACTTAAAACAGGGGAGTGTTCTGCAAAGTGTAATTTTCAGCAACTGTAGGACTGAATAGTACTGGAATATTAACAGGAATCTTCAAAGACCATGAAAGTAGCTAGTTGCAGTGGTGTATACCTATAATCCCAGCAGCTCTGGAGTCTGAGGCAGGAGGATTGCAAGTTCAAAGTCTTGGCAATTTAGGAAGGGAGGGGAGGGGAGGGGAGGGGAGGGAAGGGGAGAGATGTAGCTCAGTGGTTAAGCACCAGGTTCAATCTCTGGTACCAAAAAAAAAAAAAAAAGAAAAGCCCATGAATGAAAGCATAATATTAAATAGCTCTTTTAATTACAAAGAAGAAAATGAAGAAACTTATGATGCTTCACATTCCAAGTTCTACCACAACTTTGAAAGGAAATTAAGGAATCCCAGAATGTCTTCATCTACTTCAGTATTAGCTCTGAATTAATGACTAAGTTTATCAAACTTCAGGTCATCCTTTGTTGCTTTTAGTTGAAATTATCTACTAATGACAAAACCTACTTTGCTGACATTACAAATAAGATTCTCAGGCAGAGTGTTTGCCTCACATGCACAAGGCCCTGGGTTCAATCCCCAACATCAAAAATAATAATATTCTCAAAACTATGGATGTGCTAGTTTCACAAGCCTTATACTTGACCACTAAAGTACATTATTTTTGAAGCTGTATCAAATGAACTGATTTGGGGAAAATTTTATAGGAGTCTATGCTTATGGTCTACAGCAAGGCCATGTTTTAGATCTGGAATTGTCGCGACCCCTTGCCCGCAAGGAAGACGCAACTCAGGAATCTTCTTTCAGCAGTTTATTCAGGCCTTGATTTAAGTATCTTTTAGTGACTCCCTTTCTTTCTTCTTCCTCCCGAGGGCCCAAGCACAGCCTAATAAAGCCTCCCACGTACCAATCTTAAGCCGCCGCGTGGATCTTTCTTATAGGGTGGCAAGAGATAGCGTGCCAACTCTCCACAAAGGAATTTGTTTATCACAGGCCACAGTGGAAGCCGGCGCCATCTTCTAATGGCGGCCACAATTTACAACAATGGCTTACTACATGGAATATTGTCAAAAACTGAAGAAACCTGGTGTTCAAGAAGTACTTCAGCAGTTATCACCACGTCTATCAATTATCTACTAGAAATCTTTCAACTTTGCTATCACCATGAACCATTGCAGAGGATAGTACATTCCATCCCGGTTTGCTTTAGAAGGTCTGAATATAATTCAGAGTTTTCTGTTATATACTGAAGTTCCTTGATCAAAGAGAACTATATGCATCCAAGCTTATGGACAGAAGAGCCCCAACATGAAATAATAGTGAAAAAGAATGTGTACTTTTAAGATTTTAAACATTAAAACTTTTAGCAGTTCTAACAAACTGGAGTGTAAAATACATTGAACCTGAAATATCAATGGGCAAACACCAACATTATTTATTATAAAATATTTCAAGCAAAAATATAGCACATACATGTATATATGAGCAAATGCTAAAAGTGTCTAATTTTCTTGGCCAAGGACCAAATTTGAGAACCAAATTCATGAATATTATTTCAAGGAAAAAAGTGAAATATTCAGAATTACTCTGGGTGATGTGTTCCTGAATTATAACCTACCTATGGTAGTTTGGAAGAGAATTGTGTTTCATTCCAGTGTTCAGTTCTCACTGGAAAAGTTTTAAGCGTTTGTAGAATTCAAAGAAGTTTTGACTAGAAATTTCCAGATGAATACTCTAGAGAAACTTGGTATAAAAGGTCTAAACAGATGAGATGTCTTTATTCCATTCCATTCATTATTCCACTTTGTCATTACATCTTAAAAGATTTTTTATTATTTTATTAATATAGATAATGTTAAAAGTAACTTGTATTTTGTTGCATCTTCGATATGACCCAGGAAAGAAAAGTTTAGGATTAACAGTGACATGGTTATCATATCACCTGAATAAACTTTTTTTCCTTCTAAAATTGGCATTGCTTTATTGATTTAGTCATGCTTAATTTAAAATTTTTATGAAAATTAGGGTTATAGTACAAAAACACTTTTAAAAAAAACCCAGCATAACCATATGCACTTTTTTTTTTTAAAGAAAGAGTGAGAAAGAGGGAGAGAGAGAGAGAGAAAGAATTTTAATATTTATTTTTTAGTATTCGGCAGACACAACATCTTTGTCTGTATGTGGTGCTGAGGATCGAACCCGGGCCGCACGCATGCCAGGTAAGCGCGCTACTGCTTGAGCCACATCCCCAGCCCAACCATATGCACTTCTGTTTAATGAATGTCTTCCCTGTCAACTGATGTATTACAAATCAGACTTTTCAAAAATTTATTTTGATACCAGGATTGGACCCAGGGACACTTAACCACTGAGCTACATCCTCAGTCCTTTTTATTTTGATTTTGAAATGGTCTCACTAAGTTGCTGAGGCTGGCCTTGAACTTGTGATCTTCCTGCCTTCTAAGGCATGCATCACCAAACTCAGTCAGACAACTTGGTCCTCTCTACTCCTGTGACTATTCCAGAACGCATCTTCAGACAGATTTACTGCACATCTGAAATCTTCAACTGCAACTGCACTGTGACCTTAGCTCTTAAGTACACTTAATCATCAATTACTCCTGCTCTCTAGCTTTATGGAGCCCACTATTCCATGAACTCCATATGTTTTGCTTTTTTTTTGTTACTGGGGATTGAACCCAGGGGCACTTAACCAGTGAACCACATCCCAACCCCAAAACCCCGCATTTTTATTTTATTTTTTTTATACCAGGGATTGAACCCGGGTGTATTTAACCACTGAGCCATATCCCTGGCCCTTTTTACTCTTTGAGACAGGGTTTCACTAAGTTGCTTAGAGCCATGCTAAACTTCTGAGGCTGGCTTTGAACTTGCAATCTTCCTGCCCTGGCTTCCTGAGCCGCTGGATTACAGGCAACACCTCACCCAGCTATGAGGATTTTTGTATATCAGCATTATTGATGTATTGAGTAACATCATTACTGGGGTAGGGGAGTATAAAATACTTAACAGTATCCCTGGACTCTGTCCAGTAGATGCAAGTAAGCACCCTACCACCACTGTGAAAACCATAAAAGTCTCCAGACACTGCAAACTGTCCCCCTGTGGGGTCACTGAAAAATTATCCCCAGTGGAGAACTTCTAATCTAGATTTAAAATGTGATCATACCCAGTGCATGGCCAGGTGTTCAAATGTGTTCAGTAGAATGACAATCTGACCTAGCTGATACCTTATTAACAGTAGATTTAGCATCAGTGGATTAATAAGTATAATGCACTCTTCTTCCAGTTCTTGGAATGGATGTGGCAAAGTCAGCAAACTTTTTTTAAATGTTAGAGCTGTTTATGTCACTTCCATTTGAGAAAACGAAAACGGACAGATAAAGCAGTATACAAAAATTAAGATCTAGAAACTAAGAGTAATAAAAGGTAATTGCTTCAGATACTCCTCAATTTCAGTAGGACTATAGGGCATTCTTTAGTTCTTTTTTGTTGTTTAAATATTATTATCAGAACCAATAAGACCATAGCCTCCCTGCTTTTGTCATAGTGGGACTGAAACATACATCAGTCCTAAAGCTCTTCCTTAAAACCTAAGGCTCTGGAAGGGCAGCAGAATAGAATAGACAATATGATTGATGTATGTACATTCCATGTATGTATTATATGTCAAAATACATTCTGCTGTCATGTATGACTAAAAAAATATAAAAATAAATCGTATGGTTAAAAAAAAAACAAAAAACCTAAGGCTCCTCTGTTATACCTCCTGAAATCCCTATAGTTTGGGTGTGTTTATTTTTTTTTGTTTTGTTTTTGTCACTGGTGGGGAACAAACCTAGGACCTTGTTCATGATAGGCAAGCACTTTGCCTTTGAGGTCTATCCCCAGCCTTGCCCCACTTCTTTTTTTGACTAGATCTCAGTTGGCCCAAACTGGCCTTAAACTCCTAGGCTTAAATGACACTCCTGCTTCAGCTTCCTGGGAAACTGGGATTATAGGCATGCATAATTATGCCTGGTTTAAGCATTGACTCTAAGCTGTTTCCCACCCCCAAGCATTGATCCCTTCCTTAAAATTTTTCCCATAACAGTGAAATTATTATTTATTGGCTGGTAAAATGAGGTTACAAGAAGGAGAAATAAGGACACTAGCCTTCTATATTAAATCTAATAGGACTTTCTGTAATAGTAAACCAGGTTAGTGATACACACTGGTAATCCCAGTGAACTGGGAGGCTGAAGTAGGAGGATCACAAATTCAAGGCTAGCCTGGGCAATTTAGCAAGACCTCTCTCAAAAAATAAAATTTAAGAAAAAGACAGTGGTAGGGTAGAGCAGGGTGGCTCAGTGGTAAAGTGCACCTGGGTCCAATCTCCAGTACCAAAAAAAAAAAAAAAAAGAAAGAAAGAAACTTTCTCCAGTGATCGAAGTGTTCTATATCTATGCTGTACAGTATAGCAGGTACCACTAGCTACTGGCTATATATGATTATTGAGCTAGTGAAAATCAGGAATTGAACTGACTTTTTCTTTTCTTTTTTTTTTTTTTGTACGGGGATTGAACTCAGGGTACTTGGACAGGGTCTCAATGTTGCTTAGCGTCTCACCACTGCTGAGGCTGGCTTTGAACTCAGGATTCTCCTGTCTAAACCTCCCAAGTCTCTGGGATTATAGGCATGTACCATGGTGTCCTGCTAGGAATTGGATTTTTAATTGTATTTAATTTTGAGTAGCCACACAATGCTAGTAGCTATCAAATCATACTAAATAGTACAATTCTATGCCAACAAGATAGGTTGGACTCTGGTTCTTCTTAGGACCCTCAGTAATTGAGCTCCTGGGTATGGAGAAATTAGCTCACCTCTACATTGAGAAGTGCAGGAGATGTAACAAGGTTTGTTATTGGTGGATATGCAAAGAAGGAATAAAATGGGCCTTAAAACCTGTGTTCCCATTCCAAAGAAGGTAAAAAAATGGATGTCTTAGGGATTTGAATTAGAAATAGTCCTAAAAAACAAGGAGGCTCACCCCTAGAATGCTATCTCCCCTGCTGAGTTTCATACTTAGGCCTTCCCATCCTTTCCTTCATCTTAGAGGACTGGGATCCAAATGGGGGATTCAAGTAGCATAGAAAAAGATTCCTAGAGATCACATGCCCCTATTTTTTTCTGCCATTTTCTTCCTCTCTCCTTCCCCTACATCAAAGGATACATTTCTCAGCAGATCCTGGCTGTTTAACCTAAGTGTGAGCAAAGAAGACTGGGTATAAGGACTTTTCAGCCCTATACTCTTATAGTAGGCTAGACAGCCTCAAGGTTCCATTTTGGCATACACTCTGCACCCTCGGTTCAATAAGAATTTCTAAGTCTGGGGAAGAAAGCTGAGGAAAAGAATCCTGGGTCATCTTTTGTTTCTCTACCACCTAATGCTGCTTTTTAAAATCCTTTTGCAAAAAAAAACCCACAAATTTGCCTTTTCCCCACATTTCTCATAGTCTCGTTTAGACTATACCCACCTGCCTGGACTAGCCCCATTTTTCCAGCTTCAGATTATACATCTGCTATGGTACCTCAGCTAATCCCAAAGTTTATCTCCTAAGGAAGATCCAATAGAATGCCTTAGGATCTGCTTTCTCAGAGGCTGTTAGACCTCATATTTCTAAAATATGTAATACTGAGAAAAACCAAAGTTGTGTTTTTCCTGTACTTACAACAACCAACACTGAATATATCTATGATCTCTGGTCACAAAACTGGGGATTTCTCCCACCAGCAACCACTTAATTCAGCAGCAGATTCTCCAGTAGACACCAGCTAGTTAGTGTCTCCAATTCAATTCTGATACTAACTACCTGGAGATAATGCCAGATCCCACAGGTTGAAGCTGAGTCCCAAAAGACCTTTCCAACTTCAGACACCAATCACCAAGTACCAAGTAAGTCATCACCTATACTTCTGACAGGCTACAAATGAGGGTCCCATAAGCCCTTCCTTATGCTAAAGTTGCTCATAGAACTCAAGGAAATATATTCATGGGTTTATTATAAAGGATATTACATAGGATGTAAATGAACAGTCAAGTAGAGGAGATGCATAGAGTAAGGTATGTGTGAAGGGGTAAGGACCTGTCATGTCCTCTCCTCATTTAGGCTTTTCTACCCTTTTCTTCATTTTATTTTTTTAAATATTTTTATTTTGTTTATTCATTTTTATGTGGTACTGAGGATCAAACCCAGTGCCTCACATGTATGAGGCAAGCGCTCTGCCACTAAGCCACAACCCCAGTCCCTTTCCTTCATTTGAGAGAAATGGAATCCAAACTTCATCAGGGCCACCTTCTAGAATCTCTATGTGTTTGGATATCCAAAATTCAGTCAGTCCTTTTGGTCTTAATGAAAGTTTCATTACACAGATATGATAGATTAAATCATTGGCCACAGGTTTATCAACTCAACCTTCAGCCCCTCTTCCCTGTGGGATGGGAGGGGAACACCAGACAACTGAAAATTCCAACCAATCACAAGGTTGTTTTCTCTGGCAACTAGTCACCATCCTAAAGCTATCTGGGGGCACCCCAGTCATCAGTCATCTCTAGCATACAAAAGACACTCATCACCCTGGAGATTCCAAGGGTTTTAGGACCTCTATGTCAGGAAATATGGACAACACCACATTTCACAATACATATTTCACAATATCACAGATATTACCAAGAGACAGACAATAGCATCTGATCTCTTCAAAAGATCTGTTCTAGGAACTGATCTGATGCCACATCTCACCTCTCATTAGGAGGTATGGAATAGCACCTATATAATTGTACTCCCATGTTTCCTTGTCTTCAGCCTTTCTGTGTTTAATTTTTTGGGACTCAAACATTAGTTTTTATAGAAAGAGATCAATTCTAGATACTGCAGTAAAGTTGGTATAATAGGGATGAGAGAGATGGATTCAAAGAGATGTTCAACCCCTTAATTATAATGCTTTTAGTAAGTACTCAGTCTCTACCTTAGTGCAGGTGAGTAGGACTCCTGCAGCCTTCCCAAAGATCCTCTTGTCCTCAGCTCTTGGCTGGACTTGCTTCTTGCCTTGATTACTACAGGTTTTGTTTTTGTTGTTGTTGTTTTAGTACTGGGGAATGAACCTGGGGCTCTTTAACACTGAGCTACATGCCAACACTATTTTTTATTTTGAGACAGGGTCTTGCTTGTTGAGGCTGGCAATCTGCCTTAGCTCCTGAGTTGTTGGGATTATAGGCATGCACCATCATGCCCAGCTCTCCTGCAGTAGCTTCATAACTCTGTTTATTTCTAGTCTTATTCTTCCAATCTAGCCTTCACTTTAACAACATGGTAAAATCAAGTCTAGGCCAGGGAAGGACAAGACCAGAACACTAAAGAGACTGCCCAAAGTTTCAGGACAAAATCCAAAGTCCTTAGGAGCAAATGCCTTCCTGATCTCTACCTAATCTCTCAAAGTCAAAAATCTGAACCCTTGGTGATTCCTCTGCTTGGAATGCTCTGCCTTAAACTACTTGCCCTTTACTTTGTAAGGGCTGGCTATCAAGATTAAAATCTTCCAGAACCCAAACCCCAAATAGGGTGCTGAAAATGCAACACAGGAGCAGAAACAAACCAGTCCTGATCTCATTGTACTCAGAGCCCAGAGGAACTCAACTGTGCAGAGCAGAGGCCAGTGACACTATAATCACAGTTATAAAAGCATGTAACTAGGAAACCTGATCTAGACCTGAGGTTCACAGAGGGTTTCCCAGAAGAGACAACCTGAACTGAAACTCCAAGAAAGCTTAGACTTAACTAAGAGGAGGAGGGTGGGATATGGTAGGCCTTCCAGAATAATGTATATAAAAAGTATGAGAGAGAACTGATAAAATGGAGGAATAGGGCAGGTCCAGCATGGCCACAAAACAGTACAAGTTGCCAGAATCAGTCATACTGATTCTGCAGTATGACAGTAAAGATTTTGGTCATTATCTTAAAATACATGGGAAAGCCACCTACCCTGGTCTTTAGGTAACTCCAATGGAAATGAAAGGATGGGAGCTAGGTGGTGAGCAAGTAGCAGCTTAGCAGCTGCTCTACTTATCCTATCTCCAACACCCAAAGCTACAAGTGAAGTGGTGTGCAGGGTTAGGAAGACTCACCCCTCAGCTCACAATTGTCCTCCCTCAAAGGGAGGTGAAGGAGCTGGAGGAAAACTTTGAAAGGAAAGCCTGAATCCTTTAGATTGTCTGGAAAGTCCGTATCTTTCCATTTCTCCCTCTAACTAACATTGCCAACTCAATTCAGGTGGGCTACAGGACAAAACCTGCATTCCCCACTTGGCCTCACAGGAGGGGATGCAGCAACAAATGTGACTTACAAAAGGATGGGTACCAGAACAGAAGGCATCTGAGGTCTCAGATGAGCAGAGAGGAAAGAGATCCAGACCTGGAGGGACCTGGGAGGACAAGGCCAAGATAGATAGGATTCCATGGGCCAGATGTGAGCCAAAGGAAAGCCAGCCACCTTGGGAACTTCCAGCTCCAGAAAGGGGACCTGAGGTCCTTGAGCTTACATGTTGAACTTGGAGAAAGAAGTTCATTTTGAACCCAGACTCTGGGTGGTACCTCAGTAATAACAATTCCAAGGGGCTCCCCAAATTTCAAGAAAAAGCAAGCAGAACTATTACTTGTATTATCCAGGTCCTTGGCCCCAACAAAGAATTAAGCAAGACACAGAAGTAACAGGCAAAGTGCAGATGTATTGAAGGTAAACATGGAAACAGCATTCTGCAAGTTACAACTGAGAGGGCAGAGTAAGAGAGAGGCTCAAGGCCCCTGTGTCTAGGAATTAGTGTTTTATATGCTGAGCTCTGGGGCACTTTCTTCTTTATGACCTGATTGAAAACCTTACCCCATTTGTTCCCATTGGTTACCATATGCTACCTGATTAGAATAGTATTCAATTTTCCCCCATTGGTTACTTCAAAAAAACTTAATTAGAACACTGTCCGTATTACCTCCACTGACTCTTTTAGAATATCCAACCTGGACAGAATGTATCATGGGCCTTGAGTCCTCAGTGGTGGGAGTTGTCAAGGTAATGGGACTTATGGTAGGTAAACAGGGACTTGATGACTCATTTCCCTGTCTTGTCCTCTAGTGGCTATTTCTTATACCCTGCCTCTGCCATTTTGGCATCCCTGAACTCCTACCCAACAAAATGAGGGTTCTCAAATTAAAAAAAAAAAAAAAACTGGAATAATATAACTGCTCAAGGGGTGGAGGAACACAGTTCTTGAGGGCTGCTCATAAGCAGACAGGAAATCTCTTGGGAATAGCTCAGTCTACACAGGTTGTGAGTGTGGTCCTTGACTTTTCTTTTTAGATTGACTGCCCAGGGAGTCAGGGAAGTGTTAGTGTGATCTGGGTCCTGGGCAGCAAACTGGTTATGGGGTGGATGGAGACAGGAGCCTTCCACAACCACCAGAGAAAAAAACATAGGGGTTGAGGTAGTATTAAGTATGGAAAAGTGAAAAGACAGCTATTTGGGAATGTCAAGGAGGCAGGTGATGTCCAAGTTTGGGCCCAAAGAGCACAGTCATCAAAACTGTGCAGGAGAACTGCCAGGACTGCGCGATAGGAGAGCCCAAAAGAGACTGACAGTAAAACAGGAAAGTTTGCAGCCAACCAGGAGAACAAGCAGTCTTCCTGGAGGGATCCTGGCATACTCTGCAAGCCTGGGCAGCCAGGCTTGAAGCTTTGCCAGGGTCATTGGCCTAACTTATGCTTTCCTGCCCCTAGGCACTCCAGTATGTGTTTTCTAAGTGTGTCCCCTACCTCCATCTCATGCTCAGTCCTGTGATACACCAGTGCAGAATATTTGCACTGGAACATTATTCCCCCCTATACACACAGGGCTGTCTCACATCTGCATGTCTTAAATGCCAATCTTCCCCCTATAATCCTGCCCTTGTTCCCTCCTCAGGAAACTGTGCAAAAGCAAAGAAAACCCATCCCCCCCCACCCCACCACTTTTGTTCATAACTGTATCCACAAGCCTTAAAACAGCCCAGTACCCAAAAGGTGCTCCCTAAATTCTGAAACACTGCCAGGCATTTTGGGGGATGTAGGTACTAATATTATTTCCAATTTCATTTCACAGATGAGAAACCAAAGTTAATTTTCCATCTTACAAAGAGAAAAGTAAATACTTATGTATAAATTCCACCCCTTTATTTTACATAGATATCAGTGGTTGCAAACTTAACGATATATGCCACTCTTTAAAAAAATATTTGGAGCCAGGCACTGTGGTGTGTTCCTGCAATCCCACCTGCTCCGGATGCTGAGGCAGAAGGATTGCGAATTCAAAGCCAGTCTCAGAAACTAAGCGAGGCCCTAAGCAACTGAACAAGACCCAATCTCAAAAAATAAAAAAGGGCTGGGGATGTGGCTCAGAGGTTAAGTGCCCAGGGTTCAATTCCCAGGACACTCCCCCGCGAGCCCCCGCCCTCGTCCCCCCCACAAAAAAATTGGGCGCAGCTGTCTGTTAAAGATACAGATGCGTGACAGTGGGAGACTACATTTTTAAGAAAGCTTGCTTGAGTGTAAGGCCAACTGGCAGCCAGGTACGTATTCCACCGCTTCCCTTCCAAGCAGGGATGGACTCCCAACCCGCAGGTTTTTCTGTGGAGTGGCCAGACCCACAAAGGGCTTCGGATTAGTCGGGAAGTTAAACCCACCACTTGCTCTCCAGGCCTTTAGAGTCTACCAGAACTCTCCACATTCCGACCTAGGCCGGAACACGGTGAAGGTCTAGTACCACATAGGCCAATTTTTAGTTCATAACAGGGCTTTCTGCTCCGTAATCCTCTCTAGCCTTAATCCTGCATAGAATAGACGTGGAACGCCCCAGCTAACACCCTCAGCATAAAGCTCAGGGCATAAAGCTCTTGGGATAAGAGCCGCCACTCCCCCCGCGCATGGAAATCTATTAAGCAGGGTTTAAAACAAACAAAAGTTTACCGTATTTTTCACTCTCCCTGTTTACAATGGCAAACTCAAACTCCCTCAGCTTTGCCTTCAACGGAACCAAGCGGAAGGGGCGGAGCTCGAGCTACGCCACGTAGGAGCTGAGAAGTAGCTAGGATAGCCTTATGGGAATAGCCGTACACTTCCCCTTTTTGCTTGTATATAGCGTTCTAATAATAGTTTTAGAAGCTTTTTTAATAGATAATGATGTTGTCTGTTTCAGAACTATTGGTAGAGTGCTATTGCGTGGCGGAAGACACACGATGAGTGATTGAACCTCCTGATTGAACCTCGTTCTTCCTTCTACTGGACGTCGCCATCTTGAGTAGAACTGAACCATGGGGGCCGCCATTTTGCTGGACCGGGCGGGTATTTCCGGTTCCGGCGGGGGAAAGCGCTCTCTTTTCCTTTGTAGGGCTGCGGCGCGGTGGCCGCGGTGCTTGTCTCTCTGAGCTATCTGGTGCCATCCTCGTCGCTGCGGCGACATCTCCACCCGCCGCTGCCATGACTGAACAGATGACCCTTCGTGGTACCCTCAAGGGCCACAACGGATGGGTAACCCAGATCGCTACTACTCCGCAGTTCCCGGACATGATACTGTCCGCCTCTCGAGGTACATGCTAAGGTGTTGGGCGAGACTGGGTGATGGGGGTAGGGGTGTTGCGCTTGTCGTGGGGCTGGGCGGGTGGCTCGCGAATTTGCAGGCCGAGCAAGCTCTGTCACCGACTGTAAGTTGTTGTGTACAAACCCGATCCTAGGCCTCAACCGAGAGGGACAATTTTACAGATGAGCACAAGTCATAGTCCGTCATTGCCAGGAATGGTTGAAGACTTTTTAAATCCCTGGCCCACTTCTCAGTTGTGGTCAAATATTCCCAGGGACCACCTGGCTGGGCGGAGCGGTGATGACACCAACATGCCATCTGAATGCCATGTGCTGAAAAACAGAGGCTGTTTCTGAGCTGCCGCCCGGCCGTGGGTTCAATGGGAATTGGGTAGACTCCAGAGGGGCCTTGTGACCCACATCTCCCAGCCTGCACTTTCGGCCCTCTCTCACTCTTGTACCTTATAGAGCTTAGAAAGGTCTTGGGCTTTACCTTAGCTGCCACAGAATGAAAAATCGCCCAAGGGCTAGGTTCATGTCTGACACTTATTAATTTTCAGACTTGTTGAATGAGCCGCATTTCCATAAAAGCATCCAGTCCTGTAGCATATGAAGAGATTTATCAGCTTTGATTTCTGCATTTCTGTCAGCCCTCATAAGTAAACACAGGAAGTCCCCAGTTACTCATCCCACACCCAAGCTGCTGTCTTTCCACATTCAGAGAAGATGCAAAATAAATGTTTTATTATATGAATCTGAGGAAAAAGTATCCATAGTCTCTGACACATGAGTTAGGGTCTTGTGGCATATCTAGCTTTAAAACTGCCTGTCTCTCTATCTGCAATAGTGGGTCATTCAGTCCAGGATAGTAACTGCTCTCATAGCCTACAGTTACCCTGGCCACATAAATGTTCTCAACTTTATTCTCTTTAACCCACCCACAATCCTGAGACGCCTTGTTATACATTAGCAAGTGGGCTGAGTAGGGTCCTCATGGATTTTTCTTCTCCTGTTTTACCTCCTTTTAGATAAGACCATCATTATGTGGAAGCTGACCAGAGATGAGACCAACTATGGTATCCCACAGCGTGCTCTGCGGGGTCACTCCCACTTTGTTAGTGATGTGGTGATCTCCTCAGATGGCCAGTTTGCCCTCTCAGGCTCCTGGGATGGAACCCTGCGCCTCTGGGATCTGACAACGCAAGTAGCTGCTCTGGGGCCTTGGGGGAAATATGGGCAGAAATGAATAGATGCCATCAGAATATGGTTTCCCAAGGGAAATTGGTCCATCTGGGAAGGATGAGGCTAAAATACCTACAGAAGATAGTTGCAGTTGTTTGGCCTCCTTCCTTGATTTAATTGAGTTAGCTACTTGAAGTTGCTGAGGACTGATCTAATTGAAAAGTTTTGCTGGGTACATTAGTTTAGAGTTGGCAACCATTTAAATATGTTTGAAAGGTGGTTAGGCACTTGACAGGTATAATGGAGGATCCTGGTGATGACAGATGACATTGTCACCCAATCCCCACAAGGAAATGAGGACATGTCCTGCAATTCTGAGTGGATTCTCTAGCATATATGCAGCCAAGAACTTGCTGTAATCCAAGCCACATCTAGGTTATGTGAATAACATAACCACTGGGTCAGGAACAAGGCAAGTAAAAAGATTTGGCTATGGAAGGAAAAAGTTTGCAAAGTCTGTCTAGAGAGTGACCAAGTTCTTCCTCCCAGGGGCACCACCACGAGACGATTTGTAGGCCATACTAAGGATGTGCTGAGTGTGGCCTTTTCTTCTGACAACCGGCAGATTGTCTCTGGATCCCGAGACAAAACCATAAAGTTATGGAATACTCTGGGTGTTTGCAAATACACTGTCCAGGTAAAGTGAGGGCAACATCAGAGAGCACATGTTCAAGACTCCTACCCTTACTCTTAACCTTTCTTTCTGTGGTGATTTTAACTCCTGTCTGGAGTCTGTAAAGGTTCAGTTTCTGGGGATGTGAATGCAGTGCTGCCAACATTGATCCTACTGATGAGGGGTGGTATATAGCATTTCTTGGGACAGGACTGTTTCCTCTTATTTCTTTCCTCTGTAGGATGAGAGTCACTCAGAGTGGGTGTCTTGTGTCCGCTTCTCACCCAACAGCAGCAACCCTATTATTGTCTCCTGTGGCTGGGATAAGCTGGTCAAGGTGAGCTTCCAAACAGGGTGCAGGACCTTTACAGGCCAAAATGTATGCTTTGCCTCTCACATAGTCATAGGCTTTAACTTTGAACATTTTTATAGATTATCTCAGTTGACTTTTTGCTCTTCTTGATATTTTTTCAGTACAGAACATTAATTTTTGACATTCGATCTGAAGTAGCTAATTATCTCACAGCATTTGCCACCTGTTTTGGTCTCAGTTGATCTTAATTCACTTTGTCCCATAGATGGGGTTGTGTGGCTCAGTGGTAGAGTGCTTGCCTGGCACGTGTGAGGCACTTGCGTTCGGTCCTCAGCATCACATTAAAAAATAATTATTGGGCTGTGGATGTGGCTCAAGCGGTAGCGCGCTTGCCTGGCATGCGTGCGGCCTGGGTTCGATCCTCAGCACCACATACAAAGAAAGATGTTGTGTCCGCTGAAAACTAAAAATAAATAAATAAATATTTTTAAAAAGTGATTATTAATAAATAATACTCATACGTAAGTAATGTATAAACTCAGATTATGGTTTCCAAACTATTTTAATGCACTTGTGTCACTTTGTGAATTATTTGCAGAATTGAAAATTTGGAACTTAATGAGTTAAGTGACTGAGACAAGTTTGTGTTGGTTTGCATTTTCATTTTTATTACTGGTAGAATAATAAATGGCTGTTATGCCAAGGAACGCTTTTAAATAATGTCTCCTTACTCTGCCCAGTCTTGAACTAGTTTGTTCATCCATGAGTCCTTGTCTTTATAGGTGTGGAATTTGGCTAATTGCAAGCTGAAGACGAACCACATTGGCCACACCGGCTATCTGAATACTGTGACTGTCTCTCCAGATGGATCCCTCTGTGCTTCTGGAGGCAAGGTATTTTGGGACTAGGCATCTTCTACTCGTTGAGGAAAGGTGTTTCAGAAAGAACACTTTGTCTTTGACATAAATTGACAGCTGAAAGATTAGCTAGGTTTTTCAGTATATGTTCCTGAGGACAATATTTTCCATAAATATACTGTTTGTCTCCTCAAAGCAGTACATGGGATTAAGTTGTCAGAGGCTCTTGATACAGTTGGTGAGGTGTCATTCAATAAAGGAAAGAAATAATGAAATTTTGCCAGGCACAGTGGCACACACCTTGTAATCCCAGCACTTCAGGAGGCTGAGGCAGGAGGATCTCAACTTCAAAGCCATCCTCAGCAACTTAGTGAGATCCTGTCTCAAAAGGACTGGGGATGTGGTTCAGTGGTTAAGCATACTCCTGGGTTAAGTCCCTGGTGACAATAATAGTAATAATGGTATCTGAGCTTTCAGGAAGTCAGGGTCCTAGGGGAAATGAGTCTGACAAAATCTTGAGATGAAAGGGGCTGACATCTGGAAGAGGTCACATTGCCCTAACTCATCTTTCATGTCTGCCCAGGATGGCCAAGCCATGCTGTGGGATCTCAACGAAGGCAAGCACCTTTATACACTAGATGGTGGGGACATCATCAATGCCCTGTGCTTCAGTCCCAACCGTTACTGGCTCTGTGCTGCTACAGGCCCCAGCATTAAGATCTGGGTGAGTATGGGCTACATTACATACTGAGTTCTTGGATGCACTGTCTCCACCTCTTCGCTTCTTCCCCAGCAATGCTGTGATTTACTGTGTGCCATTTTAGATCAGAATTTTCTGACAGCTGGAAGATATTTGTTGCCTACCAAAAGGGATGACCATGTGTACCAGCTTTCTCAACTTCAGCATAATTGCTATTGTAGTCGAGATATTGGGGGAGGGCTGTTCTGAGCATTTTATCATGTTATCCCTTGTATTTACCCACTAGATAGTATTAGCAAAACAAAATCTCATGGATTAAAAAAAAAAAAAATGCAGTGGTGTAAGTGTTCTCTATACTCTGGTTTTGACGTGTTCCCCAGGACTTGGAGGGCAAGATCATTGTAGATGAACTGAAGCAAGAAGTTATCAGTACCAGCAGCAAGGCAGAGCCACCCCAGTGCACCTCTCTGGCCTGGTCCGCTGATGGCCAGGTAAGTGGGTCTGTCCTGGCTTTCGAAGAGGGAGCACATTCTGAGACTGTTTTTATTTCTGGGGGCACTATTCCATGGAACATTCTATCCAAAAAAGGGCAACAGATGGGTGTGATCCAACCCCATCTGGGGACAGTCACTCCTGGAACAGTACCTTGGACGTAAAGTCCAAATTGCATTGCAGTGGGTGCACTACCAGTTCAGTGCCTCGTTACTCAGGACTTAAAAGGTGCACATTAGCTTCTGTCCAGAGAGGCTTCTGACAGAAGTTGAAGTTCAGCTTCTCCTGCTTCAGCCTCCCCAGTTACTAGGATTATACACCTGGCTGTTTTTTGCTCCAGGAGTACTTAATGGATTATCAGCACCTGCCCTATGGTAATTGAAAGAGGGTTTTAATGTGGTACTGAGGATCAAACCCAGGGCCTTGCACATGCTAGACAAGCACTCTACCACACCACAGCCTTTCTTAAAGGAAAGGCTATCTTTGGGACTGTAGTTTGTGGCTAGACCTTGACCTGTCTGTTTTTTCCCCTTATAGACCCTGTTTGCTGGCTACACAGACAACCTTGTACGAGTATGGCAGGTGACCATTGGCACTCGCTAGAAATTTTATGAGCTTCACAAATAAAAAGAAAAAAACTGGCTTTCTACAACTGACTTCAGTTCTTTTAGGAAGTATTTTTCTCTAATAAGTGGAAAAAGCTACTTACAGGTTAAAATAGATTTAGTTAATAGTAATGTAAAACTGGAAGCAGAATCATGAAACTTTTGAACCAAGTAAACATAACTATGGGAAAGAGCTATGTCCGTTTTTAAGTTCCCTCTAGAATTGGGTTGTTATTAGATGTAACATGGGATAGTACATAGGGTAACTTCCCAAATATTCCCCAATAAGGCTTACCTTAGGCCTAGAGAAACTTTGTGAGTTGAAAGAAACAGATTACTTCAAAACGGTTGAAGTTGATTTAGGAATACCAAGTTTCCTTACGTTTTCTCATTTCCTCCAAAGATATATTCAAGAAACTTTGAAATCTCAGATAATCGTATCTCTATTAATTTGGGTCCTTGGTTAAATTGGAGGAATGGGTTGTGCTGGGGATTGAACTCGGAGGCACTCAATCACTGAGCCACGTTCCCCAACTCTATTTTTGTATTTATTTTAGAGACATACACGTTTTCTTAGTACCTCACTGTTGCTTAGGCTGGCTTTGAACCGAACCCATGATCCTGCTATTACAGCCTCCCCAGCCACTGGGATTATAGGCAATGCTACAATTTTTTTTTTTTTAAACTAGGCAGCATCAGAAAGTCTTTAAACCCAGAGACATTATACCACTGGGTTGCATCCCCAGTTTTTTAAGACAGGATCTTGAAATTGTGTACACTGGCCTTGAATAAGTAGTGGGGTAATATATGTATATAATATTTTTTAGTTGTAGGTAGATACAATACCTGTGTATTTATATGGTGCTGAGGATCAAACCGCGTGCCTCATGCCTGCTAGGCAAGTGCTCTACCACTGAGCCACAACCCCAGTCTTGGATTAGGGTACCTCTAACCTCAAACTTAACTTGGTATGCTCATATAGAACTTTGAATTAGTTTCCACAAAAATAGTCACTTAAGTTTTGTGGAGATTCCCAGGGGAAGCTTTATTCTTTTATGGACCCTCAGTATGGTAGTACAAGGTAACAAATGATCTTTACATATAGATTTTGAATGCTGTGCCAATAAATGGGGGCGTTAGAATAGGAAATTTTTATCCCAGTCTTTGCTGGAACAGGAAAGAAGCACTTAGCCAGTTTTACAACTTACTAAGAAATCACTTCTGATTTGCACTCTCATCTACTCAAGAGATAGACTCCACAAAAGAAGCAAATAAACATTTTTATTTCTGCAACACAATCCACCTTCCCATTCCCCCCCAAGAACATGAATTGTCCTCAGCCATCAAAGCAGAGAACAAAAGCTGACAAGTGACAGAAGGCAAGGGGTTACTAGAAAAATAGATTATACCCAAGGCTCTCCTTCCCAGGGATCCAAACCCCTGTCCCTGTCCCCAGGCTCCCCATCAGACTTTGCCAAGTGGAAGGAAATAAAAAGTCATGGGGAAAGGCTGGAAACTGAGGAAAGCAACTCCATTGAACAAAGGGTTAAAGAAGCCTGGCAATGAAAAGACACAGGGGTAGGGTGGGGTGAGCTTTGCTCCTAGATTCAGTGTTGGAAAAAGGGGAGAAAATAATTTATTGGGTGATGTAATGGTATGTAGTTTCAATCATGTTGACCATCCCAGATCTCTCACTGAAGCTAAATTCTGGCCGGTCTATGGAGGTAGAAATTGGGGATGGAAGGAAAGTTTCAGAATCCCTCCTATTTCCCCAGGAGAGTAGACATTTCTTTACCCAGCTCTACCCTTTTGCCCAGCCTGCCTTCCCAAAACAACTTCCAAATCCTTAGCTAAAAATTGCACCATAAGATGGAATTGGAATGGGGATGTTATGAGTCTTGCCCAAACCCTCCAGCCTCAGAACTGACAAGGTTTAAGAGTAGGGGTGGGGAAAAAGGTTAAGGGATGAAATTACAATCTCTTCTCATCCCCTACTCAAAAGTTAGACCCCAGGGCTGGGCTGAACTGGGCTAGGCAGACAGGAAGGGAAGACCAGGCAGGCAGGCAGCTGTTCTCATTATCAGGGACCCATGCAGACCTGTTGGACAGACAGTAGGTGAGAGTAGGCCGAGCTGGAGGCCAGGAAGGTTCTTTAGGCTCCTAGAGGGAGAAGCAGGGGCCTGGGGTCAAGGGGGAGCAGGAAGCAACGCAGTAACAAACGTGGGAGGAGCCTTTCAGCCCCCAAACTTACGGGCCATCATCCACCACCACCCGCCCCCCCAGTGCGGACCAGAGGGGCCCCTGCGGGTGGTAGGCTAATCAAGGGCAAAGCTTGATGCGGGTACCCTTGGATAGCACCCGAAAGAAAGGGAAGACACGCTCGCCCAGGAAGGCAGCTGAGAATGTATGCACATGGGCTAGAGTCTCCGCATTGTAGAAGCCCAAGCGCCCAGCCTCATAGTCCAGGTATACGCCAAAGCGCCGTGGTTTCTCACTTGGACTCAGCAGTGTCTGCTCTGTTGAGCTCTGTGCCTGGTACCGTTTGCCATTGGTACCCACACACCACACTTCCCGCTGAAGCAGGGGCTGCTGGGGCAGATGGAGCCGGCGGCGGCGATGGTGATGGCGTGAGGAGCTGGCATCCCCGCTGCCCACAGAGGACCCCCCGGAGCCCACCTTTTCTTTATGATGGGTTGATTCACGGGCAGCGCCCACCGCCCAGCCCCGCCGCCCGCCCACCTCTACCTCCCAGTAGTGCCGGCCAGAGCGGAAGCCCTGGGCCCCCAGTACGCAGCAGTCAGCCGAGAAGCGCTTGGGATGGTCAGCAACCTCTTGCCGCCGTTCTGCCAGGCGGACCCCCCGGCGGTCAGGGGACAGCATCAGGGCTGGGTGAGCCGTGTCAGGATCCAGCGTCAGGTCCACTTGGGAGGGAGGACAAATACGCCAGGGCTGGAACACTATTCCCCATCAGAAGCCAACTCCAAAGGTTCAGTCTTTCCTGCTGTACCTTCCTTGTCCCCCAACCCCCATTGATCCCATCTAGCTCTCCTCAGCTCCTCCCCATACCAGTTTACAGGACAGGCTCAGGTTCCTATGAGTTCCACCCCTTTCTCCAATCTTGTTCCCAGGACACCTGATAGCCATTCCCCAGTCCCCTGACTGTTCTTGCCACCTCATCCATCCTGTCCCTACCCCCACCCCCACAACCTACCTGAGCTATGACAGAAGCTATTTACTAGGCTTGAATTTTCAGTGTGGTCTACCTATAGCCTGAGCCACCTTAGCCCCCTGCACTACCCCCATGGCCCAACTTCCCTCAGAACCCAATCTCAGGTCTTTGAAGGGAAAGGCAAAGGAAGGTCATACAGGTGACCTCCCTACCTCTCGCAGCCTGACAGAACATCCGGCTCATTTTCCTCACGATGGCATCTGTCAGGAAGTCATGGCTATGGGGTTGGCACGGGTCAGGGGACCAGATCTCTGGGGGCTGCAGCTGTACCTCTTCACACCTGGAGGAAGGGGACCGGGCAGGGGGTGGGACCATGATATTCCCGGAGGGAAGAGTAGAAGCTGAGGGGAAGGAGAGGAGGGTCCAGGAGGCAGAAACTCAGGTCCTGGGGAAGGAAGGAGAGGAGAGGGATACCCAAGAGAGGCAGGGATGGGGAACCAGATATCACTGGGTCACAAAGGGTAAAATGGGAACACACCTATTGAAAGTCTCCTTGATGTCCTGGGAATAACAGAAACAAAAAGAGGGAGAGGGAGAAAGAGACAAAGAGAATGTCAGCTGCACAGAGACCACTGCTTTCTCCCAATCTCCAGCCAGAGAAAGGTCTGCACTTGAACAGGAAGGGAGAAGCAGGACCTCAAGGCCCTTAATAAACATGCATGTGTCATCATACATCCCTATGTCTGACTATATCCAACATCTCATCCAGCTGAAAGCCCAGTAACAGAATTTCATAATATGATTTGGTCACCTTTTTAAAAAATTAATTCCTCAACTCTCACTCATCCTCCTTCTAGATATAATTCTTCCTTCTTTTCATTGGGTAGAACTGTTACACACACCACATTCAACATTGTCTCCAGCCTCAAAAACCATTTTTGGTGTTCAGGTTAAAAACTGTTGTGAGTTCTTCCAGAGAGAAGAGGTAGCTCTGGGCAGAGGTAATGGTGAACACAGCCTAACAGGGCAAATAGGGAGCTGGGGAGGTGACAAGCAGGGTAGAAAGGAGCACAGTGCTCACCTGTAGTAGTCGCAGGCCCCCCTGCTGACTCCGCTCCTGGGCCTCAGCCAGCAGGCGGCTCAGCTGGGCAGCCTGTTCCGCAAGGCGGCTGGCCACTGTTCCGGCACGTTCCAACTGAGCTTCATGCATCTCTCGGAGGCGCCGCTCCAGCCCTGCCTGCTCTTCAGCCAGAAACCGTGTGAGCCGCCCAAACTCTGAAGCCACAGCAGCCAGCTCTGCCTTCATTTGGCTCTGGAATGATGCAAAGGGGATGGGTGATATCACTGAATGCATAGGAAGGTAAATCTTCTGTTTTCCAACTGCTGTCTCTCAATCCGAGGCAAAGGAGCCCTACATTCCTCAAATCCAAGAAGAATCACAGTTCCTTCTCCTTCCTACACATACTTCCCTGGCAACTGGTCCCAATGGCACTACCTGGAAGGCTTCTCTCTACCTTGTCTACCTAACTTGACTTGCCCTTCAGTCTAAGCTTACATATTCTGAGAAGCTTTTTCTCCCTTCCAAATCTAATCAGCACCATCTCCATAAATATCACTGTTATCTTTCCATGGCATATACAGTATTGGAAATGCTGTTTAAAATAAAGTCAAGTATCCTTTAAAATTATTTTCCCCAGAGGCACCATAAGCTCCCACCAGCAGGGATTATGCCCAATTCCTGTCTGTTTGCTATAGTGTTATCAGACTGTATGAACTAAAGAGTAGGTACCTGGTAAGAATTTTTTTGACATCAGTAAGTAAGATAATTTATGAATCAAGACATCAACTTAGGGTCCTCACTATGTTGCTATTCAGTGACCTTAGAAAAGTTACCTAAGTGCTCTAGATCAATAATCAGCAAGCTTCTTCAGTAAAGATTGGTTAGTATTTTGCACTTCATGGGCCAAGAAGCAAAATCAATGATATTAGAAGGTACAGTTGTCCCAAGGTATTCAAGTAGAATTGGTTCTAGGATTCCTCAAGTTTCAGGGGCCCTTACATAAAATAATATTTGCATATAACCTACACATACACTCTCATATCCTTTAAACATCTCTAGATTATTTATATTACCTAATATAAATGCTATGCAAATAATTGTTCTACTATATTGTTTAGGGAAAAATGACAAAGGAAAAATATCATGCATGTTCAGTACAGATGTAATTTTTTCCCAAATATTTTTTCCTTTTTCCACATATTTTCAATTCAACGTTGGATATGGAATGCACAGATACAAAGGGCCAACTGTACTTAATATCCTACAACAACAACAAAAAAAACCCCCTGCTTAGTCCTAACCCATTTGCCTGTACTGGGACCATCCTGGGTGATAGGCATACTTTTCACCCATGACTATCAGTGGGAGACATTCTCTGGGTAAAAATAACTGGCTAGAGTAGGGAGGGGATACCAGCAAGCCACTGGGTGAGGGAAGCAGCCATCAGTTTTACCTTCTGCTCCAAAGATACTCAGGTCCTGGCCCCCCATCCCAGAGATCCCCAAAGTTATCAATATGGACAGAGGCAAGGTGGATCTTTAACTCCCAGACTCAGATTCTGTATTTGCCAGCAGCAGAATCTCTATAGTATAGGCAGCGATGAGTACGGTTCTGGAAAGTGACAAGGCCCACACTCTGGTTGGGGAAGTTACATACTGGGAGGGAGGGGAAGAGGGACAGAAGATGTCCTAGCTTGGTTTTTGAATCTCACAGTGCTAGTCCATTCCAACAGGACTTGCTGCCCTCATAAAAACAGGCAGAGGGTCAGGAAGTAGCAAGTAAGTGGAAAATATCAAAAAAGACTCTTTGGGGAAGGGTGAGCAATGATGAAAAAGGGCAAGAAACACTGGATAAGGAGATATATCAGTTCTGCAATGCTAACATTCAGTAATTCCTCCCTTCCCTTACATACCTTGGCCTTCTTCCGAGACAAGCCTCCCAGGACCACATCCCTCTCACCATCAGGGATGCTCTGTTTACTATCTACAACTATGCTAGGACTGAGACTTCTCTCATAGCTGCTGTGCGGGCTTTTTCCCCTTTTGCCCTCTATGCCATCCAGTGCTGAGTTAGGTTTCTTGGTAGAAAGCTTTGCTCTGTAGCCTTGAGCCAGGTGCCCAGCCTTACCAAGCCAGGCATTAGTTTTCATTCCATTTTAGAATCAAGAAAGGAACGTGTCCCCTCACAGCACCTCATGCCCCCAACCCCCAATCACCTTACATCCCTGGGAAAATATTTACACTTCTCCCATATTTGGCTGTCCTATGTTCAGGGGATCTCGTTATCACCTGTGAGCATAAGCAGGCTTATCTTCCTTGCCCTGACCATAGAACCAGTCAGCCTACTCAAGGACTTAAACACACCTTCAGCTCTGTCACCCGCCTCTCCTCCTTGGCCTTCATCTTCTGCACAGCCTCCAGGTGCTTCCTAAGGGGTTCCACATGCCCCTGCAGTTTGGTCTGAGGGAATGGGAAAGAGAAGGTTAAAGGTGGGGGTTGTACTTCAGAGCTTGATATCCCCACCTCAGGTGTCAAGTAAATCCTTCCTCCTGTCTTCCCTCATATGATGATAAAGGCTCCAATCCTCCCCTGAACTCATGTACATTTTCTAAAGATGAGGTTCTATGATTACAGAGGTCCAAAACCAATAGTTGGGGTGGACAAGCCTTGAGCCTCTACCACATGGAAGTCTTTACATGAGTATTCCTTTGGTCCTTTCCACCTTATAAATGTTCTTCATCTTTGAATACTTTTCTGATGATTTTATACCCATGTTAAGAATCTTTTGGTGATCTCCCACCATTTCCAGTGATCTGACCCTACATTTCTATCCTCACTTCATCCTTTCTATAGTCTTTCATTTAGTCACATAAAAGTACTTGTCTTTTCCTATTTTCTTTTTCTTTTTTTTTTTTTTTTTTTTTTTTTTTGGTACAAGGGATTGACCCAGAAGTACTTAACTACTGAGCTACATCCCCAGCCCTTTTTATTTTGAGACAGGGTCTCCTAAGTTGCTTAGGACCTTGATAAGTTGCTGAGGCTGGCTTTGAACTCACAAGCCTCCTTATCTTCCTTGCCCTGACCATAGAACCAGTCAGCCTACTCAAGGACATAAACACACCTTCAGCTCTCCAACCCCAGGCTGAGTATAATTTCTTGAGTATAATCCCCCTGCCTGGGATTATCCTTCCCCACCTAGCCTAAGGCATTCTTACTTTAAAACCCAGCTCCCTAACCTGATTCTTCCTGCCCCCAACCTCCTCTGTGATCCCAAAGAATCTGGAGTAAAACCTTTATATTACTTCCCACAAGTGTGCCTCTCCACCAGATATTGCATGGTCCCCTCCCCACTTAATTTCTGTGCTTATGTTTTCTCTAACAGTCAATTACTTGCTAAATGGAAAGCAAAAATCCCTTCTTCCCTAAAGTTATTAACTTTCACAGCAATTAGGCACATTAACTTTTGTGGTCTAACAGTTTATAAGTGAGTATTTTCCTTCTCCTGCCCCCATCTCTTCCATATTGGGGATTGAACCCAGGGGTACTCTATCACTGAGCTAAAGAGGTCCCCTCCCACCTCTTTTCTTGAGACAGGTTCTCACAACCTGGTTTCCTGCATCAGCCTCCTCAGTAGCTGGGATTACAGGTGTGCACCACCATGCCTGGCTCTGAGTCTATCTTTAAAGGGCTGTTAGAGACACCAGAATGGGTGAGTAAGTCCAATCTATTAGCTCTTTATTTATTTATTTTTTTTTAATGTCTTCTATTTCTGCCTTGCTCCCTCCTTTTCCTTAGGGGAAAATACTGGATAGAAAACCTTAAGCCTAGACACTAACCAGGACCTGAATGCACTTGGGTGATCTGAGGCAAGCCACAATTCCAGTTTCCTCAGCTTAAAAGCAGGGATAGAATCTACCCCATGAATAGTGATGCTGAGAGCCATAGCCAAGTAGGAATGACGCATGACATTGGGTTGAAAGGTGATCCTGCTGGGATTAGGGTGGCTCCAGGTTTAGGGTGGATCCTGCTGGGATTAGCGCATATCCTGCTGCCTCAGGTGCCCGCTCCTTGAGTTCTGAGAGAATTGGAGCCGGGTGGAGGGAGTGTATTTTCCCAGAACGTGCATGTAGAGTGCCGTGAGAGTTCAGGAATAAAGAGTTGCTGTTGGAATCTACAAGGCTTGTGTGGCGGCTCGGTTATTTTGTGCCCAGACAGACTGCGGCAAGTATACTTAGCACAGTATCTGGCATGTGGCAAAGACCTGCAAATGCTATCTAGTATTTGCTATCTAAGTTGTCAGCTGCCAGTAATATCCTAGTAATGACCCTTGCACTAAAAGGGTTATTGACCCAGATTACAAAAGGCAGTTGTTGCACAAGTGAAGAAAAAATTACAGTAACAATAAAATGGCAGTCGTTCTATAACATGAAAATAGTAAAAGCCACACAAAATTTTGCATTTTGATATTACCACTACCGACATATACATCCATAATGGGGATTAAACCCAGGAACATTCTACATACTGAGCTATGTCCCCCACCGTTTTCCTATTTTGAGACAGTGTTTAAATTACCAAAGCTGGCCTCTAATTTTTGATCCTTCTGCCTCAGCCTCCCAGTAGCTGAAATTACAGACATGACCACATCCAGCTTAATATTATTTTATATTTCTCCACTGTACAATCAGTATTTCTACTCCATTAATTTGGAATTCATATGCACCATTATGCCTGGCTCTGAGTCTATCTTTAAAGGGCTGTTAGAGATACCACAATGGGTAAGTCCAACCTATTTACTCCTTCCTTTTTTTTTTTTTAACGTCTTCTATTTTTGCCTTGCTCCCTCCAATATTTTTCAATATTTTTCCTAAATCACTGACAAAAAAAATTCTTAAGCACAAACCCAAATAGAGTACTATTTAAGAGAAAATTTCAAGGACATTTCAGCTTTTAGGGGCTTTACTTATGCATCATTTGTTACTACTATCCATTCAATAAATATTTCTACAAAACAACAGTGTGCAGAGTTAATGCACATGTACATATAAGAATAAACTACCCATCTATAAAAAAAAAGTCTCTAAATCAGAAAAGGAATCACTTGAATTAGATTTACATAATAAAGCATGTATCTACATTTGCTGATTAGTAAAAGAATTTTTGGCAGTAGCAGACATTCAACAGATGTGGTTAATATAAATTAACAAAGTGACCACACATTGTATTATAAGTTCACCTAATTAGGAAAGAAGGACAGGCCTGAGTATGGTGGTACATGACTATAATCCCAGCTACTTGAAAGGCTGAGGTTAAACATAAAAAGGGCTAGGCTGGGACTATAGCTCAGTGGTAGAGCACTTGCCTCGAATGTGTGAGGCACTGGTGTTCGATCCTCAGCACCACATAAAAAATAAATTGATACACGCCGGTAATCCCAGTGGAATGGGAGGCTGAGACAAGAGGATCCAAAGTTCAAAGCCAGGGCTGGGGATGTGGCTCAAGTGGTAGCGCTCGCCTTGCATGCATGCGGCCCGGGTTCGATCCTCAGCACCACATACAAAGAAAGATGTTGTGTCCACTGATAACTAAAAAATAAAAAATAAATTAAAAGTTCAAAGCCAGCCTCGGCAATGGTGAGGCGCTAAGCAACTCAGTGAGATCATGTCTCTAAATAAAATATAAAATAGGACCGGGGATGTGGCTCAGAGGTTAAGTGCCCATGAGTTCAATCCCTAGTACCAAAAAATGAAAAAAAAAAAAAAAAAAAAAAAAGACTGGGCTTAAGGGGCAGCAATTCCCTGCTAGGCTGAGCTTTCTAAAGCTATTCTCCTTATTAATTCAGAGTCTCTGTCTTGTTTTTTGATACTGCGGATTGAACCCAGGGATGATTTACCACTGAGCTATAACCCTAACTCTTTTTATTTTTTATTCTAAGACAGGGTTCCAAGTTGCTTAAGACCTTAATAAGTTGCTAAGGTTGGCCTCAAACTTGCAATCCTTCTGCCTCAGTCTCCTGGGATTACAAGTGTGTACCACTGTACCCTACCTGATTCAGAATCTCTAGTGGTAGAAGCTACTTTATTTATTTATTATTATTATTATTATTATTATTATTGCATTACTAGAAATTAAATCAAGTTGTCCTCTATCACAAAGCTACATACTTAGTTTTTATTTTTTTTAATTTTTAGACAGGATCTCACTAAATTACTAAGAGTAGCCTCCACCCTGCAATCCTTGTGCCTGGGATTATGATCATGGACCACCATGCCTTGCCCACTGTACTTTTGAAAACTTCCTCCAGTAACTCTAATAATCAGGCAGGTTTGACAATCATTGTGTGCAAGGAGATGAGGTCCTCCTTTAATGGCAGCATGAGGCAATGTAGGTTGTCTTTTTTTTCAGGTTTATCTTATCTGTACCACTCTGAGTTACTACTCTAAAAGTGAGGATAATAACCCCTAAATAAAGTTACTGAAGAAATCAGGAGAAGGGGTAAAACACAGTCATAAAACAAACAAAAAAATTTCTGTGCAGACTACACAGAAGCTACCCTGCCTTCCTTCTGATCTCACTGCTTCAAATCCACCCAGACCATTACAAAGTAATGCTATTTGGCCTGGCATAATGTTGCATGCCTATAATCCAACAACTTGGAAGGCTGAGACAGGAGGATCATAAGTTTGAAGTCAGTCTCAGCAACTTGCTAGAGTCCTAAGCAAGTTAGCAAGAATCCTGTTTCAAAAAATAAAAAGGGCTAGGGATAAATGGTAAAGCAGCCCTTGGTTCAACCTCAGAGCCAAAAAAAAAAAAAAGAAAAGAAAAAAGTAATGTTATTTGTACTGGCTATCTCTCAGAAAAATCTTTTTTTTAACCTAAAAGTTAAATTGGAGGTAGGGAGCAAGACCTTAATCAAACTAAAATCAGACTACAAGAAGAAACTTCACATGACAGAAAAGTCAAACTAAAAACAAACATACAAATGGTGGTGACACTGTTACAGGTATACTCCAGGAAGAGGGACAGCCATAACCAAGTCCACTATTTAGTAAAGCTTCGTGGCCCATGGTACAGTATTTACATCTTTCTGACTGTTCCCCATGTTGTAAAATGAAACTGGAAAATATATCAACTTATAGAATGGTTTTAAATTTTAAATGATAACCCATGAAAAGTGCCCAATTTACATAATAAGTGCCCAGTAAATATTAACTATCAATTCTGGAGAAATTAAAGTTCAAAGATACTCAGATACTTGAGCAAGATTTGATAGTAAGGCAGAGCTAGGTCTTCTGTCTTAAAAGCCACTCTCTTTTCCAGTCAGTACAACAGACCTGTACAGAGTAGACCAAAGACCTTGAGGTGGGAACCAAGCCATACCACAGGGTGGTATGGAACCCATTAGGAGGCAAGTGCAGTACATTTGGATATGATACTAGCATTTCTATATTCCTGTTTCATTCAAAGTCCTTTCTTGTTCTTTGAAATCCCCATTTCTTTCTACCCCAAGGGACTTAGTCAAGAACGGACTTAAGATTCACCCAAAAGAAAATGAGGTGCTAGTACAGCCTTGGAGACCTGTCACTTGCACCCCTACACTTAGCAACAATGGAGGTGTGAAAAGCAGTGCCCTGCTTCCCAGAAGACAAAGCCCACTGATCTGACATCACTCACTTTGCCCTATTTACTTCCCAGTATCTGCTTTGTCTGTGTACAGGATTCTTCTCATTCAAACCCACCCTGGTGCCAATGCTTGGAGAAGGAAAATCAGTTCGCCAGAACATGAGGTACTCTGAGAAGTACAGATGTTTCCTTTTCCCAGTTCCCCTTAATAGTTATCTAACCCCACTAAACTCCATCTGCACTTTTTACTTGTCTCACCTTGTATTCCTGTACCACCTCCTCCAATGGCACCACACTGTGCTGTTTGTGGCTCCTGGATTCTCGGCACACCACACAGATAGCTTCTTCATCCACCTCACAGAACAGCTTCAGAGCTTCTTGGTGTTTGGGACAGATGCCCTGCTCATTCACACGGCTCCCTCGACCAGGGGTTGGGTGCATCTGCCGAATCACCTGAACCATGTTGGCCAGCTGCAGGTTGGGGCGGAAGCTCCGCCGAGGAAAGCTCTTTCGGCACTGGGGACAGGTGAAGCACCTCCGAGGGGCTGGAGGTGGGGGCAGTGGGGTGACGGGGTCTAGCTCCTCTTCCTCGTCCTCCTCCAGCACTTCCTCCTCCTCATCCTCGTCCTCCCCCCTCAGGTCCTCCATGTCCCCCAGATAGTAGTGCAGGTCTTCCTCCTCGTCCTCCTCCTCCCACACGTAGTCCATGTTGTCCCAGTTGGACCCACCCATGCCACTGGTCCAGAACACACCCTCCTCTTCCTCCTCGACCTCCTCCTCCATTTCGCCCTCATAATCTTCTTCCCGCATGGGGGTGTCCCACCCGCCGCCGGCCCCCACAGCCTCCACTTCCTCCTCCTCTCCGTCCTCCTCCTCCTCCTCCCGGTCCAACTCATCCCTGTCCTCCTCATCCTCCCCACCCCACAACTGGGTTACACACACTCGGCAGAAGTTGTGCCCGCAGCCGATGGACACCGGGTCCGTGAAGTAATCGAGGCAGATGGCGCACACCGCCTCCTCCTGAAGGGTCTGCACAGGGTTGGGTGTCATGGCAACGGCAGCCATCTTAGTGTCCAGTCAGCCAGTGTAGATGTGCGGTGGGGGGGTCGGGGGGGGGCGGGGGGTCTTCCCTCTCAGACGCCCTGGCGACCCGGCCCCACCCCCAGTCCTGCCCCTTCACACCTTGCCTCAAGCGCTGCCAGAGAAATGTCCTCCCTACAACCCACCCCTCCAAAGAGTTCCCTACTCCTAGACGACAACCGTGTCTCTACGAGTGAAGGGGACAGAGCTAAGAACCACCGACAAGTCCCTCAGGTGGCCCTGAGTGCAAATCTGCCCCAACGCTCCCCCGGCCTCCTCATAAACCCCCGCCCCTCCTCACTTCCTGGCCCCGCCCCCTCACTTCCGGCCTCCCTACTGACACTTCCGGCGTCTGCGCACAACCCAAGCTCTCGAGTTCCCTCCCTGATTGTGCTACGCCCCCTTCCCCTCCCCCACCCGGGGCCCCAAGGCAACAGGAAACGGCAAGGAGACGCTCTAGCAGACACTAGGGAACAGGGCGGGAAGCTAGGACGGTGGAGGCCCTCGTCTCTGTGATGCAGGGAAGCGGGGAACGCGGACAGAACCGAAGGACTGCCCACCTCCATCCCCCGCCACTGGAGAGAAAATACAGGGGACAGTGGGAGCGTTTGGCAGCTGTCTGCTCTCGGTGCTATGACCGCATAGGCCAGGCGCCATCCTACCGACCGAGCAAGGACGACTGCAGCAAGGACTCCCACAGCCGATGGCGGAAAGAGAGGGGCCGACTCCGTTGAAAGCCCCGAAGTACTTCCGGCCCTTCTAGGCAGAAGACTTTGTTGTTTGACACTCTAGAGGGTCCTTCCTACTCGGATCGGGAGGTGGAGCCTGAAGAAGGACTGTGGGAGTGGAGCCAGACACACCACCTTTCCCTTACTAATGTTGGCATTTCCACGCCCATTTTAAAAACTGACCACCGGTCACAGTCACAATGTTTGGGTGAACTTCCCTATTAAGGAAGAGTGACAAATCATCACATCCGTACAGTAGAACGCTCTTTAGCCGTGAAAAAAAAAAAAATCCTCTTCAGAATATATTATTAAATTTACAAAAACCAAGTTACAAAGTGCAGAGTATACTACCATCTGTTAAAAACAAACAAACAAAAAAAAAGGTAGAGGGCGAATGTAAAATAAATTAATAGCTTTATATTCCTGCGCTTAATCAATAGTTCCTACCTCCGAGTTTTATGAGAATTAGTAAACCTCATGTATAAATTAGAACATTGCTTAGCACATGATAAGAACGATATAAGAGTTCGCTGCCCTTTATTATCATTCTTCTATGGAATACTACTAGTAGAGTTTCTCTAGAAGAAGTAGTATTCCACAGAAAGGATGAAAGCAGTAAAAAAAAAAAAAAAAAAAAAAAAAAAACACTCTCCCGTACATGTAGTTCTGTATCCTTTGAACTTTGAATCAAACTCATTTATTATCTTAAAGATATTTTTCCAAGTGTCATTGATTCATTCAACAAATACTTTTTTGAGCTGTGCACCGTTGGTGCACCGCTTGTGCACCGCTCCTGCTCCGCACCAGAACTACTTAGAGGTTTTCATTCGTGGAATCCCAATCTAAGAACAAGGGCTAGACTTGGACTTATAGGACTGGTTTTACTTGAAAAAATCTTGTCCAGGGTATATTGGTAAAGGTGATGCCTGGTCCCCAGAACATCTATGCCGAATAGATTCTTTGTACCATAGAAATAATATTTGATGCTTCATTTAAATATTTTTTAAATGGCGGAAGAAACTACTGGACCATGATTCATGTACAGAATACCCAGCAGGTGTTGGACACAGAGATACCAGGGTGGGGTATGTAAAACTTACTCTGTGAAAAATTTCAGGTGATCACCGTGGTTCCTTAGGAGGTGGGCCGGGGCCTCTGAGGACATCTGTGTGAACGCGCGGAAACCACAAACCTTCGTAGTGAAACATTCTATGCCAGGAACTGCAGGAGCTGCTGTGACAGAGACTTCGGGTACAGGAACTGGACAGAACTTGGCCGGCTGCTACAGGGGCAGAAGCCCCTTGTTCCCATAGAGTTCCAGGTTCGTGCGGCTTGTAGTCCCGCAGATCTACAGCTTCAGGAATATGATAATCAAAGGTGGCTACAGGAAGTTTCCGTAGTGTAGTGGTTATCACGTTCGCCTCACACGCGAAAGGTCCCCGGTTCGAAACCGGGCGGAAACAAACTTTTAAGTCTGGCTTTTGCCACTTCGGCGGGGTCTATATCTTGTCCAGAGACAAAGCTGTCATGTGGAGAGACCGACATGTCTTTCTTTAATGGTCCTTGTATATGAAGGAGATGGGCAATGAGACTGGACTAAAGCAAACCTAAACTCACAGCTTCAAACATAAATCCATGTCTCACTCCTCACCTGCTTGTGTTTTTTTGTTTGTTTGTTTTGTTTTTGTTTTAAATTTTTTGTTTGTACCAAGGTTTGAACCCAGGGACGCTTAACCACTGAGCCACATCCCCATCCCTTTTTATTTTTAATTATGAGACACAAAGTTGCTTACTCTCACTAAATTGCTGAGGCTGGCCTTGAACTTGAGACCCTCCTGCCTTAGCCTCCCGAGCTGCTGGGATCGTCTTTCTCTTCTCAGACATCCTGTCCTGCAACCTTTCTAGAGGAATCCGTAGGCTTTAGACTCCCCAGGATCAAATCTGGCGTACAGTAGATTCTACATAATCTTGCGCAGTTTCTTCTCAAAACCTACGTGTGCCTCTGCCAGTAGATCTCAGTCTCCTGGAACACAACACCGAAGCCTACACTGTGCCCGGCTAGCTCAGTCGGTAGAGCATGAGACTCTTAATCTCAGGGTCGTGGGTTCGAGCCCCACGTTGGGCGTGGAGTAATTTTGAATGACGGTGAGAGAGGCTCCCTAAGGCAAATTGATGATTATACTTTCCTGAGCGATTGAGCCAGCCTGGCCCCTTACTCTGTAGTAGCCGACAGGAAGGCCCAAATTCTAGTAGAGTCCCCACCATAGCACCCTCTTCCCCAAGGGAATGTAATAAAGTTCTATAGCTGTGGGCTTTCCTCAGGAAAGGCTCTTTGAGTGATGAGATCCTCATTAAAATATCTCCATCTTTTGAAGATATTGCTCCATGCTTTCTTGCATCCACTTTACTTCCTTTATTTGTATTTTGAAACATTGTGGAAAGTAGGCTGTATTCTGCACTGAGCAGTTTTCAGGCTATGCTTGAACCGTTATTACTCTGTTTTGTAATTTCTCATAAGCCACTCCATTTTGAGTTAAACTGCTTCAGTGGAATGACTGCACACCTTATTTGTACAGGTAAACACCACCTGGCACAACCATAAGGCATAAACTGATAAACTAATTGTGCTAATAGAATGACTATCTGTGAAATTAATCAGATGTACCTGGATACATAAGCATATCAAACTCATATCAGAAGAACCAGGCCCATAAGTTTATTGAACACTAAAGGAAGCCACCCCTTCAATTGAGACCCATAAAAGGAGGAGACCCGAGAGAGAGAGAACACAGTAGCAGCCTGAATCCATTACCTGATCATTTGTCATGAGCCTTGTCCAAGAAAATAGCCTTATTCAGGAAACTCCATATCTCTGACCTTGGGCTGTAGCTGAGTGTAGTTTTTCCTACTGGTGAGGCAAGTCCCACTCCAAGCTGACACTGTGCCATCAATTGGGAACTTGGCCTAGAAAAAATTCTTGATCTTATAACTCTGCACCATGAGAGTTTTGGGTGGTTTGTATTCTTATCTGACTACTTACAGTATTATTCATATCTGCTCTCTGCCTTTGCTCTCTGTTCAGCCTTCTGAACCCCTGTGGATGTCTTAACCCTTTCTGTAAAACATATGCATACACAAACATACATATGTATTTGTGTGAAGTGTGACACGTGACTTGAGTTCTACAGATAATAGAAATCGAGATTGCCCAGTTATGATTACCAGGTTACCTACAAGTATTCAGTGAACTGCCATTGATGAAAGTGGTATAACCAGTGAATGTATTGCTATTCAATAAATTCTGATGTTGTGGAAAGACACAAATGTGTTTGGTCTATGTTAATAATACAGCATTCTCACGACACATACTAACACGAACATCCTCCATTTATAAGTCACAATTTTTTTCCTTAACTTTGGTTGAAATTAATTTGTTTGTGTTGACTGCATTTTCATCCTGCAAATAGAGTCTGGTTTCTATTTTACCCCTGTCTAAGTCTCCCATACTAATACTCAAGACCACAAGAGAAGTCTAGTAAAGCTAGTTTATTAAACTTGCTAAGGAAAGAATAGCATCACCTTCAGTCTCAGAAGTCTTAGGAAGAGTTTGATATTGTTATGCTATGAGGGTAGTCTGGCAGGAATGGGTCAGGATTCATTAAATAGGCAGAGTTGCTAGTACAGTCCTACTGCCATAGAAGAGTGAGAAGCTGAAGCTTCAAACCTCGGTTCTTGTGTTCTGATTAAAGAAATTTTACAGTCAGACACACACACACACACACACACACACACACAAATGCAAGAGAATTTTATTAGGAGTGAAAGCAAAGTAAGGCTCAAGCAAAGAAAAACTTCAAGAGTGTGGTCCTCTTCAAGCAAAGGATGACCAAGGAAACAATGCTGCTTCCAAATTGATATTTACCAGAAGAACTGGATTCAGTCTTTGCCAGTCAGATGTTTATCTCCTTTATCACATCTGGCGGGGGAGTTTTTGACCCCTGTTGGTCCTCTCTGGAATTGTCAGGGTGGTCAATATACTGGAGGGGGTGGGATTCATCTACAAGTCAATCCTGTGTTAATGTGGGTATTTGGGTCAGTGACTGGACAAATTTACCTTAGTGCACCTGCAATACTAAAGAAACTTTCATTCTAAAATACATTGAGAAACCTGTGACCATAAATCCTGACTTTATAATGACCTCGATGGACCTGCCAGGAGTTAGCCCCATTGATCTTTCTTGACTTATTTTTTAATCAGCTCCCTTTGTTTCCACCTGTTTATTCTCAGGGTTAGTATACCTATTGTTGTTCTACAAGTTACTTCATTGTTCATTAAGGTCAATTTCAAAGAAACCTCATGGCCCTGGTATGTTATTGGTTCACATTTTACTACTCTTTACTAATTACTATCTAACAGTAGCACATACATGTGTATATATGTAGTTATTTAATAATGAGTTAAAAGACAAAAAAGTACAATGTAGTATCTATACTGTTGTCAACCTCTTTCACTGCTGCCTCTGGGCCAGTGGCATGTATGTGCTACTGTTAGATAGTAATGTAGTCTCAGTTTGGAATATCCAGGTACACACAAGCTGGTGGTGTTAGATAAGAGTTTGAACTGTGTATGGGTGTAATAAACAATTGAAATGTTATTTTCCAGAATTACTTAAGATCTTCTCTATGTCCTTCAGTATAGTTATATTGTTTATTTGTAATACAATAAGGTGTATTTGTTATTATTTGTATTCCACATTATTTCCTCCCTACAACCTGATTGGTTTTATTTATTTCTATTTTGGGGCATTTTCTAAAGGACAGTGTATTACAGAAAAGTCTACTTAAAAGAAGTATAAAAGAAGTATAACTTCATTCACATCCACATATCCATTTCCATCCACCAATCTCATTTGTTTGAAGCATATTCTTCTAATATTTCTCTTGAAGACATGAGTGAATAAATGTGTACTTTGTCATTCCCCCTTCTTTATTATACGAAAGTTGACACAGTATAGATACTACATTGTACTTTTTTGTCTTTTTATTTAAAAATACAAAATAAATTGTTATCAACTGAAACTAGTAATGGTTATAATGATTTTCTTAAACATCAGCCAGTCTTTCCATTATTTTCTTCAACTGACTTCTCTGAAACTATGGATGAAATTATGGATTGAGTTTCCCATCCAATTCATACAATGGTAAAGCACTATTTTAAAGTCAAAACATGCCACTCCAAAGAGTTTTAACTTTGACATTTCTTCTGCCACAAATGCTTGCAGATTGTGGTTTTCAATGTCATTTCTTACCACCTTTACTAGGACTGGAAAACAGTCATAAAAGATTCTGGCATTTTCATTAAGGGGGAGTCAAAGTAGACAGGTTTCTTTTCCCTGACCCTGAACAAGCCTAGTACATGCAGGTCAGAACTTTTTGCTACAATTCCTTCTTTCTCTCCTCTTCATCTCTTTCACTGCTGCCTCTGGGGCCAGGTTGGATTTGAGATGACCCACTAGGTAAGTAACCCATGCCACTCTCAGCACAAAGGGGGCAAGCTTTCAACAATTCAGAGGAACTTACAAACACATGAGACCCTGGTGAAACCTTCAGTCTCTATCTTGGTGGTGCTGATGGCTGCTGAGGTAATTAAACCACTCTCTGATTTACATTTTAGTGAAATTCTTTCAGGGATGGTGTAAAAGAGGAGTGAGACTGCTCAGAGAGAGAAACTGTAAGAACACAGCCAGGTGTTCAGACAGGGGGCTGGAACCTAGCAGCAGTCAGAGGTACAAGTGAGTGAAGGGATGATACCATAGATTGTACCAGCTGCGAGATGAGGGGACTCCCAGATTTTTTTTTATCTAAGTGGTTTTATAATAGAGATCAGAGAATGAATATGGAGAAGAGGGACAAGGGTAGAGAAAAAATTAATGAGTTCAATATTGAACAGGTTGCTGGGGATGTGGCTCAAGCGGTAGCGTGCTCGCCTGGCATGCGTGCGGCCCGGGTTCGATCCTCAGCACCACATACAAACAAAGCCGTTGTGTCCGCCGAAAACTGAAAAATAAACATTAAAAATTTAAAAAAATATATATTGAACAGGTTGGATGTGAGATACCGTGCGACATCTAAGAGGGCCAGGACACCCACGGATCTGAAACTTGGGAACATGATCACTGCTGCAGCCACAGATGAGGAATTGATGGCTTCCGGTAATTTAGAGGAGGAGTGGGATAGGAGGGCAACAAGTAAGGCCAAGGGAGTCCAAATGTGCCAAAAGGAGGGAGAGATCATCTGAGTCAAATTCAGCACATGGTCTAATAAAAGAGGATTTTACAAGTACATAGATTGGGCCACCTGGGGACCCATGGTGCCCTTGACCAGAAAAGCCAGACTGGGAACTGGATGGGCTCCCACTCTCCACCTTGGTATTCCAGAATCAGCTTTGATACAGAAAATCATTTGAACAAAAGATAATGTTCCTAAACTTGGAGTCACACAGACCTACACTTAACATACATTAAGTCTCGTCCCACCCTGTATATTGAATGCGAGGATTGACGAGTTCTATTTTATTTTTCAGCCATAAAGAGAGATTGAACCTAGGCCCTCGCACCTGTTAGGTAAACTGTCGCTCATTACTAATTACTATCTAACAGTAGCACATACATGTATATATGTGTATATTGACTGCTTTTTCATTCTGCAAATAGAGTCTGGAGCCACATCTCCAGCCTTTAGATTTTATTTTTATAAAATACTTAAGAATTACATTAGGTTTTCGAAATTTAATAAAAATTACAGCTTCAATTAAATAATATTGACTTAAAATTGGATAATCTTTAATTTCAATTTCCCTTTATTTTTAAGACTCTTTTTTTTTTTTTTTTTTTTTTAGTTGTAGATGAACACAATATTTTTAGGGCCTCATGCATGCAAGGCAAGCACAACTCTATGTTGGAGCTACAGCCCAGCCCCCATTTTAAATACTTTTGCATATTAGAAGAAATAAACTTTTTGAAAGCATATATACAAATAATTTATTTTTACTTTATATTCACATTAATTTACATTTTGACGAATCATTAAAATGTCATATACTTTGCATTTTTCATTAAAAAAAAAAACAACCTGTCGATCTTTACTGTAAATAAAGTACAAATTATGTGAATATTTTAACCCACCTGTTCTCTTCCTTGGAACAAAAATAACCAACAGGGAGGATTATCCAGTTTTAGCAAGATTCACCTTTTCAGCCACATTTACCTTTCCCGCTGCAAGGTTAGTCAGTTTCATTTTTCTCCTTTTTATTATTTATTTAAAAAATTATTGGATATAGCTGACTTCTCTACCTGCTGACGGGTTGCTCTGTAGTTTGGTAAATACCATTTGACCTGACTAAGTGGGATTTGGGAACCTGGGCGGTAACTCTAAACATACCTTATAAACTTAGCGGAAATGCCCCTCTCAGCCGCCGGTTTCCGTAGTGTAGTGGTTATCACATTCGCCTAACACGCGAAAGGTCCCCGGTTCGAAACCGGGCGGAAACAGCTGTTCTTTCTTCTTACCCGGCTGACGCAATTTTTTTTTTTTTTTGGTTTGTTGTTGTTCTGATTGGCAAACTCTTTTACTCATTCGTCGTTGGAATGTATCCATACTTCATTACAGTTTTCTCTATGCTCCTGTCTTTCAATTCATTACGAGTTTAATATAGGTCTAGCTCTGTGAGTGCAAAGAGGGTGGTCTAACGTCATTCCAGTTTACGTTCCGAGTCCTGGAGGATCAAATGTCGCCAGCCTCCCAGGAATGCCATGTAACGACGATGAAATATTAAGAAGCGCAAGAAAGAATAGTTTGGAAATGTCGGTGGGAAGTTCAAGCTGTGGAAAGTGTTTGCAGGGAGGACAATAGTGGTACTAGTAACTACAACGTCCTCCACGCATCCCGCTTCCCTCTGTGGAACCTAACACTCTGTGAGACGAGTAATATTACTGCGTCCGCTTACACCGGCAACGAGAGGGTTAATCCGTCAGGAAAGGTGAGGAGCCGAGAGGACAGAGAAGACGGAACTCAGGGACAGAGAAAGGGAAAAGAAGCAGGGTACAGAGAGAAATTCAAGTGAAACATCCAGAAAGTAGCGTACGTTGGCCACAGACTGCTAGTGGCTGGGTGGAAAGAGGAAAATTGGCGCGTTCCAAAAAGAGCCCCGTGTGTAAAAACTGGCCGCTGCTGCACCGCACAGGTGGCGATCGCGACAACCACCGCCTCCAAAGCCGCCGTAGAGGGAGCCTGAGGTCTGTCTGTCTTTTCTTATCTTGTCTTATTTATTTTTTGAGGTACATGCCCCCACTCCAGGCTCTGGACAGCCAGTGTGTCTTCGGCACCCTCTCCAAAGTGACCTTCTTAGCTCATCGCAGAACCCCGGGAGGCCAGGACCATAATTCAGTCTTTTGTCACTCTGGCCCAAGTGGATTTTGATCAATGCCTCAGTCAACACAATGCAGTTCTCATTGGTTTTTCTTCCTAGTGTTACCCAAAGCGACACAATTAACACCAACTGACTAGCTAGGCTGAGCAACATGGTGTACTGGAAGCAGCCTCTTTTGAATCATATTTCATTTGGATACACTTAAATGCTAACTTTTTATTACAGCTTCACAGCTTTCCTAGACTTATCTTGTTTTAATTAACTGACTCAGTTAATTCTTTTTGACTGCTTGTCAGTGCAAGCCATTTTATACTGGCCTCTTTGCCTTTTTAGCATTGCCCTGACAGGCTGAAAGCCACACATACTCAGTGCCTTTGTAATTTTGGGTTGTTTGTTACTCTTTGTTTTGCCCTTTGAGTTTTCCAGAAAGCCACACGTACTCAGTGTCTTTGTAATTTTCTCTTACCTATAAAGGGGAATGTTTAGGGAGATTTTTTTTTCTAAAGTAATGACTAACAGAGCCAGGGCAAGGTTTGTAGCTCAGTGGTAGAGCTCTTACCTAGCATTTATGAGGCACTGGGGTTGATCCTCAGCACCACATAAAATAACACAATAAGTAAAATGAAGTATTGTATCTATCTACACCTAAAACTTAAAAATAAACAAACAAAAAACAGTAACAGAGCCAAACCTAGGTGGCAGGGCCGTGCATAGAGATGAAAATTCCTGGCTTCCCCACTTGCAAGTACCTAGGGAAATAGTTCAAACACTTGAATTCACATTTAATTGCAGCTTTGCTGGATTTCTATGGGTTTTAATCAATTTATTTATTTTTGAGGCAGGGATCTCACTATGTTGCCCAGGCTCAAAGTGTTTCTCTTACCTCAGTGTGGGTTTGCTTGCCTTTAAAAACAAAACAAACAAACACAAACTTTCAACATTATTTCCTACAAAATTATCTACCTAGATTGTTAACCTCTCATTCGAAAGTAATCATATTTCCTTTTGCTTTGTTGCTAAAACTTTCTTAGAAAATTTAGAATGGTATAGTGAAACCCCAAGTATGTATCGCCCAGTTTCTTTCTTTCTTTCTTTCTTTTGAATATTTATCTTTTAGCTTTAAGTGGACACAATATCTTTATTTTATATTTATGTGATGCTGAGGATCAAACCCAGTGCCTCATGCATACTAGGCAAGCACTCTACCATTGAGCCACAACCCCAGCCTTAGTATCACCCAGTTTCAACAAATTTTACATTTCCACCATTCCTCTTTTATCTCTACCTCCCTTGACCTCTCACCATGCTCTATCCTATCTTGATCTTCTCTTTGTAATCCACATAGATCTTGTGAACTAAACTTTTATTGTCACTTCATTGACCATTGTCCTTTGACTCTGGTTGTTTTGTTACTCTGCAGCCCTTTGAGGTTTAGAAAAGAATATTAATAGCTACCAATTCCATAAATGAACAGTCCTTGTCCCTGTCCTTGGTTCTGGGAATATATAGATAAATTGCATCCTTGCGATAAACCTGTGTTATGCCACTGTTACAAGGAAATTTCATTTAGTTATTCATTTACAATGCAGTGAAAATGGTCTCTGACCTCCTCAAGTTCACTTTTTGATAGGTTATAAACAACTAAACAGATATAGAAATAATCTCAGAGTGATAGGACTGCAAGAAATTTAATGAATGTGATCTGATAGAGTAGCAAGTAAACAAAGGATAGAGAGAGGATCCAAGAAAGACAAATCAGAAGAGGAGACAATGAGCTAAATCAGGAAAACAAACAGTCAATCTTCCAAAGATCTTGGAGAAAAAGCCTTCATGAGAGGAAACAAGGGGTTCAAAGGCCCTAAGGAAGAAGCATTTCAGAGGGTTTGAAAGCAGAGGGAAGAACAGGGGGGTCAGGAGGGTAAGAAGCCATACTTCCTTGAATCTATATTCTGATCATTCTACCCATGCCATTTACTGTTTTTGCTTTGCAAATGTATAAAAAAAATGAGTGAAGGTCATTAGATCTGTAGTTTTAGGGGATTCTCAGGATATCAAGGCATACACTAAAAACCTCAGTATGGTATTTGTAAAGGCAGAGGCTTTATTCAAAAGATTGTATATAAACAATACGCCCAAGATTTCTAAAAGTGCTATGGATTAGTGGCTAGAGCAGAAATCTGACTTTCAGATATGGCTATCTACTTTCAGCTGAGTGATCTACTTTCATCTCAGTGACTCCATCTCCTCATCCAAAAAATGAAGGTTCAGAAATTCAGAAATATCAAGTTTGTAATTGTAGAATATGATCAATTGCTTATATATTCAGGATGACTCCTTTGGTAACATTAATACATTAATTTCATGGAAGAACCATTGAAAGGGATTGTTCTCTCTCGTTCTCTTGTTCTCTCTCTCTTTCTCTCTCTCTCAGGGCTTGTTCTTGTTTCAAAAAGTAAACTAGCTTTATAGAAAAACAATAGTAGAAGCTGGTCACCATGTGGCACAGCCCTATAATTCTAGCCTCTAGGCAGAGGGATTGTAAGTTCTAGTTCATCCTGGGCAACTTAGTGAGATTCTGTCTCAAAACCAAAAATGAAAAGGGCTGGGGTCTAGCTCAGTGGTACAGTAATCCTGGATTCAATCCCTAATATCAAAAGCAAACAAACAGAAACACCCACCAATATTAATAAGTTGAATTTAAAGCCTTAAGAAAAACTAGGCTTTAAAATTTACAGCTATAATAAATTGAATATTAATCACAAAGACAGTATGTATTCTTTTCAATGTTGACAAACATACTCCCTCCCCCTTAGAGACTAAATATCTCAAATGACAGCCATAAGCTGGGAGGTTTCCCAAAATATCCACTGATTTTAATCCAGTTGGTCCTAATACAGAGTGGAAGAGCAGGTCATTTGGGGTCATCTTTTTGGCTACTCTTCCTGTTGCAGGCATTCCTCTAGAGTTATGTTGCTGTGGTTGAATTTCAGTTTCATTCTTGCCCCTAAAATCACATTCCTCAGAACACCAGTATATAAATGAACTTGCCTTTTATCTGGACACTTGTATCCTTAAATCCACATGTTATATCAACATCAGTGAAATAATGAAGTTAGCATTTGATGATGGTTAATTTATCTCTCCTGATGAGATATAGACACTGGGAGAATGATTTTTTCAAGTTTAGTAAAGGGAAACCAGTGACTATTAAAGAGATACTGGCTGGGTACATGTCTGTAATCCCAGTTACTTGGCAGGCTGAGGCAGGAGAATTGCAAGTTCAAGACCAGCCTGGGCAATTTAGCCAGCCCAGTTTCAAAATAAAATAATAAATAAGTAATAATAATAAAATAAATAATAATAAGTAAATGTTCATTAGAATGCTTTCATAGCATACCTGAGGTCCTGGTTCATTCCTTAGTACCATGGTGGGGGTAGGATACAATTACAGAATATCCATAGATAGGCTGATTGAAGTAATTTTCAAATAATTTACCTATAAGTTATATATAAAATTATTGTTGTAGGCACTTCACAAAATATATCTGTGATGAAATAATTTATGTATGCTGTATATGACACAAAGGCCAATAGAAAATCATATATTTGATTAATTAATTATAATTAATATAATTTGATTTCTTATATGTAATTGGACTCTTCTTGCCCAAGGAAGAAAATTTGCACAGTAAGAAGAAACTGAACAGGCCTTTTCAAGATGTCCTAGGTTTGCAAGTGAAGAAAGCATAGTAGCCTCCACAGAAATGGGCCTCAGGAGAGAAAAACAATGGTGTATTAGAAACCACAAATGAAAGCAACACTGTAACTTTCAAAATCTTTTATCTGAGTACTCCCCTGTTACAGGCAAAAAAGGGATTATAGTTCTTGGTGTAGGTAGGCCTCCCAGTGGGTATTATCTTATAGAACAGTAGTGAAGGACACTGATAGTTTTAAGGGATACTGATAGTTTTTCATGCTTAGATTTGTTGGTAAAGTGGTGTTTTGCCCCCTGGATAGTTGGGAAACAGGCAATCTTATTTATGGCTAGTGGGAGGAAATATCACTGTTGGGCACTTTATATATTTCTATAAAATTATAATTACATATAAACATTGACCTAGCATATGTCCCTCTGGAAATTAAACCCATAGATATACAGTCCAAAGTGTAAAATAATAATTACTACAAGCTTATTAACTTCAGCATTAATCGTAATAACAAAATTGGAAACAATGTAAATGTTCATCATTCATTAAATATCAGAGTGACTTAATAAATATAAAATTATTAAATATTCATTTACATTAGAATATTGTACAGTTGCAAAAAAGATTGAGGAAAATTTTAGTCTTGAAGAGCTCCTCAAAACCTAACAGAGCCATAATTACCTTTTTGTGTAAAATAGAGAAAAATAAAACTGAATTCGCATAAAAATTCTGGAAGAGTATATATATATTCAAAAACCAAAATTTGTTACTTAAAGTGGAAGGAGAGGAGTTAGGCCATATTCACTAAATACCTTTATAGATGTTCAATTTTTAAACTGCATAATGTGTTTTCTACTTAAAAGATTTTTAGAAAAACCCATTTTGTGGTGCAGTCTCTGTGAAAAACAGTATGGTGATTCCTCAAAAAATTTAACAAAAGATATCATATCCAGCAATTCCACTTCTGGATATATACCCCAAAGAAGTGAAACCAGGCATTCAAATGTATCTGCACACCCATGCTCCTAACAACATTCAAAATGGCAATGGCGGAAAGGTGGAAGGAACCCAATGATCTATATGCAGATGTATGGATAAAGAAAATGAGACATAAACCTCTAATGAAATATTATTCAGCCCTAAAAGGAAATAAATTTGACAGATGCAACCCTATGAATGAACCTTGAAGATGTTATTCTAAGTCAAATAAGACAGTTAAAAAGAATAAATATTGTGTGATTCCTCTTCTTAGAGCAATGGAATTTAGCGACAGAAAGTGAATGGTGGTTGCCAGAGCTTGGGGGAAGACGGGAAGAGTTAGTGTTTGATGAGTACAGTTTCTGTTGGGAAGGATGAAGAGACCTGGAAACGGAAGATGGCAATGGTGGCACGGCAAGGTGTTTAAAACAACAGAATTGTACAATTACAAATGGTTTAAAATAAGGGCTGCGGGTGTAGGTCAGTGCTTACCTAGCAAGCACAAGGCCCGAGTTTGAGCTAACCCACCGCCTAAACCCCCCCAAAAGGGAAGCCTGGTGTGGTGGCGCTTGCCCGTGATCCCAGCGGTTAGGGAGGCTTGAAGCAGGAGTGTAAAAGTTTAAAGCCAGTCATCAATTTAGCGAGGCCATAAGCAACTTAGCAAGACCTTGTCTCAAATAAAATAGAAAAAGGCTGGGGATATGGTTAGGCACTTCTCGGTTCAATCCCTGGTACCAAAAACAAACAACAACAACAAAAAGATAAACTTTTAGTGTGTAGATTACAATAAAAACGTTCTTTTTGATGCCAGATAACAGACAGACCAATCAACAAACGGGGAAATAACCATATTTATTTACGTGGTAAACAGAGATAAAATCACAGGAATATTGTGTTTTAAAGTTTTCTGAAGAGGTTTTACTGAGTACAGTCAACTTGAGTTTAGGCGCTAAAACTTGCGCCCAACGTGGGGCTCGAACCCACGACCCTGAGATTAAGAGTCTCATGCTCTACCGACTGAGCTAGCCGGGCCCTGGGAAAATTTGGCTTATTTCTTCATATTTGGAACGAAATTGTGATTCCAGATTTAAAATTGGATTTACTTAGACTTTGATGGACTTACTAAATGCTTTAATAGTCTGAAAAATTTATACTCTGCAGTTTGTGCCTAACCCTCTCAAACATTTGCGTCTGTTTTCTGTTTACTATTAAGGACCTAATCTATTTACATCCTCCACAAAGCATATGACGCTGAGAAGGAAAAAATAAAAGCATCAAGATGTCTCTGGAGTGCTCAACATGAGGATTTGTATTCAGGAAAGACAGGAAGTGCCTGGAGGTCAAAGTAGCGCTGGGGTCCCTGAGAACTCTCTAATCCCCGCGGATTCCACCTATAGGATTTTCTTCAGCGCTCTACAAACACGCTGGATTTCTAAATTTCTTGAACGTACAGGGAAAAATAAAGAGGAAGAAAAGCACAACTGGAGATGCCGGGGATCGAACCCGGGGCCTCATACATGCAAAGCATGCGCTCTACCACTGAGCTACATCCCCACTTGCTACAACACCCCTCTCACTACTTACTTAACTGTCACTTGGTGCAGGACTCAGAAAAGCAGATAACTCGCTGACGCGAGGTTCCAGCAGCTGCAAAATCCAGATTCACCTAACTACAAGTTGTTCTAATAATTCTCAGCTGACCGTAGACAAACTGATCTTGAAGCGGGCGACCCAGAGGGTGAACCGAGCCTGGATATGAATCTGGGGTCAATGGTGGTAAAAGAAGAGGGAGTCGTCAAAACACCGTGAACTGTGACATGTATAAGGGAATTTCGTTGTTTTAAAGGGGAGGATAATGTAGTAAAATATAGAATATTTTAATAAAACAATCTAGAGCAGTAAAATTAATTATTAATTACTTGTGTTGGCGGTGGGGAAGGGCACATTGTCCACTAATTTGGACGGATTTTCCACTACTTTATGTAATCGGAAGTTTGAACCACGTTAAATCTGTTCAGGTCAACAAAAAGTTTACCAAATTATTCTGGAAACTGGAAGTTCAGCCGTGAACAAACACCGTCCATCCACTCTTAGATCTCCCATTCCCGGAGATATAGAGTGCTAGAGAGAAAATGGAGCCGGTTATAAGGAAGAGAGAGGTGGGAGGAGAGCTTCTAAACAGTGTGTGTGGTTGGGTTAAGCTCCAAGGACAATGGAACATTTGAAACAAGCCTTGAAGGTAAGAAATGAGCTACCCAGGCATTTGGAAGAAAATAGGTGTAAACAAAGGAAACAGCCCTTGCAAAAGCCGTGAAATAGGAGTATTAATGACTTATGGCTGAAATAAACACCAGGGAGTTGTAGAAAATACGGACAGAGTCTCAGGTGTAGGAGTTGGTAACATAGAAAGGGTGAGGCCTTCAGGTTATTGTAAGGACCTCAACTTTTTTTTTTCTACATTTTTAATTGGCACATTAAAGTTGTACATAATGGTAGGGTTTGTTGTTGGGTATTCGTGTATGCACACTATATAACAATATAATTTGGTCAACATCATTCCTCAGTATTTCCCCTTTCCCTCTCCTTCTCCTCCTTCTCCTGGCCCCTTTCATCTATTCTACTGCGCTTCCTTCCATTTTCATGAGACTCCTCTCATCTTACTTTTTTTTTTCTTTTCTTTTTCCTCTCTAGCTTCCACATATTATTGAAAACATATAACTCTCAACCTTCTGAGTTTGGCTTATTTCACTTAACATAATGGTCTCAAGTTTCATCCATTTTCCTGAAAATTATGTAATTTCATTTTTATTTATGGCTGAATAAAACTCTATTGTGTATTTATGCCACTTTTTCTTTATTCATCCATTGATGGACACCTAGACTGGTTCCATAGTTTGGCTATTGTGAATTGTGCTGCTATAAACAAGGGTATGCACATAGTACTATAATATGATGACTTTAATTCTTATGAGAAAATACCAAGGAGTGGTCATATAATGGTTCCATGCCTAATACTTTGAGGAACCTGGATACTGATTTCTATAATTGTTATACTAATTTATAACCCACCAACAATATAAAAGTGTTCCTTTTTCTCCATTTCCAGCATTTATATTGTTTGTATTCTTTTTTTTTAAATTAATTTTTATTGTTGGTTGTTCAAAACATTACATAGTTCTTGATATATCATATTTCACACGTTGATTCAAGTGGGTTGTTTGTATTCTTAATGACTGCCATTATGACTACTGTGAGATGAAAGCTCAATGTAATTTTGATTTGCATTTCCCTAATTGATAGGGATGTTTAATATCTTTTTTTCATATATTTGTTGTCCATTTGCATTTCTTCTTTTGAGAAGTATCTTTTTAATTAATTTGCCCATTTATTAATTGGTTTATTTGGTGTTAAGTTTTTTGAGTTCTTCATATATTCTAGGTATTAATCCTGACAGAAGAGTAGCTATCCAAGACTTTCTCCATTCTTCACATTCTTAATTGTTTCCTTTGCTGAGCAAAAGCTTTTTAATTTATGCCACCCCATTTATTAACTCTTGGCATTATTTCCTGAGCTTTAGGTGTTCTATTAAGAAAATCATTGCCTGTGCTTGTATGCTGAAATGTTGACCCTGCCTTTTCTTCTAGAAGTTGAAGTTTCCTAAGGACCTCAACTTTTACCAAGAGAGTTGGTAGCCATTGGAGGATTTTGAGCAGAAGAGGGCTGGGATGTATACTGTGAAGTCATTATCACCAGAAAGGTCTTTCAAGTTAAAAAGGAAGATCTCAATCTTCAAGTCAAGAAGACATCACAAGGGAATGAGTGTAAACAGAGGCCCAAGGCCAGAACATGGGCAGAGAGAGGAGCAGAAAACTACAAGGAGGCTAAAAAGAAAGTAGGGAAGACCAAAGAAGGGAAGAAATTTCGGGAAATTTAGTACCCTGAAAGGCAGCGGAAAAAAAAGTGTCAGGAAGGAGAGAGCATCCTGAGGTTAGGTCTTGGCCTTTGGGTTAGAATTGCACAGGTCGCTAATGACATCTACAAGACTGATTTCTGAGGAGAGTAGGGGTGAACACTTGATCCTAGTGGTTTCCAGAGGGAATAAGGAAAGAAGGTATGGAAGCAGATAATACTGGCTGCTCTGGAGTGGTTGGAGGAGGCCTCCGGAGCAACAAAGAAGATGGGGGCTGGGGGAGGACGGGAAAGAATAACAGTGAATAAAGTGAGAAAATGATTAAATTAATTACTTGTTCAAAAAATGAAATAAAGAAATGGGGTACCACAGTTACAGGAAATGTAGTTACAGAAGCGGATACAAGGCTATGTTTGGCAGAAGGGGACAGGGCCAGGTTCTAGACCCTAAGTTTAGCTCGGCACAGGGTCGGGATGAACCAGCTCTCAGAGAACCTGATACCGTAGCTCCGGGCGCCAGGTCTTTGCCCCGACCATGCAGAGTCGGCCTTGGTTGGCAACTGGGCTGACGCCTAGCTGGGCAAGTGCGCTCACCTGTCCCGGCCTGTTTCCAGATGCTGATTAGGTCAGATTGAGCAGCCTGAAATCCGAGGGGAAAAGCGACAGAGAGGGAAGCCTCTGGCGAAGGTGGGGATTGCTGTAAACTAGAGCAGTGGGTGTATGGCGCGGCCGGGCATATGCATTCTGATTTCCTGCCAGCCACCACCGTACACCCTCCTCTCCCAGCGGCTCCCAGCCGGGTACACCCTCAGCTTACGTCTCCGCCTGCTGGTATGAGCCCCGCCCTTCCTCTCCCAGTGGGCATTCGGAGGCTAGCCTGGGCTGCTGAGCTCTGAGCCTGGTACAGAGGCCTCCGACAGGGTCGCCCGACTCAGGTGCACAAAGGGCGCCCATGGCGGCCGTAGGGCCCCGGACTGGCCCGGGCGCAGGGGCCGAGGCTCTGGCACTGGCTGCAGAGCTGCAGGGCGAGGCAACGTGCTCCATCTGCCTAGAGCTCTTTCGGGAGCCAGTGTCCGTCGAGTGTGGCCACAGTTTCTGCCGCGCCTGCATCGCGCGCTGCTGGGAGCGCCCCAACACTGGCACCGCAGCCGCGACCCGCACGCTGCCTGGTCCTCTGCCCTGCCCTCAGTGCCGGGAGCCCGCACGCCCTAGCCAGTTGCGTCCCAACCGGCAGCTGGCTGCTGTGGCTACGCTGCTTCGGCGCTTCAGCCTGCCAGCGGCTGCCACAGGGAAATGTGGGACCCCGGAAGCTGCGGCCTCAGCGACGATTGTCCGGTGTACACAGCACGGAGAACCGCTGAAGCTCTACTGCCAAGACGACGGGCGCGCCATTTGTGTGGTGTGTGACCGCGCCCGCGAGCACCGCGCTCACGCTGTGTTGCCACTGGACGAGGCGGTTCAGGAAGCCAAGGTGAGCTCGGGTCCCACCCCTGAGGGTCCTCAGGACCCTCAGCTTTGGTCCAGCTCTCCCGCCCAAGCGGTACAGACAGGCAAGATGGAGGCCCAGAAGAGCCCCTGTCTTTTCCCTCCTATCCCACGTTGCTCAGCACTGTTTCTTGGGCTGAGCTTGGTTCTCTCCGTGTTGTTCCTCACCACCCTCGGTGCCACCTCCCTCTGCCCAGTACACCGCGTTTCCTTCAGAGCAGATACTGGGTAGCCTACGTAACGCTCCCAGATATTTGGCGATTCTTTTCCCTGTCTGCCCCCAGCCTAGCCAAGTCGGCTTTATGGTAGCTCTTCATTTCGGCCAGAAGGTCTCTGTCACACTCACACATCTCCATTCTCATCCCTTTCCTTGAGCGTGAAAGTCTTCACTTCATAGGGGATTTAGTGTGACGACCTTCCCAGGAGGTCGGAGAGTGGAGTGTGAGGTTTCTGGGCTAAGTGGAGCGCCTTAGGCTGAGCTATGGGGGTGAATTCTGGGTGCCTCGGCCTTGACTGCTTTCTTTCTGAGGCGGCATTATCAGGGGAGTGTGCGGGGTCCTGGGGATTCCAGTCTTGCTACCCAACCCATCTCCAACCTTCCCACATGGGGTAGGGGACGCAAGAGGGGTTGGGTATGTGTTGGGCTGGGGGGTCTCGTGTTTCGGCCTAGATTGTGCAGCAGTTTCTCTTGGGGAATTGAAACTCTAATGCATTTGAAGTCACACTGCAGTAGCTCTGAACCCTTAGGTGTAGCCTGCACAGGCTATATATTCACCCCGACTTCCAGAGATGACTTCTACCCAGCCTCCTCCTCCATGAGCTGAGACTTCCCTTTCTCCTGGATGGCTTCAGGAAGGCACATGTGGGGTCTCTCGTTTCACCTGCAGGAGCTCTTGGATTCCAGACTGAGGGCCTTGAAGAAGGAACTGGAGGACTATGAGGCGTTCCGGTCTACAGAAGAGAAGGAGAGCAAGGAGCTCCTGGTGAGCCCCTTTGTGGGATAATACAGGGCTGCCTACCACCAGGACTCAGGGTGCACGTGTGGTGTTGGAGTGTATGCTTATGAATTTCAGAAAGATAATAGATTGCATATTACATAGGTTGACTGTATAATTTACCTTACAAACCAGAGCTTTTGAAAGTGAAAGGGAGTGCTACAAAATTGTCATAGAAGAGCCAGTCTGAACTGGAACTTCCCCAGTGAATTAGGATATACAGTCACTCTAATTTATATGATATGCCAATTAGGGTCTGTGGGAGGGTAATTGAACACATTAATATTTCTTCAGAGAAACATATAAAGATTCATATGAAGAATGTTAGTTCAACTGTCACATATTAGTTCAAGTCATTTTTGCCACAAAAAGAGTAGTGAAACGTTTTTCCATTTTCAGAATTTTTATTATTATTATTATGAAATGGAGCCTAAGAGAGAACGGGTTCTGGGATTATCAGAATTGTTCGGGACACTGACATAAGACAGGAGGTTTAGGGACTTGGGTATTGTGCAACTCAGAGTGCTCAGCACCTCTCCATCTCCCAATTAGGATGGAATTTTATTTTTCATAGAGTAGAACAGGAAAGTGGAGTGGGGTTCATTTTGGTTAAGGTGAGTCACTGACTATCATTTTCACCTTGAAAATTCAAGCTCAATAAGTAGGTATTGAAATAATTAAAGGATCTACCAGAGCCTGTAAATTATGGTGCTGGAAATTTGGAAGGAGAGGGTCTTTTTATCCTCAAGGTCAGGAGAGATGGAAGAAGACCCTCAAATTCATATAGCCTAAGGTCCTCTCCTGACCCTAACTGCATCTGTTATACCTTCTTCTGTTGTGCATACCAGACCTTCACAACTGATCATTTACTTCCCTCTGTAAGGAAGAACTCACCTTTCCAGATCTTCATCCCACCCTATTCTGCTGAAAAAAAAAAAAAAAAAAAAGGGAGTGAGCATGTAGATCTTCAGCACTGTTTTACACCCATGATCCAGAGAGCATCCCCACAGTGTGGGCATTTTTTCAGTCTCACACCCAGCTGCCCATGACATTACTTAGTACACTTTCCATTTCTGTCCTCTCCCAACAATCCATCTACCTCCACTTCTGATTTACACATTTATTATCATTATAAAACACCTGATTAAAGGAATAAAGAAATAGTGTACAACTATTGCTGCATGATTAAAAGGATAATGAGAATTTTTTTTTTCCCAATTCTGGGGATGAAACAAAGGGCCTTCTACATACTTGACAAATATCACTGAACTACACCCCAGCCCTGAGAATGAATACTTTGAGAATTCCCTTATCCCAGGGACATTTGATAATCCAGAATTATATATATATATATATATATATATATATATATATATATATATATATATATATAAAAACATATACATACACACACACATACACACAAATACATACACATATACATATACATACATACACACACACACACACACACACATACTTGTCAGTACTTGGAGATGGGTTACAGCAGAATTTAGTGGTAGAGGTCAGAGGTGCCTTTAAACATCCTATAATACATAGGACATGGGCTGGGGGTGTAACTCAGTGAGTAGATTGTCTGCCTAACAGGCCCAAGGCCCTAGGTTCCATTCCCAGCATTGGAGGAAAAAAAAAAACAACAACCACAGAATGTACAGTACAATCCTAACATCAAAAAATAATCCCAAATCTAGCCCCAAATGTCAATATTGCCAAGGTTGGGAAATCCTGATGTGCAGTTCTTAGCCTGTTTTCTGATATTATAACACAATACTATAGACTGGATAATTTATAAAAAATAGAGGCTTTTTAAACTCCCAATTCTGGAGGCTGGGAAGTCCAAGAGCATGGTATTAGAATTCACATTGCATCTAGTAAGAGCCCTCTTGCTGCATGGCAATATTAAAGATGGTACCACATAATGAGACAGAACAAGAGTGCTATCTCAGTTCTCTCTTCCTCTTTTATAAAGCCACTAATGTCATTATAAGGGAGATCCTACCCTTATGAATTAATCTAATACCTCCAAAGGCCCTTCTTCCAATACCACAGCATATGAATTTGGAGACTAAGTTTCCAACACAAGAAATTTTGGTAGACACATTCAAAACCAAGAGTATTTTGGTAAACACTTTAACTTGTGTTATTTCCTTGGGAGGCTGGGGAGGCTGAGGAGGCTGAGGCAGGAGGATCAAAGATAGCCTCAGCAACTTAGTGAGACCCTGTCTCTAAATAAAATGTTTAAAAGGGCTGGGAATGTGGCTCATTGATTAAGCACCCCTGGGTTCAATCCCAGGAACCAAAAGAAAAATAAAAGTTGGTTTTTAAAAAGAAGTAAAACGAAGAGTGAATGTTTGAAATGTTTGAGAGTGATAACATAAATGGGGAAGGAAACACAACCTCAACTTAATACTTATGGTGATCCCAACAGGCATTTTAATCTTCTCAAATGAAAAAGCTGTAGCTTGAGGTCGCTCTGGAGCAGGAGTTTGAAGTTGTCTTACTTAGGAATAAAGCCCAGGTTCACAAGAGACATCTGGGCAATTCTGTGGCAGGGTAAGAAAAGAGCATATGTTGAGGCTGCAGCTTACAGAGAGTTGGGATATTTAAACTAGAGATTGTGTACAACCTGTGTTTGTGGGTTTGCTTCTGATCCCCAAAGCAGTGAGGAAGATGGAACCCTTCCCTGTGGAATGACTCAGAAGCTCCTGTCCCAAGCTTATGTCTCAGTGCTCAATGGCCAAGTCTTTCTGACCACTGTGACCTATCCTGTCTCCTGATCCCTGTCCCACTCACCAACTCCTCCTTCTGGGACAGAAGCAGATGGCTGCTGAGAGAGAGAAGGTAGGAGCAGAGTTCCAGGCACTCCGGGCCTTCCTGGTGGAGCAAGAGGGCCGGCTCCTGAGCCGCCTAGAGGAACTGTCCAGGGAAGTAACACAGAAGCAGAATGAGAACCTGGCCCAGTTAGGAGGTGAGATCGCTCAACTCTCCAAGCTCAGCAGCCAAATCCAGGAGACAGCTCAAAAGCCTGACCTTGACTTCCTCCAGGTGAGTCTGGATCTGAGGGTAGAGAACAGTTAGATCCTATTAGTTTAGTAGAATCACGTATTCTGGAGCCAAAAGGGACTGATGCCCTGATGCCCTGATTCTTCTGGAGTTAGAAATCTAAAGGGTTGTGATTTAAACACACAAACAAAAAATTCTTTTTCAGGGCTGGGGATCAAACCTAGCGTCTCATGCATGTTAGGCAAGTGCATCCCCAGCCCCTTAAAAATTTCTTGACTCTGAGCTACAATAATATAGCTTACATTGTGTTCCAGTATTCACATATTTGAAACAAAAGTCTTAGGAAATTATATTTATCTTTACTGCCTATAATAAACCTTGATGGTTTTATTCTATTTTCTTTTATTTATTTATTTCTTAGAAAATAGGTATAATCTATTAGATAAATTCACAAACTAAAAATGGGTCAAGAACAGTCAGGTAAAAGACATTGGTCTGAGTGACCTGCTATTGCATAAAGGGCTGTGACTCATCTAAGGTGGTTTCAGGGCAGAAGCAAACACTGGGTCTCATGAGATGACTCCATTTGTGATTCTATAACAGAGAAAACCTTTGAAGAGTGTGGTAAGGTCCATCAAGTTGAGGAGACACTCAACAGCCATCCATAACTGGCTAGTTGCCTCCTGGTATTCAAGGCAGTAGTGCATGGTATACCTGCTTATTGTTTATTTCCTTGGAGCAGAGTAAGGGTCAAGTTTTGTTTTCTTAGAAGTGAGTGGAGGTTACCTGATGCTAATTTGGTTTTCTTCCATTTTTCCTTCCAGGAATTCAAAAACACACTAAGCAAGTGAGTGAATCTAACAGTTTCTTGGGTTTTTCTAAATTCATTTCCACTGAACCCTCTCTCTTTATCCTCCACCTCCTGCTTCATCTCTCACATCCTGATCCCCAGCCCCCACTTCCTTGCCTTACCTGGGTACTTTTTCTTTTTTTGGTGGTGGTGATGGGGATTGAACCCAGGGCCTTGTGCATGTGAAAAAGAGGAGGGAGAGGCAGGGGCCCCAATATCTCCTTCAAAGGCATGCCCCCAATAACCTAACTTTCTTCTATTTGTTCCCACCTCCTAAAGGTTCCACCACCTTCCAAAAGTGCCACTGGCTGGCAATCAAGCCTTCAATGTGTGGGCCTTTAGGGAACACTTATCCAAGCTATATAGCACCATCCTAATTGTCATAGCCCATTAGGAGTGGGATGATGTTCTTGGGCCTTCAAGGTTCCTGTCCTATAGGTGCAGCAATGTGCCTGGCCCCAAGCCAACAACAGTCTCCTCTGAGATGAAGAATAAAGTCTGGAAAGTTTCCCTCAAGACCTTTGTCTTGAAAGGACTGCTGAAGAAGTTCAAAGGTAGGGCTTGGCCATGCAACATGGGTGCAGTAGTGTGTTTCTGATACTTTAGGGATACTAAGCTCTGCCTTTTCCGGAATTTATGTGAAAAAATGGAGCTGGGTTGTGTCAAGACCAGATTAGTATGGGAAGGCAATGGTGGCAAATCTATTTAGGATTTCCTCCAAATAGTGGCATGTGGCTTCTTATGGGGACATACAACCTGGAGGTGTATTGAAGGTGAAAAAAGGGTTGAGGAGAGAGAACTCAACTCAGATCAGTTCTGGGCAAAAGAGGGGAGAGTTGAGAAGAGGTGAAGCTAAAATGCTTAGAAGTCTGAAACCTATCCTGTCCCAGTCTCCCAAGCTTGCTGTGCCTGCACATCAGTTCTTGGCTTCCAGAATATCTGGGGAATGAGTGAATCAGATGGGAATAAATGTTTGAAAAGAAGGTATCCTTGTCAATTTCCCAGGTTGTTCATACATGCTCTGTTTTGTCTCTTTTTCTCAGAGGATCTTCGGGAAGAACTGGAGAAAGAAGAAAAAGGTATGGATTGCGGTTGTGACAGTACAGATTATTTGGTCATATAAAGAACCCATTTGCTTATCTCTCTGGTCTTTGCACACAGTTGATTCCTTATATCCATGGACCTTAGTGGCTTTCCTGTTTATCATTTATTTCCTCACTGTTGCAGAAAGAAAGCTACAGGAGGGCAGGGATGCTCAGATATCCTATAGTCTGTGGTATGCCAAGGACCTAAACAGTGCCTGGAATATAATCATGCTTACAACAAGGGAACATATTTTAACTTTTTATTATGGAAAATTAAAAACATATTCAAAAGTACAGAGAGGAGTGTATCAAATGTTATGGATCCATCATACACTTTCAACAATTATTTCTCATAAACTCTCCACTGCTTCCCCCTGGATAATTTTAAAGCAAATCACAGGTAACAAATCATTTCCATAAACAGTAAAGATAGGCTGGAAAAGAGATTGGCTTTTATCCCTAACAAATGCAAAGGTCCTCTCCTGACCCTTAACTTCATCTGTTATACCTTCTTCTGTTGTGCATACCAGACCTTCACAACATCACTACACCTAAAAATTAATGATTCTTTCTAATATCTAATGTTCTAATTTCCCCAATTGACTTTTAAGTTAATTGGGATCCAAATCTGTCAAATAAATTGCATTTATTTGATTTCAATAATTACTTATTGAATGAAAAAAAAAGTGAAATACCTGGGAGGGAAAAGAGTGAAGGATTGATTGGACATTGGCACTGTATGCTGGAACGATTGCTCAAGGAAGAGGAGACAGGTTTGTAGAAGGGCTGTATGTACTAAAGGCACCAGTATGCAGGATACTCTTCCTTGTCTCCGCCCTTCAGTTGAGCTCACCTTGGACCCCGACACTGCCAATCCTCGCCTCATTCTCTCTCTGGATCTTAAGAGTGTGCGCCTTGGACCGCGGGCTCAGGACCTGCCCAGCCACCCCAACCGTTTTGATACCAACACCCGTGTTCTGGCATCCTGCGGTTTCTCCTCCGGGAGGCATCACTGGGAGGTGGAAGTAGGCTCCACCGACGGCTGGGCCTTCGGTGTGGCCCGCGAGAGCGTGCGTCGAAAGGGCCTCACGCCCTTCACCCCTGAGGAGGGTGTCTGGGCGTTGCAGCTCAACGGTGGACAGTATTGGGCTGTTACGAGCCCCGAGCGGACGCCCCTCAGCTGTGGACACCTCTCGCGTGTGCGGGTAGCCCTGGACTTGGAGGTGGGGGCTGTGTCCTTCTATGCTGTGGAGGACATGCGCCACCTCTACACTTTCCGCGTCAACTTCCAAGAGCGTGTGTTTCCTCTGTTCTCTGTCTGTTCAACTGGCACCTTCTTGCGAATCTGGCCTTGAGGAGCATTGCCCTGCCTCCTCTCTTGCTCAGTCTGAGGCTTGCCCTCCACCCTCCCTCTCTAGTTGGCCCAGGAGAGGCTGTGGCAGAGCACAACACTGGGGGGCATGAAGAGTGATTGAGGAAAAGGTTCTGTAGGGAAGAAATGCCTTGGATCTTCGGCACTTGTTCCCTCTCTGTTGATGGGTATATGGTTTGGGCCTGAACTGTGAAATGGGGATGCCAGTGAGGACAAAAGCCTTACTCTTGACAGGGATGCTTCATATCACATGGGGCTTACCTGCTCTGATCTAGAAGGGCCTCTAGTTCCGTGGAACGATTCAAACTCTTTAACTTTTTATTATGGAAAATTAAAAACATATTCAAAAGTACAAAGTGGAGTGTATCATCATATACTTTCAGCAATTATTTGTCATAAACAAAGTGGACAGGTTTGGCCCTGGGTCAGCCATGTTCATTATTATAGTAGCAGCTCTGCTTTTAGAGGTCATGAGTCCTATGAATCCCCCTGACCTGACAGGATTGTCTACTCAGTGAGGAGTATTATACTCCCATACATGAACTGGAACAAGACAATTAACCCATGTATGAAGGAAAAGGCCAGGACAACAGCCTACACGCATTGCTACTCTCCAACTCCCCTTAACCTGATAATACAGAGTGATATGTGCATCCTTGATCACAGTGGCTGTGTTCTCACAGATACCTAACCTCCCATTTTCCAATGTACTCAAGTACTCATGTCCACTGTACTCATGTTCACTGTACTCTGGATAAGGAGAGCAAGGATTCTGGAATTTTGAAACACAAGTTGACACTAAGAATTTTAAGATGCAACTAGCACCAGCATAGAAATACACATAGCACCAACATTCTTCTGTCCACACTTTCTGGAACTTGCCAAATATATGCACAGCAGATCATTCTGGTACCAAAGCCTGCTCAGTCTGTGCCCTGGGAGAGTGTTCAGAAGACCAGCCTTGTTATCCTGTTGGCTGGATGTTCCCAGTTTTTGAATGACTGGGCTTCTGGAAGGGTGTTTGTTGGGTGTTCCCTGCTTAGTGCTCCTATGGGAAGGGGAATAGGGACATGGAAATATAGATGTGAGCTCATCTCTAGAGGTGGCTTGACTCTTTCTTGAGTTCCCTGGTCTAATTATGGGAGGACAAGTATGAGCAAGGGTTTCTGTTAGAGTGAGTTAGCTTAAGTATAGAGGAGTGTAAGTACATGCATTTGTTGTACCTCAAATTTGAGGTGAAGAAGATTTATATTTTGAAGAGGGCATTTATGAGCCGGTACATAGCCTTTAGGTGTTACAGACTTAGATCAATTTGGTCATAACTTATGATTTGTTGTTGGTTCCTGTGGGGGCAGGCAGGACACTGTCCTAGAGGCAGACCCAGTTGACAGAACTAGATAATCAGAATCCTGCATCTTGGGGACAAGACCATTTAAGAGTTTAGCCTATAGCAGAACCCAGAGGGGTGAATCCAATATATGGAGAACAGCTCTAGAACACAGTAGCTATTTTATGTATTTGAATGCCTTTGACTTCCATAAGGAAAACACATTTGTAATGTTCAATTTCTAATTAAGTCACCTGATGTCCTTAAGCCCTAATGTTATCTGGGCTCATATGGCTCTTTCTTTTTTCTCTCCTTTTGCATTACCTTGAATTGAATCCAGAGTGCTCTACCACAGAGCTACATTCCCAGTACTTTTTATTTTTTCTTTTGAGATAGGGTCTTGTTGCCAAGGCTGGTCTCACACTTGTGATTCTCCTGCTTCAGCTTCCTGAGTTGTTGAGATTACAGATGTGTGCCACTACACCCCACTGATGTGGCTTTCTGATTATTACAGTTCCCTTTGTATCTTTTAACAACTGTTCTGAGAATCACAACACATTGCAGGCTACAGAAGGTGGAATATTTAATGGAAGTACCATGTGTACATGTGAGGCCAGGTCTGAGGGCTCTGAGAATAGCTGTTTGCATATATATTTTCAGTTTTTGTGTTTGTGACTGTAACTGTTTTGTCTACCAGAATGTGTGCTTGCAGAATAACTACTGATATCTATATATTGGAAGAAATACATACAGTTACTGTAACAATCACATTTGGAGGGGAAGAAATGTTTTTTCTTGGACACCAGGGCAGCTTGGTAGCTTGGATGATATAATTCTGGTATTTATACCTCCTGTTATCGATGAGGAATTCTGCTCCCCCACACGTTGAAGTTTGAACATTGGAGAAACACATGGAGGCAAGCTTATAAAGCAGGGTTTATTTAAAAGGGGTAACATAGACTTCTCCTAGGAGGGAGAAGGGGACCATAACTGGTATCCTGGTATCCCCAGAAGTGAGGTGTTCTGCCCTTTTTTATATGTCCTAGGCTTCCTTTGCTCTTCTATCCTCTTCCCCTTTCTTTCTCCTTCCTGTATCTGTGACTAGACCCAGGAATGCTCTTGGGATAGCCAAAAGGTGGGAAACAGGTGGGCTGAAGGGGGAAGGGCAGTATGGTACAGCCCAGGACACATTAATTGACAACTTTATAGCTCCCTGTAGGGAGGATCAATTCCTGGGACAGTTTACCTTAGCAACAGGTTGGAGCAGGGATAGGTTCTTGACAGGTGGAGGAAGGGCTCTGAGGGAATTAATATTTCAATCCCTCAGGGGACAGTCTCCAATTTCTTGGGAATCCCTCAAAATTGGCCTCCTTGATCCAACCTGACTCAATTTACCTATCTATACTGACTGCCTAATTCCGGCTTCAGTATGAGAGTATGTTGTGCATTTCCTATTTCTGTCCTTTGTGCATCATAAGATCTCTGGGTCTCTGAGACCAAAAATTGGCCTAACAAGCATCTTAGCCTATCTGGATAGTTTCAGATCCATCAAGACTCTGCCACCAGATCCTCACAGGGGCAACATTCAGAAGGGTATCCAGGGATCTACTTCTGGTCTGACCACCAGTGACCCAAGTCACCTGGTTTTGCAGGAAGCTAGTGGAGCCTGGGCCACCAGAACGAGATCTATAACCTACAGTCACTACTTTGTCCTTTCCCAGACTAGACCTCCTGTACTTCAGAGTCAAAGGATGCCCAAAGAGTTGTCTTTTCCTAATTCTTCTCAAAGTGAGGCAGGGGTTAGGGACTCCAGACCTTGGCCCTGTCTTTATCTTGGCACCTTGGAACACCAAGACTTTCTGATTCCCTCACTATTCACTCTCAGCCTAATTTTCCTCTGCTCCTCACTATCCAGCCCACTCCAGGTGGGCCACCTTAACAGTTCTGACCTAGATTCTCTGCAGAACAGGCCTATGCACACTTTTTCTACTTGTAACTTTGACTGCTGGACCACTGTCATCTTACAACAAGCCACAGACACCCTCCTTCACTCTTGTTTTCACTAGCTCTGCCTTAGGCCCCAGCTCTTCACAGCTCCGCCCCGGCTCTCGCGCATAGTTGGTCCTCTCTTCCCAGGGCTGTCTCAGGAACTGTAGCCGTCTGGCTTTCCGGACACTTACTGACGCCGAAGTAGAAAGGCTGCTACTCCTGAGCCAAATATCACTGGCCCTATTTTATTGTTTCATTTCTTAGTACAGTGATCTGCTATTGCGACTGCGCAGCGGCGGTGATGATGGTGTCAATTGCTCGTGCGCAGAGGCTGGTGCTGCGGCTGGCTCCATAGCTCAGGGGTTAGAGCACTGGTCTTGTAAACCAGGGGTCGCGAGTTCAAATCTCGCTGGGGCCTAAGAAGACAGTTTTACCTTCCTTATGTGAAACTTACATTTTCGCCTTTGCTGTGAGACACAAACTGGTACAATTACTTCCTCTTTGCCCCTCAGTACCCTCAATCCAGCAGCCCTCCTTATTGTCAGCTTTTTCTTGAAAAGTCAGATCCGCTGCGGACTCCACTATAATAGGTCCCTCTGTTCCCGCACTTCTTCCCCGCGGACACCCCCTAGCTTGTGTGTGAGCGAGCTCTTGACGAGTTCATTGTAGGTCTTTCCATATCCTTCTGTCGCCCTACTCCGTCCGGGGGCTTGCCCTCGTCTCTCATCCTTTCGTCTTTGCTAGGTCGAACCTCCTCTCGTTTTCCCGAGTGGAGACGACTCCCCCTTCCCTATTTGGCTCCTCTTCCCTACCAAGCATTTGTCTTCCTCCACGCGCACTGGACGTTAAATCTGCTGCTCTGCTCGCTCCAGGCGGCGATGTGTCCTCCCTCTCTCAGTCCTCTCTGCTTTCGTGTGGTAGACATTTGCTTCTCTGTGGAATCACTGTATATAAAGAAAAGTGCAAACAAACAGTTCACATTCCTGACACCCGAATCCAAAGACAATCACTTTGTCTTATTTGCGTCCAGCTTTTTTTTAAAACCAAAAACATTTTTATACGTCTGAAGAATGCTGACCTTTTGAATTTTATTGATTTATGTTATTGACGGCAATGAAGAATACCAAATGAGCCTAAAACGTGTCTCGGGAAACCCAACTGCGCTGGCGACGTCAGGTCCTGCCACTCCTACTCCCAGATCGCAGGCATCCTCTCTCCAACCAGAAGAGCGAGACGCCACCGGTGGCTCCGGCTCAGGGTTAGAAAACAGAATCCCGGCTCAGAGCACCGGAGCGGAGAAGACCCTTAGCAGACGTCTGGGTAGTGACTGGAGTAGCGGGAAGGGAAAGAGCCAGGTGCGCGGAGAAGGGAGCACACTCTTTCCTCCTGCAGCCAAGCCAGCTCCTATTCACAGAGCCAAGATTTGGGGTCAAGACTCATACTAACACGCTCGGGACAGGCCAGGAGCCCGCGGGCACGTTTAGGAACGTGTGGCCTCGGGCCTTGGACTCTTCTACCCGAAGGACTCGTACCGCAGAAAGGTCGCCTTATGGGAGAAGCTGGATGGCAGGGGCCAATGGAGAGAGCCATTCGGGAACTTAAATAAAGCCATCTGAAATACAAGTAAATATCGAGGCAGGCGTGTGTTGGCAGGTTGTTGGACTAATTGGTGAATGAATCTCAGGCCTTCGTTTCAGAGGTACTCAGAGTCTGGTCGTGACCCACTGTCCAACCAAGGGCGACTGAATACACCAAGTCATCTGTTTCCGTCGGACCTCGTCCAGGCGGGGTACCCGGGAGAATACACAGGCTCACGCCCTTGTCCTTTTGGCATTGAGGGCGTATGGGCAGAAACCTGGAAGGAGGAAGGGGTAGCTAGTGTGGAACAGCACTCGTAGGTGGGTCAGTTCACTTGGGAAATTCACGGTGGGAAGAGTTGAAGGCCAAGGACAGAACCCAAAGGGAATCCACATGCAGAGAGCCCTGTGTGGAAGAGGTGAGGTGCGAGTGGAACGTCCACTATTCACGAGAGTGGGAATAGAAAATGAGTGGGGACAGAATTAGCATTTTTTTACTTAAGAGCAAGGTAAACACTACCAGTCTCCCATACTGTTTTTCTTTTTTTTTTTCTTTAAGAAAAAATACGCTTTTGTTGTACATGGACACAGTAGCTTTGTTTGTCTATCTTTGTGTGGTGCTGAGGATAGAATCCAGGGCTTCACCCGTACTAGGTGAATGCTCTCCCACTGAGCCACAAATAGTAATTGTATATATTTATGGGGTACAGTGTGATTATTCAAAATATGTGTACATTGTTTAATGATTAAATCAGGATAATTAGCATATCCATCACCTCCTACATTTATCATTTCTTTGTGGTGAAGTGTTCAAGAACCTCTCTACTAGCTATTTTGGAATGTCTATATGCTATTGTTAACTATTCACCCTATTGTGCTGTTGAACACTGGCACTTAATCTTCTCATCTACTTGTAACTTTGAACCCATGGGCCAACTTCTCTTTACCTTTCCTTCTCCTGTCTCTGGTAACCACTATTCTACTCTGTTGTATAGAGTAGAACTTTTTATATTCCAAACATGTGTAGATCATAAAGTATTAGTCATTCTTTGTCTTATTTCATTTAACACTGTCCTCTGAGTCCATTCATGTTGTCAAAAATGACAGGATTTCATTCTTTTCTTAATGGCTGAATAGTATCCCACTCTGAATATGCCACTGTTCTCCCTCTCATTGCTTTGGGTTGAATCCAGGGCATCCTACAAGTTCTCTACCACTGAACCGTGTTCCCAGCACTCACGTTTTCTTTACTTTTATTTGTTTTCTTTCTTCTTTAGTTTCACAATTTCTTTATACATTCGTTCCTTGGATATTTAGGTTAATTCCAAATCTTCACTAATAGGATTGGTATTACAATAAATATAGATGTGCAGGTATCTCTTTGATGTGTTGATTTTATTTCCTTTGAATCTATGACCAATAGTGTGATTGCTGGATTCTATGATAATTAAATTTTAATTTTTTTGAGGAATTTCTATTCTTTTTTCCATAATGGCTGTGCTAATTTACATTCCTACCAACATTGTGTGAGTTCCCCTTTCTCTACAACCTCACCTCATTTAATACTATGTATCTGTTTGATGCTGCGTTTCTAACCAGAGTGAGAGATCTCATTGTGGTTTTGATTTGCATATCCTTGATGATCAGCTATGTTGAGCATTTTATCATATACCTTTGGCCATTTATTTATCTTCTTTGGAGAAGATAATTGAATTATTATTATTATTATTG